>NC_141467.1:100207185-101533269 GCF_009769465.1 Tauraco erythrolophus
CACCTTCAAAAAGCAATGAACAATTCCAGCTAAAAATCTGTTACCATAGGAGCAAAACCCACTCAAGTTTACCCATTCAAATAAAGCATGATTACATGGTGGCATTGCCAAAATCTGTACCACTGTTCACTGAATAAAAAAAAAAAAATGGAAAAAATATCTACGACCAAGGAAAAAAATTCTCTGGCAAGAGAAAATCCCTTCAAAAAAACTGAGCAGATAGATCCTGTGACTTACAGGGAATGAACATGTTTTCTTTGACTTAGAGGATGGGATTACCTGCTGTGCATCGTTTATACCTCTCAAAACCAGGCTCAATTAGGGTATAAATTACTTAATTACTTCACTGGGTCTCACTGCTCTCACTATTATTTCACTTTACATTTACTATAAAATGGATTCCACTTTGGATCTAAGGGGTAAAGCACCTTTCAAAAGATTTAACTGGAATCAGCCAGAATAGCAATTTTGGACCAATTCTCCTATTTGGAGAACATAATCCAAACACAAAGATACCTCTTCCTTCATGTCTCTGTATAGAGGAGCTGTTCTGGAATGGTTAAAGCCTACTGAGAGAGCTTTGGCAGACAAGTTACACTGCAATACCTTCTCCAATCAATTTGTCCCAGCTGAAGAAAACTTGAATTAGTTTATCCATGAACTACTGAGAATTAGATTCTTATCCCATTTCCTCCTTGCGGCATCTCTGTCTAGCTACAGCCAGATGGGCACTTTTGTGTTTCCTGCAGCTGAAGAGTCCATAATATAACCAGGCGTGTTCCTTGTGGGGGGTGGGGAGGAAAGATGTTATAATAAAATTGGCCAGATAGCTGCATTACACTCAAGGCTTCAACCAGGTGCTCCTCTTACACTCACAGTACCAGGTGAAGCAGAGTGCTATGAGGACCTAAAAATCCTTTCAAAGCTTTGTCCCTGGGGACTACAAGGTTCATGGGGGCTTACTGCCTTTCTGGTCTTGTTTCAGGCTCAAAATCAGTCATAGATTCATTCATAGATTCATAGATTTCTAGGTTGGAAAAGACCTTAGAGATCATCGAGTCCAACCATCCCTAATCCCCATTAAACCATATCCTCAAGTAGCTCATCCACCCTATTCTTAAACACATCCAGGGATGGGGACTCAACCACTTCCCTGGGCAGCCTATTCCAGTGGCTGACAACCCTTTCAGAGAAGAAATACTTCCTAACATCCAACCTGAATCTCCCCTGACTAAGCTTATGCCCATTTCCTCTTGTTCTATCTCCCATCACTAATGTAAAGAGCCCTTCCCCTAACTCCCCACCATATTTTCTCAAGTATTTATAGGCCGTAATCAGGTCTCCCCTCAGCCTCCTCTTCTCCAGGCTAAACAGCCCCAACTCCCTCAGCCGCTCCTCATAAGTTTTATTTTCCAGCCCCTTGATCAGTTTAGTCGCCCTTCTTTGGACTCGCTCCAGGAGCTCAATATCTCTCTTAAAGCGAGGGGCCCAAAACTGGACACAATATTCCAGGTGCGGCCTCACCAGTGCCGAGTACAGGGGCAGGATCACCTCCCTGCTCCTGCTGGTCACACTATTCTTGATACACGCCAGTATCCCATTGGCCTTTTTGGCCACCTGGGCACACTGCTGGCTCATATCAAGCCGGTAGTCAACCAACACCCCCAGGTCCTTCTCCGCCAGGCAGCTCTCCAGCCACTCTTCCCCGAGCCTATAGCGATGCTTGGGGTTTTTATACCCCAAGTGAAGGACTCTGCACTCGGCCTTATTAAAGCTCATGCCATTGGCCTCAGCCCAACGATCCAGTCTGTTCAAATCCCTCTGAAGGGCCTCCCTACCCTCAAGCAGATCAACACAGCCTCCCAGCTTGGTGTCGTCCGCAAATTTACTGAGGGTACATTCAATCCCCTCATCCAGGTCATTGATAAAGATGTTAAACAGAACTGGACCCAGCACTGAGCCCTGGGGAACCCCACTGGTGACCGGCCTCCAGCCGGATTTAGCCCCATTTACCACCACTCTTTGGGCCCGGCCATCCAGCCAGTTTTTAACCCAAAGGAGGGTGTGCCTATCCAGGCCAGCAGTTACCAGTTTCTCCACCAGAACACTATGAGAAACTGTATCAAAGGCTTTACTGAGGTCCAGGAAAACTACATCCACAGCCCTTCCCTCGTCAACCAGGCGGGTCACCCTGTCATAGAAGGTGATCAGGTTTGATTGGCAAGACCTGCCTTTCATAAACCCATGTTGACTGGGCCTGATCACCCGGTTAACCTGTATGTGCTCATTAATAGCACTCAAGATAACCTGTTCCATGACTTTGCCCGTCACCGAGGTCAGACTGACAGGCCTGTAGTTCCCCGGATCCTCCTTCCGCCCTTTTTTGTAAATGGGGGTAACATCCGCCAGCCTCCAGTCCAGCGGAACTTCCCCAGTGAGCCAAGACTGCCCAAAGATAATGGACAGGGGTTTGGCAATGACATCCGCCAGCTCTCTCAGGACTCTCGGGTGGATACCATCAGGCCCCATAGACTTGTGGGCATCCAGCCGAAGGAGCAGATCCTTGACCCGTTCCTCTTGGATCACAGGAGCTTCGATCTGCTCTCCCTCCCTGCACTCAGACACCGAAGGCCAGCTCACCTGGGAACTGCTGACCTTATTATTAAAGACTGAGGCAAAGAAGGCATTAAGGACCTCAGCCTTGTCTTCATCCCTAGTGACTAACGTACCCCCTGAGTCCAGTAGGGGCTGGAGGTGATCTTTAGCCCTCCTTTTGTTATTAATATATTTATAGAAAGACTTTTTGTTGTCCCTTACGGAGCTGGCTAGTCTAAGTTCCAATTGGGCTTTTGCCTCCCTGATTATCTCCCTACATGCCCTAACTTCCTCCCTGTATTGATTCCTGGATGCCTGCCCATTCTTCCAAGACTTGTAGACATCCCTTTTTCTTTTGAGATGTTCCCAAATCTCCTTTGTTATCCAAGCTGGTTTTCTACCCCGGCGGCTCGACTTCCGGCACACAGGGACAGCTCGCTCCTGTGCCTCCAGAATTTCCTTTTTGAATGCTTTTGGGAAGGACAGGAGCTTTTGAGAATCTCTTGGATCAGATTTCAGGATCTAGTATAATTTTCTCACCCTGGCATTAAGAAAGGTGAGTTTTATGGTTTTGTTTTTATATTTTTTTTACCCATGCAGCTTTATGGGTGCAAACACCTCTGAAGATACAGTTGGCTTTGATGGTGGTGGATTTGAAAAAAAGCAACACATCTCTAATCAAACTGCACCAAGCGATTTTCTTGCATCCTTAGGAGCCCAGGGAGCTACGCTTATTACTAAAAGGTCATTGAAGACTTGATGGATCCTTCACTGCATTTCTTCTGTCCTCTCTTTCCATGTAGGACACAAATGCTGTTGTTGCATTAATTGCAACAGATCCTGTTTTGAAATCTTAGGGCATGTAGTGATAGGACAAGGGGCAATGGCTTTAAACTGAAAGAGGGCAGATTTAGATTAGATATAAGGAAGAAATTCTTCCCTCTGAGGGAGGTGAGGCACTGGAACAGGTTGCCCAGAGAAGTTGTAAATGTCCCATCCCTGGAAGTGTTCAAGGCCAGGTTGGATGAGGCTTTGGGCAACCTGGTGTAGTGGAGGGTTTACCTGCCCATGGCAGGGGTTTGGAACTAGATGATCTTTGAGGTCTCTTCCAGTCCTAACCATTCTATCTGTTCTATCAAGCCTGGGACCACCTGAATTTTTAAAGTGTTAGTGTGATTCCAGTGATTCTGCCAATGAACAGTACACCTTGCAGATTCCCCCACTAGTCCAAGTGCGCATGTGGGAGGGGGATCCATTCATTTCATTGTGGACTTCCTGAATTTGGTCCTGCCAGCTCACTAGGAATTTTGATGACTTTCATCACTTCCCTCTATTTTATTTATTACTTGTTACCATTGCTTTGCATTCAGGAGTTAGGAAGAAAAAGAAAATAGCTTTTCTTTTGAGAAGTGGGCACATTTCACTACAAAAAACAAGCAAAGCCTGGAAAAATCCGTAGCTTTCCAGCACAATGCCAGAAGTAAGGCAGCCTCATGCTCCTCCAGATAAACCACTCTCCGTTGAAATCACAAGGACCTCTTCTCCTGCTACATAAGCAACTGGGCATGAAAGCAAATCTAACTCTTCTGTAGGGCACAGTCTAAAGCTAGAGCTAAAATGTCACAGTGCTCTCTAGTATGCTCCATGCCACCAGTCAAGTTCCTTATATTATCCATGTGTTTTGAAGACTCTCCTAACAAATGATTGTTGTTCTGCCCTCAGAACTATAATGCCGCACTCAGAAATTCAGCTCTCAGTGGGGATCTTTCCATTCACTTTGGTGGGTGTTAGAACTGAACCAACAAAAAGATCTTCAGCATTATCAAAAGTTGGATGAGTATGCTGCAACACAGAGGCACACCCTGGGAAATACCTCCAGATCCTAGAAGGCCTTGATCCTGCACCTTTTGCAATCAATGATGATACTGCTCTTGATTTCTACAGCGGCAGAATCAAGATGGAGGCTTTTCCAAATTCACCAGGACAATTTTACAACTCATGTGTAGTCTTCACTTAATACTATGTGTAGCTAAAGAGCAATGAAGCTTCCCACCCATATTCTTCTTGAGCATCATGTATGTCCCTTAGCTGAGGATCCAGTGTAAACACCTATACACGTGTGTCACTAGATACATGCAACAGTCCCATCAGTGGAGAATGGTGAATATGAAACCTATCCTCTTTCTAAATTCCATGCAAGGCCTCAAATTCAAGTTAGAGTCTTGCCTCCTCCTGTTCTTCTGGAAAAGCACTGAGTTTTCCTCCCTAAACAGAATTGTGCACTCATAAGTTTCAGTAGGATGAGCTTCTTAGCTCTGTTAAAAGTATCTCTGCCTATACCAACATCTTCCTGTTCAGCATAAAGAAGTCACCAATAACAGCACTATCTTCCAAAGACCCTAGACTACCCAGATGCTTCCTCTTAGCACCTCTTAGTACCTTAGCTCTTAGACCTTCTGTCCATGTCCTCAGAACTGTGGCTCTCCTTGCTCTGTCTTCCCACAGCTTCTGCTCCTGGTCCCTGCAATTCATTCATGAAGAAGGCAATTTCTCCCTATAAAACTTGGAACAATTTTTCTTTTATTTTTCTCTGATGAGAGGTGCAGCGAGTTACCTTAGCCATCAGGTTGGTGTGTCTTGACACACACACCCCGCTTCTGTGTGCCCATGTTACTTATTCCAGTTCAGCAGCCTACTGTCTTATCTTGTCAGAGTGCTTTGAAAGGCAAATCCTATCAGAGCATAATAGGAAGGGAAGTTAAAGCTATTAGTATACAGCACTTTCTTAACAGGTCAGGGGACAGAAGGGGAGCACTCTAATCAGCTTCAGATTAATTTTCTTTTCTTTCTCATAGTCTTGAATAATAACTAAATATCAGCTCCTCTAGATGGCTTTAGATGCTCTCAATATATCCAATAAGTAACCCAGAAAAGTAGTTAAAGGGCAAATACATGTGAACAGGCATTGCAGGGCATTGGCTGTGGAGGAGCAGTGGCTGCTCATTCCCCGTATCTCTAGGAACATCTTTAGGGGAAGGGGTCCACACTGAAAGTCATGTGCTGGCTGTCCTTCCTGCCAGTTTTGCTTCTGGTGGAAAAAAACAGAGGCATGGAGAAACCTAGAGTGAGTCACAAAGGTAGATCATACTTATAAAAAGGAGGCCTCATTGAAACAAGATTTTTTTTCCCCTAACATTATCATCTGGTCAAGTAGCAGAAAGGAGAGTCCTGCTTCTACTCCCTGTCTCCTTCATGGCCCTGCACTGAATGCCTGATTGGGTTTCTCACCTGAGCAGCTGTATGTTACAGTAAGAGGGAGAATTTTTTCCATGGCTACCATCATTATAGAATCATAGAATGGTTTGGGTTGGAAGGGACCTCAAAGATCATCTAGTTTGAACCCTCCTGCCATGGGCAGGGAAACCCTCCACTATACCAGGTTGCCCAAAGCCTCATCCAACATGGCCTTGAACACTTCCAGGGATGGGGCAGCCACAACTTCTCTGGGCAATCTGTTCCAGTGCCTCACAGTGAAGAATTTCTTCCTTACATCTAACCTAAAACTGCCCTCTTTCAGTTTAAAGCCATTTCCCCTTGTCTTACCACTACATGCCCTTGTCAAAAGTCCCTCTCCAGCTTTCTTGTAGGCCCCCTGTAAGTACTGGGAGGCTGCAATAAGATCACCCTGGAGCCTTCTCTTCTCCAGGCTGAACAGCCCCAACTCTCTCAGCCTGTCTTCATAGGAGAGGTCCTCCAGCCCTCAGATCATCTGCGTGTCCCTCCTCTGGACTCAGTCCCACAACTCCATGTCCTTCTTGTGTTGGGGACTTCAGAGATAGTCAGTCTCCTTAAAGGGTCTACTTCAGGTGTGAATTATTACTCATTTTTCCTCCTGCCCAACCCACCATACTGTCTACACTTATTATTGGGCAGCTGGATGGTGTGTGCATTGCTGCTTGGATGACATAGTTGGTACCATGTGTGTCTTAGTATCCTCAATAAAGCACCTACTCTGGGTTGTTTTTAAGCATCTCCATCCCAGGAAGAGTTGGAGCAAGGGTAAGGCATTAAAGGGAATGAGGGAAGGTCATTAGCATTGTTTAAGATGATCTTTAGCCGTTTCAGAGCAATGAACACCACCTTGTGTACTGGAGATGTGTATAAACTGCATGCTGAACACACAGAGCTTTTAGTTCCTCCTGCCATATCAGACTGAAGTTGGGCTAACCTGCACGTGCTCACTTGCTTTAAATAATGACAAATGAAGCCCTCTTGGTGCCCTACAGGCCATTTGGTCCAGTCCTTCATGGCAGTTCACAAAAAAAAACAGCGGGAATCAGCAGTGATGTTGGCTCTTAATCTCCAAGTGCTTAGACTCAGGAGCAAAAGCAAACCTAACCACTCTTGGCGTGGTCCCCATATTGAAAGGGGAACAACACACAGATTCACTCTCAGCATTGTACCTCAGGCTTCTCATGGATTTCATATGCTTTTCCAGTTTTATAGTTTGCTGATGCGCTGGGAAAGCAGCATGACTAGCACTGCTGAAACCAGGAAAGAAATGCCAGCTCTTCCCTCGTTTCTCCAACAGGCATTTGGAGTGCTTTCCTCATTTGGAAAACTACTCAGTAGGACTCCAAGCTTACAAATTCCCTGTGTCCAATACCTTTCTTGTGGGATTTTTCTCCTTAACTGCCTTTTCATACTGCAGAAATAAGACCAGTATTCTCATCTGATTCCCATTAATTTCCTCTTTCAATTCTTGGAACTTGGAGATCTCCTTAAGGAAATTAGGCAAATCAGGCTTAAAATTCTCCTGAAACCTTTCCCCAGTAGTGAAAAGCTGACAGTGGTTGTTATTAGTAGCTTGACTTTAGAACTACTTACGTGACTGGATAAGCTAGTCTATTTTAGTAGTAGCAATTGTCTAATCTATCAGAAGACACTAGGGCCTTCAATAGAGAAGACAAATACATCACAAAAAGCAATAAACATTCTTTACTTACAGAAAAATTCCTACGAAATGTAGTTAGCAAGAATACAGAAAAGTTGTACTTCTGTCATTTTTTTAAAAATACGTAGAGTTTAGTAGAGGTCTCTTGGGTTTTGCAGCCATCATAGAGGACCTAATAGGAAGACCAGACATTGCTGGGGATGCCACAAAGTTGAGGGGAAATACTTCACTTTCATTCACAGCTACAGGCCTCTTCCTCTAAAGCTTACACCAAGTGGTGCTTCAGAGAAAGATGCCAAAGACTGAACAACCTTATTGCATAATGGGAGATGGTCTCTGCAGGTGAAGAAATTCGTAGAGCCTAGACGTTCTGTTTCCAGCTGTGAAATTGTCACTCTGCTAGTAATAACCGGAAGAATTGAGATGGGAAGATTATCTGGCATCTTTTGTCAGTATTAGTTTCAATTTTTACATTCTCCAAAGATCACTGGTTCCTGTTCACAACCCCTGTTAAATATCCTGAAATATATCTCTTCTGGCAAACTGTTCTGTTTTAGCCATTCTTTTAAACAGATGCTTCCACAAAGAGGGATTTTCAGCCAGTTTTTGCCGTACAGTTCATTGTTTCTAATCTCTCCTGTGCCATTACTATGGCAATCAAGCGCCTGTGCAATGCCCCAACTAGAAAATGTCTTTTTTACTTGATTAGTTCCCAAGTTCAGTCTTATTATTTATTAATAGCCTCATTCCATCCCTGGTCTGCATTGATCCCTCTTATCAGCACTGGCTCCTGCTCTGTTCTCAGCTTTCTCAGAGCAACATTTCAAAGGTAAAAATTTCCAGCCATGTCTCTACACAAGACTCCTATACAATCAATAAGAAGTCCATTGCTTCCACACTTACCAGCCGGCCTGGCAGTTCTTGCTTTGCTCGTTGTTTTATCATCTCCGAGCAGTGTCTTCTCCTCCTCCTGATGAGTTTTCCTCCTCTGTGGTATTCAAGCTGCTATGGCAGGGTATGCAGAGACCAGGTGCCTTGCTTGCTGAGGAGGACTGAAAGGCTTAGAAATCCCACAGAGAGATAAGAAGTGGGAGAGATTAGGGTCAGCTGCAGCCACTTAGGGACTGAACAGATTCTGTATGCCAGAAAAAGCCAATGCAAATGTGTTGTAGTCTTCTTGCTTCTTTAAAGAGAGGTGTACTCTTACTTCAAGTAGCCATCTTTAAAGAATCCCCCTCCTTCACCAATCTTTCACCCATCATGCACCGTTTTCATCCTTACATTCTTTTTCCTTCTCTTCTGTGTACTGCTTGTCCTTCACCTTGTCTTTGCTCTCTTTTCACTGGGGAACATGGTCCCAAAATCCTCAAATCATGCCTGCCCTGCAATTAAGGTATTGATTCCTAAAATAATGCCCCACATTTGTGTTTCAGCATCTGAGTGGAAATTGTCTGATTTTCAGCAGAGTCAGTGATGGGGTTTCTGGGTCTATTTGGTTTCTGAAAGCCCAGTCATTTATGTTATATCCAAATCTCAGTGCATGACGGGGTGCATAAATCCAAGGAAGACTGGTAGCCTACAGTGAGGTATGTGGAGCTAGGGGTGTTTCAAGCCATGTCAAGCCTTTGGTGTTACCCTCTCAGATGATACACTATGTACATTCATCACACAGAGTAGAAGAATCTTCATAAGGTCATGCTGAAAGTGCAGCAAGTTTTAGCCCAGTCTTATCAGAGATTTTAATAGTCCTGATCCTTGTCCACTGACAGCACTTCCAGCTATGTGCCGAAAGGGAACAAAGCAAAGTGACCGAGCAATGAAAGCGAAGAGATAGCCTAGCCTACCAGATCTGGGAGATGACAACAGTGCAGATATGGGCTGAGGTAGTTGAGTCAGTAGAGAAGTAGCAGGAAGAGTGGACTCTGTGACCAACCTTCAAAAAAAAGCAGGATTGTATACCCTGGAGGTGAGGAATGAAAGGCACGGAGAGGAAAACAGATTTATACCATGTCTCCATTGTGACACTGAAACTGCTGTGTCCAGCTAAGGATAGCAATCTCCTAGTACTTGGCTTACTCCAGTTACATCTTAAGAACTACTTGTCCCTGCCACCAGCCCTTACGGAAGCACCAGTTGAAGCCATGACACGTAAATCCCTGTTGTTACCTGACAGCACCACTGTAGCAAGAGGAGCATCTGAGTTCAGACTTGTTCCTTCCAATAAGTTCTTAAACTAGCAACAGTTTGCTGTATTGTTTGGCTGTGTTTATTTGGTGCTGCTTAACTACCCTGCAGTGTCATTTATGCCCAGCTCTTCTGCATTGTCCTCTTCCTTTGTCCTGCCACCTCCAGGATTTGCTTTCCCATAATATAGTCCCATGGTGAGGTCATCAGAATTATATGGATCTTCTGACAGTACACAGATGCTTTGGTCTATGCTCCCTCACATCCATGAGCCTTTTTAAAAGGAAAGCCTGATTTCCAGACTTCTTCATTTTTTCCACTGATTCCTCTTTGCAGAAGATGCAGAGGTTTCTCATTTGGCCAATGCCTCCCTATATCCACTGACAGATGCTTGGCAATGTCAGTGCTTATTTGCAGCCTCTCATCAGATGTACTGATGAATGTCATGTTTGCAGCAGTGTTGTCTCTGATGTTTTTCTAAGTCATACTATCGTGGTAAGCAAACCTATTCACTATTTCTGTCAACCAGTGGCTCTGCTGTAGCCATAGAGTCATTCCTGAGCCTATTTATTTTTCATTTCTGTCTTGAACACCTAGGGGAGCTCAGCTTTTATCAGGACCAACAGGAATAGATCAATTCCATGCCAGGCATCCAGAAAAGACACAAGAGAACTTTAGAAACACACTGGAATTTAATCAGGCTAAATCTATACAGATACATTAAATATGTTTGGGTACGTTCTTTCATATTGAAGCCAGCATGCATGGTATGCATGGTGCAGTCCATGTCTGTGACAATAAAGTGTACTAGCCTGAAAAAGAGGTGACTGCTTTCAAAGTGCCTCCTATGCATGGTCCCTGGAAGGTCCAAAGTGCCAACTTGTGACCAGGAATCATTTGGGAGATTGCTGGTTGTCATGGACCAAAAGTATGTCAGCCTTCCAGCACTTCAGCAGCACAGATAGCCCAGTGCCAGTGCCCCAAAATATTCATGATATTGTTGGACTGACTAGAGCAAGATGTATCCTCAGAGGGGCTGGGGACAGAAGTTATTCTGTCAGCAGAGAAGAAGGTTATGACAGTGCCGAGTTTGGAAATATGAAGATTAGAGCTCTGTGCTGTTCGAAGTGTGATCTGCCCAGCCTGGATTGCTGATCACAAGAGGGAGAGAATTCAGTTATACAACCAAGGACAATGACTGGTGTCACTGGTGTCACTCGGGAGATCAGCGCCCTCTCTCTTCTGGTTTGAAGAGTCCATGACCTTAATCTGCAAAGACTTTATTGTTTTTGTAGGGGGTTGTTTTGCAAGGAGATAAATTAATATCTCATGTTTTCCTGCTGCGCTGTTTATTCTGGAAGGTCAATCATCAGTCCTGTAAATAGAGGGTATATCGTTATTCCTGCCATGGTATCCACATTTTCCATCTATCACTGGGTAGCAATATTGCTCTGCCATAAGGATGGAAGCCAGGGGAGCTGCAAGTACTTCTGAGTAGCAGCAGATGAGCATTGACTTCCAGCAATAACCACAATAAACCACATCCATCCAAACAATGTGGGACAGTGCAGACGGGACTCTTAATATTCCTCAAATTATGCGCTGCATAGGAACTTGCTTAATTGCATGTTCCTTCTGTCTGCATATCAATATGGGAAAATCCAGCCTAATAACACTGTTGTTCTTGGACATTGCATAGGACAAAACAGGAATGAAAAATTCGCAGAGATATCAGGTCCTAAGGCCAACTTCAGTCAGTTCACACACGCCAGCATGAAGAGCAAGAACGGTTCCAGGACCTGAACATGCAGCCACTGGCTCATGTTGGATCAGTGCACGAAACCCTAGACCTTCCTATGGTCAAGCTGGACATCAGCACTTCCCAAAAGCTCCTGGGCCCCATTGAGCTGGGAACAGTCTAAATACCATTGAACAAGAGCCCCTCAAATATTTACAACCTATATAGTTAATGCAGAGATTGGAGGAGGATCTGGAGGCAGCAGAGAAGTGATCTATTTCAGTCACAACAGGAGGTTAATTGCAGCCATTTGGGCAGCCCAGCTGATGCTACCTTCCAGCTCCCTGGCTGTTATGGACTGTGTGTTTGTAACCCTTTGGGCTCTGCTTCTTTCTTGCCACCAAAGTATTTTGCTTTGATTATTTTTTTAGCCTGACTGACCTGTCTGGCTCATGTTAGCCTTGGGAAACACAATCTCATGACAGCCCTACCTCTAGTGAGGAGTCCATGCTCCTGAAGGCTCCCAGGTTTCCACCCTCCCAGAAGGACCAGAATGACTCCTCCTCACACCATAAGGTGGGTCTTAACTTTCCTAAGCAGGATAAATCCTTCCAGACAGTGATGGCTAATGGCTGGAAAGATTCAGCAGTCCCAGTGTCACTTTAAAAAAGCAATAAAATCAGGAAATATGACTTTTCTAGGAAAAAAAAAATACTGCGTTTGGCTGTTAACATGATGATTTGGGTTACACACAGTGCTATGGGAACTTGTTGTTTAAAACAAAGAGTTAGATCTCTGCTCTAGGACTTTCTATTTACTGTGCCAGGATCCTTTTCACAGATAACACAGTCCATAGGACAACTCCTTCAGACCCTGTGAAAATGGGCTATTGATTTCTTTTTTCGTCTAAAATTCTGTCCTTTTTTATCCCTGATGTGTTTTGCTCTTGTTTGTCTGAAGTCTACTGAGTTGCACTGAAGTGAATGGACAAGAGGTATGTGCTTATAGTTTGGCAGGGAATTGCTGGGCTGGGAGTTTTCAATACCAAAAAGAAAGACGGAAATACTTAAGTAGTTATTTTGATCAGTTGTTCTTTCTCATGACAGCAGCTCAAGAGGTGCAGTAAGACAGTATTACGTATTAATGCCTAAAATTCTCCTAAATCAGAGCTTGGAGTGGACTTTCTGGATTGGGAGTCTAACAAAAATCATCGAGACATGTCAATATATCACCAAGGGGTTTTGGGAACCCAGCTGGTGTATATTAACATGAACTTTTTTAAAATGTAGACTTAAAAAGATCTGAAAAGATCGTGAAAACAGCAGTCAACATCTCCGAGGCAGTGCACAGAGTTACTAAAGGATCTACCTGACTCCTCTCAGCTGTTTCAAAAATATTAGCAGTAGATAATTTCCAGAGCACCATAAATCCACACTCTCTCTCTCACATGCTCTTGTATGCACACACACAGAGCAACAATAGTCCAGCCATGTTGAAGGCTCTCATGCCAATGCTCTGTCCTGTCTTTTCACCTGTCTTTGAAAATAAAATATTCAGAAATTGCCTCAGGCACAAGTGGGTATGGCTCTCGAAAGATTTTGTGGGAGAAAAAAAGGCTTGAAAGAGGAGTTAAAAAGAAAAAAAGAGGATTTAAGTTTTTCAAAAGCGAAAATATATGCAATCTTGTTCTGAAGTATATGTGAGGAATAAAGGACTAGCAGAAGGCAAATTACACTGAAGACTGAAATACAATGGAGATGGGGGATAATCAGCTTATGGGCTGCTTTCATACAATAAAGAAAATAATGCATAATTTTCAGGGGCATCTTCAGATCTCACTGCCCTCGAACAACACCCCTTATGTAAGCAGAGTCTCATCAGAGCAGACCTGTGCTCTTTTCTGCCTTCCATTTGCACCACTGTAGGCATCAGGGACAAATCCGATCAGAGTCCTCTATTCTCATGAAAATAATAAATAATTTCATGCTAAAGTACAAATTAGTTACTGTCTGTAGAAAAGAAGGGTAGGTGATATCTTACACCTATGAGCAACAATTATGTTAACAATTATTATATATACAAAAATTTTATTTTCAAGTCAAACTTTGCCAGAATTTTATGCTACACTGCCATGTTTTCTATTACTTTTAGTGTTGATTTCAGCTTCCTCTGTAACAGGCCTGCTTCACGTTGCAATACATTTCCGTGGTTTGTCTTGCATTTCTGTGTATCAGTAAATGATACCTTTCTGTGTATTTTCTGTGCACCCCTAGTGATAAGACAAGGGGTAATGGATCTAAACTGAAAGGGAGTAGATTTAGATTAGATATAAGGAAGAAATTCTTCACTCTGAGGGTGGTGAGGCACTGGAACAGGTTGCCTAGAGAAGTTGTGGATGCCCCATCCCTGGAAGTGTTCAAGGCCAAGCTGGATGAGGCTTTGAGCAACCTGGTGTAGTGGAGGGTGTCCCTGCCAATGACAAGGGCTTGGAACTAGATGATCTTTGAGGTCCCTTCCAACCCAAATCATTCTATGATTCTATTTCAAACTCCACAAAAGTACACTTCACATCATAATCTTCTTAACTAACTCCTTCTCTCTGTTTCTGTCTCCCTATAGTACTCCAGTCTGTGTGAGTGAAGACTACCTTGAAGCAGACACTAAGATTTTTCAGCAGTTGGTTTCAATTGTGTTCACGAATTTGGAAGTGTTACATGGAAGAACAACTCCCAGAGTTTTTGACCAAGAAACCTCTAACTGAACTGAAAGGTTAATTAAACATCACATACTTTGACTCACTAAATGCATATGAATTGAAGATATCAAAAAAATTAACTTTGGTTTCCTGAACCTATTAAGTTCCTGGTATTTGTCTTCAGTTCATATCAAAGTACAGTCAAGATTTAAAAAAACATATTCCTAAGAGAGGCTCCTCATGCCACAGATAAAACTATACAAACAAACAAATAAATGAAACCAAGCTAATGATTTGGAAGCTTTCCTGGGATTTAGAGACGAAAATACCCGGAATCCCAGATGCTGGACAGGACCTCCAGAGATCATCTAGTCCAACCTCCCTGCTCCAAGCAGGGTCAGCTAGAGCAGGTTGCTCAAGGCTGTGTCCATGTCCTTGCACGGTCTGACTCACAGCATAGCTCAGAGCTCCGGGTTGCTGGTCAGGCTGATGCGCAGTTTGGCCACAGAAATCCTTCCATACAGCATTTCTTTGTGTGCTTTCCAGAGATGGCAGTGTTAATATTTAGTTTTATAATATGTTTCTGCGTGGATACGTGCAGAATGTGGAAGGAGAGTCATGGGCCTTGCAAATCCCTGGATGCCTTCACTCATCCTTTGGTGTGAGGCATGACCTTCCTGTTGCCCTCTGCCTAAGGACAGACTGAGACCTTGCAAAGCCAAGAGCTTTCTGACACAATGTCACTCTGGTTTTCCTCCGTTGTGCTGCGACTTCCTTTGGTCTCATATTGCAGTTTGGTGACATAGCTCTGGATAGCTTCTCCGTGCCCTAAAAGAATGCTGTCATTTGCAGTCTTAATGCCTGGAGGACTCCCTGATGCCTGGTACAGTTCACACGATATACTCAGGAGCTGGGCTGATGTCCCTAGACTGTCATACTGCCACAGCACCAGTGAGATCTCATTTTAGATATGATAGTTTCTTCTCCAGTAGGCTTACTGGACCACACTGCATTCTGTGTTTTGATGAAGCAGAAGACTGTAAAAACTGACCTTTCTTCTGTTTGCCATGTTACTGTGTTGTCTTTTGAAAGTTACTAGCTGACGCTAATTTTTCTTTAGTATTAACATATACTCAAGCAAAGTGATTAGAAAGAGAAGAGCATCTATGTCGTTAACTAATACTAACAAGCACAAGCATGCGCTCACGTGTTCAAACTTTCTCCTGTTTCCTGCAGTTTACCAGTTTAAGCTGCCCACGGTGCTGTTCGGTGGCCGCCCAGGGCCTGTGGAGCACAGCTGAACCCTCGCCCGAAGCATTTGGGCGCTCTGTTAACGTCTGCACCGAGTGCACCGCAAGCGCCCGCCCTCCTTCAGGCTTCGCAGGGGCTTTTCCCGAAGGAAGGAAACGCCCGGGGAGAGGAGAGACCCCCGGGAACCGGCAGCCCTGGCGGGAGACGCTGGCGCGGCGCGGGCGTTGCCAGAGCAACGGCGGCCAGTCCCGCCCCGGCACGGCCCGCCCGCTCCCGCCGTGCCCGGGCCGGGCGCGGGCGGTGCCGGCTCAGGGCGGCGCTCAGCGGGGGCCGCCACCCGCCCCGAGGGGCTCCGCGGCGGCAGCGCCCGGCGGGAGGCTGAGCCCGCTGCGCCCGCAGGAGCGAGGTGGCAGCGCAGGCGGAGCTCCCGCAGAAACACGGCCCTGCCCGGGCCTCGGGGGCGGGGGGTGCCGGAGCCTGTCCCTGGGGAGGGCCGGCGGTGGGAGAGCGGCTGTGGGGGGGTGAGCAGTGGGGGATCTGCTCAGCGGGGTGGCAGAGCTGGGAGAGGGGTGAGAAAGGTGAGGGGCGTCAGGGGGTCCGAGAGAGAGAGAGTGGTGGTGTCATGGTCTGCCCCGCCTGAGACAGCAACAGGGAGAGCCGCAGGAGAAACCGAAGATGAAGGGGATTCTGTGTCATCTCCCCACCAGGCTGAAGGCAGCAGCTTAAGGGAAGGGAATGAAAGGAGCCAAGTCTGTGCTTGGGGCAGCAGGTGACCCCCCTCCTTGCCCACCTCTCCTCCCCAGGTGCCTCTGCACAACAGGTGTGAGGCTCTGGAGGTGGAAGGCCTGTCCATGGATGATGTAGCTGATGGTCCATCTACACCGGAGATGTTGCCAGGGTCAGAAAGGTCTACCCTCCGACTGACGACCACCTTCACAAGGAAGAAAAGAGGGCTAATGGTTGTAAACAACTCCCATCTGAGGGGAACAGAGAGTCCGATATGCCGGACAGACCCTCCTCTTAGGCAAGCCTGCCACCTCCCTGGAGCTCGGGTTAAGGACATCGCTAGGAAACTTCCTAGCCTGGTACGGCCCTTGGAATATTGCCTGTCATTGCTCTTCCATGTGGGTGGTGATGAAGCTGCAACACAAAGTCCAAGGGTGATCAAGAGAGACTTCAGGGCCCTGGGACCGTTGGTAAGGGGATCTGGGGCACAGGTTATCTTCTCTCCTTTCAGTTGACACCAGTGACACTGGAAGAAATAGATGTGCCAAGTCCATTAATACATGGCTCCGTGGCTGGTGTCATCACCACAACTTTGGGTTTTTTGACCATGGGAAGGCCTACCTGGCACCAGGCTTGCTGGCACCAGATGGATTCACCTTTCTCAAAGGGGAACGAGGGTCTTTGCACATCAGCTAGTGAGGCTTGTTGACAGGGCTTTAAACTGGATTTTAAGGTGGAGGGGGATAATATCAAGCTTGATCAAGACAAGCTGAGAGCACCTGAAGAGCAGCAGAAAGGAATTCCAGCCACTGCAGGCAGGAAGTCAGACACATGTAGCATGGGGAATAAACAAGAGGAGTTAGAAGTGTGCACGTGCCTGCATGGCTGTGATCTTATTGGCATCATGGAGATGCGGTGGGATGAATCCTATGGCTGGAGTGTCAGAATGCAAGGATACAGGCTCTTTAGGAAGGACAGGCAGGGGAGACAAGGAGGAGGTGTTGCTCTCTAAGTCAAAGACCAGCTGGAGTGCATGGAGTTCTGCCTGGGGATAGATGGGGAGCTGAGTGAGAGCTTATGGGTCAGCATTAAAGGGTGGGCAGGGACAGGTGACATTGTAGTGGAGGTCTGCTACAGGACACCTGACCAGGAAGACCGAGTGGATGAGGCCCTCTACAGACTGATAGGAGCAGCCTCACATTCATGAGCCACTGTACCTGAGACTTCCACCACCCTGATACCTGTTGGAGGGACAACACAGCAGGGCATAAGCAATCCAGGAGGCTCCTGGAGTGCATTGATGATAACTTCCTTCTCCAAACGTCAGAGGAACCAACAAGGAAAGGTGCTATGCTGGACCTCGTTCTCACCAACAAGGAGGGGCTCATAGGGAACTTGAAACTCAAGGGCAGCCTTGGCTGCAGTGACCATGAAATGGTGGAGTTCAAGATCCTTAGGGAGGCCGGGAGGGTACTCAGCAAGGTGACTAACATAGATTTCAGGAGAGCAGACTTTAGCCTCTTCAGGGATCTCCTTGTCAGAGTACAATGGAGTGAAGCCCTGAAGGGAAGAGAGGTCCAAGAAAGCTGGATAATATTCAAGGATCACCTCCTCTAAGCTCAGGAGCAATGCATCCCAACAAAGAGGAAGTCAGGCAGGACAACCAGGAGATTGGATGAACAAGGTGCTCCTGGACCAACTCAAGCGCAAAATAAAATCCTACAGAGGGTTTAAGCAAGGACAGGTAGCTTGGGAAGAATATTGAGAAATTTTCGGAGCAATCAGGGATCAGGTTAGGAAAGCTAAAGCCCTGATAGAATTAAATCTGGCCAGGGACATCAAGGGAAACAAGAAAGCTTCTGTAGGTATGTCGGTGATAAAAGGAGGAGTAGGGAAAACGTGAGCCCTGTCCAGAAGGAAAGAGGGGACCTGGCTACCCGGGATATGGAGAAGGCTGAGGTACTCAATGACTTTTTTGCCTCAGTCTTCGCTGGCAAGAGCTCCAGCTGCACAGCCCAAGTCACAGAAGGCAAAGGCAGGGACTGGGAGAATGAAGAACTGCCCACTGTAGGAGAAGATCAAGTTCGAGACCATCTAAAGAACCTGGAGGTGGACAAGTCCATGGGACCTGATGAGGTGCATCCACGGGTCCTGAGAGAACTGGTGAATGAAGTTGCTAAGCTGCTAACCATCATATTGGAGAAGTTGTGGCGGTCGGGTGAAGTTCCCAATGACTGGAAAAGGGGAAACATAGCCCCCACTTTTAAAAAGGGAAAAAAGAGGACCCAGGGAACTACATGCCAGTCAGTCTCACCTCTGTGCCCGGCAAGATCATGGAGCAGATCCTCCTGGCGACTATGCTAAGGCACATGGAAAATAAGGAGGTGATTGGTGACAGCCGACATGGCTTCACTAAGGGCAAATCCTGCCTGACTAATTTGGTGGCCTTCTATGATGAAGTTACAGCATTGGTGGATAATGAAAGAGCAACTGACTGCATCTACCTGGACTTCTGTAAAGCATTTCCTACTGTCCTGCATGACATCCTTGTCTCTAAATTAGAGACATGGATTTGATGGATGGACCACTTGGTGGATAAGAATTGGCTGGATGGTCGCACTCAAAGAGTTGTGGTCAACGGTTCAATGTCCAAGTGGAGACCAGTGATGAGTGGTGTTCCTCAGGGGTCGGTATTAGAACTGGCGCTGTTTACATCTTTGTTGGTGACATGGACAATAGAACTGAGTAAACTCTCAGCAAGTTTGCTGATGACATCAAGCAGTGTCGTATGGTCGTCATGCTGGAGGGAAGGGATGCCATGAAGAGGGAACTTGACAGCTTGAGAGGTGGGCCTATGTGAACCTCATGAAGTTCAACAAGGCCAAGGGCAAGGTCCTGCACATGGGTCAAGGCAATCCCAAGCATCAAAAGAAGCATGGCCAGCTGGTCGAGGGGGGTGATTCTGCCCCTCTACTCTGCTCTTGTGAGACCCTACCTGGAGTACTGTGTTCAGCTCTGGGGACCCAACATAAGAAGGACAAGAAGCTGTTGAAACGAGTCCAGTGGAGGGCCACAAAAATGATGAAAGAGCTGGAGCACCTCTCCTATGAAGACAGGCTGAGAGAGTTGGGGCTTTTAAGCCTGGAGAAGAGCAGGGTCCAGGGTGCAGCCTTCCAGTACCTAAAGGGAGCCTACAGGAAAGCTGGAGAGGGACTTTTTACAAGGGCATATAGTGATAGGACGAGGGGCAATGAATTTAAACTGAAAGAGGGTAGATTTAGATTAGACATAAGGAAGAAATTTTTAACTCTGAGGGTGGTGAGGCAATAGAACAGGTTGCCCAGAGAAGTTGTGGATGCCCCATCCCTGGAAGTGTTCAAGTCCAGGCTGGATGAGGCTTTGAGCAACCTGATATAGAGGAAGGTGTCCCTGCCCATGGCAGGGGGCTTGGAACTAGATGATCTTTGAGGTCCCTTCCAGCCCTAACCATTCTATGATTCTATGAATCACCCACATACGGAAGGACTCTGGGACTGTATGAGCTGGCACAAAAGTCATTCACCTCCAGATTCATTGTTGCTGAGTTTGCAAACAGCAGTAAATCACATAGAAACTTCAGTTTTGAGCGTACTTCGAGATTTATAACATGCTTCATGTTTTGACCTCCAGATACTTTACTCTTTCTTAGTACTCTTTTAAGCATATCTTCTGCCATGGTAGTTATCTGCTGGAGCCATTTCCCTAGTCTTATGTGGAGAGTTGGACTAGCTGGACATCTACAAGATACATCTACATCTATCTGATCTTTGGTCAGATCTGAAACTATCTGCTCATCAACAGGCACGAAAAAGCTTCATGTTCTGCAAGCAAAAAGTACATTTATTCTTATTAATTGTATTATGGTCTTGACAACCAGATGTCTGTCTTCTTCATCAATATCCTTTTATTCCATTGGAAGGGCTGGATTGACCTCCAGGTAAATAGGGGACAGCTTCTCTGTATGCGTCTCCAAGGACCTGAGAAATGCATATTGCAGCTCTTCTCTTTCTAACTGTCTTAGCATCTCAAGCAGGGCTGCTTTATGGTTCTAGAATCATAGAATGATTAGGGCTTTGCCTTGATGTGGTCGTGCTTCTCACCTGGTTTCTCCTTTGCCTGACTGTAGCTTTAATTGGTTTTTTGCCTATCTTTTCTCATGCGATTCACATTCTTGGCCAGTCTACTTCTTTTTCTGTCTCTTCTGTTTCCCTCAGGCTGAGCCCTTGCGTTCATTTCTCCTTACTTGTTGTTTTTTGCATTATTTAGGCAAAAAGTCCAAGGTCTGATCCCTGATCAACTCGATGCTCTTATCAGAACATTTGCAGAAGGTTTCTGCATAGGTTTCCAGATGGTGTGAGTAGACCAATGATTGACCCAGCCGTGACCGAATAGAAAGAGTGCTTGTCATCTCCGTCATTTTTTCCCTCCTGCCTTTGCCCTCTGCTCTTCTAATTCCAGCCAAATCTCTGCTGTCTCAGGAGATGTATAAAACTCCTTTCCTAAACTTCTGCATTTTCTGTACAAAGAAATACACTCTATCCATCTTTGAAATTGAAATTACAGATGAAAATCGCTGTCCATTCCCATTGGACTAATACAGGATTGATTGTTCCACACAGAATATTATCCAGTCTGATCATAAAGGACACAAATGATAGCTGTTTTAACGTTTTTCCTGGGAGACTGTGCCATATCCTGATCAATGGCTTCGTAAGGAGTTTGTGCTGATAATCAGATTCATTTTTTCAGTTTTAAATTCAGCATGTTACTCTGAGTTACTTTCCATTGTGTGGCCCTTAATCAATTCATCATTATTATTGTTGCTGTTTACATTAATGAAGTAAGCAGTGGAAACGCTTGGCTCCACATTGGCTGTTTTATAAGTGTGTAATAAAAGTCTCCCTTGCACTGAAGAGTTTATAATCTCTTTATGACTCAGGATAAGAGGCTGATGCAAACACTGAGGACTTAACAAGACAAGGTGATGGTGTAACAAATTCATGTAACAAACCAGTCTCAAAAATAGGTAATCTGTCTTTCTGAAGTCTGCTGTGTATTGCTTGATTAAGAAAATATTTAAAAGCTTGTTCAGGGCCGTCACTGCTCTCCTTTTGTATTTATGCATAGATGGCCTCTGCCCCAAGAGGTTCACAATCCAAGTAACAGGATTATCAAAGGTACAGATAGACATATACACCCCTGCCACAAGCACTACTTTCCTAGGTGATACCTGTGCATCTTTCTGAAACAAATGGATCTTTCTGCAGCTATCTCAGGAATCAATTTGGACTCTAATAGGGTGATCCACATTGAAGCAAAACACAACTGTGGATTTTTGGAGCAGATTCTCCTGGGAACCATGCTAAGGCACATGGAGAGCAAGGAGGTGGTGGGTGACAGCCAACATGGCTTCACCAAAGGCAGATCGTGCCTGACCAACTTGGTGGCCTTTTATGATGGGGTGACAGCATCGGTGGACAAGGGTCGACCAATGGATATCATCTACCTGGACTTGTGCAAAGCTTTTGACACTGTCCCGCACGACATTCTTCTCTCTAAACTAGAGAGGCATGGGTTTGATGGATGGACCACTCGGTGGATAAGGAATTGGCTCAATGGCCGCACTCAGAGAGTAGTGGTCAATGGCTCAATGTCCAAGTGGAGACCGGTCACGAGTGGCGTCCCTCAGGGGTCCGTGTTGGGCCTGGCCCTCTTCAACATCTTTGTCGGTGACGTGGACAGTGGCATGGAGTGCACCCTCAGCAAGTTCGCCGATGACACCAAGCTGTGTGGTGCCGTCGACACGCTGGAAGGGAGGGATGCCATCCAGAGGGACCTCGACAGGCTGGAGAGGTGGGCCCGTACCAACCTCATGAAGTTCAACCAGGCCAAATGCAAGGTCCTACATCTGGGTCGTGGCAATCCCAGGCACAATACAGACTGGGCGGAGAATGGATCGAGAGCAGCCCTGAGGAGAAGGACTTGGGAGTACTGGTGGACGAGAAGTTCAATATGAGCCGGCAATGTGCTCTTGTGGCCCAGAAGGCCAACCGCGTCCTGGGCTGCATCAAGAGGAGCGTGGCCAGCAGGTCGAGAGAGGTGATTCTTCCCCTCTACTCTGCCCTCGTGAGACCTCACTTGGAGTATTGCGTCCAGTTCTGGAGCCCCCAACATAAGAAGGATATGGACCAGTTGGAGAGGGTCCAGAGGAGGGCCACGAAGATGATAAGAGGGCTGGAGCACCTTTCCTATGAGGACAGGCTGAAAGAGTTGGGGCTGTTCAGCCTGGAGAAGAGGAGGCTCCGGGGTGACCTTATAGCGGTCTTCCAGTACCTCAAGGGGGCCTACAGGAGAGATGGGGAGAGGCTATTCAGGAGGGCCAGTTGTGATAGGACAAGGGGTAATGGTTTTAAAATAGAGGGAGGTAGATTCAGATTGGATATTAGGAAAAAATTTTTTACCATGAGAGTTGTAGAACACTGGAACAGGTTGCCCAGAGAGGTGGTGGATGCTCCATCCCTGGAGACGTTCAAGGCCAGGTTGGACGAGGCCCTGAGCAACCTGATCTAGTTGGAGATATCCCTGTTCCTTGCAGGGGGGTTGGACTAGATGACCTTTGAAGGTCCCTTCCAGCCCTAACCATTCTATGATTCTATGATTCTATGATTTTGAGTTGTAACAATACAAGATTAGAGAAACAGAGGGATGCAAAGATTAATGTTTCTATCTGTCTTGCTTGCATAAATAGAGTCCATTACATGCAGACCCACCCTACTGATATGTCATTTTGTCAGTCTAAGCTCTTACTTGAGTTCTTGGATTTCTATGTCACGGTAAGCAGACGAATGGCTCGACCTCTATCCTCTCTCCCCTCCCCATCTAGCAATGGCACTGCTTTTCTGGGTATCCTTCAGCAGCCCAAAAGCTTCCTTAGAGCCTGCCAGTTCCCATTTTTTCTGCTTGCATAGGTCCATCAAGCACCCGGACCCCGCAAAACTACCTTTTAGCTGCCCGTGGCTGCATACATCTGCAGTGACAAAAGCAACTGCCTTCAGCACAAAACACGATTTACTTATTCCTGTAAGGTACAAAGCTTTCAGAACAGAGTCTAACAACCACGCTCAGGCTAAATGCATGAGTATTAAGTGCATCTTCATAAATTTGCATCCTTTAATCCTTTAGAGTTAGAAACATCTCACTGTCGCCACATCTTTGCCTCCCTGCCTTTCTGGGAGACAGGCAGACTGTCAGCCTTTCACTAGCTCTCATTAGCCTCACTTACTCAAACTCCTCCCTTCCTTTCAAGTGCCGTTAAAATTTTAGGCCCCCTTTGATTTTTATGTCATTTTTAGCTTACAAAGAGTGCCACTTTCTAGCTGAATGGAGCCATCTAGATTGTGGATAATTTCTCCCTGTAATTCATGGCCAGCTGTTGCTATGTAACTCCTAAGCTATGTACCTGAAGTGCTTCATCTGTGTGATGGTTTTATCTTTCTTGCTTGGTACAGTGCCTTTTTGCTTCAACCTGACTGGAGAAAAGGAAAAAAAAAAATTAACTATGACCAGATTATCAACTTCATTGAAATTAATGGTGCATAGAGAGAAGAGCAGGTCAGCACAAGTTAGATAATATTTGGATAAGTTAGGTGCCTGCAAGCCAGTGGGGACTGATGAAATATGCTATGGGGTACATCAGGAACTACCAAAAGCAGCTTTTGAATGATAAGAGATCATCTTTAAGATCTCATGGAAAAAAAGTACCAGAAGAGAAAAGAAAGGCAAATGGTGGTATAGTAAAAGAAAAGTGAATTCCACATGAGTCAGCCTAACTTTAGTGCTTGGAAAGAAAATAGACGGAATAATGAAACAGTTGATGTGTAAGCACCCAAAAGAAAGGAAAGTGATAAGAAACATCGAACACTGATTAGTCAAAACGAGATTGCTTCCATTCAGCTGAAGACAGGCCAGCTTATCTAGTTGGTAAGGAGAAGCACAAATCTTTGACGTTTCCCACAAGTATGCTCCACCATCATTGTGAAAGCTGTAACTTCTCCAACTTCTCATGTTGTAGAAATGTGGTTCTGTGACTTTCAGCAATCTCCTCTGGGTAGACTGCGAATTTTTAATTTAGTTTAAATTTTAATGATTTTTTTTTTTTAGATTTGTAGCCTAATTTGCCAGTTTATTGCAGTTCTGAGTTAATGTAATGGTGATTACAGTACCACTGCTGCTTCCTTAAGATCTACCTGTTTACTCAGTCAGTGGTGCCAAGGGAATGAATACAGCCTCAGCATCATAAACAACTCTCTGGAACAGATGCATTTCTTGGAAGGAGAACATTTCTTTGTGCACGAGCAAAAAGTATGCACATATTCCTGGACAGAAGACCATCCAAAGGCAACTCAAACCATGCTTAGCACCCATATGTGGACAACAGAGCTGAGCCCTAGATAGTTTGTGAAGAACCAACCAATACAGTTGACAGAGGGGAACTACTCGTTGCCCATGGAGTTGGCTACACGTGTACCACTTAGGTGATGCCCCTGTAATCTGTAAACTACAGATTGCAGTTGCCAGGCAGAGTAATCAAGGGCATCTCAAATGGAGGCAGACTTTAGGGGGTGGGTGTGTGTGCTGTGTTTCCACCAGCTAAGTGCAACCTTACAGACCTAACTTACAAACTGGCAGAAAAACCTCCGCAGGCCCATATGGCTCCTTAGTCAACACAGTCAGTGGCTCCTGGCAAGTGATTCAGCTCAACCTATGGCAGACACCAGGGCTCAGCTCAGTTATCCACAGTTAGGTGACTAATATGGCTGAGATTTCTTAGCGAGCTTCCAGGTTGGGCTGGAAAATACGGTATAGAGTGCAATGAAAACCCATGTCTTCTGGGACTGGTGTCCAGAGTTGTGATGGGGTTCCCTGGGCAGCTCCAACAGTACCAGATGCCTTTCCTTAAGTGCTTGAACCTCACTGTACCTCTGGAACGGCTAAATTAAGACATCTTGCTGAAAGGCAGACGTTTTCTTGTGGGCACAAAAAGGTAGGACTTCATCTGAGCTGAATTCCATCTTCGTTCACAGTTTCACTCATGAAGTGAAATAAGGCACTTGCACTTAATGCAAGCTTAGAGAGTCCCCATAGGGAATTAATGTGGAGAAGCCAGAAACAGGTTTTACAGTGACTGTATTCTGTAGACAAACCCTGTGACACTGCTGCAAACAAGGTACATGGCACTCAGGGACTTCTTAGACACCATCATTTACTTAAGGCCCCAGAGGGAATTATTCACTGAACCTGGCAGGGAGGAGACTCCAGTAAGACCACTGTGCCTGTTACTCTGGACTGCTCTGTAGTGAAGAGGTTGACAAATTGGAGGGAGCTCAGAGCGGAGCAACAGGAGTGATACAGGTGCTGGAAGACAGGGCTAATGAAGAAAGAATTAAATTATTTGGTCTGTGGGTATGTGGATGTGCGATAATCACCTTCAAGTGTCTAAAAGGTTGATATTAAGAGAATTCTGTTCCATTGCTCTCTGTGTCCATGGTGGGCAAAAAAATCCTCCAGGTGTCTTAGTTTTCACACGGACACGTATGTTAGCTAATAGGAAAGGGAAAATAAACAACAAACCTTGTAACAGGATGGATAGTGGAGCTCTTACACAGATTGCCTCAGAAGGTGGTAGATTACAAGCTAAGCTTCTAAGATGTTATACAAACTTCTGCTAGTGGTGGCCAGGATTTATTTAATCCTGCTGCAGCATGGAAGGGTGACCACTTCTCAACCCTTCTAGTCCTACACTTCGTTGCTTTTATAAATGTGATTCATGTCTAGCATCCCATCATTTAGACCTGTTGAGTTAGATCAGAACACAAGAACTGAACAAGGAAACAGGGATGCTCCTGTGCTTCATCCAAAATAAGAAAATCATGTTTTAAGTTTAATGATCTTTCATACAGATTCTATAATCCTTACTACTATAATGTATGCCTGATAGCACTGATGGGACCACTGTCTCTACAGAGCTTCCCTATAAATCCTCCTAGTGAAGCTGCCTTTTGGCCTGGCTCTTCTCTACAGCACAGACAGGAGGATCAACATGGTAAGACATCAGGGAGACGCATGGGCAGGAGAAGGAAGAAGAATGGATAACAAAAAGTGGAACTGGGTGAAAAAAAGAGAGAGGAATTGGTGGAAGAAGCAGCGATGTGGAGGTGCAGAGTAAACAATGCAATGCAAAAGGTGATAACAAGAAGAAACGCCCTGTGGTGAGAGAAAGCAAGGAAGAAGCAGGTCAGAGATGTTGCTTTAGCACAGTTCAGTGTATTTCCCTTGACAGAGAGGGAAATGAGAAATTAAGCACTTTTTTCATTCGAAAGTCTGAGGGAAAATAGGCATATTGTACCCAGCCATCCACTGCTTTCTCAAGCAAGACGAAGTCTGAAGATGAAATGTTATTGCTATCTCAAACAAGAGATGCAAGAGTGAGAGACAGCATGGCAGAGTTAACCATCAGATGAAGAAAGGAAGACTGAGGAGTGCCAAGGAGGCAGCACAGCCCCATGTGTGCCAGGCGTGAGAGGTGCTGGAACTTGCTCCGAGGCCCATGTGGGCTTCACTAAAGCACAGGACCAGCCTGACTGTCCACAACATACGGTTCGGTGCGGGTCTGACACTGAGCTCACACACTCGTAGCAACAGAGGACGTTTTTCCCTCACGTAGCTGATGAGAAGAGAGATTCATGTCTGCAAGGCTAAAAGGATTCGTCTCAATTCAGTGGTTTGTATTTCAGCGAGCCCTTTCTCCAGGGCATCATTGCAGGGCATATCATTCCCATGTGCTTTCCAGAAACACATCCATTTCACCACCGGAATGTGATGCCTGAAAACACAACCTGAATTGCTATCTGGTGTAGAGCAGCAGCAGCAGCCGAAAAGGTAGATTGAAAAGATGACTGGCAGAGAATAGTCTTCTTGGACAGACAGCAGCACACCAGGCATTGGGCTGTTTTCTTCAGTATATTCAAATGCTTTCCACAGAGTAACATGGTTTACAAGTCCCTCACAGAAGCTAGTTTATTTTGTTGTTTTTTTTTTTTTAAAAGGAATTGGAAAAGGGAAACATACTATGACAAAGCCCCCTCCAATTTGATATTCAGAGATGGAGCAGCATGTAGGGGGATGGAGGGTCATGGTCACTCTTCTCTGTAAAACAGTCTTGAGAGCAGAAGAATCAGTACTTGCAAAATTCAATATCTTTAATAAAGAACTATGCACCAACACGAATTTTTCATTCTCAAACATTATCCTGTCGTGTGTGTATACTGATCTCCCACTCATTGCAGTATTTCTGTATCAGGCATATGGATAGTACCAGATCATTCTCAATGACTCACTATTTACGTGCAAAATGTCATGAACATCTGAGAGTGTTTTACACCTGGAATGTTATATTTGGCAGTACCAAGTGACTCAGTTTGCTAGCAATGTTAACAACAGCGAGAAAAATAAATGGCAATTTTAATTACATTTTGTAGATATTTTACAGCAAGGATTTTTATTTTGGCAAATAAAGACATCTGGAGTCTAAATATTTTACCTTCTCTGCTCCCACTGCTTTAAGATGGCAGGGAAGGGACACTATACATTACTGTTCCCATATGTATTTACTGTGTTATTCACAGAGGCACCAGGAGCATAACTGAAGACAGACACCGTGGAGCAGGACAACAGACATCACTGTATGGTAGTCACAGGAGCAGGGATCTGCTGAAGGCAGGTGTTATTGCAAAGGTATGTTTTGAAGTGAAATTATGCCACGCATAGGATAGAGATGACTCACCAACTGCACGTGTCTTAATAACCTAGATGCCAAGTTCTGGGCCACAGGACCACTGCTTCTCCTGCAAGTGCCAGCCATGCCCATGTAGCACGCAGACAGCAGTGTTGCAGGTAGATAATACCTATGGTATTTACACAATATGAACGTTTGTGTTTTTCCTGCTCTGATAGGTGAGATGGACCCAGACCTGTCTGAGGAATGACAAGGCACAACAACAACAAAGATGATACGTTTTTTTTAAACCTTGCTCTTTCTAACAGAAGAGCTCATAGTTTTGCTCTCTGTCATTGCTAAATATATGGAGTACTCTAAAAAAGTCGTCACATATGCTGGAGACTATCCATAAGGGACATTACTTTAAAAGCTGTCTCTATTCTTGAAGTAAAGAAGTCATTAGATCCCACTGCAGAGCAGTGAGGGATGTTACCTCCTCTCCTAAATTTATGATCTGTGAGCTAATGCTCTTTCTAATTGAAATGGCTAGTGACTAATGAAAAAATAAAGGAGGCAGCCAAGCTTGGCTATACATTGGGAAGTTCATCAATATGCATTTTCCCATGACACTCAAGGATATTACCCACAAGAAGGCAGGAATCAGGCTGTGAGATATGAAGGTATGAAGCAGATAGCCTTACCTCATTTACCCTGAATACTCACCATCACAAAGTATCCCTGGACCCTCTAGAAACTGTAACTCATACTTTAAAGTCTGAACCTAGAATAAGTATTTTGTCATCCTCCTAAAGCTCCTCCTTTGGCTTCAGTGAAGCTGTCATTTAAGATCTGTGATATCAGATCTCACATGAGACAAAATCTTCTATTTGGAGATGTGGATGTATATGTGCATTTGCTTTACCACGGATGTGGGAACAAGTAGGTCTGCTTACTGGCTGTTCATGGCTTGGATGGGTGTATGTTTTGCCAGGTAAAAAACTGGCTGGATGGTTGGGCCAAAAGAGTTGTAGTGAATAGGGTTAAACCCAGTTGGTGGCTGGTCACAAGTCGTGTTTCCCAGGGCTCAGTATTGGGGCCAGTGCTCTTTAATATCTTTATCAAAGTTCTGGACGAGGGCATCGAGTGCACCCTCAGTAAATTTGCAGACAACAACATTTGGGGCAGGAGTGTTGATCTGCTGGAGGGTAGGAAGGCTCTACAGAGGGATCTGGACAGTCTGGATTGATGGGCTGAAGGCAATTGTATGAGATTCAACATGACTGAGTGCTGGGTCCTGCACTTGGGTCACAACAACCCCATGCAATGCTACAGGCTTGGGGAAGAGTGGCTGGAAAACTGCCTGGCAGAAAAGGACCTGGGAGTGTTGGTTGATAGCTTGCAGAATATGAGGCAGCAGTGTGCTCAGGGGGCCAAAGAGTCCAGGAGCATCCTGGTTTGTACCAGAAATAGTGTGGCCAGCAGGAGTAGGGAAGTGATCGTCCCTCTGTACTTGGCACTGGTGAGTCTGCATCTCAGATACTGTGTTCATTTTGGGCCCCTCACTACAAGGAAGACATTGAGATGCTGGAGTGTGTCAGAAGGGCAACAAAGCTGGTGAAGGGTCTGGAGCACAAGTCTTTGAGGAGCAGTTGAGGGAACTGAGTTTGTTTAGCCTGGACAAAAGGAAGCTGAGAGGAGACCTTCTCTCTCTCTACAACTACCTGAAAGGAGGTTGTAGAGAAGTGGGGGTCAGTCTCTTCTCCCAAGTAACAAGTGATAGTACAAGAAAAAATGGCCTCAAGTCACGCCAGGGGAAGTTTAGATGGGATATTAGGAAAAATTAGTTCATCAAAAGGGTTGTCAAGCATTGAAACAGGCGGCCCAGGGAAGTGGCTGAGTGGCCATCCCTGGAGGTATTTAAAATATGTGTAGATGTGGCACTTAGGGACATGGTTTAGTCGTGGACTTGGCAGTGGTAGATTGGACTCAATGATCTTCAAGGTCTCTTGCAACCTAAATGATTCTATGATTCTACTTATATAGAGTACTCCTTTGCAACTACCTATGAAATGAGACAGTTAATTTTAACAATATTCAGTAAACACTGTACTAAAGGACAAAATAAATAAAAAACCCTTTCACTGCATTTAATTAACTGCAATTGGGAGAAGAGATAGACATGAATGGCAAAGCAACTAATTTACTCCCATTTGGCTTAGTCAAAGCCCCTGCAGTATCCTATGTGTCGTTTACCTAACATATTGTTGCTTGGAGACCTTTTGCTAATCCCAGTTTTTAGCTGTAACATTTCTAGAGCACATCAGGTCATGTAATAGGCAGACCTTGTGTTGAGCTGGATGAAGTAAAGTCCTTAACTTTGTTAAATTATCCCTGATTTAACTTTCCCTTAACAAAAACAATTCAATCAAACGATGAATATGTGAACTAGGAGTCACACATCTGAAAACTAAATAATATGGAGCTGAGATTATCTCCCTGTACTCTCACATTCTTCATGTCCAGCTTCAGGGTGGTTGCTCAAGTAGTTTCCCAGACTTGGAGGCTCCTCATCACCACACAATTGAATCCAAGTTGATTGGTATCTTCTGTTCATGCTCTTTCCATCTGGAAACATTTCCCCCTAAACATTACCAGAGGCTAATGCAAAGGCTCCTTCTCCAGGTTAAGTGTGGGGTGGAGGTCTTTATCTGTTAGACCTTTTAGCTGAAAGGTCATCAACAATCTCCTTTGCAAATAGACGTTGTCTTTGAATCTCATATGCAGGATGCTAAAGAGAAATGAACCATCCAGCATTTGCAGTGCTGAACATGGCTTTGGCATAGACTTGAACACTCCCCATCGCTGTTTAGCTGTTACCATGCTGTTTGTCACAATTTTGACAGTGCCTTCCCAGTCAAAGCCTATGCTGACTTTGGAGCTGACAAGAGCAAGGGGCCACTCGCCAAAAGCCCAGAAAATAGCCTTTTGCCCATTTTATTTGCAGACAGAGACAGAGCTAAGGAGGATGACTGGTCAAACCAGATAATTAGGACAGTATCCTTGTTATTCCTCAATTTGGTAAATAGAAAACTAACCTGTGTCTCCCCTCCCATAGGATGCTGACAGGAGGCTGCTGGCTTTCCTTATTCCAAGCTATTTGCTGCCTCAGGCAGCAAATTTCCTTCCACCATACTCCACTGCCACCTGTTTCTAACCCTGCTATCAGGGCATGCATTAGCTTTCCAGGACTACACACAGTATCAAAAAGGAGGGGTCAAGGAGCGGAGAGGGGGAGGAATTCTTCTGATGAGACAGGACTGGTCAGGAAATTCTGATAAAGCAAAATCTAATCAAGTCTTCTGAAAGGTGCAGTTGGGAAGTAGAGGTAGGCTTAGTGCCAGAGTAGTGTGGACCTGTGTAATTTCTCATGCCTTTACAGAATACTCTCCAGAACTGCTTAGGGACTTCTTGCACAGACCTTGGTTTGGGCAGCTCTGGTGCCATGCAGGCACGAAAACCTGCGATGGGTCTCAAGTTGCTCTGGGCTGTGTGTATTCCAGCCTCTCCCTGACGAATGGTTTTGCAGCCCTGGAGGCATCCCGAATCTGAATACAGTAATTCCAGTCACAAGAACTACAATGAAGTCAAAGTAATCAGAGCATTGAAAACTGCCACTAGTGTAGAAATATTCCTGTTTTTCCATAAACTGCTGCTCTGCATGCTGACCCTCTGCTGTCTTCAGGAGCCACTTCCACTGTGCATGGAGAAGCAGAGGGAAATGGGAGACGAACCTTGTTAATCTCTGGAAACCCCACACTCCAGACCTTACAGCTGCTCAAAGGATTTGCTGCTGCTTTTTAATCTATTCAATAACCAAGATATGTGAGGGATTTTATCAAAAAGGGGGATTCATATATATATATGTGTATATATATGCACAGATGAACTCTTCCTGCATGTGCCATTGGCCGAGTGTGTCCCAGATGCATCAAAATGCAACACTGGACGTGTAACTTCTGGGTCTCATCGAGCCCCTCAGTAGGATCAATCTGCATGGCAGGTGCTTGCTCTTAGAACAGATATTCTGTCGAAACACCAAATCAGCCAAAAATCAGGGAAATGCAATTAGCTTTGCTAGGATCCTGCCTGTTCTTCCACCACATTTATACTGGGCACAGTATTGATTCAAGCCCATTATTTTCAAGCATCATTAAGAGTACAATGGACAGTGATAAATTATTATTTTAATGTGAATATAATGACATAAAGACACTTTTAAAGTAATTAGATCCTCAGCCCTCAGAGCGTGGACTGTCTTTTTCCCATAAAGTTTGTGCAATGCTGACAGTAGTGGGATCCGAGACGTGCCAAGGGTGATTGACTGCTGCTTGAAGAAACACCTGCAGAGGAAAAGGTCTCAAACAGGAGGTATCTGTCTTCAAGATTTCGGCTTCGTCACTGCCCTAAAGAAGCCTGGGAATGCCCAGAAGTGAGAGCAGCGGGCAGAGTCTTGGTTATAGTGTTGGTTGAAGTGTTACTGCCCATAATTAACCAATTCTAAAAGTGTCCCGTTATTTGCACAGTTCCCTTCCCCTCTCCTGGAACATCTAACATGGGAACATTTTTCTGCAGTGGGGTGCCCAAGGATTGAAACCCCACTCCTTGCCTAACTCAGAGCTGATTATTACAGCCTACTGAGCACAGGTCTGTTGTAGGAAACCATGCTCTTGTGTGCCTCAGTTTACCAAAAGCAACTCTTCATTGGTTGGGACTCTCTCAAATCTTTGCATACAGCACTCCCCTTCTCAGTCAGTCTAGTGTGGTTTTGCCGACAAACTGCTCTTCATGCTCCCCTATGCCTAGAAATCCCAGGAATAATGTGGTTCTGGTGTGGTGAGTTGACCCTGGCTGGATGCCAGGTGCCCACTAAAGCTGCTCTATCACATCACTCCTCAGCTGGACAGGGGAGAGAAGACATAACAAAAGGCTTGTGGGTTGAGATAAGGACAGAGAAGTCACTCAGCAGTTACCTTCATGGGCAAAACAGACTCGACTTTGGGAAATTAGTTTAATTTATTGCCAATCAAATCACAGTGGGATAATGAGAAATAAAAACTCCATCTTAAAAACACCTTCTGCACACCCCTCCCTTTTTCCTGGGCACAACTTCACTCCCCATTTCTCTACCTCCTCCCTGCCAGTCACACAGGGGGACAGTGAATGGGGGTTGCGGTCAGTTCATCACATGTTTCTGCTGCTCCTTCCTCCTTAAGGGAGGACTCCTCACACTCCTCCCCTGCTCCAGCATGGGGTCTCACCCATGGGAGACAGTCCTCCACAAACTTCTCCAATGTGAGTCCATTCCACAGGCTGCAGTTCTTCATGAACTGCTCCAGCGTGGGTCCCTCCCACGAGGTGCAGTCCTTCAGGAACAGACTGCTCCAGGGTGAGTCTCCCACAGAGTCACAAGTCCTGCCAGCAAACCTGCTCCAGCGTGGACTCCTCTCTCAACAGGTCCACATGTCCTGCCAGGAGCCTGCTCCAGGGTGGGGTTCCCACAGGGTCACAGCTTCCCTCAGGCACACCCATCTGCTCCAGCATGGAGTCCTCCAGGGCTGCAGGTGGATATCTGCGCCACCGTGAACTTCCATGGGCTGCACGAAGACAGCCTGCCTCACCATGGTTTTCAGGGGAATCTCTGCTTTGATGCCTGGAACACCTCCTCCCCCTCCTTCTTCTCTGACTTTGGTGTCTGCAGAGCTGTTTCTCTCACATATTCTCACTCTTCTCTCTGGCTGCAGTTGCTGTTGTGCAGTTTCTTTTCCCTCTTCTTAAATACGTTCTCACAGAGGCACTACCACCATCACTGGTTGGCTCAGCCTTGGCCAGCGGCAGTCAAGGAGCCGGCTGGCATTGGTTCTGTTGGATGCAGGGGAAGCTTCTGGCATCTTCTCACAGAAGCCACCCCTGTAGCCCTTCTGCTACCAAAACCTTGCCATGCAAAACCAACATGCACTGAGTTCTCCCAAATGCCACAGAAGGAGGTGCAACTACAGGGGAGAGCTTCCCATCAAAAGCCAGACAGCTGTTTACTCCAGCATCCGGGTCCTAGATGCTGTACTGGGAGAGAGGTAGTGCCCAGGCAGCCAGGAGCCAAGCTGCTTCAGTGTCAGCATACATCAATATAATAAATAACCTCATGGCATTGAGGCTCTGAGTTCAGGTTGCTGGTGTCACCCAGTGCTTCTGCTGAAGAACCATTGCTTTTACATACCCTTAAACATTAAGAGAACATCAGTCAAGTCAGGGATGGGAAAACATAAAACTCATTGCTGTAAATTACTCTAGAGCAGAACAGCTTGTGCAAAGCTAGGAGATGTTTAGGTAGAAGGTGCTGTGATAGAAATGCAAGGTATTATTAAAAAGGTCTAATTGTTTAGGCATGGGGATTCAGAACACGAAATCGAGTTCCTCCTTTCTCTGACCAAATTATTGTAAATAGCGCCCTGGATTTGACCAGGAATGGCTTCTGAGTTTTAAATCTTCTAAAGAATTAACTGCTTCTCTTGTTACAGAGTGATTTATACAAGGGTTAGCGACTCTCATTGGTCTCTCATGATGATTAAAGACTAAAGTAATGACCAATAACTCTGGGATTAAGACTTAAATAACACTGCCTGGGAAATAAAGACAGCAAAAGGTGTCTGAATGTGTCTACATGAATATTGAATTGTCATTCTAATGAAGTTGATGTGGTAGCACCCAGGCAGTGATTAGGACAAGATATGGGGAAGGAGTGGGGTGGAGACAAGAAGGAAGCATATGCCAATTAGCTTAAAATGAAGTTGAAGAAGGCCTGAGCTGCAATCTCTGCCTCTGTAAGTACGGCAACTGGATGGCTAAGGAACAACAGGTGAGGTTGCACTGGAGCTAGAATTTTTTTTTTTTCCAAAGAAAAGACTAGTGTGATAGTTTGATGTGTGGGGGGGTGTTCTGGTGGCAGGGGAGGGGATTTGCTCCCTGTGCCACCAGATCTGAGTCCCATCCCCCCCGGGGGAGGTTGAGCCAAATTGGCGCCTCTGCGAATTGCCCTATTTAAGTTGAGACAAAGGGGCGGGAAAGGGCTTTTTGCTCAGGAGCGAGGAGAGAGCAGGAGGGCGCTGCCCTCGCTCCCAGCTCCCGGCCGAGCGGCCGCTCGGGCCCGGGCCGGCGCCATGTGCTCAAGATGGCGCCGGGGAGCCGCATGGGGGACTCGGTAAGCGCCCCGCTCCCGGGGTGCCCGCCGGGCCGAGCTCCCCCAGAGAGGATTAATATCCAAGAGAAGACAACCACAACGACCGGGTCAGCAAAGATGGAGCAGGAGGAGGTGTACTGGAGCTGAGGCTTCCCTTGCAAATCGGTGTGAGATGGCAGGCGGCCCCCCTGCAGCCAGGGTGTACTCGGCGGAGCAGCGACCCACTCGTGGCCTGTGGAGAAACCCACGTCGGGAAGGAGATGCCTGAGCCCAGGAGAGGTCGTGGAGCAGGGGATGCGCGACCAGGTACTGTTAATAATGGGGCATGGAATGCACGACGAGGTCGTGGAGGCATCTGGAGACCGTGGGACGACCCACGCCGACGCGAGTGGCAGCAGCTCCCTAAGAGGCCGAGACTGGTAAAGCCCAAACTGGTGCGATCCATGGGGAGGATTGCAATCCTGCGGGCAGGACTTACTTTGGAAAAGTTTGGGGACTTTTTCTTTGTGAGTAGGGGATCCACCGAAGCAAGGGAAAAATGGTGTAAAGACTCCTCCTCCTTTAAGAAAGGAGCGGCAGTGAACAACATGGATGAACTGACCTGTACTCCCCCATTCCCTGTCTCCCTGCGCCGCTGGGGGGAAGGCAGAGCCAGGAACGAAAGGAAAATAGGGGGTGGGGAGGTGTTGTTTTAAGATCGGGCCTTGTTTTCTCTTTCTCCTCTCAAGTAACCGGTTTCGTTCCCTTTTATCTGTTGTTTAGTAACTGTTAATAAATTGTTTTGTTTTATTAAGAAAGCCTGAGTCATGTTTTGCCCGAGACCATGTTTGGTGGGTGCTCCCTTTCGGTTCTTGTCTCGACCCTCAGTCCAAAAAAAAAACCACGACAACTAGCTAATGCAGTTCACCTTTGATGAAATGTTTAATCAGCAGCAAAACCATTTGAGAAGTTTCCTCATAGAGAGGTTTCCCCACAGTTTAGACAAAGTACAGTTATCTCGCAGTCTTGCAGCCTTACAGATTACAAGAGCTATTACTAAGCAGCTGATTAGGAGCAGTGGGATGGGTCCTGAAGTCCATACTTGGTCAAAGATTCACAAAATATCACTGCAATGTCCTTACTTGTGCCTGGCCCCTGGATGGAGACTTCTGAGTTTATTAGTCTAGAATGTCTTTAAATCTAAGCACAGCAAATCCTACATCTACACATTCATCATGATTTTAATTCATGAGTAGCAGTTTCTCAAGTGGAGGATTCAACCTGTCTTACAAGTCTAGGAGGGTATTTACTTCTGTCCTCACCAGCAAGAGAAAGGATTTAGAGCTTAGGATGAGATGAATTACCCTCTGGAGGTCCCTGTACCTTGCCACTGCCTTCTTACTTGGAAATTCACTTTGCTAAGGTTTTAGATGGGCTTTGAGCTTAGTGGAAAAATGTGGTGATTGATACTTTCATACAGATTCCACCTATGGAGGCTAAAGAGAACCTCATTAATAAATTTAAAACCTGTAACCATATAATTCTTGGTAGTCACCTTTAAGCGTTCAAGAGCAAAACGAGATGGAGTTGGTCAAGTTATGGCAGTTTGTGGAAAAATGACAGGTGAGAGGTGTTTGCCATGTAGCACAGGCTAATTTGAAAGAACTAACCCGCTACCATCACATGTCCACATTGCTCAGAGCCTGTCCAGGGCCCTGCCAAATCCTTAGGGGTCAGCTTTGTCATACTCCATGTGCTGAAGTCTCTCCCTGAATCACCTGCAGACTGCAGTTCCACTCGCTGTGAACTGTTTGGGACAGGGGCTGTCTGAGTTTTGCAAAGCCTAGCACAGAAGGGTCCTGTGGTGTTCACTTACTGTAGTGGTCTCACAGTGATGGTTTAAACAACATGATGTGTCGGGTAGTGGTCAATATTAGTACATAGGTTGTCCTGAAGCACATAAGTAGGTACAAGGTCCATAGTACCTGTGTTGTCCTCTTAAATAACATGTTTGACAGAAGATAACACAATCATTGCAATGGAGGTCACTCTCACCTTCTCACGTGGAGGGGATCTTCTCAGCCTTGCTGTCTGGCCCTGTGCTGGAGATGCTGTTTCTTGATAAGAAGGTGGCTGCTAGTGGGTTGGGATACAGTTTTCCACTGGCAAAATCATCTTTTCCTGGGCTCCTAACCTTTGGGGAGTTCTTGTTTGTTTAACATAAACACCAACATAGTCCTGTCATTCGGTACTTTCAAAAATCAAAATACTGCTTCCTCAGAAAGATCTTTATTAGCCAGAGATAAAATACCATCTTTAGCAATGAGGGATGGCAAATTAATTGCATTAATATTTGGAAACTGCCTGGAAGATTTAAACAGCTCTATATGTTCAAGTAAATTAATATTTATTATGATCTAGAAGAAGAGAGAAATGCCACCACAGGCCAGGTCACTATACACTCCAACTCCTTCTTCACTGACAAACATGATCTTCATTTGGGTGGTGAATATCCAACTGGATGTGTACACACTGTTCAGTTCACAGGTACTGCTAATCACTGGCAATTTTCCTTTTGTACTGAATGAGACGGTGCAGATGCCAGGGACAGGGAGATGCTATGATTCTGTGCTAAGGAGAAACAGTGTTTGTTTGGGGTTTTTTGTTCTTTTTTTTTTTTTTTTTTTTAATGTGTGTAATGCAGGAAGCCAATGTGACACTTTGAAGGCCATGTAGCAGACACATGCAGGACAGTTGCGTTTTTGTACAGAAGATGGTGTGATGGCTGGTACAGACACTTTGGGGCTGGAAGAAGTGGGAGAGCCTGAACTGAGAAAGCCACAGAGGAAGCAAAGGAAACTCTAGAAAGGTTGTGCAAAGAGCTGCAGGGGGAATCAGCAGGTTTTGAGGTGGATAGGCAAAGCCGAGAGGAGCCTGACTGTGGTGAAAAACATGTCTGGCGGTGGAGGCGGCAGCAGTCAGAGTGCAGATCCTTAGGGAGGAGCGAGAGCTGCGAGTACACACAGACCAAGGTAGGCAAGTCCTGTTCTTTGTTCAGATGCCAGCTCGCTGCAAAGCCCTTGACAGGAGGAAGACATACGATCAGCCTTCCATTTCACCTCTGCAGACGTTGTTTTTCCCATTTGCAACATGACAGAAATTAATGTTTGCCTATGGCTGGGAAACTGAATTTTTGATTGCTGGATGATGCTATAGGAATGAAAAGCAGGTTGCTGTGAACCAAGTGTGTGTGCTTGTTTTGTCGCTGACGTAGTTTCCCAGGGCAAGGCAGAGGAGAGGGAGCTGGGTGAGATGTAGGATGTGGAGCACAGCAGACCCATTTTCACATCAGACCAAGGCTGCTGTCACATTGTGCTGACTGCTGACCCACAGGAGAGTGTGCCAGATGCCCACAGACATGAGGGCATAGCGTCCTCCTTGCCTTTCTCCAGGAGTGGCCCACTCCAGTGACCCTGCCCTTCCCAGGTGTGCTGGGTTTACGTGGTGGGGTTTTGGTAGCAGGTGAGAGGCTGCAGAGATAGCCCCTGTAAGGAGCTGCAAGAAGCTTCCCAGCTCCAAAACCAGTCAGACTGATCTCTGGCCAGGTCAGACCCTCCATCCCCTCTGGCCAGGGCTGAGCCAATCAGTGCCTCTGCAAATGCCATATTTAAGGAAGGGACAAAGGAACCCAAATGGGCTGGACCTACAGTGAAGAGAGGGGGCAGGGAGGGGGCTGGTCCCCCCGGCCTCCTGGGTGGGCGGTGGTCCAGCATGGACCACGACCACTTGACTGGAGATGGCCACAGCAGCGTGTCTTGGAGAGCTCCAAAGTGCTCCACTCCCGGAGAGTCCGCTGGGAGGAGTTCATCCTGCCGAGACTGCGGAGGTTCGTGAGGCCAGTCAAGCCCAACGTGTCTGCAGTGGAGAGAGGACTGAGATCTGAGAGAAACAACTACACAGATACCAAGGTCAGTGAAGATGGAGTGGGAGGAGATGTACTGGAGCTGGGCCGTGGTGAGAGGGCAGATGGCCCCACTGCAGCCCATGGAGATTAATGGCAGGGCAGACATCCACCCGCAGCCCGTGGAGAACCCCACACTGGAGCAGAGATGCTTGCACCCAAAGGAGTTCTTAGAGGATTGTCTCCATGGAAAGGACCCTCCATGCTGCTAGAGACTGATGGTGGAGCAGAGACGGATCTGCAGTCCATGAGAAGGGAGCCCACACTGGAGTAGGGCTGCACCCTCAGAAGCTGTGACTGTGGGAAAAGCCCATGCTGGAGCAGTCTGATGGGTAAGGATTGCATCCTGTGGGATGGATTCACATTGGAATGTAGGACTCTCTCATGAGGAGGGGCCCCATATTGGAGCAGGGGAAGAGTGTAAGGAGTCCTCTCCCTTAAGGAAGGAGTGGCAGAAACAGCATATGACAAACTGACCTGCAACCCCCCCCATTCCCCATCACCCTGCGCTGCTGGAGGAGGAGATAGCCAGGAAGAAGGGAGCGATGAGGGGAAGGCGTTCTTAAGATCTAGTTTTGTTTCTTGTTATCCTCTCTGAATGAACTGTTAATGGATTAAATTGATTTGTCCTCAAGCCAAGTCTGTTTTGCCCAGGGCCGTGGTTGATATGAGATCCCTCCCTGCTCTTATTTTGACTCTCAAGGTTTTTGCTACATTTTTCTCCTCTCCACCTCACCTGGGGGAAGGAGTGTGTCAGTGGCCACGTGGTAGCGTAGCTGTTGGCTGTGCTAGACCACAACACCAGGGATCCTCCATCCGCCATGGCTGCTGGAGGACACAAAGAGCTTGAAAAGAGGCATGATGGTGAGTTCATAATTTGGGGTGGGAAGTCAGAAGACTCTTCTTGCTTGCTAGGAAATCTTTTCAATGGCTCCATAAAATGTAGCTTGAAGAGCCATAGGGAATGACCCTCTCCCAGGGGTCTGCACTCACTGATGGCACCAAAGGGTTTGGTGTATCAGATACATCTTTTGGCCCATGGCAGATCCCTGTGGTTTCCAATAGGAATAAGGATTTTGAAAATGATAGTATTGTGGTTTACACTGTGGGAGCATCAAAGAGACCGAGACAGATCATGGACACGCTGCCCCCTTGAGAAAGGTTGCTCAATAGACCACAAACTTTCAGTATCTTCTGTATGTGAGGGCTCAGCATCTCCCCTCCTGGACTGCAGTATTTCTAGAGTTTTCTGAGGGCAGTATTTCTGACCAGGGAAATTCTGGCTTCTTTAGTGTTCCTCCCCATCTTCCTCCCACTTGTGCACGGGGTGCTTCACCACCAGATCAGAGCACTATGTGGAGAAACCTCCGACCAGCACCCAGCCTCTTGGGCTGCCCAAGTGCTTTCTGGCAGAGCAGAGCAGCTGTACTTATTTAGATTTATATGGCATTAGGGAGAGCTCTGGGTGCCTTTTCCATCTATTAAAAACACAGATCAGATGGAGCAGAGCAGCCTCTGTGGTGGGAAAGTGGCTCGATCAGCAGCCTGGGGCGATGGGGACATGGGAAGGGAGGGGGGGGAACCAGACAAAAACTCATCTTACGGAAAGGTAAAAATCTGAATCAATAACCCTCCCTCCCCACTCCAAATCAATACTTCCCTTCCCCGAAGACATCACCTGACATTATTCAGCTTCTTTTTCAAGCTCTTCAGTGAATTCCTGGCTTCTGCCTGACTCTTCAGAGAAATCTCGGTGATTTTCAGACTCAGGGGGTTTCATTTCATGGCAGAGAGTTGGCTCTGGAAGACGAGCTAATTCCCAACAGCACCTGCCAAAAGAGCATGGTGGCAGCCGTTGCACTCTTCTTCAGCGAGCAATCGAGCCATTCTTTTCCTCCTGCCAAAAGGCTGCACTCTCTGCTACGTGAAGATTTATAGCAGGGTTGAAATAAATGGAGATGAGTGCTTTTATTATCTATCCGAAACCATGCAAATGCAGACTGTGGGTTATGAGGTGAGGGAGAAAGTCCTCATTCAGCAAGACAGAAGAGCCAGTTCGGGAAGTAAATAAAATGTTGGCACTTACCCTTGTAGATACGGCGAGGCAGGGGGAGGACTGTTTCCACCTGTGAGTGTGGTTTCCAGAACTGATGGTAAAAGACCCCAGGGAAATGTAATTACAGAAGCGTACTTAATAAGCAGAATTCTCATCGGGAAAAAAGAAAGTCTTTAAATAAAAAGTGATAGGAAGTGGCAAGACACAGTTTAACCCTTGGAGCTCCTCTGACTGTGGTTAAAAGTTTCTGTTGGAGTTAAGTAGTGAGGCTCACACCAAAAATAAAAGAGGAAACCAAAACAGTCACACTCTGAGGAATCCGAGAACCTACGTAGAAATAGATTTCTGCAAATTCCCTGCATTACAGATCGAGAGATGGTGAAAGATGCTTTCTGAAACATAAAGATGCAATTTGCCCATGCAGGAAGCTCTAGGAACTAAAAAGACTCCTGATATCTGGCTGTTTGTCCAACACAGAACAAGTCCCCCAGAAGCCATTGGAGGGATAACGCTGTCAAGATGATCAATGCTTCCTTTGAAGTCCAAGAGCAGGTTCCTTCAGAGCCATAGACTGAGAACCCAAGAACAGGATTACTTTTTGACATCAGGCTGTGGAGGGGAAAAAATTGAAAGTTTATTCCTAGAAGCAAGACTTCTACGAGTTACCTGGTGACTTCAGTAGGATGAGTCACATGAGTAATCAGCACTCCCATGCACGGGTGTAAGCCCCTGGCTGGATAAAAAGCAAGTTAAATATAGCATTCATTAGGGTGAAGAAACTGAGGTTAGTTTAATCTAAATTAATTTTAAATCCAGTTAAAGGGCAAGAATACATCTCTTCTGGCAATTTCCCAAAAGTGTCATCAGCAGGGTAGTAGTTTAAGAGATTCATACGATAATATCTTAAGACATAAATAAAATGTTTAAGGATTTTAATGGAAATCAAATCACAGCCCGGGATATGAATGAAGACTCTTGACTCTTGTTGACTTCAGTGAGTCGCTAATGCTCAGCGCAAAGACCTTGGTGTGTGATGGGATCATACCTTCCAAAGGCAAAAGCCACTAAGTAAATTGCCAGCTGAGTGGACGCACCACTGATTAACTTGTATTAATGTAGTTAATAGTGAAGCTATTGGCAAAAATGCTCAGAATCTCCTAGTCTGGCACTTTTAAAGGGAATCCTTGGTGCCAGGCACCCAATTACTTCACAAATTAGGAGAATTTGGCTCACTGAAAATCATAGAATCATAGAATCATAGAATCGTTAGGGCTGGAAGGGACCTTCAAAGGTCATCTAGTCCAACCCCCCTGCAAGGAACAGGGATATCTCCAACTAGATCAGGTTGCTCAGGGCCTCATCCAACCGGGCCTTGAACGTCTCCAGGGATGGAGCATCCACCACCTCTCTGGGCAACCTGTTCCAGTGTTCTACAACTCTCATGGTAAAAAATTTTTTCCTAATATCCAACCTGAATCTACCTCCCTCTATTTTAAAACCATTACCCCTTGTCCTATCACAACTGGCCCTCCTGAACAGCCTCTCCCCATCTTTCTTGTAGGCCCCCTTGAGGTACTGGAAGACCGCTATAAGGTCACCCCGGAGCCTTCTCTTCTCCAGGCTGAACAGCCCCAACTCTTTCAGCCTGTCCTCATAGGAAAGGTGCTCCAGCCCTCTTATCATCTTCGTGGCCCTCCTCTGGACCCTCTCCAACTGGTCCATGTCCTTCTTATGTTGGGGACTCCAGAACTGGACGCAATACTCCAAGTGAGGTCTCACGAGGGCAGAGTAGAGGGGGAGAATCACCTCCCTTGACCTGCTGGCCACGCTCCTCTTGATGCAGTGCAGGATGCGGTTGGCCTTCTGGGCCGCAAGAGCACATTGCCGGCTCATATTGAGCTTCTCGTCCACCAGTACTCCCAAGTCCTTCTCCTCAGGGCTGCTCACGATCCATTCTCCGCCCAGTCTGTATTTGTGCCTGGGATTGCCATGACCCAGATGTAGGACCTTGCACTTGGCCTGGTTAAACTTCATGAGGTTGGTACGGGCCCACCTCTCCAGCCTGTCGAGGTCCCTCTGGATGGCGCCCATCCCTCTGGATGGATATATAGCCCATCTCTCCTCATTAAGGCAGGATTAGGTACACTTAAGTCATTTCCACCCAGCATTTGTCTACCCTGTTCTTGAAAACTTGGTGGTGGAACACCCACATCTTCCCCAGTTCTTCATTATCTTTGCTGTTACAAAACTTTTTCCTCATCTAAATCTCCTTTGTTACAATTTAAACTTTCTACTTCTTGCCCTATACACCCTGGGGATGGAGAGCAGTATATTCTGTTACTCTCTGCAGCACGAGTCACTTCTATTTTCCTTGCATCCTTGCCACTGTCCCCAAAGGAAAAAATGTCACTTAGTCTGGTAATTTCTAACAAACAAATTTTTTCAAGGTCAGTGGTAAATGAAGAGCAGTAGGAATAGATTGGTCTACATCTTTATGACTTGATTCTGACCTCCACTCTAAGATGAAGATGATGAGAGAGCTGAAGCACCTCTCCTATGAAGATAGGATGAGAGAGTTGGATTTTTTTAACCTGGAGAAGAGGAGGTTCTGAGGACACCTTCTAGCAGCCTTTCAATACTTAAAGGGGGCCTACAGGAAAAGCTGGAGAGGGACTTCTGACAAGGGCATGTGGTGATGAGACAACGGGTAATGGCTTTAAACTGAAAGAAAGTAGATTTTGATTAGATCTAAGGAAGAAATTTTTCACTGTGAGGGTGGTGAGACACTGGAACAGGTTGCCCAGAGAAGTTGTGGATGTCCTATCCCTGGAAGTGTTCAAGGCCAGGTTGGATGAGACTTTGGGCAACCTGGTGTAGTGGAGGGTTTCCCTGCTGATGGAAGGGGGGATTGGAACTAGATGATCTTTGAGGTCCCTTCCAACCCAAATGTCGTGGGTTAGGCTGACCCTTCCACACAGCCGGTCACTCACCCTCCCCCACCCCCAGGAATGAGGGAGAGAATTAAAGGAGAAACGGGAAACCCGTGGGTTGAGATAAGAACAATTTAATACAGATGATTTAATACACAGGGTAGATGCTCACCACCTCCTCGTATGCGAAGCCCGTCTCGTCCCGAAGCTGCAATCCCGGACGAACGCGAGGCCCCGAAATAGAGAGGGGCAGAGAGAGAGAGAGAGTACTCCTAGAGTGGGAGTACCGGGAGAGAGAGGGGGAAAAAAAGGCAATAGAGCAAAAGCGCAGCAAGCGCAAAAGAGCAAAAGCGGCAAAAGAGCCAAAGCGCAAAAGCCCTTCTGTCCGGCTGACCCTCACTTTTATACTGGGCATGACGCTGCATGATATGAAATACTAATTGGCCAGTTTGGCCCTCAATCTTAAGTTCCACCACAAATCACAAGGGGAATCGTGTCCCCCTTGTCCCAGCTATGCTCCCCCCTTATCCCACCGTGCTTCTGCACTCCGGCACACTGAAAAGTCCTTGGAGTCTCAAACATCAACTTGCTATCAGCATTCTTCTCAGAGCGAGACTCTGAGTAAAACCAAAACACAGAGCTCTTCTGGCTGTTAAAAAGAAGAGCTGACTCTGTCCCAGCTAAAACTAGGACACCAAACCATTCTATGATTCTGTGACTCCATTGGCCTCCATAGGATTTGACCACAGAGTATTGCCTGGTGGCTCCTCACTCATTTGCTGTCCTGCTGTCCTTCCCTCCTCATGCACCAGTGCAACCATGCCTCTGCACTATGGACTCAGATCTGGGGAACTTCCAGAACAGCAGAGCTGGTGCCCTCTGTGTTCACTGCCATTGCATCTCTCCTCGCTTAACCCTTAAAGCAAATTTCAAAAACAAGGTTGCACTTTTGGGCTTGGCTCAGCAGTTGCCTACCAGGCACTATCTGATCTCCAATATTTGATCACTTAGCAACAGAAAGCAAACAGGTACTACTGGTGCACGATCAGACCTGGTTTAACTGTTTGCAATGGATTGTTAACAAAAGTGATCTGCTGACAGAATGAGACTCTGTTCATCACCAACTGTATTTCTTAGAAGCATTGTTGAATGTTCAGCTATAAAGAAACTTGCATTATTCCAACTTTTTCTTTATTCTGTTTTATTTGACCTATTTTTTTCATTGTTTTTCCCTCCCTTCGCATGTTTCTACCAAAAGATTTTAACCTATGGAGTTGAGACTCTGAAAATCTTCAGCTGCAAAAAAAAGATTTAAATAAAAACAAGATTCCTTTAAATTTATGAAAAAGGACCAAAGTTTTGAAATACCGCAAAGCTTCAGAGCTGGTAGTCTGCATTTTGCAAGCTAAACATGTCTCTGTAAGCAAATTTACAATCGTTCTTACCTGTCTGGTTTGCTGCTAAGGTGACGTTAAGAAAACCACCCAAAGTAGAGTGCAAATTCTAGCAAGACAAGACGTCAGACCCTTTCTGTTGGCCTGCATGGGCCTACTGAAGCGCTGACATTTTTAATCACCTTCACCTAGCGTGACTCGCTTCACCATCATTAGCTCACAAAAACATGTGATGTCATCGGCAACTCTTCAGGGGCAAGAGAACAAATGACCTTTGCTAACACATGTGATTTTTACAGATTCTGAGGACTCAGTAGCAATAATCTGTTTCCGTGTTGACAATTCTAGACCAGCCCACAATCCCCCTCGTGCTGCGCCGTGCGCTGCATGCCGCTCTGGCATGCCAGAAGGAGCTTGCTCTTGCAGCCATGACATGGGACAAGGCAGGCTGACTGGACCCTCTCAGGCCATTCCCACTGCTTGGGGACATGCACTCATACATGTTGTTGGATTCCTTCTTGGTGCAGCAGTACCTTGCAGTATCTAAAGATCCTAAACAAGAAAAAAGGTCAATTGGGCCAGATACTGTATTGTGCCATCCAGAGGGACCTTGACAGGCTGGAGAGGTGGGCCTGTGAGAACCTCATGAAGTTCAACAAGGCTGAGTGCAAGGTCCTGCACGTGGGTCAGGGCAATCCCAAGCAAAAGTACAGGCTGGGCAGAGAATGGATTGAGAGCAGCCCTGAGGAAAAGGACTTGGGAGTGCTGGTGGATGAGAAGCTCAACATGAGCTGGCAATGTGCGCTGGCAGCCCAGAAAGCCAACCGTATCCCGGGCTGCATCCAAAGAAGCGTGGCCAGCAGGTCGAGGGAGGTGATTCTGCCCCTCTCCTCTGCTCTCGTGAGACCCCACCTGAAATACTGCACTCAGTTCTGGAATCCCCAACACAAGAAGGACTGGCTGGATGGTCGCACTCAAAGAGTTGTGGTCAATGGTTCAATGTCCATGTGGAGGCCTGTGACGAGTGGTGTTCCTCAGGGGTCAGTACTGGGACCAATGCTATTTAACATCTTTGTTGGAGACATGGACAGTGGGATTGAGTGCACCCTCAGCAAGTTTGCAGATGACACCAAGTTGTGTGGTGTTGTGGACACGCTGGAGGGAAGGGATGCCTGTGAGAACCTCATGAGGTTCCTCATGAGGTTCTCACAGGCTGGAGAGGTGGGCCTGTGAGAACCTAATGAAGTTCAACAAGGCCAAGTGCAAGGTCCTGCACGTGGGTCAGGGCAATCCCAAGCACAAGTACAGGCTGGGCAGAGAATGGATTGAGAGCAGCCCTGAGGAAAAGGACTTGGGAGTGCTGGTTGACAAGAAGCTCAACATGAGCCAGCCATGTGCACTGGCAGCCCAGAAAGCAAATCGTATTCTGGGCTGTATCAAAAGAAGTGTGGCCAGCAGGTCGAGTGAGGTGATTCTGCCCCTCTACTCTGCTCTTGTGAGGCCCCACCTAGAATACTGTGTTCAGCTCTGGAGTCCCCAACATAAGAAGGACATGGAGCTACTGGAGTGAGTCCAGAGGAGGGCCACGAAGATGATCCGAGGGCTGGAGCACCTCTGCTATGAAGACAGGCTGAGAGAGTTGGGGCTGTTCAGCCTGGAGAAGAGAAGGCTCCAGGATGATCTTATAGCAGTTTTCCAGTACTTAAAGGGGGCCTACAGGAAAGCTGGAGAGGGAGTTTTGACAAGGGTTTGTAGTGATAGGACAAGGGCCAATGGCTTTAAACTGAAAGAGGGTGGGTTTAGATTAGATATAAGGAAGAAGTTTTTCACTCAGAGGGTGGTGAGGCAGTGGACCAGGTTGCCCAGAGAAGTTGTCTGCCCCGTCCCTGGCAGTGTTCAAGGCCAGGTTGGATGAGGCTTTGAGCAACCTGGTGTAGTGGATGGTGTCCCTGCCCATGGCAGGGGGGTTGGAACTATTTGGGGTACTATTTGGGGTATCTTTGAGGTCCCTTCCAACCCAAACCATCCTATGATTCTATGATTCTATGAAAAGCTGTAACATACCCCAAATAGGCAAAGGGAATACAGAGAACTGACATATAGCCCAGAGCAGCAGAGGGATCCTGGAATTACTATTGCTACCGTAAAACTGCTTTTTCAATGCATTTCTAACGTGTGTTTCCCTTCCATCTCTGATGTACTAAGTGACTGAGTACATTTCCTCTACTCTGGTCTGCAGCCCACACCAGCTGCTAAGGGAGTTGCTCCTACAGAGAGCAACTCAGAGGAGAACAGTGGTTCTCCATCCTGTCACAGACTTTTCTTTGATGAGACTTAACACAATTACAAGAGACAGAGCCCGAGCAGTGTCAGACCATTGCCAACTCCACGCTGGTTGTTGAGACTATGCAGTGCAGAGTAGGGACTTCTGACTAACTCCAGGAAGCATTATCCAGCACAATTTATCACCTTGGAGCTGGTACTGGTGCAGCCAGCCTTCACAGTAGGGCTAATGGCTATGGAAAGGAGGTAGTGACACCAGGGAATTAATTTTCTCATATAAATTATTGTTATTAAGAGAATCCTACACTGCCGAGGATCTGAGATGAGAACGAGAAGCACAGTGACAGCTCCTCTCGTGTTCCCCAAGGGTGCCACGTCTGCATGCCCGGCACTCACACTGCTGTTTCTGCAATGAAAGCACAACCCTGGCTTGTCATTTGCCAGCAGCTGTCTTATGTGGATATGCTTGGCTTGATCACTTCTACAGTCAGCCTAAGAATAGCTCCCTCTCTAACATCTGATTTCTCTTAAAGGATAAAAATAAAACAATCAGAGCCTGGATATAAAAGAGCAAACTGCTGAACACTGCACTGCATGCATCTATGTTTAATGAAGGAAAATTTCACTTTACAAGGGGCACGAGTTATTTGTGTCAACCATATTTGGCCTCGAGATCAGTATCTAAGCTGCCACTTCTTTGTCTGACAGCTCGATGACTTTTCATATTACACAGCGCTTGAGCGCTCTGATCATCACAGGCAGCTCCACTTTTACTATGACCCCTGTGGGCTTGGAGGCCATGACTACTTTAACTCTCCCACCCAAGGCCCAGGAAGGATGCAAGCACAGCCACATCCAGGATCATGCCCAGACAACTTTTTGGAAGAAGGCACGCAGCTCTGGGCATGGGTTGTGCCATGTGCTTGACCTCAGTGGCAAATAACAGACCTTGGCTGGCATTGGGTGTAGCTTGAGAGTCCTGGGGCCATACCAGGAAGCCTAAGAATGGTGCTTTGCATAGACATACAAAAGTCATGATGTCTCTGTAGTTCAAGAGTAGCGTGGACAGCCCAGTTTAGGCTTCCCAGTCTGAGTCGCTGCACTGCCAGTGGAGACAAGTAGTCACAATACTTAGCCCAGATGACCTGAATACAGGCTATAAATAGCACTTGGTCCATTTCCTTCTCCCCTTCCTGTTTCACTCTGCAGTCAATAAGCATTTCTCTTATATTGAATGCTCATACATTTGTGGTGCATGGTACCACTTATTAAACAGATTATTCTTTTTTTCCTTTTCAGAAACAAACAAAAATTCCTAAAAAAAACCCAAACCAATCAAATCTGATCAGCATTTTGCCCAGGATAATCAAATTGAAGGATTCACTAACCAAGGAGGAAATACTGAAATCAAGATAGCTTTTTATTGGATTTTTTTTTTTTTCTGCACACAACAGACCTCTCTCTGCAGTGCCAGACCACCTGTCACCTTAATAAGATATTTTTTCTGATTCAGAAATAGCACAGAGTGTGCTGAAGCCACATATGAATTAGCATGTATGCTGAACAACACGATTAAAGCCAAACTTTCAAAACTTTCAACCACTTGCCAGAGGCTGCAGTGCAAAAATCTAAGCGTTCAGGGCAGGGCATATCAGTGCCAGGCTCGTGACAAAGCCTAGTCCTGCAATGTGCTCTATGCAGAAATGACGTCAGACGTGAGTGAGAGCCCTAGAGGACAATCAGCAATGCAAGGCAGTGATGCCAGGCAGCCGAACACCAGTTCGAGCTGCAATGCAATGAGACAGGTGTATAAATATATTTGTCCACACGTTAGGTGTGGGGAACATGATACTTCAGGATCTGATGCTCAAGACTTGTTGTCAGCAGGAAAAGGTCCTAACAGCTCTGACACCTTGCAATAAAGCCACTTCTTGGCCCATCAAACCACAAGACAGGCATTTCTAATCTTACCATCTCCTCAGGCTAAGTCTTCTACACATTTAGAATCATAGAATCATAGAATGGTTTGGGTTGGAAGGGACCTCAAAGACCATCTAGTTCCAACCCCCCCTGCCATTGGCAGGGACACCCTCCACTACATCAGGTTGCCGAAAGTCTCATCCAACCTGGCCTTGAACACTTCCAGGGATGGGGCATCTACAACTTCTCTGGGAAACCTGTTCCAGTACCTCACCACCCTCTGAGTGAAAAATTTCTTCCTTATATCCAATCTAAATCTCCCCTCTTTCAGTTTAAAGCCATTGCCCCTTGTCCTATCACTACATACCCTTGTAAAAAAGTCCCTTTCCAAACAAACCCTTTATGACAAACCCTTGATCAAAACCCACAAGACTCTCCAAGGGTGGGAGAAGACAATTGTCATCATCCCTGTTTCATGCCCAAGACACTGACCCACCAGTGAGAGATTTGTCAGGTGTCACATGAAGGGTTTGTGTCAACACTGGGACCTGGGTGGATTCCTCCTGAGTCCCAGTCTGATGCCCTCAACAAGGATCTGGTCGTCCCCCTTGAAACATGTTGTCTGGCAGCTTAGCTTAGCTTGATTTTGGTTGGTAATTCCTCCTCTGTTCCTTCTCTCTCTCTCTCTTCTTAATTACATTTGATTTTTCTTCAGAAAAGAATTCTTTTCTATGGTCATATTTTTATGGGAATTTTAATGAGTCATTTGGCATGACATTAATCACTGAAGATTTAAAGTGTCTTTAAATTGTATTTTCCTTCCTCTTGAATGCCAGCCACACATTTTTGTTTACAGTGAAATGCTAGGAAAAAAAATCCTTCAGCCTATTTTCCTCAGTGCTAATTGGGGGTTTATGACTGCTTCATTTGCCTACAACTGAATCAAACAAAAACCTCCATCTCTTTTTCATGGTGCTGCTAATTGAATTGAGTGGGTTATAATGATATTACTGTATATACATAAATGAACATTTTTAAAATAAATAAATGAACATTAAAAATATGCCTCTAAGGACAAAGACTAAGTAGTTGACTGCATACTTTTCTGGAGCAGATTTTATAGCTATTCTTAAATAAATATGCCCAGCTCATTTATTCACTCGGATTAACACAGAAATCAGCCAAAGACAGTACTGCTGGAAAGGTCTGAGGAAGGGATTTTCTAGAAAATCAAGGAGCATGGAGTGCCTATTTGCAAGGGAATTCTGTTGGGATTTTGGTAAATAATTTCTGTGAATCCCAGGGAACACTGCAGACCTGGGTGCCTGCTGGATACAGCACTGCAGCTGACATTATGCTCTGAAAAGCTACAGAAGGGACCACAGGCTTTAGCTGACCAGTTCAACACTTCTCACTAGTTATAAATTCAGGATTTGTTTTGTGAAAATTGCTATTTAGAACAGTCAAGGTTGCAAAAAAAAACATTTGTTGTATTTGGTGATCGTTTGGTAGAGAGTGTTTTATATGGTTCTTGTCAATGGAGCCCCCAACAAGAATCTTGCTTCTTCATCTACATCAAGATTAATCCTTGATGCTGATCTCCCAGGTTGCTCTCTAGAATGTTTTCTTTTTATTTCTTTTTATTTGTAAATTCTTTCTTTCAGTTAATAATGAGTTTTTAAAGAAAAAACAATCTTTCCAAATTGATGGCAATTATTTTTTGTTTCATTTAATCCCTACCTAACTCTGGCGTTGATCAGATTATGTTGCATAGGTACTTTAGAGCAGGCATCTGATAAAGACATCATCCTCTTATGAGTGAGAAATTGTGTCCATGTTCAGCTTTCCATTTTGTATAGCACTTCTTGGAGTAAGCTTTTTTGTTAAATGTAAGTGCACTGCAGCTGTTCCATGGACAGTCAGTGTCAAAGTCTGCCCTCATATCATCCTTTAATTCCCAGGAACTCCAAGAATGGCAAGAGGAATACTTGCTTTATACAAGCATACACATTTAACAGAAGAATCGTAGAATCATACAATCATAGACTAGTTTGGGTTGGAATGGACCTTTAAAGGTCCTCTAGTCCCACTCCCCTGCAATAAGCAGGGGCAGAATCTCCTCCCTCAACCTGCTGGCCATGCTTCTTTGGGTGCAGCCCAGAATACAGTTGGCTTTCTGGGCTGTGAGCTCACGTTGACAGCTCATCTTGAGCTTTTCATCCAGCAGTACCCCCCAGGTCCTTCTCCTCAGGGCTGCTCTCAATCCCTTCATCTCTCCAAGTCTGTATTGATACCAAGATGTGGTGGGTTGACCTTAGCTGGAAGCCAGATGCCCACCAAGCAGCAATGTCACTCCCCTTCTCAGCAGGATTAGGGGCAGGAGGAGAAAATAAGATAGAAGAAAACTCCAGGGTCAGGATAAAGGCAGTTTAATAAAAGAAAAAGCAAAGGCTGCATGTGGAAGCAAAGGAAAACAAAATATTTATTCTTTACTTCCCATCAGCAGGTGGTGTCCAGCCACTTCTTGGGAAGCAGGACTTCAGTACACATAGCAGTTGCTCCAGAACACAAATGTCGTAACAACAAATGCTGCCCCCTCCTCCTCCTTTCTCTTAGCTTTTATTGCTGAGCAGATGTCATATGTCATGGGATATCCCTTTGGTCAGTTGGGGTCAGCTGTCCTGACTATGTCCTCTCTCAAGATCTTGCCCACCCTCAGCCTACTGGTGAGGGGGGAATGTTTGAGAGACAGCCTTGATGCAGTAGCCAGAACGCTGGAGTGTTATCAACACCTTTCTAGCTACCAATACAAAGCACAGCACTATGAGGGCTGCTGGGGGAAAAATTGACTCCATCTCAGCCAGACCCAATACACAAGGGTTGCCCTGACCCAGGTGCAGGACCTTACGTGTGGCCTTGTTGAACCTCATGAGGTTCACATGGGCCTAGTTCTCAAGTTTGTCCAGGTCCCTCTGGATGGCATCCCATCCCTCAGGCGTGAGGAACCTGGCACCTGACGAAAAGTCAAGGGAGAAAAAAAGTCATGAATGGGTTGCAGAAAATGAATTGGAAATATTTATTTTCTATTTCTCATCATACAAGGATTAAAACCACCAACTGAAATGCTCAAGCAGTAGATTTAAAGCAAACAAGTGAAGCTACTATTTCATAAATCCCATAACCAAATTGCTAGCTTATTGCCACAGAACATAATTGTACCTAAAAGTGGAAAACTGTCCATGTGAGGTTTACACATATTTACAGAAGATACCTGAATCTGCTAAGTACAATGGTCTTGATGAAGTCTTTGACTCAGTCAGCTTACTGACTGCTAGGCACCAGGAGGGAAAGACTCCCTTGACACTCGCTATGTTTGAAATATCCTTTCTCTGAGCTTCCCTGGAGGCAGGAACCAAGCAGCCTTTTGCTGTGGTGGTTCTTATGTGTGATCTCATGTAGTCTTTATCCTTACACACAATAGATGAAGGGCACTTTCTTGAAATTTATTTAAATGCAGAGGTTCTAGGTCAGTAGCTCTTTAATCCTGGCCTCATGAGACATTAAGCGTTGGGTTGTTTTTTTGGTTGTTTTCTTTTTTCCTTTGAACGATGTAGCATATTTGTCAAAACGCACCTTGAATATAACTGGAAAAAAATCATGTTAAATAAATTACAAGAGGATTAGCTTCATTGAGTCTGTTTGTAATTTACTATGGAATTGCTGGTAGAGCAAATCTATTGGTGACACTTTATATTTCACTGGTGGAACACTGATCTAAATAAGATGCAATACAGTACATTGAATTTTTATGTACTTACCTGTAGTTGCATAATAAAGCGTGAGTTATGACATGAGTGTGCTTATGTACAGTAGTTAGTAGTCACTCTTGTCAATTTTAATAACATGCTGCATAGAAAGATGCTACCTGAGTGTTTTTAAAAATAATGTTTAACTCAATGTTCATATATTAATCCCATAGAAGCTTGACACTAACTTATTACTAGCCCCTTTGCCTTGGGTACCTACACAAATTGTTGTTTAGTTATTGTAGGGCTGCTCATCCTAAATGCAGTGTTTGCAGGCATTAAGATTTTTTATACCTGCACTAAGATATTTATTTAAAGGCAATTATGCACATCTATGTTTCAGAGCAGTTTTGAGAAGAAATGCAGTTAAGTCAAAGGAAGAAGGCTGAGATGCCCCTTGGTCCTGGTTTCATCTGATTGTAGGCACCTAAATGTCTCTGCTTAGGGAGGACCTGTGCTGAGATCCCTCTCTTGTCAGTGTTAAGGGTTGGAGAAAGCAGCTGATTCACACCTCATATACACTGATTTGCTTATAGAAAGCGCCTTGTTGTCCCTGTTGACTGAGGAGTGAAGAAAGGGAGACTGGGTAGGAGTAGATATGGGACCACTACATCCTCAAGGCTTTTCTTCTATCTATATACATTTTTCCCAAACCTATCCCTGGAAGAGACTGGTACAGGCCCAGACCTTATGTGGAGCAGCAGGCTTGTCAGAGTTTGACTGTTGCACTCAGTAGTATTAATGTAAAGACTCCAACTGGTCTAACAATCACTAACGAGCTAACCTGATGAGAACTAGGCTATCTGCATGAGTTTCCACTGGACCATGCAGATATACCTTGGATAATCAAGGAAAGTCAGGACAGGATTCCCCTTTTTTCAATGTCTATATCATTTCTGCAAGACAAAGGAGCAGGATAATCTGGATGAACAGATATGACTGAAAAACCACGGACAGCAACTTTGTTCAGCACAAACATGATTTTTTCAAAGGACTACCTTTCCAAGTACAGTCATGCTGTTAAAATCCCCTGTACTTCTGAAAAAAAAAGAAACAAATTTTGTATAAGTGAAAAGGGCCTCCTGGGAAGGCCATAAGAATATCCCTAGCGAGGTATACCAACTGGGAGCAGGTCAATGAAGTTCAAATTGGAAATGTAATGCAAGGTCAAATGGTTCCATTAAGTATTTCAGGTGGTTAACTAGTATGCTGTACAATTTACAAGTAGTAAATTAATGCTATGCCTTTTTGACAGCATGCCTTGGGTTCAGCCATGTGTTATGAGGGTGAGATGAGGGAACCACTGAGTAAGGGTCTATGTGATCATAACAGCCCCTCTTCTGGCCTTAGGTGCAATTCATTCAGTTTAATGGCAAAACACCTCGTGACTTCAGCAGTGCTAAGCTTTCATGCTGCCAATTTGTTTCTCTGACCAGTCACAAGACTTGACCAGAGCATAATCTTTCTCCAGAGCCGATCAAGACTGAACACAGCCATAAGTGCTCAAGCGCAAAGATTTAACATGTGATTGAACGAGCAACACTTACAGCCAGGACGGATCCACCCCAGATGCTGAGATCTCTGTTGCTTTGTGCTTCTGTTCACCAAAGCATTGTGTTTACTCCTAAGTGTGACAAACGAGTTATACTAATGATATACAACATGGCACATACGTAGCAAAGCCTTTACGTTGCTCCTGCCTACTCTCATGTTAATAGTTTCACCTGGCACACAAAAAAGTGCACAAAAATATTTTTCACACTTTCCTTCAAATTATGTGCCATTGGAGTTGCACGAAGCCAAAGCACAGTGGTGGTGGCACAGGTGCTGCTGGCAGGAGGTCTCAGGCACCAGCCAAGCAACACTTTTGGTATTGTTTTGAAAAAAAGATGCGCTTTCCTTTATTTTCACCCCCCTTTACTGCAGCTAAACGGCTTGACTTTCAAAGGTGCCGAGTCTCTCCAACTCCCACTGACTTCAGCTCGAATCACAACTGTGTCTCATGTCTGGGGCTGGGGGCTCACTTTATCAACCTACAAAATTAACTTTTTGCACCTGGCTACACAGACTCTTTCTTTAGTCTCTCTCCAGCTGAAAATATCAGGCCATAACTCCTTAGTGACCTCCTTTCTTTCCCATAACTGATGCAAAATTAACCTGAGAATTAATCACCCCATCTTCACCTTTAGAGAGACCATCATAAGCCCCCTCTGAATATCCGTTCCCTCGAGTATGCAGCTCCAAGACAGTAAGTCAGCCTTTTGCTAAAACCTCTGGCCCAGCCAGGGGACCTGGGCACAGCTCCTGGCCCTTACAGACATTTGATGTGACCTGGAGTAAATCACAGTGAACAGACATATCTTGCCACTTAACTTGATTCTTACTTGGAAATGACTGCATAGAAACACACTGTTTATTCCAACATCAGGATCTGCTCGGAGCCATTGCCTGTGGCTGACTCTACGGAGTATCAGCACCACTGGGCTGATTTTTTTTTGGTTGTAACTCATAGCAGAAATCCATAGCCTTGCAGGTTCCCAGGTAGCAGGCACCTGCACACAGACATAGCTGCCTTCATTTCTTTAATCGTACAGTAGCCAGAGAATAGTTCCTCCCATGGTGCACTGAAAACAGTATATGAGGTTCAATGTGATCTCATCAAGTCCCTCTGCTAAATATTGCTTCCAGACAAACAATCCCCACCGCCCAAGACCATGAAGATGCCATTAGTGTAATCAAAACTGTAACCACCAGCTCACTGCAGCTTAGGGCCTTGTCACACTAAGCAACACAAAGCAGATAGATTAGGTGCTATGTTTAAATATAAGAAGCTATATATGAATACAAGAAAATCATTAGTAGCCAAGGCAACTAATTGTGATGGAACTTTTTTTTTCATAACAAATACCAAAATAAGCTAAAGAAGGGAAGAGACAAAAAAAAAAAAAAAAAAAAGAAAAGAAAACAACCACAAAGTACATTATTTAGTAAAAAATATTCTTTTAATGTACTTGAAGCATCACATTTCAAACTACACACAGAAACACAAGCAATTGATTTTAAATCTAAGGATGCATGGACAGCCACACTGTTCATGACAAGAGCACAGCCAGCATGGCAGGACAGACACACGGACCACGAAGGCTGTATGACCAGCACACTCCCTGCACACCACCGCCCTGGCTTCCACCAGTTCCGCGATGTGGGGAGTTCGTCTGCTTAGAAAATGGTGTCCATTAGTAGATGTCTGAAGAATAGTAGGAGCAAAGGAGGAATGTATATCCTGTCCCTTTAACACTAACCAGTCTTTTGATCCTTTTCAGCTCAAGGATTTCCTCTTTTTGTCCCTTCCCTTCCCTTCCCTTCCCTTCCCTTCCCTTCCCTTCCCTTCCCTTCCCTTCCCTTCCCTTCCCTTCCCTTCCCTTCCCTTCCCTTCCCTTCCCTTCCCTTCCCTTCCCTTCCCTTCCCTTCCCTTCCCTTCCCTTCCCTTCCCTTCCCTTCCCTTCCCTTCCCTTCCCTTCCCTTCCCTTCCCTTCCCTTCCCTTCCCTTCCCTTCCCTATATTCTATTCTATTCTCATCTTCCAAATATTTTTCCCTTGAACCCATGCAGATTCTGACCCAAGCACCCCTTGCAGGGAATTTTGCCAGTCTCCTATCCTTGCATGAAGAATCATTTCTACTTGGTTTCACTCTGACTCCCATGATCCTCACCTGATGGCCCCCATTCTTGCATGGGAAGAGGTGGTGAGGCATCAATCCCTCTGTTACGTACTCTTTATAACAAATGCTCTGAACTTTCATACATTTAAACCACTCATTGAGAATATGTGGGTGTGAACAGGATTAACACTTGGCTGATGTAAAGGAGGTTATAGTGCATATTGCACAGAGATACAAAACCATCAGCAATTGCTCACCACCCTTAGCAAGGTGCAGGCATGATATGTCAGCTCTGAATCAGAGCAAGGTGCCAAATGGCTGCGTGACAGGAAGGAAGGTTCACACCTCTGAAAGGGTCGTTAACATCCAAATGGGATAACACATAGTTAGGAGAGTGGGGTGAAGGGCTTGTGGTACCCTGGAGGGGGTGAAGGGCTTGTGGTACGCGGGAGGGGATGCATTTAGAAACCACGGGACCTGCTGCCAAACCTGTGGTTCATGGCTGTAATTGTGTGGAGTCCCATCGGGCACCTAAGTCTCTTGGGTTTGAATGGAAATAGCTCCTAAAAGTCCTGCACAAGGAGCCAGGAACTCAATTCCATGTGGTATTAGGCAAGTGCCTACGTCTGTTTTTTTTAGTGCCAGTCCCACATTGCACCGATATTAAACAGGAAAAAAGCCTCCACAAATTCTGTACTTCAGTTCCCTCAGAGGTCACCTGCCTTGGACTTTTTTCTTCCCTCCAACAGACTGAAATCTCTGCTACTGTCCAAGACGGGAATCTGATATGAAACACTTGTGAACAATATGAATGCTTGAAGTGATCTAACTTTTTTTTGCCTGTCTTAAAATGTCTGCTCCCAGACCCAGACACGACAATAACTGAGAGTACAAGGTTTCCTCAAAAACAAAAATAACAGAGGGAAAAGTCAGTCCTGTTTACAACCATCAGAAAGGATTCCATTTTCCTGTGGGAAATGGGGTAGGAAACCTCAGCTTACTGAATTCACGTTGCCTGCCCTTCACAGCTTAAAAGAAGGAGAAAATTGCTCTGTCAGCGATTACTGTCCCGAGACTTACTTGATACTTCAGACCCCAACCCCAGCTTTCACTGACTTGTTCCTGCCTTCCCATAATTCCTTCACTCCTTCTGGTCTGAACCTGTGTTTCTTCAAATTTGATGAGGACAGCTGTACATAGTATTTTCAGCATCATTTCACCAATGTTTTAAGTGATAGGGTTAATATTTGTCTATGGTGAATTAAAAAACCTCTTACCATGCATTTGCCTTCCTACAACCACATCAGACTGCTGGCCAGTAGCCCACTGCCACCAGCATGAGCCTTTCTTCCCTCAACAGGCACTCTTACTGTCCAATTCTTTCCTTTCTTGCTTCTACCTCTCACTTTTTCTCCTTAAAATTTATACTGTATCTATAAATGCAGCTCCAAAGGTGAACCTGTAGCAAACAATCCACACTTGAAGCAAGTGCATTTCTATATTTAGCAGCAAACGCTTTTGTTATGCTGCTGCAGAGGCTTTTTAAAGAGCTGCACCTTCAAAGAGGTCTTCACAGAGCCACTGGGCTAGAAAGCATCGAAGGGGGGTTGTCTACAATTCAGCGTCCTTAGGCTTATAACGCTTAAGCTTATAGCTGGAGGCAGAGCAGAGAGACATTTGCATAGTTAGCTCTGTTTCTTTTCTTCCTAGAAACTGAAGAGAAGGAACATGGGGTGAAAAATTAATGCCAGAGCTAAAAAAACCAAACCTTTGTCTGCCTGTAATAGCACTCTCTCTCTCTTTCCCATATAACCTCGTTCAGACAAGCACCGAGACACATGGCATGCCCATCGCAATGACTGATAGCTTAACACCCCTCTCTGAGTCTTTTTTCCCAGAATACACGTGAGTATCCATATCCACCCTACTTATAGCAATATAACTGCTTTCAATTGCATTTGGCTTAGCTAAAACTGCCCCTGACACTGCTACTGGTGAGACGAGACCTCATATGCCCTGATTGATCTCACTGGTGGTGCTAGATGAGCTCAGGCAAACCCCCTCAGGAGAGGCTATCGGTGTTGGAAGAAGTCTTCTTAATCCATGCACCCGAGAGGACATTGTTTGTTGCTGCACAACCAGGGTTCTAAACCTTACCCTTCACAGTTTATTAATTTCAATATAGTTTATTGATTTATGGTCATCTATCGTGTGGGGTCTGTGTAGGTACCTCTTCTGATGTCAGTCCCTGGAATTCTGGTTTCACTATTCTGTAGAATATTTACAGGACGCTTCTAAACCAATATTAAAAATATGTCACTGCCTGAGTACACTCTACATTGCATAAGATGGAGGAAGAAAGTAAATGGAGGAAGAAACTGAGAATTACAAATATTGTTCTAGAGAAAAGCATTGTGTGGAAGTTTTCAATTCTCTGGTGATTTTAATGTGGATAAACACCTGTATGCTGCCAATTATTTGCATAATTGTTGTATGTGTGGGACACAAAGAGCATAAACCGACTATCTAAACTCTCTGGAACTTAAATCATGTTATACTTACTAGTTAACAGTTAAAGAGAACAAAAAAAAATATATATCTTTTCAAGCAAACATTCTTTGAGACTTCTTTTAAAAATAGATATTTGTTCTCCAAGTATCAGTTATATTTTCTTTTTTTCTAATTTTAGTCTGCCACCATTTGATATCTGCACCATTTTTGTTCCTCTTTCCCTTGTCAACCAAAAGGTGGCTGCATTTGAGCAGAATAAAGACATTCGTACATCACTCATATCCCAGTGAAGTGTCATCTGTGACTAAGTGGCAACTGATATCAGTGAGACTTTTCCCTGGGTAAGGACTTCATAGGCATCCCAGGATTTGGTTCACAGTCGGCAAGGCATGCCAGGGGCTTTGCAGGAAAGAAGCATTATAACTGCAAAGTCAGAATTATTGAGTCAAACACTTCTTTCTCAAGGAAAAGAGTGTTTCCCTGGGTACTAGAGTTTGGGAGAAATTTCAGGATGCTCTGTCTCATTTTTGTTTTTCAAAAAAACATAGAATGGTTAGGGTTGGAAAGGACCTTAAAGATCATCTAGTTCCAACCCCCCTGCCATGGGCCAGGACACCTACCACTAGATCAGGTTGTCCAAAGCCTCATCCAACCTGGCCTTGAACACTTCCAGGGATGAGGCATCCACAACTTCTCTGGGCAACCTGTTCCAGTGCCTCATCACCCTCAGAGGGAAGAATGTGTTCCTTATATCTAATATAAATCTCCCCTCTTTCAGTTTAAAGCCATTGCCCCTTGTCCTGTCACTACATGCCGTTGTAAAAAGTCCCTCTCCAGCTTTCTTGTAGGCCCCCTTTAAGTGCTGGAAGACTGCTGGAAGGTCTCTCTCGAACCTTCTCCTTCTCCAGGCTGATCAGTCCCAATTCTCTCAGCCTGTCTTCATAGGAGAGGTGCTCCAGCCCTCGGATCATTTTCATGGCACTCTCCTGGCCCCAATCCAACAGCAACATGTCCTTCTTGTGTTGGGGACTCCAGAGTTGAACGCAGTATTCCAGGTGGGGTCTCACAAGAGCAGAGTAGAGGGGCAGAATCCCCTCCCTCGACCTGCTGGCCATGCTTCTTTGGATGCCGTTCAGGATATAGTTGGCTTTCTGGGCTGCCAGCGCACATTGCCGGCTCATGTTGAGCTTCTCACCAGTGCCTCCCAAGTCCTTTTCTTCATGGCTGCTGTCAAACCATTCTCTGCCCAGCCTGTATTTGTGCTTGAGATTGCCTAACCCATGAGCAAGACCTTGCACTTGGCCTTGTTGAACTTCATGAGTTCCTCACAAGTCCACCTCTCAAATCTGTCAAGGTCCCTCTGGATGGCATCCCTTCCCTCCAGTGTGTTGACCACACCACGCAGCTTGGTGTCGTTGGCAAACTTGCTGGGGGTGCACTCAATACCACTGTCCATGTTGCCAACAAAGATGTTAAACAGTGCTGGACTCAATACCAGTCCCTGAGGAACATCATTCATCACTGGCCTCCTCTTGAACGACGAGCTACAGTTAAGGTGAGGAACTTACCACTTATGATTGTAAAGGGGTCAGCACTGTTGCAACAGCAGCAGGGAGCTGTCAGGAGGTAATAATGAGAATATTAAGCTTGATGGGCAAATGCTCTAAGCTATCATGTCATGTTGTTCAAAGATACGAATTTGCTAGCACTTCCAAGTGCAGAAACATCCGCAGAAGAGGGCGGAAGGGAAGTGCCTGGGTGCACAGATAATTATTGGGATTGTTACATGAGAGATGAGGTTATTTCCTCAGTTCTGTGCATGCAGCTCAGAATAACTCTGTCCCCATGAAGCGACACGACATCCAGTCACTGCACGTAAACGGAAAGACCATTGCTGCCTGTCAGCCAGAAGATTCAATGTCTTTTTCACTCCAGAGAGTGATACAGAGATTGTTTATCCAATATTAATTCCTTTTTCCATGGCCTGTAAAAGATAAGGATCAAGACCTACAATTCCTGGTTATAAGACAGAGTAAATGCTGGATAGGATTTAGGAGTCTACACACCTCTGTGATTCCAGTATGTCACCTTTCACAGCAGTCCATACATACTTCAGTTACAAGGAGCGTTTTTTTTCCTTTTTTTTCAAGACCTGTTTTGATCTGGATGCTGAATTTCATACATTTTGAAAAGTGATTTGACAAGGATATAAAATTTTTTAATTGATTTGGTGCTAAATGGAAGGAAACACATATACAGTGCTGCCCAGATCCATAACAAGGGAGGGAAAAACTGGGAGAATTTTGTCACTATCATATGTCAACATTTTGACTTTATTGTCCTTGACTTTGTTAAAACACTTTTTATCTTCCTTTACCTTACTTTCATGCTTGGAACGTGGCCATATTTCTGAAATTCATGTAGATAACGTTATGGAGTATACTTAGTGTGAGTGGAGAGCGTAACAGCAAACCATAAAAGTAGAAGGTATGTTTATATGAGTTATATCACTGTAGTTTTTCTAGAGGATACTACCAGCTCTAGAGTACTACACTGTTGAATGTACTTGGGCCCACTCAAGGTTGTAGGGCGCTTGTTCCCCTCCATCCTGTGTTACTGGTCTGTTGAGCTGGGTAGTGGCTGTTCTATTCCGAGAGAAAGGGAATACAGCTTTTTGGAGAACAGAGTTTAATGCAGAAATATGCCAGCACACCAACATTTAAAACATACATATAGTTGAATACATTTGGCTTACAAGCCAAATGAAGCAGGTGATTGGGAAAATCCAACATGTTTACCAAGAGCCAGTCATGTCAGACTAACCTGATCACCAGGTACAACAAAAAAACATTTTCTGTCAACACGGGAAAAGCAGTGGATACTGTTTGCCTGGACTTCAGCCTTCGACACCGTTTCTCACAGCCTCTGCCAGACAAACTGGTAAGATGCAGACTGGATGGATGGTCTGCAAGATGAGCAGGAAATTGGCTAACAGGCTTCACTCTGAGGGTGGTGATCAATGATTTTTCTTAGACTGACAACCTGTGGGAAGTGGAACCCCCATGGGATCGATACTGGGCCCTACACTGTTCAACATCTCTATAAATGATCTCGACAATATGACTGACAGCACCCTCACCAAGTTTGCTGATGACACCAAATTGTATGGTAAGGAGGACGTATCAGAAGGAAAGCTGTTTTACAGAGAGACCTGGACAGGCTGGAAAAGTGGGCAAGCAACACCTGTGTGAAGTTTAACAAAGACAAGTGCAAGGTGTTGTAACTGGGATGACGTAATCAAAGAGCCCAGTAGAGGCTGGCACCTGTGTGACTGAGGAATAACCTTGCTGAAAGGGTCCTGAAGGTCCTTGTAGACAACCAGCTGAACAGGATTCAGCAGTGTGCTGCTGCAGCAACAAAGGCAAATCGGATCCTGGGCTGTGTCTGCAGGGGCATTGCTAGCAGAGACAGATGTGATCAATGCGATCGATCCACTCTACACAGCACTTGTCAGGCCACATCTGGAGTACTGCGTCTGGTTCTGATATCCACAACTCACAAAAGATGCAGACAGGCTGGAGAGGGTCCAAAGCGAGGCCATGAAGATGATCAAAGGAATGGAGAACCTGCCCTATGAGAAAAGGCTGAAGGAGTTACATTTTTTCTCCCTAGAAAAGCAAACGCTCAGGGGGCACTTCATCACAGTAGTCCAGTGCTTAAAGGGCAGCTACAAAGAGGATGGAGGCTGTCCTTCACAAGAAGCCACATGGGAAGACAAAGGGCAACCAGTACAAGTTGCATGAGGAGAGGTTTCATCTCAGAATAAGAAATAATTTTTACGATGAGAACAATCATTCACTGGAAAAACCTCCCCAGTGATGTGGTAGAGTCCCCATCACCACAGTTTTTCAAGAAGTGACTGGACAGGATGATAGATAATCTCACCTCAGCTCCCTTTCCCATGAAAGGTTGGCTCAGATGATCTTTTGAGGTTCCTTGCAACCTGGGCTATTCTATGGTTCTATGTTATATGATTCTTTGAAATTAATCAGGATGATAGCATCTAGCATGTTAATAAGAACATTCATCTGTTTCACAGAAAATTCAACTAAATTAACATCTGTTGCACCAAGTTTCATAATCAGCTTCAACTCATAACATTCAAATTCAACTCAAATCATTCTATGATTCTATGATTCTTACACAGTGATTTTCATCTCCAGGTCATTAGAGCTGTTAGAAACTGCTTTAGAACACCAAACAATCCTTGTTTGCCTCAGAACTCCCATATGTTCTTGACTTAGAACCCATGTCCTCTCTTGCCACGTTTCTCATGTGAGTTACATCATTTTGGCTAGGAACCAGCCACAGATAATACATATAGATATAACATTGCCAAGAAATCAGGCTGTTGGCACTGGAATCGAAATAACCAAAAACCTCTTGTGGGACTTCAAGAAAATCACTTTTTCCCTATTTCTCCACTAAGCCTAGCAGATCTTGTTTGGTACCCTATTTTGCTGTCCTACCTTCAGCTGGATTTTCTAGATGCTTTTGTAATACAATCTGTTGTATCGTAACATCACTTGATCACCTTTCTTGTACTCTGAACAACTCTGAATCCTTCCCCAGTTTGTGCAAATCCTCCCTTGCCCTTATGCAGCAGAGGAAAGAGTTGATTCAGTGTCTAGCAGAGGACATTCGTCCGTTCAGCACAATGGGGCTGTCTCGGCATAACCGACTGTGCACGGAGTGCAGCTACATACATTATCTTTATCTTGTTGAAGGCATATTGCTGGGCGGTGGCTACTGATGTCTAACTTGGGACTTGAAAACATTATCCACCTATTTCGCATGGATATGACTGCAATTCTTCATGGGACTGTTTGTTGATGCCGTCCACAGTTGTACCAGTTTACATCCTCTGGGAAGCATTTTCGGCATACCCTGTAAATCATAAACCTTTTTCAGTTATTCCTGGAGATAAATCTTTCAGATTGGAAAAACTTTCATATGTTTGTCCCTGCAAGAGGACACAAGGCATCATTGTTTAATGCACCGGGACGGATCAGGGACCCTAGTGCAGTTTCGGCTTTGCCAGGACGTAATTGTCACTGCACCTTGGTTACTTGCACCCCTTTGAACAGACAACACAAACAAAAGAAACAGCTCATCTGTGATTGATTGTGGGTCAGATCTGCCTTTACACAAAGTAACAGAAAGAAAGAACAGGTTTATATCACATTCAGGATTATCTTTTGCCTCTTAAGATCCAGAAGAACCAGGTTTTTATGTTTTTCTCATTGGTATTGCTTAGTGTCATGGTCCAGCCTAGCCAGCAGCTAAGCTACCACAAACCCATCTCACTCCTCCCCATCCCCCCAGGTGGGGTGGAGAGGAGAAAAATGTAGCGAAAGGCCCGAGGGTTGAGACAAGAACGAGACTGATCACTCACTGACCATGGTCCAGGGAAAACCAAACTTGGCTTGGGGACAAATCAATTTAATCCATTAACAGTTCATTCAGACAGGATAACAAGACCAGATCTTAAAAACACCTTCCCTCCCCTCCAGCTTTCTTTACAGCTTTACCTCCTCCCCTCATCAGTGCAGGGGGATGGGGAATGGGGGAGTTGCAGGTCAGTTTGTCACACTCTTCCCCTGCTCCAATATGGGGCCCCTCCTCATAGAAGAGTCCTGCACAAACTTCTCCACTGTGAGTCCATCCCACAGGATGCAATCCTTACCCATCAGATTGCTCCAGCGTGGGCTTTCCCCATGGAGTCATGGCTTCTTAGGGCACAGCCACCTGCTGCAGTGTGGAGTCACTTCTCATAGACTTCAGATGCCTCTCTGCTTCATCGGAGTGTGAGTGGGGTCTTTCCCATGAAGAGAGTCCTCTAAGAACTCCCTTAGGCACAGGCATCTCTGCTCCAGCGTGGGGTTCTCCATGGGCTGCGGGTGGATCTCTGCTCCACTGTTAATCTCCACGGGCTGCAGGGAGGCCGCCTGCCATCCGAACATGGGCTGCAGGGGAACCTCAGCTCCAGCACACCTCCTCCCGCTCCATCTTCACTGACCTGGTGTCTGCGTTGCCATTTCTCTCAAGTCTCAGCCCTCTCTTCGCTGCAGCCACACTGGGCCTGACCAGTCTGATGAACCTCGGCAGTCTCAGCAGGACGATCTCCACCCAGCAGGCACCCCAGCAGCGGGGCGCTTTGGAGCTCTCCAAGCCGTGCCGCTGCAGCCGTCTCCAGTTGAGTGGCGGTGAACCAGCATGGGCATTTTCCCGCCCAGGAGGCTGAGGAGGTTGGCTTTCCCACTCTCTCCTCTCTTCACTGCAGGTCTTGCCTGGTTCAAGTCCCTTTGTCCTCATCTTAAATATGGCATTCACTGATTTGTTCGGCCCTGGCCAGAGAGGATGAGGGTCCTACCTGGTCAGAGACTGGTCCGACTGGTTTTGGAGCCCGGGAAGCTTCTCACATTGCCTTACAGAGGCCATTTTTGCAGCCCCTGCCTTACTAGCAAAACCCCACCACTTAAACTCAGCACACTTAAGAATAACTCCCTGAAATTTAGCAGATCAGAGAAAGGTTAACGTCACTACACATTCATTTAGGATGTCCTTGAATGTACAGTTCCCAGCCTATTTTGCATTAAGTCCCCACCAGGATACCATAAGTGCAAAATTGCCTCCTTCACTTTGGAAATGGAGTGCTTGGAAATAACTAAAGGCCAGATACAAGGAATTTAGTGAGGAATACTCATACGATTTAAATTCCTGCCCTGTTTATATTCAGATATGAATAAATCATAGATTTCTTAGCAAAGTAATTCCTAAGTGGAAGCACAATCTGCCTCTTTAAATCTATGGGCATTCTTTTGGATCAGAGGAGAATCTGCCTGCAGAAAAGTTCGCCTGAAACCTGCATGACTCAAAAGCTCTTACTTGCTATGCACCTCATGCACAGAATTGCGTTCTGCTGAGAAGTACAAGGAGCACAGACTGTATCTGGTTTTAAATCGTTTGATATCGCTTGCATTGTTTTAAAAGATTTTATGACATGTCCTTTTGCTCTGGTAGTGATTTGTTGTTCCATTGTGTTTCATTAAGCTATTATTTGTAAAGTGTTTTGTGATGCTTTGCATGAAAGCTGCTATATAAGCAATTTTATGGGCTGGAATGACAATTCAGGTATCAACAGGCAAGGATTAATGATGCTAATTATTCAATAAAATTGTTCCTTTCTTTAAGTCCTTTGTTTAGAGGGAGGGGTGAACTAAAATGCGTGAGAGGATGTTGTATATAATAGCTGTAAGCATTTCTGCTGACGGAAGATACAAGAGGAGATCAAAGAACATGAAAAATAACTCCAATATTATCTATTTGAATGTGGCTACTATATGTCACATAAATTACTCAATAAAATAGGACTGTAAAGCTACAGAGCAAAACTAATAAAAAATTCATTTGCCATATATGGAAAAAAGGTAAAAAATATGCATACTTTATCATCTTCACCATCAACTCTAACCTACAGCAGGTTTGCTGAAGAGTCCTGTACTACTCTAAAATTTTCAGTAGGAGGCATGTGTCTACTGATTCCAGCTCTGTTCAGAGCTATCTGCTGGAAGAAATGTTCCCCCAGTGAAGAAAACATAGCTACTGGGTTACAAATGTTCAAGAGGTTTCCTGTCACCAGGACAGGGACAGTCTTTCCAGGTCCAATAGGATGTTTCAATGCATAATCCTAGACGATTCTTGTGTTTCCTGCTTTGCAGACTTGATCATCTTGACTTGGCTTCTGTAACATCTGCCAGTTGGTCCAGATTTTAGGCCTCTCTCTAGGAGCTTCTGCCAGTCCTGAGTATGTAATCATTTACTGGCCTAAAACCAGCATGGTATCTCCATGTTAAGTAAAATCTATAATAACTGCAAGTATCAAGTGCTACTCAAATATAAAGTGAAGTATGTGGGTTTTTTTTTTACTTCTGCACAGTTTTGGGGTAAAGGATGCTCCAATTCCAATGTGTTCATCCTTGATGGTAGAAGATTAAATTTCTATCAAATCATCTCTTCCTAGAAAATATGATTTTTTAATGTTTATTAATAATGGATGTATTAGTTTGTTTCATTGGCTTGCTCTGTGTAAAGTGCAGGTCCTCTTGTTCCATATAAAAAAATGCCCATCTAGCTGCAGGCACCTGACAGAGCAAATGACCTCCACTTACTGCATAAGAAATAATTTACAAGGTTGGGACTAAATTAAGCAGCTCTCCAGCAGCACTGGAATATCTCTTTACTAATCTACATGCCTTTTGCCTTAGGATTTCCCCTAAGAATCCAGATACTCACTAACCTCATGTCGGAGGAGCTCATGCACATTTCAATACAGAAAGAAAGTACACAAGAGAAAACTTTTTTACTGTGATGGCAGTCAAACACTGGAACAGGTTACCTAGAGAGGTTGTGGAATCTTCATCCCTGGATATATTCGACATCCAACCAGAAACAGTCCTGGTTAACCTTGTGTATCTGACCCTGCTTTAGTAGGAGGACTGGCCTAGGAGATCCCAACAGGTCCCTTCCAACCTCCACCATTCCATAATTCTGTGAAATATCACTTGAAGGTTCATAGTCTTGAGTGCCCTGAAATGAGTGATGGGCTGTGGGGTGCCCAGGATTCTCTGAGGTCAGACATTTAGATTATTTAATGTTGTGCTTTAACCCCAGTAGGCAGCTAAGGACCACACAGAGCTCACTCACCCCCTTGCCCAGTGGGATGGGGGAGAGAATTGGAAAGGTAAAAGTGCGAAAACTCGTGGGCTGAGATAAAGACAGTTAAATACAGGTAAAGACAGATAAAGACATAATTTTTTAAAATGAGGGGGAAAAAAGAAAACAATAAAGAGGAAAAAAAAAAAAAAACAAACAAAAAACCCGCAACAAAACAAAAAAATCAAGTGGTGCAAGAAAACCTAGTTGCTTGCCACCAACCAACTGATGCCCAGCCAGTCATTGAGCAAAGACAGCCCTGGCTAACTTTCACCCTCCACCCAGTTTTATCGCTGGGAACAATGTCATATGGTATGGGATACCCCTTTGGTCAGCTGGATTCAGTTGTCCCAGCTGTCTACCCTTCCAAACACTTGTGCACCCCCAGCCTACCCACTGGTGGGGCAGTGTAAGAGGCGGGAAGGGTCTTGATGCTGTGTCAGCACCACTCAGCAGTAGCTGAAGTATCAGTGTGTTATCAGCAATGTTTTTATCACAACTCCAAAACATAGCCATATACAAGGTACTATGAAGAAACTTAACTCTATCCCAGCCAAAACCAGTATAATAATGCAGATTTCTTTAAACATTTAGACGACATGGATTTAGGATCCCAATGTCCGGCACTTAATTTTAAAAAGACTTGCCAAGAGAATTAACTTCTTTTTCCTCCTTTTTCAGTCTGGAACGAGTTCTACATATGTTGTTTCTTCATGTGAGAAAGTAAGCATGGCTTCCATACTGAACCAACAACCTCCTTTGTGTTCCCATTGCTCTACAGTGAGGTTTTCACTGTGGTGATCTTTTTTAAGGCAGGTGAATCTAGTCGGCACCAGGATAAAGGCCAAAAACTTTCGGAAAAAAATTGAAAATCCCCATTCCTGCTAGTGTTTTACCCCACCTCACTAAGGTCCTCTGCAGAAGGGAAGTGTTTGCACAGAAGGTCCTAGTTGCACTGACTGCTGTACCATGGCCCAGGCTTCCACTAGGATTAGTCAGGTGGAGAAAAACATGAAACAGTCTCTGTCAAAGTATGGACTGTGGCTTTACAAAGCCAGAAACTGTGTAAGTGAAGTGCCTTCTCCCTATGGATTTGTTATCTGCATTAAATAGATTTAGGGAGACAGATTGGGGAGCTAAGGATGAATCTTTTCTACATCAGCCTTATTTCACTCATCGCTTTCCTTTCTCCTGCCAGGTTCCCTAGGCAGTATCTGATACACTTGGAGATTTTTCTTTACTGGTGTCTGCAACTAGGAGCATCAGCCTGCAGGAAATGTCTATCATCTTTACATACGAAAATGCGTTCTGCAGAGACACACGTTTCCATACAGTTTGACTTCCAGCTTTGCCTGTTGTTTACCCCCTGCTTCCTAAGCGTGTGTACGAGTGTCTGTATTTCAACACTGTCGTGAGAATGATTTATTCACATTGCTATGCTGACTAAATCCTAGGTGAAACAGAACAACTTGCAGAGCTGACAAATCCAGCAGGAACACAAAGTGCAGCTCCTGCTTCCTTTCTGTAGGCTTCAGATGGGAAAAGAAGATGCTGCTTCATGAGGTAACCAGTCTAAAGCATGACCCCTGTGTCTGTAAAGTTCCATGTTTCTTGCCTCCTACTAGGGCAGAAAAAAATAATAGTTGAGGTGAGGGATGTACATAGGGATGACACCAATGGTTAATTGCCAGCCCTCCTCTCCACAGTAGTTGCGTGCTCGACTCGAATATCTCTGAAGCATTGCTGCTCTTGGGAAACCAAGGCAAGTCATATCCTGCGGCCGCAGGGCCATGGACCAAAGCACGACCTGGTTACTAATACAACCAGATAATTATTCCCTGATGGTTAGTGCCTATTCATTATAATGTGTATCTTATGCAAATTATTCATTTTAATTGTGTTCTCTCCTCCCCACGCACACTCAACTGCCATTGACAGGGAGAGCAGAACAGACACCCCCCACACTTTCACTTATTAGCAAGTGTTACAAGGATTATTCTGGTTGGGGAAGGTTTTGGGTGCTCTGCAGTGACATGTCTGACTCATCTATTGTAGCAAGTGGGGAAGGTTATTTTCACAGTGTTAATATGAAAAAGCATGTGGAAAATGTAGTGTTTCAAAGAGGTGCCTTCTGTGGAAAGTCATTGCTAATTAGGTGGTATGTGGGTGTCATCTGGGTCTCTGTAAACTATAGGTCATGCCAATATTTGAATCCTCTGAAGATTTTAATGTAATCAGGGGGAAACAATTAGCATTTCTCCTTTCATGGGGAAAGTGTGATTAACCATGAACTAACCCTTTTTAATGATTTTCAGGTTTTCTAGAATTGCTAAGTTCCTTGCTGCTTTCAAAGCTGTGTGCTCAAGGACAACCAGAGGCCACGTGGAATTCTTATTGACTATCACAAAGGGTCTCCATCTCTCTGATCCAGGCAATTACTGTCATCGCCTCTTTATGCCGAAACACTGTCTTTACTCACCTGAGATCTGGACCATACTGTGGCAAGTTCTGTATCTCAATACAGAAAGACACGGTGCCCTGTCTAACCTAAACAAAAACTAGGAAGGAAATCAGCAGCATTAACTATTTCATAAAGAGTGACTTGACATAATAAAGCAGATTCAGGACTACAAGACTGAAGCTCTTAGGCTGGCACCACTGCTTCTCCTGGTCAGAAATGTCAAGAGTATCTTACTTTCTTCCCAGTGGGCTTTAGAGAGCTTAATATCGGGATGTCACACCACTTCTTTTCAATGGAGAGACATAGTCCACACAGAGGTGGTTGAGTACAGCAGGAGACAGATATGTGAGCAAACTCTAAACCAGATAACTTCAGTACTAATCACAGCGTAGTCATAACACAACCCCCCTGGGACTCTGGAGACATCTTGTGCTAAGCTCCTTGATGCTATTTAATTAAAAGCTGTTTCAGGTATGTTGCCTGAGAGCTGCAGCCCCACTTTTGATTGACATAAAGTCTTACCTGTAATATGAAGCATTTCTGCTCTTGCTATTGATTGGTTATATGCAATATCTACCAGCCTCAGCAGAGATGTTTGTTGACTCTGCAACTCCCTTGCAGCAGTATCTATCCCTGAGATTTTATTATGGTCATTACTATCTTGTTTTCAGTATGAAATTCATGTCTGGAATCAAAATTCCCTAAATTGCGCAAGTTTCTTCTTCCTGTGGGAAGAGTACAGAGTCAGATCATTTTCATGGAGGAACAAAGTCCTCCTTTTTTGCCCTCTAGCCAGATGTCCAGAAGTTTAACCTTCAAGAACATCTGTCAAGCCATGCAAGGGGATCCATCCAAGATCCAGACAAGGGGCCAGGACTCTCTGCTGTCACTGATAGACCCTAGAATATCAATTCCATTAGAGTCACAGGACCAAATCTCCCCACATCTTAAATAAGATTCCTATAATGCAGTTGAGAGTATCTTAACATATCCCAGGATAAGGATCTCCTGGAGCTCCAAAGAATTGCTGTGTTGCTGGGAAGCATGCATTGTAAACCCATGTAGCAGTACCCTTGCATTCTAAGAGAGTTTTGTCTTCTGATTTTATTTGTAAAGATGACAAACACCCAAGAGATATACTTATCCCAAAGTCGGATATGAACTGTTAGTTTAGATCATTCTGCAAAAAAATAGCACTGCCTTGTCCATCCATTCCATGGTTTTCCTCTTCTCAGCTACAGGTAAAGCAAGTACATAATCCTCAAGTGTCACGTTTTCATTATAAACATGTGCAGTCTGGTTCCCAAAAGCCTTTGGTGGAATGATGTTAAGTGGGACGGAGCACAGCCTCAGTATTCTGGGTTTCCTGATGCCTTCACTGCTTTTCTGGCTGACTATGGGATGCCCTCTTAGGAGTGCTCCAAGATACTTTGCAGCATGGCATTTCGACTATTGCCAGCCAGCAGAATAAGGCATGCCCTGAATCTCAGTTGGGGATCTGCAGCCATCTCCTGTCCAACTCTCTCTATAGGTACTCTGGACCATATGTTGCTTCTTGCAGGTTGCAGCCAGCTACACTAAACATAGGAGCTGGCAGTGCTCCTCCCGTTCTCCCTGAAATGCCAGAGATATCAGAGGAGTTGCCAGCCATTGACAGGCAGGGCATTCGGCCGAGAGCAATCTGTCCACGCTTACTTTCAGCCACTGCTGTTGCTGATGCCCAGTAAGTTCTCGCAAGCCTGAAGAACAAACTGTATTTGGCCTCACGTGAAAAACTGGTGCTGAGAAGGAAACATGAAAAGAAGCCTGCAACTTTCACCTTTAAAAAAGAGGTATGCATGCAAGAGGAAATTAGGAAGAAGAGGAAGAACCACCTACCTTGCTGGAGCAGAGCGGTCTGTCACCATATGTGCATGCTTCAAGGCCTCAAGGATACTGTGCTTGGAAGAGAGACAACATCTTCATCCAACAAATTAATAATAGCGCTACAAATAAAGACTGGTTTAATTACTCACATTAAAAGCTCAGCAGAGAAGGCAAGTAGCGAAGGTGATGTGGCAGATTCTGCTAGCCTACCTAGTTTAGACATAATATTGCCTAAAACGCACACACTGTTAGACTTCACGGCTATGTGGATATACACCCATGTGTATGCCACAGGCTGGCATAATGCTATGGGAAGTTTGCAGGTTATGCTGGGGAGCAGCAGGCAGTTTCCCTACACTAAATCCCCCTTGAAGATAGATGCATACAGGCAAGGAGGTGCCCCAGCAGCCTGAAACCCTGCCTTCAGTGTCAACTTGATGAAGCAACTCCAAATAGTCATGTTTGAGAGAGTAAAAGTTTCAAAGGCTTAAGCATCATTGAAAGAGAAGTGGAAGGGCAAAATTTACATGTGCTCCAAGATGGCAGGACAAAGCAAATCACCCCCAAAAATGTCAGAGAAGCAACCAGTGACTGAAGACACTCACAGAGATGTCTGCAGCCCAGGCCAGCTCCATGGAGCATCCTTTCAGAATCCATCTCCTTTCTCTCTGCCTAAAGCTTCTGTGGGTTTAAGAGGAAGCCTCTGAGCCATATGGGAGCAAAGGTGGGATACTGGGAACAAGCTGGCTGTAATTGTTGCCCAGGGACACTAGATGGAGAAACGCCTTTAGGGATAGAGAGCAGGTGAGGGGCTGTGTCACCAGTCTTACAGGAAAAAAACAGAAGGAGTAAGTGCCCTCAGCTCACTGTTATTGATGCTGTTGGCTTTAAGTTTTACTTAAAAGCTTTCTGTTTTCGGATCTCATTACAGCTCTATACAGGCCATTAGTTAATTAAGTTATGCCACCAGAGTCTGTCAAAGCTTGGATATGTTGTTACTCACTGCCAGTTCTCTCAGGCTCCCCCTCACCTCCCTCCTCTCACCACTGGCAGATTTAGAAAATACAGTAAAAACAAGACCCTGAGTGGATCAGAGAAGTTGTTTTATCCTTGATGAGATTGAGCCAACACAGCTTCCCTGTGCCAAGTACTTCAAGTCACTGTTTCCACACAGCTGTGGCACCCACAGCTTTCTGGTACCAAAGGCATCATCAGAAGACATTGCTTTCTTTTTGTCCCCACAAGTATGCCTCTGCTTCCCCCATGACACTCCTCCTAGGAGTAGTTAACCTATAAGAAGAGAAACTCAATATGGAGCATCCAAGCCACCTTTGCCTTGTAGAGGAAGGCATTGTACGTCCTCCAGGACACACAGAGGAAGAAGCAAATTGGCAAAGCCAAAAAACTGACTGCCTCCGCCTCTGTTTGCCCCAGCTCATGTGCCAACACCAATGGTTTCTGTGGGGAAACAACCTCCTGTTGTGCCCATAGCCATCATTTCTTGCTTGAGTTCTGGGGTGTCTCACGGTGTCTGAGCTAGCAGAGCTCCCCAGTAACTCTAAAAATGAAAGCAATGGACACATGTTGACAGACTCTGCACCTAATGAGTGAAAATGTTGGCATAGTGCCACACTAATATAGTTCCCAAGAACTTTATCATGTCTCTGTTCAACGCTGCATTGTGTGGCTGCACCAGCCTGGCTCTACACTTGATTTCTGTACATCACACTGCCCAGCCTCGTACCAGTTTTATGGCCCTAACCTGCTTATTTCTGATTCAATAGACCATATTATCTTACCAATTCTCCCAGTGACAGCCTGTTAATTAAAATTAATGTGCAAAAGAGAATTATCTTTATAAGTAAGCGGGTATCTATATTTAAAACATACTAATGGTACTGGAGGTCTCTGAAGAATCTCTGGATGCATCCCTCAAAAGAAGGGTCATAGACCTCACAGACACAAAGTGTTCTGATGCACTTGTTGCTACGTGGGAAAGTGTCATGGGCTGGAGGTTCAAGGCTTGGACAAAGAAATCAGGCCTGATCATCACCATGAGCTGCACTCAAACAGTTGTTTTTCTGGGAAGTCAGCTGTTGAGAGTTATGAAGATCAAATAAGTCTTAGAACAAGTGCTGGGGTTTTCCATGATGGGGTTTTGGTAGCACAGGAGGGGCTGCTAAAATGACCCCTGTAAGTAGTTGTGAAAAAAGCCTCCCTGGCTCCAAAACCGGTCAGACCGGCCTCTGGCCAGGTTGGACTCCTCATCTGACCAGGGCAGAGCCATCAGTGTCTCTACGAATGTCCTATTTAAGATGGGGACAAAGGAGCCTGAAGGAAGGCTGGACCTACACTGAAGAGAGGGGGGAGGTGAGGGGCTGGTCTCCGACTTCCCAGGTGGGTGGCTGCCAGTACCGGGCCACCTCTCCCTGACTGGAGATGGCCGCAGCAGTGTGGCTCGGAGAGCTCCGAAGTGCCCCACTCCTGGGGTGCCCACTGTGCAGAGTGTGTCCTGCCGGGACTGCTGAGGTTCGTTGGGCAGCCGGGCCTGGCATGGCTGCAGCAGAGAGAGGGCTGAAATGGAGAGAAACGGCCCCACGGCCCACGGTCAATGCGGTGGGGTGGGAGGAGGTGCCGGAGCGGGGATCGCCCTCAGCCCGCGGGGAGGGGCAGCGGCCCCCTCAGCCATGGCAGGCTGTGGGGCACAGACCCACCGCAGCCCGGGGAGAGCCCGCGCTGGAGCGGGGATGGCTGAGCCTGAGGGAGGGCGTGGGGAATGGGACTCACGACAGAGCAGAGATGCATCTGAAGTCCGTGGAAAGACCCACGGTGGAGCGGGCGACAGCTCCCTCAGATCCGTGACTGTGGTAACAGCCCGCGCCGGAGCGATTCGATGGGTCAGGATCGCATCCTGCGGGAAGGACTCATGGTGGAGAAGTCTGTGGGCTGTCCCATGAGTAGGGGATCCACTGGAGCAGGGGTAAAGAGTGTCAGGAGTCTTTTTCCTTAAAGAAGGGAGCAGCAAAAGCGACGAACTGACCTGCAGCCCTCCATCCCCCTGTGTCACTGGGGGAGGAGGTAGAGCTGGGAACAAGAGAGGGATGGAGAGAAGGTGCTTTCAAGATCTGGCTTTATTTCTTGTTATCCTCTCAAGTAGCCATTACTGAAGGAAATTGATTTGTCCCCAAGGCATCTGTTCTGCACAAGGCCATGGTTGGAAGGTGATCTCTCCCTGTTCTCATCTCGACCCTCAGTCCTTTTGTTACATTTTTCTCCTCTCCACCTCACTGAGGAGGAGAAGCGAGCGAGCAGCTGAGTGGTGGATGAGCTGCGAGCTGGGCTAAACCAGGACAGAACACGACCAAGTTACTTTGAGCCAGTAAGAGCTGTTGCTACAGAGAAGAGTGGAGCCAATGCAAATGATGAATCTTGTACCTTGCATAGGCAGAATTTGACTTTTAGTGTCGAAGGCTGGAGGGTGATCACTACATCCTTCCAATTCTTAAATAACCCTCTTCTGCCAAGAGCTCTACCTCAGGATGGACACATTCAAATAATGCTAAAACATGGAGTCTTATGCAAAATAGAGAATGAGAACTCATCCAGCCCCTGCGCAAGTTCGGTGGGCAGACGTGATACGATCTCTGCTACTTGCTTTTGGAAGACAAGCCTTTTAACAAAAAAGCATAGGATTCTGGGAAAAAAATATCCCATTGATTGAGAGAAAGTACAGAGTAAAACCACACAATATTCACCTTGTTCTTGATAGCTGGAGATTATACAAGCCTGGAACACAACTGATAAAACCAGTAAACCTGAAGCTGCTGTTCTTTTCTCTTAGCAGGGGGCTGTTTTATGCTTCAGTAGAAAGGAAATGGTACAGTCATCACCAGATGATCTAGGCTGCATTTTACCCACTGCAAAAGCAGAACCCAAAGGCTACTTAGCAAAGGGAAGAAGCAAACTGCTTTTGACAAGTGACAACGTGTTGTACTCAGACTGCTTCTTATCAGAACATGTAACAATTCAGGAATTTGCCTTTTACATTTTCTAAGGGTGTATTTTTAGCCTCACTGACTAAATTAGCTACCTTTTCTCCTTTCTTAATGTCTTTACTGCAAGCCATTGACAGCAAGAATGCAGAATAACCCAGCAGTTTTCCCTTATTGGATGCAACTCAGGGTCTTTGTCATCAAACATGATCTGAGGTGTGGAGGCTTTATCAGATAACTGATCTTATGAACTCATGAAACTAGTAACTTGTGGCTGTAGTGCTGCTCCTCCTACGGCTGAAAAAATACTCTGTGTGGGTGTGTTTGAGCAGGAGGAGACAGTTGGGAATATTGAAAGGCTAAGCCATAATTTGTTTGCTTTTCTCAGAGCCAAGAAGGTTTTTTTATCAGATATTGGGACTATGTCAAGTAAACTGATTTACAGACATGTCGATGGAAAGGGTTTGAACTTAACTGAAAATATGGAGGAGAGAATGAGATGAAAATGACAATAGGGACTCTAAATCCAGCTGCATTAAAACTCAGTGGATGCTAAAGTTTGTATTATCTGAGTGCTATGTTCAGACTCTCCCGTAAAGCTGATCAAACCTAATTCATTGTTGCCTTTTCTTGTTGCCTTGCCTTGCAATGTCAACTTGCTAGAGCAGAGCGCCTCGAATTGCCTGACTTTGCTCTGACACAGAAGACGTAATATCATCAGCATGACAAGATGCAGCAAAGCAACCACTTTATGGGCCTGAAAGAAGGGTAACTGGTTTAGGAGAGTGAGTTTGGGATGGCAGTCTCCACCACAACACAAGTAAGAACTAGCAAAACATGGTGTCTTTAATCCAACCCTAAATTAATTTCCAGAAAATATTGGATCCAGACGAAAACTGAACATAGAATTACAGAATCATAGAATAGTTTGGACTAGAAGGGACCTTTAAAGGTCATCTAGTCCAACCCCATTGCAATGAGCAGTAACACTTTCAAATAGATCAGGTTACTCAGAGCCCCATCCAACCTGATCTTGAATATTTCCAGGGATGGGGCATCTACCACCTCTCTGGGAAATCTGGCCCAGTGTTTCACCACGCTTATTGCAAAAAATTTCTTCCTTTATATCTAGTCTAAATCTACTCTCTTTTAGTTTAAAACCATTACCCCTTGTCCTATCGCAACCGGCCATAATAAAATAGCTTGTCCCCACCTTTCTTATAAGACCCCTTTAAGTATTGAAAGGCCGCAATAAGGTCTCCCTGAAGTCTTCTCCTCTCCAGGCTGAACAACTCTAACTCTCTCAGCCTGTGTTCATAGGAGAGGCGCTCCCATCCTCAGATCATCTTGATGGCCCTCTGCTGGACCTGCTCCAACAGGTCCGAGTCTTTCCTGTGCTGAGGACTCCAGAGCTGAACACAGTACTCCAGGTGGGGCCTCATGAGAGAAGAGTAGAGGGGCAAAGTCACCTCCCTTGACCTGCTGGCCACACTTCTTTGGATGCAGCCCAGGATATGGTTGGCTTTCTGGGCTGTTAGCACACATTGCTGGCTCTTATCCAGCTTTTCATCCATCAGTATCCCCAAGTGCTTCTCCACAGGGCGTTCTCAATATCTTCATCCCCCAGCCTGTATTGATACTGGGGGTTGCCCTGATCCATGTGCAGGACCTTGCACTTGGACTTGTTGAAACTCATGTGGTTCACATGGGCCCACTTCTTGATCTTGTCCAGGTCTCTCTGTATGACATCCTGTCCCTCAGGCATGTCAACTGCACCACTTAGCTTGGTGTCATCTGCAAACTTGCTGAGGGTGCACTTGAATCTCACTGTCTGTCATTGATGACGATATTAAAGAGTACTGGTCCCAATATGGACCCCTGAGGGACACCACTTGTCACTGATCTCCATTTGGACATTGAGCCGTTGACACTACCCTCTGGGTGCGACCGTCCTAATCGATTCCTCATCCTCTGAACAGTCCATCCATCAAATCCATATCTTTCCAATTTATAGAGAAGGATGTTGTGGGGACCATTTCAAAGGCCTTACAGAAGGTCAGAAGGTCAGATAGATCATATCCGTAGCTCCTCCTTTATCCACTAATGTAGTCACTCCGTCATAGAAGACCACTAGCTTGGTCAGTTAAGACTTACCCTTTGTGAAGCCATGCTGGCTGTGTCGAATCACCTCTTTGTCCTCCATGTGCCTTAGCATAGCTTCTACAAGGATCTGTTCCATGATCTTACCAGGCACAGAGGTGAGGCTGATAGATCGGTAGTTCCCAGGGTCCTCCTTTCCTTAAAATGGGTGCAATGTTTCCCTTTTCCAGACACCAGGGACTTTATCTGACTGCCATGACTTTTCAAATATCTTGGAGAGTGGTCTGGCAACTATATCAGCCAATTCCCTCAGGAGTCTGGGATGCATCTTGTCAGATCCCATAAGCATAGGTATGTTCAAGTTCCTCAGGTGGTCATGAGTCTGACAGTGGCAAGTGTGGTGAGTGCTCATCTGAAGACGAGTCTCAGCCCTTGATCAATAAGTGGCTTCCAAACTGCCAAATCATTAGTGGCCAGACCCACAAAGAGATATAGGCACTTGAATTTCCACTGGGCTGATGAGATTTAGTAACTAAACATGCTTGTGAATGCTGGCCCAAATGCCTACTGATATCTCTAAGTGTTGAGTGTGTTCAAGATCCCATAGGACCCTGAAATTCCTTAAGAACTGACCATGAAGCTGAGAGCAGCCATTGCTGCAGTCATAAATAGTTAACTGAGCTAGTGCTACCTTGTGTTTAAAGAATTAGGGAAAAGTAAAACAGTTTTGGAAGTGACTCTTAAATGAAGATCTAGTACTTGCAGTGCTTTAGACAGATTCTTCTTATATGAAACAACTGAGCCTTACCATGTTAGAAAATATGGATCAAAATGCAGAAGGTCATTTAGTCTACCTCCCTGCCCCAAGACAGCAAAAGCTCTGCCTGAAATAACCTCAAACTCACTTGCAAGAGGGAAAAACCTGGAAAGCGAAGACTAAAACTCAAAACCTGGAAGCTTAAAATTAGTCACTGCATTCAGTGCATAGACCCCATATCTTCGAGCTGCCGGAGTTCAGTGGTATGCAATCTCTAGCTATAGGCAACTGCACTTCAACTTGTGACTCTTAGCACCTTCTGTGTGGAAATGAAGGGTTTGGACAAAATAGTCCCTTGCATGGACTCCATCCTCAGTTCCTCATGGTGAGAAACTGGTGTTCCAAGCATGGGGTTTTGACCCTTGAGGGCAGGGGTTATCAGTTGAAATGGCAGTGGGAAAAGGTTAGGCACCAGGTAGGTGCCTTCATCAGGACATTTGCCTGACTGCACTTCAACAAAAACATGTCCAGAAAGAGGCATGTGGATAGAATTAAGCCCACAGGACTGAACTTCCAGCAAGATAAAGTAGAACTAGAAGCATCCAGGTCTCAGCACCACAGACAGCAGCTTCATCCCAGCCCAGTTTGGGGCTATTCAGGACTATCCAGTATTCCTTCTGAGTATTTCCCCTCCCTGTTAGTTTGACCCCATTCACACCAATCTGAGAACAATCAATCAGCTTTGTGGCACCAGCACAGCAATGAAACTACAGATGGGATGAGATTGATCCACATGACCACACCAATGACCACAGCAGGTCAGCCCCACTTCTGGGGAATGGTTCACTGTGGTCCCTATACGGGAAGGGGCACAGCCTCTATGGATCAGTCCAGGATAATTTCTTCTGCCCCTCCACAGAAAGGATAAGGGTATTTCTGATCTTACAAGGTGGTGACAGGACCCACTCATGAGTGGATCAACGTGATAGACTGGTCTGAGATGGCAAAGACTCAAGTCCTGTTTCTCACTCTGCCAGGAAATCAGTTCAAGCTTTGTGCTTCTATTTCTTTTTTTTTTTTTTTATAATTTTTTTCAACGTAAAACAATGATCTTCTGAAGAGACAGCCGGTTTTTAGGATAGTGCAACTACTGCACATCTGCTGCACACCAGCTCCCAATGTGTCCCCTTTCCTCCCTGTGGGGAACTGCATTTCTCTCCCAATACATCCCCATTTTTGTCCTGATGCCACCCTTCAGATGTGTCAGTACAGAAAAGGGGGAATGATGGAGCTGGGGTGTGACAAAACATCTCCTCCCCTTTCCCTTTCCCTTTTGTTGTTGCACGGGTTTTGGCACCCTTTCACTGTGGAACCCCAGAAAAAGCTGTAGGGACAGGCCACTGGTGGCCCAAACGGCCAGGCCCAGGAGGGGCAGGAGGAAGGGAGATAGCTGAGAGGCTCTGCTGCAAGGGTGCGACCATGCCCTCGCAGTGCCCCGTCCCAGGGCCAGGCTGCAGTCTGATCTGGGACTTCTGCTAATTATTACCATGAAGTGATAGGCTATGACAGATACCAAGCCCATGAGCACCTTGATGCTCAGCATGCAAAACCTCTCTCCACGACCTGGGTTTTCTCAGGCCACTGTGCAAAGCCTCACTGATCTCAGAGTTCTCTGACGTCGCCCCAGCCAACCTGACCCCAAATGCTCGCTAAACAAGCACCAAATGCCCTATTTTGCATTGCCTGTAACATCCCAAAACAGTGTCTGACTTCTCAATTAGTCCGAGAGAGGACTGCAAACTTGAAATCCAAACTGATGGACTGTGAAATCCATATCACGTTGTCACCCACAGCACACTCTCCCTGCTCTGCACCGAGCTATAAATAGACTTTCATTATTAGCAAGCAGACAAAGGCAGCCTGGAAGATGTTCCACGCTGACACTACTGCCAGCTTACTGATTTCTTGTTTTCACCTTGAGATAGGAGTGAAGATGGGGACAAGCAGGGAGGGGCTGCTCAACAGCAATAGAGCTGAAATCACTTCTTCCCCTAACCAGGATTATTTTTGGGTTTTGGGCTTTGGTTGTGGTTTTGGTTGGTTTTTTTTTTTTTTTTTTTACCTTCTCTCCCCTGAGCCAAGAGGCTCAGAATACATTACCCAGTGTGACAGAATGCATTACACCCACCTCCTCTGTTCGGTCATCTGTTTAAGCTCCTGGAGTCTGACTTCTAACTCCCAAACAATGCAGTCATTAGACCACTAATGTTTCCTCTCTCCCTGTTTTATTTCTGCTATCAAAAAAACCAAAACCAACCAAACAAAAAAAACAAACCAAAAAAACAAAACAAAAGGAAGTTGATCTTTACTTTACCATTTAAATGTCTGATGGGAGCTATCAACTTGGAAGTGGTAGGGACTCTTATCTTCTGAGTGAAGGCAAACACTGGCATGTCAGTCTCCTTTACAAACTCTTTCTTTGCAAAGAATGAGCTTGTACTTGCCTTTCTGAAAAAAACAAATCCACAGTAAAAGTGGCTGATCACAGCCACTGCTGAGACAAAGAAGCCGTGAGCCTGAGGCATTATCCTGAAGATTTGTGTCCTTTAGCCACAAGACACAGACATCCTCCGTGCACTTTTTCTTTTTTTCCCCAACGGACCTGTCACCCTTTAATAAAAAGTAATGCACATTAGGAGCTGAGATGAGCAAAATGGTTAATGTTTCCTGCTCATTCATACTTTGAGTCTAAATGCCAGCTCTGCTCTTCCCATGGACTGGTCCCCTATGACATGCAGCAGCTATGTTTCTGCCTGGTTCCTTGGCATTTACATCAAGGTCAATTAAACAAGACATTGACTGGCCATTATTTGTACAGTAGGAGTTTATTCCTCAACTAATAGAAGTGGAACGGCTTGGCAGGAAACCCAGGAGGGTTTAGTTTTGGATCAAATAGCAGACTGAAGTTTTGAGATAGCTGGTAGTGTTCATTTGCTCTGCAAGCTGCTCTTTTGTATCTCAGCTTTCTTTGAAAATGAAGCAACCCCCCAAACGCCCATCGCTCGTGCATGCTGTGTCTGTGAAGAAAATCTTACCCACAGAGCTGTGTCTGAGGGTGTTGTTGCATTAATGTTTCTTTCCCACAGCAGATAAGTTCACATCTTTCCAGTCCCCTTTTGAGCCCTGCTGGCCATTTCTTACCCATGACAGTTTTCAGCTCCGCAGCTTCTGCTGAGCTACTAAAGTGGTTTATGAGGCTCTAACGGAAACCGTGTCTTTGGGCAAGGGAAGGAGTGGAGTATGTTGAACCCAAATCACTGTAACTCACATCTTTAAAATGATTCAGGTTTTAAAATTTTTTGTTGCCATGATTCCATCTAATGCATGGCTCAGAAATTGTAGCATAGGTAAAGCAAAGGGACAGTACGTTGCAGCTTGGGAGCAGGCAGACGTATTTTGGGCACTGAAGGGATTGAAAAGAAAATGTTTGCTATTACTACAGCCACAGCCCTGCACAGGCTTGGAACAGCAACTCGGAGTGAAGCAACTTGTCCAGTCATCTTTGTGAAGTGTTACCTGAGTGTTTAGTGAACATATAGTCAAGCTAACTCTTTGATTCTTCCTACCAGAGTGTCATGGTTCAGCCCAGCCGGCGGCTCAGCCGCCGCTCAGCCCCTCACTGCTCCCCTCGGTGAGGGGGAGAGGAGAGAAATGGAACAGAAGGGCTGAGGGTGAGACAGGAACAGAGGGAGCACCCATTGACCATGGCCCCGGGCAGAACAGACTCAGCTCGGGGACAAATCAATGTGATTTATTGACAGTTACTTGAGAGGACAACAAGAAACAAAGCCCAATCTTAAAAACACTTTCTCCCCACCCCTCCCCCTCCCTTCTTCCTGGCTCTACCTTCTCCCCAGCAGCGCAAGGGGATGGTGAATGGGGAGGTTGAAGGTTAGTAAGTCACATGTTGTTTCTACCACTCCTTTCTTAAAGGAGGAGGACTCCTTACACTTCTTTCCCCTGCTGCAATGGATCCGTTCCTCATGGGACAGTCCACAGACTTATCCCATGTGAGTCCTTCCCACAGGATGCAATCCTTACCCATCAGATTGCTCCAGTGTGGGCTTCTTCCCCCTGTAGTCACAGCTTCTTAGGGAGCAGCCACCCGCTCTGACATGGGGTTCTCCACAGGTTTCAGATGCCTCTCTGCCTCGTTGTCAGCCTCCAGCCGCTCATGGAGACCATTCTCTATGACTTCCTTCAGGCACAGGCATCTCTGCTCCAGTGTAGGGTTCTCCACAGGCTGCGGGGTGGATCTCTGCTCCACTGTTAATCTCCACGGGCTGCAGGGGGGGCTGCTGCCATCTCACTACGGGCTGCAGGGAAATTTCAGCTCTGGCACACCTCCTCCCACTCCATCTTCACTGTCCTTGGTGTCTGCACAGCCAGCCATTTCTCTCAGGTCTCAGTCCTCTCTCTGCTGCAGCCATGTCAGGCCCAACAAACCTCGGTAGTGGCAGCACAGCATGGGCAGCTGCCTGCCTGGGAGGCCAGGGCACCAGCCCCAACCTCCTCTCTCTTCAGTGTAGGTCCAGCCTTCCTTCAGGCTCCTTTGTCCCCATCTTAAATATGGCATTTGCAGAGGCGCTGATGGCTCGGCCCTGGCCTGAGGAAATGAGGGGTCCAACCGGGCCAGAGGCTGGTCCAACAAGTTTGGGAGCTGGGGAAGCTTCTCACAGCTACTTACAGGGGCCATTTCCGCAGCCCCTCCTGTGCTGCCAAAACCCATTACATAAACTTAGCACATTAAGATTTTTCACAGCTACTTACACAGGCCATTTCCTCAGCCCCTCCTGTAAACCCAGCACACGGAGTGAGACAGGGGTCATGTATCTGTGGCTGACATCTTCTGTAGGATGCCTCAGTGAATAGTGCAGGGAAAGGCAGCTAAGAAGCTACACACTTATTCAATTGTTTCCCCAAAACATCTAAGTTCAAGGACCATAACAAAACCCAGTGGTATTCCATCTAAAACTGCATTTCATTTTTGCTTATTTTGTGGTTGGAATGGGGGCTGTAGATGGCATTTTTCCTATGCTACTGTCTGAGCTTTCCCACAGGTGACGAAAACAGATTAGCTGATTTCTGAAGATGTACAAAGCCACGATCAGCCATAATAACTTTCATTTACCTAACTCTTTTTAGAAAACCTCAAGACTAATTAAAGTTCATATGATGCAAAGACAGTTTGGAACTCCATAGCACACACTCACTGACTAATGAAATTAATATCAGGACAATAAGGAATATTACCGGAATAACAAATGCTCCTGAGTCTTAATAACAGCTGAAAAAAATGGGCAGATACTAGATGTTTTAAATCTATTAAGCACTTCTGCTTTGTGTATTGACACAGGTAATGAGTTCTACGGAAGGAACGCTACACTTGAAAACCTTTAACAGTAAAAGCTTAATTTAGTGTACAATGAATAATACAGGGAGCCCATTCATGGGTCGATCAGAATGGGATGAGAGAGCACCAAAGGAGCAGACAGATCATGTTAATAGGAAGCTTGAGGCTTATTTAAAAATCTATACTGTAGTTAAAATTAGAACGCAAATTGGAACTTGGCATTCTGTTGCTCAGGAAATTGGTAATGGGATACTAAAATCTTGCACTTCTCTCTGGTCCTGGTTAGAAGAGGACAAAGGCGATGACAGGCACAAAGTCACATACCACAGGGAGCCGTTAAAGACAGTGGTAACATACAGAAATCAGCATTTTCCATCTATTCACACAGTGTGGTGTGTGCTGTATTCCTTTATTATTCCAAGTGTAGAAAAATGTGGGTCAAAATATAGAAGCAAACATTGTTATTATCTTCCTCATGACTATTCTAAGAGTAGATGATCATTTTGACTTTTGGTCTTTTTCTTTAGGTGTGAATGCACGAATATCAGCCAGCCCTCTGTGGCCAGTGGTGTCAGCTGAATCAGGTACACCGTTGAGTCTTCTCAATTAAATAGCCTTTGCCTGAACATGATGATGCAGGTCAGGTGGTTCTTCTCAGTCCGGAGGCCCTACTGATCAGAGAACAAGGACTCAGGGGTTTTTGTCTCTTTCCCATTTAGCATGACGGATCCTGAAAGCACAGGCTGGAGAGGGAGAAGGGCACTATCTTTCTGAGAGATGATGCCTTTGAGTCAGGGCAGAGCCACATGCCAGGGACAAATACCTCACTTCACTGTTAAGTTTTTTCATGGTCTTCTAATTAGGCTCTGTGGCCCTAGTCTGGTGCCACCCATTTCACTATAGACAAATATGTTGCTACCTAAACCACAAGCTGGGAAACAGAAAGTAGGAAGGAGGCCCTGGAAAATCCAATGTTTAGAACAAAAGTATGGGGGACAGCTGTCCATGTCCCATTGGAAAAGGACCAGAGCTGCTGAGTGACTTCTAGAGACCTTTAATGACCTGATAGCCAGGAGAATGAGCACATGGGAAGAGTTCAGAAGAAGCAGATCATCAGGTGGGTTTACATCTTCAAGGAAAAGGTGCCTGGAGATTCTAGAAAACACTTCTGATATTTTAGAAATAAACCACAGTACAAAACTACCAATGATTATTAGGATAATTGTTTCCCGGAGTCACAGGAACAATAGAGAGTGGTTAAATAACTTCTTGTTATTTTAAAACATATAAAAAGTATTAAAAAAAAACACTTTAAAATGTACCTTCTGAGCAATGTCTTATGCAAACATAATGATTAAGATAAAAAATTACAGACTTAACTGGAGGAATAGTCACAATTTTTTTTACCACTGTTTGATTCCTTTTTTTTTTTTTTCTATTAAAGCCTAAAATCCCTAGCTGACAGTTTAATTATTAGGGTAATGTGATGGATAAAGGGACTTGCTCTGTAGTGCCTCCCACTTACTAAACTCTTGCTTGCAACCACAGCTGCAAAAAATGCCACAGTTCCTCAAAGCGAAGATAATAATTTCCCTGCTGTCAGTGCCCTTAACACTTATTATATGAACTCTTAAAGAAAAAACACTTTTTCCTCACTAAAGGTTGCTTATGGAAGTCAGAGCCATATGAGGCTCCAGATCACTGAAAGACTGTGAACTACCAGTCTTGAGCTGTGCTTGAGCAGCCACACACAAAAACAAACTCTTATAGTTCATTGGGATTGTTTGAGGGCATCCAGAAAAGCACTTCAAGAATTTTCAATGTAGGCCGTAGGCCTATTGTGCCTACAAAAAAATCTCTATTCCTAATGGATTTTTTAGACTGTTTGATTTAAAAAAAAATAAAAATACAAACTCAATAGACATGAGAGTCCAGAATAATCACATAATCAATAGAGACAACACCTGACTAGAGGGAGAAAATCTTCAGTAACAGGACAAAAAAGTTTGCTGCAGATATGATATTACATCCTGTCATAAAAATTGCAAAACATTGCAGAATGGTCTTCTGATGCTGGGAGAGAAAGTGGTGAATGAAATTCTGTGCCAATAAATACAACAAAGTTTATGGTGAGGCGAGAAAAAAGAAACAACAAAACTTAGCTTTACCCACATAAATGTGGACTCTAAATTTTTAAATATACTTCCAGAAAGAGTTGTTGATTCGATGCATCCAGCTCCATGGAGTTATCGACACAATGTCAGCAGGAGCCCAGTGTTAGGGATTATTAGTAAAAGAACAGAGAACAAACCAGAACATTTCCTCACAGTTTGATGTGCACTACTAGCATTTCCAGCGCAGTGTGTGCGTTTCTGGTTATCCTGTCTAAGAAAGGTGCAGAAGAACTTGCAAGGCTACAGTGAAGAGGGCACAAGAGAGGGGATCAAAGGTGAAGAGCAGCTCTGAGCAAGGACAGTTTTTAGCCTTGGAAAAGAAGAGATGTAGAGAGGCTGTAACAGAATTTTGCACAGCATGGAGCCATTACACAAGAACTAGAGAGTACCAGATGAAATGATCAGCCAGAAGATTTACACAAAGAAGTGCTTGTTCACGCAGTACATAATTAAATCATGGAATTCATTGCAATAAGATGCTCTGGAAGTTACAAATAGGTTCAGAAAGCAATTAGGCACTGCATGGAAGAAAGACTATCAGAGTTTGTTAAACTCAACGTAGAGATACAACACTGCAGCATGGGAAAACCCCAAGCAGGAGTCTGCCTGAAGGTGGGAGAGTATGCCACAGAAGTGGAGCAGTATGAGTATATGCCTGCTCTATTTTGATATTCTTTCCTTAGGCATCTTCTATGACCATGGACAGATAGAGGTTATTGAGCTAAAAGGACCTTCATCTGATTCAGTATGACTCATTGGTGTCTTAACTCCACCCCTGGAGTCTCAAATATATCTGCACATGAGGTGTTACCTCAAGAAACATCTCTCTCAAGCCCTCCCACTATGGCTGAGTGAACCAGAACTGGGACCTGCATGTGTCCAGAGACAGAAGCAAGCCAGAGTCTGTTTTTGCAGACTGGCAGTGTAGGCACCCATCTTCATATTGGTCTTTCCTCCCAGATCTTCCCAGACTTTTTAAACTACAGCAATCATTAGATTAAAAAAAAAAAAAGACATGAAGAAATTGTGAAGAAACCTAATCCTTCACGTACTTTCCCACTGTAAAGGGCAACTGGAATATGTCTACAAGGGTGACAGCTTCCTCTGGAAGGACAGAAAGGAAAGAGAGTGTTGTGTTTTACATCAAGAGCATGTACATTTTCCATGAAGTTCAGAAGTGATGCAGGATTGCTGCTGTCTCCACATGAATATGAGAAGGAGTAATGAGAGGAGATGGGTCATCTGTAGACCATGGACATCAGAAGGACAGGTGTAGTGTCAATAAGGAACATCAAGTGCCCAAGTATTTGTTCAGAAAGCATGGTGGGTTCAAAGTACCTTTAAAGTCCTTGAAATGAATACAGGACATATCAAACTGTGGAGGAAATTACAAGGAGAGAAAGTGTTTTGGATTTGGTTCTGTCTAATAGAGAGGAACTGGTGAAGAATCTAAAAAGGGAAGATGACAGGTGAAAGGATTGCAAATCACTATTCTAAGAAAGAGGAAAGAGTCAGAGAAAAAAAGTAAAGATAATGGACTTCCCCCAAAAATAAAAAAAAGCCAATAGATTTCAGCAAACTCAGAAAACTCATCTGTAGGGTCTCTTGGGAAGGTAATTTATGGGCTAAAGGAGGGCAGAAGAGCTGGCAGTTACAGCAAGAGAGCGTATTAAAGACTTAATAGAAGCTTATCTTGATAGAGGGGAAGGACAGAGAGCACAGTGAGAAGCCATTATGACTGCATCAGGAGCTTTTTAAGGGCCCAAAAATAAACTAAAAAAAAAAAAAAAAGACACAAAAGGTAAAAAGAGGTGCGTCATTAAGGACAAGGGATAAAAACCTCAAGGAGGGTTTGGGATAAAATGGGTTACAAGTTGAAAGGAACATAAAGAGTGATACAAAAAGGTTTTATAAATGCATTAAAAGTAGGAAAAAACATAGGAAAGTACCAGTCCATTACCTAACAGGGAAGGAGAACAAAGAGCACATGATGCAGAGAAGACTGAAGAATCTAATATTGTCTTTGCTGTGGACTACACTAAAAAATTAATTATGAACAGCTACTTAAGGCAATTAATTTTAACGAGGACAAGCTCAAACAGAAAATGAATAGGTTAAAGAATATGTAGAAAAGATAGAGCTATTCAACCTCATAAGGTATAATGGAATTCACCAAAGGATTTTGAAGGAGTTCACCAAAGTATTTTGAAGGAGTTCACCAAAATAATCTGTGAACCATTTGCAATTACCTCTGAGGATTTGTGGAAGAAGTGAGAGATGCCAGAGGACTAAAGCAGAGAGAGTACCTAATGAAAGGAGGACTCAAAATCATGAGGCCAGTCAGCCTCACCTTTATCCCTAGGCTGACTCTGGAAGGAATTGTTGAACAATCTATAGGGACCATAGTAAAAAATAGATGATAGGAAACAGCCAACAGGATTTGAAAAGAATATATCATGTCAAAGTGACCAGACTTCCTCCTTGACAAGATAGCACAAGTTGGATGAGGAGGCAGTGGTGGATGTGATTCAAGCTGACTTCACCGAGGCTTTCTTGCAGTCTCGCATAACATCCTAGAAGCAGTTGAGAGGAAGATGGTATAGAGGATACTTCTAAACAGCATCTTCATCATTGCAAACATATTTATTCACACTCAGGATGCTATTTTCTCTGCCCTGAGAAGATGGTATGTCCCGATTGTGTTTAGCCAGACTATCTCAGCTACCTTGGGCAAAGACAGCAGGACAAGAAGCTGCCATGCATTAGCTGCTTCACAAGAACTGTCCTACACAGTCCTTTTCCCATTGATAAATGTGAGGCAGCTGGAGATGCCTTGCTCCTCTATTAAAGAAGAGTAATTTGTCATGTTTTGTCTTGGATGAGAACATAAAACTTGTTTCTTCCCAATGACAGTTCAGGAGACACAAAAAAACCCCAACCTTCCTTGTCTGCCTCTCTGTATACAGGAAGTGGCCATCCTCCTGGTGAAGTAATGAGTGGTGTCCATGCATTAAAACCTTTCTCTTTCACGAACCGTGTGCACAAGGATGAAGTTTAGATCACAGACATGTCTTGGATTCAGGTATTTCAACAGTGGACTGGAGCTTGCTATCAAACTCAGAGGGCAATACAAAGGGTCCTGTGAGGGTCTTTCACACATATGGCTCATTCAGTATTATCTCTAATACGTTGGATGATACTGTAGAAAGAGCCAGCAAAATTTGCTGATGAAGACAAGCTGAAAGGTGTTGCAGGGACCCCATACAGGATCACAAACCAAAGTGGTCTTGACATATTGAGGAGTTGCTCTGATAAAAACAAAATCAATAAATAAGTGCTCTGCTTAGGAAGGAGAATTCAGATGCAAAATGGGAAATAACTAGCTAAGCAGTAATGCTGCAGAAAAGAAGTCGAGGTGAGAGCTGAACACTAAATAAGACTCAACAATATGCTGCTGTTGCAGAAAAGACACATCTCATTCCTGGCTGAGTTAACACATGGAAGACACATAATTAAAATTATTGTCCTTTATCTTGGTGGTGATACTCTGCTGGAGTATTGTATCTAGTATTGGGCATCCCAAATGGCTCTAAACTGAAAGAGGCTGGATTTAGATTAGATCTAAGGAAGAAATTCATCACCTTGAGGGTGATGAGGCACTGGAACAGGTTGCCCAGAGAAGCTGTGGATGCCTCATCTGTAGAAGTGTTCACGGCCAGGTTGGATGAAACTCTGAACAACCTGGTCTAGTAGAAGGTGTCCCTGCCCAGAGCAGGGGGGTTGGAACTAGAGGATCTTTAAGGTCCTTTCCGACCCAAATCGTTCTATGATTCTATGACTCTATGATCCCACTAAGTTGTAGAAAGATTGGAGAGAGTCCAGAGGATAACAGCAAGGATAGCAGGTTTAAAAGTGGCCTGTGGGGAAACTGGCTTTGTTTTGCTCAGGAAATGATGATATGAGGAGGGATATATCAATGGTCTTCCAGCCCGTAAAGTCTGTTGTGAAAGAGGCCTATGGGGAAAGAGAAATTTGCAAATTAGACAGTTCACATTAGACTGTTAGAGGATGCTAATGAAGAAAGGCAGCAGAAAGCCCTCAGACAACTTGGGGAGCTCCTTCTACAGAGCTTTTAAAGAACAGTTTAGACAGATATTTATCACTGATAAGATGAAGATATGCTTAATCTTGCCCTGTGCAGGAATAAATATCCTTCCAGCCCCTCACTCCTGAGTGAAGAAAAGTCCTTTCCCTTCCTTCTCCTTTATGTCTGAAAACTCTATTTCTACACTTGGGAGGAAGCCCTGTAAAGAAAAAGAGAGAAGCCAGAAAGATCTCGTGTGGCTGGACACAACATGGAGTCAGAAAGGAGCGGTGACACTTTCTAGGGATGGCCGGAGGCTAGATTCAGAGGAATTCAGCTGCCTCTCTGCAGCTCTGAATCAAGCTGTAGATAGCCCAGACTTTAACTTCCCAGCTGTCAGCATCTTCTGCTGGTTCCCTCTGGACAGCTGTTTGCTGAGCATAGGGATGAGGGACCCCTCTTCAGGCAGCATTCTGCATGCCTTTTGATACTTTTCTAGTCTTTTGGATACTTTATTGCATATGGCCTTGAGAAACTTGCTATAAGGAAAGTAGGGAGTCAATGACAAGGCCAAGAATGGGTAATTTCTTCTCCACACTCATTCTCTATTCCTTGAATTCAAATCTCGTCACTTTTTTCCTACCCTGTGGCTCAAAGGATTACTAAGACGAGGGAGAAGATAAGGAAGTTTTCACTCATATAAATGTCAGAAAAATAAAAGAAACAAAAATAAGCATTCAGAGGATGTTATTTAGAAATGTCATTTTTACTCAGAAACTAAAGAATTGTTTATTTCTGCATGCCTAGTGAACATATTTTTTGTAAAGTTTGTCTTTCTGTGTCACCATCACAACTACTGCTCCTGTCAGATTCCCTCATTTCACAGTTCCCCCCTCAAAATTATCTACTTAAAGAGCAAGTAAAACCCATTTCCTAGTAGATTTCAGCTTGTCAGCAGAACGGCATGATTTAAATCATGTGCATGAATGGTTCTTGCAGTACTTTAAAGCTGTCCCAGTAACTTCCTCCCAAGAATAAACCAGAGGTTGCCATAATGTCTGTTTTCTGAGAAATGAGAGGCAGCTTCTGACTTGAGATGCCTGCACTTGTGTCTTATCCCAGGTAATGGGAGTTGCAAAGGAATGTCTCAGTGTAAAATTTAGTTTTAAATGCATTTCTATCCCGAAAAGCACATCTTTCACTCTGGAGTATACTGAGAAAACCAAACATAACCAAAGAAAATAAAAAATAAAAGGTCAAGGGAAGTGATTCTGCCCCTCTGCTCTTGTGAGATCCCATCTGGAGTACTGCGTTCAGCTCTGAGACTCCCAACACAAGAAGACCATGGAACTCTTAGAGCAAGTCGAGAGGAGGGCCATGAAGATGATCAGAGGGCTGGAGCACCTCTGCTATGAAGACGGGATGAGAGAGTTGGGGCTGTTCAGCCTGGAGAAGAGAAGGCTCCCAGGACACCTTCTAGAAGACTTTCAGTACCTAAAGGAGGCCTACAAGAAAGCTGGAGAGGGACTTTTTGGAAGGGCATGTAGTGATAGGACAAGGGGTAATGGCTTTAAACTAAAAGAGGGCAGATTTAGATTAGATCTAAGGAAAACTTCACTCTGAGGGTGGTGAAGCACTGGCACAGGTTGCCCAGAGAAGTTGTGGCTGTCCCATCCCTGGAAGTGTTCAAGGCCAGGTTGGATGAGGCTTTGAGCAACTTGGTTTAGTGGCAGGTGTCCCTGCCCATGGCAGGGGGATGGTAACTAGGTGATCTTTAAGATCCTTTCCAACCCAAACCATCCTATGATTCTATGAAAAACAATTGTATCATCTAACGTAGCTCCCCTCCTGAGTGGGGCAGTTCGTATACTGTGTTTTTTTAGCCATGAAACCAAGAGAGGAGGAGTCTGGTTAGAAGACTGATTCAGGACTCCTGTCTAGCAGAGGTGTTTTGCATTGTTGTTACTGAACTAACACTTACTTTTGCAGCTTCGTGCTCTGTTCTGTTTGTGGTTTACCACCACCATGGTTGCTCAGCCAGGCCCACAAGAATGTCAGGATGATGTATGTTTCCCTAGGACTTTTGCAGCTGAGACTGGAGTGCTCCAGCAGCAGGGGAGGGCAATGGGCCAGTAGATGGGAAATACCTGCCAACATCCAGGAATATCTTAATCATTCAGGAACAGTGGGACCCTTCCATCTCAACTTCAAAGCCTATATGGCCCAGAATAAGGCAAAGCATATGCCTACTATGGCTTCTCTGTGATTTGGCCTGATTGACCCATCAGGCACTCCCATGGGAATGCCCAGGGGCTATCAGAAGGGACCAGGTCAGGATGTGAGATAGAGTCTGGTGCATTGTCCACCATTCTGTGACCATTCAGGTTTAGCCCTGGGATGACTGGAGCTGTCTTAGTTGACTTTTCTGTAGTGCTGAAGAGAGTCATCTAATAACAAACTGACCAAAAAAAAAAAAAAACAAAAAACAAACAAACAAAAAAAAAAACAGAAAAAATAACTGAGACCTGCATAGCAGACTTATGAGCTGCACTTGAGTGAAACGAAAGCCTTGGCCAGGGTAATGAACTCTTCAGAAAACAATGCACAACTCAAAATGGTGGCTGGCGAGAGTCACAATCAATGTGGAAGAAATAGTTGCATTTCCCTGTCAACAAATCCCTTCAGTAAACACTGGCAACCACATAGTTTACTCAGAGAGAGTAACTAGACTCCAAAGAAATGCTTTCTCAGGCAGAGTCAAGCCCCTGAGCTCACAGCAGGCAGGAAACACAAATAAATCAGAGGAGAGGAGCTGTTTCACTCCTTATACATCACAGCAAAGCAACAACACTGCAGAAAAGTGAATGTAAACGGTGAGACGAGTAAATTGGGTTCATGAGAAAACAAAAGTCAGCGGCTCTGAAACAGAAGAAGGAATCCAGTCTCAAATAACTAGTTCAAGGCTTCATTTTCCGTCAAAGCAGGTTTTATGTTAATAATTTGGGTTTAGCAGGGTTTCAGTACAATTAACTGATTGCCATGACAGTGATTTGCAGTTCTATCCTCATTCAGCAAGGTAACACAGAAGGAAGAGACCAAACAAGGCTAAAGCTTAACCTGTCTGTACTGGCTGGACATCCCAGGGGGTCCAGACCCACAAGCATCTGCAGCACTGAGCCGGCCGCTGATCTGAGCCAGCGCAGGCAGGTGTAACCTCAGTGGTTTGCAGCCACATCAGGATTGATCCATGCCCTGAATAATCCCCTCACAAGTAATTCCGAACTGACTGTATCCCAGCACTGCCTGAAGAAGGTGCACAGCACCCTGCTCATTGTAAGGCTCACTCTCTTGAGATTCAGCCCCGGACACTTAAATGACACCACCACGATGTGTTTTGCTGGGAACCAGAACGTGGAAAGAAAGGAGAGGGACAGGCACTCTCCAAAGCCAGAAAAATCTCTTTTTGGTGGGGAACTAGGTTAAAGTGAGGATGCAGATATGTCTTTAGAGTACCGCCAATTTACTTTTATTTAAATGTTCTGCATGGGAAATAACCGGTGTGTTAGTCAATGCTGCATGCTGTTTGGATGAATGCACTGCATTATGTAAAAGATAAATATACATATATTTCTAACACAACTGGACAACTTTCATAGGACATGCTGGAGAAATTTCAAATAATATTTAATAAGGAATAAATCAGATCAATAACTATGTGATATTTTTGCTGATGCATTTACTGTTCAATGGATTAAATTTATGCAGAAACAATATTACAGTACTTATCCAATACCAGATGAATTATACAAAGACTTATATTCCCTGATCTGATGTTTTGAACTGCTTAAGTAACTTTACCGAGCAAAGACATGCAGTTGCAAAAGCGAAGGCGCAAGAGTTCCATAAATGACCAATATTTTCTGGCATACCAATTTCTGGACACTCAAGGTGTTTTGAAAAGGGCTTGAGTTTCCTAATCTTCTGAGTCTGCTCTTGTCTGAGAACAAATCAGGATCCCTCACTCCAGACATGATCATAAACTGAGGCCCTCAATTTCACCAGCAATTTTAGAAATCATCTGGACCTACAACAAACAGGCTTTAAAATGCGAAGATGAGAATAAAACAAAAACGATTATCAAAAAGAAAAAAAAAAAAGCCTGGCAAAGAAAGCTGCACTCCAGTATTGACTTTTTTCCAAGTGTGTATCTGTGAGGAAGTTTCTCTTTGGAGACGGGAGGTTTTTCTCCTTCCTCTGATCTGATTCTCAGCACTTAGGAAAGCTGCCAGCAGCTGAGGAGCAGCCATGTTTCACATGCTTACCTTGAGCTTTATTTGATAGAGCCTAAACCATTTATTGGATTGGATTAGGAGCAGTGCGCTGCGGCATTGCATCATTACCTGAATTTAGTTGTCCTCTGGGAAAATGTACTTCTGACGTCTCCATCAATCCGCCCTGGTGTTTTTAGCTCCAGCTGGAGAGACGCTGAGGGAAGCTCCAACACAGCAGCCCAAGCCAGCTCCTGTGCAGGATCTGTCCTCCGAGACTAGATGGCCCAGGCGCTGACCTGCTTGCGTGACTTCTGCAGCCACTTGACTTTGTACAAGGTGACTGGTCCCAGCATGGGAGAAGGGAGCTGAACCGGGAATAACGCAGCTGAGATGCATGGGAGGAGGGTGGAGGAGGGAGGTCTGTTGGGCTGTGAAGCAATTTTTCAAACAGGTGAGAAGCCTTTTCTCTTTTTCTCAATTATTTTTTTCCCCTTAGATTCTCAAACAGCCTCCATTTATCAACGTATGAAGGAGATGATTGATTATAAGAGAAATATCTAGTCCATGAAAAGATGAGGCTCTCAAAATGTGCAAGGACAGCTTCGTTTTCCACAGCTTACAGCCTTGATCTTATGGTCAAGGACTGCAGAAAGAGATGTTGGTCTCTGCCCCTTCCGTGTAACCATGCCAGCTTAGGGGCTCAGCATGAGAGAAATCTTTTGGGATATGGATGGAGAGAGCTTAAGCAATTGCTACTGTCCTTTTCCCATGGGTGTGCCTGTGTTAAAATCCTTGTCTGAATGAAAGCAAGGAGGTGAATTTAGCATTGGTGCTAAAAAAAGTCTTTCTCAATCAAAGACTTTGGTTGTGGTTGAAGGGTTAGTGAGATAGACCTGTCATTGGTTTTGGTCTAGGTTCTTCTTTCAAGACGGGTTTGTTGTTCGTTTGTTTGTTTGTTTTCTCCTATCATCTATTTTTTGCACTTGTTTTGTTTTCACAAGACTTTTGTTTACTTAGAACAATAAAATGCCAGGTTTCACAGGGAAGCGTGACTCAGTTGCAGTGAGCCAAGCACAGACACGCTAAAGGATTGTTTCAGTTTCTCGTTTTCTCATTTTCTGAGTGGCGGGAATGGGACACGGAAACACAACAGTGACACGGGAACACCACAACCATTCCTCTCTCTCTAGACCAAGACTTAACTGTGTCATCCTCAGGACCTTCGTGAGATGCATAACTCCAAAGAGCTACAACGCAAAGTTTCATAGCACCTCTAGTCCCACTGCAGATCAGAGCTCATACAACCAGCTTTGATCAGAGACTGGCTCCAAACCAGCCCCATTACAGGTGCTGTCAGTGAGACGGAGAAGGAGCCTAGAGCAATTACCTGAAAACACTGTAATGCTCATTTTTAAAATAAATGGGGTCAAATATTCCTTGAAGATTGGTTGTAAAGGGTTAATTTATAACTGATTACTTAATAAGCATTTTGAAATTAGCTTTTAGAAAGCCCAGCAGCCCAATAGGTTTCCCACATATTAGTTTTTCATAATTAAAAGTGCCTTTTATCCAGGTGCTTCTGTCTGTAAGATGCTTATAGGAGCAATTAATTATTTACTAAACCTTTAACTGTTTAGAATGAAAAATTCATAGAAAGTGTGACCGTAAACAGACTAAGGTAGGAAATGCTTTAGCAGGTGAACAAAAAAGAAAACTAAAAGCATTTCATTTCAGGCAGTCTAAGTGCCTTTTCACCCACTAGATCATGGTGCAGAATGGAAAAGGTCTTTTATCCTACACCAATATATAGGATGCTGCTTGCCATCGAACAAAGAAGCGCCTCATCTCCTTGGCAGCACTTTCTTGCTTGCATTAGGTAACTTTACATGCAGAAGTCAGCTCTGGACAATGTTTAAAACTATCTGCAAAGCTTATCACATAGTCAGCATCATCCCAATACGTGCAAGAACTTTCTCTGGCAAAGCAGCTTCCCATCTTAACACAAGGCTCTGAGGTGTCCTCACTTTTGCAGAGTGTGAAGCTGTTTCACTCTTCCCCTGTGACACCATCTGACCATCTGATTTTTGTAACTCCCCAGTGTTCCCATATAAAGGGCTTAGGTGGATTGGTTTTTTGGATATCATGTATTCAAAGTCAACTGCAAGTATCAAATGCATAAATCATTGGGTTTGACCATCTCGTGGTTTTTTTTTTTCCTGAGAAAAAGCCTCTTTTGTCTTAAAATATGGGTGTGCTATCAATTCCTCTGTACCATAACCCAGAAGTAACAAGCTACTGCTAAAGATTTGCTTGACTGCTTTCACCATCAAATCTCGTTTTGTCACTGGCACTATCTGAAAAAATCATCCACACCACATGAGGAGGACCTAAATGCATCAAGCAATGGAAGGTTGATCAAAGTATTGTAAGGGTGTTATGAGAAACAAAAAACTAAAGGTGTAGGATGTATTTGCAACAGCAAATACATTTAAAAAATAAAGGTACCCTCCTGGAAAATACTCATTTTATACTCTGATCATACTCTGAGAGGGATCCAAATTCCAGTGTGAACTTGGTTTCTGGCTTTGATGGGAAATGTGGAGGTTCCCCTGTCTCAGGTCCCTCAAAGCCCGCAAAATCTGTAAGCTGACCTGACAAGAAACATTTGGCATCTCTGAATTTCACTCAAGCCAAGAAATGGGGAGAAAGGCACAGGAATCTGACAGACCTTGAGGAACTAGAGGCACACACAAATGGTGTCTTGACCATCTTGACTTCTTTAAGGCTTTTGACATGGTCCCACACAGCATACTTCTCTCTAAACTGGAGAGAGATGGATTTAATGGATCACTATTTTATGAATAAGGAATTGGCTGGATGGCCACATCCAAAGGGTTGCAGTCAAAAGCTCAATATCCAAATGGAGATCAGTCACAAGTAGTGTTGCTCAGGGGTCTGTATTGGGACTGGTACTGCTCAAAGTCTTTGTTAAGGACGTAGTGAGATTGAGTGCATCCTCAGCAAGTTTTCTGATGACACTAAACTGAGTGGTGCAGTCGACACACTAGAGGGAAGGGATGCCATCCAGAGGGACTTTGACAGGCTGGAGGAGTGGGCCCATGCGAACTTTATGAAGTTCAACAACACCAAGTGCAAGGTCCTGCACATGAGTTGGGGCAATCCCCAATATCAACTCAGACTGGGAGATGATTGATTGAGAGCAGCGCTGCAGAAAAGGACTTGGGGATACTCATGGATGTAAAATTGAACATCACCTGACAATGTGTGCTTGCAGTCCAGAAAGCCAACTGTATCCTGGCCTGCATCAAAGCATGATCAGCAGATCGAGGGAGGTGATTCTGCCCCTTTACTCCACTCTGGTGAGACTGTACCTGGATTACTGCATTCAGCTCTGGGGCCCCAACACAAGAAAAACATGAACCTGTTGGAGCAGGTCCAGAGGAGGACCACAAAAATGATGTGAGGACTGGAACACCTCTGCTATGAAGAAAGTTGGGGTTGTTCATCCTGGAGAAGAAAGGCTCCCATAAGACCTAGCAGCCTTTCAATACTGAAAGGGGGCTTATGAGAAAGACAGGGAGACTTTTTACCAAGTCTTGTAGTGACAGTACAAGGGGTAACAGTTTTAAACTGAAAGAGGATAGGTTTAGATGGGACATAAGACAGAAACTTTTTGCAATGAGGGTGGTGAGACACTGGAACAGGTTGTCCAGAGAAGTTGTGGATGTCTCATCATTGGAAATGTTCAAGGTCAGACTGGATGAGGGTTTAAGCAACCTGACCTAGTGAAAGATGTCCCTGCCTATGGCAGGGGTGTTGGATCTAAATAATCTTCAAAGGTCCCTTCCAACCCAAACTGTTCTGTGATTCCATGCCTCTAAAAGTCTGTGGCAAATATTTTCCCTTCTTCCTCCTCTTGGTATGGCAAATTGCTCAGTGTGACCAGGTATAGGTGAACTTAGCCCTGACACCAAAACTGTTTCCTGCACTTAGAATCATAGAATCATAGAATGGCTAGGGTTGGAAGGGACCTTAAAGATCATCTAGTTCCAACCCCCCTGCCACGGACAGAGAAATCCTCCACTACACCAGGTTGCCCAAAGCCTCATCCAACCTGGCCTTGAACACTTCCAGGGATGGGGCATCCACAACTTCTCTGGGCAACCTGTGCCAGTGCCTCACCACCCTCAATGTAAAAAATTTCTTCCTTATATCTAATCGAAATCTGCCCTCTTTCAGTTTGAATCCATTGCCCCTTGTCCTATCACTACACGCCCTTGTAAAAAGTCCCTCTCCAGCTTTCTTGTAGGCCCCCTTTAGGTACCTCTGATCGTTCTTCACTTTCCTCTCTGCACTGCACAGATAATGCTGTAGGAGGCTTTCTATACGGACAAATATGTGTCCTTTCAATCAGTGTTTACAGTGAGGAAGTCATCAACAGAGGCTGGAGGAGGAAATGATGGGGTTATTGCAGCTGCACCATCTAACAGATACACTCTGTAAAAATCCCTCAAGAGACTCACACTCTTTCCAAAGAGCTGGCTTTCACAGCAACGGTGATATTACATCTGACTTTCCTCAAAATGGTCATCAATTACGGCATGTTGATGTAGATTTTGCATGACTGTCTAGCCTAGACATGAAAATTATCTGATTTGTTGTACCCTTTGGTTTTCCTTTTGCGAAGATTTTCCACAGTGCTCTAAGTAGCATATCAAGACATAGGATGTACAGCAGGCACATGAAACAGCCATGTTCAAAGCAGTATTACTCTGACTCACTCATGTCCTGCCATCTTCACTTGTGAAGAAGATTCAATAGACAAAATTTGTTGATATCCCTGCAGGTAGGGGATTGGAAAGTCTACATGCGTTATGTTTCCTCTCCCTTTTTCTTTGAAATTCATCTTTAGGAATGAAAGACTTCTGTTCTGTGACAAAAGACAGCCCTTCAAACAGACATTTTTATCTTCTTGGTATGAGTAAATCTCTAATTTAACCAATTAGACTAATTTTACACCAACTAATTTTACACCCCAGGTGTAAACAAAAGACCTCAGCCCAAGAAAACTCTATACTCACATGGCTACATCTTTCTAAGTGTTCAAAGCTTTACTTCAAATGAAGTAGACAGAGAGCTTGCAACTAGGATTTTCACCTTCTTTGGAGATGCCCTCCTCAGTGCATTGTATGGTTATTTGGGACAGAGCCATTTCATTTACTTCTGTTGACACTGCTCTGCTTTGTATAGCTGAATTAAGACCTAATGAGCAAGAGAAAGTGGGAATTTCTCCATAATGCAGTAGTTTGGGCATTCACCTGGGGTGCAGGACACTTTCTCCTAGTTCCTGCTCAAATGAATAATTAATTATTTATGCTAAAATGAAACAACTTCAATATGTGCAAATGAGAGAGACACATCTTCATTACTGGAGAGGCTGAAGTAGCTGCTGGTGAGGGCTGTAAGAAAATGCAGGCGAGGTACGTTCACAGCAGTTTGCCAGGAATCTGCAGTAATCTGCCAGCTGCAGTTTGGCTGGGTCTTCCTTTTCTGTTTTTATTTTGGACTTCAGTCCAAGAACTGTAACAACCAGAGGCAGGAGAACAACATCCCATCTCTAAACAAATCTCTAATGGTACAAGATTTTTTTTCTTCCTTTAATGAATACTCACTCCATGCTTTATTCCTTCTCATTTTCTGTGCTTTTAGTGGCATTATTCTTCTATGTCTGTTGGAAGATTATTGTACAAGGACAGAATTAGATTTTTTTTTTCATTTCTGCATATCTGATTGTCAACTTCTTTTGACATTAACAGTCACTCTTCCTAGTTTCTTTTCTTTTTACTATTCTCCCTTCCAAGGGCTTTTAAGTCACTTCTTTTGCTTCAGAGTCCACCCTTTGTATCTCTGTCCCTCACGCCGGTGACTTCTCTTCCACAGCCCTTGGTTAGTGTCCCATCAAGATTTATTCGCCTTTTTTCTTGGTGACATCTTGCAATGTAATGGTGACATCTTGGTGTAATCTTGCCTCACATTTCACACAGTCCTGCCTCTTGGGCATGCCTTCTGTAACAGCCTTAAATCAGTCTGGTCATCAATGATGGTTAGTTCAATGTAATGTATCAAAACTCTCCTTAGAACTTTCTTTGGAAGCCCAGCCCTCTTTGAAGTTGGAAAATGTTACTCTTTCTTTTCTGACTAAAATCTTGCTGTACTATGAAGAGATAGCACTGCTCTCCCAAACAGCTGGGTTGGGATGCACATCTCACCAGAACAAGCCTCCTGTCCTTCTCTCCACACTTCTCTTTTCTATGATTCTATGAAAATTGCAGTCCATTGACAAGATGCACTTTGCTCTATTTCTTTTCAGACTCCCTTCTCATCTGAGTCGAAAACCCTCAGGACTGTCCAAACACTCAGATACTTCCTCCTCTCTTAAAAGCTTTCTGTACCATCCTCTTTCCCTCCTTTGCCATTTCTCTCCCCCTGTTCATTAGGAGTGACAATAAAACCAAATGGAAACTCATAGCTCAGTTGGTTTTTGACAGTCAAATGTTTGCAGAAGACCAGATGAGGCTCTTTCTGCAATCTGGTTCCCCATTCAAATTCAGAATTGTCTCTCCTTCCATGGCACTGAGCCGGTCTGCAGATGCTACATTTTATTCCTTATCTTCTTCGTGAATTTGGCACTCAGATCCCATGTTTTGGCAGGTTTTGTGCCCCTTATTCATGCAGCATTCTCATCTATAGGATCTAAGAATGAGACTTCTTCCATGTGACTGAATAATTCCCACACATCAATTTAAAAAAATCTCATGTTTAACACCTCTCTTGAAGTTCTCAAGGCTTTTGTTTGGGCTTTTTAGATTTTTTTTTCTTTTTCTTTTTTTCCCCTCTTTCTTCTGGCCATTCTTTTGCTTCCTGTTAGTACTTTGCATGTCTCTGAAGATTGAAAATATTCAGCCATTGTTTCAAGGTTTACTAAAACACTATTTAAAATGAAAAGCAATAAAAATATTCAGAGATTTCAAAAAAGAAAAATACTAGCATAATCAGCCATAAGTAATACATCCATAATTGAAACATTAATCAGAAAAATACATCGAAAAATCAGAAAGCATAAACCCTCTTTTCTTTTCTCTTCCCTGATATTTTGAGTCCCTTTGACTAGAAGGACAAGGACATGCTGTTCTCACTCTTTCCTCTTTTTATATCATACAGATATGTAGGATGGACTGCAGCCCCACAGCCCATGCTCTGCACCACAAACCTCCACTGTGGTCAGAGAAAGATTGGTAGGAATGATAGACAGGCAAGAGCAGCGATTTATGTGCGGAGACATACAGCAACTTCCTTTAAAACAAGACCTTATCACGCATTCATTTTCTCCTCAAGTGAAGATAAGTTGGTCAATGTTGACCCACTCTAGATTTGAACAAATGCTCTAGAGGTAAAAAGGTGACAGACCTTACGAGCCATCCTCTCAGCCTTTGACACTGAAATCGATTTGACTAGTTAGTTCCCTTCTTGAGCCCGCTGCTTGCTTAATTCCCTGTGGCTCTGGTTGAGGAAGGTGCATACAAGGACAAGCTAGAGCAATCCAGGCACCCTATGCACAAGTATGTGGGGCTGTACTTGTTTTGCCCCAGCCCTTACCCTGTGACATCTGCCAAAACCACACCACTCTTCAAGCATATCCTGACATGGTGAATGGACCAACAGAACGGTTTTTTTAGAGAGTAATCTTTTGTTCTTCTCATCCGCTGGGCAAAGGACCGAGTCAACGCCAGGCGCCTTTGGCAGTTTCTGCTGAGGTGGAGATCTTACTCCATACACATATATACAGAGACAGTTGACTCTCTGCCATTACCAATACACAATGTAAACTCAGAGGCTTTACCATGGTTGTGCTGCCGGTCAAAAAGCAGCTCTGGAGACAAACCTTGGTTTCCTTCCTTCCAAATTTGTTCTTTCCCCATTGCATGTCCCAAGGGAAAGAATTAACCTTCAGAGGCCTGGTAATCATGTAGGATTGTGCAACTCGTATGTCACATGTTATATATAAGTGTATCCACTTGCTGTATTTTTTTCTGTATGTGTTCATGTCCACACTCCCCATCTCTACACATGTTCATATACACCTTACAGTAAAAGACCCAGAGTGCTAGAAAGTCAAGCAGTCGTTAAAAATGAGCAAACATCAGAAGTGAGGGTTTCTATGCAACCAGAATTTGATATAAAATCACGTAAGTTGGATAAGTTCAACATAAGTTGAAGCTGGAAGGTGGAAGGAACTTCTGAGGATCATCTAGTCCAACCAACCTTCTCAGAGTGGGAACAGCTAGAGCAGGTTGCTGAAGGCTGTGTCAAGATGAGGTTTGAATTTCTCCAAGGATGGAGACTCAACTATCTCTCTGGGGAAATTGTTTCAGTATTTAACCACCGTCATAGTAAAAAGTTTCATTTTCTTCTCCTTTCCTGTTCCTATGTTTTTCCTCCATTGCCCTCTAGTTGCTTCTAAATATTTGAATTCTGTTGGTTTTGCCAATTTATTCTATACCGGGCGATTTATTTTCTACAGTTGCTTTGCCAGTTTTCACAACAAGCATGTGGTTATTTCACCAGTATCACTAATGACAACAGCAGCATTCACTGTATTATATTGACTGTGGAGCAGATTAATACTGCTATTAAAACATTTTTGTTGTGTCTGTAAAAAAAAAATTAATTAGGTTACCTTAATTCACTAACACTTAATTAAAAACTTGGGTGCTCATTGCCCAGAGCAAGTCAGCAAGAAATTCAATTTGTGCTCATCTGCTTAAGACTGGCAGAGTTTAAGACAGTGCCTCAAACATCCCATTCTACTAAAGTCTACTGGTGCATGCCATTGTTTGTATTCTGGTTATTCTTTGTGTCCCAAGAGCATGTGAAGGATACAGTCTCCCCCTGTAACAGTATGCATGTTTAGCACTTACTACAACATTAAAATATCTAAGTGTTGGTGTGCTCTATCTGTGCTGAATGCTTGAAGCTTTTTGCACGTACTCTGGAAATTACCTTGGGGACACACCTTTCTTCTGAGTCCAGACTAACAGATGTCCAGGCGCAGATGTGTCCCTTATCTCAAATATGTTTTCTCTGGCTTTTTCTACTACAGCCTCAGCTGCATGGTTGCATTCAAGATGTTATTATTGAAGTTTTACTCTTGCTCTTTGACTCTGAATATGTCACCTCCTTCCCTTCCTACACAAGGAGGTAGGCCTGAGAAGAACCTCTTCAGTCTCCAGATCCACAGACCTCCTCCATTAGGACACACACATCATCTAATCTATTCTGGAAATGGATCAAGATCCCTTTTGAAACAAATTAGTTCCTCTTTCGTACAATCCACATTCATCCCCAGTTTATCCAGTTCCTTACACATTTTTCAATGCATGTATTTTTTCCCAATCTTTCTTCTCTTTTCATCATTAGAAAAGTTGACACTGTGTCAACTCAATCACTCTACTGAAATCCAGAATCAAGAAATGCACAGTGTTCCTTTTACCAAGAAAGTAACCAGCTGGGTCTGGCATGCTGTAGGTGCTCGTAAAGCCACTTGGCAAACATATTTTTCACTGCCATATTTTTCTAATTATTCTTTCCTTTGAATTTTAGAGTGTGATTAATCAGATAAAGAGTTATTCTTCCATTAGCACTTTCATATTCCATTCATCAAAACACCCAAGTACAAGTCCATGTAATATGTTCAAAAGTGTCAAAAATAGAAGAAAACACAGATTTAAAGATCAAGAGACTGATGCTTAGCGATGCTGAGGACATAAATGAACGAATGAAAAGATGAATAAATGAATGAGTAAATTACTACAGTAAGATGTTTAGGTAAAGTGGTGAGAGAAATGACATAGCTTTAAACTCATTAATTCTTTTCCTAACCAACTCCTGCTACACAGAGTGACCAATTACAGTTATTTCCCAGTTCTTAATAGATGATTAATTATATTTTAGCCTGCCTTTGAAGCTATTATACCATTATAGATTCCCCTGGTATAACACAGTCATGTTCTTTAGCTGGCAAGTGCAACCTGAGGCTAAAATTTCTCGTTGTGTTAGTTCTGGTAGGCCTAAAATGTTATTCAAAAATAAGGCCATAGAGTAAATAAAACACTGAATTGTGGTAGACAACACAATACTTCATTCTTTCAATTCTTATAGTTCTATTCCAGTAATTCCATGGCATGACAAATTATTTGAAGAGGTGTGTCAAATAAAGACTTACACATCACCATTTCAACTTTCATTACTTGAAATTACCCTTTTTATTAAACTTTCCAGACCTAGTGGGGCAAAGAGCCCCATCAAGCATTACTGGAGCCAGCTGGGAGGTGCTGCAGTTAGTCATTCACAAAATGTATTAAGAATGAAAACACGACAGCTCTGATTATTGTAAATGGGTCGTTAAATCCCTTTCAATTACAATGTGAAATACAATCTCTGAATAGCAAGCACCTCATGGAAAAAGTCTCCTCTCTGAAGTTAAAAAGAAAAAAAAAGATCTGTTCTGATCTGAACATGATAGAAGGTGAAGTACATTTTCCTAATGAATGCTAGTGTTATTAAGACATTAATAGCTACTAATGGGAGGAGGAAAAGGTAATCTGCAAATAGGAAATACAGCCTTGGATTGTCATATTTCAGACCTAGATTTTACAGCATTAAAGCTCTGGTGGAGAAGGATGAATAAGGTGACCTTAGAGAAATTTCGAGTAACTTTCTGAAAGTCATTGCTTGGAGAAAAGGACTACTCTTACGCATTGTCAAGGGAGCTGGTGGAAGTCCCTTTCGTAAGTACACTTGAGAAGACATGACATTGTGCATACACATCAGCCCTTTCAAAACAACAAAGGAAAAACAGCGCAAAAGGAAAACAGCCCAAAGGGAAGAGCTGAAGATACAGAAAGCAGCAATAATTCTCAAAATGCCATAATAGACCTTTTATTTCATCTATTCTGTTCCGAACTTCAAGCACTAGACTAAGACTTACTGCCCAAGGGGAAGACAGAGAATGTGCACTAGGGGTGAGAGCACAGGTCGGAGCTCTGATTTTAATACGCAATTTATACAACATACTTGGGACAACATACTTAACGTGGACTAAAGAATCAGTTACACATTGGTTCACATGAGCTAATATTACACCATACCATTAAATAGATTTTTCTATAATAGGGAATATTTCAGGTCAAAATCAAGATCTCCTGGTCTGTAACAGCAAGGTAAAAGAAATGATCAAATTAAAGCGTAGACATCGGTGAGAGGTAAAAACCAAAAGAATGTATCCAAACCATTTTGCAGGCCGTGATTTGACAAGCCCTTTTCATATACAATTTAAATCCATATTAAATAACTTCCTTGGATTTACATGGCCCCATAGATATGGGACAGAACAGAAACAGAAGAGTTATAGATAATTAATTCAGAGCGAGAGACATGGTGAAATGTTCCCTACACCTCTAAGTGGAGGTCTGACGCAGCAGTAACTACCCATTCCTAGTTTTGTTTATATGTATGCCCTTGTAGTTGTTGAATGCCTACGCTTATGGTGAGTGGTGGTCAAAGAAAGCAGATTTAGATTAGATACAAGGAAGAAATTCTTCACTCTGAGGGTGGTGAGGTACTGGAGCAGGTTGCCCAGAGAAGTTGTAGATGCCCCATCCCTGGAAGTGTTCAAGGCCATGTTGGATGAGGCTTTGGGCAACCTGGTGTAGTGGAGGGTTTCCCTGCCCATGGCAGGGGGGTTGGAACTAGATGACTTTTGATGTCCCTTCCAACCCTAACCATTTTATGATTCTATGATTCTATGATTCTATGATATTGGATAAAGAATAACGTGTGTGACACATGCAGACCTCACGTCCAGTTCTGCCTTCTTAAGAAAAGCCAAAGTCCTTCACAACCGGCCTCGCACTGACCTCTGTCAACATCAGAAGCAGTACAATGCTAATTAGGGGACTTGTCACCAAAACCAGTGGTTGAATCATGCCTTGCTTATCTTCCTTTCTATCAGAAATTATCATAAGTAATAAATCCACAAGCAAGTTCAACTCTATTCACAAGCACCTTTTAAAAAGGCAAAGGGACAAATTCAGTAAATGATCTGGACATTAATAAATAGGGGGCTTCATGAGAACTCCCATCCAGCCAGTCTGCTAGCACTACTGAAACATGATGCACAGTTCACATTTATATTAAACAATCTTTTACGTCCTTGGAATAAAAACAATGTCTTATGTCAGCAAGTCCAGCTCCCTTATATTCAGAGCTACAATGTACCACCTTCATTAAACAAATCAGATTGATTCTTCCCCATTTCATCTTCTGAAAATCTTTAATTCCTCTGAAAGAAACTTCCTGCCAGTTTTCAGTCAAAATACAATTCTGGTCACTTTATAGCTGTTTGCTCTCTTGCCAACAATGTTGCCTATGAATACACCAGGAGGGTAACACCTGGGTGGTAAAAGAGCTATTTAAGCTAAAAGACAATCTCACCTCCAGCCAGCCCATGTTTTACTTGTCTGAGCAAGCCAAGCTCTTTCAGTTCCTCCAGTTAAGAAAGGCTCTTCACTCCCATCAATGTTGAAGTAACTCCTCTTTGCAAGTTCCAGTTTGAGTTCATTTGCATTCAGCATAAAGACAGCATAATTTCAGTACTCTCTAATCGCCTATATCTTCCAGACTGCCTCAGAAGATATACCCTGAAACGTGTACACTTTAATACCCTTTTCATGGTTTTGCCACCTTCATTGTTAACCTGTAAACAATTGTGATTTCATCCTCCTTGGTCATTTCCAGCTGATGAGCTCTGCCATGTTTCCAGAGTTCCTGTCTTCAGTCTCACATGACCTCGTCGTTCTTCTGATTGTATTCGATTTTATTTCTCATTCTGCAGTCTTCTAAGTCATCCAACACCTACCTCATTCATGATAAACCCATCTCCCTTTGCATGGAGGATGTGTCATTACTATCAAAAGCTAACGCTATTCTCAAACCCCCAATTTTATGCCAAGTTATAAAAGAAAATATTTAACATGTCTAGTCTCAAAACATCTTTGAGGAACTCTGTTAGTAACACCCACTGGTGCTGATACTACATTGTTGCTGCAACCAGTTCTTCTCTGCAAGCTTTGTAAGTACTGAATCCATCTCCATTTCTCCAGTTATAGTGCTAATTTACATTGAAGAACTGTAGAAAATATGCTATGTTGATGGCATCTAGTGCTTTCCCATAAGAAAGCTACTGAGTAACCTAACACAATCCTAACCATAAATCCAGCTTGCCTTCTATCCTTTTTATCACTCTTCAGTTCTCTTTCCTTTGAAAATTATTTAGAAATTGGTGTTCTATATACCATGCTCCTCTTATTTTTTACCCTCTTTATCACTGCTCTTCAGATACTTAATTCAAGAAGAAACGTCTTGGGAAGAAACAGGGCTACTATGAGTGTGAAATAAGAAGTCTAAGCTTCTAAGAGATTTTAAAAGTAAGGTAGGAAATTCAGTCATTCAAATGACTAACAGGTACAGTACGCAGAAGAAGAATAAAATTGTGAAGACTGGAAAAATAGTGGGGTTTTTTTTTGCTATTTTTTGTCTAGTTTCTCAAGAAAACAAAGTTGAATCCATTACGCTGTGTGTGTTACTATGAGTATGAATCTGTGTGTGTCTCAACTGCCTGCTTATCTAGAAAGCCTTTGGAGAGAGACCCTGTCAGTCACTCCAACTTGGCCTAACTCTTACTAAATGTTAGAGAATCCACTCCCCCTTACAAATCCACAGGAAACCAGGCTTTATTGTTTTGTATTGCTCATGAAACAAGTTATTTTGAGAGGTTATGAATTTACAGTGCCATCACATTGCTGTGAGTGAAATCACACTGAAAGATGCACTGAAACATTCCATTTAAGTGGAGAATGCTGTTCTTCAGCTAAACCTAAATTTACTCCTGAGTGTCTTTGAGCTATAAGTTCATAGCTCAGTGCCATGGAAGACATCAGAAAAAGTCAGGCTGGCAATTACTTCCAAGTGAATAATTTCTTTAAGGAATTTAGATACTTCTCTTTCATGAATTGTGCCCTGTAAGTACAGAAGAACACCATTATCTTTAATTCATTATGTTAAGAATTCTGCTGAATATTTTCTGCAAATAGTTTCTGATGTGAAAAATGGAGACATTCTTTCAACAGTCCAGTAATCATAGGGACCACAATTATCTCATGATCACCAGGTAACATTACTCCTCTCTTTGTTGTATCCTTTGCTTGTTTTATTCCAAGCCTTTAAAGAACAGAGACCTTCTCTTGTTTTATCTTTATGCATGGTTTAACACAATGGAGCCAAGCACTCTACGTCTTACTGTAATATGAATAATAATTCAGGCTATGATCTCTGTTGTCAACACACATCAATCTCAGCTATTATACAGCTACTTTAAGACAGACAGCAGAGCACCTCACAATATCCTAATAACATTTCCATTAGACACAGAAATTCTAAAATCCCCACTTATTGCTGTGGAAGAAAGGGCCATGTATAGAGTGATTACTTTAAGCATCTGTTGTAACACCTAACAAGAGCAGCATGCTTTCAACCACCTAACTTAGGTAATAACCAAGTCAGTGCAGGTCAACAGAGAGACTTAAACACCTCAGAAGGGCAGTTCAGAGTCAGCTACAGCACTCGTGTCTCTCCAGTGATGCTTTCGGGATGTTGCATGCTGTCAGTAGGGCAGTGTAGCATTCCCAGCTGGGAGTTCAGCTGCTGTAGGATGAGGATACAGGACTGTTCATTCCTCATGAAAAATACTCCCTTCCCTTCCTCCCTGCCCCAATCCACAGAGTTAAGAGCGCTGAGATGGGGGAAACAAATAAACAACTGTCACAGGAAACCTAATGGTAAACCAGAATGAAGGTAGAAATCCAGTAGGAAGCTTCATTTTCCTGCATGCTTTGCTGTACTTTTCACTGCATCTAGCAGGCACGCTGGGTCAGGGATAGTATTTGTAATCTGTGAAGGCTCACAAATTGTGGGAGGGGAGGAAATATGTCTCTGGAAGCAAAGTCTAAGTTGTTGGTGAGTATTATAGACCAGGGCTCCACAGGAACCTCCTCTGAACCATTCCCAGTGCTAACACCAGACCAGGTAAGAAGCAAAGTCCCAATGCTTGGCTGAAACAAGCTATGGGAAGAAGGGTACAGATTTATTAGGATGTGTAGAAAATTCTGGAAGGGGTTGAGCAAGTCCAACACCAAAACAGAATCAACCTGCAGGTACCATAGAGAGGTGCTAATCTAGAGATGGGACAAAGCAACAGGCACAGAAAAGATGTAGTTGGAGATCATGAACCTTCACTTTGAAGAGCAATAGAAGACAGAAAACATCCCTTTCTTTAACAAGATATAGCATAGAAATGAATCAAATTTAGATAGTAATCAACAAAGATCAGACAACAAATACAGACCCATTTAAGGAGCAGCCAGAAAAATTGGCATTAAGGCCCAGACCAGGTATGTTTGTAGTTCTTTGCGAATGCTAAAATCTAACAAATAACTTAGAAGAACCAAAAAGCCTGTTTTAAATACCAATATTGAGTTAAAAGAAACTTGAGGGAGAAACGTCATTCATGTAGCAATGTGGCAATATGCTTATTCACTAGGTCTATCAAAGCAAACCCAAAAGGGGAATGATCACAAAGGAAGTGAATTTAGGATTTTTTTTTTCCAAGTAAATGTGTTGAACTCAGGTCCAGCAAGTAGTTAGTAGTATTAATCCTTCTGAAGCTCCAGCAGTGCCTCTGGGAAGATGTAAGAAGCTGCTAATGAAGCGCTCTCCTTGGTCTTCTGGTGGCATAAACATGGGGACTCATGTTATATGTTCAAAGCCTAGCTGTTTTCTCCAGATATTCCCAAACCAGGTCCTCACTCCAGTACTCATAAACAGTAGAGTGGTAAGATGAAAGTAGTTCTTGCTAGCCAGAACATGTATAATTGTGTTTTCACCAGAACATATCAGATGAAGGCTCCAAAAAGCGCAATTTAAGGTTTTTGCAATTTGTTTTTTAACATGGAATAAAGCCCTCTTTCCTCTTTTCCTGCAGAAAGAACCATTTTGCTAGCTGGTCCTGGCAGCTTCAGTCAGAACCACCTACATGACTTTGTTTTATCCCATATAATTTCATGACCCATCAACAAAGTGCTGCTCCTCGCTTTGCATCGGCATAGTGACAGTGCTAATTGCAGCCAGGCAGCCCAAAGGTTCTGCCACCACGGCGTGGAGAAGAGCGAATAGAGGTTTGAGGACTGACTCAGAGAAGGACGGACAGAGGCACTTTTACCTTCCCTGGAGAAGGACTATTGTTGCAATCAGTTGCAGCCCATCCATAAGGAGATCTTCCCCTCGCTTTGTGCAAGCCCGTGGTCCTGTTGGATGGCTACATGAAGCACATCAGAGAGCCTAAAGACATGGTTGTTGCTATGAGAGTCCAAAGAGCACATAGTGGCTATCTCTTCCCTGCTTGATGAAAAGCAAGTTTGAGAAAGATCTTAGGCAACCTCAGCCCTCCTTCTTCCAAGCTTTCTATCCATTCTTCTGACCTTAGCTCAGTATCTAAACTCCCCTCAAGCTCTGCACACAGCTTGGGGGCCAATCCAGGGACAGACAGATTGCATGAGTATGAAATTTGTATGAGTTCAAATTGATCTACAGGTTTGGGTTTTTTTCTGTGTGAACAGAAGCTGGGAGGGGAAAATGCATAAGCTCTACCTCCAGCGAAAGCTGTACCAGAGGCAAACACTAGATGAGATGTCTTTGTCCTTTTCCATGCAATAAAATATTCAAGCCACATGTCTTTAAGACACTAGGTTAAGGTGCTTAACATTTGAGTACACATCATTGAAAAAGCAGGTTGGTACTTTAGTACTAACTCATCTCTATTTTTAGTCTCAACACAGCTACAACTTCCCCAGTAGCCTGACCACCCTGCTGTGATTAAATATCACACTTGTACAGTGAACTGCTGCCTAGATTTTAGAGCAGGTACATTTATTTTAAATCTCTGACCAGCATAGTAAACTTTTGTTTTCAGTCTAGGCTATTGAAACAGAAGAGTCATTCTTCTCCTTTTTCATATTTAACCACGCAAAGAAATTGTTAATGGTGATTTACATTTTTATTGGAATTAGTGGAAGGACATATAAAGTTAATTGAGAGTTTTCATGCCTGTCACATCCTTGAAAGTTGCTGGGACAATGAGAAAAAGTAATTCTGAAGTGCTAAAATATTTCGAGAAGGCAGAGAGGACTTGTCCTGGTTTTAGCTGGGACAGTGTTAGCTCTTCTTTTTAGCAGCTAGAAGAGCTCCGTGTTTTGGTTTTACTCAGAGGCTCGCTCTGAGAAGAATGCTGATAGCAAGCTGATGTTTGTGGTTGGACGTGAGACTCCAAGGACTTTTCAGTGTGCCAGAGTGCAGAAGCACGGCGGGATAAGGGGGGAGCATTGCTGGGACAAGGGGGACACGATTCTCCTTGTGATTTGTGGTGGAACTTAAGATTGAGGCCAAACTGGCCAATTAGTATTCCATATCACGCAGTGTCATGCCCAGTATAAAAGTGAGGGGCAGCCGGACAGAAGGGCTTTTGCGCTTTGGCTCTTTCGCTGCTTTTGCTCTTTTGCGCTTGCTGCGCATTTGCTCTATTGCCTTTTTTTTCTCTCTCTCCCAGCACTCCCACTCTCAGAGTACTCTCTCTCTCTCTCTGCCCCTCTCTATTTCGGGCCTCGCGTTCGTCCGGGATTGCAGCTTCGGGACGAGACGAGCTTTGCATACAAGGGGGTGGTGAGCATCTACCCTGTGTATTAAATCATCTGTATTAAATTGTTCTTATCTCAACCCACGGGTTTCCCGTTTATCCTTTAATTCTCTCCCTCATTCCTGGGGCTGGGGGAGGGTGAGTCAACGACTCGGGGGGCGGGGGGGTGGTTTGTTTGCTGGAGCGGCCTAACCCACAACAGGACTTCTAAAGACTTAAGATTTGCAATAGCTGGACACAACAGATAGGTAGTGAGCACTGGAAGGGGAACAGGGATTGGAAAAGTATGCTCATGGCACTATCTGAAGTATTTTCATTTCTGAATATCTTTATAAATGTTTTAAGCATTAAAAAACTTGTTTATTATTTGCATTAAAGTAATTCATAGAAAACTCTGAATAGGACAAAGGCTCCTTGCAAATATATAGCAGGAGATGGGCTGGTCAGAAAGAACATAGTCCTAGTAGAACATTTTTACAGAAAGAAGTATTGTTAGATACATTTTATAAGTGGGGGAAATGAAGCAGGAGAAGACTGGATGGGGCAGCTGTCCAGACTGAGGCTTTTAAACCGAGGTGTTAACATGAAGGTTACTAAATGTCAGCAAGGTACTCAATCTCCCATTCCAGTTAATGGAGATCTAGATAATGCAGTAGGTGGCGTCTAGGTGCAACCCAGTATTGTAATGTGTCCAGGATTGACCAGATCTCATCCTATTCTGTTGCCTATGCACAGTAATTTAGGTGCTTTTAGTTATCCTATCTGTTCTTCACCTTTCTCTCAAGAAGCTGAATAACCACCTCCAGCCCCTCTGTTATATCTGACAGATATGGCCTCATACAGATGTCTGAGATGCACCTCAGATATGTCTCAGACGGTACCAGATAACTGTGCTTAGACAACTGAGCTGTACTCCTGTGACTCCTGTGACTATCGTGGAGGTTTCAACAGACATGTCATCCCTACATGATGTCTTAATTTGGAAATAAATTATATCATTAGGGTTTCATTTGCCCTTTTACATTCTGAAACTTGGTGGTTTTCACATCAGATATCACAATGTACAGATCATCTCCAGACTCACGTGTCCCACCATGTTCTGGCTGTTCTCTGACCACGACTAGGCAATCAAAAGTCTCCTAGAGATCCTGCACCATATCCGCCAACCCTGCACAGAAGTCTTAACATGCTGTGGGGTGCTTCAAGCAGACAAAGGAATTATGCTGTTCCTAAGTTATTTTTGGAATAAAGCTCAGCTGCCCAAATACAGCCTCAAGAGTCACTCTGGGCTCTGTGGGTTATCCTGCTGTTGCTCCAGAACAGTTCCTCTGCCAGCCAAATTTGACAGAACACATTTCCTGCCTGTAGTAACAGTCTGTCCATATTCTTACCCCACAGTTATTTAACGAAACCTGAATTTTACCAAAGACAAAATGCAACGAATTAAGAGGATTCACACCGACAGCAATCATAGCTCCAGTGACTTGCAATAATTTGTTACGCAGTGCTAAGTCTGATCCTCCCTATCTCCTCCAAATGATGAAGTAGTCCCGCCCAAATAGCTGGATCTCCTAACCCTGGGCACTGAGTCTCCACTTTCTAGTTTGGCAGAAAACCTACAAAATGGCAGGCTCTGAGAAAAAACTGTATGTGGCTGGGAAATTCATACCAGAGGCTATTGCATCAGAGACCGTCTATGCAGCAAACTGGGGCTGATGTGCTTTCTGCTACCAATGAACTAAAAACTGAGACACAGCTGGTGTGTATTACTACAGATTGTTACAGCTACAAGCTTTTCCTTTTCCATCTACTCCTCTTGTTTGTGTCATCCACCGTTTACATGTCATCCATTGAGAAAAAGGCATCTCAGAGTAGACACCACCATTTACTTTCTATTTGTACGATTGTGATGACTGCAGATGAGATGTCTGAACAGGAATTCTCCTTATATGTCTCTTATTACTGGTGGTGCCTCCAGGCACTGTCTGGCCACAAGTGTTTGTATATTAATGCACATTGAGCAAAGTTTTAAGGCAGAAAAAAGGACTTTAAACACAAGTTCTCCTTTTTTTTTGTAGTTGCTCTGCCTAATCTGTCCTCCTTTGCTCTGAGACATTTAAAATACAAGGCAGCTCCAGCGCTGGAGGAAGGGTGAACTGTGTGAAGGGAACCCTCTCCTTTCCTCTGTCTATTGCAGATGTTCAGGTCAAACGTATAACCCAGCAATGTTAGGGGGAATTGGGAGGCCAAAAACAACCCAAAAAGTAATAAACCCCTCTGATTTTTCAGTTGCAAGGTAGCAATCACCATAAAATACTAGCCAAGTCATATTCGCTTGGCAGAACCTTTTCCCCTAGTGTGTCTGCACTACAAGCAAATGGTTGGTAATGATTTGTGTGCATGCAACAATTCTAAGTAATTAAAACAAACCTCTGTCTGCTGCAGAATGCAAATGTGCCAACAAACTAACCCAACCAGGCCAACTTTGTCCAGGCTCAGTAAATTCACCGCAGTGAATATTCCCTTGGAATATCCAATTGGAAGGCAGCAGCTCTAGGAAGCCAGCTGGACATCAACTTCTTTAAAGACAAGTAACACTCCTCCTGAGATAGCATTGCTTGTTGCCTACCCTAGCGTGAGTGCTTGAAACATGTGGCATACCAAGGACCAGGTGAGGAAAGCTAAAGCCCTGATAGAATTAAATCTGGCCAGGGACATCAAGGGCAACAAGAAAAGCATCTATAGATACGTCAGTGATGAAAGGAGGACCAGGGAAAATGTGGGCCCTCTTCAGAAGGAACTGGGAAAACTGGTTATCTGGCATATAATGGCTGGATGGTTGCACTGAAAGACTTGTGTTTAACAGCTCTCTGTTCAAGTGGAGACCAGCACTGAGTGGCGTTCCTCAGGGGTCAGTATTGGGATCAGGGCTATTTAACATCTTTGTCGGCGACACAGACAGTGGGATCGAGTGCACCCTCAGCATGTTTGCCAACACTAAGCTGTGTGGTGTGGTCAAGACTCTGGAGGGAAGCGATACAATCAAGAGGGACCTTGATAGTCTTGAGAGGTGAGCCTGTGCAAATGTCATGAACTTCAACATGCAAAATCCTGCACATGGGTCGGGGCAATCCCAAGCACAAATACAGGGTGGATGAAGAATGGGTCAAGAGCAGCCTAGAGGAGAAGGACTTAGGGGTGTTGGTTGATGAGAAGCTCAACATGAGCCGGCAATGTGTTTTCACAGCCCAGAAAGCCGACCGTATCCTGGGCTGCATCCAAAGCATGGCCAACAGGTAGAGGGAGGTGATTCTGCCCCTCTACTCTGCTCTTGTGAGACCTCACCTACAGTAATGTTTTCAGCTCTGGGGCCCCCAACTTAAAAAGACATGGAAGTTTTGAGTGGGTCCAGAGGAAGGCCATGAAGATGATCAGAGGGCTGGAGTGCTTCTCCTATGAAGACAGGCTGAGAGAATTGAGATTGTTCAGCCTGGAGAAGAGAAGGCTCTGGGGTGATCTTATAGCCTTCCAGCAATTAAAGGAGGCCTACAAGAAAGCTGGAGAGCAAGGGCGTATAGTGATAGGACAAGGGGCAATGGTTTAAACTGAAAGAGGGTAAATTTATATTAGATATAAGGAAGAATATTCTTCACTGTGAGGATGGTGAGGCACTGGAACAGGTTTCCCAGAGAAGGTGTGGATGCCTCATCCCTGGAGGTGTTCTAGGCCAGGTTGGATGGGGCTTTGAGTAGCCTGATCTAGTGGCAGGTGTCCCTGCCCATGTCAGGGGAGTTGAAACTAGATGATCTTTAAGGTCCCTTCCAACCCAAACCATTCTATGATTCTAGTATTTACTTTTATACTGATTTTATACATCACTTATTTCTTGCAGGGGAAATGGAAATAATGACATGAGTTGATGCAGCAGCAGAACTTCATACATCACTATTCAACCTCTTTATGCCTGACATGACAAAATCTCAAGTTTTCTCCACTGAAACAAACACTGATGTAGTTGAGATCACTTGCAATGATCAGAACAAAGCTTGTGATTTTTCACCTTCTTGGTGACAGGAGTCCACCTCTGCCATTAAGGATCGTATGACTTCATCTGGAACTGCATATAGCTTGTGACAAGGTGAGAGCAACCATGGAAAGCAATGGCAGATGTGTTCTTTGTTGGCTTCTGTCACCTGACGTAGGAGGCAAACCACTGCCTCTACCTTGGGACATGGTAACAGCTGATAGTGGTGTTTCAGCCATTGTCTAGAGAGATCAGTAGTTCTTCCATTTGAGTAGTTTGGATAATGTCAGTGTGGGAGGTAGGAAGACATAGTATTTCCCAGATTAAGAGTGTGACCCCTAGAAGAAGTGAAAGGACAAAGGATGTGCATGTGTGTGCTTGTGTGACAGTTATTTTCAAAGTAACTTTGAACTTGCTTTTAGGTCACAGCTAAGAAAAGAACTCTCACAGACAAACAACTTCCTACAGAAATTAAATAGAAAGTTTTTGTCTGCATGGCATGGCAGGAACAATACAATGTTTAATGATCTTTGCTGAGAATCACGGTTTCTTTACATAAGAAAGAAACATTTTCCTTTTCCTTGATATTTGCTATTGATCTTGCCCCTTGTCTTTTTGCCCAATTTGGCATGCATCTGAAATTGCTCATTCATGTGTCTCACAAGCTTTGATGTCTGTATGGTTTTGAGGAAATTGCAAGCTGCTGTTGTAAGGGCATTTTTGCTATTATGATAATTGCCTATAATATACCAAAGGACAATATTAAAGGAAAATATCTTGTGCACAGTTGCGGAATTGTGCAGAACTCAGCACTCAAATTAGCATAAGGAAAAACTGTGGGTTTATATTAAATGTGATAAAGGGCAGTTAGTTGGTCCAAAAATTAATTTCTTAAAATATGTGTATAAAATTCTACTTCTCCTAAGATAAAATGCAATAAAAAATCTGGGAGCAACAGCTTTGTAACTTTGAGAAACATTGACAGAAAATGAAAAGAGAATGATTTTCTTAACCTCAGATGAAATTTTCACCTTTCGACTCTTCGAACACACATCTCTAGCAGGCATTCTCTGATGAACGTGCTGTCATTGTGAACTCACGTCTATTGCCAAGGACATAACTTGCAAAAGTAATTTAAATTCCGAATAGTTATCAAGGTTATTATAAAACTGCAGGAATTAAACTACATCACTGTCCTTATTTTCCTCTCTGCGGCAGAATTTCTCACGTCTCCCTCTATAGCTCCCCATATATTCACACGTTTTTCCTTAGATATGGCAAGATTTATTTCAACTAACTACAGCCATTTAAAAGCTAGGCTTGGCTACCTAAGGTTGCCTTAAGCTTGTGCTATTTTCAACACAGAAGGACTTTGGTAACTCACTTCAGAAGATAGTTTATTCACTGACTTTATATGCTTCTGTTTTGGTGGGATGAATGGCCCTTTCAAATTGCTGATTGCTCTGCGTTGTCTACTGAGCAAACACAGAAGACTCTCTTAAACCATGTATCTACCTCCTAAATGGTTAAATGAATTCTAATGGTTAAATGAATTAATGGTTAAATTCTAACGGTTAAATGGATTTAATCTCTGGCTTTCTCTCTGTTCACGTCTCAACACTATCTGTTGCTTGGCTTATTCCCTCATCTCTCCACCAATTATCTGATCTCTTGGGTAATCAGTTCAGTCCTCCATCATCACAGGAAGTCATGTCATGTCACCTCAGTCATGCATTTATCGAACTCCTTCTTCAAAGTAGTTATGTGATCCGTACCCACCACTCCACGCGAACAGCTGATTGGCATTAATCTTCTTCTTCTGAGGCTTCTTAGGAGCCTTAGTCAGTTGCCAAAGGCAGCTGCTCCGGAGCCGGCCGACCCGCTGCAGAGCAGCAGATCTGGGCGCACAGGGGCATTTCCTGGAGCCAGGAAACGCCCGGGGAGAGGAGACACCTCCCAGCAGCCCGCACGTTTCTCGGGAGGCCCTGACCCTGGGCATTGCCAGGGCAACAGCAGCCGCCCCCACCCCTACAAAAACCCGCCCGCTCCCGCCGTGCCCGGGCCGGGCGCGGGCGGTGCCGGCTCAGGGCGGCGCTCAGCGGGGGCCGCCACCCGCCCCGAGGGGCTCCGCGGCGGCAGCGCCCGGCGGGAGGCTGAGCCCGCTGCGCCCGCAGGAGCGAGGTGGCAGCGCAGGCGGAGCTCCCGCAGAAACACGGCCCTGCCCGGGCCTCGGGGGCGGGGGGTGCCGGAGCCTGTCCCTGGGGAGGGCCGGCGGTGGGAGAGCGGCTGTGGGGGGGTGAGCAGTGGGGGATCTGCTCAGCGGGGTGGCAGAGCTGGGAGAGGGGTGAGAAAGGTGAGGGGCGTCAGGGGGTCTGAGAGAGAGAGAGAGAGAGTGGTGGTGTCATGGTCTGCCCCGCCTGAGACAGCAACAGGGAGAGCCGCAAGAGAAACCCAAGATGAAGGGCATTCTGTGTCATCTCCCCACCAGGCTGAAGGCAGCAGCTTAAAGGAAAGGAGTGAACGGAGCCAAGTCTGTGCTCAGGGCTGCAGGAGAACCCCCTCCTTGCCCACCCCTCCTTCCCTGGTGCCTCTGCACAACAGGTATGAGGCTCTGGAGGTGGAAGGCCTGTTCATGGATGATGTGGCTGATGGTCCATGTAGACTGGGGATGTTGCCACAGGGTTAGAAAGGTCTATTCTCTGTATCATGACCTCCTCAACATGGAAGAAAAGATGAGCACTAGTTGTAGGGAACTCACATCTGGGGGGAACAGAGAGTCCAATATACTGGACAGACCTTCCTCTTAGGGACGTCTGGTGCCCAAACTAAGGACATCACTAGGAAACTTCTAGCCTGGTATGACCCTCAGACTATTACCCTTTACTGCTTTTCCCTGTGGGTGGTGATGAAGCTGCAACACAAAGTCCAAGGGCGATCAAGAGAAACTTCAGGGCCCTGGGATGATGATTGATAAGGGAATTTGAGGTGCAGGTTGTATTTTCTTCTCACCTTCCAGTTGTGTACAGTGACACTGGAAGAAAGAGATATGTCCAGTCTACTAATACATGGCTCCGTGGCTGATGTCATTGCCACAGTTTTGAGATTTTTCGACCATGGGATGGCCTACATGGCACCAGGCTTACTGGCACCAGGTGGGATTCACCTTTCTCAAAGGGGAACAAGGGTCTTTGCACATCGACTAGCAGGGCTCATTGACAGGGCTTTAAACTAGATTTGAAGGAGGAGGGGGATAATACCAAGCTTGATCAAGACAAACTGAGAACACCTGAAGAGCAGCAGAAAGGAATTCCAGCCAGGAAGTCATATTCATCTGGGGCCCAACTTAAATGCCTCTATGCTGATGCACACAGCATGGGGAATAAACAAGAGGAGTTAGAGGTGTGTGCGTGCCTGCAGAGTTACGATCTTATTGGCATAGCATAAACATGGTGGGATGAACCCTATGACTGGAGTGTTGGAATGGAAGGATACAGGCTCTTTAGGAAGGACAGGCAGGGGAGACAAGAAAGAGATGTTGCCTTCTATGTCAAGGACCAGTTAGAGTGCATGGAGCTCCACCTGGGGATGGATGAGGAGCTGACTGAGAGCTTATGGGTCAGGATTAAAGGGAAGGCAGGGAGAGGTGACATTATAGTGGGGGTCTGCTACATACCACCTAACCAGGAAGACCAGGTTGATGAGGCCCTCTACAGACAGATAGGAGCAGCTTCACGTTCACGAGCCCTGGTCCTCATGGGGGACTTCAATCACCCCGATATCTGTTGGAGGGACAACACAGCAGGGCATAAGCAATCCAGGAGGTTCCTGGAGTGCATTGATGATAACTCTTCAAAGTGATAGAGGAACCAACAAGGAGAGGTGCTATGCTGGACCTTGTTCTTATCAACAAGGAGGGGCTGGTGGGGAATATGAAGCTCAAGAGCAGCCTTGGCTGCAGTGACCATGAAATGGTGGAGTTCAAGATCCTTAGGGTGGCAAGGAGGGTGCTTAGCAAACTCACTACCCTTTATTTCAGCAGAGCAGACTTTGGCCTCTTCAGGGATTTACTTGGTAGAGTACCACGGGATGAAGCACGAGAGAGAAGAGGGACTCAAGATAGCTGGCTAATATTAGAGGAGCACCTCCTCCAAGCTCAGGAGTGATGCATCCCAAAAAAGAGGAAGTCAGGCAAAAACATCAGCAGGAATACATGGATGAACAAGGAGCTCCTGGATCAACTCAAACATAAAAAGGAAGCCCACAGAGGGTGGAAGCAGGGACAGGTAGCCTGGGAAGAATACAGAGCGGTTGTCCGAGCAACCAGAGATCAGGTTAGGAAAGCTGAAGCCCTGATGGAATTAAATCTGGCCAGAGCCAACAAGGGCAACAAGAAAAACTTCTGTAGATATGTCAGTGATAAAAAGAGATCTAGGGAAAACGTAGGCGCTCTCTGGAAGGAAATGGGAGAACTGGTTACTGAGGATATGGAGAAGGCTGAGGTACTCAATGACTTCTTTGCCTCAGTTTTCACTGGCAAGAGCTCCAGCTGCACAGCCCAAGTCAAGGAAGGCAAAGGCAGGGACTGGGAGAATGAAGAACCACCCACTGTAGGAGAAGATTGAGTTTGGGACCATTTAAGGAACCTGAAGGTGCACAAGTCCATGGGATCTGATGAGGTATGGCATCCAATTATTATTACCCAGCTGGCATGAATTGAATAATTAACTAATTAACTAAGGTTTAGACCCTGCCTACAAAAGGCGGGCCATTTCCTCCTGGCTGCAGAAGATGCAACAGCATCCTTGGAGCTGCAGTCCAGGCTGGTGAGTGGCAACTGGTGACCCTGATGTGATACGAACACAAGAGACCCTGAGGACCCCGACTCCCTTGCCGGAGCCAGAGCCCGAGCCGAGAGCCAGAGCCAAAAGAGCCAGAGCTGGAGCGAGAGTCCTTCGGTGAAGAAGGTAAAGCTGCAAGCCCCGACGTGATATTCACGGGAGGGAAGTGTGCTGGAGTTGGAATGAATGGACTGGGTCTCTGCTCACTGCAAAGCCTTCTTGAAAACACCTTTGAAGACAAAAAACTGTAAAACAAAAAGGGGGAATTATGACCTCCAATTATTATTACCCAGCTGGCATGAATTGAGTAATTAACTAATTAACTAAGGTTTAGACCCTGCCTACAAAAGGTGGGCCATTTCCTCCTGGCTGCAGAAGATGCGACAGCATCCTTGGAGCTGCAGCCCAGACTGGTGAGTGACAATGAGGTGCATCTGTGGGTCCTGGAGGGAACTGGCAGATGAAGTTGCTAAATCATTATTCATCATATTTCAGAAGTTGTGGCAGTTAGGTGAAGTTCCCATTGACTGGAAAAGGGGAAACATAGCTCCCATTTTTAAAAAAGGAAAAAAGGGGACCCATGGAACTACAGGCCAGTCAGTCTCACCTCTGTGCCCAGAAAGATCATGGAACAGATCCTCCAGGAAACTATGCTAAAGCACATGGAAAATAAGGAGGTGATTGGTGACAGCCAACATGGCTTCACTAAGGGCAAATCATGCCTGCCTAATTTGGTGGCCTTCTATGATGAGGTTAGAGCATTGATGGATAAGGGAAGAGCAACTGACATCGTCTACCTGGACTTATCCAAAGCATTTGATTCTGTCCCACATGACATCCTTGTCTCTAAACTGCAGAGACACAGATTTGATGGATGGACCACTCGGTGGATAAGGAATTGTCTGGATGGTCGCACTCGAAGAGTTGCGTTTGACAGCTCTATGTCCAAGTGGAGACCAGTGACAAGTGGAGTTCCTCAGGGGTTGCTATTGGGATCAGGGCTATTTAACATTTTTATCGGGGACATGGATCGAGTGCACCCCAGCAAGTTTGCAGATGACACCAAGCGGTGTGGTGTGGTTGACATGCTGGAGGGAAGGGATGCCATCCAGAGGGACCTTGACAGGCTTGGAAGGTGGGCGTATGAGAATCTAATGAAGTTCAACAAGGCCAAGTGCAAGGTCCTGCATGTGGGTCGAGGCAATCTCAAGCACAAGTACAGGCTGGGCAGAGAATGTCTTGAGAGCAGCCCTGAGGAAAAGGACTTGGGAGTGCTGGTGGATGAGAAGCTCAACATGAGCCGGCAGTGTGCGCTTGCAGCCCAGAAAGCCAACCTTGTCCTGGGCTGCATCCAAAGAAGCGTGACCAGCAGGTTGAGGGAGGTGATTCTGCCCCTCTACTCTGCTCTCATGAGACCTCACCTGGAGTACTGCATTCAACTCTGGGGCCCCCAACTTAAAAGACATGGACGTTTTTGAGCAAGTCCAGAGGAGGGCTACGAAGATGATCCGAGGGCTGAAACACCTCTTCTCTGAAGACAGGATGAGAGAGTTGAGATTGTTCAGCCTGGAGAAGAGAAGGCTCCTGGAACATCTTCCAGCAGTCTTCCAGTACCTAAAGGGGGCCTACAAGAAAGCCGGAGAGGGACTTTTGACAAGGGCATGTAGGACAAGGGGCAATGGCTTAAAACTTAAAAGTGGGTAGATTTAGATTAGATCTAAGGAAGAAACTCCTTAAATGGAGTTAAATAGAGTAGTAGTTTCTCTATTCTTCCATTCTAGTAACCATGTTCTAATTTTAATACCTCTCCTGAATAATGCAGATGAGAGGTGTACATTTCATTCCACGTCTGTTACAACGGCATTAAAATATCCCGCTTTACACAGAGTAATCCTAGGTAAAACATCCCAGTATGCTTTCTCCTCACAGTCTTGCCGTGGTGGGTCACAGCCATCGTGAGCCAGCTAATATGTCTGTATCTTTCCTGACTTCTGTTTTTGCTGAGAAGACTTCATCTTACAACAGACCTTCAAAACTTCTAAACTTTCCCCCAGATTTCATCCTACAGCAGTTTTTCCAGTCTTCATGACCAGAAATTCCTTTTGTATGTTAATCCAACACTCCTCTACCTTGGTAATGAATCCCAAATTTTTTGTCATCACTTAATTCTGCTGATACAGTCTTATTTTGTGCCAATTATCCTTAATGAAAACAATGATGACATGAGTTGCAAGAGTTAGCTTTTAATAACTGCAAACATAATCTTTCAATCTAAGGATTCTCTTTTCATTATAAACAGTCAGTTCTGAAATTCCATTGCAGTAATTTCCTAGAGTTTTCAGTTCCTTTACAAACCTTGGTCGTCTCCATCTTCATATTTTTCTATGCAGAATTATCAAATGTCTTAATGGGGGCTGAAGATGTTCACTTCTGGAAAGATTGTGGCCTTTAAGAATACCAAACCATGACTACTTTATAGATAAATTCATGGGAATGTTTTTGCCAAATTCTAAGTTAATTGTATACTGAATTTTTTAGGATGCCAACTTTAATGTGGAGCCTATAGCCAGTTAGAAAAGGTATCTGTTTTTTCAAAATCACATGCTGGAGGAAAGAGTTTGTACGTACAACACATGAACTCTGATCTTTCCAGTGCGTGACGGATCTCAATTCATTCAGCTGAGAAGGTTTTTGTTGAAATGTTGCTGTCTTCTAGTGACTACAAGAAGGCAGAATGAATAATTTTTTTCACTAGCCACCTAAAAGAAGGTCAGATATGTATCTTCTGGAGGCAAACAATAGCAGTCTGCTAACCTAGATCACACACTTGCCCTCAGACTTGCCTTAGTTTCACCAAAATACTTTCTGAACAAAAAAAAAACTACCTTCACTTTATTCATAATCCTATTATTGCCTCCTTTTATCATCAATCAGTTGTCTCTGAATTCCACTCATTTTTAATATCTCTTGACCAATTTAAACCTCATAATTCTCTTATTAATTTTAAATTATAAGAACTGAGACAAATTCATTTCAGATCTGTTCTATAGAAAAGCTGCCTGCCGTCCTTTATGTTTTGGAAAAATGTTGCTAAGCTCTTCCCTTCCGAAATAAGCTATATAGGGAATTTAGTCTTGTTAACAACTTTATACTAGCACTAAATGTGTCCCAGTTTGCCTATAGAAAATGAAGTATCACAGAATCATGGGATAATTGGCGTTGGAAAGGACCTCTGGAGGTCCCTAATCCAACATCCTCCCCAAAGGTCGTCAAACTAGACCAGGTTGCTCAGAGCCGTGTCCAGTCAAGTTTTGAAGGTCTCTAAGAATCTTTTACCTATCATCACAGCCATGGGATCTGTCAGATGCTCTGCTCACTGGGTCTCAAATAAAAGTATTGTCATTAGCTAACACCCTCCCACAAATTCACATATTTGTAGAAATTCGTAGAAGTTTGCAAAATAAGATGCTCTGTCTACCTGAATGTGACAAATATATTTGCACATAGCACACATCATGTGTATATTTATATAGAAATTTAAGAAAAAGAGAGAATTCAGTGCTAGATATCTAACACACATTTTGCAATCTTGACCAAGTTAAAGCAGATATAGCACAGAAACAACCTCCTAAACGTTCATGTGCCAGAACCATGAATGTCTCTCCCTTGTGCTGCATTAAGTATGGGCTTTTTTATGATCTATCATTTTTTTAAGTCTTTGGTTTACCTTTCATTAAACATTACAAAATGTATCTCATCACAAAGCATTGGTTTTGATGGCAACATTTCAGGCTCAGTAACTGAGGAGACTTTATTCTACATCTGAATATGATCTCCATTTTTCTTTTAATGAACTATTTTTATAGTGCAAGTGCATAAACAAATAAGAAAGTGAGTGGGCAAAGATGCTTAAGGTGCTTTCATAAGAACAAGCTTAATTAATATCCAGCTTTTGAGAAGAGCAATTTGGAATCTGTGTAACTGTTTTATTTGCAGACATTAAGAAGCTATAGGGCAATTAGCAAGACCTTGGTTCTGGAAAGCTAGTTTGAAGTCTATTGCATCAGTTTGAAATTGAGCCTTCCATCAAATATGTCTTCCATGCATCTGTTCAAGGGAAAGTTCATCAAAATTTTAGCAAGAAGAGAAATCTGGCTATACAACTTAAGGCAGAAGATGAGTGGTTCACTAAACAGCTTCAACTGACCTTTGGGAGATACTAAACCATAGTATCTCTGAGTGTTGGACCTGGGACTTGAGTGTTACCCTTCCCTACCCTTCAGACAGTCATAAAATTACTCGGTTTACAACAACAGCAACAATGAAAACAACCCAACACCAAAAACTTACAGAATCACAGAATGTCAGGGATTGGAAGGGACCTCAAAGGATCATATAGTCCAATCCCCCTGCCAGAGCAGGACCACCTAGATCAGATCACACAAGAACGTGTCCAGGCGGGTTTTGAACATCTCCAGAGAAGGAGACTCCACAACCTCTCTGGGCAGCCTGTTCCAGTGTTCTGTTACCCTTACTGGGAAGAAGTTCTTCCTCATGTTTAAGCAGCGACAAAATCTGTCTGCTTGCCTTAAAGCTGTTAATTCCATGTGCCCACTGTATCTAGATGTCTTTTAAGCGAGTGTCTCGCCTTCCTCAGGCAAGCAGATAAGGGTAAGGAGGAGGAGGACTCCAGTTTCTGCCATCATTATAATCTTGACTGAGACTGAGCTGAAACGTGCTGTGGCTAATAAAACATGCTGTGGTTTCCTCCTGCCTGTCCCAACCTGACTGTTAACAGCTCTACAGACCACGTCTATCTCCTACATGATTTCTAGTCTAAACAAACTCGTTTTAAAAGGATGATTTTTTTTCTTTGTTTTGCAGAATGCCTCTACTGTCAGCATCTGATTCAGCTGTAACCCATTCCTCTCTCTTAACAGGAAGGGCGTCTTTGAGTAACTTTGAGACCCATTTGTTTCATTATGCTAAGGTGAAGGAGACTCATTAGTACTCCAAAGAGCAACTTTGACTGCGTCGTGGTCCTTAGCTTTTCTCTCCAAGCTTTTCTCTTGTTCATCATCAAGAACAGTCATTCCACTGAATTATTAGTTTCTGTTATACAGAAGATACTTCTACTTGGCGTGAGAATAACCATTTTTTTTTTCAGTAACTAAAAATTTAACTGATAAATGATAACACTTAGACATTTCAATTATTTGAAAATAATAGCCAAAGATGCCTATAAAATCTGGGCTGTACCAATCAAATAATGATGGATGATGGCTTCAAAGATATGACCATATTAACTTATAGAGGAAGAAAATATTTTCAAGCTTAATTACTGATACTTTTTAACAAACTTGGCAGTAAATCCAATTTTCACAATAACTAACTGCACAGTCATTAATCCTGGAACTTAAGCCAAATGTAGTCTTCCATACTGAGGACATCTGTGATTGTCTGCTTTGGAATTTGTTCTCTGTGCGTCTTATGTAAGTGTAGGAGGAATCTTCCAGCTCTGATTCCTTTGTTTTATTTACAGCACATGAGAAAGCAGGCTTGGAAACCTGTCAACTAAAGTTTAGATGGAACAGAAAAGGGAAAAAATAGATTCTAAAAATAGTTCTGACTGAAAAAAAAGGATTAGAAAAAAGAATAATTATAGTCATTTTCATTCGTACATGCCTAAAAGAAAAGACAGAAACATGCAGAATGTAATCTGAGCGAAAAAAGCATCTAACGAGGTTTTGGTTATTGTTAGACGCTGAGGTTTGCTCAGGGCAATGGGAGTGTCCATTCTCTGCTCCTTACAGGTAAAAGGAGCCCTTTTCCAAAATCCTGCTTCTTCCCCAAAGTCACACAAATCCTCTTCCACTTCCAAGGAGACCGCCTCCAGCTCACAGCTCCCTTGAACGCAACCCAGATCCTCGGTTAGTTATGTCAGTACATCCTGATCTATCTGGATATTTTAGTTTTGAAAAAGAAGCGCATCCACTGGTTTCATGCTGGCTCACCTTGCCTTCATCACGCTTGGCTTAATGGTGAAGCAAAGGAATATTTTTAGGTACTGAGGAAATGAATGGTGAAAGAATATGCAAGATTTCCACACTATTCGTTCCTGAGTTAATGCCTAAATGCTTCTCAGAAGCCTGTATAGATCAAAGTTTCCCACTTACACTTCTGCTTTTATATCTTCTATTTACTAGAGTATATATAGTTATTGCCTCTGAAAAAAGTGTGAGGCATCTAACTTCAAACGGTACCCTTAAGTGGTGCTGACAGTGTACTTTACTTGCAAAAACCACAAAGCGGAACAAATAAAAAGAGCTGTTGTAAGACTAGCTAAAGAGGTTCAGGTACTTGCCATAATCGTTTTGTGGCTGGAGATAAGCCTGAAAGAACATTAAAGTTTCACAGCAGAGATGTGATGTGGAGTTGATAATGTAAAAAGGTTAAAAACGTGGGTTTTTTTGCTTATGCTTCTTGAGAGTAGGTTGTGAGATATGTATAAATCATTCATATTTTATTAAAACAGAGCTCTGATTCACTTTTTGAGGATTTCAACATATTACCATACCAAAGTACACTTTCTGTCCAGCTTCCACTCTTCAGCTATCTGTCTTCTTTGCTGTATTTCATCGTCTTCAATAGGATCTCCAAATTTTTGCAAGCTCAGCACTTACAGCTCTCATTTTCTGGCACTATCGTTTCTTTCTTCTTTTCAAATAACTGTCAGAACATCCTTCTTCACTTATGGAAGCCCTTCCCTTTATTTGTGATAAAAATTCTACAGAAACTGCTACTGGTAAAAGAGTGCAGAAGTATTGCATAAATCAGATTCTTTTAATAATGGAATAATTTTAAAATTCTTCAAGCAAACATATATTTGATGTTCCAGATCATTGCCACTATGCCACTATAATGTCAAAAGCATTCATATAATTTATCAATGAAAATTAACAAAAACTAGATTACATCATAGTAAGCCTTAAAAAAAAATCATCCTTTGGAGTATTAAAAAACCATATTTTAGATTGATTTAGATTGTGCATTAGTAACTTTGAGAAGGTATCATTTTAAAGAAATTCAGAGCATGGTGTTGTAAAGTCAGGAACCCAGTTCCCATTCTGGTATTCTGGGAAACAGTTCTTGGGGAAAAGTTGGATCTGGTCACACTGAATTTTATGCTGTCTGAAGCCCAACTTAAGTCATCTGATTAAAGACACCCACATAATTTATTGCTGTTGGACTTTGGATCTTCAAGCACATTTATTTGTAAAGATTGTGTATTATAGTTGTGGATGCCCCATCCCTGGAAGTGTTCAAGGCCAGGTTGGATGAGGCTTTGAGCAACCTGGTGTAGTGGAGGGTGTCCGTGCCCATGGTAGGGGGGTTGGAACTAGATGATCTTTGAGGTCCCTTCCAACCCAAACCATTCTATGATTCTATGATTCTATGATTGACTATAAGAGTCCATGATTCTATATTTCCGCAGTGTCACGTATTATAGTCATGAAAAATGCTAGTATTGTACATGGGCATAATATGAATGCAGAGAGAAATTCTTTTGCATAAAGTGTCTGTCATTATTCATACTGAACATTGAAGTAATTTCTAGCGTGGGTCAGGCCTACCTTTTTAAATATTTTACTGCGGACGTTTGACTAAGTAAAATATTCATGAATATATTTCAGAATAATCGAATCTAATTTAGATTCTAATTTAGAACTCTTCTATTCTACAGGTCGCACTCTTCATACTCTGCATACTTGTGAATTGGAGAACTGTTTCCCACTCTGGAAAACATTTCTGAATGTTAAACAGATTGTACTAAAGAAATACTACTCATTATTTTCTTATGAATGTATCTCAGGCATCCAAGCAGGATGCAAAAAGAACAGGCCATGTGAGCTAACACATATGATAAATAGTGATGATTTGAAGTGAACAGTTTGCAAACAGTACACAGATTGAAAAGTTTTTCTCAATGGTATTTAGCAAAAGCTTATAAATAACACAGATACTCATGAAAGTCAGGAAACATTTCTGAATGAAAATGAAACTTAAACACATGAAGGTTTTGGGCTGCCATCTCCTCCTTAGCTGATTGTACCTTAAACTCTGTTGGATCTCTGTTTCTCAAGATAGTTCTCAGTGTAGCAACTAAATGCAATAAATTCATGCCAAAGGTTGAATTTCTTTTTATGTTTAATGTGTGGGAAGTGAGAGTGATTGTACAATGCAGGATACCCGCGCATCTGGTATCTAACACGACACTTCTTGTAATGGAAAGCACATGGGCTTCCTAAACCCCAATAAAAGGAAACAAATCAAAGGAAAGACCAGTATGCATTATGGGTTTGTGCAGCCTGGCTTTTATTAGGTTGCATGAACTTGGAGGCAATGCCAGGTGCCAGCCATGATAACACTGCTACGAGCAGCGATTCTTGGTACGTTACAAGGCTCCTCTAATTTTAGGGAATGCTCCATTGCTTGAAACAGATCACTGAGATTGAAAAATAGATGAATGAATGCAAGCAGTGACCTGAGATACCACAGGACGTACTTGGTGGTATCTCTTTCATGTTTAATTCTGCTGCACTCTCCCCCAGACCCAGCGCTGAGGAGGCAGGATCAGGCCAAGGCACCAACTCTACCATCAGGGACAAGGTTCAAAAGCTGCAGCAAACAGCTCGTTTCAGCAGTTTTCCAGCTTGACTTTCGTTTCAAGGTGAAAGCAATGAATTGGGCTCTGTCAGAACTGACTTGAGTTTGGTCTCACAGTGATGTGGGGACTGACGTGGCAATGCGAACACTAGCAGTAAAACTGGTAAAGCGTTCAAGGACTTCTAAGGTTGTCAGAGCTTGTATCTATAGCCCCAACTATTTCTTACTGAAAAGCTGATCAGAAAATCCTCCAGTTTTTACATAGATTTTGATTATATCACGAACTGCAAACGTCTACTATCAATTGTGCATACCTATGTCTCTGTTTCTTTTTATTTTTTTAAAAAAAGTTTTTTTAAAGTCTGATTCATCTCTGAGACCGACACAGTATTCGAGTTGTATTAAATGAGAGAGTTCCCAGGAAAATATGAATAACCCCCTCTGTCTTCTTTCATTGTACAAGATCAGTAACTATTTCTGCTGCTCCTCACTCAAACTGATGCCAAGAAATGACAATTCAACTGTCTATCCTCTGCAACAGGCATTTTGTAGAAATAGAAGATTAGGATTTCCTCAAACTTTACAGTAAAATAGCTTGAATTGCCAATATGTATATCTGGATTGGGAAGATCCTGTCATCTACAATAAAGCAAAAGTATTCAGCATTTTGGTCATCCTAATCTGCCTCCCCAGATTTCTGTTACGTTTTCACCCGGATAAAATATTTGCTTATGCAATCTCTGCTGTGTGAGAAGGAGATCAAAGAGCAAAGTCTCATCTCAAGGTTATGTTCCAAATCCAACCAGAAAGAAAGTTTTTTGCCTCACGTGTAAGGAACAGTATCTTATCAGTCACAAATATCTTCTCAAAGGCAGCAAACCAACTCTAGAAAAGCTCAAAGTTTTAATCACTATAAAAGTGAGCCTAAGGAGTCAAAGGAGTCTGTGTCAAAGCTGGAATAAGAGCAAGGAAGCAAATCTGTGAAAAAATGAGTAGAAGTTTTTTTTTTAACAAAATGTGCCATTAAAATTCTCCAAGCACTCAACAGGAAACTTTGAATGGATTTGTTTCTCTGCAGTCTGGGGCACAAACGGTACAACAAAGTCGCCATAAAATTGCCTTAATGCATTCTATGGACCTGGTTGTGGTCGACTCTCTCTGCATGTGAGTATGTTTATTTGCCTCAGGGTTTTTTATTTTACTGTTGGCCTCATGTTCTTGAGGCTTCAAATCATTATTTATGAGACATTCTTCAACTTAAAATGAAAATTCACAGAGCAAATCATACACTTAGACGAATACCTCCTGCTTCCAAAATATGTGTGTGTATGTGTGTGTGTGTATAATTTTTTTTTTCCCAGGTGATAGGAATTAACCTGCCTTCTCCTAAACTGGTTGATTTCAAATGCATAAAACATCACAGGAGCTCAGGAGAGAGCAAGCTAATGAATGTGGTGTTATATACTCAGCTTCATTCTTCATCAATATTTGCTTTCTCTATACCACCTTCTATGACTAAAAGACTTTTAAAAGTCTTTCTTCATTTTAAAGACGACTCTGAACCAAACTCCCACTCTAAATAAGAGTCTACACCTCTCTTTCTTGCATCTACCTCCAGAGCTCAAAAGTTGTTCATGTCACTGCCCTTTGTTGCATAGAGGCAACTCAGTGAAAAGTCTGTTGGAGACCTTCTAGTAATACCAGTTTAGCTGATACAGAGTGGCTGGAACAAATCAAATCTTCATTTATGGTGTCAAAGGATCCATCAGGAATTGTTTTTTTTTTAATTTTGTTGCTATGGCAATGCTTGAACTTCTCCCCCTGAATTAGCAGGCTTCCTACTGCAATTATTTCTTCTGTATGTGGAAGCTTCTGATCTTCAACATCAGCAACCTGCCTAGACCTGTCCCCCTCTTCTCCTCACCTATTTGGGCACAGCCACCTCCACCTCTGTGTTTGGAAATAAGGCATCCTTCAGGCTAAAAGGTTGCATTGATACAACTGCAATGAGATTCTGCAATTGCTGATGCCATTTCAGACTGTCCTAACTGAATACTCCATTTTTGCCATTGCAAGTATCATAGTGCTTTATGTGAGAAGAAGTCCATGCATTTATGAGGATGCAGATATCCCTGGAGCCTGTATGGCAACTTGCAATTCCATGATTGGCTTATTTTTTCACGTCATTGACAGTGTTTTTTGGGGTCCAGGGTGAAATTTCTTCAGTGATAGTTTCCCATCAAGACAGCTCAAGTTAGAGGAGCGGTTCTTATATGGTCTGTTCCACATGGGTTGTGGCATTTGCCAGACTGAAGCTTCAGTTACTTTCCCCACACACAGTTGCACAAGGGCTGGTGTCTGCCAACCTGGACTCACGTGGCCAAATCCCACCTATGGCCTTGGGCTTAATGTTTCCCATAGGCTGAATCGAGGCTTTCAGATACATCAAACTTATAGAAAACACTAAGAACAAGGACTTACAGGGGACCAAGACCACCTAAATCAGATCAGTGCCTTTCCAGACAGATGTTGAGAGGACAGGGGCTTTTCAAGCAGCAATTAAGTTACCCCTTTAGTCCATAAAAATATGTTTCTCTTATATTTTGCTTATATTACACTCCAGTTTTTTGCTGCTTATAGTTTCAGGATTGTAAAAAACTCTCTTGTCCTGAAAAAGGCTTCCCTGGCAGAGTCAAGTCTTAGACTGAAAACAATTTTCAGATCTTTCTGTATTCAGTGATCTGGAGTGTTCACCAATGTGGAACGTTAAAGTTTGTCACCATTATCAGAGGATTTCTTAATTGACTTTTCTGACAAGGTTACCTAGTGGTTACAGCCACCTTATAATGAAGGTGTCAGTTCTTACACTATGGAGAGTAATGATAGACCCTTTTGAATGCCTGCTTCTGAATGAAGAAGGACAGTTTGACAGACCTTCACTCCAAGTAGCTTCAGGTTTATGAAAGGAGAGGTCATCCAGAATCCGTCAAGGAACCAGCTGAACTTCAAGCTCTGGAATGCTGTCGCTGTGAATTAACCAAGTTATCTCAAGCAACACCATACCATTTCCAATAATATATATCTTGGAGAAGAAAATAAAGACATTTAAAGCCTGCAATAGACTGTAAAACTGTTCCTTGTTTCATAGGTAAGTTTTTTGGTTCCAGATTTTTCATTTTCTGTCCGTCTTCAGAGGCTTAACAAAAAAACTTAACAAAAAAAGGGTAAATTTCTCACTAAAAGATAAGTTCTTTCCACTATTAAAATATTAAATACTTAACTGCTAACTGAAAAAAAGACTAATTTCTCCCATAGTGGCTGCTGTACAGCAATCCCTTTAAACAGTTTGAAATACATCAAGAAAAAAAATGAAAGAAAGGAAATTTAAAATATTTTGATTGAAAAAGTCAAATGACTTTTTTTCTGGGAAAACTCCCCTTTATTTCTCTCACATCCACAGAGATGCTTCAGAGGGAAGTCTTTTGTTTAACTTGCTAGCACCAGCAATCTCTAAGGCAAGGAAAATATCAATCCAATCTGGGAGTATAGGTCAAGAGATTTTAATTTTCTTTAAATGATTCCTAGGAGTTCTTTTGATGAAAACAAAGAAGAGAAAGGAAAAAAGTAAAAGAGAAGCGATGCAAACTTTTGGCTGATCCTCACTCATGCCTGGTATCTGACTGCCGTGCCTTGATGCTAGTACTCCTGCTGGCACCAGGCTGTTTGGTCCTGGGTAACTTCCAAGCACGTTATACCAGTTTTGTCCTTGAATTGGGTTGCTTCCAAAGCCATATGAGACAGAGCCTGGAAACTGTCAGACACCTGTGAGCTGGAGCCTTTCTTCATGGATTTTCTTTCAAGCTACTAAGGCTGGTCACACTTCGCTACATTAACTCCTCTGTCTGGTTTGTTTCTTGAGTAGAACCAGAGTCCCTGGGTGATGCTTTTACTTTTTCAGGGAGAAGGAAATGCCTTCTCCTCTCCCAGCTAGGGCTCATAAATCTGCAGGTAATATTTAAAAGCACAAGAATGTTGATTTGGGCTGAGTTCCTCATTGCCTTTTGAAGGTCACAGTGGCATGCATGGTGTCTCCAAGAGCCCCACAAAACCCAACCATCTCAGGTAATCACATTAAGAGGGTTATACAGGAGCAAAAGTCCTCAGAAGGGTTGAAATAGCTGCTGCGCCTGTCACTGCAATGCTGCAGCTGCAGGAGGAATTCACAAATGCCCTTCCTGATCAGAGCGGCTCTTGCAGGTTGGTATCATCCAAACCGGGCTTCCCAATCAAGAGTATTTTTATCTTACCCAGATCCTGGTTGTGTACATCATCATCGCTTTAAAAGGGGACAGAAGAGGCCAGTGGGGCAGAGTGAGGAACCAAAAGGGAGTAACCTCTCTTTTTTTCTCATTGCTTCAGCTGCACCAAGAACCTGCACTGCCACCACAGAGCAGTCAGTCTCTGTAACCCGCTCCATCACTTTTCACCCCACTCAGGGAAATGTCACTGGTCACATTCCTACACAGGGCATTTCACTGGTGCTTGAACTAGCCTCAGATGATATTTTTATGATACAAAAGTGGTGTGATGGAGAAAGAACAAAAAAATCTGAGCCATTGATAAGACAATTTTCTTCTTCTAAAGGTGAAGCCTAGTGAGCATGCCTGTAATCACCAGGAGGAGAGCTTTTGCTCCAGTTTTCCGAAACAGAGATGACTACGATATACTGGAGCCTGCAGCTCCCTTCACTCCACTTTGCATTGCCCTTCCAGCACTGTAAACCAAGTCATTTATTCCCTAAGATCATCAAATTTTAATTCTTTTAATAATCAAATTACCAGCAAAACTAAATGTGACAGGTCCATTTCCAACCCTTTTAATGATCCTCCCATTTTGCCATCCACAGTCACCTGCCTTTATCACTTTCTCCCTTGTGCCTTGGCTCTGACACCTACGAGCCCCGAAGGCTTTATTTACATTAATTAACAAGGAAGTTTTCTTCCAAGTGAATAGCCAGATTATCTGACTCTTGATTTAATGGCAGAGTCAGCTTTATATACTGTGATTTACTGTTAAAAAATATGAACCAAGAGAAAACTGGCCTTCTGAAGTGTTCGAGCAGACGGCAGTACCACTCCGAGTTGGGATATTTCAGCTCTGGCTGACGTCCCGCACTTGAAGCAGATAATGCAGTTTTGCAGTCGCCCGTTTACTTTTGCCATTTATTTGCAGATTTCTTCTGCAGTCCCAGCTCCCTGCACATGCCTGGAACTATGATTGCTCTCTTTGTGGCATTACTCATTGCTTATCTCTGGGCAGCAACTTAAGGATGCAGCTTGCCCCAGAGACACCACGCAAAATGAAGCTGTGCTGTAGGTGATGCAGTGTGTTGGAAGAAAGGCAGAAGGAGAATGGAGGTTGACAAAGTCACTTACACTGGATTTTATAGAAGATTTTATAGATTTAGCAACATTTGCCTCTCTCGTGGCCCAGGGTATTTGCTGGAGAAGTGTGCTATTTGCATGCGTGCTCTGAGGACTAGAGGTGGGGGGAGGATCTGAACAGTCAAATGGGAGGCTCAGAAGCAGGTTGAAAGCTGAAGACACATATTTAAGGTCTCCACGAAAACTCAACACGCATAAATCCAGGGACTGCAATTAAGTCAACATGCAGAAGTTACTCATCTATTAGTCACTCACTGGCTCCTCCAAACATGTCATGGCTCAAAGTCCCTCCATTACTCCTATATAGGAAACTACACATTATGGGTGTATGTGCAAGATTTTTCTGCTGCCGTCTATGGCTTGGGCATATTAAACAACATACCACTGGCACCTTTTTCATTAGGCAGGACAATGAAAGTAGAGATCTTTATTTGCTTGCATCCATTTTTAGTACATGAGATCCTTTCTTATTCTTTGACATGCATAACCCTGACATTTCCTTCTCATCCCTCCATGTCCCCTGTATATCCAGCTGCTAGCCCTGAACAATAGCTCATGGAATCATCTGTAGAAAGAGCATCAGTTAACATCAACAATTGGAAGTAAAGGTCTAGCAAATTATGTAGGAACATTATGAAGGTCAATGTGCATGATAACATGTGTGCTCACTTCACTCATCTTCCAACCCAGGACCAAAGCTGTCTTAATGAACCTCCAGCACAGCACGAGAAGTTAGTAGCAGGATCCTCTGGTAATGAGCACTGGTCAAAGATCTGATACCTTCACAACTGCTTTATCGTGATGCTGTTACAGACAGTATCATTATTCTTTTTCCCCTTTATCCACTTGCATTCCTTCACACATATATGAGAAGTTCTCTGAGGAGCAGTTTTGGAGTCATCACTGGTGGTAGGGAGAACAAGCAACATTGCAACAGATGTAATAAGTACTTAGCAGAGAATGAGGGCGGCAAGAATACAGCATGTACCTAGGAAATCCAGCACACACATCTGCAACGTGTATCAGGAATGAGTGGAAAAGATAAAATATCAGAGATGTGGTGGTCCTGAACTTTGCTTGCTTAACTAACAGCTAACATTACCTTCATCCATAATATCTGCCTAGCAACAACAGAGCTTCCAGTCTCTCCTAGTGGTAAATTTCAGTGCAAGCTGTGCTTTTCTGGGTATCTCACAGAAAGGTCATTGCCAGTGGACACATAATGGGCATTAGTGATTCTGAACATTTTTCCAACCTCTCTTAGAAGTGCTGCATAAGTCAAACAATGACCTGTTTAGCTGTGCTGTGCCCCTGCATGAGAAGAGCATCAACAAACTGGAGCATCAGTGCCTGGAATAACAGAATATCTTTTTAATGATTTATGATTCTAGCTAGCAAACTTGCTAGCCAGATGGATCTGCAACTGAGCAAACCAAGGCTGACCCAAGGCTATAGAACCTGTGTCAGCACACTACAAAGGTTTTACTGGGGATTGATTGTGTTATCTCAATGCCACATAATCATCTGCTTAATTTTAAAAACTTTTTTTTTTATTATTTTTAATTATTATCGCTTAATCCAGACATTCTGTGTTCACTTTCTCACCTGGTGCTGATACGTCAGCTTCTGGAGTTCAAATCTTTTAGTAATTTGCTGCAAGATATTAAGCTTTATTATGTATTTTTGCTTCTGAGAACAGCAGGTAAAATTTGCAAAGTCATGGGAGACAGATAGCAGACTGAAAAGACAAATGAGGAGCAATCTCCCTCTAACCAACCAGAATTGTACCCACAGCTTAGAAGATATATTGGATGATTTCGAAGTTGCTGTACCAACAGCTAATGGAGGAAGATCAATCTATGTTTATTTATTCAGAGTGGTTATCTTTTAATAGAATATTAACTGGACTCTTTCTTGCAGAGTGCATTTCTAACAAACAATTTTATGTGTAGAAATCAAGAAACAAATTTTAAAATATCCACTTTCGCTTCTTTATTTTAACCTCTGAGACAGTATCTGAAGCCAACTTGTTATAAAAGACATTCTTTATCTAAGGTTGCATGTATGGGCTAAAGGGCTCATATCCTTCCTCATCAGTGTATTACCTGATCAATATAGAATCACAGAATCATGGAATGATTTGGGTTGGAAGGGACCTTAAAAATCATCTAATTCCAACCCCCTTGCCATGGGCAGGGGATATAATATAATGCTTTTTTGGCTCATGACATGCTTCGAATAAATTATTTTATTTCAGCATTAGTCTATTTACTCTTACTCTGTTTATAAATGATATACTTCCATGTGTATGTATTGAAAATTTCAAATGAGCGAGTATCAAATGATGAATGCAGTACATTCATCTGACTTTCTGGGCAAACACACTGTTTTATTCACAAATTCTATTTTACTTTCATGAATATGGTCATCACAATGAAGCTCCTTTTAATCATTACTCACAAATATTGTGTATTATAAGACCATGCTTTCAGGTAAACTGAGATTTACTGCAAAACTTGCAATCAGTTCTGCTGCCGGATTGAGGATACAGTATCCCATGTACTCCTTCTGTCTGATAATCACTAAACCACAAGATGTCCACATCTTCTTGACTACGTATAGGCTATGCTGCTTTGTTTCTGGTGAGTTGTGACACATCACCAAATTTTCAGAAACTTCAGCACTTTCTCTGACTTCACATACTCAGTTTTCATCTCCTAAAAGTCTCCTGCTTGGAAATCCTCACCAAATAGGATTTCTTCCTACTTGCTTTCCGTTCCCTAATGTCCATCTAAGTTGTCCTTATCAAGGTCAGTTTTAATTAGTGATCTGAAATTTGAACTCTTTCATTAATGATCTAGAAGATGGAGCAAACATCATATTAATGCAGTGAATTGATGATACTAGAACAGAAGAGGACGGACTCAAGCAACAAGGAGAATTCAATGCTAAGGAGGACAAAGAAGTTATTTCTCTTCATCAAAAATATCCCTTTTTTCCTCTCCCTCAACTTTCTCTATCTTCTCTATCTCTTAGTTTGATTTTCTAATTTGATAGCTCCTTGTTAGGCATATACTACACTTGTTTTATCCTAAAATACAATATTTATAGTTTGAATCTCTAAGTCTGGGTTCAGTATGGGCTTAGTTGAGGACAGTGAAATCAAAGGCATGGTATGTCATGTAATTAAGTAACCTCTTCTAGAGAAAGGTTAAAATGTATATTGTTGCAGTATGGTGAAGCCACTTGTCTTATTTTACCCCACCTTTTATGGAGGTACAAGGAGATAAGCCTATATCAAAAAATGGGCCGGACTCAAAATTGCAAGATGAGTTGAAACTAAAGTTTTTGGAGCTCACCTTTTCTTTCCTTGTCCTTCACTCCTTCATACCAGTTTAAACCAGAAGTAATATAACACCTGTCAGATGTATTATGTTATCATACTTTTTTGTAGCTTTTCACATAGACCTTAACAGTGAAGAAGATGATACCACAAACTGGAGAACAAAGAAGAATGAAGCCCAATATATTTTGCATATCTCCTGAAGATACAACCAACCTTCCCCATGCACACACTTGAAATGAAAAAGTACATGGACAACACTGCTGATACTGCATTTACTCCTGCCAGTATCGCTGTTTCAGCACAAGATTTTTAGGCATCACTATCACAACTAATTTTTTTCTATCAAGCCAAAACCAAACACATAAATTACTCCTTACTCTTCAAATCAGGGCATCTTTGAAGACCTTCTACCCAGCAGTGTACAGAGGAGGATGAAAGCAGTGTTTGACACTTATAAATGGATGTGCAAGGACTGGTCAGGATTTTTATAACGGCATGCTTTGCACAGTCACTATTCAATAAGGTTTCCCAGGTCTCAGCTGTGAGTCAATGAGTAAGCACAGAGGTATCATATCAGAGTGCAAGTGAGACAAAAGGGAAACATTACCAGATAACTAATTGCCTGGTGGGTAGGAAATTCACTGTAAATGTCTATGAAGCTGCAATTTACTGCTGCATCCAAGATGATATTCCAAGATGCATCTCTTTCATACGTTCCTTTGAGGAAAATTTATAAAAGAATAGTTTGCAAAAGACTGGCGAAAAGAAAGCCAAGAGATCCTTGACACATTGTGAAGCATGATTTTTATTTTACAGCCAGCCTTTCATTTTTCCTCCTCCATTCCCTTCATGACATTATGTGAGTTTCAAAGGGATCTTTGAGACAATGTACGCTGCAAGAGAGGAGCATGTATGATAACAACCGATGCCTCAAATGCCTCACTCCAGGTTCACATTAATAGCTATGAGTTTGGAGATAAGAAGGTTTGCCATTCATCCCTTCGAGAGGCTCCTTTTCATGTCAAAGGCAGAACTTTTGAACGTATGCTAGTATTTCACAAATCTATCAAACAACCACGATAGCCTTGCGACTGATGATTGAAGCTGTCAAACTTTTTCTCCCTGTCCATCCCTCTTTGGTGTAGTTGGAGTAGCTTTCTGGTAGCAGCATCACTGAGTATTTCAGAGGAGTCCTAGTACTTTCACAGGATCTCCAGAGATCTTCACTTTCATGCCTAGCTTAGACTCCCCAGCAGCTCCTCCTGGGAATATATCAGTGTGTCTTAATTCAGTAATAGCTATTGCTAAACTTGATAGTTTAAAAGATCTTTTCATTGATCCCAGATACTCCTTGCTTTTCCAATTTCCTGCTCAACACTATGACCATAGTGTGTTCTCTATCAAACTTCCTCTAATGAGACACCTAAAGATTTGTTGTCCCCTGCAGCAATCCCAGCTGGAGGTAAGTTTGTTCTGCAAAGGCAGGCAATTTGTGGAAAGAATTCTCCCCAGCTTTACCATAGGTGGTCGGATAAGGAAAATAAAAATGCCACTGCAAAAGTGTTTCTAGTTTGTACTTTACTGGTTCATCATCTTAAAATCATTAAGGAGAGGTAAGTTCCATTCTTACTTACACAGACAATAACTGGAGCCACCAATGGAGGGGTTCACGTGCTGCCTGAGAGAGGAACCGGGTGTACAGAACTTGTCCCACCACAAACAGCTTAGACAGCAATACAGCAGAAATCCTTGAGAAGCAGTAACACTGTGTATTTTTCAGATAAATGTTCCAAAAATCTATTAGGACAACTCATCTTCAACTCACAATTCCATATAACTGCACTCCCTCCCCTCCCATTCTTCCCACTGTGAGAATCTTAGAATAAGGATTTGCTGGGTTTTTTTCCTGCTGGTGGTGGTTTTTGTTTTATTTCGGTACGTCTTTGCAATTTTGGAACCTATGCTTGTTCAGTAAATACATCTGGCTGATGTCAGAAATGGGATAACAGAGCTCTCTGGAGAAAGTCCATGACCATGCGATATCCTCACAGTACTCCCAAAATGCAAAGGCCAAGATTCCCTTGTGGCTCCAAGGGCAGAAACAAGTTTCTGTAATGCTCTTCCTGCCTCTGTGTTGTAACCACCTCTTGTGCCTTGACTTACAACTAATTTGTGAGCTCTTGATGGTTCAACCATTCTGGTTGCTGGTTGTACAGCACCCTTCCTAATAGTGCCCTGATATGATTGGAGAACCTAAGGAATAACTCAGTATAGATATCTGCCCATTTCTTCTCTAAGGTATACTATTCATATAGCAAAAGGAGGTCTGGACATGATGTTTCAGTGGTATTTTAACCCCGATCATAAAATAGTTTTGCATGCTGCAGACCATTGAGCACACGTTTTTGCTGGAGTGAAAACCAGAGAGGAACCTATATCTCAAACTCACAAGGGACAGAGATGAACATCTAACATTAAGCATCAAAGATTCATCCCGGGCTACACATGATTTACAGGGAATTTGAATTGACGTTTTTGTGGCCTTTTACAAATTTTGAAAACCCATATGCCTGAAAATGATATGTTTCTGAGTTACATGCTTTTGAGCCTTATGAGATGCAATCAAGTCCTTAAAGAAAGAGTTAGTATTGTATGAACTGTTAATTTGGTATTGTTGTTATTGTAGTTTAAAATTATAAGCTCACCATAAATTAAAATAACATCTCTTTGCTAGCTGGCACAGGATCAAAGCTAAACATTTTCCAGCCTGAGTCTTCAGAGATTCTCTTCTTTTCTGGATGCTAAAAATCTTTATTGCCCTTTAAAATTTTGATTTGCATTGGAAAGATTAAATCTGAGTTTTGATGTGTAACTGGGTGATATAGAACCCACACATTTTTTGCTTTTCTGATATAAGGTTGTGGTTCATTTCACCTTTACTCTGTTTAGAAAACACAACCTGGCAACTGAGACACAGACCTGGGTGCCAGGTTGTAACCAACTCTCCAGGACAGAAGCATGTGCTTCTCATTTTCTTAATGGCAATAAATGAGTGTCATTTTTTCCTATTCTACCATCCTTGCCTGTTTCAAACCATCATAGAAGACTGACTTACACAAAAGGAGGAGGAGGAGGATGCTTGTCCACCTTCTGCTTGTATTGCCTTGTACATCCTGTCCTTTGTAAGCACTAAGGTGCTCCATTGACAGAAGAAAAATACTTGGAATGAAGATGCCAAAACTTTAAACAGAAGCACAGTCCAGATCAATGCATGAGCATATTTTTTTCATTTTTCATTAGCATGTGAAATGTTATAAAATTCAAACAGAGCTTCTATGAGGAATAATATGATTTAATTTGCTGACAATGACCTCTGTCTTGAAAGTGATATATTTGGAGCATTTTAAAGAGCTTTCTTTTTTTTTCCCTCTCATATAACTGCTTCCAGACCCTCATGCTACAGGATGTGGAAGTTCTGCTTTACTTTTCCCATTTCCCAGGATCCAGATGGCTCTCTTCTGCACTTTCTTCACTCAACAATGGATGTCTTCAACAGAAATGGTTACATAAATGTATGTGTGTACAAATCCCTTAATTGCAATTCACAGTATTTAGAGAAACAGTCAAATTAGGTAATCATAACTGTCCTTCCTAGCCTTAAAAATTGAGAATGAAGATGTTTGCAAACACCCAGGAAAATTCATTGTTTTGACTGCTTTGGGGATACATAATACTTTACCTGCAATACTGGAATAAATATTGGGTCTCTGATATTTCAAATATTTTTTTTCTCCAGCTCAGTATCAATCTTTTGCACCAGTAGAGACAGGTAGGAGTTGGACATTCGTAGATAATGAGCTCTTCGATAATGTAGACAAAAGTTACAGACAAGCATCTGTAGTTGGACAACCAAGCTAGACTGAGATCCACAATTTTAGTCCAGAAAGATTGAAATAGTGTTTGCAGAGGATTCTACAGCACTTATAGACAAATCACAGTAAGCTGAAAACTATATCCTCTTGTTCTAACACACAGAAAATCAGAGAGGTCCCCAGGTGTTTACTATGCAACAGGTCAGACTATCTGACTACAGCGGTTCCTTTGGATGTTTTAGTCCTGGAATCTGTGAGCCTGTAGTTGATATTGTATCTCCTAGCAAAAGTTTAGCTCCTTGCACAGCTACAGTGCACGATTAAATCAGAAATTCCAGTTATGCTGCATGCAGCTGTGGTACTGGAAGGGAAGAAAACTCAGCCTGTGAGATTAGAAGCAGGGTAAGAGAAATGAGATGTTCTCAGCTACCGAGAATATAAATAACTGGAATTTACTCTAAATGTTTTGTTGATTATTTCACAACTTGAATCACTTTTTCCAAGAATACAAATGTGAATGGGGAAAAATCAAGTTAGGACTCCTCTAGAAGCAGCATATTGTCTGATTCTCTTTCCTTGGCAAATTGATCTGACTCCAATTTGCTGTTGCATATTTGATATCCCTTTTTGTCCTGAAAGATAAAGCCAACCTGAATTACTGTTTGGCAGAATTGCTACAATAGTGGCATGAATTTGTCTTTCACTGAGTATGAGGGACTGAAACAATGAGCTGCCATTTACAGGAAGGATGTTACTTTATTTTAAATTCAAGTGAATATAATTGGTTACGCTATGATGTTACTACTTCAACGGCAACCCCCTGAAGTGTTAGAATTCCTGTTTTCATTCAAATTGATTAATCTATTGGAAGAGGAACTTCTAGGACATGGACTCATAGAATTAATAACTTTGATCTATCGCATTTAGAGGAACTATTTTCAGTTGTGGTATTCTCCAGGCATTTCTAGACAGGGCTTACCAACATAGTCCCATAAAGCACACAAAACTTCCAGTTGTGTGAAGCTTCACCTCCACCCCAGGTACTCAGTCTCTCCAAATGAAAATAATTTCATGAGATCAATGCCAAGGTGGTCTTCACAATTAGATTAAAATCCTCTCAGGTAGGAGAATAGTTCCTCTAACAAATGCTTCAAAAACCACCAAGGATGGAACATCTTTAAACAGTGTACACTGTTGTCCTCTCCAATAGTGAAAATACGATCACCCAGCAATATCTAGATATACTGTGCCCTGTGCCTAACAGTTTTTGAGGCCATGTAGAGGCAGTGGCTCATTAGAAGGTCAGCTATTGGTACTCTTTAGCTCTGTTTTTCCATCAGTACAAAGAGGAAAAATTTCTCATTAGTGACAACAGCCAAAGCAAGACGAGTGGCCTTTTTTTGACCTTTTGTCCTTCTTACAAGCATAGGTGCCCCAAACAACTTCCAACTAGTTTCAGAATATTTGTGAACAAGTAACTATCCGAGAGTCAACTTTCGCAATCTTTGACTCCAGGGAAAAATTACCTGTATCCTGATTCCAGTGCCTTTGTAGTTGAAGCTAATGTGGTGTTATTTAATGGAGACTGTTGTCAGTTTTGGGGAACTTCCAGATGACAATCTCTAGTAAGGGGTATCAACAAGTTCCCTTGCGAATGGCACATTTTATGCTCTTTGGTTTCTGAGTTATAAAAAGTAAGAAGGAATTTTGTAGAATGAGAAGGATATCTCCATAAAATATTACTGGGTAGCTGATGTGCAAATCATTAATATAAAAGATTACAGTTATAGGAACGTAAAGTCTTTCAACTAGGATATGAATAATTTCCAGAGAGTAGGATAGCGTTACAGAAAACTTTCCGATATCAAAGAGAAGCTATTAAAGACAAAATGATACAGAATATTTTTTGGAATTACATTAAATTATACTGAAATCTTTAAATCACTTTCCTTTTACAATCATTTTATATCTTCTACTTTCAAATATGTAATTTTTGGAAAAGAAGAGATTGCAAACGGAACAAGACTAAATTTTAAAAGGCATGATATGTGCAAATATTTCATTTTAACTGGTGGCAGCTGTTTAAGGAAGTGGAAGGCTGATCAACTCTGCAATGGAAATAAAGCAGTCATTGAATACACCTCAGCACCATGGCAGGAGGAGGAACAAAGTAAAGGCATCTGAGTAAAAGGAGCCTCAGCTGGCCCCTGCTGCAAACGCGGAGATAGCCAAGATGTATGAAATGGAGAGTTATTCACTTCTCTTGTAATAGCAAGAGTTCAGTGGACCGTAAGTGTGTTTATGTTTACAGACTGTATCTTTCTCCTCCTTCAGAAATGATTGTTCAGGGTCTCCGTTTAGCTACCTTGCATCTGATCACTGTATTTTTTATTAGGGCATTAACCTGCTATTTCTACTGTACTCGTGCATGGCTTGCTTCGGGGGTCGGGAAGGACCTGGTGTGAGCAAACCCTGGGAGCCCTCTTCTTCACACCAAGAGGGAGTGCCTGAAGGGCACCACGCAACCATCCTTCTTCAGCCTCCTTTAACATTGATACACAAAACAAAGTTAGCAAACCTCCAGACTAGACCCCAGTGTGAAACTTTCCTATACAAGACATTATAGATAAAACCTAAACATTAAGGTAGGGGCCAGAACTGAAGTTGTTGGTAGATTTTGTGTGGACTTGAACTGACTTTCAGTTAAGACCTAATTGAAACATAAAATATTTAATCACAGTTCATTAAATGTCTTTGAACTGATATTTGTCAGGCATTTCAGTTTTCTGAATTTTCCACTTGTCACTGTTCAAAAATTTTCATTTCTTTTTCGCCTGATTGCCACAGAGAAAGATAATAAATGACTAGCCCTGGAGCAGGGTCCCATAGTGCACTGCATGCTGGGACTTTCACAGTACGTTTCTGCTCCAGGGATCATGGCGGACACAGTGAGCTGTAGAGCTTATTGATGGCATGTCTCTGCCTTCCCTTATGTATTCCCTGTATAGAGTTATCGACAGATATTTGGCACCCACCACCTCCTCTCCTTGTTCTGTACTAACAGACAGGACTTTCCACCCTCACTAAGATGCTTGTCATACTTGGCACCTGCTCCATACTGCTGTGGACCAACCAGTTTTACTCATTTTGGGACCTAATTAAATCCCTTACTGCCTTATTGAATGAGTCACTTCATTTTTAATGACTTCTCCTAAGTTTCCTGCAACTCCTTTTAACCCAGAGAGAAAAACACAAAACTAAAAAGTCCAGAAACCAAAGTCCTGGCATTCAGCACTTAAGCTCCATTTGAGCAAGTGTCTTGCAGTCTGACCTTGGGGACACGGTAAGAAATCTGTCATTCTCTCAGCCTCGTCCCCTGAGCTAACAACAGAGGTGATCCCAAATCCCTTTTTAATGACTTTGAAGACATGACCTGAAAATCTGTTGAACCAGTAGGAAGACTCAATTTGATTTTTCATTGTTTTGGATTGGGCCCAAAGGCAGCATGGAACAGGTAGGTGAAGATCAACCACGCCAAAAAGCTCCAAGATCTGACTAATAGAAGGGTAAAGTAGTTTCAGTATAATTCTCACAGAAGTCTTGCATCAGTGTTGCTATGAGAAAAGTAAGATCATAGAATCATAGAATCATAGAATGGTTAGGGCTGGAAGGGACCTTCAAAGGTCATCTAGTCCAACCCCCCTGCAACAAACAGGGATATCTCCAACTAGATCAGGTTGCTCAGGGCCTCGTCCAACCTGGCCTTGAACGTCTCCAGGGATGGAGCATCCACCACCTCTCTGGGCAACCTGTTCCAGTGTTCTACCACTCTCATGGTAAAATATTTTTTCCTAATATCCAACCTGAACCTACCTCCCTCTATTTTAAAACCATTACCCCTTGTCCTATCACAACAGGCCCTCCTGAACAGCCTCTCCCCATCTTTCTTGTAGGCCCCCTTGAGGTACTGGAAGACCGCTATAAGGTCACCCCGGAGCCTCCTCTTCTCCAGGCTGAACAGCCCCAACTCTTTCAGCCTGTCCTCATAGGAAAGGTGCTCCAGCCCTCTTATCATCTTCGTGGCCCTCCTCTGGCCACGAATGATGCACCCGGACACCTCAGAACAGCCCAGCTTTCCTTGCAACTGTCACACAGATGTTTTTTTGGCAATCACCAGCTATGGTTTGAACTATATGCACAAAAAGTCTGTAGACAGACTAATTCCGTATCATCCAGAATTGCTGTGGTGTTTGCAGTGTCTACTCACCCGCTGTAATTTTTACTTCTGTTTCTTTCCCAGCGTTCACATCTAGAAATCTATCATCAGCTTTTATGCATTTTCCTCGGAATGTACAATCTTATTTGAGCTTCCTTTTTAGGTTTTTAATTTAATTGCACCTCTCCATCTTCTATCATGAAGACCATCACTGTCCCTCTCTTAGAGAGTTACCTTAGACAAGGTATTCCCAACCTTCTCACAGTAGCTTTTCCTGTAACTAGACATTTCCATCTCAATCATTTCTTTTTGGAATTTAAAATCATTCATCCACTTGCCCCAGCAACCCTTTCCCTCAGAGCCTTTCTCCTCACTACAATTTTGACTCCTGGCATACAATAGCTCTTTTCATTGCAGCAACCTGAACTCTCATTCCATATAGACCTCTTCCGTGTGTCCTGTGTGAGCTCTCCCTTCAAACCTTAGCTGAGAATGCTTTCCACCACAATTCTGAATTCCTCTGTCTTTAACTTTGTTTTTTTAATACCAGTCGGCTTCCCTTAAACCAGTAAAGCATTATGGGATATCATTTGTATAAAAGACGATTGTTGCTTTAAAGTTATGCCCAATTTTTGCGTGGTTCAGAATGGGGGTATTTTATGCCCAGGAGCTCATGATCTGAGGATGAACGTAGTTTAAAGGAGAGAAAGAGAACCAGGCACACAGCCAGTTTTAGACTACTTTTGAGAGCAGGCAGCAGTACTTTATGCCAAGTTTTTGGACTAACTCCCCATCAAATATGAATAGGATCAGACTTTTCGCTCTAGTGAATTTTAATGAGGTATATTTGCTACCAAATAATAAATACATGCTGCACCTAATATCTCAGTTAGAAAATCATCTACTTTGTCAGTCTTTGAAGCCTCTGCTCTGACTGGGTAGAGTATATTCACATCAATTCACTATAAGTAGTACAGCACAAAGGAGTTTTTAAGATGTGGGTGAAAGGTGGGCCACTTTTAGAGAGGGCTATATTTGGCAGGGCTCATCAGCAACAGTGGAAGTTGTTGATCAACAACCTGCAAAGCTAGAAGCATTTGCAGAGGGTGAGCAGTCATGGGGGTGAGGAGGACTCAGAGTCCAGCAATAGAGGAGAAGTAGGGAAGGGAAGAGTTATGCAAAGCTTCAAAGAGGGTGATGCACTGTTGAATCAGGAGGTAACAGCCATCTTCTGTTGAACAGGGTTGTATTGTACTTTCTCTCTGTTTTCTGCAATGATTGTCACAGTTTATCCCTGCCACTGCAGTGCTATAAAAAGTTAAATATTGTTATCTGAACACAGAGGGAGGGAGGGAAGTTAGACAGATTTAGAAATACACTGTTATAAAACCAGCAGAAACCGTGCTGGAGAGAGACCCTAAAGGGGAGAGTGTTCCCAGCTCCCCAAAATCTTCCACCTGTATCATCCTGTCCCACCTGGATGCTTTCTCCCCAGCTTAAACAGAGCCATTATAGGGTTGTATATCATCCCAGTGCCTACATCGAAAGGTTCATTTTGCTAGTGCTGCATCATCATCCACATGTCAACTATTTAGTGCACAGTGTACCAGTCAGATACATCACTGGAAGTGAGCCGATTTGAGGATAATGTATGTAACAGATAATACAATTACAAAGCTGTTGGGGCTTAATTATGGGACGCAAGCAACCACTGCATCTGCACCACAACCACCTGGGAACAGAGAAATGAATTATTTTCCATGTGCACGTCATATTGATGACTCTTTTCTATTGACACTCTTGATACTGGCAGTAAATTAGATTAGACAGAAGGGGATTTTTCCCATTTCAGTCCATGCTAACTGAAAGGTAATTTTAAGTCTCTGCATATTTACTGAGTAAACTTCAATCTGGCAGCTTTGAACAAAGGAGAAAGAGGAGAGGAATGAAGGTTTTTTTAAATGCCACTGGCTTCCTTGTGCAACAGACTGTTAAATCCTATTAGCAAAGTTTCCCCAGGAGTAGCTACAATGTGAGGGATGTGGTACTCTCAGTTACTGTGATGCTTAAATATCCAACCATTTGGTTTGAGGACAATGTTTTAACTTTTGGGATAAAATCAGTAGGAACACAAACTGTACTGCCCTTTGGGCCTCTGAATCCACCAAGTCAGCCCAAACCCTTCAGGAGAGTTTGAATGCTCTTGTGGTCTCAGAGCCTGATCCAAACATCAGACATGTCAATGAACAGTGTCACTTGAGCAGGCTTTCAGTGAGGCTCTCCACACTTGAGTTGCCTCAGTATTTAACTTGCAGAGAGCTGGCAAGTCACTGACACAGGGACACTGGGTAAAGGGACATCCTCTTTGCACAAGATTTATGATTTTAGTGTTGGTACATGAGCAAAGAAAATTCTGTCTCATTTCTGATTGCTTTTGCAGAGGTGGCATACACCTGTATCTTTCAGAACACTGTGGTTTGGAGGCCTTTCTACTTGTAAACAGAGTCACACAGGAAAGTTCTGTATTCAACTCTTATCTGGTTTCAAGCATGACCTGAGCTGTTCTGTTTTAATACGGATTTAAATTCAACATTTTTCAAAGGAACAGTTCGGCTTTAGTGCCATTTCAAGGGGAAAAGGAAAAAAAAAAAAAAAAGAAAACCAAAGTGATTCAATTTCGAAAAATATTTCATACTGACCAATTCTGTTCAGCTTCAGGTCAAGAAAAAATATATCTTTAAACCAGGTGTTCATTTGGGTTCAACCTGAAGTCAAGTCTCTGCTTGTAAATTCCATTTATGTTAGGAGGGAGGCATTCATAAGCAGTAAATAAGAGACAGTGCACAACAGTCACTCTAGACATAAAACCCCACTTCAGCATCGTAGGGACAGTAACAGCTAACATACTCATCGAACTGCGGATATTGAAGCAGTTCTTAATTTTTCTGAAACTAAAAAATACTCCCTTCTATAAAAATGAACACAAAGACAACGAGGAATTGAGCACAATTACTTTCCAACAGTTATTCATTCAAAAAAAGCGCGACACCTGATGACATGGTGTTGGAAGAGCCGAACTAAATTGCTTGAAAAGATGAAGTGCTGCTTACAGAGTCAGGTTTTATTTGGTGGTCTCTTGGTACTGATTTAGCTCGACCTTGCTTTGTTTAGAAGAGCTGCCAAAACTCACAGTTTAGCAGTGACATTACTGCAAGTGTTTGATAAATTCTGCTTCTTTTACTTTAGGCCTTCTGACTTCCCGTAACTGATTGATCGTTTCTACCAATGTGGCTAGCTTGAAGATTAAGTATTTTCCAGTAATGGATGTGAAGGGAAAGAAAAGATCAAATATAGATTACTTACAAATGTAAAATAAACAGTAGTCAGGCAAGGGCCTGAGGGAGAGGGGAGAGGAATTGTTCTGCTGTGTTAGAAGAAACCTGTATTATTTACCAAAACTATATTTCATAGAATCATAGAATGGTTCCAGTTGGAAGGGCTCTTAAGAGATCATGTAGTCCAACCCTTCTGCCACAGGCAGGGACGTCTTTCACTAGATCAGGATGCTCAAAGCCTTGTCCAACCTGACCTTCAACACTTCCAATGCTGGGGCATCCACAACTTCTCTGGGCAACCAGTTCCAGTGTCTCACTACCCACATCATAAAAAAATTTCTTCCTTATCTCTTATCTAAATCTAACTCACTTCCATTTAAAACCGTTGCTCCTTGTCCTGTCGCTACAGGACACTACAGTCTCTCTCTGTCTTTATAATAAGCTCCTTTTATGTATTGAAAGGCAGTAATAAGGTCTCCATGGAACCTTCTCTTCTCCAGGCTGAACAACCCCAACTCTCTCAGCCATTCCTCATAGAAAAGGTGCTCTAGCCCTCAGATCATTTTTGTGGCCCTTCCCTGGACACATTCTAAGAAGTCCAGGTCTGTCTTGTCCTGCATAGCTCAGTGCATTACTCCAGGTGGGGTCTCACAGGGGCGCAGTCTCCCTTGAACTGCTGGCCACACTTCTTTTGATAAGCCCGTGATATGGTTGGCTTTCTAGACTGCAAGTGCACATTGTTGGCCCGTGTCCAATTTTTAATCCATCAGCACTCCCAAATCCTTCTATGCAGGGCTGCTCTCAATCCATTCAGCCCCCAGTCTGGATTGATATTGGGGATTACCTCAAACCAGGTCCAGGACCTTGCACTTGGCCTTGTTGAAGTTTATGAGATTCACATTGGCTCACTACTCGAGACTGTCTAGATCCCTCTGGATGGAATCCAAACGAGGGCCACAAAGATAATCAGAGGGCTGGAGCACCTCTCCTATGAAGACAGACTGAGTGAGTTGAGGTTGTTCAGCTTGGAGAAGAGAAGGTTCCAGGGACACCTTCTAGCAGCCTTCCAGTACCTAAAGGGGGCTGAAAAGAAAGCTGGAGAGAGACTTTTGACAAGGGCATATAGTGATAGGACAAGGGGCAATGGCTTTAAACTGAAAGACGGTAGATTTAGATTAGATGTAAGGGTGCCGCCATCTAGCCAATTCCTTGTACATCTAAGAGCTCAGCCATCAAACCTATATTTCTCTAATGAAAAGGTAAGAAAGTTTTGTTTCAATTCTACCTGTTTGGTTCCTGCATCATTGATTCTACCGCCCTTGTTTGATTTTTGGTTCCCAGACTGGCAAATGACACAAACCAGTTGTGTTCTTCCCATGACATCTATACTGTTTAAAGATTTTCTATTCACTTTCTGATCCATTCTGGTTTCTTGTTTAACATAAGAGGTTTCAATACGTGTTCTGATGTTGTCAGTTCCTTCTTGCATCCTTACCTATCTGTGGTTTGTCATGACTGAAACCCCAGAGTTCATGAAGTCATCAAAGAATAAAAATGAAACCGCGGCAATATTTCAATATCCTGTTTGTTTATCCTAACTTGGCTGCATGTACACCCTGTGGTAATGTCTACCTTGTGGTATCTTTCAAAGAGGAGTTGATAGGTTATTTATCTCATGTCTACTACGACAGAAATTATACATAGCTCCTGTAGCATATAGTCACAATCAAAATAAGCATTTGGAGGAATTGTTTTCCTATGTATGATTTCATAAGTGTAGTGGAGGGACTAGGAGCCCAAGATTGCTGGTTGACTTTCAAGGATCATCTCCTCCAAGTTCAAAGGCATTGCATCCCTAAAAGGAAGAAATCAGGCAAAACCACCAGGAGACCTATATGGATAAACAAAGAACTCCTGGCTAAAATCAAATACAAAAGGGGAATACACAAAGCATGGAAGCAGGGACTGGTAACCTGGGATGATTACAAGGAAGTTGCTCGTGTACTCAGAGATCAGGTTAGAAAAGCTAAGGCCCTGACAGAGTCAAATCTGGCCAGCAATATTAGAAATAACAGAAAATTATTTTATAGGTATGTGAGAGACCAAAGGAAAACGAGAGAGAATGTGGGGCCCCTCCGGAAGGATACAGGTGACCTGGCTACTGAGGACGTGGAGAAGGCTGAAATATTCAACAACATTTTTGCCTCAGTCCTGAGGCACTGGCAACCACTTGAACCACACCACCCAAATCACAGAGGATGTTGGCTGGGTCTGGGAGAGTGAAGAACCACCCAGGGTAGGAGTACATCAGGTCCAGGAACACCTAGAGAACCTGAAGGTGCACAAGTCCATGGGACCTGATCCATGGATCCTGAAGGAACTGGCGGCTGAAGTTGCAAGGCCACTAGCCATCATATTTGAGAGGTCCTGGCAGTCTGGTGAGGTTCCTACAGATTGAAAAAGGGCAAACATAACCCCCATCTTTAAAAAAGGGACCAAGGACAACCTGGGAAACTACAGACCAGTCAGCCTTACCTCTGTGCCAGGTAAAATCATGGAACAGATTCTCCTGGTAGCTGTACTAAGGCACATAAAAAATAACGAAGTGGTTGGTGACAACCAACATGGCTTCACTAGGGGCAAGTCATGGCTAACTAATTTAGTGACCTTCTACAACAAACCTACAGCACTGGTTGACATGGGTAAAGCAAGGAATGTCATTTTACTGGACTTGTGCAAGGCATTTGACACTGTCATAGAATCATAGAATCATAGAATGGTTAGGGCTGGAAGGGACCTTCAAAGGTCATCTAGTCCAACCCCCCTGCAAGGAACAGGGATATCTCCAACTAGATCAGGTTGCTCAGGGCCTCGTCCAACCTGGCCTTGAACGTCTCCAGGGATGGAGCATCCACCACCTCTCTGGGCAACCTGTTCCAGTGTTCTACAACTCTCATGGTAAAAAATTTTTTCCTAATATCCAATCTGAATCTACCTCCATTTTATAACCATTACCCCTTGTCCTATCACAACAGGCCCTCCTGAACAGCCTCTCCCCATCTTTCTTGTAGGCCCCCTTGAGGTACTGGAAGACCGCTATAAGGTCACCCTGGAGCCTCCTCTTCTCCAGGCTGAACAGTCCCAACTCTTTCAGCCTGTCCTCATAGGAAAGGTGCTCCAGCCCTCTTATCATCTTCGTGGCCCTCCTCTGGACCCTCTCCAACTGGTCCATGTCCTTCTTATGTTGGGGACTCCAGAACTGGACGCAATACTCCAGGTGAGGTCTCACGAGGGCAGAGTAGAGGGGGAGAATCACCTCCCTCGACCTGCTGGCCACGCTCCTCTTGATGCAGCCCAGGATGCGGTTGGCTTTCTGGGCCGCAAGAGCACATTGCCGGCTCATATTGAGCTTCTCGTCCACCAGTACTCCCAAGTCTTTCTCCTCAGGGCTGCTCTCGATCCATTCTCCGCCCAGTCTGTATTTGTGCCTGGGATTGCCACGACCCAGATGTAGGACCTTGCACTTGGCCTGGTTGAACTTCATCCTAGGCACAAATACAAACTGGGCACAGAGTGGGTTGAGAGTAGCCCTAAAGAGAAGGATTTGGGGGTGTTTATAGATGAGAAGCTCAACATGAGCCATCGGTGCACTCATGCGGCCCAGAAGGCCAACCGCATCCTGAGATGTATCAAGAGAAGCATGGTCAGCAGGTCAAGAGAGGTGATTCTCCCCTTTTACTCTGCTCTTGTGAGACCCCATCTCGAATACTGCGTCCAGTTCTCGTGTCCCCAGCATAAGAGAGACATAGATCTGTTGGAGTGTGTTCAGAGGAGGGCCACAAAGATGATCCAGGGGCTGGAGCACCTCTGCTACGAGGACAGGTTGCGGGAGCTGGGATTGTTCAGCCTTGAAAAGAGAAGACTTCGGGGGGACTTAATAGCCGCCTTCCAATACCTGAAGGGAACTTACAGGAAGGCTGGGGAGGGACTTTTTACAAGAGTGTCCACTGATAGGACAAGGGGAAATGGGTTTAAGTTGAAGGAGATCAGATTTAGATTAGATTTTAGGAAGAAATTCTTCAGTACGAGGGTGGTAAGACTTTGGAATAAATTTCCCAGAGAAGTTGTGGATGCCCCCTCCCTGGAGGTGTTCAAGGCTAAGCTGGACAGAGCCTTGAGTAGCCTGATCTAGTTGAGAGGCATCTCTGCCCATGACAGGGAGGTTGGATTAGATGATCTCTAAGGTCCCTTCCAGCCTATGCCATTCTATGATTCTATGATTCTCAACCGATGTTTCCATGTATGACACTCTACAGTATCTTATAAAGCCTTAGTAGTGTGTTTGAATCCCATTGCCCATTCACAGTTTCCTTCTCAGAGTGTAGTACTATTAGCTGCAATTAGTAAATTTTATTTACTGTCTGCCAGGAGATCCATCTACTTGGCAACCTGTACTCAAAAAACACCAGCACCTCTGACGATAAACGTGCAGGAAAGACCCTTCAGAAGAAAAGTGAACATGTAAGATCTCGATTGTATATCAATTTTATTTGTGATAGAAAGTGCTTAAGGGGCAAGGTTTGAACTCAAGCAGAATTCCAAGCACAAAATGAGTCTCTAGGGAAATGTTTGTCTCCAAAGACAAACAAGACCAAGACTCCAATCAATGAAAGCAATTCTGAATGCTAGAGCCTTGCCGAACAATTTCATCACAGCCAGGAGAGCTGAGCAAGTGGGCTGAAACAGAGTGAATCCCTTCAAGGTGAATAAATATACACAGTCATAGAAGGACACCTTCATTTCCTACATTGTTGCTGTGTAAATTATAAATCACATCAGTACATACATCCTCTGCTTTTACTATAACAGCTGTTTGGGTTTGAGTGCTTGCAAGAACCAAGCTAGCCAGAGAGTGTTATGGAATCATAGAATGGTAGGAGTTGGAAGGGACCTCAAAGATCATCTAGTTCCAACATCCCTGCCATGGGCAGGGACACCCTCCACTACACCAGGTTGCCCAAAGCCTCATCCAACCTGGCCTTGAACACTTCCAGGGATGGGGCATCTACAACTTCTCTGGGCAACCTGTTCCACTGCCTCACCACCCTCTGAGTGAAAAATTTCTTCCTTATATCCAATCTAAATCTCCTCTCTTTCAGTTTAAAGCCATTGCCCCTTGTCCTATCACTACATGCCCTTGTAAAAAGTCCCTCTCTGGCTTTCCTGTAGGCCCCCTTTAAGTACTGGAAGGCTGATAGAAGATCACCCCAGAGCCTTCTCTTCTCCAGGCTGAACAGCCCTAACTCTCTCAGCCTGTCTTCATAGCAGAGGTGCTCCAGCCCTCGAATCATCTTCGTGGCCTCCTCTGGACCCGCTCCAGCAGCTCCATGTCCTTCTTATGCTGGGAGGACTTGAGAAAACAGGAGTGAATCCTTCACACCATACAAGATCAAGGGAAATCCAGAAGTCAGAGGTCAGAGATGTGCTCCTCCACTAGGCTATGTAGGTTGGGTCCCAACTTTGGTGAGACATTATTAGCCAGGGCATGGGACAACCAGTGCCAGGACTCCTCTGAATATTGTGACAGTCCCTGTGTTTAAATAGGTATGGTTCAAATGCATCTTTGTAAAGTCTTCGGTGGAGCCTGGAGATGTTGCTTATTTTTGAGTATGCCTCAGTTGAATTCTCATACTAGACATCAATAGTGAGAAAGCAAAATGTCTGCACTGCAGCCCTTTGCCTTGTTACAGCCCTCAGGAATTTCTGAGCATTGCAACAGATCATCTTCTGATGATTTTGTAACTGGTAAATGCCCATCAAGGACAAGCTTCAGACAGTGAAGGTCTAGTAAATTAAGGCAGATTTGAAACACATTCTCTAGAGCTTATAGATTAGTGCATTTTACTTTAAAAATACTATATGCTTCATCACAGTCCTTCAATAATACGCACCAAAAAAAAAAAAAATCAGGCAAATCAATCCCTAATGTGCTGGAATCATGCCAGTAATAAATCTGTTTAACTACTAGGACTGAAAGAACAGATGGGAAAAGGCATCTCTCTTCACCTGTAATAGCAGTGTCGTATCTTGAGTTCACAAGTCTCTAATGGCTCTGCAATATTATTTTACAATTTAGCCATGACAGCTGTAGCTCTAGTCACTGTAACTGACCTCTTCCGTAACATGCGATGATTCATTATGCTTAAGTCCTTTTGATGTTTTGATCCAAAAATGAGAGAAAAGAGAAAGGAGAAGGAGAGACAGCTGTGATTTTAACCTGGAGAAAAGAAAGCTTCTTATTAATGCATATAAATACCTGAGGGGAGGGTGCAAGGAGGATGGAGCCAACCTCTTTTCATTAGTGCCCAGTGCCAGGCCCATGGGCAATGGGCAGAATCTGAAACACGGGAGGTTCTCTCTGAACATCAGGAAACACTGTTTTACTGAGAGGGTGACCGAGCACTGACACAGGTTGCCCAGGAAAGTTGCAGTCTCCATCCTTGGAGATACTAAAAAGCAGTCTGGTCTTTTGTCATCCTGGGCAAGTAGTTCTTGGTGGCCCTGCTTGAGCAGGATTGTAGGATGCAATGACCTCTGGAGGTCTCTTCCAACATTAGTGACTCTGTGAGAAAAGAGAGAAAAGAAAAAGTAGAAAGAAGGAGAGAGAAAATAAAAAAAGAAGAAGAGAGGAAATAAGGAAGAGGAAGGGAGGAAGGGAAGAAAGGAGGAAGGGAGGAAGGAGGAAAGAATAAAAGAATGAAAGAAGGAAAGGAGAAAGAAAAAGAAAGAAAAACTGGTTTGTAAAGATGCAATCAAGAACAAATGCTCAGTTGGTCTAAATCAGTCAGAGAAACTTGTCCAATGGTGCCTCTTTGTTTTCTTTTCAGCAAACACATTCCCTGTGACATCATGTGGGAGTTCCCATGCAGTTTCACATTTCTCTGATTCTGATCAAGGATGGATCTCTCTTTGCTTGTACCAGGCAATGACTGTCCTCAAGGTACTAAGCAACTGAAGAGAAAACAAATGATTGAACACATCTGCTGAAGTGAAAAACAAATATTACAGTTAGGAGCATCTGACCCCCATCTCATAGCAGGTAGTATAAACAAGCCGTTAAAAACTCAGGCTAATGCCTAGACCAGCTGACCTCTGTTTCTCTTGTTCCCTCAGGAATTAAAGCTTACATCATGCAAACTAGACATTCATCACCTACCATTGAAAACCTTATTACTTTATTCTGATTCATACTTGATCAATAAAATAAAAAGTACATTAACAATGAAAAAATACAGAAATATCTATTAACTCCCTATTAACCACAATTCCTTTTACCGTCACTACTGTATGAAAATACATCAAATTGCAGCCTACTCCTGATGAATAAAGTGTTAGGAACACAAGAGAAATACAGAAGAGCACCTGATCATTAAACCATGACCATTAAGAACTGTTAATACCATAATGAACCATTCTTCTCAGCATTAAAGAACGATATGTATGTTAATTCAACTATCCAAAGTTATTATGCTAAAAAGCTATGCATGGTCGAGTTTTTATAGAAGTAATAAGAAAAAACACTATTGATTGTGGTGGATTTTGGAATGTTAGCTACAAAATTAGGACAGTTTTATCCATTGGTCCACATCTGTTGCCTCCAAGCTTCTTAAAAGAGAAGCAGCTCTTTGTTTGGTCATGTGATGTTCTATTTATTTTCAAAATATTTTAGAACATTAAGAAAATTCCAAGAAATTGGGGTAAAATGCACATGACCCAATATTTTAAAAGAAAAATGTGGATAATTAGAGCAATAAATTTCTGTCTGACATCTATCTTGGGAAAAACAATACCCTGCCTATTGTAAGAACTGAATAATAAGGAACTAAAGATGGCAGTGCATAAAACAGAATTCAGGTGTACGAACATCTTGCTAAAATAATATAGTGTATTTTTTCCTGAGACTGCAGGCTTGGATGAAAAAGGCAATAATGTCAAAACAGTAAAAATCACTATGATATTTGACTTTACTCCAGAAACAACTTGTACAAGAACTAGGAGGATACAAAATGAATATGCAGATGTTGAACTTTTTGCATCTGTTTGACTGATAGTCTTTGACATGTAATTGCAAACAGAGTGTATATTTAGTTGGGTTTCTAAACAGACGATACTGAAAAGAGAGGTCACTGAGACCAAATAAAGTAGACACAAAAAACGTATGTTTTTATCTACTGCCGAGTTATACATGAAGGAATAAAGAATAATAGATTAGTCCCTTCCCTCTAGAAAATTAGTGACTTGGAAAAACATCATGACTTCAGCGTGTAACATAGTCAGAAGGGCCAATATGACTCCTGAATACATAAATTTGAGGATTTCTGAGTGTATGAAGAGAAATCACACAGCCTCTCAATTTGATAAGTTATCAGAGCTATAGGATTATTCCTTCCAGTTCTGGTCTCTACACTTGAGGATGGATATCAAAATAGTAGAAAGATCACATGAGTAACTTAAGCTGCCCACCAGTTATCACATAGAGAACTGAAAAGTGATTTAAACATTCCTCTATCTCACAGGCAATCACACAGAAAGATCTAGTCTAGCCTAGACAAGCTCAGACAAGAAATAAATCATGAACTTTCAACAGGCAAGGTAATTAACCATAGAACAACTTAACAACAGCTATGATGGATTTTCTATCACTGGAAAATTTTAAATCAATATTGGATGTTTTTCTGAAAGTTACATCACAACTCAGGGAGAGATAATGGGCTTGAAAAGGAATCAGTTAAAGCATGTCCTATGGCTTGGTCTATGCATTTTACACTGGATAATTACTGTAGTTCCTTCTGGCTTTAAAAGCTGCTACACTAGGAAAATAGCAACACATTTGAGAGTCATAACTGGGATTTCAGGATTAGCATGCAGCGTTCTCCTGCCTAATACTTGAGGGAATGACTTGGATGTCCTGTTGCGGTCAGAGTCCCTGATGACAGTGACTTGTAAATTCTGTAAGTTTTACAGTTTCCAATATGTGTATATATATACAGATGTATCACTGTTTGAGCCTATTTTACTTTAGCAACCTGATGCTGGAACTTTTGGAAAGGCTGAAAAGTAGAATCCTTAATTTCACAGAGAATCTTGAGTATAACGTAAGGTCACAGTCCTTCAGCCTCTCATTGAAAGTTCTCAAATTGGGCTAGGGAAAACTTAACAATCTCTTCAAGCTTCCTCTGCTATAGACACTGATATCTGCTAAAGACAGCTCTGCTTTTCCAAAACAGCTCCCTTCTCTCCAATCACTACAGCTCTGAGCCAACCAAAAAACTCTGTGAAACCTCGTTTCTCAACCAATCACCTAATTTGAAGCTCTTTTCCCAAGTATCCACTCCTGGTTTCTACAAACATCCTCTGAGACCTTCAGCAAAAGGTCATTATATATCTTCTGCTACAAATACCCAGCTGCTTATCTAAACTCATTTCACACACCTTTTACCTGTTTATCTTCTCTGTTGAAGCAGTAAGGTCTTGGCTATAAGGACTAATTAATCAATAAGCCAGTGCAGAATATCCTATCATGAGGACCCTGATTTAAATGCTAGTATAGAGCCATGCACCAGTAAGTTAACAAAGAGCTCATGAAGTTCACAGAACTCACAGTGTGAGATATAATGCAGAGCACATTAATTAAAATATCTTTTTTAAAAAAATATTGATTTAAATCATATAAATCCACTCTGAAGCTTAATTTTTACTCTGTCAGAGATATTTATTATGTTATTACGATCACATGTAGCAGCAAGAAATCAGTGATGGAAATCTATCCATAACACACGTTAATTAATGGTTTTCTAAGTGCATTGAGAACTCAATTTGGTTCCACAAGTTTACAGTGTCCCTACACTTAAGTCTTTATCTAAGTATCCTTCCCACAGGCAGTTTCGTGACTGGTCAGGCTTAGTCCAGGCTTAATATATTCTAAAAAGCCAAGAATATGACAAACAGTAATTATTAAACACCAGCCTAGGTGCAAAAAAAAAAGCTTTATAGAGCTTAATAAAACTACAAGGATAATAAAGCAAGACCTTTCCACTCGTGGAAAAAAATAATCCCTTTTATAAGATTTCTGATATTTAGGGTTATTGAGGCTGGAATGACTTTGTCTTAGTTATTGATTTCCAACTCTACATGACTATTGCTTTTTAAACATTGCAGAGTCATACTGTGCTTTGCTGCAGACTCTAAACCAACAAGCAGTAGAAAGGCCACTTGAGTCCCGAAGTCAAGAAATACCACATGAGGGGTTTTTTTTTCATCTTCAATTGACACATGAAACTTCTGTTTAGACCTCTTGTCAAAAGTAAAATTACATCACACCTATCTCCCTTCCTGGCTCCAGCTTGTTATTCAGTAATTAACAGCATTCTTTGTAGACAATTATTTCTTCCTTCGTATTAATCAGTAGGAGCAGAGTGACTCACTCCACCACAGAACATTAAAGTTCTGCTAGGTCGTCTGCCCTTCCCTCCGTTGAAGCAGGAGACACAAGCTGATGCTCAGTGCAGTCAATGCTCAAATATCCTACCTACTCTTTTTCAGTCCAATAGAGAAGTTATCAGGGAAGTTTCTCCTTAACAGGTGATTTAAAAGTTTTTATTTTCTCTTCAGAAGTGCGTAAATGAAGAAAGAATCTGCCTAGTAAACATGTCAGGAAACTGCGATTTCAAGTAGATGAAAACTACACTGTTGACAGACTCTTCTAAACTGCCAGAGTAATATAAAGACAACTTTGGTCTGTTTTCTTAGCTTAATGAGAATCAGGCTCAGAAATCAAAAAACATCAGGATATCCATTAGCACCTGCTCCTCAAAAAGCCAGAGGCCTCAGCGTGGCATGCAGTGTAGCATGAGGTAGGGTGCGTGCCACACACACGGAGAACCCGCCACAGAGAGTGAAAGCTGCAAACCAGCATCAGTCACTTGCTTTTGTACAGAAAGCAAGAGTTTGCCATCTCCAAGACTGTATGAAATTCTGGCTGTCTTGTGCTCTGCACATCAACTCTCCCTATTGAAGTGCGGAAACAGACTCCACAGCTCGGAAAGTTGTAAAGTAGGTATGTTTATTGCAGCGCTGGGTGCACAGGGGATTGCTCCACCACAAACATGCACACCTGCCGTAGCAGTTTTTCTTGTATTTATACAGGCATACTCATAACACCCTCCCCAAAAGGGCAGTCTCTCCCAGGAGATCATTTCCATAGCCCCCGCCTCAGGATGTGCCTCAAGCTCCTCCTTGATACGCCTCCTGGTGGTCGTGGGCAGGGGTCTTTGGGATGAAGGCCATAGGTCTTCCTCGCTGTGTGTTTTCACTTCTTCCCTAAAATTGCTGTTTTGGCTGGGCTTGCAGAGCCAAACCATTTCCCAGCCTGGCCTGGCCTTGAGTGGGCACCTGGTTGTCTCCTACTTGTTATTGTTTGAAGACAAATGTTAGTTCTTGTTAGTCCTTATCTCTCTTCTTCGTCTGTTTTTCCCCCTATGGGTCACGAGTTACAACCTTGCCATCATTTATTTTGTCTCTCTTACCGGCCTTCTTTTCGGGTAGTTAGTGTTTCAAAGCAGGGATTAGTTATTTGATAACTTCTAACAATTCACAGAGCTATTTCACAGAGCTGTGTATTTCCCAGAGTCTTATGCCTATTCTTATACCTATCCATAGAAACAATAGCTAATGTATTCTTATGTAGTCTTATGCCTACTCCTATACCTATCCCCCTATCACTATTGCCCTTCAAACTCAAGAAGAAAGGAGATTTTTCTTTGCTCTACTTCAACAGCTACTCTCTGGCTTAAGCAGTTCCTGCACCCTCCCCTAAACAAGGCTGCACTTGGACATCAGGCAAAGGGAGATTGATTTTACAGGAATGTCTGTGAAAGGGAGACCATAAGGGGCATGGAAAGAGTGTAATAGTTATTATGGTCTTTTCAGTGGTCATTACACAGATCCAGAGAAGAGAGAAAACTGCGTGGGATATCTAATGTGGTAGGAAAAAAACTAAGCCATTACTGATATCTTAATATCTGTGCAGTATTTAGCAGAAGAGTCTTACCATGCTTCACCCTCTCAGTTGGGAGAAATTACAATGCCATATGAATAATAGATGAAGTGCTATTTTGATGATGTAAATTAGTATTAATGCAGAAGATTATTTTAATAGTGTGCATAAATGGAATTTTCAGGGCTGAAAGGAACCCTAATTAAATCTGATTCTTTCAACCATTCACTGCTACGCCACTCAGCATTTTGGCAGAGGGGAGGCTGTTTGTTTTCTCTAACACTTATTTCTGTCTCCTCTTTAAATAATTTATTGTTATATTTAGTCACTACAATCAAAAAGTAAAATAAAAACCTAATGATGAGGTCAAACAAGAAGCCTTTTAATAATGCAGAGCACGCTGCACCAGAAGGAAAATATGCCAGCACCTAGGGAGAGTCATACTGGGGACAGGCATGCTTTAATGCTAGAAAGCTGGATTATCCACTTTCCATTCCTCTTGTTTGTTTTCTTGTAACAGAAACTTGGAATTTCATCAGCATAGAATAGCCAAGCATGCTATTCCTGCATAAAGCAAAGGGATATTGCTGCCTTGACCTTAGCTTTGCCTGATGCATACACGGGGTCATGCTTGCACAGTGATATGCATTCTCCATTGCCATATGGTGAATGCATATTGAATGGTGTCCTTCAGGGGTCAGTATTGTGACCGGCGCTGTTTAACATCTTTGTCAGCAACACAGACAGTGGGATTGAGTGCAAGTTTGCTGATGACACCAAGCTGTGTGGTGTGGTCAACACGCTGGACGGAAGGGATGCCATCCAGAGGGACCTTGACAGGCTGGAGAGGTGGGCCTATGTGAACCTCATGAAGTTCAACAGGGTCCTGTGCAAGGTCCTGCACATGGGTCAGGCCAATTCCAAGCACAAATACAGGCTGAGTGGAGAATGGATTGAGAGCAGCCCAGAGGTGAAGGACTTGGGGGTGTTGGTTGATGAGAAGCTCAACATGAGCCGGCAATGTGAGCTTGCAGCCCAGAAAGCCAACTGTGTCCTGGGCTGCATCCAAAATAGCGTGGCCAGCAGGTCGAGGGAGGTGATTCTGCCCATACACTCTGCTCTCGTTGGACACCACCTGTAGTACTGCATTCAGCTCTGGGGCCTTCAACATAAGAAGGACATGGACCTGTTGGACCAGGTCCAGAAGAGGGCTACGAAGATGATCCGAGGACTGGAGAACCTCTCCTAAGAAGACAGTCTGAGAGAGTTGAGGTTGTTCAGTCTGAAGAAGAGAAGGCTCCGAGGACACCCAGCAGCCTTCCAGTACTTAACGGTGATCTACAAGAAAGCTGGAGAGGGACTTTTGACAAGGGCATGTAGGACAAGGAACAATGGCTTTAAACTGAAAGAGGGTAGATTTAGATTAGATATAAGGAAGAAATTCTTCACTTTGAGGGTGGTGAGACACTGGAACAGGTTGCCCAGAGAAGCTGTGGATGCCCCATCCCTGGAAGTGTTCAAGGCCATGTTGGATGAGGCTTTGAGCAACCTGGTGTAGTGGCAGGTGCCCCTGCCCATGGCAGGGGGGCTGGAACTAGATGATCTTTGAGGTCCCTTCCAACCCAAACCATTCTGATTCTATGATATAATTGGAGCATTAGATCTGCATTAGGTCTGAGTCAGGAAAAAGAGGCAGTCATATAACAGCTTTCAAGAGTCTTTTTCCCACAGCAGTTTCCCATTCATCATGCATCTACCTGAATCCCTCAGGTTCACTAAGACCAATCAGACTATTTGGACTGTCCTTCTGTAAGCTCAAGTGCTTCTAAATTACATTTTGTAATCCACATGCAGGAAAAGAATTATATCCATGAGATCACCCAGGAATACTTAGGACCGTGAAGAATACGGCCAGCCTGTTTGCATTGCAGAAAGTGCAAAGCCAGGAAGATGCTGTGATAATTTGATAACTCTTCTCAAGCTCCTTCATAAGGGGTTGTGGGATTCCGATCAATCAATAAAGGTGTTTACTTATCTTAAAAGCAATTCCTTTTTTTTATCCCCCTGAAATAAATGGGTGTGGGTCAACACTTCACCAGCTTCCAAGACAAGCCCAGGCAGCTCTATCTGCCTTCCTCTCTCTGAACAGGCAGAGCAGCTGAATCAACTGCTGTGAAAAGGTCACATCAGTTATTAGTAATGACACCACCAGTAATGCTGTGTGTAGGCTATTTTCACGGCAAGTCTTTTGTGGCAGTGGCTACACTTTAGTATGTATTTTAGCCTGGGAGAAGTACAAAGAAATTATCCAAGCAACGAGAGATCGCATCACTGAGATTAAGTTCAGGTGTTTATTGTTGAGGCGTTTTTAATCTGGTACAACTCCTACAGGAAGAGCCAGGAGTGACTAACCTATTTTGGTAGAAATTTCAGTTAATGGAATAGTTACATGAGAACAATAGATGCCGTCAAACTGGAGGGGCCATTGACAACTGGCTGTGGAGTCTTTGCATTCAGGAGGCAGAATGAGTCTTACTTCAAGCTGTTTTGCCTTTGTTCTGGTGATGTTGATACAGGCATAAATGCCTGTTTATGGAAAAATTAAGATTGTTTTTTAGTCACTCCCCTGGACAAAGAAGGTTAGAAGGAGTTTGATATTTGCTGTCCTCCTGAGCCCTTCAATAACATCCTCTCTCAGATACAGGTAGAGATTACCACCTCTGCACAGCCAGGCTTTTCCCCCAGTAGATGTTACTGGTTCCTCAGACCTCTCAGCAGAGCGAATGGTATCAGTGCATCTCAACCTACCTCAGCAAAAATGAGCCAGGTTTACAAAGATCTATTGTTTTGAAGAATTTAGGGAGCTACACCACAGGCCATGTTAAAAAGCTAAAGGGTACAGCCACTGTGGTCAAGCAATAGGTACTTTTACTATACACATCCACCGACCAATCCAGTCACATCTGTTTCTCCTCCTGAATTACATTTTGCTTCTGAAGAAAACATTATCTTGAAGTGTGCAGTCACCACTTCTATCTCCTCCAGATCCCTACATCAAGACTCACCTTTTCAAAGATGCCCACAAAATGCACCACCTGACTGCCAATGGCCAGCCCTAACAGATTGCTCCAGGGAGGCAGCATTGCTCACTTGACTGATACATTATCCACTCTTCACACCACAGGTTTTTGTGTTTGATGCTTTGTTTGTTTTTTTTTTTTCCCCTCTTGATTGCACCCAATCATAGAACTAGACTAGGAAGATAAAATATTTATTGACGAAGTGCCACCTATGCATTTCGGACCTGGGTGCAACCACAGCACATGACAAAGTGCAGAAAAAAGATCCTCAATCAAGCCAGTAAGTTCATAAACCCCAGCATGGGTATATGGTAACGCCAGTTCAGGTCCAGCATCAGTAAATCTATTTCAACACTGATATCTGTAGATACCTCTGAATCTCTTTTATGACTTGCAACTTGTGGGTGGAGTGTGCCTCCGCTGTGCTCTCCTTCAGGGCCAATGCTAGGGTGACATTTTTCAGTAAGACCTGCACTTTGCACAAAAACAGGAGGTTAAATTAATTTGTAGCTAACAATTAACTCATTTTTACATAATTTAAATTTCTTATAACACTATATTAAAAAATACAGTACACTCATAGACCTAAAGGTATATATATTATTGCCATCAGTGTCATAAAAATAACGAGAACTCCAGCATTGCATACGATCAGCCAGCTTTCAGGATATGTAATGTGTCACTGCCACTTGTCTGCAGTCATTAAGGTGGCCATCTGACAAGACAAACCTGAACTTGGACTTCAATATTTGCGTCACAGAAATTTCAGGTTCACTCAGATGTGTTGACCTGAAACATGCACTTAATCAAAAGGGAACTCCACTCAGAAAGAGAAAACTGAGTTTTTTCCAGTAATGACTAAAAATATGGTTGACATGGCTGTGCATTTAATTGCACATCTGTTTGCAAGGTTATAATTTCCATTCCAGGTCACTGACATTTACTTTCAAGACACTTCCAACCTGATTAGAAATTCTGCATATAAGTCTAGCAACCAAGAAGCGAGTGAACAGGTATGTTCCAGCTGAAGACAGAAGCTCATATCTCAAAATCTTCTGTAGCATTTCCCAAATACTCTGAATAAATCATCTTAGGAAAGTTTTTTTTTCTTTGACTTTCTTTTGAAATGTAGAAAACAGAAATCTGTGTTGAACTAGGTTATCTAAGCTCAAGCTTCATTCTGAAAGCACTTGCTGATGAAATAATTCGTGTTGGTTTTCCCTTCACCTTGAATTTCAAGATTAAGGTCTTTAAGGTTAGATGTCAGCTCCACAGTGAAAGCCAAACCAGACAGCTGTGGAGGACCACTGAGTTCTTCATACTGCTTACCTCTTTTATGCAAGAAGTGGCATATTTCTGGAAGAAGATTTTGAAATCTTTTCAGTGTTTTTTATTTTCTGTTGCACTGTTGTGTGGAGACGGTAGGCAGCTGTAATGTGTACTATTGAAAGTGTATTACATTTTTAAAATGTAAGTAATGGAATCTGACAGGGATGAAATTTGCTGTCCTCAGGAAGTATGTGCTACAGAAGGACCGTTGTTAACCTTAGCAGGGACTTATGGGCCCTGGAAAGATAACTCTTTCCTGTGCAGTAGGTCAGTATCATCACTGAAGCAACAGAAACCAGCTGTTGTTATTGAAACAAGTTGTGGAATAAGCAATTCCATGTCTTCCATCTACCTTATGAATAGCAGGAAAAAGTTTCCTCCCAGTGTTTTCTTTTGTTAAACAGTTCTCCTTTGAAACCATGCTCTACAGACATCATTCAAATGAGTACTGGGCTGTGTGGACAACAGCTGTTGAGTTGTTTAACAGGAAGGCACTGATCATGCATGCCTCCAATTTTTTTCAATTTCCTCTCAGATTTTCCTGTTGCAACTATAACTTTCTTTACTGTCACACTTCTAGAAATCTGGATACCATACATAACATTCAGAATAAATATTTATAATTATCAGAAAACAGGTTTGCACTTGCAAGCTGACCCTCTTCTACCAACTTGACTTTTTCATTGCATTTCTTTTTAGCATAGGTCTCTGTTGCAAGACATAACTGTTGCAGCTTCAGATTTAAATCCTAAACGTGTGAGTAGGACCAACACCATCCTCAGATGGAGTACATCAATTCTTCCACATTGGTTGGCCTCCTGGCTACGCTGTTTGGAAGACTCAATTGTGTTGAAAGGAAGGTTCTCTGCAGCCCTTTCTCTGTGCACTTCACATTAGATAATCCTTGATTAAAAATACGTAAACAGTGGTAGGACTAGGACCCCTTTGTTTGTCTTCTATTCCAATGTCTCTTGTATCTTTGGCTGAATGGTAAACTAGCTTCTAGTAGAAGATATGATTCATATTTTCTTTTCAGTAATGTGATATTTGAAGATGGGGAAGGCCTAGAGGCAACATGGACAGTGCTCTGGATGAGGCTCTGACCACTACTTCATTACATACACATTCGTCATAGTATCGCTTTCAAGGAGAGAAAAACATCCTCGCATTACAACCTTTCCCTCAGCCAGGGACCACAAGGGGATGGAGGCATCCAAGCTACGTGCTTGCTTCAGACATATGCACCCTACAGAGCACACTTGAACACAATCCTCTGCTCAAACACTACTTGGTTGTTTAATGCCAGGCTGTGTGTGACTCTCTGCCCCATGGGGTGGTAACTTCTCCCCATCAAGTTTGCAGGCATCCTAGATGCCACAAGTTTCCTTTTTCTCACCATGCAGAGTGGGAGGGCAAGGGCTACAGATATCCAGTTTTTCATCTTCTGACACCTAAATTGGAAGTGCTTGTGGTATTCTTCCAGATTTTCTCTTTTGGCTTAATTTTTGCACCTACTGTCAGCAGAATGCCGAACAAGCCTCTGGAAAACCAAAACATAGGTATCCTGAACTAGGTACATTGATGGATACTTCAGAGATTACTTGGCCTTAGCTTTCTGCATTTCTAAAATTCAGATAATGATTGTTACCTACCTTGAGGGCATACTGGGAAGCTTAATTCATTAACTGTGTTCATAAAGTAGAACAGTGTCTTTTGGCTCCTAATTTAAATTCAGTAGCCAATGTTAAGTTCCTAAATCAATATGTAGAGATGTGAACACAAAAGATTTGTCTTTCAAAAGAGTTTGAGTCCATTCATCTCTCAGCAAGAACTCTCCTACTCTCTCTACTTTTAATTGACTCAGTTGAGAATTGGGAACCAAACATCTGACCATTATGATCTAAATTTGTATTTGTCAGAGCAAAATCCAGCCTAAATAATGTGGCTATTATACTCCCCACAACAGCAGCTATCTATGATTAAAGTGTTATTCTCATTAACTTCATTATAAGCATCTGCAATCAGAAGATACTTCACTGATGGAAACTTTCTGAGATTGTCTCTGCCCTGATTAAATGCCTTTGGTGCATATTTGCAATTACATTTGAGCAAATATACATATATATATGTGAACATTTCAAATGTCCATGCTGTACTTTTCCCTCTGCAGGGCCATGGGGTAGTTTTATCTCCTCATAAGCCAGAGAGTATTTTGTCCTTTATTTCCTCCCTATTTCATGGAGCATCTGTCCATAGTATACTCAAATTATAGGGGGACTGGAAACGATCTGGACCTACATGTCAAATGTAGCTTTCCCCACTCCTCTTATGCTCTCATTTCTTTTTAGATGTTAACTTAATTTCTTTCAACTTCCTTTGAAGCAGCTGATGCTTTCAGCTGATGCCATTGGTTTGAGAAGGAAGCCTAAATCATTGAGTATAGTATGATTGTCATTCTTCAGGGTTTCTGCTAGCTGCCTAGAGGGATGATGGAGGAACTGTTTCCTTCTTAGGTAAAATTTGTCTCCTGGGATGCTATAGAGGAAGGTTTTACCTCTGTCTGAATCACTGCAGATTGCTACAGATAGACATGGGTGATAAGCTGTCTCTTTGCTGGTGAGCCTAACTGACAAGCTCATACCCTTGGGGGAGGACATGTGCCCCTCAGATCAGAGTGCTGTAGAGTACTGGGGTTGGATTTTTTGCCTTTATCTGTAGCATTTTGCACGGTCTGTCTCCTCCTATGAGTACTGGAGTACAGCATGGCCAAGCCCTTGGTCTTCTTTTCATGGTATACTATAGCAGTGGCATTAGATTTTTTGATTGTAAGTCTTGGCACAGGCTGTTATAAATGGCTTATTGGCCTATTAAGGCAGGTGGAATAGATGTTTTATAGACTTTTCTATACTACACATTTATTATACACCTGTTTATAGTTGTAAGAAATTGAACTTGTTGAACCAAATAGTCCAGTCCAGTGTTTGTATGTTCACTTTGGTGTTACCAGTTCCTTGATCAGCCAAACTCTTTCAGTGCATTTTTCAAATCTCATTATGCAACTGATTTCTAATTATTGCTGCACTCATTTGTGTGTAAAGGCTACAACAATGTAGACCAGTCTAAGTTTAACCATGTGTTGAAGTGGTGAACTTGCAGTACAGTCTGCATTCAGGTAAGCCACTCAAGCCCAGTTGAGGAAGCAATCCCATTTCAGGGAAGCATTTAAACACATGCTCAAGAATAATTTCTTGAGATGACTGGGATTATGATGGCTGGATTTGCAAGGATTTCTGAGACAAACAGGACGCTGGGATAATGCAGGTAAGGCCTCCCCATTTTTACAGTTAACAGATCACTAGGGAATGATGTGAGCAGCACTTTGCTCAGATACATCAAAATGTAGGAAACTAATTAAGCAATCAGGCTCAAATTTACTGGGTGGGAAGGGGAAATTGCTGCCTTAGAAAGCATCCTTAATCCTGGCTGTGGTGCAAATCCAGCTGCTCATCTTGCTGAATTTGCAGCACAGCTGGATCTGGACTGGGCCAACAGTCATTTTCAGTGCTTTGGTGCTTGCAGACTCATTCTGAGAGAAGATCTCTGAATTTCTATGGGTTCCCTAATGCTAAAGGTCCAACAGTTTGGAGAATGGCCTTACTTTTTCCCATGTGTGATGGGGACCATGACAAGTCTCTTAGTCTCTTTCATTTCTGTTTTTCTTCACTATGAAGTAGCCCATAACTCTACCCACCACCAAGCTGTGCTGAAAAACTCCACAGTTTGTAAGACTAAAAGACACTTCTATTTCCATTCTTTCTAGATTGTGGATGGGAAATGCTAATGAATATGCCAGGACTTCTCCTTGTTTCCTGCTAGGACTTCTACATTTGTTTTGACCCCTTATGTTAAGATACTAGGTTAATACCTGGCCAATTCCTGGAGTGTCCAGTGGGAGGTTTGAATCCACAGCATTATTAAAATGAACTGTAGCTCACTTTACCAGAAAATAGAAATTATTAAGGAGCAGACAGGGCACAGGGTGACACGAGTCAGTCTAGCCTTTCTTATAGCACCAAAACCTCGTTCTCAGGAACATCTTCCTCATGCTCCTCTCTTGTCTTCTTTTTGGGTGGTCAACAGTTGAAGCTCAGAGTGCAAGTCCAGTGGTGAGATTTCTCAGGAGGGTTTGAAGTCAACGAAGATTCAGAGTTGCTGGAGCCAAAGCTGTGAAGATGTGCCAAATCTGCTCTTAGCCTAGCTCCTCTGCTAGAGGAAACAATTACCTATCCTTTATACTCTGCTTTCCATCTTGCTTTCCTTTGTTTCTCTAAGCAAAAAAATCAAAATTCTTCATTTACAACTGTATAAGTGAGATGTCAGTGGCACTTTGAGCATTATATTGTATTAAGTACTCCATGCACTCCTCAATAAAACAGCTGAGAGAAAAGATCTTGAAAGGCTTTGTATTAAACAAGTGAAGACAAGAGGAACACAACACACTAGAGACACTGATAAACAAACAAAGGCCTTATCCGAGCATATGTCTATAACCATTTTCAAACGATTAAAGTATCACAATTTTTTCACTTTGGAGGAACGGAGAAATAAGTGGTGTTTAAATCTTTAAACAGTAAGACCAGTGGTCTCACCCTTTATTGATTCAGGTACTATTTACCTCCTTGTATGTTTCACTGCAACTAAACAAAAATGGTTCCTATTATATTCTATTCCTTTTAGAAAAAAATCAAACATACTCCGCCTGGGAGGAAAGCCAAAATGTTGAAAGATATGATGAATGAGAGTAGACATAAGACGAAGCAGAAACACTGAAGAAAAATTGCAAGGCATCAGCATGGTGCTGCTTTTATCGTCACTAGCAAATCTGAAGGCTGCCATTTATTAAAGCAAAAGCATTTTTTTTTCACCTTAATAGTTAACTCTGTATAAACTGAATCGTAGCTATTTTTAATTAAACATCCACCACTGCCAAAACCAGTTCCCAAACAGACAGGCTGGAAATTGCAAAAGGTATTCACAGAGGCTGTTGTTTGGTTCCTGAGATGCACGAGTGTACTGAGTTTGCTTAGCAAGGTTTTAGTAGAGGGGGGGCTACAGGGGCAGCTTCTGTGAGAAGCTGCTAGAAGCTTCCCCTGTGTCCAATAGAGCCATTGCCAGCCGGCTCCAAAACAGACTCACCGCTGGCCAAGGCTGAGCCCATCAGCCATGGTGGTAGAGCCTCTGGGACAAAATACTTAAGAAAGGGAAAAAGAAACTGTGCAACAGCAACTGCAGCTGGAGGGAGGTGTGAGAATATGTGAGAGAAACAACTCTGCAGACTCCAAAGTCAGTGAAGAAGGAGAAGGAGGAGGTACTCCAGCTGCCAGAGTAGAGATTCTCCTGCAGCCTGTGGTGAATACCATGGTGAGGCAGGCTGTCCCCCTGCAGCCCATGGAGGTTCACGGTGGAGTAGATATCCACCAGCAGCCCATGGAGGGCTCCACGTCAGAGCAGGTTCCTGCTCACCTTTAGTCTCAGACCTTCAAGGCTGAACTTGGGTGGTACGTGTTAATATCAAGCCTTTTAGAAGGACTTACGTAAGTCTGTAGTTGCCCAAATCTCTCAAGCTTGCCAAGTGCTTTTGAAGCAGGCTCTGTTACCTCCACATCAGCTACAACTGTGCTGGTAGTAGCCTGTGTACATTTCCTCACTCTTGCCTTCTGCCCCAGCCGTTTCAAGGAGCCACTCATTGCTATAATTTCATCTGCTATCTTTGTGCAGATAACACATGTGTTTTCCGCCTTGAACTCTGGGGTGCTGGAAGGGTGAAATGTTTCCCCTTCCCAAAGAATGCCTTAACAATGCTACAGTTAGACAGGTTCCTGCAGGCAGGATGTCCCCCCAGTGAAGTGTGTGGAGGAGCCCTCTCTTGAAGAACATTGAGAAATGGAACAGCTAAGGAGACTAAGTTACTGTTTTTTTAAAGCATGAGCCTTTGCTCAGAATGGGGACGGATAGGGGACGTTACGGTAGGAGTCTGTTACAGGCCACCTGGCCAGGAGGACAGAGCAGATGAGGCGCTTTATAGCCAGATAGGAGCAGCCTCGCGGTCACAAGCCCTGGTCCTCATGGGGGACTTCAACCACCCTGACATCTGTTGGAGAGACAATACGGCAGGGCACGGGCAGTCCAGGAGGTTCCTGGAATGCGTGGATGACAACTTCCTCCTGCAGATGATAGAGGAGCCGACAAGGAGGGGTGCCATGCTTGACCTTGTGCTCACCAACAGGGAGGGACTGGTGGGCGATGTGAAACTTAAGGATAGCCTTGGCTGCAGTGACCACGACACAGTGGAGTTCAAGATCCATGGGGCAGCAAGGAAACCATTCAGCAAGCTCTGTACCCTAGACTTCAAGAAGGCGGACTTCGGCCTCTTGAAGCACCTGATGGGCAAAGTGCCATGGGAGGTGGCCCTGGAGGGACAAGGGGCCCAGGAAAGTTGGTCCACATTCAAGGAGCACCTTCTCCAAGCTCAGCAGAGGTGCATCCCGACGAAGAACAAGTCGGGCAAAAAGACCAGGAGGCCGGCGTGGATGAGCAAGGAGCTCCTGGACCAACTGAAAATGAAGAGGTTAGCCTACAGAGGGTGGAAGCGGAGACAGATAGCCTGGGAGGAATACAGAGAAGCTGTAAGAGTGACCAGGGATCAAGTGAGGAAGGCTAAAGCCCTGAAGGAATTGAATTTGGCAAGGGATATAAAAAGCAACAAGAAATGCTTCTATAGGTATGTAGGGGACAAAAGGAAGTCCAAAGAGAATGTAGGCCCCCTCCGGAAGGATACTGGTGCTCTGGTTACCCAGGACATAGAGAAGGCTGAGGTACTCAATGAATTTTTTGCCTCAGTCTTCAATGGTAAAGCCTCTTGTCTTACCACCCAAGCTGTGGAAAGAACTAGCAGGGACTGTGAGGATGAACCACCGCCCACTGTACTTGAAGACCAGGTTCGAGAACATCTGAGGAACTTGAGGGTGCACAAGTCCATGGGACCTGATGAGATCCATCCGCGGGTCCTGAAGGAACTGGCGGATGAAGTTGCCAAGCCACTGGCTATTGTATTCGAGAAGTCGTGGCGGTCTGGCGAGGTCCCCGATGACTGGAAGAGAGGGAACATAACCCCCATTTTTAAAAAGGGGAACAAGGAGGACCCGGGCAACTACAGACCGGTCAGCCTCACCTCTGTGCCTGGCAAGGTCATGGAGCAGATTCTCCTGGGAACCATGCTAAGGCACATGGAGAGCAAGGAGGTGGTGGGTGACAGCCAACATGGCTTCACCAAAGGCAGATCGTGCCTGACCAACTTGGTGGCCTTTTACGATGGGGTGACAGCATCGGTGGACAAGGGTCGACCAATGGATGTCATCTACCTGGACTTGTGCAAAGCTTTTGACACTGTCCCGCATGACATTCTTCTCTCTAAATTAGAGAGTCATGGGTTTGATGGATGGACCACTCGGTGGATAAGGAATTGGCTCAATGGCCGCACTCAGAGAGTAGTGGTCAACGGCTCAATGTCCAAGTGGAGACCGGTCACAAGTGGCGTCCCTCAGGGGTCCGTGTTGGGCCCGGCCCTCTTCAACATCTTTGTCGGTGACGTGGACAGTGGCATGGAGTGCACCCTCAGCAAGTTCGCCGATGACACCAAGCTGTGTGGTGCCGTCGACACGCTGGAAGGGAGGGATGCCATCCAGAGGGACCTTGACAGGCTGGAGAGGTGGGCCCGTACCAACCTCATGAAGTTTAACCAGGCCAAATGCAAGGTCCTACATCTGGGTCGTGGCAATCCCAGGCATAAATACAGACTGGGTGGTGATTGGATCGAGAGCAGCCCTGAGGAGAAGGACTTGGGAGTACTGGTGGACGAGAAGCTCGATATGAGCCGGCAATGTGCTCTTGCGGCCCAGAAGGCCAACCGCGTCCTGGGCTGCATCAAGAGGAGCGTGGCCAGCAGGTCGAGGGAGGTGATTCTCCCCCTCTACTCTGCCCTCGTGAGACCTCACTTGGAGTACTGCGTCCAGTTCTGGAGTCCCCAACATAAGAAGGACATGGACCAGTTGGAGAGGGTCCAGAGGAGGGCCACGAAGATGATAAGAGGGCTGGAGCACCTTTCCTATGAGGACAGGCTGAAAGAGTTGGGGCTGTTCAGCCTGGAGAAGAGGAGGCTCCGGGGTGACCTTATAGCGGTCTTCCAGTACCTCAAGGGGGCCTACAGGAAAGATGGGGAGAGGCTGTTCAGGAGGGCCAGTTATGATAGGACAAGGGGTAATGGTTTTAAAATAGAGGGAGGTAGGTTCAGGTTGGATATTAGGAAAAAATTTTTTACTATGAGAGTGGTAGAACACTGGAACAGGTTGCCCAGAGAGGTGGTGGATGCTCCATCCCTGGAGACGTTCAAGGCCAGGTTGGACAAGGCCCTGAGCAACCTGATCTAGTTGGAGATATCCCTGTTCCTTGCAGGGGGGTTGGACTAGATGACCTTTGAAGGTCCCTTCCAGCCCTAACCATTCTATGATTCTATGATTCTATGAATGAAAGGTTCAGGCACCGAAGGAAGCTGCTCCGGAGCCGGCTGGACCTGCTACGGAGCAGCAGATCTCAGTGCACAGAGGCTATCCCTGAAGCAAGGAAATACCAAGGGACAGAAGAGACGCCCCCCAGGAGTCAGCAGCTCTCGCAGGAGACGCTGACATGGCCTGGGCATTGCCAGAGCAATGGCAGCCACTGCCACTCGTTCAAAAATCAGCCGGGGGAGCACAAGCGACAAAGGAGCGCTGTGAACAGAGTGGGCAAACAGGGCATGGCGCCGCAGTTTGTGTGGCAATTCGTGAGGAAGGGGGAGTGGGCAGGGCACAGCCAGCCTGCCAGCTCGAGAGGTGAGATGAGTTGGTGGCCGTCAGCTATGGTGGAAGGCTGAGCCCGCTGCGCCCGCAGGAGCGAGGTGGCAGCGCAGGCGGAGCTCCCGCAGAAACGCGGCCCTGCCCGGGCCTCGGGGCTCGGGGGGTGCCGGAGCCTGTCCCTGGGGAGGGCCGGCGGTGGGAGAGCGGCTGTGGGGGGGTGAGCAGTGGGGGATCTGCTCAGCGGGGTGGCAGAGCTGGGAGAGGGGTGAGAAAGGTGAGGGGCGTCAGGGGGTCTGGGGGAGAGAGAGAGAGAGAGTGGGGTGTCATGGTCTGCCCCACCTGAGACAGCAACAGGGAGAGCTGCAGAAAAAAAAAAACCACAACAAACAAGATGAAGGAGATTCTGTATCCTCCCTGCACCAGGCTGAAGGCAGCAGCTTAAAGGAAAGGAATGAATGGAGGCACATCCGTGCTCAGGGCAGCAGGCGAACCCCCTCCTTGCCCACCTCACCTTCCCTGGTGCCTCTGCACAACAGGTATGAGGCTCTGGAGGTGGAAGGCCAGTGACACTGGAAGAAACAGATGTGCCCAGTCTATTAGTTTGTGGCTCCATGGCTGGTGTCATCACCACAATTTTGGGTTTTTCGACAATGGGATGTCCTACACAGCACCAGGCTTGCTAGCACCAATAGAATTCACCTTTCTCAAAGGAGAATGAAGGTCTTAGCACAACAGTTAGTGGGGCTTGTTGACAGGGCTTTAAACTAGATTTGATTTGAAACTAGATCAAGGTTGATCAAGACACGCTGAGAGCACCTGAAGAGCAGCAGAAAGGAATTCCAGTCGCTCCAGCCAGGAAGTCAGATTCATCGGGGGCCCAGCTTAAATGTCTATGCAAACACACGTAGCACGGGGAATAAACAAGAGGAGTTAGAAGTATGTGCGTGTCTCCAGGGTTATGATCTAATTGGCATCACGGAGACATTTGCTGACAACAGCAAGCTGTGTGGTGTGGTTGACACGCTGGAGGGAAGGGATGCCATCCAGAGGGACCTTGACAGACTGGAGAGGTGCAAACCTCATGAAGTTCAACAAGGCCAAGTGCAAGGTCCTGCACATGGGTCGGGGCCATCCCAAGCACAAGTACAGGCTGGGTGGAGAATGGATGGAGAGCAGCATGGAGGAGAAGGACTTGGGAGTGCTGGTGGATGAGAAGCTCAACATGAGCCGGCAATGTGCGCTGGCAGCCCAGAAAGCCAAATCGTATCCTGGGCTGCATCCAAAGAAATGTGGCCAGCAGGTCGAGGAAAGTGATTCTGCCCCTCTACTCTGCTCTTGTGAGACCTCACCTGGAGTACTGCATTCAGCTCTGGAGTCCCCAACACAAGAAGGACATGGAGCTGCTGGAGTGAGTCCAGAGGACGGCTATGAAGATGATCCGAGGACTGGAGCAGCTCTGCTTTGAAGACAGGCTGAGAGAGTTGGGGCTGTTCAGCCTGGAAAAGAGAAGGCTTTGAGGAGATATTATATCAGTGTTCCAGTACATAAAGAGGGCCTACAAGAAAGCTGGAGAGGGACTTTTTACAGGGGTATGTAGTGATAGGACAAGGGTCAATGGCTTTAAACTGAAAGAGGGGAGATTTCGATTAGATATAAGGAAGAAATTTTTTACATTGAAGGTGGTGAGGCACTGGAACAGGTTGCCCAGAGAAGTTGTGGACGCCCAGTCCCTAGAAGTGTTCAAGGCCAGGTTAGATGAGGCTTTGAGCAACCTGATCTAGTGGAAGGTGTCCCTGCCCATGGCAGGGGGGTTGGAACTAGATGATCTTTAAGGTCCCTTCCAACCCAAAACATTCTATGATTCCATGATATGGATTATAGCTATAAACAGAGCTCTTCTTGAGCTTCTGCTTAGATCAGGGCAGCTCTGCCTCCTCCTCTGCAGTTCCCTCAAAAGAGGTGGCAGCAGATCTATCTGCCCAAAGTGTCCTACTCAATCAGAAAGTGGTTATATCCTAGCATCAAGTAGATAAACTAATCTTCTAACAGTTTCTAGTCTGGTTTTGTTAGTATCATGTCTTAAAAAAAACACCTACCTGGTGCAGAAATTCTTTTAAGATCTAAACTAACAACACCTGGAGCTCAACACAAGCCAGCAAGCAACAGTAAAGAGGCTTTAACTTCCTTGACTTCATCTAAAGCCCAGGAGTTGCTCCTGCATACCTGTGCGCGATTATTAATTGGGCCAACGTTTGTGAGAGCCGTTTTGGCTGATGCATGAGCTGCAGAATCACAGCCTGTCAGATCCGTGACCAATGTGGCCTGCGATAGCAGACTCAGCCCGGGCTGCACTTAGCTCACTGTCTGGGACGCATTTAAAGCTCTTTGTTTTCATTACGAGATGAGGATTTGCCAACCCTGGTACTTCTATGTACTGACAGCTTAACTGCTGATGTCAGATTTTGCTGAAAAATGAGTTAATTTATGATTGCATGAAATGTTTGTCAAAAAGACGAAACACTTGGATCTGTTGGCAGTATATAAAACTATAAATACTAAAGAACATAGTGACAGGAGCCAACATTTATTAAAATTATGGCCTGTAATGTTTTCAATAACGTCTTTCATTTGTTTATTATTATTTCGCATCAGGAGGTTTCTGAAACCGTACGATCCAGGCAGCCAGAGTATGCCTGTAATACAGGTGGACAGCAAGCTTCAGCATGAAGGACTTGGGAAGTAGAGATGAGAGGGAAGTCTGCCACCACATTTAGTCATCCTTAGACTTCTCCATAGGTAAGTCCCACCACTTCTTCTGCCAGAGGTGTTGCTTCTTATCCAGTGACTTTCTGATGTCTTTACGAGAGCTGCTTGGATAGTAATCATGGAAGAGTAACATCAGGAAAGTAAAAAGCAAGCTCTCTCCCTCCTGACCTTGTGAAGCCACTCTGGAGAAGCGAACGCCTTTGGCTTATTGCCAAAGGTCACAGTTCCATTTGGAAGCCCCAGTAGACTCCTGATCCATGAGTTCATCAGGGATCTTGGTGCACTGAATAAGGTGTGGACTGTCTATAACCAGCTGTTCTCGTTCATTTCCACCCACCTCCTGCTTGCTTTGGATCCTGGATCCCTGCAAGAGGTAGGCTTCTCTTCAGCTGTACTCTCTCCTTGCTGTTTGTGTCACTGATGAGGACTCCGCTGTGCCAGTTCTCATACAGACACAGAAGAGGGGCCTTGCTGTAGTGAGCCGTAACATCTGAAGACTGGTAGATAAAGGGCAGAAAGGGAATTAGAGGTGCAGAGAAAGCAAGTAATTCACCTGAGGGTAAGTCATGACTGAACTGATGACAGATCTTAGGTTTCCTGACACAAAGTTAGTTCCATGTTTTCTCCCTGCCCTAACATGTCTTTCATATAAATTCCTATCATACTCTCACGCATATTGCTCTCCTTTTATTGATACCTTTCTCTCACTCTCTGGAGAGTTTACTCGAGTTCATGCTCTTCTACCTTGTTCTCTGCTTCACTAATGTATTTTTCCTGCTACTGGCCCCCGGTGAAAATAACACCGTGGCTTTCATTTCCTCACATTGTCTTTAGTGTTTGCATGTTTCAGGCTGCTCTTGGCCATGCTGGTCCAGAAAGCAACCAAAGGAAGAACCACCAGTGTGAGACCTGCAGAATTCCAGACAGACAGCATGACAGAGTCACTCCATTGTCAATGCATGAGTCTCCCGATAGTGTTTGCTCCAATTTTCCATTTATCTTGGTTTTAAATAGATTGTCCAATCATTCCTTTAGGGGACTATAGCATATTGCTCAGCACTTAATCATTGTCATTTATTGGCACTGTTATGCCAAAGATACAATCCTCCTTCCATGGAGCATGCAACCCTGATCAGGCTCCTCTTGGATCAGACTCATATCAATGTCACAGAGATATTTCCACTGATCATTGTTGAGATTGCTATGAATCTGTATATTTAAAAATACCTAGCTCCTCTGTTAATCTGAACACTGGGAAAAGCTTAAACCATTATTTCTCTTTTATACTAAAATCTGGAGGTGGAAGCATGAGCTCTGGGGAAAGCCTGAGTGGAAGATATGTGCTACTTCAGGCTCAATTCAGTTGCACAAAAATAACTGTGTAATGACTTCTGAGATGCCAGTGGCATCCAAGATGGCTGCACAAGTATGCCACAGGACCTACAGGAAAGGCAGTTTCAGGCAGGATGCCTTAGGGACTCTGAAGTGGTTCTAGATGCCTTTATTCAGGCAACTAAGTGGTGCCCCCTTTCCTGCTAAGTCAAAACCGGGAATGTAGTAGGGCATAATTTCAAGCTTAGCTTATCACATTTCCCAGGCCGTTATCTCCTGCATAGCTAGCAAGCAACAAACTGGCATGACTGAGATCCCTCTGGCCCTTAGATTCCTACTTGCTCATAACTTCTGCTGCTGAAGAGAAGAAGCAACAACTCAGTCTCTCAAAACACTTTGTCTAATCCACATAGCTGGCTGGGGTTGAGATACGAGCAAGGAAAACCATATATTCTGACAGAATGTTTTCTAATTTTTTCAAGAGAAACTTTGGCCAACATATCCTTTTTTGATTTGGAGGGAAAAACTAGTCAGACAAGTGGCCAATATAAGGATGTGGTCCCTTGATCTTGATAGTGTGAGCAGTCAGGCAAAGAAACTTTGTTAGCAGAAAACAAAGAGATAGCTGCAGCATGATCCTCCTGGCAACTATGCTAAGGCACATAGAAAATAAGGAGGTGATTGGTGACAGCCAACATGGCTTCACTAAGGGCAAATCCCGCCTGACTAATTTGGTGGCCTTCTATGATGAGGTTACAGCATTGATGGATAGGGGAAGAGCAACTGACATTGTCTACCTGGACTTATCCAAAGCATTTGATACTGTCCCACACGACATCCTTGTCTCTAAATAGGAGAGACATGGTTTTGATGGATGGACCACTTGGTGGATAAGGAATTGGCTGGATGGTCACACTCAAAGAGTTGTGGTCAACGGTTCAATGTCCACGTGGAGGCCAGTGACGAGTGGTGTTCCTCAGGAGTCAGTACTGGGACCAGTGCTATTTAACATCTTTGTTGGAGACATGGACAGTGGGATCGAGTGCACCCTCAGCAAGTTTGCAGATGACACCAAGTTGTGTGGTGTTGTGGACACGCTGGAGGGAAGGGATGCCATCCAGAGGGACCTTGAGAGGCTGGAGAGGTGGGCCTGTGAGAACCTCATGAAGTTCAACAAGGCCAAGTTCAAGGTCCTGCACATGGGTCGGGGCAATCCCAAGCACAAGTACAGGCTGGGCAGAGAATGGATTGAGAGCAGCCCTGAGGAAAAGTTCTTGGGAGTGCTGGTTGATGAGAAGCTCAACATGAGCCGGCAATGTGCGCTGGCAGCCCAGAAAGCCAAATCGTATCCTGGGCTGTATCAAAAGAAGTGCAGCCAGCAGGTCGAGGGAAGTGATTCTGCCCCTCTACTCTGCTCTCGTGAGACCCCACCTAGAATACTGTGTTCAGCTCTGGAGTCCCCAACACAAGAAGGACATGGAGCTACTGGAGCGAGTCCAGAGGAGGGCCACAAAGATGATCCGAGGACTGGAGCAGCTCTGCTTTGAAGACAGGCTGAGAGAGTTGGGGCTGTTCAGCCCGGAGAAGAGAAGGCTCCGGGGTGATCTTATTGCAGCTTTCCAGTACCTAAAGGGGGCCTCCAGGAAAGCTGGAGAGGGACTTTCGACAAGGGCGTGTAGTGATAGGACAAGGAGCAATGGCTTTAAACTGAAAGAGGGGAGATTTAGATTGGATATAAGGAAGAAATTTTTTACATTGAAGGTGGTGCGGCAGTGGAACAGGTTGCCCAGAGAAGTTGTGGCTGCCCCATCCCTGGAAGTGTTCAAGGCCAGGTTGGATGAAGCTTTGGGCAACCTGGTGTAGTGAAGAATTTCTCTGACCATGGCAGGGGGGTTGGGACTAGATGATCTTTAAGGTCCCTTCCAACCCTAACCATTCTATGATTCTATGATTTAACCTATTCTAGTACTTATGGGGTCACAGTAATACTAAATATGCTTTCCTGTTGGGACTGTTGCCATGAAAGGGCACTCTGAAGACAATATACAGAGTTTCTAACATTTCCCAGAGACAGTCACCTCAGCCCGTGTTTGAGGAACTAAGGCATGCTATTTGCCAGTGCCGCTCCCAATAGATCCTCAGTGGTGTGTCAGTCAGTCATGTTTTCAAGAGCATTTGTAATGTTAAACATTTCTCTCGAAGTCTAAATGTCTCTCTACTCAAGCTGTTTTACCAGCAAACTTTTAACTTTTCCTGGTGCCTTTACATTAATACAGCAAAGTTCTTCAGTCATTACGTCTTAGAACATTGAGGAGACAATGTTTTTTGCTGCCAACGGAAGAGTCGACACTGAACAATGTTACTGGAGTTTCACACAAGCAATCGTAAAGAAAGATATTGTCTAAGAAGCAAAGAAAATGAACAGATGCTTCTAATTACATGATTGATTTGTCATGATGTGGCAGGTTCGGCCTGGCTAAGGGCCAAAATCCCACCCAGCTGCTCACTCACTCTCCTTCGATGGGACAGGGAGAAAATAGGATGAGAGACCTCATGACTCAAGATAAGGACAGGGAGACCGCTTACCAGTAACTGTCATGGAAAAAAAAAGACTCAAACCAGGGAAAGTAAATTTAATTTCTTGCCCATTAAAGAAAATTTGGATGGTGAGAGACAAACTAAAACACCACATTCCCTCTATGCCTTTCCCCAGGTCCACCTTCACCCCTTCACTCCTGACTCCTCTCCCCACAATGGGCACAGGGGTGGGGATGGGGCAGCGGTTGGTCCATCACAGCCCCTCTCAGCTGCTCCCCCCTCCTCACCCGTCTCCCCGCTCCAGCACGGCCCTTCCCCGGGCTGCAGCCCTTCAGGGACACCCCGCTCCCCCCAGGCTCTCCACGGCCGCAGCTCCCACAGGAAATTCCCCCCTGGGCTGCGGGTGGGTCCGTGCTCCAGCGGGGTCTCTCCAGGGCTCAGGGCATCCCTGCTGCGGGCTGCAGCACCTCCTGCCCTCCTCCTGCTGCGCCCTCCTTGGGTCCCTCCTCCTCTGCCTCTGCCACCTGCGGCCCTTCCTGAAACCCATTTTCCACCCCGGTGCCCCCAGCGTGGCTGAGGGGCTCAGCCGTATCCTGTGTGGGGCCTTTGGAGCCAGCTGGGACCAGCTGGAACCGTCTGTGTCCGACACAGGGCAGCCATGACCTCTCCTCACAGAGGCCAATGGCTGGGCACGAATACACGACACGAATGAGGAGAATAGTCTTAAACTAGAACTAAGGCATTCCAAGTTTAAGGAGCATTGTAGGTTTGTTTTAGCTTAAAAATCAATTATAAGGTTACAATACTAGCCGAACAAATTAAAGGCAAATTATATAATTAGAGGACATTTGCATTTCATGGATCTCACAGCAGATTCATAACTTGGGATGTTTGAAGACACATCTGTGGGACAGGTTTAGTGTCACCTGTTCCAACCGTGGGCTCAGGCAGACACATAAACTCCAGAGGTTCCTTGTTGAGAGAGTAGGTCAGAGTCACGGAGCTCTTGTGATCTTCATCAGGATAAGGTCAGCAAAAGCCATGCAAGCCTTGAGCAAACACGAGTAAGTACAAGTTTTCTTTTTAGCTGGGAAATGAGCCTGTTGCCCTTTGCTAACCCCCTGAAGCCCATCACATCCTTATGGCAATGAGGCAAGGCGGGCAACCACAGCACGGCAGGTTCTTCTCTTCTGCATGTGGACCAGGACTGCTTGAACTACGCAGCAAGGATCAGTCATAACAGCTCAGCTTGCTCCCCAGAGCAACTGTGAGTCAGCCCCTTAATTTGGTTTACCCACTGTTTGGTTCCTGCTGTACTGCTGGGGTTCAGTTGAGCTGGATGCATGGCAAGTTGCTAAAGTAGTTCTCAAGTGGAGAGAAAGCAAGTTTAACATATTCTGATGCTAGATTTTTGGTCCTTCTTGTACCTGGAAGCTCTGTTTGAAGAGAGGTAATAGAATGGCAGGACACTTTAATATCATAGTTAAACAAGCTGGCCATCATCAAGAAAGATCACAGATGCTGAAATCCCAAGGGGACAAAAGGTAGCAATGAAGTAAATAACCCAGCAATGTATTGTTCCTTCCTCACAGTTCTGACAACAAGGAAATTAGCTTTGATGGTTTTCCATACCACCACACAATTGAAACTCAAAAGAAACAACTCTCCTTCTCTGAACTTTATCACAGTGCTCGCAAATTCCCCATCCTGGAGAGGGCAGGCTTCAGCTTCCCGCTCTTTTATCTGTCTCCTGTGCAGCTGTAGATGTAAATTCTGCTTTTATTTGGGGAAAAAAAAAAAAAAAAAAGGAGTTTGAGATCTTGTACCTCAGCCAAGATTCGATGTACTTTTCAACGTCAGCAAATTGGAAAATCTCAGTGTAAGTTAGAAGTTGAAAGAAATGAGCTCCAAGATCTCTGCTTTGGTGAGAGGATCTTTTTTTGTCTTTCTTCTTGGCTGCTTGTGAGAATTTTTTTTTCTGAGCTTTCTCGCTTCTTGCCGTACTGTGTCACAAGCAAAATATAAAAGCATTTGACAGTACAGTCTGTTATGGAATGTGGAGAAGAGGACAAACTGACTGCCCAGCTGAAGGCATCACAAGCAGATACTTTCTAGTGAAAAAGGTGCCGAAAGATACCTCTACCTCTGCAGATGCCAGTGCCAAAGACCCATTTCCAGACACAGGAACCTGGACAGCTTGCAGACAAACATCTGCACTGTGAAATGAAGTCAAGAGCAGGCATTAAATTATATGAGACAGTCCGTAGGAAAAAGCAATGTCTCCCTCTACCCTGTGCACAGACCCTCTCTGTCCGTCCAAGACCTCCTAAAGATTCAGTCAGCCACTGTGAGGCTCAGGAAGGCAAATCCTATTTTGGTGTGTGGTTTTATAGAAGAAACCTTTTATAGAAGAAACCTTGGGATAAGTGCTCATGGTCCCTGCAGAGGGAAGATTTAGATTTTTCTGAAAAGGATCTATAAAAGTCACACATGAAAGCTGAGAGCACCCATGTTAGGAAATAGGAAATGCTGAGGACAGATTAATCTCTCTCCTCCTCTGGTTCTAAATGTCTGAGCACAATATTCCTTTAAACTCTCTCCTTAAGATAGGAGCTACCTTTCAGAGAGACCACTGGAAGTGCAAGGGTCTGCCTAGGATGTATAGAAGATGTGGATGGAGAGTCACATGGATGAAACCTTTGGGAATGCAAACCAGGCCAGATCCTGATCGCTTCATTTCCATCAGCCAGTTTTACTCGAAAAAATCTTGTCCTGTAACTGTTCCCCTCTTATTCTTACGCAAGGTGAGGAACCCTGCCTGGAGGAGCAGCCAGGATTATGGAGTTAATGCCAAGCTGGGTGATGTCAAAATCTGCTCAACTGTTTCAGCAATAAGAAGATGTCATTTTGAAACTGGGGGGAAAAAAACACACATGAAAAACAAGCTATGATTATGAATTTTAAGAAGTAATTATAACAGGGGAGCAGAATCTCTCGGACTGATGAACGGTCTAATTAAGGCTAATTTATGAATAACATTTCAATCTGAATAGCCTGTGTGTGAATGTGTGTTTGTGCAAATAGTGAGTCTGCCTCAGCACTTGGTAATCCTGTGAGTGTTTTGGCAAGGGTGCTAACGAACCATAAAGCACAGAGATCTAGTTGTCTGACAATGCTTCATCGTAAGAACAGGAAATGAAGTGTAAAAAAAAAGGGCTGGATACGAATGCATTAAATGTTGCTAGTTTTTTACACTCATACGAAAAGAATGAGCCACCAGTGAAGAGAATTGTACCAGGCAGCACCGGAGGTGTTTCAGATACACTCTTTGATCACTCATGCTCCTGCAGCACAGAAGGTTTTGTTTGTCTTGCATTAGTTTTAAGAATCACACATCAAATTCCTTGTTGCGAGGTTATTAAAAATATTTTTATCTGTCATAAAGCAAAAGCTATGAATTCCCTGAGAGGAGAAATACGGAAAAATAAATCCCTCCTATCATTTGTTGTAAAGCAACGGTTGCAGAACCAGCATCAAGTTTTTATATATTTTGGTCTCTGGTTCTTGTCTCTTAAACAAGTGTTTCTAAGCAGGATTAGATTTATACTGCTGATAGTGTGTAGGGCAATGTTTCTTGGCATATTGCAGAAGGAACCAAAAGAAGAAAGCATAATGTTTTCCATTGCTTAGTTTCTTTGCAAGGAACACTCATTAGGAACCTTGATGAGAGATTACATTGGTGTGATCAGTGTCTCTTTCCGCGCCCCTCCCCCCCCCCCCCAAGTATTAGATGTGTAAGTGGAAGAACATAAATAGTAGGAGAGAAGAATTAACTACTTATTACAGGCCCTTTGCTTGTAACCTAATGCTTGAGAATCATTAGGCTAAAGAAACAGCCTTTGGCTTTTTTTGAAGTGGTAATTAAGTAGCTTCTCAAGGCCTTTTTTTGGGTCATTTTCTATTATTTTGCTTGGGGTTTGTTTGTTTGTTTGTTTGTTTTTTCAATGTCTGAGACTCAGGCAGCTCTATAAAGAGATTCAGACAAATACAAAACTGACTTCCCTCTACTTAGTCCTCTAGCAAGGGAGTTACTTTCTTATATAAAATCAATTTCAACTTTTTTGAAAACCTGATTGACCCTTCCAAGTAACTATAAAGTGAGTTACTCAGATTTACTCATTTCAAGGCACATTCTTCTTTGCAGTTGCAGTAGAAGATGAGAAACAAGGGAAAGGCAATATATATCAACCTGTAATGCATTGTTCACATGCAGTAGCTCATAGTACTCCACAGTAGCACCTAAAAATAGGCCACAAAATGGGAGATATATAAATACATAGAGATATATATATAGAGAGATATATATATCTTTGAAGTTTCAGCAAAATTATTCTACCATTTCAAACAATGAAGCCAGGGAAAAAAAAAAAAAAAAGATGCACCTACATCATTTCTAAATTCAGACTTAACGAAAGTAAGGAACAGCTGGAAGCTGAAGTGCTCATTTTTTGAGGGAAGTGAGAAAGAGAGGTGGCATGATAAGAAGATATCATAGCAAGAGCCTTCAGTGGCAGGTGAATGAACACCAGGTTGGAGTTATGTTGGGTAAACTGAGAGCCAGCTCATTCCATACTGGCCCCAGTACAGCACAAATACAGGGAGTGCTCAATATCAGCTATGCCCTGGTGCTCTGCTTTTCCTAAAGGGCTCTTGTTATTGCTGTGAGGATAAAACAGTTTATAGAAAAGAAATAATTCTGGGGAAATGCTGCTTGAAATCATCTGCCGTTCTCATAGGATATTGCTGCAAATAACTGCCTGCTTTATAAGCAAGCAAAGAAATTTGGTGAGTACAGGATTACATAAGGTTTACAAAAGCATATTAAGATGTAAGATAAGAACTCAGTACGATCTACAAAAGAGCCTAAGAAGGGAATTGTAGAGGATTAGGCACCCACTCTGCTTAGGTCCTTTTGCAAGTGCTGGGAGGCACCCTTATCCATCTCTGTATGCAGAAATCCCTTAGGAAACTCCCCAAGCTTTACTCATACCCCTTTAAATGAAGTTTGAACTTTGAATTTCAGGTTCCAAGCACAGAAATGAATCATGAGTGGAATTTTCCCTTCATTTTTCAGCTCCTCTCTGAGCCTTCCCATCCCCCTCTCAGCATCTTCAGTGAGACACAGGCTGTACTTGCAGAGCACATAAAGGCACTTTTTTTTTCTGGAGGAAAACAAGCAAAAGTGAGCCATCAAGGCAGGACTGCATGTGTTCACTGATCTGACACATTTTGACTGATCTCTCCTCTTTGTCCCTTGTGTTTCTGTTTCAGCCTTCTCTCTTTGTCCTCAGCTTCCATTGAGTTCACCAGAAAATTTCTTATCACGACCTGACTGTTATTTACAATCAGCAAGCTTGGATGTTGGGAGGCTTAAACATTTTCCCTTAAATGTATGCTTTGTTTGTGGAAAAAAGCAAGGTCCTTAGAAAATTTCAGCAAAGTTGCTTCTACTCTTTGACGGAATTAAGCAAAGAACAGAAGCAGATCTAAACTAATTTAAAGTAAATCTAGGGAAATAAATGTTCCATAGATTTAAAGTGATTATTTCACTGTTTTCATGGAATTCTCTAACATCTTCATGCTCACCTTCACACCTCAGTTATCCTGTTCACTCTCCTCGTACCTGATGAGCTGCAGTTTCAGCAGAATATGTTGCACAAAGTCTCTAGGTCCTTCTAAAACTCTCAGTCTCATAAACATGCTCCATCTCAGGTTTTGGAAGAATGGGCCGTATTTTCCTGCAGTTGATTCTTTTGGCTGATAGGGATAGTTATGGGATTGAAAGCAGGGAGGCTGACACACAGGCAGCCAAGAGGAGCAGAAGGAACAAGAACCAGGCTGTGAGTGGAAATGTGATAAGAAGCCTGAGGAACAGAGGACCACAGGTTGGGGAAGACAACAGCACTGGGTCAAGCTGCGGACAAGGTCCGGGCAGAGCCACAGTCCCCAGAACAGCAAGTACAATTCCCTAAGCTGTACCACTGCCCTGGGATCCTGCACCTTGCTGTCTTAGTCCCACTGCAAACAGGACACAAGGGAGGGCATGCAGCTCACTTAACACAGCATCACAAACCCCTCCAGAACCTGCACAAAAGGATGCATGCTGGTCCTTTGCTATCCCACGCTCCTAAGAGTGAATCTGTTCCCTCTCCTGCAAGACAGAGGACTACTGCAAGAAATATGGCCTGAGGGCTCCTGGTAAATTACAAATGAAGTTCCCAGATTGACGAGTTTAGCTAAGTCTGTAAGAGACCCAGACACAATCTTGTGCTGGGAGAGAATGGCAATAAAAAGCAATCTTGCTTTTATATTGCTGAGCAGAGGCAGTAACCATTTAAAGAAATGCTCAGCCAGCAAACTGAAACAGCAACAGCAAAACACTATATTTTTGTCAAAATTCAAACCACCTCAAGGAGTAAATTAACACTAACCAGTTCTGAGCTCCTCACCCCATCAGAAATGACAGCATTGCCATATTTATTGTATCAGTAAGATTCAATTGCTGGAACAAGATGCCCTTAAAGGAAGCCAGGCAATTTCAAGTCGTGGTGGTTATAAGTGCATTAGTTGTGCAGATGGGTAGTTCTTTGCCTGAACTATTTTTAAAGACCATAAGAATTACTCATCTATGTTTAACACTGCTAGAAAAAATATCTGCCCAGTATATTTCAGACATCAAGTCAGCAAAGGAAACTGGGGGCCATGGAGAAAGTACTGAGGACTATTTTGTTCTTAACTCTGTATTCCAACCCAATATTTGGTCCCACCTAGTTCAGTGATCAGTAAGAATAAATATTTCTTAGTTACACTTTGAAAGCTACTTTTATGTTATAATCTCTTTGGGAAAGTCTCAACAGATAAGACAGTGTGTGATTTAACCCCAGCCAGCAACTAAGTCCCACACAGCTGCTCGCTCACTCATGCCCAGTGGGATGTGGGACAGAATTGAAAGGGTTAAACTGAGAAAACTTGTGGGTTGAGATAAAGACAGTTTAATAGGTAAAGCAAAAGCCGCACACACGAGCAAAGCATAACAAAGAATTCATTCATACTTCCCATCAGTAGGCAGGTGTTCAGCCATCTCCAGGAAAGCAGGACTTCATCACGTGCAACAGTTACTTGAGAAGACAAATGCCATCTCTCCAAATGTTCCCTCTTCCTTCTTCATCCCCCAGCTTTATGTCCCCCCTTCCTTCTTCATCCTCCAGCTTTATATGCTCCCCATGGCATTATATGGTATGGAATATCCTTTTGGTCAGTTGGGATCAGCTGTCCCAGCTGTGACTCCTCCCAGCTTCTTGTGCACCCCTGGCCTACTCACTGGTGGGATAGAGTGAGAAGCAGATAAGTCTTTGACTCTGTGTAAGCACTGCTCAGCAGTAACGAAAATATCTATATCTATACACAGATATAGATTATATCTATGTATAATCAACACTGTTTTCAGCACAAATGCAAAACATAGCCCCATACCAGCTACTATGAAGAAATTTAACTCTATCCCAGCCAAAACCAGCAGAGGCAGGTAAGTTATGATTGCATTCATGATGGAGAAGTGTAAAAAGAAGCCCTGAGGAATCACATCTTCAATGCCAACATCAAGAATAAGTATTGATGTCCAAGTCATCTGTCTGTGGGTGAACCTCAATAACTCAGCCTTCACCTTGCACTGTTGCCAAGAGAGCTGGTTTGGTTTTATTATCCCAAGAAGCACGTGTTTGCCTAGGTGCAGGTTTCATGAAAGAGGGTCATTACATTATGGAGAAAGCTAATACCCCTAGCCAGCCAGAGTTCACAGAATCATAGAATTATAGAATATCTCTAGTTGGAAGGAACCTATAAGGATCATCAAGTCCAATTCCCTGCTCCTTGTAAGACTACCTAAAACTAAACCAAGTGACTAAAAGCATCATCCAGATGCTCCTTGAATTCTGAAGAGCTTGATGCCATGACCGCTTCCCTGGGGAGCTGTTTCAGTGACTGACCACCCTCTCAGTGAAGAACCTTTTCCCAACGTCCCATCTGAATTTCCCCTGATGCAGCTTTATTCCATTTCTTTATGTCCTGTTGATGGTTACCAGAGAGAGGAGATCAGCACCTCCCTGCCCACTGCCTCCCTTGAGGAAGTTGTAGATTGCGATGAGGTCACCCCTCAGCCTTCTCTTCTCCAAGCTGAACAAATCAAGAAACCTCAACCACTCCTCTTAAATCTTGCCCTCGAGGCCTTTCATCATCTTGGTCGCCCTCCTCTGGTCACATTCTAATAGTTTGATGGATGTCCTTACTGCAGGAAGGGTAAGTTCCCGCCTGGGTTTCCCTTTCACCTTCACCTGAATGGGGATCCTGCTTCCTTCCAAGAATAACATCAACTTAGCATTCCTGATTTTCTTACCTATTATGGTTCATTGCTATGATTATCAGTGAAGAAAGAGATCTAGGGCATTTTTTAATTGATACATATAATATTTGAGTTCTTTAGTGACTGTATTGATTTTGGCTAGAATAGAGTTCATTGTCTTCATTGTAGGTCATATGGTGATATGTTTTGGATTTCTGATGAAAACTATGTTGATAACACAGAGATGTAATAGTTATTGCTGAGTAGCGTTTACACAGTTGCATTGCTGTGTGAATTCTGCTGCCTCTAGTACGCGTTACAGCATTTACGACCTTTCTGTCAGAGACAGCATTACTAGCATCTTCATCCTATACAAATGGAAAACTGAGATCTGACATCTCAAACTTTCTTTTAGATTTGGTTGACACTGGCTATTAGGTTAAAACTTATAAGGGATTACAGGATACTGACTAACAAACAGACAGCCTGTCCACACAGACACATTTCCTACTGATTTTAGTATGAAATGGGACTAAAAATAAAATAAAAGTGTCATGATTTCTAACTGTTCCCCTAATTTAGAGAAACTATTTTTGTCAGGACACGGTTAGGAGCTATCATCACTAATATCTGAGATCCCCAGGGTATCATTTAGAGAAGAGTGACTGCAAACATCTGTATTCAGCTTCCCTGGAGGCTCAGACTCCCATGGAAGTCAATATGCAGCTCTCAACCAATATGATCATCTTACTTAGTAGCAGTTAACCAAAAAGCCAATCCATGCACCTAATGAGCCATGACTATCTTTCCAGTTTGTGTGCAGGGAACAGGCATGGGACAGACTCTTCTGGGTTTGTTTCCAAACATCTTAGATGCATTTTGCCTCACAAAAAAAAAAAAACCAAACCACACATAATTTGGTATACCATGGATGCATAGGGCAGTCAAATGAAGAAAGCATTAGGAGTCAAAGGCATCTAACTTGCTAGCAATACTGCTCTTCTCACAATGAAAAGAGTCTGTCCTCAGAAGGTTACGTGCTTGGCTTAAAATAACAGTTATTTATGATATTCTGGCCTATCTGCCCACAGGGGGACCTCCATTCATGCAAACTTTCCTTCACAACAGTGTGCGCTAGAATTATTTGATTTAATCTTCTCCTTTGTCTTTTCAAATGAACGCTGAGAATGTCAAGGCTTTGCTGTTGATTCTGGCAGCTGGGACTTGCTCTAAGAAAAACATCAACTATTATGTGACTCACAACTGTGTCACAAAACTTTACAGGAATACCACTGCACTCCTTCAGCCTACTTTGTTCAAGTAGCCATACCATTTTTTAAGGTATTCGGAATATGTCTTTTCTCCCTGTGCCTCCATTTACACTATATCAGACTAGAGAATGGATCAGATCATGGACCAGACCATGCTATCCTGCATCCAGTCTTTACAGTTGAGTGATCAGGTTACCCCATGGCAAGATTTTGGTCCATACTAACTCACCTGGGCAGTGGCTGTGCCTGCTTCACAGGATGGTGCAACCAGACCATTAGGATCAGGAGATAGCATAGACTAGACTGGTCTCAGTATATAGTTTGGATAAGAGGGTTGGGAAGATGTGGATATAAGTTGTGCCATGCCACCTGCTCTCACAATCAAAGGCTGAAGCACATTTTAACACCAGGGAAGACACAGCTCTTCAGCCCAAATACAGAAAGTGTTCAAGAAGGGACTAAGTATTAGTTTTGCTAAAGCTTTTGGGTTGGCAATATTCAGGCTTAGATTTATGATTTTCTTAATAAAAACACCCATAAGTGCGTGCACTATCTTGTCAGAGAGCTGTCAGTCTGAATCTCTGCTTTCATGGTCCTCTTGTATTGTTCAGGTCTTGAAAGCTTTCTATCGTATCACAACATTATAATTCACAAGATCTTTCGAGATTTTAAAAATGTATTAGTACTAATCTCTCTCTTTCCCTCTCGGTCTCTCTCTCTCTCCTCACCTGTGCAGTTAGCCTGATGGTAACTAAGGCAACCTGGATTTATAGTGGGATGTGCAGACCATAAAATGTTTTGTAACTCTCTAACTCATAATATTTCTGTAAGAATCTGTGACATAAATAAACCAGGAGTATAAGAGCCACTCATGAATAATACAGCTGACCTAAGCTTTGCCGTGAAACCTTTAATGGGCTAAATAGAATCTCCATATCTCCCTCCAGACACAGACCTGGCATGTCCCATCTCTAGAGACTGCCTATACTGCACTTTTGGTAACGGCACTTTGTTTTGCCATCAAACCATGAGCTAATCTCCAGCTAGTTTATTTCCAAAATTCTAATTTAATGGTGTCAAGCAAATGTCCTTGGAGGAATCAAATCTGCTTGTCATAAAAATTAAACCAAATAAAATTTGGGATTTCATCCCACTCTTACCTAGTTATTAAACAAGACTTTCCCCAACAGCTCATTTGAAGTCTGTTGCCTTGCATGGCAGTAACACTAGGAAATAAAAGTGGGATCTGCGGCAGGTGAGGAAGCGATCCCCGCAGGGATTCATATAGTGGTGAAAAATATGGATAAAATGGGTCTCACAGGAGAATAGGTCATTCCCATGTCCCAAGGCAGTGGAGAATATACCCTGTTAATACCACAGGAGCAGTGCCCAAAGTAAAGGAAGAGAAATTCATTTCAGGAGCCACTTTAGACGAAAAACCTTATTCTGTTCCTCTCCTCTTAAGTGCAGCTTTTTTGAGACCTATTTCAATATGTCTTATGTGTCACAACCAGAGGAGCAGAAACAAAGCACGTTGTTTCTATTATGTGTCTGGACAGTGTCTGCCTAGAACTAGAAATGCTTGTCTTCTTTTCAGATCACAAAAGAAAAGACTCAAAACCAGGCACAGAGCTGCCTGGGAAAGGCTATTCGAGGTTGTCCAGATTTGGAGAAGGGTATTGCTCTATAGCAAAATATTGCAATGTACTCACAAGATAATCCAGTGTCTATCTGAAGCCTGTGACCTCACTGAGCTAAACTCGGCAGTGTCTGCAGGTGACTGCACTCAGTAATGTGATGGGAGCCTGATCTCCTGCTGAGCATGTCTTCACTCAGTCCAGGGCTGCCTGGATGCAGTGAGGCACAGATTCAACCCAATCTCCAGATGCACCTCAGTCATTCTTCATCTGTCTGCTTCTACTTCATATTGCTCTCCCTCTGCTTTATATTCACAGGGTCTTTAGAGCCAAACATATTTGGTGTTACCCTTCAATGCTAAACATTGCTTTATTTTCACAATACATTTTTTTTAATTCCTTGCCCTGAACCAAATACTTTCGAGAACCACAATCTGTGCAGTGCTAGGGCATGGCTGTGTAGACAGACTTAGCCACAATTTGTCTGCTGCCCTTTCAGATTCTTCCCAGAGTCACTGTTGTTATCACAGGAGCTTGTACACCAGCAAAAGCCAGTCACCAGCAACACCTCGCCAGCAACACTTTCCCTCCCAGGGACTGTGTCATCCACCTAGTAACAGCAAGACCTGGTGCAGAGCATCAGGACACCAGCACACCAAGGTCATCTTCCAAATGCTTGTCCACTGTACCAACAACAGTGTGTGTGTGGAGGTCTGCATGATTCACATTAATGGATGAGAACACCATTTTTCAGAAAACACTGAAAAAAATCCTGGAATAGAGAAGCATCCTTTTTTGAGGAGTGTCACAATATCCTTTTTATTCAAAAAACTCTTGGCTGAAATTTGTTTGCAGAGACACCTGAGCTGGATAAGGCTCTGAACTCTGAGACATCGATGTCACCAATGGTTTGATGACGAAGACTGCTACTGTGATGCTCTGTGAACCAGGGAAATAAAACTCCTGGGATCAGGCACAGAAACGAAGCTATAGACGTCGCTTGAGAAATGGAGCAGTCAGTGGCGTAATGACTTGAAAGCTAGGGGATCATGCAAGCGATGATGTCTGGGCTACACACAAGGAATTCAATCCCTTCTCCCAAATAAAGGCCCTTGACAGATTATAACACAACATTCTGAACAGAGAGATATTGTGTGTCCTGAAGTCCAGGATTATGAACTGTAAGTCATTTAGCCCACTTCAGATAAGTATCACTTTCAAATCGGATTATAATTTGCAAAGGCACAGCATGTTCAGGGCAAAACTGTGTCAGACACCAAGATAAGGATTCCAGGAGTCTCTGTTGCATGGCAGCTTTTCAGACGAGGAACCAGGGTATTGGGAACATCATAGTAACACATGCACTGACAAAAGAGACCTTTTTAAATTCAGCTTGAGACAAAGGTGATTTATCAGACATCGCAAGGCAATTGCCACGGAGAACTGGGGAAGACTGCAACATGCAGCTGTTTCTGGTTGCTGGTGGTGCTTTGGCACACATATACATTATTAATGCTGCTATTGCTAAGTCTTGCTTTCCCTTGTGTTGTGTGAAAAGCTACGGCATTCACCACTGTGCCAGTGACCAGCCTTTGAACACATTTTCATTTCCCGTTTTCCCCCGTGATGCATTTGTCTATGTCCAAACAAACAGAAGAGCCTCCATCTCTGACTCAGAGGGGTGCTGGATGCCACAGGCAGCTTCCCAGAGGAAGCGAGTGTGAAGGCTTCTCTAGCACGGTATGCAGACGGTCTCAGGCATGCTTTGCCAGCTTCACAGAAAATCTGGAATTTAAATGAAGGAAACACAGGTCTCCCTCCTGCCCCTGCTTCTCTTGGAGATGTCGATGGAGTGAGTCAGTGATGAGCTACTATTGCTGCGTCATCACTGTAATCATTGGGGAGAAGCACGAGTCACAGGGAGAAGCTTAAGCCACCAAGTTACTCCTTGCCAGAGTGCTGAGGCAGGCAGGGAAGGATGACAGTCAGCAGTGGGAAAAGAGGCCATTCCCTAGTAGGATTAAGCTGCTTTGAAGAAAAGGCCTCCCTTTCCCCAGGAATGCCTTCCCTTCCAAGCTTCACATTGACCTGCAAGAGGTTAAAGTCATCCACAGCCTGGTAAGAGAGTTTTGGCTACAGTGTTTAAGCCCTTGATATCATTGTAAAAAAAAAAAAAGAAAGTGCACAGATTCACAACTGTGTTTCAGTTATCTGTCCAGCTAGGTGTGAAGGACGATATTGGAAGATTTGGATCCAGTTATTGATTCTGCCAGAGCTTTGAGTGAATAGGTTAAACCACTGGCACTCAGTTTTTCTCCTATCCATGCAAGCACTTCAAGCCATTGCTTAGGCATCATCAACACGCTGAAAACCACTGATGAGACCCCACCTATCTACCTTGGGAACATAGGTTTCTGCCAGAGACATGCTCAAAAAATCCAGTATTTGTCTGCCAAGTTCAGCTGATGAGCCATTCATAGAGGTAGCCCAAAGCAAGACTATGAAGCAGGTGTCTGAGAACAGATTTGTCCTGCTTATGTTATGAGTTGGTCTAAATTCTGGGTATGCATTTGCACTTTGAAAGTCTTATGGTACAGGAACACTGGTGAATGTGTAGGGGTTTGTGGTGTGTGGGAAAGGGCAGAGAAGAGGAACATATTATTGGCATCATTTGTCTCTTTCTAAGCTCCACATAGTTACCCTGTGGAGCAGGAGACTCCAGGTGGTCCCTTGTATGCCTAAGAAGAAATGCTCAAGAAGTTATTATCTGACTGAGTTTTTCCTTTATTTGAACCAAGATTGTTTCTCCTTGACTTCAGTTCTATATTCTATTTTACTCTAGCACCTGCACTTAAGTATTGAATTTTTCAAGGATCTACCGTCTTTCTTGATTTATGAGATGAGAGGGAGTGACAAGCCTGACTAATCACTACGGATCTCAGTCTATGACATGAAACTTCAAAAAGGTCAAGGAGGAGCTGCCATGAGAGCCATGGTCCCTTAAGAATAATTTTGACATAGAAGCTGAATTTATATTAGCCAGCCTCACTTACAGCAGCAGGAATTCCTGCCTATATCTGGAAAGGCTGAGTGTTGCGACGTTTTTCTCCACTAGCAAGAAGATCAGGACCCAGAAGCACAGATCCACTGTACTTAATGTTTCTTCCTACTATCCCTGAATAAAAACTCCTCCTGTTTCAGTTTGTTGTCTAAAGCCAGTTTCTTGTATAGGGGTAACACAGTCCTGAAGTTTCTTGGGCCATCATAACTGGAGAAGAAGACACAGTGGGTCTTGCTGTGGCCCAGTGGCCCCCCTCATGTAAGGGAAGCACTAATCCCTAGCCTTCGGGTAGCGTGAGGATTCCTTACCTCATGTTTACATAGTGCTGAGTATCAATTATTAAGTCAAGCTGCCACTGAAGGGAACTTTTTGGCTTTGGGTTTCTGAATAATAGGGCAAGTACTTCTTGGAAGACTCTCACAGCCTATTTGACAGATGCACAGTGTGACGTGGCATGTAGGAAACAGCAACTATGTCTTTCTTTAAGTCACTTAACTAATTAAACTCATGAGTTGGCTCAAGCTTTACCAAATACTGTGGTGCTTTGGAAGGAAAACTGCAAAGCTTTGTGAAAAGCTGAAACTCTGAAGATGAGGATTTACTGTTGAAAACCATGAAGACAACATCACTAGTAATCAAATGGTCCATAATTTTCTTTCAGCAGATTTATTTTTTTGTGCTTTAAAAGGAGAGGGAGATGCATCAAGAAGTGCATATTTTCCTCTTACAAACAATTATTGTATCAACAGTACAGCAGCATCTGAAACTCAAATAAAATTGACTCCACTGAACGAGTTATTAAGCAGTAAAGTAAACGCCAGCCCCTGCTCAGTGAGAAAGGTCTTCTACTCTGCAGCTGAGGAGAGTGGGGAGCATAGGGCATGGCTGAAGGTTTCCATTTGCTTCACAGATAATTTGGTAACTTCATTGTTGGATGCAACATTGTCATGACCAAGCATATACCGTTATCCTAAAAGACAGTATATTTTGTAAAGAACGTCTCAAGTAACAGAAACAACTGGGACTGTGCCATACCAATAACCACCCTTTCTGCCCAGTTCTGGGATTTATCTTCTTCAGACTGGAAACAATAAGTGTCAAGGGCCAGACAAATATTGACCTGTCTCTTTTATGTGTACACCATGCCTCAGCGCACTAGTTGACCCACAATACTACAAAGGTCAATGTTTTATAAAACAGTAGTATATTTCAACTTGGAAACACAGAGAGCAACCAGATATCTGGCTATATGGGCATCATTTCAGCTCCAAAAACTGTAAATGAGCTACGGAGACATATTAACACATCCATGTGAACATGGCCATGGTCACAGTTTTATCACTGGACTCTAATATTATGCTTGTAATTGTTTAAATCCCAAACACAGACACTCTCACTAGCCTATTTATCTTCATACATACACCCACCCACCTCTTCACTCCCTGTTTTAAAGACACCCCTGCAGCAAGCTTAAAGAACACTAGCTCCAAAGTGGCACCCCAGAAGATTCCTGCATGGATAAAGTGCAGCTATCCAGGGCCAGATGGTACTGTGGAGTAGCTGCTATTCCTTTTATTCTTGCCAGGGAAGTTTTAGTGCTCAGGGAGAATGAGGGAAATGTCTTCGTTGTTATTATTATTCCTTGTTGCTTTTATCATTAGCGCTACTAGGTATGTTGTATCACCTGTATTAGTAATAACATTAATACTAGTAGTAGCAGCAGCAATAACAATAGCAACGAGAGCATTATTCTTAGGAGACATAGCCATGACTTCAGCTTTACTCTTATCTGAAAAATAAATCTCTTAAAGGAACCCAGCCTAGTCACACTGATGAAACCAGTGAAGTCTGAGGAGGGGAGTTTGCTGGTGATGCATGTCTGCTTGAAACTAGTGTGGCATCTCTAGCCCATTTTCCATAGGTCCCAAGACACTATCAGATGGCAACAGCACTTAGGCAGAGCTAACCCAGGCAACACCAGAGATGGAAAAACAAAATGCACTCGAACGAGTGAGGGAGGAGCACAAGGAGATCCTCATTTGGAGCATACAGGCTCTGCTCAGATTTACTGTCACCAGTTAACTGGTTCTGTAAGGCGACCACTTATGTGTAACTGATAGGTAGTAAAAAGAATTATTTGATGATTATCCCATTGCCTTTCCATTACTGGCCTGACCTGATAAGAAGCAGCTCCTCTATCCATCACAGCTGTAACCATTCTAACTGAACTCATTTTTCAGACCACTATCAGCCAGCCTTGGCTATTTTTACTCCTAGATTTAGGGGCCAAATTCGTCCCCTAAATTCAATTTTCTTTGATGAAAGCTTTTCAGAGATTTTCTTTCATCCTTTCTCCATTGTCTGTGAGTTATGCTTTACCTTCTCTGTCCCAGGTGTAAGTCCCAGAAGGTTATCTGCACCTGCAGGGAGATTGCATTGCCTTCCTGTATTTCTTTTTAACTATTGAAATTATTATTTTCAGAAATAATGATTTTTATTCAAATCTCACTATAAGATTCAGGAAGTCTTAAAACAAGGTACAATTTATGTTTGTGTATGTGGGTGGGTTTTTTCCTCCTCCCCAGTAAACCTTGGATCAGCTGGTGATCTGTGAGTTTCTGTAGAAGTGAGGACACTGAATTAGACACTCGAGGATGCTCACCATTTGGTTGCATCACTGCTTTGACTATCCATTAATACCTGCAGCAGACTTAGATACTGCTATCTTTGCATCAGTTTGAACAGCAGACAGTGCAAGTGAAAAAATAAATTCCACAGAAGGGAAGGAAGTCCTCAGGAAAAAAAAAATTCCCCAATAACTCAAACATCCTAATCAGTCCTACCTGTCCTGTTGGCCCCTCTCAGCCTTATGCAGGGATGTTGCTGCAAGCTCATTTCTCAGAGCTGACTTTGGCTCTTTGGGGGAAATTTAGGCACCTCCCATGGCAAAAGCTGAATATCTGTCTTGCAGAAGGGACGTAAACAAGTTGCAAAGGCACAAGTCTTGGAGAGAGACATGGTACTGACAACTCCTTGGACAATTTGTACTGCATTTAAAGAACTAGACCATGTCTTGGCTGTGCAAAAAATACTTTTGAGACAGAAAGTCCAGTCCTGACCAGAAATCACTCTCTGAGGGAGCAAAATCCAACGTAGACCAGACTTCTGCATCCCCAGACACCCAGAATCTGCCTTTGGATGTGAGGTCTTGTCTTTTGTCATCCTTACTTACGTTGCTGCTTTAATTATTAAACTAAATTGCTTTACTGATTTTGAGTTTTGCATCTCACTCCTCTCAGGCAGCTAAACCTCATCTGCTTCAGTAGGTTGGCAAGGCAAGCACTGAAGGTTAAACACCTCTCCAAACCCTCTTGGCACTCGATAACAAGTCAGGGAAACTGAGAAGAGAAAGGAAAGTATCCAATACTGCCAACCATGACATTCAAAAGTCTGGAGCCAGACTCGATCTCAGGGAACAAACTGCTGAATCTCTTCTGCCGTTTGCATGGGTGCAGGTGAAATTGAAACAAAGGATCAGATCAGAAGGTGTTAATCCATGTAAAGACCTACAGAAATCATGTCAGACCTAGAATTTGTGATGTGGAAGCTTCCTGACATCAAGGCATGCTTCTTTGTGTTGAATTCTTTCTGTTGAATACACCAGGAGGCTTTGGGCAACCTGGTGTAGTGGAGGGTTTCCCTGCCCATGGCAGGGGGGTTGGAACTAGATGATCTTTGAGGTCCCTTCCAACCCTAACCATTCTATGATTCTGTGATTCTAATTTGCAGCTAGTATTTAGGATGGATGAAGAACTTTTGCTCAGCAGTGCTGGGTTAGGTATGAGGGAATGCAAACAGTGCCCAAGCCCCAGAAGATCTGACTTTGTCTTTTGCCTTTGACAGAGTACAGACATTCAAACCCAAAAGCCCAGGATCCCATGTGGTTTCAGAGGATGCCTACAAGGGAAAGATTTAGTCTTTCAATTCCGAGTTCTCAACTCATTCATTTTTTCTAGCCTTTTTTCCGCAAAGGAATAGCTTTTGTCTTGATTTTAAACATCATGAGTGCTTTTAACAAATCTCAAAAAAAAACTAAAAGTAAAAATTCTCTGCGATAGCCAGGTTACTCCTACTTTCTTCGCAGTTCTCAATTCCTGTTTGTAAACCTCGTACTCCAGCCCTGAGCGGTGATCACCTGGCAGAGGAGAGAAGTAATGCACTGACTCACCACCCCAAGCAATCACTCGTTATACCGTGCCATCGTGACATATCATTGAACTTAAACATCATAATCCCCCACCCCCAAACCCCATCCATACTGAGATCTGGCCACAAGATAGACCTGATTTAAAACATCTACAAAAGTTAAATGTGATATGCTGAGGCACATGGAGAGCAAGGAGGTGGTGGGTGACAGCCAACATGGCTTCACCAAAGGCAGATCGTGCCTGACCAACTTGGTGGCCTTTTATGATGGGGTGACAACATCGGTGGACAAGGGTCGACCAACGGATGTCATCTACTTGGACTTGTGCAAAGCTTTTGACACTGTCCCGCACGACATTCTTCTCTCTAAACTAGAGAGTCATGGGTTTGATGGATGGACCACTCGGTGGATAAGGAATTGGCTCAATGGCCGCACTCAGAGAGTAGTGGTCAACGGCTCAATGTCCAAGTGGAGACCGGTCACGAGTGGCGTCCCTCAGGGGTCCGTGTTGGGCCCGGCCCTCTTCAACATCTTTGTCGGTGACGTGGACAGTGGCATGGAGTGCACCCTCAGCAAGTTCGCCGATGACACCAAGCTGTGTGGTGCCGTCGACACGCTGGAAGGGAGGGATGCCATCCAGAGGGACCTCGACAGGCTGGAGAGGTGGGCCCGTACCAACCTCATGAAGTTTAACCAGGCCAAATGCAAGGTCCTACATCTGGGTCGTGGCAATCCCAGGCATAAATACAGACTGGGTGGTGAATGGATCGACAGCAGCCCTGAGGAGAAGGACTTGGGAGTACTGGTAGACGAGAAGCTCAATATGAGCCGGCAATGTGCTCTTGCGGCCCAGAAGGCCAACCGCGTCCTGGGCTGCATCAAGAGGAGCGTGGCCAGCAGGTCGAGGGAGGTGATTCTCCCCCTCTACTCTGCCCTCGTGAGACCTCACTTGGAGTACTGCGTCCAGTTCTGGAGTCCCCAACATAAGAAGGACATGGACCAGTTGGAGAGGGTCCAGAGGAGGGCCACGAAGATGATAAGAGGGCTGGAGCACCTTTCCTATGAGGACAGGCTGAAAGAGTTGGGGCTGTTCAGCCTGGAGAAGAGGAGGCTCCGGGGTGACCTTATAGCGGTCTTCCAGTACCTCAAGGGGGCCTACAGGAAAGATGGGGAGAGGCTGTTCAGGAGGGCCAGTTATGATAGGACAAGGGGTAACGGTTTTAAAATAGAGGGAGGTAGGTTCAGGTTGGATATTAGGAAAAAATTTTTTACCATGAGAGTGGTAGAACACTGGAACAGGTTGCCCAGAGAGGTGGTGGATGCTCCATCCCTGGAGACGTTCAAGGCCAGGTTGGACAAGGCCCTGAGCAACCTGATCTAGTTGGAGATATCCCTGTTCCTTGCAGGGGGGTTGGACTAGATGACCTTTGAAGGTCCCTTCCAGCCCTAACCATTCTATGATTCTATGATTCTATGATTACCCTCCTCCACTCAGCAGCAATTTGATGGGGAAAGTGGTGACTTTGAAAGCAGCTGGCTTGTAGAGTGGGAAGAAGAGCAGGAACCATCTTGCTACAGGGCAGAGATAAGCATTGATTGATACCACACACTAAAAAAAGGCTTGAGGTAAAGACTTTGCAGCGATAAATGTGCCTCCTCTTCCCTCGCAAGATATCTCCAGCTCCCTGTATGATGCCAATCCCCCTTGGCCATCCTGCTGTATCCTGCCACCCAGCTTCTTCTCACTGCTCCTTCTGGTCTTCCTACTGCTGTTGTCCTACACTGCACCCTTCTCTATGCCTGCTATGAACCGTATGTTTGTGTGTCTGTCTTGTGACAGGCACTGGGATCTTCAACAGGCGTTACTCTTCAGTAAAAAAAGCAGTTGGATGTCCAGCTTGAGTTTGTGTTTGTAGGACCAGGATGCTGCAGTGCCAGGGGATGCATGAAGGCCTCCTCTCCCTTGTTCTTTCTCCCTCCGTCCCAGCAGTGCACATCAAGGCTTGGTTGTCCACCAAGGAGCTCCCTGACAGTGTCTCCCTATGAGAATGTCCCCTCTCAGTTGCACTGGCACTGAGCTGGCCCTCCCTCTGGCAGACAGATCTCCCAGTAAAGGGGATGCTCTCTGGGCCCTGGTACATCCCTCCCTTGTCTAACATGCCCCACACACACCCCACACACCCCTGCTCATCACCTTCTGCACTGAGTCTCACCCAGCATTCGCTGCGTAAGGAGAGATGGAGATGGTGCCCCATCCAGTTCTTAACATCTTAGGTGCTCTGTTTCTCTGGGGGATATTGCTCAAGTGAATTATCTCTCTGCCAGGATATTCAGCTCACTACAGAGACAGTTAGCTGCACATCCCCCGAGGACCATGGGAATTGGTTTTACTGTTCTGCAGTGGTGTGGACCTTTGCTAAGACTAATCCTCTGCGTTACACTGATCTGTTTGTCACTGAATAGGATTTGATTGATTAAGGATGTAACTGTTTCTCACACTATCGCTAACCTTCTTAACCTTGGCATCAAGAAAAGTACTGAGACACTCAGGGAAAGATTTAAACACCCGGGAGCATACAACTCCATAATCAGGCCCAATAAGCCCAGCTACTTTGTTTTATTGGTAACAATGCCTGCTACAAAACTGTCTTATGAAAAAAGCAGGACTGTCTCCGTGGCAGGTGCTGTACTCACTGATGCTCAGGTAAATTCTCAGGTAAATTGAAATAAATGAACTGTAGCCTCCCCAAACCAGATTATTCATGGGCTACAACAGTAACCTAAGCAGTTGGGCTCTGGGCCAAGCAATTCTTCCAGGAAGAGGACCATCTTAGGACACAGTCTTAGTGGAATGAGTCTGTTCCTGCCATATCAGCCTATTGCCTATGTCTCTGCAGTGTTACCTTAGAGCCCTTGCAAAGATGATGGTCTCCTCACAAAGCTCCTGGGTTTACTGCACATCAAAGACCTTCTGGCTTAAGAGCGGCCATGGGAAGATTCTTCTTGCTCTGAAGTACCATGCTGCCAGGCATCCTGTGGGGTGCGAGAGGACATACATTCCCATTCTCTTGGGATTTTCTGAGAATTGAGTGCTGTTAGAGTATCTCAGCAACTTCATTTTAAGGACTGGCATGCCAAAAAGGATGAAAAGACTTGGTATTACCCTGTTATCTCTAAATCACTTTATTTCAAGCTAGGCTAAGGTAAGAGCAAATAGTAGTAATATCAGATAGAGTACGCACTGTAGGGATAGATAATACAGTTCACAGAGACATTTCTATAAATATGCTACTTTCTAGTCTAGCAGGTTTCAAAGTTTCTTTCACACTCTGATTCAGCTAATAAGATGCTTCTCAGCCTTCTTATTCAAGGACTCGCACAACCCATTCACCATCTGGCTGCCTCACAAAAGGCAACCCATGCATAGAGCCCTTCGCTCTTTCATAATTCAAGTTTGCAATTTCTTCAGATCCAAAGATTTCCTACTCAATCAAGGAGAGTGTTGCAGAATCCAATCCCCACGCCATGGCCTGGCCTCGCTGGCATTTGAAAGAGTAATGTCTTTTGGATATAGCCTAGTGCAATTTCTGTTTGCCCAGATGGTCAATAAAGATATTTAATGAATATTCCTGTGGTCAGGGGATAAATTATTAAGTCACTGTAAAAGAAAATGATCTTCCTCCCTGCAACAACTATAGTCAGATGTCAGAATGAAGCCTCGTTATTAATCTTCAGATTCCAAAGAGCCATGTAAATTGTCAACCACATTTTTTCCAGCTAAATAAATGATATTGATGCGTGTGGCCTACTGTTGGATTTTGATCAAGACTATACTGGGCTTCTAAGGAATTTGTGATTAAATGATCCATGAATTCTAGTTTTGAGGGGAACATCAGCAGAACCATACCGGTCTCACCCTACTCCTAGTCACACAGCAGCCCAGTTGGTGAGGTTCTTTATTGCAAATATGGGAATGTCATTATTAAAAATTGGGTCTGAAGAGACACTCAGTCCTGGAGTCAAACTGGATGGAGACATTCAGTTCTTTGCACACTGAGTGCAGAGCAGCCTGTTACTGGCTCTGTGGGCATTACTCCTTCTTTGGCACATAATTTGCCAATGGATACCTTCTTATATCTCACTTCTTTTAAAGACTCTTTATTCTCTAAAGTCTTGGACTTTACCGTCCTTTCCCATTTTCAAAAGCTCATTTGTGAATAGCATTGTAGATCAGCTAGAGAAGTTTGCTCAGGGTCACATAGAATCATAGAATCATAGAATCATAGAATGGTTAGGGCTGGAAGGGACCTTGAAAGGTCATCTAGTCCAGCCCCCCTGCAAGGAACAGGGATATCTCCAACTAGATCAGGTTGCTCAGGGCCTCATCCAACCGGGCCTTGAACGTCTCCAGGGATGGAGCATCCACCACCTCTCTGGGCAACCTGTTCCAGTGTTCTACAACTCTCATGGTAAAAAATTTTTTCCTAATATCCAACCTGAATCTACCTCCCTCTATTTTAAAACCATTACCGCTTGTCCTATCACAACTGGCCCTCCTGAACAGCCTCTCCCCATCTTTCTTGTAGGCCCCCTTGAGGTACTGGAAGACTGCTATAAGGTCACCCCGGAGCCTCCTCTTCTCCAGGCTGAAGAGCCCCAACTCTTTCAGCCTGTCCTCATAGGAAAGGTGCTCCAGCCCTCTTATCATCTTCGTGGCCCTCCTCTGGACCCTCTCCAACTGGTCCGTGTCCTTCTTATGTTGGGGACTCTAGAACTGGATGCAATACTCCAAGTGAGGTCTCACAAGGGCAGAGTAGAGGGGGAGAATCACCTCCCTCGACCTGCTGGCCACGCTCCTCTTGATGTAGCCCAGGATGCGGTTGGCCTTCTGGGCCGCAAGAGCACATTGCCGGCTCATATTGAGCTTCTCATCCACCAGTAAGCTTCTCATCCACATCTATTCAGGTTTTGAATACTTCCGAGGATAGAGACTCCACAAACTTTCTGGATGACCTGTTCCAGAGTCTGCTCCTCAACAATCTCCCTCCTTCCAATAGAAATGTTTTCTCTTACATTTAAATGGAATTTCCGCTATTTCAATTTTTGTCATTTCCTTTTGTCCTGTCACTCGGCACCACCAAGGACATCTCGGACATTGCAAGATGGCTCCATCTTTTTTACTTCACCCCATCAGCTATTTATATATGTGGATAAGATCCCCCTGAATCTTCTCTTCTAAGGCTGAGTAGTCCCAGCTCTCTCAGCCTCTCCTCATATGTGAGATGCTCCAATACTTCAACCATCTTTGTGGCCTTTCACTGCACTCTCTCCAGTATGCCCATGTCTCTCTTGCACTGAGAAGCCTAGCATCAGACACAGCACTCCTGATGGGTCTCAGCAGTGCTGGATATAGGCGAAGGATCACCTCCCTTGATCTGCTGTCAACACTCTGCCTAATACAACGCAGGAGGCTGTTGGCCTTGTTTTTCTACAGCACATTGCCAGCTCATATGCAACCTGTTGTCCACCAGGATCTCTATGTCTTTTTCTGCAAAGCTACTTTCCAGTCACTTGGTCCCCAGCCTTTACTGGTGCCTGGAGTTAGTCCTCCCCAGGCATAGGACTTGGCATTTCCCTTTGTTGAACTTCATGAAGCTCTGTCAGCCTGTTTCTCCAGCCTGTTGAAGTCTCTCTGAAAGGCAGCACAACTCTCTGGTCTCTCAAACACGCCTCCCAGTTTTGTATTGTCTGAATAATATAGGATATCCAGAAATCTCATGCAGGACATCTTAGTTTTTTTTACTCTTAGAGACAGAAAAGTGAAAATTAGGTATCACAGAAAGTAACTTCAGGGGTCTAAGTTCCTCATTAGTTCTGGATCTGAGAACTGCTCTCCCTGTCGTATCTCGTTATCCTCCACTGCTCACTGAAAAGACCATATTTAAATATCACAGTCCCAGTACACAGACTTTATTTCAGCCTCCCTGCGTGTTAATATTATTAGTATTGATTTTCTGAGATTTCACAGCAGAGATGGCAAAGGGGTCTCTCTGCCTCACGCTTTCTGCACAGCATTCCACTCGCGCGTCATTGCTTTCGCAAATAGGAAAGCTCCATCAAAGTTCTCCACGTCACAAAAATTTACTAACAATGAACCTTGAAAAAAGCCACCTTACAGCTCATGTCTTTTTTTAAAAAAACTGTGTACTTGGTTTTGCATTCGTCTTATTGGCTTGACTTGCTGACTGAGGCTAATGTCTGTAAGGGGGCAGTGAGATTCTGCTTCTTCCCTTAGAGCTGACAAGAGGAGGACAGCATGAGTGCAGATGAGCACTTTTGTGAATCTAAGGCACGTTTCTCTCCCTCCTCTGCTCTTTGCAGGAGCTCCACTAGAAGGACCTCATTAGGAATTCTTACTCGCAGCAGCTTCAAGCCATCTGTTGCTACAGAAGAAAGTGCTTGTTGAAAGCATTTCTTTTCCTAAATAGTTACTGAACAGTTGGTGCTGTCTGGTGTTTGGGGTACTCCTGGAGGGTGGTCAGTGTTCAAACAGAACCTGTCAAGCCAAATGCTTTCAGTCATGCATTTTACTAAAACACATCCAGCCTCAAGATCTGATCAGATCCCAATAGATGTCAGTTGAATCTACAAATGCCTTTCCTGGAGCCGGAGTCTTACTCATGAATCTTATTCATGCACCTTCTGAAGTTCTTCCCAAGAACTAAAGTGGTCTCAACTAAATAATATGCAGGACTCAGGCATTCCCATTGTCATGGATCACTGCCCACCTCACAAGCTGTGGTTTCTTTTGTGCTACAGAAGAAGGTGGCATTCCTGTACTAGGACATGGGCTTGTGCCAAGTGGAGATGGGTTATTCTGAAGGCCAAGAATCTGTTTTGCACTCCCTGAGCGTTAGACCCATGGTGATCCTTTAGCCCTTCCTGTGATCAGTTAAAAGGCTAGTAGGACCTGAGAGCCCACCTAGTCCCTCCCTCTCTGGGAAGGCAGGCTCAGATTATGCTTATTCACTATAATCAATGCCACTGTTTGTTTCAGGATCCACTTCCAACAGAGAGCATTCACAGCCCTTTGCATCAACGCTTCAATAGAGCCACTGGGAAAGTGGTGAGCATCACAACCAGCTTTCTTGCAGGATTAACTAAAGAAGCAAAGCAGCTCAGTGATCAGAGTCACTGTTCGAAGTGCAAACCTTATGGAGATGCATCCAGCTGGTATGAATTCATAATTATGTAATCAATTAAGGTTTAGGCCCTTCCTACAAAAGGTGGGCCATTTCCTCCTGGCTGTGGAAGATGCAACAGCCTGCTGTGGAGCTGTAGCCTATGTTGGTAAGCAACATCTGGTGACTCCAATGTGATTGAAGAATAAAGAGACTGTGATTCCCTTGCCAGAGTGAGAATTCCTTTGACAAAGAAGGTAAAGCTGCTGCCCTGACAGAAAGAGGGAAGCGAGAATTTATGGAGTCAGAATGAATAAAATCTTTGAAGCTATTTAACTGGGTCTCTGCTCACCATGAAGTTCTAAAAACTTGTAAACAAAAAGGGGGAATTATGGAGATGCATCCAGCTGGCATGAATTTGTAATTATGTAATCAATTAAGGTTTAGGCCCTTCCTACAAAAGGTGGGCAATTTCCTGCTGGCTGTGGAAGATGTAACAACCTGCTGTGGAGCTGCAGCTTATGTTGGTGAGCAACACAAACCAGTGGCTATTTCAAAAATTACTGATGAGAGAGGCACTGCAAAAGAACTCTGTTACCAGAAGAAGCCACATGATGGCAGGTGGAAGGGTTGGGAAAGAAGAGGAAGAAAGAGAAATACTGACAGTATGACCCTGAGAGGAACAAGAAGAGGTGTGATGTTGCACTGGTTGCAAAGGCATTATGAACTGAGCAAAGACACTGCAACCTGCTGTGTTTGGAGAAGTGGTACATTGTGCATTCATGAGAAAAATTCAGAATGTGTTAGAGAAGTGTATTTGGTCTATAATCAATCAGTAATAAATATATTAATAAAATAAGACTAAGTATAATAATAAAAACACAAAAGAAATGAATTAAGTAGAGTGAGAAAAAGAACCAAAGGACAGTAATATACTAGACTTCTTGGGCTCTGCAGCATGACAATCTTTGACTTGACAAACTCAGAAACTCAGCTACTCTTCCTTTGGTAGCCAGCTCAGAATCATTACAGAAGCTGGCCTGTCACTAAAGGTGAATTTGTAGGGGCTGAGTAAGGTCTGATCCACTGACTTTATAGTGAAGAAAGAGCTACAGATACCTTTACAAAGTGCTGTGCAGATTTTCATTCATTCATTTGCCTCCACATTAATAGCAGAGACAGTTACTGAAATCTTGGTCCAACTTGGAAATGGGGGAAAAACAGTTTTTCATAGTTATGATCCATTTAAAGAATAACCTTCAAGTTTACTGCATGCAGACAGGAGAAAAAAAAGAGATCTCAATTTCTTTCCCAAGTCACAGGAAATATCTTCTTATCCTCTTCCTTGCTGAAGGGTCCTAACCTTTTGCGAATGCTGCTGGGGCAAACGTGCACCTCAGAATTAAAAATCGTTAGAGATTTTAGAGAGAAGAGTGGCTATAAGAGTTCTTACCTATAGGAACTGGTCTGGGACTGAGGAGAATGTCAGTGCGTTTTCCAGCTGTGTGACCACCATGCATCCTTCAGAAATGTCATGTAATTTTTCAGTTTGTAAAATAACGAATCTAATATATTCCTTTTAATCTCCATTTTGTCTTTTTTCCTCATCTAGATTTTAGTAAGGAGACACCTTTTCGTTTAAAGGGTTAGCACTTCCATGCATACTACTACTACTACTACTACTAACAACAACAATAACATTACTATGTATATTTTCAGGGTGATTAGAGAAAGCAATCCAATGCCTGTTAAATTTCAGGTCCTTTGACTTTAAAGGTACTCCACACCCTTCCCTGAATCGGTAAGCCTGTACAAATCAGCTTTCTTCACATCCTGTTTCAGGCACAAGGGTGGACTAGATAATCTCCTGAGAGGTTCCTTCCAAAGTGAATTATCATATGATCCTGTTATATTGTTGCAACTGGCTAACGATGCTTCGGCTCCACATTTTATCTGAAGAGGTGTCTCATTGTCTGGCTGTTGTGGTATCAAGGGTCTCCAATTACTGAAGTAAATACAGAGCTCAGTCAAGTGTACTGTAACGTGTCAGCCAAGGGCAACACTAAAACTGAGGAGAAAGGAGCAGTGGGGAAATTTGGCTTACCTATTCACTATAAGCAAAATCTATGAAATTGCAGAATGAGCTGCACAAGGATGCAACAGAAGGGGCACCATTTCAGTTACCTTAAATACAGACTAGGCTGAACATACAGTGCAATAGGAAAAAGGAGGCTTCTTGAAACGCCTGTGACAGGGAATCATAAAATAACACAATAATTTAGGTTGGAGGCAGAATTTGATCATCTAACCTCTGAATAAAGCAGAGTCAACTTCAAAGCCAAGCTGCTAAAGAGCTTTTCCAGTCAGGCTTTGATTATTTCGAGGTTAGTACTGGGGCAACCTGTTCCAGGGTTTGACCATTCTCATTGTGATTAATTTTTCCCTAGCACCTGACAGTGCATTTCACTTGCTGCAGCTTGTGTCTGTTGCTGCTCATCCTTTTGCTGCACAGCTCCAACTAGAATCTGACTCCATCTTCTCCATAACCACTCATATAACGTGGGAATGGACCCATCTTTCAGTAGAGCTGGTACAGCTCTACTGAAAATCAATTGTGTTGCACTGGGCTAAAACAAAGAGACAAATCTATCTTATCCATCTGTGGATTCAGTGTTGAAATTTTCTCATCCTCAGCATAATAATTCTTCAATGTCCCCGAGTCATTTTCCGACTTGCTTTTCTTCACACGTGGATCTCAGCATTGCCTTTCACGATGCAGAGAAAAAGAACTATTTAATACCTCATATCCCAGCATCTACTCTTGGTACCTCACTGGGATATTGCCATGGCAACAGGGAAAGTTTGAAATTAAAGCGAATACGCTCGCTTTTCTTATTTTTCAGTAGGGACTTCAAAATTTACTGCAGTATAAAACAAGCTGTGTACCATCTGCTTATTGAAAATTGAATGCAAATATTTCTTTTCTTTCTTCTGGAGCTCTAAATCACTGCAACAGCGTAGTCCCTCAGAAGCATCCTTAGAGGTGGTGCCTGAGTTCATGTAGCTTCCTGTCCACAAGTTAAGTAGACGTGAAGTATCATTGTCCTTCAGTCATGAATGGCAGAGACAAAGAACGGACTGAACCAAGATGGAAGGCAACATGTATCGGAGACAAGCAGAGCCATGAAATCAGCTGCTGGAAGAGAATCTAGGCTGTGTAAGTCACACAGCCTCCCAGCTAAATTTTGGGAAAGGTAATTTTTTACATACGATAGGGATGTGTAGGAGAGTCTTCACAAACACACCAGCGTCATTTTTTCCCTCTGTGGTCACTTTCTCTGTGAATCAGTTGAGTCAAGCACCACTGAACTGGAGAGTTGAGTCCTCTGTTTGCAGAGGCAGCAGCACGAGCCTCCCAGTTGATGTGATTGTGAGTTACTCAGACTGCCTTCTAATACAGGGCACCAGAGCATGGTTTTCGATAATGTCAGTGGAGATAAGTAGTTAAAGTCAGCTAGCTGGAGAAGGCAAAGGGTCTGTGTATGGTACCATTTCTCCCCACTGCCTGCTGAGGTCTGTAAAGGATCTCAGTCTCTCTTTACAGCAGAGACCTAAGTCCATCTTAGGAGGTGACTAGAAGAGAGATCATTTCTTTCCACATCGTCATGGCTTAGCCCAGCAGACAACTAAACACCATGCAGCTGCTTGCCCAACCTCCTCTATCCTTGGGGAATGGGGAAGAGAATTAAAGGGGAAAAGAGGAGGAGACTTGTGGATGGAGACAAAAACAATTTAATAATAACAATAATATAAAATTAAATCGAATCATGATAAAATATAATAACACATGAATAAATTAAAAATAATAATATATACAAACAATTGAAGCACAGTATAATTGCTCGCCACCCAGTGACCAACGCCTGCCCAACCCAGCAAGTGATCCCAAAACAGATAAGTCCCAAAACCACAATCCCATATGAGTGAGAGGCCCAAAAAGAGAGAGAGAGAGAACTCTAAGAGACTAAGAGTCTGAGAGAGCCCTCAGAAGAGAATTCTAGACTTCTCAGTCCACCCTCATCTATATCCTGGGCATGACATTGCATGATATGGAATATTCCATTGACCAATTTGGCCCTCAATCCTAAGTTTAAGTTCAAATGAAAAGCAGAGTTGTGGGCTCTTTGTCCCAGCTATGCTCCCCCCAGCCTGTTGTGCTCCTGAATACAGCAAAACACAGGAAGCTGAAAAGTCCTTGATGTCTCAGTACCAACTATAAACATCAGTGTGCTATCGGTGTATCTCCTCAACACAAGAAGGACATGGAGCTGTTGGAGTGAGTTCAGAGGAGGGCCACAAAGATGATCCAAGGGCTGGAGCAACTCTCCTAAAAGACAGGCTGAAACAGTTGGGGCTCTTCAGCCTGGAGAAGAGAAGGCTCCAGGGTGATCTTATTGCAGCCTTCCAGTACTTAAAGGAGGCCTACAGGAAAGCTGGAGAGGGACTTTTGACAAGGGTATGTAGTGATAAGACAAGGGGCAATGGCTTTAAACTGAAAGAGGGGAGATTTAGATCAGATATAAGGAAGAAATTTTTTACATTGAGGGTGGTGAGGCACTGGAACAGGTTGCCCAGAGAAGTTATGGCTGCCCCATCCCTGGAAGTGTTCAAGGCCAGGTTGGATGAGGCTTTGAGCAACCTGGTGTAGTGGAGGGTTTCCCTGCCCATGGCAGGGGGCTTGGAACTAGATGATCTTTGAGGTCCCTTCCAACCCAAACCATTCTATGATTCTGTGATTCAATGTTTCTATGATTCTTCTCATAACAAATCGCATACTAAATCCAAAACACAGAGCTATTCTAGCTGCTAAAAAGAAAAACTAACTCTATCTCAGTCAAAACCAGGACACACATCCTTGATCTCTGTCATTGTATTGGGATTTCTACTAAGGCGAACTTTTGGCATCATTTTGAAGGCTGCTTTTATGACCCAGACACTTGCCTGTCAATGACCTGTCTCTCTGAGGTGAGGTATTGCTCTCTGCACTAGCATCAGTGTTGTGGTACACAGGGAAATTCCCTCTGACTTGAGGAGATGGTCCAGACTCACCACTGAGCCTCTGGCAGCTTCCCAGGAGGCAAGTAAGATGAGGCAACACTGATGAGTGCAGTTGTTTCTCTGCCTCTGATTTTCCCAGCCTTTTCCCAAGTTGATGGTCCAAGAGCTTACGTCTCTTTATGAATTTCCACAGTCAGGAGTAGGGTTGGCAAGGAGAGGCTGACTTGTGACTGTGTTTATCTACAGGGTCACCTCTTCCTCTAGGAACAGAGGGAACAACCCAGCTCCTTCTGCCTTGCACTCTGCTCAGGATACAACACTGCTTCACAGGCAACTCACGTGGCTGCAGCCATCGCAAGGCCATCTGTCTCCTGCATGACTTCGCCTTTCCCTGAGCTGTTACAGGGGAGAGGTGTTCAGGTAGCAGTTGCGACCAGATTGTGTTTTCTGTAGCCGTTTCTCTGGTAATCAGACAGCTACACTAATAATCATGTCCTTACAACCCTGGCTCTTGCTTATCACAGCTTTCTTTGAGAAGGAAAGCGCTCTGTGCCCTGTTCACTCAGCCATCCGTCACTTCGCCATCCTGAATGATTAATGTCTACCTACCAGAGCCTGCACACAGCTCTCCCTGGGAGGCAGTGAAGCTGCATGTACGATGCTTTGGGGCTGGTGGAAGATGAGCATTAATGTGTGATTATTACCAGGGAAGTCCAGGGTGATGCAAAAACATCCATGAGGGACTATGTTTTGTAGGAGATTTATTTTAAGTGTGCTTACACTGTGCTTCATTTAAGCTTCTTCCTAATTCACGGACATCAAGTCAAGTCTTCCACTGTGTCCATTTGGAGTGGTAGATCTATTGTCTTTGGAGAAATGTTGTTGATATTGAGAGACTATGTTTAAGTAGCCATTGTGTCACTGCTGTTGTATGTATAGGCCAAGTCTTAGTTCCAGGTGTCTCCTTCATCTTACGCTGATTCAAACAAAAAGTCACAGTCTTGGTCAGACTGGGAGGGACCTCAGGTGGTCTCTATCCCAAATTCCTGCTCCAAGTTGGGCCAACGCTAAAGTCAGATCAAGTTGTTTCGGGCTTTTTCCACTTGGGAGCTGTGGTGGGTTAACCTTGGATGAGGGACAAATTCCCACTCAGCAGTTCTCACTCCCACTCCTCAACACGACAGGGTGGAAAAATGTGCTGGGTTTGTGTGAAGGGGTTCTAGTGGCGGGAGAGAGGATTCACCCCCTGTACCTTCCTGGGCTCCAAAACCGCTCGGACCGGTCTCTGCCCAGGTCGGACCCCCCATCCCCTCAGCCCGGGTCAGCCATCAGCGCCTCTGCCAGTGCCCGATTTCAGTCAGGACAAAGGAGCCCAACGGTGCTCCGGCCCTGCGGGGAGGAGAGGGGGGAGCGGGAGCTGCCCCTCCCCACCCCCGGCCGGCGGCACCGGCTGGAGATGGCGCGGGAGCGCCCTGTGCTGGTGCCGCTGGGCCGAGGGATCCGAGAGAAATGGCCCCATGGCCCGCGGTCAGTGCGGTGGGGCGGGAGGAGGTGCCGGAGCGGGGATCGCCCTCAGCCCGCGGGGAGGGGCAGCGGCCCCCGCAGCCATGGCAGGCTGTGGGGCACAGACCCACCGCAGCCCGGGGAGAGCCCGCGCTGGAGCGGGGATGGCTGAGCCTGAGGGAGGGCGTGGGGAGTGGGACTCATGACAGAGCAGAGACGCGTCTGAAGTCCGTGGAAAGACCCACGGCGGAGCGGGCGGCAGCTCCCTCAGATCCGTGACTGTGGTAACAGCCCGCGCCGGAGTGATCCGATGGGTCAGGATCGCATCCTGCGGGAAGGGCTCACAGTGGAGAAGTCTGTGGGCTGTCCCGTGAGGAGGGGATCCACTGGAGCAGGGGAAGAGTGTCAGGAGTCCTCCTCCAGGGAAAGGCAGGAGGGGGGAGGTGTTTTTAAGATTTGGTTTTGTTTCTTGTTGTCCTCTCAAGTAACTGTCAATAAATTGAATTGCTTTGTCCCTGAGCCGAGTCCATTTCACCCAGGGCCATGGTCAGTGGGTGCTCCCTCCCTCTTCTTGTCTCACCCTCAGCCCTTCTGTTCCATTTCTCTCCTTGCCCCCTCACTGAGGGGGGCCATGAGCGGCTGAGCCGTGGCTGAGCTGCCGGCGGGGCTGAACCATGACAAAAAATAAGAACAGAAATCTTGTGGGTCGAGATAAAGACAGGGAGATCCCTCACCAGTTACTGTCGTAGGAAAATCAGACTCAAACCAGGGAAAGTTAATTTAATTTCTTGACAATTAAAGTAAATTTGGATGGTGAGAAACAAAATAAACCAACACCTTCCACCATACGGTTTCCCAGGGCCAAGGTCCCCCCTTCACTCCTGACTCCTCTCTCCCTGATGGGCACAGGGGTGGGGATGGGGCTGCGGTCGGCCCATCACAGCCCCTCTCGGCCTCTCCCCCCTCCTCACCCGTCTCCCCGCTCCAGCACGGCCCTTCCCCGGGCTGCAGCCCTTCAGGGACACCCCGCTCCCCCCGGGCTCTCCACGGCCGCAGCTCCCGCAGGAAATTCCCCCCCGCTGCAGCACGGGGCACTCCCTGCACTGCGGGTGGGTCTGTGCTCCAGTGGGGTCTCTCCAGGGCTCAGGGCATCCCCACTGTGGGCTGCAGCACCTCCTGCCCTCCTCTTCCACCCAGGCATGGACACATGATACAGGTGCTGACTCTTGATCTGCTCTGGACAGTTGCTCTCCCACCCTTTCCATCCTTGTGGTGCCTTCCTTGTATGTGCATTCCTTTCTTGGAGTAGATTTTGAATGATCTTCACTACAAACAGCCCTAAGGTGGTATTCACTCCCTCTCTGACACAGCAGCAGCAGAGTTACCTACTTATGACTACTCCATGTGCTGGAGCAGCAGAATATGGGGGTGATTCCCCATTAGTTCATGGTAACACTCCCAGGAGAGTGGTGCATATTAGCATATTAGAATACAAACACTCTGAGGGAGCAATTTGCCTCAGTATTGTCCGTGTACAATGCCAAACTGAATGGTCCCATTTTTTACTTGGCATTAATCACAGCTGCAGTCAAAATAATATGTAATCATTAATATAAGACCAAAGTAAGAAAAGGAGGCACTTTTCCCAGTCTGTCTGGGACTGCCTTGAAGAGTTAAAACAATCTTAGAATCAGAATATTTCAAGTTTGAAGAGACCCATAAACATCATCGAGTCCTACTCCCTGCTCCTTGCAGGACTGCCTAAAACTAAACCATATGACTAAGAGTATCATCCAGATGCTCGAACTCTGACAGGTTTGGTGACATGACCACTTCCCTGGGGAGCCTATTTTAGTGGCCAACCATCCTCTCAGTGAAGAACCTTTTCCTAATGTGCAATCTGAATTTTCCCTAACACAGCTTCATTCCATTTCCTTATGTCCTACAGCTGGTCACTAGAGAGAGGAGATCAGCACCACTCTCTCTGCTGCCCCTTAATTCTGCTGGTTCCTCACATGGGCTCGTTAACTGTCTTTGGGCTTCCCAAACTTGTTAAGAGCTTTTAACAGTTGAAATGGAAAGAGTGTTTCTGATCCTGACCAGAATGAGGTTTGAGCTGGCTTCTCTCTGTAAAAGTCTTTGACTGAATACAGGATTACACCAGTTTCCTAAAGAGACTTAACTGGAGCGGAGCAGGTCAGACAGCTCCCCAGTAAATACGAGGTAGAATAAACATTTCTGTGTATTCATCCAGAAACACACACTCCATCACAACTGACTGGAAAACTCCACACAGCATGGCCATGGGCTGAGGAGAGACCCGAGGCCAGGTTTTACAGCTGACCTGATACACGACAGCTTGTCACGACACTAACTTCATGATGGATGTGAACCCGTGTGCTATCTCTCTGACCGTGTGAAGTCTGGAGAGCTCAGGAACACCTCGAGACCATCGCTTCCTCCAGCCATTTCACTAAAGGCCCAGACACAGAAAAGATGATACTTTTTTTACTGCAGCCTAAGATTACAGAATCCTTCTGTCTCTACAACACATTCAGCCCTGGACCCTATCAAATCATCTCAAGGAGCTTAGGGAAGTAATGGCAAATTTGAGAACTCATCTGCTACAAGAAACCAGATGGTTACTTAATGGTGAGACCTTTGCTCCCGCTATCAACATGGCATGGATTTAAACAATCAAAGGCAGGCCAAAATCATCTTGAAATTATCCAATTGCAATCGCCACAGACTGTGTTTGGGTTCCACTTACCAAGTGGGCTCCCAGAGTCCCAGAGCCCTCCCTTTTACTAAAACAGCATCTGGTCACATGTTGTTCTTCTCGTTAGTGGACCTGCCAGACTTGATTGACTTGTTTGCATTTGGGAATCCTGACAACATCACATCTTGCAAAGCCGTATCGGCCTACAATCTATTGCAAGGATGTGGATAACGTCTGCAGGACAACAAACACAGCGTGATTTGCGTTCTAGATTTCTCTCTCTCTCTCCATCCCTCTCCCTCGGGGGAGAGCAGACACTAATCATTGCCTGTAACAGCACTGGGTGATTAATTTAAGTGATTTAGCACCTGGGGATTCACCTTCACACAGAGATCGATGGTTTGGATGCTTCCTACATTATTACCCTTTACAGCAATTACCTCCCACGGATACTTGCTCTTGTGCTAATGAGCCAGAAGCTATTAGCAACCACATCCACCATCTACATGTTTTATAGTTGCAGGAGGCCTCTTCCTTGCTGACCACATCTTCTGGGCAGGCAAATTTACAAGATGAATGGAAAAGTCTTTCCTGCAGATGTTTTGGGAAGGAAAAAAAAAAAGAAAACAGGCAAATTGTATTAGCATTAGGAAGAGAAGTGTACCATGAGCATGAAATAAGAGCCAAGGAGAGCAGAATCATGTTGTTGGTGATGTGGGACAGTGCTGAAGTTTACCTGCTCAGTGAAAGTAGCCCAGGCAGTAGAACCATACAGGTAGAACTAGCAAGGTGCTATAACTTGCATCAATTTGCTGCGTTGGCTCAAATAAGCAAAGTTCAGCCCTGGTGCTGGCTATGCCTAGATTAAACTGCTTTAGTGAAATGCTCAAAAATGGAGGTAAGCTCTCTTATTAAGTCTGACTAGTTAAATAATTCAGATTCTATTAATTGCTGCTCTACCCTCTCCTTTCTTTTTCACGTATTCAGCTGAGTCCTATCTCAGTGATGCTGGCTTTTACACTACTGCCCAACAGTTTGGCTCATACCATCCCACAGGCTCTTGCACCAAAATACAGATTCATTTAACCCACCAGTCCAAATATTCCTCTTGATTATAGCAACATAAATGCAGCTGATATCAGATTTATTCTGAAACGCAGAGTCCATGCCATGATAGTCAGAGCACATGCATGGTGTGGGAAGAGACAGACTAACACAAAATACAAGCTGGTATCACTTGTACTGCGCAGTGTTTCACAATGGCAACGTGAGTCTGAAATGGAGGAAGGTTGCCTTCGTGCTCCGTCTCTGCTCTTTGTTTCCTTTTGCTTCTTAGGAAAATTATTTCAACTCGTATCTTCAAAGACGGAGACAGGGACAATGTTACCAAAGAAATTTTAGAAAGGCAGGGTGATTGCATGTCTTAGCAGCCCTGTTTTTATACATGGAGTTTCTTACATTTGGTGAAGTAGAAGTAACAAAAGAAGAGCACAGAATAGCACTAAATGTGAGCATCATCAAGAGATGATATCAAGGTCACTCACATTGCCAGTCGGCCTCTTTTCCTCTCACTTCTGTGTACAACGCAGCAAACCTCTGTCCTAAAACTCCACAGATGTGTCAGCATCTTCCAGCTTGTCTCTGCATCCTACTATTCAAAATGCAGCTGGTAGCACTCATCAGACACTACGACAGTAAAACGCCAGATAAAAGCCGTTGCTCATGATACACTGTGCAGCACAGGACACCAGAGGACGGTGTAAACTGTTCTTCCTTGCTTGAAAAGTCTGCTGCTGGCTTTTGTCTAGAGAAAGACGTCAGATTAAGCTGACTATGGTAGGACACACTGACGAGATGGTCTTCGAGCCCTATGGTTCCAGCAGTCTAGAGTCTCTTTTTTCACAGGTCCTCTCCAGCAGGTAAGTGTGAAGTGGAAACAGGTCAAGGGTCAAGTCTGAAATTCTGTGTAATCAAGACATACCATATGTTCTCCTTTTACTCATACCTAAGTCTAATGTCTCAGCTGTGGGTTGTTCCCTTTGGAAAGATCAAATTCTTTCACATGACCTGAACTTCCATTGCGCAACTGGGTCTGTTGTGACACAAGACCACTAGTGTATGAGCTATGTTGAAGCAATGTGGCTATCAAAGGGTTTTTTCTTCTGCTCAACCTTGACTAGGAGGTAGAAGATGAAGATTAAACTCCAGGTAGAGTCATAAAATCATAGAATCATAGAATAGTTTGGCTTGGAAGGGGACCTTAAAGATCATCTAGTTCCAAGCCCCCTACCATGGGCAGGGACACCCTCCACTACATCAGGTTGTTCAAAGCCTCATCCAATCTGGCCTTGAACACTTCCAGGGATGGGGAATGCACAACCGCTTCGGACAACCTGGTCCAGTGCCTCACCACTCTCATAGTGAAGAATTTCTTCCTGAGATCTAATCTAAATCTGCCCTCTTTCAGTTTGAATCCATTGCCCCTTGTCCTATCATTACACAGCCTTGTCAAAAGTCCCTCTCCAGCTTTCTTGTAGGCCCTCTTTAGGTACTGGAAGGCTGCTATAAAGTCTTCCAGTCCATATAGTCCGAGGTGGTATAAGTCAGCAGTTTCTATCTCCAGCATTTCCACCCTCTTAGAAACCAAGCGACACACTCCAGCCAGACTTGGAACAAATAACCATAGTGCTAAGACAGGGAAGCTCATCTGAAACCACATCGTGTGAAAGCCAAGAGTTTCCATTAATAGCCACTATGGAAGTGGCACAGTACATTGACTTCATCTATTGGAACGTTTTCTTCCTTTTCTTCAACAGGCCAAATTTCCCAGCAGTAAAATGCTGGAGCCAAGGATAGTCTGAATGTAAGCAACAACTGGTCTTTTGTACCTCCTTCAGTAGCTGAACTTGGACTGACACACTGATTGCAGGTCTTCCAGAGCTTTTGTCTTCTTTTAATCAAGTAACAGTTTTTTCCTGTCTCTGAAGATCCTAGAAATATGCCTTTCTTTTTTTTTCTTAAAAACTTTATTTAAAAAAAAATAATTTTAATAATAGAAATAAAAATATTTCCTTCTCGCAGCTCTAAATGCTCTGGTTTCTGTTTAATTGGGTATTGCTTTGTCCTGGGAGAGTGAGAAAGCACAACAGGGAAGAGCTCATTTACCTTTCCGGTACTGCTCATTATTTTGTACACTTCCAGCACAATCCTCTCATTTGTCCCCTCTCGAAAGTCACTGTTTTTGCAACGGGCAAGCTGAACTGAAGATATTGCCTTAGGTGAGAAAGATGCAGAGATTTGGTCACAGCATGACTACAGACACAAAACCATTTTCAGTGACTGAAATATTTTGTTTGTTGTCAACCAGTTGATGTGTACTGAACAGGCTCTTGCATTTTGCTGCAGGATGCTTAACTTCTTTCATCCTTTGAGACAGGACTCAGGCACATGGCAGCAGCCAAACCCTGAACAATCAAGCATTTGTGACTTTGATTCAGATTTATCAAGATATTTATATGCCTATAGGTGAAAGGTTGAAGTTTTTTTTCTGCATTTTTTCCCCCCATGCCCTGAAGTCTAACATTCCTGTGGTTAAGAAAAGTTCAGCACACAAGGTATTTTTCAAATTCTCCTGGGCATGCGGCTGCACTACCTGGAGCCCTATAAAATGTGGTCTTCTAGTCAATATTATTGATTGCTTAATTAATTAATCTAAAAGGTTTTTTTTGCTTGCAAAAGGGGTGGATGAGGTTCAACGACACTTTGGCTTGTCTGTGCATACTGGATAAATTGAGATGATAAAATAAACTGGCAAATACTGCTCTAAAAAGAAAGAAATTGTTGATCTTAATTGCTAACAGAGATGTTATCTCATGTAGCTCAGAAACCACATGTGACATTGCTTGGGTATATTTATCTCTATTGTTAAGTTGTTTTTCTTCTTTCTGTGCCGTAAGAACTCCTGTCTTCACCACCAGAAAATGAAATTTTTACAAGCAATATTTGTTGTTGTTTTAATGTAGGCCAGGGACTAAATATAGGGTGTATATAACACTGACTGCGTCCCAACACACAGGATATGTTGGCTCTTCACTCATTTGTAAGTGAGTCTCATTACCAGCAAGAACAGATGAAGGCTATTATTATGACAAGTTAATCTCACTTTCAGCATTAAGGAAATGTTTTTTTCCCCTAAGAGTGTACGAGGTAGGTGGTCTCTGTTTTATCACTGCATGTCACGGCAAATTTGCTACAACCAGTTTTTTATTCTCATGGTTAACTACTCTCACTTATTCATGTAGTAATTTTCTTTCATCAAGGCTGCTGGAAGGAAATACAAAACTTCTTATTCTGTGTCACTGTGCAGCTGGGACCAGCTTCTGGCCACAGCATCATCAGGAAAAAAAAAAAAAAAAAGCAGAGATTCTTCCTGTTAGTAAGACGTTTCTCAAACACAAAATATGAGCTATCAAAACTTTTAGAATTCTTCCATAAGCAGCACTGTGTAGAAATCACATCATAAGGACAAAGTGAGGTCCTGTACCTGGCATCACTTATGACTTACCTGGATGGCAACAACACCACAAGTTGCCCAATGCTTCATCCCAAATGAGAAATTGTGCTTGTGCCTTGCAGCAACACCTGCTAGCTAAAATCAGCGCTGAGACCCACTTCCCCTCTTTTGCTAGGAAGCACTAGATTAATAATTTTGTGAGTGAAATGCTGATCTCCTGAAGTCAGAAGCTGCACTGTTGACTTTCGTATCCTAAGATCTTGCTCTTCAGCTCGACGAAGTTAAGGTGAGGGGAGTCTCAACAGCTAAACTCCAGTCCACCATGCACTGGCTCTGCTCCTATGCCTCTTCTAAGCACTTTCCTTTTGCTTATTCTCTACTGTAGTCTTCTGGGAACAGCATGGTTGGGTATTTGATGAAGGTTCATACTTCACTCTGCACGTACTTTTGTCAAAAAAGCTTTTATTGCAATGCAAAATATCTTCTGTATATGACATCTTTCTCTCCCCCCTCCCCCTCCCCCCTTAAATTTAATGAATAATCCTTTCTGGGTTTGTACATTGTGATTCTTGTGTGTATGTATGAATATATATATACATATCTATATAGCTATCAATCTATAGATATTATATTAATACAATCATATATAAATCTCGACCTATATCATTTTATATATATACACATATCACTAGATATATGTGTGTGTGCATGTGCATGTATATACATTACATGTACACTATATACACGTACATGCACACACATACATATCGTATAATCATAAACATCTGTTGGTTGTCAAGGGACTTTTCTTTAACAAAATAAGTTCCATCAGTGGATTTTACTTCTGTAGTGCAATTTTACAGGAAGTTAACATGTCCACATTCAATATAAAAGAAACAATATACATTTGAAAACGTGCCATAGGATTTTTAATGAAAAAATTAGAAAAGTGCATTATTTTACAACACTACAGTAAATGATTCTTTTTTTTTTTCTCTGTAAAGACATTGTAAAATATATACAGGGTTGCTTAGTGCATTCATTACAAAAGAAAGATGCAATCCCTTGCATAAATTACATATTGTACAGGGGTTCGCTGTCTACTTGGACTTGTAAACATTTGTGTGATACAGTTTTCATTCTTTATGTAAGCTGCAATACATCTTATTTTCATTTGACTGTTGTTGCATTCTAACTCCAGTACGGCATTCTAAGGCCATGTGTGAAGGCATCCTCTCCCATTACGGAGACGGCCAGAAAAAGAAATGAAAACACAAAAGAGTCTTTAATTTGGTTCTTTGTAATCGAGTTATCACTGGTTTAACAGATCGCATCTTGATGCTTATGACCTGCTCTTTCTCCTTTGCTAGGACCAGCTCAACAACTATGTTGAAGTTGGAGGTCTGAAACGAGCAGAGAAAACAGCTTCCAGGAGGTAAATTCCCAGTGCAGACTCCACAGCTAAGCAGCTCCTCTTTCTAGATGACCATGCTCCTAATGCTCTGTGTGCTGCACAGAAAATGTATCAACCAGGGTAGAAATTTAGAGAGTTTTGCTTTATCTCAGGCTGTTGAGGGCCTTTAGAATGCCGTCAGTACACCATCGGTAAGTCCGCATATGCACATTCAAAGAAGTACAAAAATGCACCAAAAAGTGTCAAGAGATCCAAAAGAGACATAGCATCAACACACACTCACAAACACACACATACACGCACGCTTCTGTCTGAGCAGGAAGGCTCAGTCTCCAAAGTAGGAATCACAATTTAATTTCAACATGTATGTGTGTTTGGAAGAAATCCAAGAATTTCCATATAAACTCCTTAGGTCCCAAATTGAACACTTTTATCCCTGTTTCTCATAGATAAACAGTTTGTTGAAGTAAGAAATTGCACCTTGAAGAGACAGTATCCACATTCTTTTGGCCTACTGGAAACAACTTCTAAGCCCCCTCCCCCCTCCCCCCCCATTCCCCATTGACCTATCCAGCTCCAAATAATTTCCTTTGCCATCATATCACTAGGATCAAAAGTTTTAGCCAATACTCCTCAATGGCAACGATCAGCCACACAAATCTTAACAAGTCGAGGGAAGAGGAAAAAGAAAAGATTTTTTTCTTCCACAGTTCACTCCTGACCTTGCGAAAAAGGAACAGATGGATTATTGGTTGTAAAGCATATCATAGGAAATTTACATTCTGTAAAAGAAAGACAGATTAGATTAGGTTGGCGTTCTAAAGAATAAGCCAGTCTCTCATAATTTCCGCTTAGTAGTTGTTGAAAAAGTTTGTAGAAGGCAGGACTCTTTCTGAAACATATACTAGTTCTTTTTTTCATCCAGGCTCAACGCAACAGTACTTATATCCAAGTTAACTTTGTGTGGATTAACCAAATTCGCTGAAGTCCAAAACAGCGGTGCTCAGAGTGGTACCCAGGAAATGACTTAATAAAGCCAACTGCTAGAATAACAGAGTCTTAAACCTGTTGTAACCTGGACACTGGGATTCCCTCTCTTGTTACGCAGGCAGTATACTTGTCCTCCAATATCTGAATAATATTCTTGCACTAACAACTTATACAGAAAGTATCTGCCACAATGTAAATGCAGCTGAGGAGTGAAAAACCAAGGTAAACTTGCAGGAGAGGATCACTAAGTTGTGTTGAGCATACCAGTTGTGCTGGTCAGTGGTGACCACATCAGACTCTGCTGTACTAATCTTCCTAGGAGAATAAAAAGAGCACTGTATCAACAATGAAGAGGAATTTCCTACTGCAGCCTTTGACTGCAGTATCTCTCCATGTTGGGAATTGAAAAGATATGCTAAAAAGGAGCAACATGGCATCCATCTTTTCTGGAAAACGTGTGACAGTAAGGAACTCATCAAAGAAAAGAGAAGTCACATGGGAAGATAAGTCACTGTAGAGCAACTGGGGCTTAGATGCTGAAGAACATGAAAGGAATGTGCAGTGAAGATAAAAATACCCCACAACAACTGGGCGTTGCTAAAAGGATCTCACATATATGTCTTTGCTCCTCTGTTGCACTTGGCCAATCTTTTGGCAAAAGAGCGGCCAGAGCAACCAGAAGAATTTGCCAGGTTCTGGTGGCCACAACAATGACGAATAGCTGTGAGCTGCCCCACAGATCCGTTTGGATGACTGGCACGAAGAAGATAATCGGATGTGCCCACTGCTGTGAGAAACTCCAATTCACTCACATCACCATTCAGAAAGGGCTCTTAGAAGAGCTTCAAATCAGAGAGATTAGAGAAATGTGCTACATACTTTAAAGGAAATGTTAGAAGAAATGGCTCTGGAGCTATCTGAAGTTCCATAGTCACCAAAGATCCTTGTCTTGGTTCCTAAGGAGAATGCTGCCCAGTGTGCAAGTTAGAAATCAGCCCTGTCCTCCATCACCCTCACCCAGAGGCCAGAAAGAAACCCAGTCTTATGCTCTGCCTTTTTTAACCTTGCTCAGAGAGGGTTTGGGAGAAGGATATGTCGTAGCACCTGTGTCCTCATCAATCCAGCTTGTGACACAGAAACAACTGTATCTTCGTCATTCCCCAGGTGGTCCAGACATGTTTGGACATGTGTCCAGCAATCCTTCCTCCTAGAAGCATAATCTATCCCAGACAGCACAGCTGAGACACTTTGGCCATCGCACCAAATGAGTACTAGAACCATGCTCCATCCTGAAATACAGCCCCTTGCTCATCCATTTGCATCACTCCATCTCTCTAAGACACAACACTGGTTCTTTCCTCTACAGGTAAGACAAAATCAGGCCCAAAGCATATCTCCACAAAGACATTTAAGCACTTATTTAGTTAAGCGGGAATTCAGAGACTCACTGCATGTATTGGATCTGAGCTAAAATCCTTTCCCCAGATGCTCCCACGACCAGCTCCAGTCAATGTGCCAAGATGATGCTTGTCAATAGGACAGCAGTGACATGACCCCCATGTCAGCAGTGATATTACCAAACAGGCCTTTTGGAAATCATTTTGTAGACTTCTGATTTCAGACTCTGGAGGCCAACATCATTTACACACTCTACTTCAGCTAATCTAATTAAATACTCTTATCAGATTAATTAGCCTCTTAACAATAATTAAGATGAAGGAGCTGCATACCCATGCTGTAGGGAGAGCCAGCAATACTGAAGTAATGTTATTTCTCTAAAGGTCAATTTTGATTATGTTTTGACATGTAAAAACTGTCCAAACACAGTCAATACAAAGAGGTTTCTTTGCTATATTGTGACCTTTTGAACCCAGCTGGAGAAGCTTAGCATTTCCCACACATTTCTATGGCACAGCTCTGGGGAGATGCCATCGAAGACAGGCAAGGATACCAACATCCAGGTCTTTCTGAGCCACAGTACGGATTTGCTGCAGGCAATAGGAGGGATAGTGTAATTGATCTCTTCCGAGGAATAGAAGAGAGAAGATGCCCTAGAAGACACAATTTTCCCTGCTTCCTGCTTGACACCAACGTCAGTAACGTGGTCTCACCAATGACAATCCACTCCACCATGAACTATTCATGGTCCCTCCTTCTCATACCTCTGGTCACTCCATCTTGGGAGGATGTTGGCAGATGACTGGCAAATAGGCTAAATCCAGAAGACCCATGGCTCTTCCTTAATTTGAAACCATGTCACAGATCCTATCAATGGTCTACAGACAGTAAGCCAAACCACTGTGTCTCTTTGCCTGCTCATGTCATTTGTGCTGCCCTTTTTCCTGACGACCTTCTCCCAAACAAACACGCTCCCAAATTCTCCTCTCAGGTTAATGCACTGCATCCCAGCCGGGCAAGAAGCGGATCTTACCTGTGCCAGGTTTATGCACTTCGCATTTCCTATTTGATTCCCTGCATATTGTTTTTAATCAATCCGTAGGTTTCTTTTGTCAGTAGTAATTAGAGTGGAACATTTCCTTCCCCAGGGTGCAGTTCTGTAGCATAATGCTTTTCATTAATAGATGAGGAGGGGAAAGTACAGAATGTGGTGATCTTGGGTCTGAACATACGTCTACGAAATGGCAAGCTAATGAGTTAATGTCTGGGTAGGAAAGGGAGGAGGGCATATGGAGAAAGCCGGAGGGCCGCTGTCTGTGAAATGGATCTCTCTTCTAGCCTCAAGTATAGTGCTCTGGATACAGCAATTACTGCAAGCTGTTCCACAGACCAGATAAACACTGAATCGAAGCCAGGCTAGTGGCATCAGAACTCATGCATGAGGAAGATGCAACATAGAGCAGAGTTTCAATGATTATATTTGCTCACTCCACTTGTGAAGTAGCCAACTATGATAAATGTTATCACGCTGTTGTTTGCTCTGCATTTCTCAAAGTGAACTAAAAGACAACACAGCTTGGAACCGTGGATATTAATCACCAATAAAATTGCAGCATTAACCTTTCTTCCTCCCACTGCCCCCTTCAATCTGTTGTGGGTGTTAATGTATGGCAGCACTCCTTACATGGCCAGAAAGCAAGGTGAGGGGGGCCTTTGGGATGTTTGTTAATTACAATATTCACAGAAGGAGAGACAAATGAAGGCTGAAGGCTCCAGGGGTAGTATTTCCAGCCTAAAATTAGCTGGTGGCTTTGGATGACTGGATACCATAAAGAGTAAATTATACAGGCTGACTGTTGTCTTTCGGTCTCTCTGCTCTCCATTAGGTTTAGGAAAGTTTGTTCATGGTAAGTCCTAGGTGGAGACACGGATACAAAATCTAGCAGTAAATAGAAAAAGGCTCACATTCCAGTTTCAGTAAAGGAGTATAAATGATGACTCATTGCGTTGCACTCAACTCAGCTGGGTCACCATATTGGAAATTGATGTGAGAAAAAAAATAGCCTTACAGCGTTTTGATTTCTCTGAAGCAATACAAACCCACCAACTTCAGAAAACAGTGCAGCAACAGCCAGCTCAGCAGCAGCAACATCTACCTAGGTTATACGCAAAGCCAACCATCATGCATTTTCCATGTCTGCATGCTCCAGCACACCCAAGAAGAAACTTTGTGAAGCTCCCAGTGTAACAGGGACACAAATGCTGAAAGCTCCTCCATTTGAAGCTTTATGTTGGACTTTTCCCTCAAAGGAATACTAACGTGTACATGCACAGGACTAGGAAATTCGTGCAAAGGACAACACGGTTTGACTGAGAATCAGTCAGGGGCTTTGCAGAAGCCTCTTTGGGGAAAAGGAAAAAATAAGGATAACAACCACTGAACAATTTCCAATTAAATTAAAGACCTAGGGCCAGTTTGAACAAGTTTAGCTTTACTAAAGCGTCCTTTGGCTTCAGAGAAAGGTCATGCCACTTCAGGCGCTAGAGAAGGAAAGAGTTTGCCTACATCCTACTGAGCCCTTGCAATTGGGAGCACCAATAAAGGAAATAGCATCACTAATGTAACGTATTACAGGGACCAGCACTGCTCTGGATGGGCTGGCTGAATAAAATGCTGGTTTCAATGAAGACAGCAGGAAAATCCCAACCCAGAGAATCAAGAACTCCATGAATCTACTTATCAGCAGTCATCAGTGAAACACTGTGGCGTAGACCTTGACTGAGCAGAGAACAGTCAGTCTCCCAGACTGATTCTACTCAGATCAAACACAACAGTCTTCACTGTCACCTCACTGTGATTTCAACTTGAAATAACGTAACTACCCCTGCTGCTGAGAACAATTTCTTTCTTTCAGTCTTCTTTTTTGCCCTCCTACTACTTTTCTGGGCGAAAGTTCCTTTGCCATGTTCATTATCTACACCTTAAATAATCACAAACTATATGTTGGCAAAGGGTACCATCAGTTTCCATGGTTTTAATTCAGCCTCTGAGCTCAGATTAACTAGTAGAAGAGTCCCAGAGTGCCTTCCATCTGTAATCAATTTCTCCACGTCCAGTGTCATTATTCTATTTGTTTCGATTTTGGTTTATCGTTATGATGGCTAATCCTTTTCATACACTTTATCTTGCTGAAGTTTCCAAAATAAAGTTTGATATTAAAGTCAGATGACAGGCAGGCTGGTCAGAAAGGCAATATTTTTTTTTCCAGTTCTGTGAGTGTTATGCACCTCTAGTTGATGAAAGTAGCGGTGATGTGATTCTCATTGAAATTTGTGCAATATTCCAGTCAATAATAGTGTCTTGTTGAAATATGCATTAAAAAGTCCGTAACATAGTGTAATGGACACACTCCAACACATCCCTCTGGTCTGGCTTCCTCGTAAAGATTTTAAACGACTGTCCTAATTAGATCCTAATATTAACAGGAATATTACGTAAAGCTAAATGAGGACATAAACTTCAACTGAAAGCTACTTCCACCCAAGCCCCTGCCCTCTGGTCTGCACACACTAAATTGTTCCGGAACATTTTCATTCTCCATCTTGGTTCCACTGACTGCCTTTTTTCTAAGCTTTTAGCAACAAATGATGCCTTTTCCCATAAAAAAAAAAGCTTTCAAATCTGTCAGAGAAAACAAGAAAATACCTTGCTTCACTTTGAATCGCAATAATCTTTATTACCACTCTGGCATTTCTTTGATCAAAGTACTAGGAAACTAATGAGACAACCTACAATATAGGAGATTAACTTGGTCACTTCTCACTTTTTCTTTTTTTTTTCTCTAATGTTGCTGATTTTGTCCTAATCAGCTGTTACAGAGGAGTCCAAACAGAAGTCCATTGCTGAAGGTCAGTGTACATCTTCTCCATTCATTAACAACCAAGAAGCTATTTCAGACCCTCAAAGTAACATCCAAACACCCCTTCTAGATCTGTCCCATTACAGTCATCCCTGAAAAGCATATATACGTATGAAGTTCTGGCAGAGCAGCCCAGTTAGATCAGTCAGGATCTTCCTTACACAGTAATGAAGACTAAGCGGAGACTTGTGCCTGCATTGTTCCATGAAGTTTCCTCTTTTGTTTCCATATCACAGCATGCTCAGTCAAAGCTATTTTGGTGCTTCACTGATCAAACTGATTTTTCCCTTTGATGATAATATGAAATATGATAGGATAATAGGGTTGTTATATAATCAAAGTCGACAGCAGGGAGCTAAATTTGTGTTGTTTTGATGAAGAGCACATTAGTGTGACATAAATAGACTAATCTGATTTATTATTATTATTTCTAATGCTTAATAATAGGGAAGGGTAGGGGAAATGAGACTCTGGGGAATGAGAGTGCATCACAAAGTGATAGCAGACGCCTGTGTGCTACGGAAACACAGGTTAGGTATTTCGGATATGAGGATGTCTTGTCATAAACAGCACCACTACTACTTGCTTCTAGCTGAATTTCAAAAGAGCGAGCAGCAAGAGAGATTGAACTGAAAGAAATAATGTCTTAAGTGGAACTAATAATGTACCAGAGAAAATACTCTGTGAAAAGCAATGTCATGGGAAGAAAACCAATACTCATGTAGGGCAGTAAGTCAGAGACAGAGCAGACAAAAATCAGCTCACCTTTCACTGACTGATTTCTCTTGTGTAACTGAAAAGCTGGGATTAATCTTAGACAAAGCTTCTCTTTCACAATACTGTCTGTTCCAGTTCCAGGCAGCCCAAAAAATTATTCACACATCAGCCAAGAACCACAAAAAAGACGAAAGAGAGAGGCATACTTCTCATAGTGTACTGATGTGTACACAGGAGAGTTCTCCTATTTGTGGCTATTCACAAAGCAAAGTCCTGCAAGAGCTCACGCAAACATCTGAATGCGTGCAGGCTTGCAAAGGAAACGTCTTGCCACTTTAAAGCCTCGTGTGTAACAAAAATATAGATTGGAAAGGACTGTGGGTTCTTCAGGCAGAAAATAAAAACAAATAAAGATACTTTAAAATCTTAAAGAATGAAGATGCATTTTAGCAAAACCCTTTCCCACATACACACTCATTTCAGCTTTTAGACTTAAAAGTGTCACCATGGTCATCTGCTCTGGCTCCATCATATCAACATACATAGATTTCTTCAACCACGTCCATAAACTTCGACTAAGCTAAAGCGGAGCTTTTCTAAAGCCATTGAGTTTTAATGCGAAGACTCTAAGTGGCAGAGAACCCACAACATGCCGAGGTAAGTTGTTCCCCTGGTTAAATACCCTACATGTTAAAATTTACTCTTCCTTTATGGTTCCAGAGGGAAGATTTAGTAACAAATGAGCTAGAGTATGTAACAGCTTTGAACTTCTGGAGTTCAACATGATTTATACGACATTTAAAGATTACTTTTATATGCAGCAGAAATAGAATTTTCCTCTTAAAGCAAAAAAAAAGGAAAAAGCTAATCAATATTTTATATGATGTAACCTTTTTTTTTTTTCACAAAACTGTTTAAGTTTTTTGCTAAAAGTCCTGTTAGAATAGTTCTCCTTTGCCAGGAAGACAGAATATCACTTGAGTTCTCCAAAACGCCAAACTTTTCCTGCTTTTCTCCAGTGTCAAATATACCCAGCAGTTTTACATGATTTAGATGTGTATATTCCAGGCATACTTTTTGTTGTCTGCTTAGCAGGAAAAAAAACATTTATTTGCACTTCTGGGATGCCACAAGCAAAGTGAATTTCAACAGCACCATGAACCCTACAGGCCACCCTTGTGGAAACCACCTTCCAGGTGGCAATCACTGAGGATGTTTAACACATCTTGAAACTGCTTTTCTAGGTATGCTTGCTTCAATACTTCTGCCATCAGCATTTGCCTTAGGACATGATACTAGCAGCATATCATTAGTGCATCCAGCATGCTCTCCTACTGTGCTGAAGGATGTTATCCTCACATGTTAGGCTGAAAAAGTCTGTCCTCATCCATCCTCATTAAGAATCGTAAACCATTTCTTCACTAATCTTAATGGAAGTTTTCATGCCACAGCAATTTATAATCCCAAAGGAAGCTGCATAGGGGAGTCAAAGTCATGGATATTTGCTTTTCATTTACTTGTTGAAACACAGATATAGAAATTAGGAGAACACGAACATATTTGATACAGCTAATAATTTAAATCCAGGGAGAAGAGAACAGAGGAGGAATGACATTTCTTATTTCTCCCTATTAATGCTTTTTATAGATGCCTCTTTGAAAGGATATCAACATCCATCAGCACACAGAGCTCAGAGCTGGGGCTTGTACAAAAACACACCATCTAGTTTAAGGTAAAAAAAAAAAAAGAATTATTGCTTTGACACTGAGAGCACAAAATGGTAGAATCAGCAGAAGGTGATTAGTGCCAGAAAAAGATGGGTTTTGTTTGTCGAGTTAACACGGAATGCGATTTAAGAGATAGGATTAAATCAGAGACAAAGGTGCAGGTTTATAAAACTCCCAGTCCTACCCCTGTCAAATCAAAGATAATCTCCCAAAAGCACTAAATCTCATGTAATCATTGCAAATTCCTTTTTTCTTAAAAGGGAGCTGGATTAGGCCTCTAATTCGGTCCTGTAAAGTCTGTTTGGTCCAGATGAACAATCGAGATGGACAATCTCCAAGGAACAACTCTACAACATCGTCTCAACATCGTCCACTACAACTTGCCAATGCAATCACTCCCAACATCACCCTCCAAACACTGGAGTAAAACTGCTTTTGCCCAGCACTGCTAAATGCATTTTGCCTTTCTGCCTAGCAAAAAAGCAATATCACATCTATCTTGCAAGTTCCCAGTGAGCCAAACACAAGATACTGTCCCTTGAATTCTTCCTGAGACCAACAAAGGCTTTCCATTATTTACAAATCAAAAGCATTTAGAGACAATCATCTTTACGTTTTTATTTAAAACAAGGAATGCCCTGTCACTATTATATAAGAAAAAATATACATCCGCCTATTTATACCCATCCTAATCCAAGCATTCCAAAAAATATAATTCCTATTCATGCAGGTAATTGCTGCACAAAATAATAATAATAATAATAATAATAATAATAATAATAATAATAATAATAATAATAATAATAATAATAATAATAATAATAATAATAATAATAATAATTTTATAAATAAAATAATAATAACAAAATACACTCTTTAGTTCCAACAATTCTCCCAATTTCTTTTAAAAGTTCCACTTTGAAATTGTTGGAACAGTTGAAAATTATAAAAGTAAATATAATTAAATCAATAGGATTATTTGCTTTTGATTATCAATTCCATTGCTAGTTTTTCTTGTGTTTTTATTATGCATACCAGTTTTACAAAGTGCATGCTTTATTTTATTTTTTTTTTAATTTTGAACTGGCAAGCTAAAATGATCCACCTTTTCCTGCCTTTTTTTTTAAATGTTAATACAATCTAAAATCTAGCAGTAAAAAATTTATCATGATACACCTGGTATATTGACTGCTTATGGCGCATGCTTCTCTTGGCAAAAAAACAAAACAAACTGGCTCCCCTCCCGCCCTCCCCGTTCCTTTTGGAAGCAATCTAAAAGGTAAAAGCAGGCTGGAACACAATTGCTTCAAGGGAAAAAAAAGAAAATAATACCTGATGCTTTAATTTTTGTCGCATGGCACTAGTTGTGGAATTGCACGCGCGCACACACGCACACACACCCAGCACGCACACAAGCACGCACGCACGCCGCCACCTGCTCGTGAGGAAAATAGTTTATTAGGTCAGGAGTGCCAGTGGCACATGAAGGCTCCCAGCTGTGTGTGCAACTTTGGATTTGGTACCCACTTCACGTCACCTTGAACCCTCTGACATCCACCGAGGGGGTAATGTAAGGCATACTTTGCTGGAACAGGAATAATCCATGCTTCATGCTCAAGGGCTGAGTCTCAGAGGAGGACTGGCTTTCTCTACTCCCTTGGGCCTCGCTCCGTCTCACTCAAGGAACAAAAAAACCAAAACAATGGAGAAGAACTGGGGAAAACAAGGAAAGCAAAAGAAGACAAATCCCTTTAAATGGACTTTCGCCTTTTCATCAGCCTGTGGTTATCTGTAAAGCTGTGCAACCCAGGTGAGATGGAGCTGACAGGAGATGGGAAAAGGCTGTTTTTTAATGTGCTTGGCGAGATCTCCTCTATCTTGTAAGAGATGGAGTGAAAGTACTGGGGGTTCAGCTTTGAGCTGAATGAATTTTGGTGGGACACCACCCGGCTGGTGTACTCGTGGGACCTGTAACACATGCAGGAACAAACTGACTGAAGGTCTGTTACTTCGGCCTTGTACCGTGGCCGACCATGCTGGGAGTCCTCTTGGATGTGGATAATCATGCTGTTGCGGTTCCCTGCCAGGGACGCCCGTTCCTCAGCATCCCGCCTCTCGTCCTCGCTGTTCATGGTCAAAAACCTGAGAACAACCAGATTTAGAAATGCCCCAATGACTGTCAACCCCACTAGAATGTACATAAAGCTAAAAGCCACGTAGAGAGGCTTCTTTTGAAGGGCCCCTTTGGTTTGCAGGGCCACATAGTCTCCAAACCCTATCGTAGTCAATGTTATAAAGCAGTAATAGTAGGCATGGAAAAAGCTCCATTCCTCATACTGGGAAAAGGCTGCTGCTCCAATGCAGAGTGTTCCCATGCAGGAGAAGAAACCCACAGTGACCATGTTTTCCATGGAGACCTCGGTGCTCCTCATCCCACAGCACTTTTTGATACGTTTCAAGAGGTACTTGACGAAGGTGTTCATGCGCTCGCCCAGGCTCTGGAACATGACGAGTGTCAGTGGGATCCCCAGGACCGCATAGAACATGCAAAAGGCCTTCCCCGCGTCTGTCCCTGGAGCAGCATGTCCATAACCTGGGAATGGGAATGAAAAGAGAGGACAGTCAGCAAGGTGATGGCTACAGCTCCCCCTTCATTCAAGCCACACAAATAGCAGACTGATGCCGCAGCCAGATCCAAAGGTACAGGAACATTACAGTCACACGATCTTCCTATCTCCTTGCTCACGTCCTCTGTCTGAAGCAAACATGACACAGAACAACAAAGTTGTACAAACAGGAGTGGGAAAGATGAAAGAATGGGCAATCCATCCTACCTCAACTGTGCAGTCTTCTAAACAAGATTATATTGCATTCATTAGCTGAAGAAATTTCACGTCCATCCTGTATCACATGCAATAGTGGAAACTTTGGAAATAGGTTGACTTGTCCACAGTATTTTTGAGAGGAGTTGGTGTTGCCCTGTCCCAAAACCAGAGTACACTGATGGCATCCAAATTCTGTGTCTGCTGGCAGCATGGAGTTAACTCCATCCACAGACCCACCGACCAAAGAAATTCCTTTCCAAACTCTTCTATACCTTTCTCCTAGACAACCTACGAAAGTCACTCACTGCTGGGACATCACAGGACTTCAGGGGTTTAATGCCTGCTCTATCTTTAATTATTGAAGACTAAATAACTTCCCAGCTTGTTTTATAGTTTTACAGCTTTTATAGCTAGTCTGGCAAAGTCAATTTTGTCAGGATATTAAACTAATCCCGGACAGAGGATGTAGCATGTTTCACAGCATAGTTTACAGACAGTAAAATCATGACTAAACCTTTATGCTAAATCAAACCATAAGTGTGCAGGGGTCTGTTTTGAAATTATAATTTCACTTTATCACATCACATTGCTTTAAAAATCTACATTTCTTACAGCTAAGATTGACTGTGACAGCACCAAAGTCTCCGAAATGGGATGGCTGGGACTTACCTGGCCATGGTGTGCACTGACCACGTGGGTACCACCATTTAGACTCCCCTTAAAGTTCATGAATAGAAATACGTGCTCCCCAAGTGCAGCTTATCACCTAGTTTACCTAGGTGTCTAAGACAGGTCAATGAGTTATTCTCAGGAGACATCTATTTCTCTACAGTTATTGTAATAGAAATCTCGGGACAGAACTCAGCTCAAGATTAAGAGACCTAAATTTTGGTATCTACATGTGTACTAGGTGTCCAACCTCCCATTATAGTCAACAAAGATTTAATGAAAACAGTCAGTTATGTAACTGACCGTCCCAAGTCTACCTTATAGCGAGATGAAATTTACTGTTCCACTGACTGTATTCATTAGGTTCCCATTAGACTGACTAGACATCTGCCCACTGCAGAAAAATTTAGACACCTATGGCAAAGGTAGACAACTACATCCAAACAGCCGAAAGCAGGCATCTTTATCATGAGTAGAGCTCCACCTTCAGTGACTAGCTCCAATGTAGGTGCTAGCCCATTGTAGTCACTCAAACCCTCAGTGTCCATTTGAGTCACTCGGTGTCCATTGTCGACACTGAGGGTTTAAATCAGCTTTCCAGAAAGAGGCATCTAGCATCATTTGAGACCCCTGAGATATCAGGATATCCATAGTGGTCTGGCAGATGAAACATAGGGCATATAGCAGACCCACACTCTTACAGATCAAAAGCTGGAGGCCAGACAGCACCTGAGATGCTACCGAGGCAGACCAGAAGAGCATGGCCATTCTCTGCAGACCATTTCCGTTGTACTGCCCATTACCTTTAGAGACAGGTTATGAACCTGCTGCTCTAAATTTGTCTAATTTTTTTTAAACCTGTTGACACTGCCCACTGCCCCAATCTCCTGTCACAACAGATTCCAGAAGTTCACTATTTGCTGTGCAAAAAAAGTACTTCATAATTTCAAGCATATCTTTGTTTCAGCTAGAGTCCATTAGCTCTGGTACTAAAGTTCTGCCTCTACCTGCACCACCTTCTGCATCACCTGCATGACTTCAGCTAAACTCAGCTTTATCTCTGCCCTCAGTTGTCTCCTGTTTGATCTTTTCAGCTCACATAGCAGAGATCACATTCCCTTGATCATTTCAATGTCCTTCCCTGGACCTTCTCTAGGTCTACCACATCATTTTTGAGGTGTAGAGACCAGAACTCTGCATAGCCCTCAGGATGTGGGTGCACCACAGAGTCTGCAGTTTTGCTAGAACAAAAATATGAATGTCAGGCAACCTTCAAAATGAAAAGCAACAGTGGACAGAGAAATAAAACGAGAAAACGAGCAAGAATGCCCTCAAAAAAAAAAACCCCAGGTATTTCCTTAGCTCAGTTGCTAGTTGTTAGCAGATGAATGGGATGCAAAAACCGGTTTACAAAAGAAGCACGTAAATCAAAATAGGAAGTTATTTTCAGGTTACAAAACAAAGAGTTTCCCCTGTTGTACTGGGCCAGGTAGCCTATTCATCATAAAAAGCAGTTTCCAAATTACCTGGAAAGGGATGTGTCTTCAATAGATTGATGCTGGGTTTGTTCCACCTGACTGTCCCTCAATAAAGGCTATAATTGCCTCTCATTACTAAGATCAGCTTTTGAACTACAGGGGTGTTAATTAAACCAGGGACATCTTCCCATTTTATAGCTTTAGTTACAGCTGATAAAGAGAAGGAAAGCTTCAGAAAATGTGATTTTCCAGATGGTTGCAGAGATGGCAGTTGGTGGAAACAGCTTTCACTTTGGGTTCTAAAGAAAATGGTTGGGGTGGAAAAAGATTTTTTTGATATCGGTATAGCCCTTTCACTAAAGACATCCACAGAGACAGTTTAGGGAGATTATAATACATTAATATGATATGCTTACACACTATCTCACAATTGAATTTCTAAGATTTGTCACAGACTTTGTAATTAATTTGGGACTCACAGCTCTCCCATAAGATAGGAATATATCCATATCCCTGTTTTACAGATAGGAAAGCACAGACACTGGCAGGCTATAATTCCTCTCCCATTCACACAGGTAGACAGAATATCCAGAAACTGTGATTTCCATTCTGCCCCATGCTATACTCACTTTCCGCAATATCAGATAAACGTTTTACTGTATTTTCACCACGAAGCTAGGGTAAAGAAAGGACTTTATTCATGGAGCCGAAATAAGACTTTGCAAACAGATTTGTGTACAGGGGATCAGAGATATATATTTCTCCAGCACAACGTGGCTTTAAGGAATAGGCACCTTAGTCATTGCCTTCAGCACTCGGAAGTGAGGGGTTTCAGAATACACCAAAGGAAGACTTGACTCTCCATTACATTAGCATTACAGAATCTATCCAGCAATACACACAGCAATGCTTGAAAAGCAAGCTCCAGAAGTGCATGTTCTCTGAAATTCCGTAAATCTCAAATTTAAAACAAACCACTGTCTTCTCAACATCAGAGACTGCCTCAGGAGAAAATGAGAAGGTCAGCAATTGCCGGAGGAAGAGGGGCATTAATGTCAGGAAATAGTCCTCAGCAGTGCATAGGGTCAGTGTCCGAGTAGTTGTGTCAAGTAAAGGCAGAAGCAGAAGCAATTGCCTTGGCAGCAGATTTCAGCTACCAGAATTCAGTCTAACTTCCTCTACATGAATGCCGCTGCACTCTACCAGAGTGCAAAGAGATGACTCCCTGTGAACCACAAGAAACACCAGGCTTAAAGAGAAATAGAATGGTTAAGCATAGAATCATAGAATCATAGAATTGTTTGGGTTGGAAAGGACCTCAAAGATCATCTAGTTCCAACCCCCCTGCCATGGGCAGGGACACCCTCCACTACACCAGGTTGCCTGAAGCCTCATCCGACCTGGCCTTGAACACTTCCAGGGATAGGGCATCCACAGCTTCTCTGGGCAACCTGTTCCAGTGCCTCACCACCCTCAGAGTGAAAAATTTCTTCCTTATATCCAATCTAAATCTGCCCTCTTTCAGTTTAAAGCCATTGCCCCTTGTCCTATCACTACACACCCTTGTCAAAAGTCCCTCTCCGGCTTTCCTGTAGGCCCCATGTAAGTACTGGAAGGCTGCCAATGTATTTCTCAGTCTTCTGTGGTGAAGAAGAAAGATCAAATAGAAGACTGTAAAACTAGCAAATGCATCCCCTAACAAGCCATGGCACTGAGATAACCGTGAGGAAGGCATATATGGAGCTTTACATTGGAGCACACCTAGGTAAATACTACCTATACCACTCTAGTATACTAACCAGTTTGCTGAGGTCCCACAATACAGCAATGTCACCACAGCAGGCAGGTTTGTCTGATATTTAATGAGACATAATTTGAACGATCAAGGACAGTCTGAACAACTTTCACCTTGATTCAAAGTGATGTCATTAACACTCTTTTACAACACTATCCAGCTGCTTAGGCTTTCAAGATGGAGCTCATCCGGGTTGGCACCAAGAAGAATAGTTTGGCATGAAAAAATGTCATGTCTCAGAGTGTTTCTCCAATTCTGGACTGCAGAGCACCAATGCACTGCAAAAGCCGTTTCCTCCCACTTATGGAAGGGCTGGGCTGCACACATGGAGCAGAACTGCAGGAAGGTGTAGGTAAGGGAGGCAAAGGGTCAGACCTTAAGGGCTGGCACCAAATAAGTACTCTGTTGAGGTCTTCCCTGCCTTTAATTTTTCCAGGCCTTGTCCATTTTCTGGTGGAAAACTCTCGAAGACTATGTGCATCTATATGTAATTATAGAAAAAAAGGGAATATAATTTTCTTGTTTGCCAGAGTGTAGCTATGAAAGTCTGGGGAAAACCCACTGAGCCTCCCTCAAAGCTTATTTTTCCATGGTGCCTTTCACAAGAAACACAGAGAGAAACTCCCTATTACAATCTGTGAGGTTCATTCAGGAGGGCAAATAGCGTTCTCTGGCTTCTAAAGGGACATCGTGCTGGGGTACAAGGCCACAAACATTGTGTGTGGTGGAACACAGTGCATAGCTACCCTGAATCCAATAGTGACCACAAGCAGATGGCTGGGGAAGAGTACAGGAATGGTATATGTGACCTTTCCCTCAAGTATTCACAGACCCAGTTTCATCATTGGGAGCTCAGAGATTTCCTAAGCTGCATATAGTTTCACTGGTTTTAGTAACACAATGGATTTCCATGAGGTTGGGCATAGTCCTGTGAATGTAGCACCTGGCAACATCCTGTGGCAAGAAGATCCATAGATCAACCATGTGTTCTCTAAAAAAATCACCTTCGCTTCTTTACTTCTCCTTTACTAACATCTGATGTCCCTACCTCCTCCATGGAAAAGACCAGGAACAAACATTCCCTATTCCCCTTTTTTTGTGTCACTCATGATCTTACAGACATTTCATCAACAAAAATGCTGTACCTGCAAGTATCTCTGGCACTGTCTAGCCTCATGTGGACAGACCAGCTTGCTTAGATCTACATCAGTGATCTTTGTACCACGCTCAGCTGCAGGGTATAGATAGGCTCATAACGTCTGTCTTCTCCTCCAACACAAATTCTCTTGAGTAACACTCTGCTTCTGGGGCAAAAAGGGTCTCAATAAACAATTTCATGCTATTGCAATGATGCAGACTGCCCAGAGTAAGTAAATCCATAACAAAAATAAAACAGTATGGGAAAAAATCCTGAATACTTTCAGTGTGTTGCATCTACATAGTAACCACCTCCAATACTGCAAGGCGGTATCTACTCCAGCAAACTAAACTGGGACAAGGGATGCATTCCACCACCAACCCATGACTGTCCATACTCTTAAGTCATTAGCGCAGTTCCCGTCATGCCTTTACCCTGGACCAACCAGCACTGCCCCAGGCAAAGTCCATGCCTGGTCCACCCATGGAGGTTAACACTGGCCAAGGACTACTGCAGCTAAGCACCATTCTGGAGCAGTATGTGTGTTTAGCTGTTACGGGCATTCTCCATGCCACCTCTGCTCGCCTCTGTGTCTTACAAAACACAGGTCCTACTCTACTTAGCAGCATAGACAGAGGCTGCGTGGTGCAAAGCAAAGGGTATTTTTCTACACTGGGGTCTGTCAGAGATTGGGAGAGGTTTGTCTCTAGATGTGCATTGGTACCAGGCCAAATACATGGCCAGTGTTAAAAAATAAAAATTAAATGTGGCAGTGGCAAGTTATTTATAGGTTGTGTTCAGGCCAGTGTGTAGCTGCAGAGCGGCTCAGCTTCATTCACATTCACATTCAATGTACAACAGGTTTTAGATGTCTTGAATCTCAAAGCAACACTCTGTGTTATTCATGAGGGACGTGTTATTTCTCTCAGGAGTAGGTTTCTCCCCTCATTCATCTACACATCCTTCATCCCCGTGATGGACATTTGGGCCTGGGCATCTCTGACAACAGCCTCTGGAAAGAAATGAACTACTTCATCCCCATGACTCAAACCTTTCTTACTCATGCTGGCAGCAGCCCTGGCCGTGAGATAATGAAAAGAGGATAACGGCACCTGTTACTCAGATGAGCAAGCATAATTCAGATTAAAACATCTTCCTGATGTCACACACTTCACTTCAGAGTTCATCTACGTCAGAGAAACTGCCACAAAGAACAGGCTGGCTCTCCCCTGGATTTGCTGCTCGTGCTTTCAGCAGGGAGAAGACACAACGTGGCCTTTGCGGTGCAGATGAAGGAGTTTTCAGTAGGGATCAGGGAGATAGATACTTCATCTAACTTAACTGGTAGTAGTAACTCATTTACCAGGACAGAGGCATTCTCCTGCAAGGAAATTGAGAGCACATCATGGATGCTGCTGTACCTGCCATGTCAGCACCGCTGGCTGCTTCCTCTTCTCTCTCTCAGATGTCTGGGTTCTGCCTGAATCCTGCTGCCAAACATCTCCAGGATTCCCTTTTTCTTTCATTCCCATGCTAGTCGACCTCACTGCAGCACATCAACCGAATAATCTCTCTTACTTTGCACAGCGTCCCCTTCCATCCTCAAAAACATTCTTTGCATTGTATCATCGAGACCTGCAGAAGACCTCCTATTCTGGGCAGCAGGGACCAGCGGGCTTCCCTTACTGCATTCTCCCCACCATGAGCACAGATGTCTCTTCTTGATCTTGGAACCAAACTTTCAGGAAGTTCAGAGAAAGCAGCTTCAAAAGCAGCTCTGACCAGCTAGGCAGGCACACGCAGGCGTGTCCTGCAAGGAAACAAGGAGGAGAGGAAACGGTTTCTCTCTGATCCGCTGATGGACTGGCAGGTGAAGGCACAGCCAAAGACGGTCTCCTTGTGGGTAGGAGGCCAGCCCTGACCCATGTGCATCTTGAGTCAGGACAGACAACTGCCTCAGCCTCAGAAATGACCCCTGGCACAGCAATTTTTGTAAGATCACCAGGCACACTGAATCTACTGCCTGTCAGCATGCTCGGTGTATGACAGCCCAGTAGCAGAGCTGAAGGTCTCATCCAGAACGACTTATAAGACTGAAAATTACTGTTGAGTCAGCACAATGCCAGCTTCCATGCCACTCATTACCTCCACCATGTTTCCTCACTCCATGAATTGGTCTGGTCTGCAGCCATCACACAATACCTTCTGCCTTATGAAACCTGAACCTTCTGCTCTGAAGCATTACTGATAGTAATTTTTTCATGTAGCTTCTCTTCCAGCCACACCAAGCTGCAGTAAATACCAGCATGGAAAATGCTTTGCATTGCCCAAACTGCCTATTGGCATCAATTCCTTCCCCTGAGCATTACCAGATGTTGTTAAACCATGTCCCATCGGAACATACAATCATAGGAAAACTACTACTTCAAGTGTGATCGGGCCACTGCTTAAGAACACAGCCCTGAACTTTTACAGCCACGATGGAGCAAGAACTGAGGTCATCAGCAGTGACAACCTGGTGATTGATAGTCACTGTGGTTAGTTCTCCTGTGGGTCCGGCTTGGGAAGACAATATGTTTCTCACACTACCTTAAATGATAATGATCCAAAGGCAGCAATTCAATTTTGTGAAACGCAGTCATGCACTGCCATCATCTTTTCTGATCTAGGGTAGGACTTAGGACTTCAGGTTTGGCTGTTTTCATCTGGAGATCACATGCAATACAGTCAGGCATTCCCCATAAGAAGTTGGCACTCTTGAGGAGACTTCTCTTGTATTCTTAGAGGATCATGGCAAATAACGTGTCCTGGTCCCAGTAAGGCTCTCAGTAAGGTCACCTCCATAGGACAGGTTGGAAAACTGTGTTTCAGAGGTTCTCAGAGTGCTTAGATTGGGCTTCCCTGTCTGGACTCCACCATCAGCATGTACACAGGATGGTCTTTTCTCTGTGCTGTTGGATGCCTACCTGGGGCCATGAGAGGACAAATCAGTTCAGTTCATTGGGGCAGAGTAGCTGGAAGTGCTGCCTGTTCAGTTGTGTGCCCATCAGAGGGGTGTACCCAGGCAGTTTCAACCCTCCCCTCAGCTGGAGAGACCTGGGAGCTTCTCTGCTTCCCCTGGAAAAGATCCTGTATTCCTCCTGAACTTATACCCCAGTGGGACATAGCTCCTCTGTTTTGAGAGATGCTGCTTCTGCCTAATGGAGAAGCACAGATTTGGTCACAACATTTGGCCCTTTCAGATACCCACTGGGTTACTGCATGAAAGAACATGTTTACAAGTTTAAACCAAGCCATAAGAAACTCTTCTTTCTCTAAATAGTTCTGGTTTTATTCTTGTTTCTTGACAAGGATAAGCCACCTATATCTATTTCTCTGCCCATCTGTCTTTCCTCCCCAATAGCTTTGAAGCTGCTCACCAATTTCCATCACTTAGAAGAAGCTGTAATGTGAACCTGATAGTAATCTGTTCTGCTGGGCCTGCCATCTGGCCAATCTGTGAATACACATAAAAGGGCCAAAGAATCAACACACACACAGTGCACACTCAGCTGCAGTGTGATCAGCTCTTTCTCTGGCCAGTTACAGGAAAGAAACAGGAGCTGTGGGGTGAGACATAGAGGGATGAGAGAAAAACTGCAGGAATAGGATGTCTCCGTCACCTTGTAAGACAGCCTGTGATGGAATATCTACCTGCCTGTGAGGATGAGGATGCCAATCAGGGTTCAAGAGAACTGGGGAATGTTTCAAACTTGACAGGAAATCAGGCTTGACTACTTGAGAAACTACTTGTTTCTGGCAAAAGACAAAACTTGAAAAATACTGCTTTAAAAAAAAAAACAAATATTTGAGAGTTCTGCATTTGTTTGTGTTTGTTGTTCTTTTGTTTTTCTTTTCCATGTGAACCTCTTCCATTTTTTCTGTGTAAAATTTACACTATAAAGGGTTTTACTAAAAAAAGTAGATGAGGAAAAGTGAAAACTTTCAAACGGTCACATGAAACCACTGACAATCTTCCTGCTCATCTATATGACACAGAAGACCTGATCATCTCAAACCTCCTCTTGTTGAACTTAGGCAGCCTTTACTTTTACTGCTTAGGTAAGAGATGTCTGTAATCACTGGTGATTCTTTTAAATAAAATGACAGCGCATCCAAGGTAATTGCCATCTGGTGTACCACGCCCCAGGAAGTCAAGAATGCCAACACTTGCCAGTTAATTTTGTCCAAACACGACAACGTTACCTCTACTCCTCTCTGCGACTTCTTCTGCTTTAGAAAAGAGACTGGGAAGAGGGAAGAGGTTCCTCTCCAACTCTGTGAGAAGACTAGAATTGAAACAGCAGTGATTTGGGCCGTGTTTCTGGTACACCACTTCCCAAGTCCTCCCGAAACTGACATCAGCTCTGTGCTGGATTTCTAGCTGGGCAGTAGTTGAGAGTTCCCTGGACCGCAGCTGAGCCTGGCCACCTTTCTGAAGAAATCAACTGCGGTACAAATCGGCAGCCAGGCACACCACCTGGAAAGCGTGTGTGCACCACAGGGACACAGCAGGACAGATTAGCCAACAAGCTGGATTCTTGTGACAGCAAGAAAAACAAACCTCCAAAGTCCAAGGACAAGTAGGTTGATTGTGACTCTTTGGGTTCGTATATCTTAGCTTTGCGGTAAGCACCAAATGATCAGGTTTTCTGGAGCCTGCACACCACCAGTTCAGCGTAAAACCTTTGGATCTGAACCCGAGGGTGTTTTATATCTCTCTGGCACTGAAATACCTGACTGCATAAAGCCCTGTAGCGCTTCTGAGTCAACGTTTTCCCATGTTCCCTATTTCTGACTGCCCCTGCACGCCTTTCTTCCCCTTCCTCCTCTCCATTTTGTTCTGTGAAATAGAGGATTGACCTGAGGCTCACATCACATCTAGTCCCAAGACAAATCATGCCCAGAACAAGTTCTCAATCTGAAGAGAATCGTAGCAACCACTAGGAAAAGACTTATCAGGTCATGTTATCCATTCCCAGGAGTCAGCATATGATTGTTCCCTACAATATATTCTCCAGGGCTTTGTCCAGTTTTGTTTAAATGATTGAAATAACAGGGTTTCTGCTCTGTCCCTTAGGAAATTAGTCCCCTGTCTAGCAGATCCAGCTATTAGGAAGGTTTTTTTGATACACAGTCTGTATTTTTCTATGCTGTCTTTTATCACAGTGTTCTTTTATAGCCCTCAATCCAACACACTCCATTTCTCTCCATCATTACTTGCTCCTTTACACTTCTTGGAGATAGCCACAGCTTCATTCCTTAAGTCAAGGTTGGTTATAATCAGAGCTCTTTGGGGCAGAGTCCTGCAGCGAGGAAGACAATAGGTGGTTTACAGCACATACCTAGATTTGGATTTTAAATGTCTCTTTAGAAGCAGCTCTTTACGTGATGACTTTTATCGCACTTGTTTAAAATCCCTCTTGTTCTTCAGAAGGTTTCAGGATCTTTGCTAGAGCTGTGCACAGTTGTTATAGATGCAGGACCATGGTAGCAGGGTTATCAGTTCCCTGGACTGAAAAATATCCTCTTTGGGTATGTAAGTCTGACTGCTCATCGCTATAACATTATGTCCTCATTGTATAGCAAACTCTTCCTGAGGCTGTCCTTTCTATACATCCCAAAGGCTCCTTCTACTGCACGTATGTGATTGCAATAAGCATTATTTTTCCTCAATCCCCTCTACAAATGGCCTTCTTGGGCAATTTTAATAGTTTTCTGTAACTGATTTTGGTTGATTCCAGTTTATTGGCAATGATCTGAGATCTCTCCATGAGAAGGGAAGATGCAGGACTCACCACCTGCAGAGCTGGCAGGATGATCCAAACAGCACTCTGGGGGAAAAATACATCAGGAAGAAGCGTAGGGGCTCTCGTCTTAACAAGAGGTCAAAAATGAATGGGTTTCTTCTTCTTTACTATTCTGCCATGACTGAAAAAGGGTATGAGAAATTTCTGATTTCTCTTTGTCTGAAGGGTTAGTTCTTTTCAAACTCAAACCACATCAAGTCTGAGCCTTCACGGGGTTAACAGGATTCTGCTCTCAGACCTGCTGAATGCCTTCGACAGCTCCCAGTCTGACACTGCCAGGGCTGGAGAAGCTGGATCTCAATGAAAGCCCTGCTAAACAAACATTACCAAAGGCCAGCACATAGCAGAGTGGTTTGAATCATCAATGACGTAGTACTCATGACCTCTGAACCTGTGACATCATTATCCACTGCAGTCCACAGAGCTCTGTCTGCAAATCAGTGGGACATCAAATGCTGTCGGAGCTGGTCTGGTAAAACACAGTAGCTCCAGCGAGAGAGGCAGGGTGACACTTAGGGAAGTGGTTCAGCTGTGTTTTCACTGAAGCCCCCACGACTCTCCTCTCTGTGCAACTAAAAGACTTAGAAGAGCACATAAAACCTGCCGTGAATTTGCTCACCTATCCATTTATATTTCGTGTTGTATCTGCTGCAGATTGTTTCCATGTGGAAGAAAAAAGAAAAGGATATTTTTCAAACTTTTAGAAAACACTAACAGGCACACAGTATTTTGAGCAGATTCTCCTTTCTGCTCTTTGAGAAACCAGGGCTTCCCCCATTCAAATGGGCAGCTAAAGGAAGGGTTAGCGACTCCCACAGTACCTATTTTTGGGCCCTGCTAAAAAAATATGTCAGTAAATGAATTAGGAGACACAACTTTTACTAATACAGATCAAATGGTGCAGGATCTGACCTAGACAAAGTCATACAGATACAAAAGTACTTCTCCCAGGGTAGTCTCTGTCTCAGCAAGTGAACAGTCGAGTGTGGAGGAACCACCAATTCCTCTTCCCTCTCCTTTGCTTCTCATTCTCTGTCCCTTCATGACCACAATAGGGAATTAGCCAGAGGGACACAAGTTTTCCTGCTTCTAGATCTTTGCAATCATAGACTTCTAGGCCAGGTTGGATGAGGCTTTGAGCAACCTGGTGTAGTGGAGGGTGTCCCTGCCCATGGCAGGGGGGTTGGAACTAGATGATCTTTGAGGTCCCTTCCAACCCAAACCATTCTATAATTCTATGATTCTTTACATTAATTACAACATTTATTGTACCTTTCTCTGAAGAAAAGCACTCCCAAACGCGTCTTCAGACTCTGGCTGGCCGCAGTTTTGGCTGAGGCTGTTTTCCCTGCAGACATTCTAATTTTGCAGTAGCTTTATTAGCTGAAACCTGGCTTCAGTGATCTAATAGCCAAAGCAAGTGGAGTCCATCATAATTTCCCCCATTACATCACATATAGACCGAGCAGTGATTCAGTTGGATTTACAGATAGATTTCATCAAAGCAGTTTATGTATTTCATTTAAAAAAAAAAAAAAAACAAAACGTTCAAATGCTTCAGATTGAGTTATTTTACCAACGTACTATTTTTTCATTTATGCTGCTCTTATTCCCAAAACAGGCTTATGCTTGAAAATACAAGCAAAAAGAGATTTCTCAATTTTCCTTTACAAATTTTAAGTGTGTTCTGTCAATTGACTCTGAAAAACTGAAATAATTCAACCAAAAATTTTATGAAGGAAGAAGTTCAATTCTGATTGAGAAAGCATTTTTGGAAGTTGCAACCAAGAAAGTTAATGGAAATATACTGCCCATATCTACTGTCCTGCTCAGTTTTCCATTGAGCTAGTTCTAACTTTGAGGTACATTTATCCTTGCACTTTGAAGACAGAAGAGCTGAGCTAAAATGTGAAGGTCAAAGTTTTGCAACATTGTTCAGCGTTGTCTATGGGAAGATTTGCTGGAATTGCAGTATCAGGATAATTACATCGCTGGAGCTAGACCAGTCGAACTCACTGGGTTGGCACTTTCAGATGAAGCCACCTCATCCTTTTTTTCTGATGGCAACTTTTATCTCAAAGAAGCAAGCACACACCAGGAGCGTGGAGACCGACTGTACCTTTCCCCACCAAGACGAAACCAGAGGTGTTTCTCATGGATGCTGTTCCAGCCAGCAGAAACTGTCCAAGGTAAGTCAGGTGTTTTAGAATATTGAGCCTAAGAGATATTAAACCCAGAACTTGAGATCACACACAGTGAAAATCTCCTTCCTAAAAAGATGGAGGTCCACCTCAGTTACGGCTTCCATCTCCACTAATCAAGCTGTAAGCCTGTCCCTAAACTCACTGCTCTTACAGCTAAAATTGTTCCTATTTTCAATCCAAAATTGTTCATGGTCTGTTTGTTCTCATAAAAGTAAAGCTCAAACAGCAATCCTCCCAGTTGGTCTTCCCTACTCCCAGAAGTTAATAAAGATCAGCCATATCTCACCAGCCTGTTTTTTTTTTCTTTTTTTTTCCTAGGATGAATAAACCAGGCACTGCTAGTCTGTTGCACTAGACAGTTTCACTTTCATAGCATTTTGCACCTTTCCAGCCTGAAGTCAATTTTCTTGTCCATCAACAACCCAAATTTAGATACAGAAACAGAGAAATTCAATGCTCCATTTGTACAGACTTTGAATAGTATTTCATACCATTTTAGAGAGATCTTGTAGACAGCACTGTTACCAAACTTGAAATAAAAGTACTGTATCTCAAACCTACCTGTCTTCGGTTTGCAGTGCTAAAAATCCATGGGATCTTATTTTGTCTCACACTGCTGAAAATAGAATAATCTTTCTTGGTGTCTATGAGCTCACAGCACTGTAACTCAAGTACACATGACTTCATGGTTTAACTGGAGACAAGCGTTTGAGCAAAGCTCCATGTTAGCATTAAACAGACAGATGCTAAAAAGAAACTTTTTGTATACTGCAAGCACCTCTCCAACAAATGACCCAATAAAAGGACTGGGTCCATGTGCACTACTGAGTCTTGAAGCTGACAGGCATATCCCAATCAGTTATTCTAAAAGCAGCTCAGTTTAGTGTCCTCAACCCATTTCCAGTTCCCAAAAAAATCTTTCTGCTGAGATCAGTCTGAGATCTTTCACCTCCCCTTTTATTTCTTTATTGTTTACAGACATCTACCTTTTCCACGTCAGCCCTGATAAGCACACCGAGCAGCAAGATTGCAGGAGGCAGTAAAGTGAGACACCATTTAATGCACCTGACTGGGCATAATCAGAGCAATCCATCACTTCAGTTTTCTATTCCCAGCCAACAGGAATAGTCAAACTGAGTGGGAAGAAATGGGAAGCCGTTTACCAAAACTTCTTCAAACCTCTACCCCTCACCATTTCCCTTTTGCTGGGTGGGAAACAGTGTCCTACTATATTATTTTAATATCATAACCCAGTGTTTTTCATTTTACTTCACCTCTGAACTCCTCCATACGAGGCAGCTCAACAAATCAGACTGACAAAATACTTCACATGGCATTTCTGAGCAGTAATAATCATCATTTGCACAGTTTTTATATCTGAGAACCTCCATTGTGATCCAAGACCTCACAGTGACAGGGGCTGTATAAATGACACAGAATAACATGAGATGATCCCTGACTATTCACAGTTCTCCTGTGACACTGGGAATTACTGTTTGCACTTTCCAGACGTGGATACCAGAGAGAGAGAGAGTGCCTAGTCATGAAGAATACAGATCAGTCTAAGAGTCTGATATGCACCCCTAAAAAGGAGGGGGAAACGAGGAAAATTATTAATCTGTTCAACAAGTGAGAAAATCCACTAGGAGGGTTGTGTAAAACTGCTTCGGACAAAACTCTGGCTAACATCCTTCAGAACTATTCCTGTCATGATTTAAGTTTCAGTTTCAGCTTCACTTGCAAGCTTTGAAGCTTATATAAATAAGGAGCAGCACTGCTGAGGGTCCACTAGAGCTCCTGTCTGTAAGACGTAACGACCTTCCATTGCACTACCCCTCCCATGCGTGCCCTGTGTTTCCAGTGCAGTACCATCTCACACTCCTTCATTTGGGATTGGACTTGCAGACACATGCTCAACTTTGGACTCTTAGCACAGTTTTATGAGAGTCAAGTTTTCTCAACTGTACATTTCTGAGAATTAATATATACAATCATGTGCTGGGTTGACCTTGACCGGTCATCAAGTCACTCTCTCTCTCCATCAATAGGACACAAGGGAAAAGTAGGACAGAAACACCTGTGGCTCGAGATAAGGTCAAGGAGACTGCTCAACAGTTACCATCATGGGCAAAACAGATTCAACCTGGGGAAGATTAATTTAATTTATTGCCAATTAATAACTGAGTAGGATAGTGCGAAAAAAAGGCAAAACTAAAAACCCCCTCCATCCACTCTTCCCTTCTTCCCAGGCTCGACTTCACTCCTTCATGCTCAACTCTTCTATCTCCTCCTCCCCTCCCAATCGGTGCAGGGGGATGGGGAATGGAGGTTGTGGCCAGTCCATAGCACTTCACCTCTCCCACTCCTTCCTCCTCATGTTCGTCCTCTGCTGCAGCATGGGGTCCCTCCCACAGGATATAGTCCTTCACAAACTGCTCCAACATAGGTCCTTCTCACAGGCTGCAGTTCTTCAAGAACTGCTCCAGCACGAGTCTTTTCCATGGGGTACAGTCCTGCACGAACAGACTGCTCCAATGTGGGTCCCCCATGGGCCACAGGTCCTGCCAGAAAACCTGCTCCAGCATGGGCTCCTCTCTATGGGCTGCTGTTTCTGCCAGGAGCCTGCTCCTGCGTGGGCCTTCCAAAGGCTGCAGCTTCCTTCAGGGCACATCCATGTTCTCCAGCATGAGGTCCTCCACAGGCTGCAGGCGAATCTCTGCTCCACCGTGGACCTCCATGGGCTTCAGGAGGACAGCCTACCTCACTATGGTCTTCACCACGAGCTGCAGGGCAATCTCTGCTCCAGCACCTGTAGTACCTCCTCCCTCTCCTTCCTCACTGCCCTTGGTGTCTGCAAGGTGGTTTCTCTCACATATTCTCGCTCCTCTCTCACAGCTGCCATGTGACATTTTTTACACTTTCTTAAAAGCTGGCTCTGTCCAACATGGGGCCTTCCGGTGTCTTCTCATGGAAGCCACCCTTGCAGCCCCTGGCTACCAAAATCTTGCTACATAAACTCAACACAGATCAATAGCTATTTTTTATTTGCTTGCTTGGTTGCTTGTAAGTCTTGGAAGTAACAACTCCACCTCAAGACTTGCTACCTCATTTTCTCATGGGTCTTACTTGCTTTGCAAAACTGTAAGCAGTTTGATGGAGCTGTTGTCACCAGCTTCAAGTGCTCACACTGAAGCTGAAGCCGCTTCTGAGTCCTGAAGACCTCCTGACTTCCTGGCTGTGTAGGAGAACTATAAATCTAAAGATGTTTTATTTATCTCTACAGAGGACTGGCTCTCAGCTTGAAAGAACCTGTCCCAGAGAGAAGACTCCAGCACATCTATTGGGTAACCAAATTGCTTTTCTGACTAGGTAGATAGGTGGTACACAGCCTAAAGACAGAGAAGCTGAAAATATCCTTCAGAAGAAAAAAAAATCTTCTTTGACTACACTGAAACTCAGAGTTCTATACTCACTGGCCTATTTCACCCATCGTTTTCTTTCTATTTCTTTTCCATATTCTCTCACTTCTTGTTGGCCATAGCCATTTCTCTGCTCCACCTATATGCCACTCCCATAGGCCGTTCTCGTGCCTTCACTCTACTTGTTTTCATTTGCTGTCATCCCCTTTTTTCTAGTCCTATTTCCCTCCTTTCTCTTGCCCACTTTCTTTCATTCCCTCTACCCCCCTTCTTCATTCTCCTCTGTCTTGACTATGGCAAACACCTGCCTCCTTAGGCAATGTATAATAGTTAAAAGAACTTCATAGCCCATAACCACCCTATACAACAGTTGTTCTATGACCATAATTGCCAGCTATAAACCATCAGCCTTATCTTTGCAGACAGGATTAATTCTGGCATTGTGCATTATAAAATTAGCCATCCTTGGCAAAGCTACTGGCCTTTAGTTTTCACAAGAACACAATTAAATGGCATTTGCACGGTCAAGCTAGAGCAAAGCTAAGAGGAGACAGACATCATGGAAGTTATTAGATTAGGAAGTAAAACAACTATTCCTTGGTTAGATCAAGTGTTCGAATACATTTTATAATGTTTCAGAGGTAATATCATAGAATCATACAATCATAGAATGGTTTAGGTTGGAAGGGACCTTAAAGATCATCTAGTTCCAATCCCCCTGCCATGGGCAGGGACACTTTCCACTACACCAGGTTGCTCAAAGCCTCATCCAACCTGGCCTTGAACATTTCCAGGGATGGGGCATCCACAGCTTCTCTAGGCAACCTGTTCCAGTGCCTCACCACCCTCAGAGTTAAAAATTTCTTCCTTCTATCTAATCTAAATCTCTCCTCTTTCAGTTTAAAGGCAAAACGAAACCTCTTAGGCACTCTCCCTCCTTCCCTCCCTCCCCAGCCAAGCCACGGGGGAAGCACATGTAACAACAGGAAAGTCGCTACCAGACCTCCAGACTTTGGGTTTGCTCAGAAGGTGACTTGTGCCACACCAGTGAAAAGGTTAACTCGGTGGGGACTCCGGAGCACACACGCAGCTTGCAGTCTTTCCTAATTAAACACACATCATAATCAAAGCTGCTCCCTCACCCCAGGGCTGGATCTTCAGCTCGTAGAAGTCAGCAGAATGCCCCAGAGGAGCTACTTTGATTTATGCTGGCTAAAAATCCAGTCCCAGAGCCTCTCTGTGTACAAGAGGATGTGTTACCCTAACTGGTGAGTATCTGGGCTTAAAGAAGCATTGCTCACACACAGATTTTCACCGTGCAGATAGGCGCTTGTACATACACCAGTGGCAACTCAAGCCTTACCTCTTCTCCAAAACAGCTTTTGATTAGTGACAGGCAATGCTCCGGAGCTGGTGTCCACAAGCTCCATCCTGCTGTGGTGACTCTCCCCTCTCCCAGGGATACGGTCCAAAGGAAACAAAATCAAGTACATTTGCTGAGCATGCCCTACTTTGTCATCACAGAGGTCCTCCAAATCACTGCAAGTGGCATGATTTTGGAAGAAAGCTAAAAATACAGAACAGTTTCAATAACTATTTTTCTCTTTTTTTTTTTTTTTCTCACAACCTGCGATGTAGTTTGCTCATGGAAAAGTTAGACACTTGTCTAGCCCCCTTTAAACATCTATGCCACGTCAAAAGTTGAGCATCAATATCACTTTTAGGGAACCAAGGACCCTAACGTGGTTCTTCTTTAGAGGAAGGGAGGTAAGACAGAGACACTGGCTTTAGGGTAAGATCTGTAGTCCTTTGGAGTCTGTCAAGGCCGAGTGTCCTAGGCACTCAAATCATTACACAGTGATAACACGTCCTCTGGGAACTGGGTTCAACTTTTGATGACCCACACAAGTTTTACGTGTGAATCCTGTTCAGCACAGCTCTGTTTCTCCACCCACCCGCAGCCAAAAGAGCAGACTGGCTTAATTTACTGCTGTTTAAAAACAGACGCTGGCCCTCAATTTATCTCCATCAAGAGGAAAAAATACCCAAGCTCCTCAAATGAAAAGCCCTGCAGGATTTTGCCTGTGCAAATGTGAGATGGAGATTCGACAATAAAAAAGACATTTCATTTGTCTTATTAGTGGCTGACTACTGTGGAAGGTGTTCAATCAATTAGACTGATCTTGGAGTCGTGAATTATTGATAGAGCGAGCTGGATTATACTCTCAAATGCTTTTAGCTTAATTGCCCAACCCATCATTGCTTCATTTTCCTTTTCTTATGTATACATTTTTTTGTTGTTGTTTTGTTTTTTAACTATAGCAGCTTGCCAGTGGCTGACCCCGTTACTTTGCTGCTGTTGCCAGCGCTGCTGATGCTGATCCAGGGAGCGAGCGCTGAAGCCTTGGCCGGCCAGTGTTCGTAGGGTGCAGCAGGCAGGCAACATCAAGATGGTTCTGGCATCCCCCCAGAGACCAAGTGGGACTGGGAGGGGGAGAACACTGGCTTTCTGCTATGAGACGCACATGCATGGGGTATCAGGGGTGCTCCTCTTCCACGTCCAACCCACTGCGTACATTTTATAACTTAGTCCCTTTTCCATGAATTTCTCTTCATACATCTGCTCCCCTTTGCTTCATGGCCCCTTTCCTTCCCTCCCCTTGCATGCAGAAATGCAATACAGCACAGATCTGGAGCTTGTCTTGGCCAATGTACCATCTCCAGCACCATTCGGGGATCTGAATGGCCCTTCTTATGCCATCCTGACTGCCACGGTTCCCCCCCAAACCTTCTCAACTTTCCCCTCTCATTTCTCCTCTCCACCATCAACACCCTCCAGCTTCTTCTCATGTCCCACTCATCATTTCTCAGCTCTTTTTCTCTGACAGGCTGAGAGAGTTGGGGCTGTTCAGCCTGAAGAAGAGAAGGCTCTGGGGTGATCTTATTGCAGCTTTCCAGTACATAAAGGGGGCCTACAGGAAAGCTGGAGAGGGACTTTTTGCAAGGGCATGTAGTGACAGGACAAAGGGAAATGGATTTAAACTGAAAGAGGGCAGATTTAGATTAGATATAAGGAAGAAATTTTTCACTCTGAGGGTGGTGAGGCACTGGAACAGGTTGCCCAGAGCAGTTGTGGATGCCCCACCCCTGGAAATGTTCAAGGCCAGGTTGGATGAGGCTTTGAGCAACCTGGTGTAGTGGAGGGTTTCCCTGCCCATGGCAGGGGGGTTGGAACTAGATGATCTTTGAGGTCCCTTCCAACCCTAACCATTCTATGATTCTTACACCTTCTCCCCCATTTCTCAGCCTGGACCCATCCTCTCCCTTCTCCATTTGTACCCTGGGGTGAGCAGTTCAGTGTAAAAATCATCAGGATTTGGGAACACAAGCGAAATAGTTAAACACAGCCAGCAGAGATAACAAGTGTCATTATGTGCAGGGCTTTGAGTAATCCAGTGTGCACACAAGCCCCAAACTGCACTGACCTTGATTGTTTAACTCTCGCTGACGTACCAGGACGTTAGCAGAGACAGATTCACTGTATTTGGGTGTGCTCGATATTTTATAGACTAAGCACATCTTAAATGCCTTTAAAGTCTGGTTCCCTGTGACTCTTTTGGAGGCTAACCTAAAGCAGGGAGACAAGCACAAATGGATTTATAAGGATATGGGAGCTATTTCACAGCGAGAGTGGAAAAAGAGAAAGGAGGAGAAAAAGAGCAAAATAAGATAAGATGGGGAAGGGTGTGAAAATGAGATGAAATTAGCAGAGAGAAGAGGTGAAAAAGAGACAGGAGGATATGAAGAAAGAGAAAGGAGAGAGAACAAGAGAAAGGGAAAAGGAAATAAAAATATGAGGAAAAATTGCCCATGGAAAATGGCAGATATGCAATGTGAATGCTTGGAAGAACAAGAACTCCTGGTGCCAGATGTGAAACAGAGTATTTCCGTAATAACAGGAACATGATACGATCAGTACACAGTACTGGGGGATATCATCTGAGAGAGAAATAAAAGCAGTAATAGTAAAACTGCAGTGCAGGTGAGTAACACAGTAGCTCATACAGATTTAAAAAATGACATCATGCATATAACAGGATCCATCTGAATACAATTCATTTTCTGGGAAGCTGTTATGTATCTCTGCCATTGGATCCAGACATGACAAGAGATCTCTGGGAAATTATTAGAAAGATAAATAATACTGGGAAATGTGTCATTTTGCAATTTTCTAGATGGCAAGTGGAGAATTCCTGTTACTAGCAACACTTGAGCTCCATCCTTCCTGGATGTAATGGGCAATAGATTTCTCCCCCCTGAAATAGCATCAGAGCCAGCAAAAAGCAATTCTATTTTATACTTGGTTTAGAGGAACAGTGAGGACACTATGGAGAAGTGTTTGATCAAGTGTTCACGAGTACTGTTCAAATTAAAAATAAGGATAGGCAAAAGCAGGTATCCAAGTCCTTCATTTCCAAAGCACAACGCTGAAAAATTAAAGGGACTAGTAACTGAATCACTTGGTACGAAGAACATGGTTTATAAAAAAGCAGCTTTAAATTCCTCCATGACAAACACACAAAGAATACAGGATTAGATGACAATAATGCTTATTGCAATAGATCTTGCAACTTATTGCAAGATTACAGTAGTACTTACTGCAAGGGAAGAATTGACAGAGACAATTAAAAGGAGTGGGAAAAGGACAAATCAACAAATCCATGTCTGCTAAGCTTCTACATGTAGCAGAAAGATGAGAACTGCCTAACAAACATCAAAACAAATAGAAGAGGGTTCTTTGGACGTGCAAGGAAAGAAGGCAGCTAGGGAAGAAGGGCAGGATGAGGATGAACCATACATCAGAAGAACACGTTGCTTTGGTTTTCAGCAGAAAGGAGGTTACTTAACGCTCAGGTAAAGTCCAGGGAGAGACCGGTAACTGAGACAGACAACTGGTAACATGTCCTGAAGAACTGCCCACATCCTCAAATGTAGAAACCAAATATCCCCGCATCAGAATTAACTAATCAAACAAATATATAAATAAAGAAAAAAAAAAATCCTTGCAGGTGTGTTTCTTGTTGCACTCCAGTGAGATTAATTAATATGCCCCACAGGGAATCCCTCTTGAAAATGAGGAATGCTGAGGTATTAAATAAGAAATGTCAACACATCATGTGGGATGGGAGAGGACTGGCCCAGAAAGAGTTAAGGGCTCTTTTTTTATCACTGTGATTAAACAGATGTCTATGGCAGCTTATGAGCAATACAAGCTTTTCGTACGATAACCGGTAAGCAAAGAAACATCAGAGGAAGGAGCAGCTGAGGCAGGGGCAGAGATCCAGGGATCTCAGCAGGCTGCAGACATGGGATGGTGGCCGGGTAACTCACAGAGGTGATAAAGCCAAAGCCTTGCTGGAGTGAGGTCCCATTCCTGCAGCCACACGTGGAGCTCCTTATGGTGGGGCTGATATTAATAAATATTTCCATTCCTGGGATAGAAGCAAGATGCTAGTGATGAGATAAGCCAGCTGGCAAGTCACAAACACATAGAATCATAGAATAGTTTGGGTTGGAAGGGACTTTTAAAGGTCATCTAGTCCAATGCTTCTGCAATGAGCAGAGACATCTTCAACTAGATCAGGTTGCTCAGAGCCCTGTCCAACCTGACCTCGAATGTTTCCACGGATGGGGCATCTACCATCTCTCAGGGCCACCTGGTTTCACCCCCTTCATCATAAAAAAATTCTTCCTTGTATCTACTCTGAACCAACCCTCTTTTAGTTTAAAACCATGACCCCTTGTCCTATCACAAGAGGCCCTACTAAAAAGTCTGTCCCATTATATCTGTAAAAAAGGAAGAGCGTGTAGCTGATACCACAAAAAAGTAAACTGGGAAGGTTTGCACAGTCATCAAGCACCCCTGAAATTACAGGAGGCGAGTGTCTTCGAGGGCACAAGCTGCCAGCCCCCTTCCAGGGAGCTGGGAAAGAGCTGAATGCAAGGAAAATGGTATCCTGGAAAAGGTTTCAATCTCCCCAGACACAGAGCAGAGAACTGGCCCTGCTCACCTATGCCACCCAGCCCCTTCCCGCCTCTCACACACCCTGAGCGACCGGGCAAGCGTAGCGGCACGTTGCTGCCTTGCAAGGCTGATCCCCATCCTGCTGATGCAAAGGAGATCCGGAGCTGCCTTTTGACAGGTCAGTGCCAGCGGAAACAAATTGTACGGAAATGAGGAGACACTTTGCCTACACCAAAGAACCCTGGAGAATGATTTCATTCCCAATAAATCTCCTTTCTCCGCAGTGGCGATCGCAAGGGGCTGGGCTGTTCTTGCATTTAATTCCTCCAACTGACATTAGTCCCAGTTCACCATGTTTCAAGCACAGAACTGAGTCCAAATTTCCTTTGCTACTGCTTCATTCTATCCTCCTATGTAAAATTTCTCTGCTTGACTTTGCCACGGTGCTAGGACATATCCTGAAAAAGTCTTACACTTCACTGTCCTTGACCACTGCCTTGGGCCAAGGAATGTGCAGTGTCTTGGCCACCAAGACACTTCCCTACTCTCCAGAAAGAGGTGTTACATAGCCCCAGTGAGCTGGAGCTGCTGAAAACATCTGGATGGTCCCAGTCCACCCCCTGGCAACACCACCAGATCTGGATTGACCTTGGTCTTTCATGCTGTCCTTCCAGCCCAAGGGCTGGCAAGATGGTGGTGCATGCCCAGGTCTCAGATCCCAGCACATTTCCAAGTCCATACCTTCCTCATGGCAGAAGAGCAAAGAGATGCTCATTGCGAGGTCACACTAGAAGTCCCAGTGACCAGACCAGTCTCTGCGTTCTGGATTTGAGGCGCTCAGATAGTAATTCAGTGGCACACAAGTGTCTGGGGGATTAAATCCATTTGAAGTTATTTTGGCATGGTGTATTAAGATAGCAACAAAGAGAACCTGAATGAATAAATGCAAGTTTGGGTAAAAAAACCCAAACATATAAGTTTGGGTTTTTTTTTTAATTGATCTTTAAAGAAAATGGATCACTTTCCCAGAGCATCGTTCAGAAGTGAATATAATTCTCTTCTTACTGGTTTGGGGTTGAAGCATTTTGTATCATGGGCAAAGTCACGCACATATATCTTTCTAGCCTTTAACACGCGAACTGAAGCCCTGATCTTGGCGCAGTGCTCCAAGAGAGCACTTAAAGGATCCCTCTGCAACCAGCAAAACCAGTTATAATGCAGCTTGGTGACACCACAGGGCAGTGCAGCCCCCAACACTGCCATACCTTCTTACGGATGGAGTATTAGGACCCCAAACCCTCATAGTCACTCGCTTACCCTGAGAATCTGCAAAGAGGTAGCCTGATACAGAAGCAAACTCCTCGGCATTGTGCTCAAAATGTCAGTGCAGCCATGCAAGAGCAGTTTTCTTACACCGAGCTACTGCCAAGCATTTTCCAACACATTTCTTCATATTACTTAAGCTATTATGACCGTGACCCAAGGCATTTCCTGGGGACCAGAGAACAGCTGAAAGTACCAAGCACGCAGACCATTAACCCCAGACCATTGTTACCTCCCAGCTTGAGCCTCACAGCATACCAGTCTCTCTGCATCCCTGGTCAAGGTCTCCAGCTGCTACCACAGCACATAAATACTACAAAAGCTCCTTTTGCACAAGTAAAGAGAAAAAGAGGGAAAAAAAATAGAAATTAGTACATTCTGGCCCTTACGGGAGAAATGAGGGAAACCCAACAGATTGGGACAGAGGAAAGAGTGCAACAGACATCAAGACTCTGGGGAAGGTTCAGGTTTCCTTTCAACACCTGTCCTATGCCCTCTCACACCCTTGTGCATCGTGCTCCCAGGATGCCAGGGGAAGCAGGTTTGTGCCATGAATGGGAGCCACCTGGGACCGTGCTGTGCTGTGCTCCCTCAGCTCGATAGTCCCCGTCACTGCAATGCCTGGATGAGAAAGCTGAGTTTGATAAAGTCCCACGGGCTGAGATGGGATCTTCTACTGTCCGCTTTAGATTTTACACTTGCCCTCAAACTAGGAGGGTGGAACAAGCAGACAAGTGAATCTATTACCTGCACTGCTCAATGAGGTTTTTATGATACCCCCTGTCGCCCTTGGAGGGATGCTTAGTATGCTCTGGAGTATTGAGATACATTCATTTCCATTTCCAATTCCCTTTTATTCACCATCCATCTCCCGGCTGCAATACCTACACACTGTCTTCTTTCCACAAGCAAAGTGCATTCCTCCCCAGCCTCTTCCTCACAAAAATGCCTCCCGTTGACCCTTGACCAACTGCTCTGAGTTTTGTTAGCACACTTGAGGTAGAAGCATAGCTTTTCAGATTAGCCCTTCAGCTCCTCCATCACCTCAAACAACCTTGCACCTACTTGTACTAGAGCACCTAGTGTCTCTGGTAAACGCTGCTTTCAGCCCCCTTTTCAACAGAGACATGGTTTATTGTCCCCTAAGTAGCCCTTCACAGTTCCCCTTCTCAATCAGCACTGGGTAATGGTTTCCTAGGGACCATAATACTTAGCAGCACAGTAATTGAATGATATTATTAACAGCAGCAGCATCTGTGTTGTCTGTTTAATTAACTGGAGAGCAAATGAGGCCCTAAGAGTCATTAGTCTGATCCTTTATTGTTTTCCTAATGATCTGCAGCTTCTCTTATTTGATTATTGGCTAAGGATCCCCTTTACCAAAAAATGTACTTTTAATAAAATAATAACAAAACAACTCTCTATACTCCCGAATGACAAATACTACTTCTCTCAAGAGAAGATAATTGCAAACTTCTACTCTAAATACTTCAAATACACCATCTCTACTACTCCTTGAGTAGCATAGGGAAATAGGGGACACTACATTTCGAGGAAAGAAAGAACAAAGCTGCAAAAACTGTATTGCTGTAGAACTGACAAGTGACAAAAACAAAGCTCACCCTGCTATGAATTGTGGGAGCACTGTCAGGGCTGGAGGAGGCAAGACCACTTTTAGAGACTGCTGGCCACCAAGGAAGAGTGACTGAAACCCAGCACTGATGATCACAGCATTTCCTTCCACCTCTGCACTGAAAAAGGGATAGGCACTGAAGGAAGAAGACATCCTCTTCATCCCTAATTGGGCTGAATTTATGGGCAGTCCAGCAGCAGCAGTTCCCATATCTCCACCTGGGAGCTTCTGGCATAGCTGGGATAGCCACTCTGCAGCAGCCCAAGCCCACTGTGCAAGCAGTCATGCAACCCTGTCGTCACGCATAGGCATAAGTCGGATGTGGAGTCATCACTCCCTCCACACCCATTTAGCAGCTGTCCTGGTCGGGTGTTTGGGCTGAGGTTCATTGCTTGACAGCTGGTTATTGGCTTCTCTGCAAGGGGCATATGGAAATTTCCATGAAGATGATCCCAACTGCAGTTATTTAGCTTATCAGGAAGCACAGGCAATTGGCATTAACCAATTTAGAAAAAAAAAAATCCCATCTCAGACAGGAAGGAGATCTTGCTGTTTGCATGTCTAAGATATCTGCTCCAGCGAAGTTTGTAAGTTAAGTTGAGCAGTAAAGCATGTCAGATATAGTCATATACAGATCTGAGGACATACCAGTGTGTTATACATCCTCTTCTATGGTCAGTTCTGGAAGTCTTAACATGACATAGCTTCTCTTTAACCTAATGTTGTGTAGCTGGTTAAAACCCTGGTCTATTAGCCATGACGCCAACCACCAACCATCACACTGCAGCAGGCGTCTGGGCTGCCAACTGCATGTATGTCAAAGCCTGTCTTCACACCAGCATCATGATCACACCTGTGTATATGCTCGTGGACTTGGATGGCAGTGTCTTTCCGGCTACTAATATGGAGACCACTGTGTTCAAACATGGGCCTTAGGTAAGAGAGAGATCGCCTCCTTCATTGTCATCAGTCAACACTACACACAGATTGAGCGGAAGGACACGGCTCCATGGTTTTATTCAGGTTTAGAGGTGTGGTGCTTGAGTAGTACTTTTTTACTGACTTTTATGGGTCTGGTAATCAACAGGAGATCTTTGAACATCAAGTCCATGCTGGCTGCTTTGTCCCAAGTCCCAAATGCATCTCACTGCATAACATCATCGATACCAAGAGGTCAAAGCATGTGAGCATGAAACATTAGGACCAAGGCCAAGGCTTTGAGGGGAACTATGGAAGGAGAGCTGCCTGTAACTCCATGATCTCAACACAAAATCCTCCAGGATTCATTGCCTACTCATCTGAATTGTCATTAAGGAGAAAAATAAACCCATTTTTTCCTGTGATGGCCTCATTCAGCTCAGCAGCATGTTTCATCAACCAACTTCTGCTTGCACATATTAAATAAATACAGAATGAAGAATGAGCAGAACTGAATACTGGAGCTTTAAAGAGATTGGGAAAATGACTGTGTCTTGTATGTGATACTAAGAATAAACAGGAAAATCAAATGAGCAAGGGAAAAAAAGAAAATGTAATGTCTCTTGTCACCACTGGACTTCTCTGTCTCAGGACAAATCCACAACTGCTCGAACTGCTTGCAGACTTAAAAGGGTTGTGATATTCTGTGGACATTTCTTTGGAGCTCCAGACTGACTCTTCACTAGACCAACTTCTTAGCTAGGGAATGGCTCCTTAAAAATTACAGATGTCTCTGTCTCTGACTTGTTCACCCGGAAATTTTGCTACACTTCAAACTGGATGAGGGACTTATTTGTAATGCCTGATTTGCTGCCATTCCCTCTCTCCCTGGATCCTGGTGCACCACACCAGCTGTTGGCTGCCTCCTTCTCAGTGCACAGATGAAAAATAAATGAATGAACAGATGAACTTTGTGGCTTCCTGTAAATTTAGAATATAGCAACTCCTTCATACTGGGTACAACAACAGGTACCCCAAGAAGCCAAGAAAGCTGCTGTTTCCTGGATGAAGTTGCCAGCATGATTGCTAAAAAGACCTCAGACATTTCTCCTTTTGGGTCTGGAGAACCGTTTACAGATTCAAATATTTTTAAAAAGCATTAAAAAAATCTCAAAAGTTGTGATGTAAATCTGACAGGTACAATCTTTCTTGCGATTCAGCTGGAGATGACCCCACCTCCAAGAAATAGATTCTCAGCAGCACTTTGGTACAGCAGGTTCCAGGACTGATTGGAAAAGGAAAAAAAATATATGAGCTTCAGAGATGGTACAATTCAGAGAAAAGCCTAAATGACAAATAATTTTTTTCAGGTCAGCTGTTAACCAACTAAGAGACTACAGAGAGTACTGGCCTTCCAAGTCTTCTCTTTACAGACTCCATAAATTGGCAATAGTGGTGCCTGTCCATCAATAAGTGAAAACGTTTGTGGGATCTCTGAGCAGAAAGCACTGGACATAAGAATATTCCAATAAACCCTGCTGATTTGTCCTTTTTTGCATAAGAGTCTTCCTTGGGATAGCTGCTTGGGAAGCTATCCCACTGGATTCTCCCAGTTCTTCTGTTCATATTATTTACAGGCAAAATACCTGTGGGTCCTCGCAACACAGCTTCACATGCGATCACATCTCAACAGACTTGCTCATACACTATTCCTTTCTCCAGATGCCCACTCGCCCTCATCCCTTCTGTGCACTTACCTAGTTACAAAACGCCAACTAAGTGCCACACATCTCCACAGGAGGTTATTCTCTAAACGAACACATCTGACTGCAAATTTGTACTGTACTCAACCTGGATTTCAACCTTCCATAATTTCCCCGCATTACTGCTAAGCACTATGCCCTTTGACTAAGCCAAATCATTCCCCTTTTTCATCAGTTTTTACATCCATTAAATTTTTGTAGCTAGGTAGCACAAGTCCTTTCACTCATCCCTCGGACAAGGTCTCCACATTTAACCCTCCACTAGTATTTTGCATTGCCTGCCCACTGTTTTTTGTGCATTTCCTGGTAATGTACCTTTTTTTTTTTTTTTTTTGGTAACAGTATAACACGGTCTAAATACCCACCTTTACTGAAGCTATGAGTGGGGGACTCCCCTTTCTTAATAGAGTACAACACCTTCAGTCTCTTCCTTTTTCTCCCCAGTGGCTATACTGGTGATTGCTTCTCCCTGCTACTCTTGCATTTGCAGGAAGTATTGCACATTTTGTATCGTGGCATGAAGCCATCTACTCATCTCCTAGCACCCACAGCATAGCTGGAGGTCATGCCCAGAGGCCAGGGCGATTCGCACGCAAGCTGCAATCTCTGCGCTCGTCTATGTAGCGTCTTTCCATTTGCATTCTGCAGAGTTAAAGACTGAAGCATACAAAGAAAACAGGAAAGGAATAAACAGGGAAGAAATCCAGCTCTGTGGGAGGGATCCAGGACAGGAGGCTAGGAAGGTGCATTCAAAGGAAGCCCCAGCTTTCTACCAAATAATGAAACAGGTGGCCATGTCACACACTGCGGAAGAGCCCAGCCATTGCCAACAGGCAATGCAGGGAGCCAGAAATCTTGGCTCACGGACTCTGCTCTCCACGTGAAGCCACTGAACAAAACTACATAATCCACTTAAGCCTGAGTCTCATTTTATGATCTCTGGATGTAACAAGGTGGCAAGATCAATGGCCTCATTGCCTATATTTGAAAGGTGCGTGGGGAAGAGATGCCTGACTTGGTTTTAAAGGGTGTTCCTTGCTGCACTTGTTGAAAGTGGTCATAATGAAAATGAGGAGAGAACAATCCTCAATGCAAGAAATCCATCAGGCAACACAAACGCTATACTGGAATCTGCAGGACCTTACCCAGCTGGAGGCTGAATTTTAGGTAATTGATTTCCCGAAAACTTGTTCTTTGCCAAAATTACTATTTCACTGGCTTTTGTAGTCAAATGGCGTATTCAGCTTAATTGGCAGAGCTTTTCTGGTATGTCTATGGGAAGGGGACTGGTAGGAAGTAACTGCCCTGCTGATGTGGAGCAGGGCTGAGCACATGCACACACCGTCCTCCTCCCTAACGGTGACTGTGCCACAGGGTGTCACCTCCCATTCCTCACATCACCACAGTTCTGCCTGACTGACAAATGAGGGACAGTGCTCCTCACATTTTCTTGTGTTCTGGCTGGAGAGCCGTGTCACATCCGTTTTTGCTCCTGGCCATGCAGGACACGGCTGTCACGGCCTGTTGAGTCCTTCACACTCTGGCTCCTGGCAGTCTGATCCTCTCTGGCCCATCCAAGAGAAGGGTTCCAAACCAAGAGAGGACAAGGTCTGACTCAGGGTAGACAAGGTCAGCCTATGGCATGCTACGGCTGATGACGCTGTGCTGGAGGCTCCTGGGATGACATAAAGTCAGTGAGCCTCCTATTTTCTTTGTCCTTCCAGGGAGAAATGACTGGCAAGGGATTCCGGGGATGTTTTGATGGCTGGTCATGACCCCTGTATCCTCTTGGCATGTTCTAACTAGCAGATTTGGTCACCACTGGCTCCAAGTCTGTCCTGCACTTGCCCTATTTCTCTTCTCCCACCTGCCACTTTCTTTACCATCTGTCCCTCCCTTTCCCTTCCCCTTTCCACAGCGAACTCTGTGCTCCTAGAGAGTTTTCCATGTGCATGAGACAGCAACAACTGACTTTGAGCTTCCTGAGCTCATTTTGTGAAAGTTCCTGCCACTCCACAGTGCTGGCGAGCAGTGGCAGGAAGACTGGCCACCTCCAAAGACCAGTGCCAGCTCCTGCACCACTGGGCTTTACTGGTCACTGAGGCTGCACTGGGAAACCCAGAAGCTCCCCACATGCAGAACACTGACTTGGACACTTTGGCATAAAACCTGCTGGCAAATACTGCCTTCTGAGCAGGAGATTGATCTATTTTCCCAATACGGCTCTGCCACATACCAGGGGTATTTCAAAAGGGCTACCATTCTGCTAGATGATCACAGTGAGCAGATTCCTCTACCCAAGAGGCCACCAACGCCTTGTTTTACAATACTTTTTCCTATAAAGCAGACAGTTTCAGCTTTTGCTTTAGCCTGCTGCAGACCTTGGTGCAGCTCCTCTCATCTTCTCTTCATAGCCAGCCAGAGACATCAGAAGAGATCAGGGTGGAGAAGGTGAGGGAGCAGCTATGCTCCTACCTCCCCCATCACCTCCTAAAAAGCACTTCCAAGTCTGTGATAAGCAGAGGCAAGAATGACAGTCTTACAGCTACCTCTACATAAGTAGCTATATAAATATATATACACACACACACATATATATACATATATCGCTATAGATACTGTAGGAGCCAGCCTTGCTCCCAGCGTTCATCTCTCAATCAAGACCTGACTGTTTTTGCAATGAGCTCAAAGTCTTTAGCAAAACATTTTGCTCCCCATATGGCAACCCCGTGCTTCGGCAGCTCTGCAGCACAAAACAAGGCTGTGCAGGGGAGAGCATCGACAGCAAATGAAGGAGCCTGCGAGCCTGGAGCAGACTTAGGAGCAGAACCCCGATCCGGCAGCTCTGCCGGCATTTAAATCACAAAACTATCCTTCCGCTCAGCCACAGCCTAATTGTCTCCTAAGCTGGTTAGCCTTGCATTTTGCCCGTGTCCTGACTCCACATGACCGTCTCTTGCATAAAGCAGTATGTCCCATCTATTCAGCTTCCATTCAGATCGCCTCGTCTGTGGTGGTTTTTAGGCTGTTCTCAACAACGACTGCTGATCTCATTCAGATTTACCACATCGCTTCGTAATGCTGAGTGCTTGGTAACCTCGCAGCCATCTCAGTAGGAACAGACTCAGGTCCTTAATCTTTGCTGATACATAAATAATATTTTTATAAGTCAAATGTCGGTGCTAGCCACCAGGTTCTCTATAGTAGAAGAACTGTGTCTCCAGTAAAGAGCAATCAGTTTGCACATAAAGCCACCCAAAACTAAACTGTATGTTACCAGAGGGTAGATTTGGATTTCTATAGTCTGTGCCTCCACTGCAAAAGCACCCGTCGCATCTCTGCAGCTCTACCTGCTTCGGTACTTGTTAGCACTCATCGGCACTTATCGGCACTTGTTAGCACCACGTGACACATCAAGGATGGCCATAAGGCAACCCTCAATGCTCAGCACTCTTGCCAAAATCTGCCAGATGCTGGTACCAACAGCCACGGAGGGCCACGGCATATATGCTATCACTGTTAATCATTCGTATACCATTAGTATATATTATATTTGTATACCAACAGTTCCCAAAGGCCATGGGCATAAGCCAAGTCCCTTTAGGCCTGGGTTTCGGTAGATGATAGAGCATGGCATACTTTGGATTAAGACACACAAGTGGTGACTGGCACACACCAACAGATGTTGGCAGATTAGCAAAGAAATGAGTTCAAACGTCTTCAAAGCAGGAACTATCTTTTCCTGGTTTAAGAAAAGTTGGGCCAGCTGAATCAGTTACCAAGGGCACCAATTATGTGTGCAGAACCCTTACCACAACCAGGCTTAAAGATCTAAGAAGGATTTGGGGAGAAGTATTGCTGACTAGGTGCTAAGCACGGGACTAAATTTGCCCTGGCTAACACATTCCCCACACATGTTTTCAGACTTTGATAAATGTTGTTACATGTCCACAAGGAAGTAGAGACACAGTATTGACATAATGACACAGAATTACATGACACTGAAACAGGGTCAAACCCTATAGGGGTATAAAATGGGTGGTCTTTCTTGAAACCTATGAAAGTCAAAATTTTGCACAAAACAGGAGAAAAAAGGCAGTTCTGCTTCAGTATTATGCTTCTAGTAGCACCATTATGTGATGGTTCAAAGAAGCTCTCTTTATCTAAAAACACTTCCATAATGGGTAATCAATATTTTACCTAGCAGGGATGTCATCTTTCTTGATCTACGCAGAAAACATTTTATGCTCTGAACTTCATAATCAGAAATGTTATTGCTGCCCTCAAAATTAGTCAGCTACAAATCTAAAAAGCTGGCCTCATCCACGGAGCAACAGAGTGCTTTGCATACTCATCAAAGATGTAGCAGGAGGTAACAGACTGATTTCAGCACCTACCGTGACAGGAGAGGAACATTTAATTTCCCTGGCCCCAGATAAGCCAGATTTCTTCCCGTTATATAATCTGCAATAAATAACCCATCAATCCTTTCACTGGCCGGCTGCAGAACTGCTCAGTTTAACATATGCACTTTGCTGTCCCCGCTGCATCGTTTGACATGAGTCCACATTTATACCATATTTTCCATCAAAAATCACTCAGAAAAAAAAGACGCACGTCTCTCGCAATCTACATTAGCCACCATCACCAGTGACTCATGCCCTCACAGAAAACCAAAACCACTTGTTCTGGATAATCCCGTTTCATCTCCCTTTCACCTCCATCTCTCTGCGCTCTCCTGCCCTTCTTGTTAACCGTTTCACTGCTGCCCCTCTGGGTTCTCTTTTTGGGTATTAGACTGAAAAGCCTCTGTACACTGACTGAACGATAGCATGAGTCAAAATAAAGCAAATCTAGTATTTCAGGAGGTGAAAGGAACATCACCACCATTGCATCCACCAGCCCACTGTTGAAGGAGAGACATCTGACTTCTGAAGCAGGAAAAAGTACCACTTTATCACTTGGGCTTAGCAATCTAAACTCAACAGTGCCAAGGGCAATGCAGGTCCCCTGCCAGGCAATGCAATGAATTTGCCTCTAAACACATTCTAATTTTATATCAGAATTAAATGTGACTTGACCGTCTTCATGCCTTCAACAGACAAGCAGAAGCTAGTGGCTAGCCAGCTCTGCCTGCCATAGACAGCTTCAGCAGGTCACTTTTCTCATGCTGCATTGAAGAAGATGGCAAAATACCCACCTTTCCCTGCAGGCTTCAGATGCCTTCATCAGCCCCTCGAGCCCTCCCAGGGCAGAGCAAGGAGGCTGAGGAGGAATGGGGAGATGTGCTTTCATTTCTGGAATGGGCATAAACTGAAAATAGCCTCCTGGTAGATGAGTACATTAGTGAAGCACGACTTACCAAGCAGGAGAAATGTTTCACTGAGACAAATCTATTGCCTCTGAACTCTCCCTGAGAGTGAAGGAGCCAGCACCAGGAGCAGCTGTTCACACCAATATATTTTCCACCTTTACCTCGGGTAACCTCTGGATCCTCACTGAATCTTGCTGGGGCATTGAGAGGAGAGAGGACGTCAAGGTCAGGACCAGCACACTGTGTTCTACATGATTGATCAGAGACTTCCAGTTTGCTTAAAGTAGTAATTTCATGATAAAAATCCTAACAATATCCTGCTCCCTTCAACCTCAATATACTAAAATCTTATTTAACATATTGGGGGAGAAAAAAAAAAAAAAAAGAAATCTCGTAGTGAGCAAGCACCAGAGGGAATGTGGGCTAGAAAAGGATATTACAGTATCACTTCGGAGAGCACCATAAATAAATCTTCACCCGAGATGGGTAGGCAGATCAGTGCAGCGCTCCACACAAAATTGCGCTGCTCTACAAGACAGTGACTCATCAACTTCTCCACTTCTGAGAATCAGTCCAACCAGGTTTTCATTACAGCAAGGAAGAGAAGCCAGAGAAGGGAAGCATCCCTGAGCCTCGCTAGAAAACGTGGCCTCGCTGTCAGAGCGGATCTTATCAATGTGTATAAATATCTGACAGGAGAATGTAAAGAAGATGGAGCCAGACTCTTCTCAGTGGTGTCCATTGACAGGACAATGGGCACAAAGTGGCATACAAGAAATGCCATTTAAACATAAAGAACTTATTTACTGTGAGAGTGGTCAACACCGGCACAGGCTGCTCAGAGAGGTTGTGGAGTCTTCTTCCTTGGAGATATCCAACTCCCAGCTGGATGTGGTCTTCAGCAATCCCGCTCTAGCTGGCCCTGCTTGAGCTGGGGACTAGATGATCTCCAGAGGTCCCTCCAAACTTCCATAACTCTGTGATTCTGTGAGTCTCACCTCAGTTCATTGGCCCTTCAAGGATATTAATATCACCTACGTAATGAATTCAGCTGTTTAAAAGCAGATACATGTTTAAATATCTGATGGGTCTCCCTAAACGTAAAATCCAGGGTATTTACTCAGATGTCCGTAAGTTTCTGAACCAATGTCTAACCGTGTGCCACCAAAGACCCTAAGTTGCAGAGGTCAGGTGTTCAGAGCTCATTTTATTTCTCTTAAAGAATAGAAATTCAACAAATGAATCACAGGTCTCCAGTGAAGACCCATTAGTGTCTGTAGGGGTGCTCTCTAGAGGCTATCCATCTGGCAAAGACCCTTTCTCAGACAGCTCTCTTTCCCCACCAGATTATAAATTGTCAAAGAATCCATATGAACGCTTTCTATAGTGCCCATCACATAGTAACCAGGCACTGTTCAGGTATACATATGCAAAGCAACACCCTCAGCATGTGTCACTGACTATTCTGATTTTCTACTGTACTTATAGGATGCCCCATGTACAAGATGGCCAATGGGCACCACCAGCCAGGCAAATTGAAGACTCCCAAGATAACCCATCTGTCCTCAATTCATTGCCAACTTGGGTTTACTCCCTCCTATATACTCTCCAACAGATCTCTTCGGTTCTTTGACTCTACAATAGGAAGTTATTGGTTGTTTTTTAATTTAGTCTCCTTTATCTTTTGACTAATGATACCTACCATCTCCTTGTAGAACTGGAACTGGCTCTTCTGCTCCTTGCACTATTTTACAATGCTCTTAAACTCATATTTGGGCAGCTGTGCAAGAGGCAGAACCAAGCCTTTAATTTTCATCCTTTGCAGTCGCCTCCCTCCAACTCCCCTGAATGTATTATTTGGTTTGGTTTTGGTTTTGGTTTTTTAAATCATTTCTCTTAAGGCAAACATCACTATTTTACCTCTCCATGAGCTTAGACAGGTAATTGTACCTCTGTAGAGTCCAGGAGTACTATGCATTCTGCAGGTCTAAAGCTTGTTATCATTTTGCTTTCCTATTTCCATGATCTTTCCCTTGCTTAGAACAAAGACACACCAAAGACTGTTGGAGGCTTTCTATTGATTTCAAAGGCCACTGAGTAAGGCCTCCATTTCACAATAAACTCCATACTGCAACCATTCACCTCCTCAGGCCGACAGCAAAATCCAATCATCCTTTCCCCATTTGTCTTTTCCACTTCTTTTTTCCCCCTCAAGCTGGAAACTTTCTGTAATTAGCCTCCCAACACACAAGCCAGAAGAAGAAGACACCAGGTAACCAGCCCCTTCAGCACCAGCTTTTCTTCCTCAGAAGTGGTATTGACCCCAAGGATCAGGAGGCTGCTCAGGAGGAACCACACTACGCAGATTAAGGTGAAAGCTACAACCAGGGCCACTTGCCCTGTTTATAAGCATTCGCTGGCTTAATCCCAGTATCCTTGCAGGCTGCCAGCTGTGGTGAGCCAGTTTTGTGTTATTTCTGCTTCCCGCAAAATTTCCCTTGGAGGCAGCGCTCTGCATTCACCACCTCGAACCAATGTGTGGGGTGTTTTATGGAAATTGGACAATAAATGTGAACTTCAGATGCAACAAATCCACAGAGCTCTGCTGAGGTCATGTAGTTATGCTACCCCACACCAGCTGAAGACAGATAAGATTTTGGAGTGCCCTCAAAAATAATTGATATACTCCACACCTGGGGAAATGATACCCCTGTGATGAGCTAGAAAGTCGTTAGGATAACACTGGTGATTACAAGAACACTGATATGTCGTGACGTTACCCCTCCACCATCTTATCTGGACACATCCAAATGACTACCACTGATTACTATTTTTCAAATCTTCCATACACTGTTTCCTTCTTTTTTTTTTTCTCCGACAGAAAATTTCTTTTCCCTTGCTCACTTGCACCTTCTACTAAACGGAGATGGAAAATTCAACCAGACAGAAGTATGTAATACAAAAAAAGCCACTCTGGGCCCTGGTCCATGCTCTTCAGCAGAGGAATAGGGCAATTCATAACGAGAGAAGGAGAGCGCTACGCACAGCAATACATATCACTTGCTCTGGAAATTAGGTAGTTGATTTTAAAGGAGCAGCATTTATATGTGCAGAACAGCTATTTAAAGATGTTCACAGAAGCTTTACGGTTGTCTCCCAAGCTCCGGAGAGCTCAACTCATGATAAGTAAAGCACCTGGATTTCCAGGTGGGAGGATACTAATCTGAACCTAATTTTAATGTTATGCAGCGCTCTATAATGTTTGCAGAACAGTTTCTCTGTAAGAGAGCAAGTACAGAATGAATGTTAGAGGACGGGATAGGAAGAATCTGCCAGTAGATGTTTGCCTTCTGTAATTCTAAGCCCCCATGCATCACTTAACCCACGGCTCCCACCAAGAGTGCAACTTGGTCTTGCATGACATCCAAATGTCACGGAAGGCCCATCAATGGATGATGTGGCTGATGGTCCATCTACACCAGAGGTGTTGCCAGAGTCAGAAAGGCCAATGCCCTGAATCACAACCACCTCCACAAAGAAGAAAAGATGGGTTATAGTTGTAGGTGACTCCCATCTGAGGGGAACAGAAGGACCAATATGCCGGGCAGATCCTTCTCTTAGGAAAGCCTCCTGCCTCCCTGGCACCCAGGTGCAGGATATCGCTAGGAAATTTCCTAGCCTGGTACAGCCCTCGGACTATTACCCGTTACTGCTCTTCCATGTGTGTGGTGATGAATCTTAGAATGGTTAGGGTTGGAAGGGACCTCAAAGATCATCTAGTTCCAAGACCCCTGCCATGGGCAGGAACACCCTCCACTACACCAGGTTGCCCAAAGCCTCATCCAACCTGGCCTTGAACACCTCCAGGGATGGGGCAGCCACAACTTCTCTGGGCAACCTGGTCCACTGCCTCACCACCCTCAGAGGGAATAGCTTCTTCCATATATCTAATCTAAATCTCCCCTCTTTCAGTTTAAACCCATTTCCCCTTGTCCTATCACTACACACCCTTGTAAAAAGTCCCTCTCCAGCTTTCCTGTAGGCCTCCTTTAAGTACTGGAAGGCTGCTATAAGATCACCCTGGAGCCTTCTCTTCTTCAGGCTGAATAGCCCCAACTCTGTCAGCCTGTCTTCATAGCAGCAGAGGTGCTCCAGCCCTCGGATCATCTTCGTGGCCCTCCTCTGGACTCGCTCCAGCAGCTTCATGTCCTTGTGCTGGGGACTCCAGAGCTGAACACAGTATTCCAGGTGGGGTCTCACGAGAGCAGAGTAGAGGGGCAGAGTCACCTCCCTTGACCTGCTGGCCACACTGCTTTGGATGTAGCCCAGGATACGATTTGCTTTCTGGGCTGCCAGCGCACGTTGCCGGCTCATGTTGAGCTTCTCATCCACCAGCACTCCCAAGTCCTTTTCCTCAGGGCTGCTCTCAATCTATTCTCCGCCCAGCCTGTACTTGCACTTGGGATTGCCCCGACCCACATGCAGGACTTTGCATTTGGCCTTGTTGAACTTCACGAGGTTCTAAAAGCCACAACACGAAGTCCAAGGTCAATCAAGAGAGACTTCAGGGCCCAGGGACAGCTCGTAAAGGGATCTAGGGCACAGGATATCTTTTCTTCTCTCCCTCCATTTGCGAGCGGTGACACTAGAAGAAACAGATGTGCCCAGTCTATTAGTATGTGCCTCCGTGGCTGGTGTCATCGCCACAATTTTGGGTTTTTCGACCATGAGATGGTCTACACGGCACGAGGCTTGTTGGCACAAGATGGGATTCACCTTTCTCAAAGGCGAACAAGGGTCTTTGGACATCAGCTAACGAGGCTCATTCACAGGGCTTTAAACTAGATTTGAAGGAGGAAGGGGATAATATGAAGCTTAATCAAGACGAGCTGAGAGCACCTGAAGAGCAGCAGAAAGGAATTCCATACACTGCAGCCAGGAAGTCAGATTCATCTGAGGTACAACTTAGATGCCTTTATGCAAACGCACGTAACATGGGGAATAAACAAGAGGAGTTAGAGGTGTGTGTGCCTGCAGGGTTATGATCTTACTGGCATCATGGAGATGTGGTGGGATGAATCCTATGACTGGAGTGCTGGAATGGAAGGATACAGGCTCTTTAGGAAGGACAGGCAGGGCAGACGAGGAGGAGATTTCAGTCTCAATGTCAAAGATCAGTTGGAGTGCATGGAGTTCCGCCTGGGGATGGATGAGGAGCTGACTGAGAGCTTATGGGTCAGCATTAAAGGGAAGGCAGGGACAGGTGACATTGTAGTGGGGGTCTGCTACAGGCCACCTGGCCAGGAAGACCAGGTGTATGAGGTATTGTATGTCCTCAATAGACAGACAGGAGCAGTCTCACATTCACAAGCCCTGGTTCTCATGGGGGCCTTCAATCACCCCGATATCTATTGGAGGGACAACACAGCAGGGCATAAGCAATCCAGGTTCCTGAAATGCATTGATGATAACTTCCTCCTTCAAGTGATAGAGGAAACAACAAGGAGAGGTGCTATGCTGGACCTCGTTCTCACCAACAAGGAGGGTCTCATGGGGAACGTGAAGCTCAAGGGCAGCCTTGGCTGCAGTGACCATGAAATGGTGGAGTTCAAGATCCTTAGGGCGGCAAGGAGGGTGCTTAGCAAACTCACTGCCCTGGCTTTCAGGAGAGCAGACTTCAGCCTCTTCAGGGATCTTCTTGATAGAGTACAATGGGGTAAATCCCTAGAGAGAAGAGAGGCTCAAGAAAGTTTGTTAATATTCAAGGATCACCTCCTCTAAGATCAGGAGCCGTGCATCCCAACAAAGAGGAAGTCAGGTAGAAACACCAGGAGGCCTGCATGGATGAACAAGATGCTCCTGGAGCAACTCTGACACAAAAAGGAAGCCTACAGAGGGTGGAAGCAAGGACAGATACCCTGGGAGGAATACAGAAAAATTGTCCAAGCAGCCAGGGATCAGGTTAGGAAAGCTAAAGCCCTGAGAGAATTAAATCTGGCCAAGGTCATCAAGGGAGACCATCTAAGGAACCTGAAGGTGGACAAGTCCATGGGACCTGATGAGTTCATCTGCCAGGCTGAGTTCATCCAGGGAGGACTGAGATCTGAGAGAAACGGCCCCACGGCCCGCAGTCAGTGCGGTGGGGCGGGAGGAGGTGCCGGAGCGGGGATCGCCCTCAGCCCGCAGGGAGGGGCAGCGGCCCCCGCAGCCATGGCAGGCTGTGGGGCACAGACCCACCGCAGCCCGGGGAGAGCCCGCGCTGGAGCGGGGATGGCAGAGCCTGAGGGAGGGCGTGGGGAATGGGACTCACGACAGAGCAGAGACGCGTCTGAAGTCCATGGAAAGACCCACGGCGGAGCGGGCGGCAGCTCCCTCAGATCTGTGACTGTGGTAACAGCCCGTGCCGGAGCGATCCGATGGGTCAGGATTGCATCCTGTGGGAAGGGCTCATGGTGGAGAAGTCTGTGGACTACCCCGTGTGGAGGGGATCCACTGGAGCAGGGAAAGAGTGTCAGGAGTCCTCTGGGAAAGCAGCGGCAGAAACAACGTGTGACGAACTGACCTGCAACCCCATTTCCCGTCCACCTGCGCCGCTGGGGAGGAGGGAGAGGCGGGAAGAAGGGAAAGGCGGGAGGGGGGAGGTGTTGTTTTCAAGATCTATTTTTGTTTCTTGTTGTCCTCTCAGGTAACTGTCAATAAATTGAACTGATTTGTCCCTGAGCTGAGTCTGTTCTGCCCAGGACCAGGGTTGGTGAATGATTCCTCCCTGTTCTTGTCTCAACCCTCAGTCCTTTGGTTATATTTTTCTCCTTTCCCCCTCACTGAGGGGAGGAATGAGCGAGCAGCCTCGTGGTAGCTGAGCTGATGGCTGGGCTAACCATGACTCCCATCCCTGGAAGTGTTCAAGGCCAGGTTGGATGAGGCTTTGAGCAACCTGGTGTAGTGGAGGGTGTCCCTGCCTATGGCAGGGGGGTTGGAACTAGATGAGCTTTGAGGTCTCCTTCCAACCCAAACCATTCTATGATTCCATGATTCTACGACTGCAATACCAGGCAAGGGGAACAGAGCTGCAAGAGCACCGAGAGAAGATCTGAACACTTCCCAGGAATAGCCTTTCCCATGATCTACACATTCTGTGCAGCACAGAAGAGCAAATGGAAAGCCAAGGAGCAGCTGCTGTTTAAATGCAGCAAAATCAGCTGGATTATCCCAAAGGGAAAGAGGACAACCATCTTGATACACTGAATGGAGAACAGCGCAATTTCATATTACAGTGAGGCAAATCCAGTTTAAAAGATATCCATGCCTCCAACCATACAATCCAACCTGCCTGCCTCTGTCCATCCTTTTTACTGGTTCCGTATACAGCATAGTTCATCTGTCCAGCACCTATGCTTTTAGAAGGCTAACTAAAGGAATATGTTAAAAAAAACAACTCAATCACATTAATATACTTTGCCTAAAACACAAGCTACTTACCTTGTCCTCACCCTTAAACATGGCCGTATCAAATTTTCCAGCTATCACTTTCTAACATCTTATTTATCAAAGGCTACCAGTTCCAGCGAACAAAGCACTGAAACCAACATCAAACCAACACTGGACAGGCTACAAAGGGCAGCAAGATTCCCTGTTCAGCTCTTGGTTTGGATGTTCACTTCTTTCACTCCCCTTGCTTTTGCATGCTGGATCATCAGCTCTTCAGCTGAGAGTCTTTTTCTTCACACTACCCAGAACACTTAACCTTCAGAAGGAGCACAAAGGGAAGCTCAGACTCCCATTTCTGGGTCTGTAACACAAGGCCATATGTCCCTTATCCACATACCCTTCATGGAAGAGTGAATTATATACACAGAGCAAAAGTTCAAATCTAATGCTGCGGCCCCACGTAGAGATCTCACCGCTGTCTGTGGGACAACCTTGTAAAAGAGGGAAAAACCAAGATCAGATGCTCATGCTGGGTATTTAGAGCAACCACGCCGCAGGAGCAGGAAGCTTTGCATCCTTGGCAATGGACTTCTGGCACTCGGGCACTGCATGTGGGGACAAGCTCTCAATTCCTGGTGAAATACGTTTCTGAAAGGGATAAAGATTTTCTGTTGTTAATCCCATGCTTTCTAACTTACCAAAAAATAAGTTGGTACAATAATTACTGTGCCAGGTGGTCAGGGCATCCTATGGGAGAAGTTTGAACAAAAGTGCCAGGAATTCCTGAGTATAACCCTGTCTTCCTGAAGATGGGACTGAATCTTCACAACCACAGCACTCAGAAACTTCTCCTGTGAGCATGCCAGTGGGGAACCACATGGAATCGTGTGTCCCCATGCAGCAGGACAGCTGGTACAGGCATTTTGAACATGCAGTTACCACAGCATCTACAAAGTCACAAGCATCCGTGTTTTTTCTTGACAGTCCTTCGAACAGCATTTCGAACCCTGATTACATCCGTTAAACTTTCCTCCCTTGGTCTTTCCTTGTCGCAGTTCTAAGGAAACAGTGCTTTTTTTCATCTAGACTGGCAGGAGGAAAGAGCAGAAGGGCAGTAAGGAAAATCAATATTAGCTGAAAGCAATACATTCCTGACAGTGAGGGCATGTGCACGTGTTGCACGTGTGTGACTGCCTGGGTCTCTCCAGCCCAGCTCAGTTATGTCCTCTCTTAGAGTCCAAGTACTTCAAGTCAGACACCTCCAGCCAGATGCCTCCTGGCATCCCTCCACTGACTCCACACAGTGTCACCAGGAGAGACTAGGCTCATGCATTTATTTCTAGGCTTATTCAGCAGGCCCACAGCAGCTTTATCCCCAATTAGCAAAGAAATACCAGTGCAGGGCAATGTGGTTCCATAATACCTCTCCTGGCTTTCTGATTTTGCACAACTTCCTGCAGTTTAGAGTTGTCCTTCAGAGCTGTTCAAAGGCCAAGGGCATGATGAAACTCACTGCCCAGGGTGTTTCTAGGATGCTCCGTGATGGGTACAAAATCACTGTTTCTTGGCTGGTTCCTGTGGCTGCCTCAGAAACCCCCCGAAAGGCGCAGTCGCGTGGATTGAAAGGTGCAGTTTCAAAATGCCCCATCTCCCGGTGACCTATCATCCATGGATCACTGACATGGCCATTAAGGCTTATCAAGTCAGTGCATGCCTAAGGAAGGGTCTGAGCCACACGTTCCACACACATGCGTTAAATCTGCAGACGAAAACCATCTTGATGTGATTAAGGCTGAGCAGCAGTGACTGCTTTCGACTAGACCCTTCTTTTTTTCTAAGGTTTTTTAAATTAAACAGAACATTTCCAAAGGGGATTTATTGAAAGGAGAGACAGATGCCTTTTAAAAACATATTGTAGGGACATCAGAAAGCCCTTATCATTACTAATGCTCAGAACTAAGAGAATTATTCATTGGAAAGAAAAGAATGTGTTTGATTCATTTTATAAATTACTCATGATTAAGGATTACTATTTCTGGATCATTGTTGTTATGAATTTGCATAACAGCCCTGCAACGAGGCTCATCCCCCACAGAGCACCCCAGAAAGACCTGACCTGTCCATAGCACATGTGGATGCTTACGCTAAGCATGAAGCAATGAGGTATGGTGACAAACAGGCAGGAGGGGAGAAGATAGCCTTGATGAAGAATCAAGCTTCTGCTTTATGCCCAGGGCTGGGATCCAGGAAAGTCAAAGTCAGTTGCTGGCATTGATATTCTTCATGGTGTGGCCAGGACATTTTCTGTGCCTCAGCCCTCCGATGATAACTGAAGGATGGAGCACTTCCCTGCCTTCTCAAGCAAAGGGGAGATGTGATCCCTGTGTCACATTTGATCAGTGTCTTAAGCGCTTATTTAGCGTCCAGCTAGACCTTCCTTGTCCTACTTGCTACCTTTGTGGTTAATACAATAACAATAATAACAGCAGCAATAGCAACAGTGCTGCGGAGAAAGGAGGTGAGGCAAGAGGACAGAAGATGACTTCTCAACACCAGCTGGGGGAACTCCAGTTAGCGTAAGGCTGGGTCAGCAAGCACCATTATGGGCAAAACAGACCTCTCAGGTGCCTCGGGTGGTCACATCTTAACATGCACATCAAGTGACTTCAGGAAAAAGGAGAAAAAAAGTCAGCAATAGTTTAGTCCTCCAGCAACCCATCCCCATTGATGGCACAGGGAACTGTCCTCTCACTCACAGGAGCAGTCCTACCTTTCAGCAAGCACCTCGCAGCTGCCTGGAGCTTGGTGTGCCTCCCGCTGCAGCACGTGCGTGCACAGCAGCAGTGTCCCAGCCTGTGTCGGCACACAGGAGTGTCAGGTCACAGGCAATTTCTCAAGGTGCTCTTCAGCTTTGGAGGGTGTCATGGTTTGACTCAGCCGGCGACTCAGCCACCGCTCAGCTGCTCACGGCTGCCCTCGGTGAGGGGGAGAGGAGAGAAATGGAACAGAAGGGCTGAGGGTGAGACAGGAACATGGAGGGAGCACCCACTGACCGTGGCCCCAGGTGAAACGGACTCAGCTCGGGGACAAATCAATTCAATTTATTGACAGTTATTTGAGAAGATAACAAGAAACAAAAACAGATCTTGAAAAAAACACCTCCCCCCTCCCGCCCTTCCCTTCTTCCCGCCTCTCCCTCCTCCCCGGCGGTGCAGGGGATGGGGAAAGGGGCTGCAGGTCAGTTCATCCCATGTTGTTTCTGCCGCTCCTTTCCCAAAGGAGGAGGACTCCTGACACTCTTTCCCTGCTCCAGTGGATCCTCTCCTCACAGGGCAGTCTGCAGACTTCTCAACCATGAGCCCTTCCCGCAGGATGCGATCCTGACCCATCAGATCGCTCCGGCGCGGGCTGTTACCACAGTCACGGATCTGAGGGAGCTGCCGCCCGCTCTGCCGTGGGTCTTTCCACGGACTTCAGATGCGTCTCTCCTTCGTCGTGCATCCCTTTCCCCACGCCCCCCCTCAGGCTCAGCCATCCTCGCTCCAGCGCGGGCTCTCCCCGGGCTGCGGTGGGTCTGTGCCCCACAGCCTGCCATGGCTGCGGGGGCCACTGCCCCTCCCCGCGGGCTGAGGGCGATCCCCGCTCCGGCACCTCCTCCCGCCCCACCGCACTGACCGCGGGCCGTGGGGCCATTTCTCTCCGGATCCCTCGGCCCGGCGGCACCGGCACAGGGCGCTCCTGCGCTCTGTGAGTGGCACCGCCGCGGCCATCTCCAGCCGGTGCCGCCGGCCGGGGGTGGGGAGGGGCAGCCCCCGCTCCCCCCTCTCCTCCCCGCAGGGCCGGAGCACCGTTGGGCTCCTTTGTCCCAACTGAAATCGGGCACTGGCAGAGGCGCTGATGGCTGACCCGGGCTGAGGGGATGGGGGGTCCGACCTGGGCAGAGACCGGTCCGAGCGGTTTTGGAGCCCGGGAAGGTACAGGGGGTGAATCCTCTCTCCCACCACCAGAACCCCTTACACAAACCCGTCACAGAGGGATTTCACCTTGCACCTCTCCAGGGAAACTGATCTGGAGCTTTGCTGTCCGAGAGCTGGGATGAACGGACCTGCCCTGGTTTCATTCCTGGGGTTCAAATGAGCTCAAAAACTGGTCTTGAGAGTGAATCAAAACTGCTGGGTCTCTCCCAGCTGCAGCCATACACAGGCAAAGTCTCCCACCCCTGTCCAAGTCATTTCAGATTGATCCGGGACACCACACACTGGGCACAGGCAACTTCTGGATAGCCCAAAACTGCCATCGAATCTGAACCATGTGCAGTTTGGAGGGAGATAACCCACACTGCAATCGCTGCTGCGTGCAAGGGATTTTGTGTATAGCAGCGCTTGTGAACAGGGTGGTATTTCCATGGCATCCCTTCCCATACCCAGTGCGACATCAGCATGCACCTTGCCTGTTCACAGTCTAGGACGTTTTCTTTCCTTTAGAGCACTAAAGTACTATCACTCTGAGGGTAGTGAGGCACTGGAACAGGTTTCCCAGAGAAGTTGTGGACGCCCCATCCCTGGAAGTGTTCAAGGCCAGGTTAGATGAGGCTTTGGGCAACTTGGTATACTGGAGGGTTTCCCAGCTTATGGCAGGGGGGTTGTAACTAGATGAGCTTTGAGGTCCCTTCCAACCCTAACCATTCTATGATTCCATGATTCTATCCTTAACTAAGAATATATCTATATGAAAGCATATATTATAAAAATATACAGCTACTTTCAAGAAATACTTCCCCCACCAAGGTCCACAAACTGAAAATAGTTGTCATGCAGCCTCTGAACACTTCTCCTCTCTGAAACAAACTGCCTTCAGCTTTCTTTGTACTCCTCTGTACTCATCACTTCATAAAAAGGATTAAAAGACAAAAAGCAAAACTGGAGAGAGGCAGATGAGCTCTTCCCTATTAGTATTAACCCTGTAAATTACGTCAGTTCAAACTTATTCAGCTTCTTTCCCTTCGGATTAAACCCCATCACTTTCCCTTCGCAACGTACAGAGGAACCACATGCTGCTGATCACTCTTACTTTTTCCCTATTTGCACTACTATTCCTCTTCTCAACAAAAGGGCGATCGGGACTCAATACAGCAGGCGGTACAGATGAAGCATTAGTTCATCGGATTATTATTAGCCACATCATTATTATTAGACACAGCTTCCTCCACCCATTCCTTAACTCAGCCGAGCGGTCTTTTCACCGCTGCAAGCCCCCGCTGCGTACTGCGTGAATCTCTTCTTTCAGCTGTCGGCAATGACGTCCCGAGGTCTGGAGGGTTAAAATGAACGGAGAAATCATCAGCGTGCACGAAGCATTTATATCAGTCCTTTCGAGAAGCATTGCCTTCTGCTTGGCTATATTGAAATTCATTTTGGCAATTTTTGAGGTTTATTAGGCCTTTATGGAGTTGCTTTTATTCCTCGCTAGTCTTCACGAACCGGATTCTGGACAGACCTTGTTATTAACCTCTTCCCATGCTAAGAATTGAACTCTCAGCCCTCCTCTTTCTGTCCCTCTTCTTCACCACTGCTGAAGCTATGTCTCTGCCTTCCTTCTCCCTCTATAGTCACCAAATCCCATTAATAGCTTCTTGTAAGGCACTTTTTCAAAAACATCTTGAAAATCTAAATTAACTGTATTTACTAGTCGTCCTTTATCTACTCTGCTCTTAATCTTTCCAAAGAAATTGAGGGATCATTAACATCGGAGACATAACTTACTATTTGTATTCAAGTGCTGCAGTGTTCACAGACATCAGCAAAGATTAGGTGGCAACATGCTAAGCTCTGTCTACACCAAGTGAAAGTCCTCATCTCTGCTCATGATCTCAGCAGATACAGAAATGCCAGTGAATGGAACAATTCTTACCTCAGCCCTAGAAAACAAGAATGAAAGCATGCAGAATTTTGCCGTTAAAATCTACAGAGTTTTGCTACTTGCAATTTATACTTACCCTGGTGTTTTATTGCCTGTTCTTTAATTAATTTCTCAGTTATTCTTTCAGCAACTGAAATAAGACTGAGAAGTCTATAATTCTTTGGATCACCCATAGTTCCTATTAAATAGATGGATACATTGGCCTCTCTCCAGTCCTCCCTAGTCAAATTATTCATCATAAATAGTATTTATCATGGATAAAGGCCCATTTTGGTTAGCAGAATGTTTGGGAACCATCCTGATTTTCTTTAAATGTATTGATTGTTTATAAGCACTTGGCAAATAGACCTTAAGTGATTTGCAAACAATTTTCTTTGACTCTTCACTTTGAGTGGTTGGTTCCTGGTTGGTTCCCCATGTCCATGATCTTTTGTAACTGCTTTATTAGAAAAGCCACATGCTACACTGGAAAATCATGATCAATGATAAATTGATTTATCATCACTGGATTTTGGAGACTGGAAGATGCTTTCCCAAATCCTTTGGGGTTCTCAATATACTTGCAAATGACATGCAGTGAATTAAGCAAAGCAAAGTGAACTCAAGAGCTCAGTCTCAAAAGACAAAAACTGTATTTTAATTGTATTATTATTCCATTTCTCCATCTGCTTTTGATGCTAAACAGCACAGCTATGCATCTCTCATGTATTACTGAACTGCTCAGCTCTTTCAAGACATTTAGATTTTCTGCACTGCCCTGATATAGACCACTCTTCTGGGACCTGGTCTCTAGGAACAAAACCTCTGCCCAGTCAACTTCAGCAGGATAAAACAGAGATGTGCCCATGACGTGGTTCTTACCGGGCTGCAGCCTTACAATCCTCATTTGTTCCAATGCCATGTTGACTCTGGCTGCCTCTCTCAGCCTCTGCATTGCCCTCCCCTCCCTAATTATTCTATTGGCAAAGCATGAGTAAAGAAGGAAAAACTCTCCAAAATGGGATCCTGGATTAACTGCAACCCCAGTGTCAGGATAGTCTTCTAGTTGCTTTGATGTGATGCACTCACAGGGGAGACACCATGTCAGAAATCCTCTGGCTCACAGGCACAGAGCTTTCTTGTGGGAATAGCTCAATGGCACTCAGAAATTAAAACTCAGAAGAGGAAAGGGATTCCCTCCCACACAGCTCTTCTCACCCTGCCACCCAAACCCTTTCCAATTCAATATGAACACAGCTTTGGAGTGAAGATTGATGCAAACAAGTAATTGAACTCCTCTGCAGTCTGTTTATTGCTCATGATTGCCTCCCTTTCACCTTGACCGTCTAGTATTTAGAGTCATCACAACTAGCTTGTAACGAGGAAGAAGGAGATGAATCAACTGTTTATTAACCCAAGCAGGAAACGAATTTGAAAATGATGCATCACTTGGAAGCCCACAAAGCTTTATGAGAAGCCTGATCACCTCTGCATGAATGAAGCCAATAGGCAGGGTCCCCACCTCTATGGAAAGGGAAGCTATGGTTTCTGACTGCCTTGCTACAAAACTGTAAGTCAGCAGTAGGAATGTTGTATTTCATATTCATTTTTATACATTAATTCACTGATAAATTGGGGAGCATATTACCGCCATCGATTTATTGTATCATTGTGAAATCTGCACCTGCAGACTGGAAAAAAAACAACCAACAGTTGGGGAGTTTATCTTAGGAAAAGTGATGTTGTGCAGCCTCCTTCAGTAATTCCTTATGGCAAAGTGCAAAAGCTGAAGGGAGACAGGGAGAGAAAGAGATATGGAAGAAGGGGAAATACTTGGTCTTGTTTCCATGCTGTTCACTGCCCCACTAAATCCAAAAACGTTTCAGGCTCTGATTTATTACCGTTTTATGCACCCAGGTTTTCCCCTGACTTCCAGCAGTAAAATCTTTGAGGTCTGCGGTCACATAGTTCACTGGAGGCCAAGCAATCTGTGCTTTTATTAGCCGATACTCAATCAGCATGTGTTAGGAGACTTCAGTTGGATTTCTCACATCTATTTGCTTGATTTACCCTGCAAGTAGATACTCCATCTTTCACAAGACAAACAGCTGCCTGACCACTACCAGGGCTGGAGACCGCTAAGAAGACTCCAACTGGCTTAGGTTCTCTCCTTTGCACCTATTTACCCCTTCGCCAGGCAGCACGGTCACAATCTCCAGTGCTAGTGCCTTTCACACCAGCTGGAGAACACATTTTCAGTGCTGGTGAGTGTTAAGTTTCCAGCTGATGGACCTCGAAGCATCAGCTAGATTTGGCTTTTTCTGTCATGGCTCGATGGTGCGTGGGTGAGGCAGTGCATGGTGAAGAGGGCTGTGTTTCAGAGAGGTAGAAACAACTTATGTCTCCAAGAGCACATGAAGAGGTGGGCCCAGAGATGTGAGACAAAGGTCTCCCATTACTGCTATGTTTGTTCTATGGGAGGAAAAAGAGCTCCCTAGATCAAGCTCTGAAGACCCTGCTCAGATTTTACTCTTTACTTACGCTGCCTTTACACTGGAAATCTAAGTAGCTATGTATAGGGTCAACTCTCCTCATCTTTCTCTCTGCTTTTCTGTAAGCAAGTTTAAATCAGATTAAGCTTAAAATAAGAGTGACATACTGTTGTCACTGCAGTTACAGCTCACACAAGATGGTGGGTTGTTAAAGGAGTGAAGTAGTACTGAGCCTTTCACCGGAGGATTTCCAACATTTTATAAACACCAGGCAATCAGACCTTCTGACACACTTCTGACAGTGAGATATCTGCTTCAGAGGAGAAGGAGAGTGCTTACACAACCATCATGGCAAGACAGGAGCAAAACTGGGAAGAAGACACAGCTGAGTTAATTTTTAGCCTGGTCCTCCAACCAGTCTCTCCTCTTTGGGACTGAGATGTTGGGAGATTCCTTAGTTTTCCATTGACCACGTCACCTATGGCTTAGATGAAGCACAAAGTCTTACATATGTATCCTTAGAACAACAACTTTTAAACACTTTAGGTTAGTATTCAGCTGATCAACCACAGCTGATGAGTCTTCCCTTCCTTCAGATAAAGAGACGTATGATCAGCAATTCTCTGAAGAAAAAGTATTAATGAAGACAAAGAAATGTTAAGCAGTTACGATGCCACTGCTATGCCAAAGAGACCCCTGCGTGATGTGGAATGGGAAACATTTACCACCATTTAGGATGAGATGTATTTGTTGTGTTTCTTGTCAAGCCCAGAGTTCAGCAAGTCCAACACAGAGACCAGTTAGCCCCCACCTTCCTGCCAACCCTCCAGTGAGGCCTCAGCTCTGCGTTCTCAGAGCAAACAGATCAGACATCCAGCCGTATTCAGGATGACACTGACTGAGACACAGAGATCAGCAGATCCTAGGAGAATGCTGCAGGGAAAGCAGACTGACCATCAGCAGCCGATCTCGCTCTTCTGCAAAGGCTCAGCATCTACTGCCTGGCAATGGCATCACAGGCTTGGGGGATTAAGGTCACATTTTGCAGTCTGACAGGGGCTTGAGATGTTAGCTTGTGAATTTTTCATGGTCTATCCGCACCTCTATCAGCAACGCTTCACTGGCCTGGCCTGTATTAACCTCGTGATCTAGAAGGGATTTTTGTCTTTACTGTTACCCTCCCTTCCATCAAGACTCATTTCCTATTATTCCGCTGTGCTACATGGTGCCAACAGTTCAGACCTCTCCAGGAGGCACCAGTGGGCTTGCAGATATTATTTAATCCCTGCTGGGTAACCCGCAATGTTGCATGGCATTTCGGTGGCGCATGAGGTGAGTCAGTCGCATTGTGTTGCTATTTTGGGTATACTGCAAAGCTCCCAGCAAGCCCACTTGGGATGGAGGTTGAGAGTTTGCAGCTTCACCCCTCAGATGAGGACACTGCCGCTACCCAGACCTGAGGTGCTGCCGGGTTCACCCACCGCAGGGAACTCCTTCCATCAAAGCCCATTTATGGGAGCAAAGCACAACGAAACATCGCTTCACAGAGCCTGTACCTCAACACCAGCCCACGCATCCTTGTCCCATAATCTGGGCTAACTTCATGTTTCCAAGTGGAGCTCTAGAAACTGAGATACCCTCTACTAGAGATTTCTCTAATAAAGATATTGGTGTGGTCATACAGCTGTGGTTAGATGCAATTCCTTCTCTACAGCAGGTAAGGTCTATCCTTGCAAGGGCTGCCAGATGCGAAACACGCTCTCCTTCCCATTTGGAATAGCTAAGATCTGGGTTTTGATGAAATCTGCTTCTAACCCAAGAAAGGCAAGGCCAGGCTTTGGCTTTTTAGTAGCATGCAGGCTGAATAGTTCAAGAGCCACTCACATTTCAGGAACAAGGCCACATGAACCACAGCTTTCAGTAAACTGAACTCTTAGTTTTACAAAGAATCACAGAATCATAGAATGGTTGAGGTGGGAAGGGGTCTCTGGAGGACATCTTGCTCCACCTCCCTGAAGGGCCATGTAAAGTCAGTTGCCCAGGACCATGTCCAGATGGCTTTTGAACATCTCCAAGGATGAAGACTCCACAATTTCCCTGGGCAACCTGTGCCAGCGCTTGGTAACCTTCACAGTAAAAGAAGTGTTTCCTGATGTTCAGATGGCCCCTCCTGCGGTCCTATCACAGGCACCACTGAAAAGAACCTGGCTCCATCCTCTTTGCAGCCTCTCTTCAGGTATTTCTATACATTGATGAGTTTCCCGGAGCCTTCTCCAGGCTAAACAGTCCCAGCTTTCTCAGCTTTTCCTCACAGGAGAGATGCTCCAGTCCCTTAATCACCCTTGTGGTCCTTCACTGGAGTCTGTCTGGTGTTCCCATGTCTCTCTGGTACTGGAGAGCCCAGAACTGGACACAAGACCCCTGAGACTGTCCAGGACTCTTAAGGCCAACCCCATCACATTACCCAGCAGAGCCAAATGAGTGACCGACCTTTGAGAAACCACTCTGAGAAACCACCATCATCTCTAAAAGTATTCATGAATCTTGCCATTCCTTCATCTCCCAGGGACAATGAAACCTCCCATGGTTCACAGGCTTTGCAGAACAATTTGGTATGTGAGTCAGAGGATTAGGAAAATCTGTCACCCCTATCCTGCAGCTCGAAGAGAAGTTGAAACTTCTGAGGCAGATTCAGGCATACTTGTGCTTTGCATGTACTGGTTGGATAGAGTCACTTTAATTTTGCTGTCTGAGACCTTGCCTTTGTTTTGGGTACCAATTCTCACATCGATGCTTCTTTTAAATAAAAGGGCACCCAAGGCATTGGCAAGGCTATAATTCTGTCACCTGACATTTAAATCAAAATCAATCTTTCCATCTCTTTGCTCATTAAACAAAACAAAACAGAAGAAAAAAGTCCTCAGGTTCTCCAGGAGTCTAACCTAGGTGGGAGAAGGAAAAATCATGGATGTCCTTGCTTTCATGAACATCAGCTAACATTTTCCCCTCCAGTCCTGGCAAGCTTCCATCTACCCAAGGAGACAGCGATATGATTCTACTACTGAGAACATCCATGGCACTTCCCCGAGCCACATGCAAGGCTGAACATATGGACTGGATTCTGTTTTCACGCTAGGACACATGAGGATTAACCTCACCAAGGTCACAGAGAGCCTTAGCTCCAGCAATAAACTACACGCATCATTATTTGATGCAGTACCTAAATCACTAGGAAGAATTATAGCACAACGGGATCCTGGATCTCCTACGGGAGAGGTAATCCCTTCCCAGTGCCGTTTTAGCATCAAAAGGGGTAAGGTGTCCGCAAGCTTCAGTCACAGGCACCAGCCTATTCATTTTTGCACTGGATTCACTTTAAGTTTTGATATGGATGAGGCTACGTCTGGTTTAGACTCCTGCCATTTCGTCATGTCAGAGAAATAGAAAATAATTAAGACCCAGAACTGTGCAATGAAATCCCACAGTCACAGGGCAAAATTCAGTATAGCTGCGGTGACGTTTTCTTTCATTTTTATGTGTCCAGAGGGTTGGTAAAATGCTACCAAAACAGATCACCTCTGATTTATGTCACCTTTTGTGCCTGTGTAAATAATGGTACAAGGTGAGAACCAGGTTAGTATGCACTGATTTAGAAAGAATTCTCCCTCGATTGCACAAAAGATGGAAAGCTGCTCACAAACCTTGCACTAATCAGCACCCCTTAGATTTATTAGTGTCTCTCAAGGGTCTTTAATTTTGACTCACCTTCCATTTCACATTTCCCTCCTTCCTGGAATCATAAAGCCTCCAAGAATATTACCTATCACTCACCTCACATCTATTCCCCCGTAATTCATGCCTAGGTCTGCGCTTTCCTGCAATCCCAGATAGTTCAAGGTTGTACTCTGTAATAACTCTTTTCTAGTTTAAATACTTCTGACACCTTAGTGTTGGTCTTAGGTTGGTTACATCTGAACGAAAAAGTTTTCAGCTATGTTACAAGATGGGAGGATCTCTGAAAAAAAGAAAAAAGGACAAAGTCTTTAGGAGACTTGAAGTTCAGGGGTAAGTTAATAAACTGATCTGATCTTAGGAGATCTCTCTGCATTCCTGTTAAATCCATGGAAAGATTGTGTGATTGCAAAAATATCTTCTCAGCAAGCATCTCTCCATAGTGAGTAACAAAAAGCGGTACCTAACAAATTCTCCAAAATTTCATTCACACCAACATCCCGCGGTTCTGATCCTTACCCTGACATCTGACTTTGGTTTTGCCAAGGTGCTCAAAAGACAGAGGTTTGGGGTTTTTTTAGAGATTTTCAGTATTTCTTTCCTCATTTTAAAAAAATACTTATCCTAAATAAAAACATACTATTTTGCAGAACAACCTAAATTCTTCTGTTCACAAAGCACAGGCGAACCCAAGTCAGCTGATGACACTCTGCATAAAGATCCCCTTCCATGGAATCACTTTTTGACATATCCCTAAAGACATCACGGGGGCTCTGAGGCTCAGGAGTAAAGCCTTTGTCCATCTCCAGAGGACCCCACAAACCCATGTTCCAGCAGTGGACTGCTGGCTGATGAGGATGTCTTTGCCAAATCTACCAACAGCAACACAGGCCTGCAGGTATTTTTAAAAAGCCATTTTAAGAGGTGTCTACTGTGCAGAAATCCAGGGGAATTGATTCCAAGTAACCAGCATAAGATTAGTCCCTTAGGATCTCTGTGGGAAAATAACCGAAACTGGGGGGAATGGAGAAATATGGCTTTGCAAAGTTCAGCTCAAAGGCTCTAATATTAAAGCAGCCTTGAAGTGATACACAGTTGCTGTTCCCAGGAACAGAGTGTGTAGGAAACGGGTAAGGCCTGCATCTGGCCCCATGGAATGTGTGATATCCCTGAGACGGGGAGTAGATGCGGAGGTACCACGGCACATCCCTGTTATCAGAGATAAGGATATCTTCTGCACAGCTTCTAGCAAGAAAGATGGATTGCAATTGTTGTCTCAGCAATAGTGGTAAAATCTTGTCCTTTAGTTGAACTTTGCTCATTATAATGTCATTATAATACCAAAATACACCTCCACCTCAAAAGCTACCCACCTCCGGGCTGCGACCACCCCTCACTGAGCAGGTGCCCTGAATTTCTTCTTGCCTATACCTTTAAATCAAAGCAAGGAAAATTTACACCAATCCTAATAAAGGTATGTATGACTAGAGTCACTCAAGCTCCACCTGAAATTAAAGAAATAGTATAAAATGACAAAAGAGAAGGGGGATGTTGGGGAGAAGCCCTCCATTGAAATGTCTGGGATCAGTTGATGGCTGGACCTCTCTTCTCCCCCCATAGGGACACCTATTGGGTAAGAGCTCTGTGTTATGTGCACTTACTTACTAACACCTTGCTAGCTATTTAGAATTATCACTGATCAGTTCTAGTTTTATATTATTCGACATCAAATCTGTTTTCGCAGTCAGTCCCTATCACTGGCTATCTTCGAATCTGCATCCTGTCACAAGCATATGTGATAAAACTTGTCATATATATAAATTAAGTTTCCGGAAACTTCAATAATTGACATAGAGGATATAAGGGATTTGTGCCGGTGCTGCTGCCTGTGCTTCTTTGGGAAAGGGGCAGACTCATCAAATTGACACAGGCTCAAGGTAGCCCCTGTTATGAGGGATTTGTGCTAGTGCCACTGCCCGTGAGGGTCCCTGCTTGGAAAAGGGGCAGACTGGTCAAATTGAGAAAGGCTCGAGGTAGCCCCCGTTCTGTCCTCTGTCGACACAATTTTGTGTCTTAACGTGACGATCTCCAAACGTAATCCTTACTGAGATGGTCCCATCAGGTACCTTTGGTAGTAAAGAGGCTGAAAACTTGGCCCGAGACTCAAAACATCCTAGAGTTTGAGTATTTATTTATTTATTCTGGAGTAAAATTCAGGATTAAAACCCATGAGGTCCTACGACAAATCCCCACAGTCTGCTCTGAAATTAATACACATATCATTCTTATACTACTAAGGAAAAAGATAAACTACTGTCTCTTGGCCTGTCTCTCCCACGTACACTGTTTCTTACACGATTATAAGGAACAATCTTGCTGTGACATTTCAACTGAGAGCCTGCAAATATCATGATCTCTAGCTACAGAGTAGCAGCACTTAAAAACGACAGTTCAGTTGCTCTGAATGCCTTTTTCACATGCAGAACAGAGAACAAAATAGTTTATTTGCTTATGGGAAGTAACACCAGCAGGGCAAAGAGTCCCTTTCTCAGCACAAACTCTGCCCTGGACTGGGTCAGAGCCGGTCCTGGGTCAGTACGGCCAGCATGAGGAGTATTTCTTTACAGCAGACCTTGCCCTCCATCAGAAAAAGATTAAATTCAGCTTCAAGCTTTCCCTCAGAGCTCAATTAAATCTTCACAGCCTGAAGCATCTGAACTGCTCCGTTTGCTTGTGAGTGTAGCTGTGACAACATCCTTAAAATCTTTTCAGCAACTGTTCTTGAAAGAAAATACCATGTCTGGCCTCAGATTACCAGGGAGGATCAGACATGGGCCTAATCCCTCTTTTCTACCAGCAGCCAGAGGGCTGAGGTGGAGGAAGCCTCATCAGATGGGTCATCTTACATCGACTTGAAAAAGCTTGTACGGACAAGCCCAACTACACAGGTTTCTCTGTTCAGAAGCTAAACTGGAGCTCTTCAGAGCAAACCCCAAGCTCAAAGCTGCGGGGAAGACAGGAGTAGGAAGGAAAGTTTTGGTGGAGATGGTCATAGAGTAAACTTGCTACTCCTACCCCACCTAAATGATGGAGGTGGTTGGAGCAGCAACTGGTGCTGCCGACCATGGCAAAGCCCCGACCTCAGCCCTGTCTTCAAAAGACAATCTCACCTCAGAGCTGAAACAATCTCTGAACATGCCTGTCACTGCACTGCCAGAGAAAGAGGAGCTGGGGGCAGGATGGCGAAGCCACTTAAATGGAGTAAACGCCATTAATATGCAATCGAAATGGTTGGCAGCCACCGAACGGGAGAGGCATTCTCGCGTGGTAATTGGGCTTGGCTGCAACTTACAGCATTATACCCATCCTGTCTTGTTAACAGAGGCTGTGCTGATGCATATTCAATGGCTTCGCTGCGTAATATGTAACAATATGCCAGGCGAACAATTCAATGGCTTATGAACCCAGCTAAGCAGGACCTTGGAGTGAATTGTTCTGAACGTGAGCTAATCTGCCACTAGCCAATTCATCTAGCAAAAAAAAATGAATTATTGTGCACAACAGCATTTCATCACTCGGGTTAACAATTAGCACTTTTCTTCACTCCCACGGAACTGTACCAACATTAACTAAATAGTCCTCAGCAAGGGTTCAGGAAGGCAGGCAGTGGCAGGTGCCATTGCAGCTAGACGAGGAAACTAAGGAAGCAAATTTAAGCCACTTGCTCAGAATGACCTAACAAAGAAAAGAAGAGAAGGAGCAAAGCTAAGAGGATCTCTACCTCAGATCTGCCCAGTGAACCAGATTGTGAGGCCAGGGACTGACCTCTCAGAGGGGTTTGTCTGTCCCTCTAAATGTTTCTAGAGAGAAAGATAAAGCCAGGACACCAGTGTGGCTTGTATGGCAGTTCTGACTTCTCACGTGGCTTCCAGGAGAAACCTTCTCCTTATAGCTTTTGAACAATGATTTAATTTTGCTGCAGGTACAAGAGGCTTTTGTTACAGGTAGAGCAGATTTCATGGAACACAGAGCAGCTCCAGCTGCTCCCAGGTCTCTTCACTGGTCCTGCAGTCATAGAATCATAGAATCATAGAATGGTTAGGGTTGGAAGGGACCTCAAAGTCCTGAGAGTGGACTCAGTGGGATGCAGTTGTAAGGCGTGGGATGCTTCCTGAGCTAGACAGAGAGATGGTGCCAAGAAAGTAAGACTATAAGGTAGCAATGACGTAATCAGACATTTGCATTACAAGCAATAATGTCAGTGCAGGTACTTTTAGGACTACTGATCCCACGTTTGTTGATTGGTTCATAGCACACTTAGGAGTGGGTATATCCTTCCTTCATGTCCAGAACTGAGTCCCACAATCTGAGGTGTAGCAGAAACCCTAAACCCCTCCTAACAACACCATAAATACAAGTTCACCCTCCTTTCTGCTGGAAAATTGCCAACAATGTTCAACAGATACTAAAGCAGAGGGAAATCTGAAAGAACAACAAATGAAAACTAAATGAGAGTTATGTGGATTTTAGTTGGTTGGCTTCCCTGTTGCAACGTTGTGAGAGTTTGGAGGTGGTTATGCTAGTGGTGAACCATGAGGCCCTACAGATGCAAAACACTGAGGGTTTGATGTGGAAGTTAGATCGTGACTGACTGATTGATCAGATCCTAACCGAAAGACCAAACAGCAAGTATTGTTTCATTTTTAAACATCTCATAATTTTCACCTAACATTTTAATAGCACCTTCTCTAGGAAAAAAACAAACAAACAAACAAAAAGCCTTTGTTTGTCTTCGTTAGGATTCACTCTTTCCTTTCTTCTTCCCACCAAAGATCGTTTTGCTAAAGATACTAAAAATGGTCTCTTATGATTATGATAAAGTAGTGGCACTTCTGAATAGTCAAATCAAGGGAAAAAAAGAAGAGAAATGAATCTGTTGATGAAAAGTTGAATGATTCAGACAAGGGAATTGATTATTTGAGTCAATTCCATCAGAATGTGAATGTCACTGTTGTTCTTCAATTTCACTTTCTTTTATTGAAACCTATGCTCTGGAAAGTAAAAAAAAAATCATTACCTTAACAAAATATCAACAGAGATCTAATTCTGCATCATTCCCATAGAATTCCTTGCTCATCTTGAACATGTATTTGACTATATACTTAAAAGAAGAACTTGAGTGTATATTTTCTCATGACTCCTGGTACTAAAACCTCCTTGAGTTAGAAGCAGCGCATCTATCCAAACATATGTGAATTTTCAACATAGTTTCATGCTTTTTTATAGGCTTCTAAATGAAAAGTATAAAAGCAGCATTTGCTTATCCTGTTTTATTAAACATTTATTAACCAGTACATAATTTGATTTGCATTTACTTACTGACACATTCAATGAGGTACAGGGTTTTTTATTTTCTAGGCGTTCCATAGTCACTGAACAGGTCAAATTTAACTAGATACTGGCTAACAAACAGCATATTTTGAATGTATTTTACTATGAATGAGATCTATACATATTGGAAAGATTTTACATGGTATTATTGTCCTTTTAATCTAAAACAGCATTACTACTCATGGCATTCAGAGGACTCAGCCATCAGCTATTTATTTCTTGTTTACACATCACTGCCTGAAAGCCTGTTATTTTTTTTTATCATTTACCAAAAATGTAGAAATAATACTTTAAAGAAGAAAAAAAAAGGCATTCCAATTCCATCCTCACTGAGCTTCATGATTACAGAGAAGGAGGCAGGTTTGTTGGTACGAAATGTCAGACCAGCCAATTTCAGGTCAGGTCTGCTCCCATAGACGTTTTATTGTAACAGGCGTCAAAGCCCGTTATTGGTATTACTGGTATAATAATAATTATACCAAATAATTGGTATTATTCTGTTGACCAGTAGCTCCAGTGACCCCAGCGTACAACTCTTCAGATGAGCTGAACTGATGACAAATCTAGTTGCTGAAGAACATTCTCCAGTCTTTAGCACTCAAGCCATAAAGGGACAAAAAATTCCTACATAAACTTCATTCATTAGAAAAGCATAATGCCTAAAAATGTACCTACTCTTTCCACTCATGCTGGTGGAGAACCTCCCGACAGCAGCTTAGAGATTTACTTTGGGTGACACGCACAGCATGGACCAGTCTCCACCACAAAACTTCTTGTCACATGAAGCGTGGAAGTATCCTGAGAACATTTTCACTGACAGGGTTACTCAGGGCTTGAGCTCAGACTTCCCAAATGGTCTCACATCGGTTCCCACTCTGCCTCAAGTCTGGAATAAAAAAGTTAGCTAACAAGTGAAGAAATTCCTCACCAGAGATGAAGAAACCACCCCAAATGCAACTGCTCATGACAAGCAGTTAAGTGACTTGGATCACATTGGGTGAGTGAGACCAAGCTTGTGCTCAAGCAGGACAGATACAGTCAGACTGCACAAAATAAAGAGGGAAATACCAGAAAATAATCCTTAGTAAGTACACAGTCCATTCTAAAAATCTAGCCCAGGTGCCAAAAAGAAATCCAATAATTAATCCGTCAGTCTGTGTGTGTCTCAGCTGAATACAGAATAAATTCAAAAGGGGAGAAGACTGTGTCTACAGAGCGTCAAGCAAAACAAATAGAAGGTGAGAAAGAATAGCTGAAAAGCCACCATTCTGAAAAGGGAACTCTCTACAAATAAATCGGCATCCCCACAGCTCCCCAACTGCACGTTGCTTTCCATTCACTGACTGACCAGGACTTGGCCACAGCCTTGCTGACAACGCAAAGATTTCTGTCTTCTCCTCCTTCATCCTGGAGGAGGCTAATGAGACCATCCAAATGTCACTATAATGTTAACCAAACACCATAACACAGGCTTAGGAGACAAGTACTGGCAAAGCATTAGCATCTCCTCCTATAATCCCTTGCATGAAACCCATGGAATTTGAAAAGCCTCTACAAAACACGAGCTTAATGCCTGTGTCATCCCTCTCCTCCACAGCAACCACTCACAAGGTTGACCGAACGGTTCCCACACTGCAGTCGAACTGATGTTGCTATTCTCTGCAGCTCATTTTTTTAATCGCAATAACCTACCCTTTTGGGGAGGAAAGGAAGAGGAGTAGAATGGGAGCAGGAATAGATCCAAAATTCCCCAGCAAAGTCAGAAAAAAACCCATAAGCTTAATCAAGCACATCTCTCAAACCTGCAGAAGTCCTAACAACTCAGCCAGAAACCAGCGTTACCTAGAGACATGAGACTGCACTCCCAAAAAGTGGGAGTTTGGTTTGGCCAGGAATCCAGAATCAATAGAAACATCCAATATAAACAATTGAGCCGGCAATGTGCTCTTGCGGCCCAGAAGGCCAACCGCGTCCTGGGCTGCATCAAGAGGAGCGTGGCCAGCAGGTCGAGGGAGGTGATTCTCCCCCTCTACTCTGCCCTCGTGAGACCTCACTTGGAGTACTGCGTCCAGTTCTGGAGTCCCCAACATAAGAAGGACATGGACCAGTTGGAGAGGGTCCAGAGGAGGGCCACGAAGATGATAAGAGGGCTGGAGCACCTTTCCTATGAGGACAGGCTGAAAGAGTTGGGGCTGCTTCAGCCTGGAGAAGAGGAGGCTCCGGGGTGACCTTATAGCGGTCTTCCAGTACCTCAAGGGGGCCTACAGGAAAGATGGGGAGAGGCTGTTCAGGAGGGCCAGTTATGATAGGACAAGGGGTAATGGTTTTAAAATAGAGGGAGGTAGGTTCAGGTTGGATATTAGGAAAAAATTTTTTACTATGAGAGTGGTAGAACACTGGAACAGGTTGCCCAGAGAGGTGGTGGATGCTCCATCCCTGGAGACGTTCAAGGCCAGGTTGGACAAGGCCCTGAGCAACCTGATCTAGTTGGAGATATCCCTGTTCCTTGCAGGGGGGTTGGACTAGATGACCTTTGAAGGTCCCTTCCAGCCCTAACCATTCTATGATTCTATGATTCTAATATGAGGATGCCCAAATGCCACACAAGGCAAAACCCAATTACAGCCACATCCTTCAAAGGACTTCGCACAAGTGTCCCTTCTGCCTTCTATGCCCTCGCTCCAGTGACAGCTTGTAGTAAAACAGAGAGCGTAAATGAGAAGTGTTTGTATGCTCTCAGCCATCTGCAAATCTCTTTTAACCTGAAGTCTCTCCTAAAAAGCTAACACCAAAAATAATGCAGTTAAAACTCTTTAAAATAAAATTTGGAGGGGTTTATTTCTCTTTTCTCTTTTCTTTTCTTTTCTTTTCTTTTCTTTTCTTTTCTTTTCTTTCTCTTTCTTTCTTTCTTTTCCTTTTCTTTTCTTTCCTTTTCCTTTCTTTTCCTTTCCTTTCTTCTTTCCTTTTCTTTTCTTTTCCTTTCCTTTTCTTTTCTTTTCCTTTTCCTTTCTCTTTCTTTCCTTTCTTTCCTTTCTCTTTCCTTTCTTCTTTCTTTTCTTTTCTTTTCTTTTCTTTTCTTTTCTTTTCTTTTCTTTTCTTTTCTTTTCTTTTCTTTTCTTTTCTTTTCTTTTCTTTTCTTTCCTTTTCTTTTCTTTTCTTTTCTTTTCTTTTTTCTTTTCTTTTTTTTCTTTCCTTTTCTTTCTCCTTTTTTTATTATCCCAGTATCCACAACAGTCTTAACAACCGACTGATCAGAGAGCACCTGGGGTTGTGGTTTTTTTTACATCGCAGACGATGGCAGATGCCTTATTCTACGAACAAAATCCATCTGTAAGGAAGGGAAACGGAATATTTTACTTACCTATGGCTTTCTTTGGGAAAGAAAAAAAAAAGGAAAAGAAGAGGGAAAATAGAAAAAGAGGCTTTGTAACCCTGCCGAGGCTGGCGGGGAGCGGGGCGCCGGCAGCCTCAGGGGGGAGCTCGGGAACCGCAGTTCGCCCCCCCACAGGGCTGTTTCCGTCTCGCTATCGCTGCTGCGAAATTAGGAGAGGGGAGAGAAAACAGCCTTCTCTCCCCTTTGTCTCTCGGTTGAGAAATTAAGCATCCTCTGCCCCTGGAAATTCAGTTTGGAAACGCAGGTATCTATTTCACAGTGTTTTGTCATCTCGCTCGAGAAGAAACAGAAAAACGAGGGCTGAGCAAACCCGTACCAGGCTCTGCAACATTGCTCTCAACAACAGTGCCTCTTTGGGGTGCTACGAGTCGTACCTGTGTATAGGATCATGCACATGAGGGCCTGATCCTGGCCAAGGTGTCCCAGGCACCGCCATGAGTACCAGCAGCGATGCCGAAGTTGGCAGCACGTTTTTCCACCAGCTCCTGTGTGATCTCTCAGAGCCTCAGGCATTCTGAATGGATTCTGAATTAATTCATCTCAACATCTTCCACCTTGGTTGCTCAGCACACGTCCCAGCTATCTCCATCAGTATTACCACTGAGGACCAGAGCACTCTGTTCGTATGCTTCGGTGAAACACAGCTCTCTGAACACCTCTTGCTTAGCAAAGTCTACATGGAATATACATTAAGCATCCTCTCATTCCATGGGGGAAGAGAATCTGTGACTCTTCTGTTCCCATCCCCCTTGCCGGTCTGACTTTGGGCTTGTAGCTCTGATCGTCCTTGACATTAGCTAAGCTGAGCTTGGGAAAAGCCATGTTTCTGAGGACCAGACAGCAATACGAAGGCAGCTGGTCAGCGTGTTGCTCCTCCATTTCAGCCTAAGTTATAGACATGGCTCTCAGTTCCTGAAGTCCCCGGTTCAATGCTGTACCTGCTGACGCAGTTGCACCACTCTTGCATTCACACTTTCATCAGGGAAAGCAAAATTAAAAACTGCAATCACTGATGAAATACAATTGACGTGAATGTTCTGATGAAAAAAATGAGAGAAGAAAAGCTCGCCTGTGATTGCTTCTCCATAGTACTCTCTGGTCTTGAAAGGGACGATAACCAATTCTAAAAGATAAGGAAATCCAAGAAAGGCACGAGAAATTATTTCAGTGTTGGAAAGAACTGACTAACAAGGGGAGATTAAAACAGTCAAACAAATATATAGTTTGACTAAATACAACCTATGGTGAGGACTTTGTAACAGTCTGTAAACACTGGAAGGATGCGAACACTTTACTTGAGGCAGTAAAACTGGTAAGAATTGAAGGGATTTATGAAACACAAAATGCAGGATAAAAATCAGGAGCTCATGCCAAATGCTGGGCTTATACATCAGGGGAACAGTCCGTCCAGCAAAGATTTTATTTAACGCAGACGTCGTCTCTCAGAACTCCCTGACATCTACGAGGATTCAGCCAAAATCAGTCGAGGACCCGCAGGCTCGGGCGCGCAGCCTCACACTGACTGCTTAACATAGCATGTTTGCAAATTGCAACGCTGCTGTTACAACTGATACTGTGCAGTTTTTTAGCAGCTCTACACTAAGGGAGGAAAAAAACCATCACTCCAGCTACAAGAGGAAGCAGCTCCGCTCTGCTCCTCAGTGACAGATCCCTCGCTGGAGATTTTCTATTCCTTTTTTTTTCTCATACTCATCTAGATGGATTCCCAGTTCCTTGCTTTTGCCCCTGTGAACCTCTGGAAGTATAAGTGCTGGAAACTGTCATGAGGGGCCTGAAAATCATCAGGGTTGGTTAGGGAGCAGCTCTGCAGAAAAAGATCTGGGAGCGCCGGTGGACAAGTTGAAGAGGAGTCAGTGGTGTGCTCTTGCAGCAACAAGGGCCAACCACACCAAGCTGAGTTAGTAAGAGCTTAACTTAGCAGGTCGAGAGAAGGGAGAGCTGTACACCTGGAGGTGCACCACAAAATGAGAGACAAATTGCAGAGAGAGAAATTCCAGTTCAGTATGAGGATAAAAATCTTTACAGCAAACACCAAAACAGGGGTCAAGAAGATGTGCAACCTACAGCAGATTAAAAATCTGCCTTGGGAGATGATTAAAATGTAACTGGACAAGGCTCTGAACTCAGGACTGGGTCTGCTTTCAGGAGGGGCTTGGACTGATGACCAACAGAGGTCCCGTCCAACCTAAGCCATTCTGTGGTTCCATGTAAGGAGCTCACATGAACCAAAATTGGGAGCGAGATCAGGAGCAAGGGCCCTCAGAAGTACAAAATGGATTTAGAGCTGCATCAGAAACAACTCACAGAAATCATTCTCCTTCTTCCCTTCCCTATAACACTGTTGAAGACTCAAATTGTCTCAGACATACACCTAAAATCCAAAAAATACAAATGGAAATCTTATGTCCCCTTTGCACGCTCTCCCATTGAGAATCAGTCTCTGAGCTGCTACCTTTAGAATACAGCACATCCCAACCTACAGATTCTGTAATGTACAAGTGGGGAATGACCCTCCGAAAGAGGGAAAATACATACAATTATGTGCTTTTCTTTTTCTCCACCACAAACAGGCACAGAAGCATCAGCTTTTCACCACAGTATAAATATGAGTGTGAGAACCAGAAAAAAAAAAAAAAAAAGGTAGAAGTCTGCTGTTACCATCACGTCAAAGTAAAAAGCATTCCCTTCTTTCTCAAGGTGGCAGGTCCTCAATTAGGTCTTCCAATTTTGTTTAGAGGGACTGGTTTTCACTATTCTTAGCACGATAGGGTCACTGCAGTGGGGAATGAACTGGTATCTAAACTGGCTCACGTATCGCCAATAAAGCTGTTTCCCATGTGCTGATTGCAGGATATTACTGGAGGCGACAGTCATGAGGGAGAAAGCACTGTTTGATTTCCAGAACCCAGCTGAGTTTATATGGTTGGCAGTAGAAAAAAAAAAAAAAACTGTTGACTTGAAAATCAAGCAAACCCAGTCTAGAAGTCATTGAGGGGGAATAAACATGGAGTCCCAAGATGCCTTTTATAGAAGCACTTTACCATGGATAAACACACTTTGGAATGAGGCATTTTTCCAACTCTGTCTTCTTTGTGTCGATGTTACATTTCTACCAGGAATAAGGAGCTTCTTACAGCTTTTTTTTTTTTTTTTTGTCACTTAGATAAGAACTGGCTTTTGCTAAGTGCCCTCATCCCTACCTCACCAGGGACATTTCTGAAGTCCTTACTGCTTGAAAGCCAACTAAGAGTAAATGACTCCATATCGTAACCCAGTCCCAACCCATCAGAGAGACAAACTGTCAGGCTCGTTCAGGTTGGCTGAGTCACAACATCATTGCTTTCGTCTTTGTGATAAATGTCAGGGATAAAAGAAAAAGCACTACAGTTACATTATTCCTGCTCGCAGGATATTGGAAAATGTATTAGATGACTTCGAACTGGTTGAAGCATGATACTGGGCTGAAGTTTTTTCTAATGAAGTTCCTACTTCAACATCTCAGGGTATGTTCTGGAGGAATCCTTATCTACCCATCAGGTCCCATCTGCCAGCTGCCTTCCCCAGCATCCAGGATCCCTGTAACTGCATCCACAGCTTTTAAAATACCACAGTTTTCTTAGGCTCTTCTCATAGTTGCCTGGCTTACAAGTGGCCAGAAAAGCTAACTTCCTCAAGTAGCCGTAATAATGTGACAGATATTTAGATTACCCTCTGGGGCTGCCCAGCAGTAATAACTCTTCCAGAGGGTGGGGAGCAGTCACGCTCCTGCCTACAGCACGTAACTGAAGTGTATTTGGGAGGATAGACCTGTCCCTATCACTTGAGCTGAACAAGACGTTCACTCTTCTCTCTTCCTTTGTGCCTGCTTAGATTTTACCAAGAGATGTAGATCTCAGGGTGCACTTCTGGGGTTCCCGCTGCATTTGCAGGGACATATTAAGGAGCCTCCACTCGCCTTAGGAACAGCACTGATTGCACTGGGGTTGTGCTCAACTTACTTCAGTGCTGGAGAGAGAGTTGCTGTTTCTCTTGGGAGACAGACGGGACACCCAGCTGGATTTTCTTGCAGCAAGGAGGACAGATATTGAATATACAGTAACTTCCCTGTATTTTTAATTAGAAGTGTCAATTCAGCCCTTGCCCCCCTGCTTGGGAGTACACCAGTTCTGGCATACGGCATTATCTGTAGGAGCAGCATGGAGTTTCAGGCTGAAAATCACCATCATTAGACCGAGTGGCACAGCGCCAGTCACAAAAGACCTAAATCTTGGTGTCCCACCATTGAGCTTCCAATAATACTATTTTCTTCACTGTCCCTTGGACCTGTTCTTCTCTATACATCTTACTGAGCCATTAGGAGAGCAGTAACATGAATCTCACCCAAGTCACTATCTTTACTACCAGACTAGCCCATCTACCCCTTGAATACTTGCTCTCTTTGGGGCAATGAGAAGTACAAAGAAGGACCATCCCAGTAGAAGAAGTTGATTTGAAAACCCCCACAAACACCATCATAACTGTAATATTAAACCCAAACAGCCACATTCTGCCACAGCACTACTATCACACTGTCACGGTCTGCATTACTCGTGAATAAAAAGTCACAAGACAGGAAAAATGCTACTTTATGCTTGGATTAAATACTCTCAGTTGCCTGTGAAATCTGAAGCCCAGGTCTTTGTGGGAATGTTATGAATGTCTCAGGCTAGTGCCCAGTTTTGTAGGCTACCGAATAGTTCAAACAAGCATTAATTGGCATTTTTTAGCAGCCATCACTGTTCACCTACCAACAATGGTTCTGATACTTAACAGTTGCCTGCTGTATAACCCTTCAGCATCAGATCCTGGGTAGAAATTCCACAAACTAGACATAACATGGGCTAAGGGTCAAAAAGAGAGTAAATGGGGGGAATGGCTTGAGATATAGTAAGAAAAACCCAGAGTAATGCAAAGAGAGTGAGTCTATCAGGGAATGACAGAGCAAGAAAAATTAAGTAGGGGATGATTTGGCTGCCTGGAAGTCTGCAGAGCACAAGGCTACCTTTTTTCCAAGATTGGCTCAGGCCAATTTATTTCCCACACTACAAACTACAGATTCTTTACTTTCCCATTTGTCTACTAAGACATTTTTTCTGCTGTTTTATTTCTGACCCACCAGCCAGCACTAAGATTTAACTGATTATAGGCTATCTTTGTGAGCATTCTGTAGTATGAGTTGGAGATACTGTTAAATAAATGCAATTTATAGCCAGTTTGTGGCCACATAAGACAGTAGGCATTTCTCGCATAACAGGAGAGCTTCAACCATGCTCTCATGAAGACGACCACCCTTCCAACATAGCACTCAATGGAGCATTTCTGATTCTACCTAATACCAATCAGCTCTGCTATTACAAACCAGCTGCTTCCCCACAGCTCACAGCACTTTGCAGGGTAAGCAGTAACACAGTACAGCGATAACTTGAGATGATAATTTAGGTTGCTGCTCCTTCTTAAGTGTCTGGATTTTTACAGGCTGTCTACCTTAATTCTCTCTGCCCATTAAAACCTCTTTGGGGAGAATGAGCATGAATTTGTAGAAGAAAAAAAATATAATCCAGGAATTTGGAGAACGATAACAGGCGCATACAGAAATTGAAATAGCACATTAGTTCATTGGATTTGAGCTGGGCTTTTAAAACGGCAGCCAAGCATCTATATCTTACATACTGCACAAATACAGTAAAAGACAAGGGAAGAGTTCTTTTTCAGCGTAGACTGCTCATGAAGGGGAAGACACAAGCACTGTTATACCTATTTCACTTGTAGGAAACTGAGACACAGTCAAATTAAGGGCAGAAACAGTAAGGTCCTTGGGCACCCAGAACAGAAGTAGAGCAATGCGTATGCTTTATGTGTCAAGTTCACAGAGTAAAATTGAAAACCTCGTCTCAGGGGCTTGGGAGATGTGGCTGTCATGGCTGTTAAAGTATTTTATTCAAATAAAAAAACTGGAACCAGCACAGGTAACAAAAAACAGAGTCAAAGATTTCCTCCTCATCCGAAGACCACGCTAGAGCATTACATGTTCCCTCCCGTGTAATCTGTTGCTGGATCCTTCTCTACAGAATACCTCAGTTTTAACAGCACAGATAGAAAGTGCTCATTCCCTGCCTCCTCTTGCTCCAAGCAGCCTCTGTGCATGATCCTGAGCATGCCTAAATGTGTGTTAGGTGTTAAGATGATAAGAGAAGGGTGGTTCTGCACACATGCAAAACTGCAACTGCAGTAACTGGAAGAGCTCACAAATTCAAGGAAAAAAAGTAAACAAAACAGTAGAGGCACCAGAAACGTATAGGTTAGGTCACCTGAGCACCAAAGAGAGCTAGCCTGAAACATGGAGACACATCGTCTACATCTCAAACCACCAGCAACTACAGGGCGATGTTGATTTGGCTTTATGGCAGATGGGAGGTGAGAAAGGGAACTTGCTGGGACATCCTCGTGTTTCTGGGGTAGTATGCATCGATTCTGAATCCGGGCTCCTGGAGAGCTGCGTCACCTTTTCCTGACCCATTCAATTCCCCAGGCTTGAATGAACATTGAATTTGACTGTGCTGTTCCATGCACAGCACCTCCACATCTAGGAGAAGAGCAAGCACGCACCTTGCCTGTGTCCTTCATGACTCCTGTAACTAATGCATTCCCTTAAGAGTCTCTTCTCCCTCTTCCCTTTGCGTTTCCATCGCAGCTGGCCACTTTCCATAACAGAGAAAAGCAGCGCAGGCAGCACACCGATGGCGCGCAGAGCCTGTGACAAAGCAGCACAGAAGTTAACACAGCCCTGAGATGCCAGTCAGTTCTGCCATCTCCAGACAAAAGCAACAGGAAAGCAAATCAAATCACCGAGATATTTCTATTCCACTTTTGAATTTGCCCTGGGCACTACTGACTTTTCACAGAGGCGCGCAGATTGCTCTCTCCCTTATCAGCACCAGGACTCATCTTTCCGAGCTAGTCTGCCCGGCGTGCCTTTTGCAACAATAACACCACTAAAGCAATTAACGTTTCCTTTTAAGTTTTTGAGTCGAGGTAAAAGCATTCGGCCTGCAGAGTGCCACTTTCATCAGAAGGGGCTGTTGCGCTTTTCAAGGGGCACAGGAGGATCGTTAAACCACTAAATACACCCAGGCACAGCCACAGCTTTGTAAGAAACAACTCGCACAGTCAGGGTTGGAAGGCAGCACGTAAACAAGACCAGATTGAGGGTCCTGGCAATGGACATCCTAAGAACAGATGAAGGAGGGGAGCAGCAAGCCATGGATTTTCCACCTAGGAGCTGAGGTGGAAATTGTAACCTCCAGGCAGCATGAAATAACCTTCTATTTCAGCGCTGCTAAATTTGTTGCAAGTCCTGAAGATTTTTGCCTGTAAGGAAACAGAGCCAGGGTATAGAAAAGGTGAAGAAGTGCTGTCCTACAACATCCTAGAAAACATCCATGCTCCTGATATGTCTGGTACACTGGACAAAGGAGAGGTGTCTGTCAGGATGTCCATCCTGTGAAGGAGGACATGCCATGGTCTTAACTCAAGAGAGCACCATGCCTTCTAGTTGGCCTCCTTTCAGCATCCTAAAAAGATGATGCCACATGCCAGGCAAAACCAGTCATGGGGACAGCTAAAAGGGTCTAACACATGGGAACTGCAGGGAGCGACGTGCAAAGGATTGGCCGCATTGGAGGTGACAGCAAGAAGACAGCCAATCCTACCCTCCACGTGCAGCGTTGACAGACCAGCAGCATGTCTCAGTACCAGCCCAGAAGGATCACAACCAAAAATGAGAAACACTCCATCTCTCCAGAAGGTGCTAAGGCAGGTGGCATCATACAAGAAAGAGATGAAGAGCTTGGCACGAGCCCTGAGGGGGGTTGGGCAAGGAGGTGGCTTTGAGTGATGTGAAAACCTGGCTGCCAGAAGTTGGACTGAGATCCACCAACTCATTCCACACAGCTCCCCAAACAGACACACTTCCTTTTCTTAGAAGCACAGATGCCTATATATATTTAAATCATTGCTCTAGTCAGGGGTTGCACTAGCTGTAAATTTTGAAAATGGGGGGAGGAGGAAGGCACTGAAGATTCCAGTATGTAATTTTTTCTTTTTTGGCTTATTAGATTATACCCTTGTTTGAGAACTAACTGTTCTTTTACTTGGTGTCCTTTTGGCAACCATCTCTACCTAGCAATACGTGGGTGTGTGCACTCCTCCAAGTTTGCTTGTACTTGCATAGCGAGTTCAAATGAAATACAGCTCAGAAATTGTACTCCCGCAGTCCAGGAGCAGGAGTATTTAGAGCAATTAATCACTAAAATGAAGAAAAGGCAGTGACTGGCACTGTAGAGGAAGAGAAAAAAAAAATGTTAACTCAGAGGACTACTGAAACGTGCTCAAAATACACAATCCAGAGAGGAAGCAGCACGTCTGCCTCAGCATTACAATGACGACAGCTGAACATCACAGCAGCTCGGAGTTGTGCTGCTCACAATCAAAATTCTTCTGCGGGGCGACACAGCCAGGAGAGTGGATTTGGCCAGTTCCTTCTTCCCTGAGGCAATTTTACTCTCTTCAGCCACACAAGTAATAACAACAATATTTAGTACTCCCTGAGCATGGTTTAACCCAGAGAACAGCTCCAGGAAGCCCTGCCCCCAGACTGAAACCAGATGCATCAGCGTTATTTGTGGCACATTTGCAAGAGCGACTTCCCTCCTTAGAGGTCTGTTTCAAGACACCCAAAGCTGGAAGGTGTCCACAAATCCAGCTGAAGTCACTAAGAAGTATCTGGGCTTGGAAAATTAGGATTGCAGATTATTGATTGACGACCTGGCTTCGACGCCATAGGTCTAGCATTTCTACTCAGACATTGTCTAACCCTGCTGAAGTATGACTGCTTCCACAGCCAAATACCTCCACAGGTCAGAACAGTGGGAGAGTTGCAACTCTCCCACCAGAGTTTTAACCCCGAAGGTTGCAGAAAAGTGTTGGTGACCATTAAAAAGAGCTGTGCTACTAATGAGGCTGATGCTAGGATGCTAAACCTAGTGCCAAGAGCACACAAAACCAGTAGGTTCAGGCAATACTGTGCTGGGATGCTTCCACCCTGCCTGGGTTGCGGCTTCGTGAGCTGCGTGAACCTCTTGTGTTGTATTAGACCGTGTTACAGATAGCTGTGCAGTGCAGATAACCTGGGAACGTATGGCAGTGCTTATCTCTGGAGGCTTAAAAAATCAAATATGTAGCTTTAGACTCTTTCAGAAAGGACAATGCATTCCGCATCCAGATCCCCACGACTATGCAAGGCATAAGGAAAGCCCTCAGCCAAGGCCAATTACCACTGGCATGCCAGGGAAGGTTAATCAAGCCATAACTGTTCTAAATAGCACTCACACAAGCTGCCATGTTCTATACCTGCAGGCTACCACAGCCAGGTGGGATATCCTCCCCTATCTTGAAAAAAACATCAAAGGAAACCAAGGTCAACACCTCTATTCCGAACAGCACAGTACCTCAAGAACTTCACCCTTCCCTCTCTATTGACTTCTCTTTTCCCCACATCTTCAAGCTTTTCATGACCACACAGGCCTGCTCCATCTTTCCCAGCTCCCATTTCTCATCACCCACTTCCCCATCTGCAATGCCGTTTGTGCCAGCTGTGACTAGCATTTTTTGGCTTCTTCAAAAAATGTCTCCAGGCATTGTTCCTCACAGCATCTTGGACACAAAAGATGTCTCTGAACTAACCCACAAGGCCAGTATCTTTCTTGGGATAAATTCTTCAGCTATTTAGAGATGGTGGCAACTGAGAGCAACTAGCAGAACATAATTGTTATTATTTTCATTATTTCTTCTCCTTCCATCCTCTTACTTTTTGCACTCATTTGTGTTTTGTTTCAAAGCAACAGTAGTTTCTCCAAGGCAGTGACTTACTCCTGTGTTTTGCAGGTATTCATCAAGCTCCTGTGAATATCAACAGGAGTTGGTACTTCGTGAGTCAGTATGCAGAAAGAGCTGGTTTAACTTCTATGTACAAGCAGCCCAGCACCTACTGCAGCTTTCATTAATACTTCACGTGGTGACTTACTCCCTCAGGGCTAACAGGAGAGGAAAATCTTCCAAGGAAGCTTGTGTGACAGGTAGCTGAAGAGGTGGATTACCAAACGACTCAGAGTTACAAGGCACCTGTACCTCTTTTTTTTTTGAACTGTCCTGAAAGGCTTATTTTTCACATATTCTTCAATGACTTCACACCCCAACCAACCTGTTTTCTAAAGCCGTATTTGGCAGATACGAGCTTATTTGGCTTGGAAACTAGCCTCCTAAGTGCAAAAGCTACTTTTGAAAATGGAGCTTTAGTTCTGTGGTCTTCTAGACACTTTTTTGAAATTACCCTGAATTTCATGCTGGTACAGAGCCCAGTGCCGCAGGGCTTGAATCCAAGGACAGGACCAATCATCATGACTGGCTCTAAGTTTCAGCAAGTGTCAAATCAGAAGAAAACCAACATCAAATCCAATCACAGATATAGCTGTGCTGTTGTCACTGCCAAGTGGTGAGGCACACAATTCAGCACATAGCAACTCACCTTCTTCCCAGGTGGGTCTTACAATCTGTGCTGAGGACCACACCAGCAGCAACCCACTTGGGAAGGCTAAATCTAGCCGAGATATAGCTGCAGTAGGTTGTGATTTTGGAGCAGATGCACACTGGCATCTCGAAGACTTCAGAAGATAGCAAACAGGCACAAAGGATAGGGTTGCATGTAAGGTAGGTACCTCCATTGGGTTCCCTGTATCATTGGCCCCCAGTCTTTTTAGAGGAATCCTCAATGATGCCAGATGTGGTGCCTCTGCCTCATCTCTCCCACCCCATGCTGAACTCAAGTCCACTGCATCACTGCCTCCCTACCCTTTCCTGAAACTACTGGCTCCTTGTTACTTTGGTGGACCAAAGCTAGGCCACTGCTGCCTGACACTGCAACAGCCCTGTTATTGAAGAGGTCTCACAGCTCAAGCTCAGCTGAAACGAGGGGTGGGTGAGAAAGGGGTGGGACTAAGTATGCAGCAGGGTGGGGGCTTCTGCCTACTCAGCCCTGACACAACCCTGCTACTGTTATTGTCATGGTGATAGCCACCAGCCACACTGCAACAGTTGGCCCTTGACTCCAATTCCTGTTGCACTGGGACTGAAGGAGAACGAGTAGCCAAACCTGCACCACCTCCACCTCCTGAGTGCTGCCACCTCTCTCTCCATCAGGCCCCCATGCCCAGCACAGCCTCCAGACCCTGGAGGAGGCAAGCCCGAGCCTTGTGACTACGTTCGCCTCCGCTCATTCCAAACAGGGGCTCAGTCCCTCTTATACTGCTGCTTACCTCCTCTTCCCCAAACTTGGGGAACATTCTCAACAAAGTTCCCCAAAATGATGCCTTGCAGTCTCAATGAATTGGTATCTTCTGACAAAAATATTTCATCCTCAGACCTCCAACCAGCTCTGAAAAGGAGCTTTACTGATCTCAAAATGCATGTACTGCTTTCCAGCTAGATATACAGTGCAGGTTGATGCAGGCACGTGTGCTCCACCATCTTGCCCCTTGCTAAGACATGTATTTGGGATTACTAAGTGGACCCAGTCATCAATCAATTCTCCCTGCGTCGCTTCTATTTTTTTTAACCTTCTGCTTTACAGCAACAAAGCAAGAAAGTGGAAGTTTTCCACTACCCAACTGTCTGGCCCTGAGCTTGCTGGTCCCTTCCTAGGGTGCTCTGTAATAAATAAAGTGTGTACAGTGACATGAAGACTGGAGGATGCTTTGCAGCTGAATGGGGATCTCTGTTCAAGCAAAGGTTTGTCCGTCATTAGATCAGCCCACGGGTGAAATGAAAGTGTGGTGGCATTAGTGAACACCCCACTAGAAGCAAAGAAAAGACTGCAGACCCACAGATGAGTCACGAAATCTGTCTGTTCCAGTGCTCTAATTACATTGCTCATCCAAGAAAAGCCTCTTTTGGAGCCATTAGGTCAGAATCTGTTCTCCCCCAGCTGTAAATCCCTCATAACTCAGTGAAGTCAATCGATTCATACTGGTGTAAGCAAAATCAAACGCAGTGCGCTTGCACAGCCTTTGATCTTTCTGTCTCCCTCTGACCACAAGCTCACAGGATGCCATTAAAGAGACAAGGAACCCGGGCTCCCAGGTCTCGTGCACACTGCAGGCACTCTGAGCAGTAAGACTGACATCAAGCACTGCAGTTGGGAAGTGAAGAAGCCAGAGGAGAGACAAAAGCCTTCCGTCTCCCCTTCAAGACGAAAGGTTGTGGACCTCCCAGAGGGCCTACGGACACTTAGACGTGTGAGCACGTCACATGAAAAAGTTACATACAAAAGAAAATAAATTATCTATCTGTCTATCCATCTCTCAATCTACATTTCAAGTAACCTATCATTCTAATAGAAAAGCAAGCGCTGTGAAGCACAGCTCCTGTGGCTTTCCAGCAGCCTCAGTGAGTGCGCACACCTTTTCTGATACCCACAACTAAAACACTGGGAGACTGAAGACCACCAAAACCAGACATTTTTGTTTCAGGAAATCGCCTGAATGGAGGATCCCAAGCAATAGTCCATTTTGTCCTAATAGACGTTTCCAGCTTCTTTCTCTTCTTCAAAGTCTCTACCAATGTGCTGTGCAGGAAAACTTGCCAGCCTCTCCTTGGCAAAGAGCTCTGCACTATGAATGAAAGCAAAAGCCACCATTCAAAGAACACGGGATGTTCCCCCAATATTATGTATATTAGGCAAGCAACCAAAGAATGGCCCTGGGTCACAGGAGCATTTCCTTCTTTTAAATCTAACACAACTTCCACTGAGATGGGATGACATGGTCTTGTTGAGAAGATAATCAACCACCTGCTTAGTCCACAGCCCTGTCTCTTGCTTCCTGGATCAATAGGGACATCAAGTTCTCAAAGGAAGAGGAGAAGAGGGAATGCCTTCAGCAGCCAAGAGTAGCTTGGCTTGAACAAATTCAAAGAATCACAGAATCATAGAATGGTTAGGGTTGGAAGGGACCTCAAAGATCATCTAGTTCCAACCCCCCTGACATGGGCAGGGACACCCTCCACTACACCCTCCACAAAGCTTCATCCAACCCGGCCTTCTCTTCAATAGAGAAGCCTGCAAAAATAGCTTGAATGTTACCAATTGTGTTGGAAGACGTGAAGAGTAAAGGAAGAAGGCCATGAGGCATAAACTGGAAAGCATAAGGACATTCCTCTGTCTAGGATTCCCTCCAAGCAGAAGAGCAGCTGAGGAATACAAAGCTTTTACAATGCAGAAAGCTGAAAGGCTGTCCCATCTTGGACGTCCTGAACCTAACGCTTGTTCTTGCAAAGTCATTTTTTAAGTCAGTGGAGATGACTCAGGAAAAAAGAGCTTTTGAAGAGTTGTTTCTAATAATATTGTAACACCCATGAATATATATCCATTTTGGATATATATTACACTTCTTTGGTTCAGTTAATGCTCTTTTGGGGGGTGGAAAGGGAAAAAAACCTCTTCTGTTATTTATCATCAATCTCTGTCAGGCCTTCTATCCCAGAGCCTGCATTTAACAGACCATCTCCAAGTTCTGAAATGAGGTCCCTGTGTTATACATTTTCCACAGCACTGAAATGTGTGCAGTATGATGGAGAAAGACAGAGATAACTGTAAGGGCTAATATGGAACTGTATTGATTTTGTTGGTTATATGATGTTTATTTACTTTTTTAAGCCCTGTTTGAGAACATTTTCTGTTCCTTTCAGGCTACTGCCACATTTTACATTCGCTACAAGAGCTAATATTGATGCTACATTGTGTGTGTGTGAATTTGTTGGGTGAGTAGGAGGAGATGCTTCCTTCAAAATACAGGCTCTCTAGACCAGATTCTGCACACATTCATCTCCGTTTAAAGACAACAAATACATCAAAACAACCAAGTTCCACAGGATTTTCAGAGACCAACTGTGATCAGAATCTGTCCCAGTCTGTCAGGGTCCACCATTTTTGTCTGTTGGGAAAGACGTAGGTGTTCTCTCCCACGCCCTGTTGATCGAAGTGGGTGGGAACGCAATACCACATGGGAATAAAAAAGCAGCTTTACGGTGAACTGATATATGAACAGGAATTAACAGGGAGGTGGGAAGGGAATGAATCAGCCAGTCCCAGTGAAGACAAAGAAATTTTTCAGACACTACTCTGGATCTCACCCACTCAGACATAGCATCTTTTCTTGGCCCTTGTGATACATCATCTCTTCCTCTCATAAAAAACTAGTATTGAAGTATCAAGAAAACCTGTAAAAATGACCCCGCCAGGAGCAGATCAACTGATCCTACACTCAACCAGTGATGTACCGTCAGTCCATGGGTGCCGAGTCAGCCCAAGGCATTCAGAATTGTCTGAGTGTAAATGAAGTCCGGATGAACACTGAAGTCTAGAAGTTACAGAACTCGACCAAAGTTTGGGCATCTGCACTTCCAGAATTAGGGAAGAATTCATCCAAGGCATGGAACATGAAGAAATACATGGTCATGATTTCTGAGATTATTTCAAGAATGGCATGTATCTATCTTATTGTTATGGTATAAAGACCCAGACTTCAAACCCACGGAGCGGGAAGGAGGTTTTGAAAATACAAAAATGGGGGCTGTACAAAGTCTTAGAGGGCTTTTCTGGAAAAAAGTGCATTTGGGCTTAAAATCTGCATAGTAAATTATCTGTTCTCCCCTTGGTGCAGGCAAGTAATTCCTCTCACTTTAATGGACAATTTTATGGCTGCTAATAACATTTGTAGCTAAGATAATGACAAGGATAATCAAATCCCATGCTTGAGGGCATAAACTGATTGCTGCGGGGGTTAGCAACGAAATCACCATCGCCATATATTGCACAGGTGTATTATGGGATAGATTTCCCTCCTCCAAAGCAGAAAGGCATTGGTGTCTGCCAAGATAACAGATTGGATGATTGTCTGTGTTATGGAAATTGCTGGTTTGTATGGATGGGATTTAGGGAAAGAGGAGAAACCTCTTTGTTTCACCATGACAGAATTTGTAACCCAAAATGCAAAATGAGCAGGGGTTGCAAGATGCATTTTGATGGCTGTTCTAGTAGAACAGCTCTTTTAAAGGCAAGTTCAGCCTTGACCGTAATGAAGTCCACTGCCAGATAGCAAATGTTGCTGTACATTTAACATGGTACTCGAAAACATCTGGACTGGGAGAAACCTCAATAAACTACTTATTTGACCTGTTTCAGGATGCTTAGATCATCAGTCCATCACTTAAGGGTTATTTAACTCATCAATCAGCTCCTATATAGCAGCTATCACCCACCCACTCCTAGGAATACATGGCTTGAAGGGACCTCAACAGGTAACCTAGTCCATTCAGATCTAAGCAGGCTGAAGTATACCAAGCCCATGCATTCTGGACAACTGTTTATTCCATTCAGATAAATATCCTACTACTGGCATTTTGGGGGTTCCTTACATGTTACAGTTGTTTTCACAGCTGACAATGAACCTACATCTACCTGCAGAGTAAACCTTGGGTAGATATGTAGAAAAAAACTTACCACTGTCCTCTTTACAACAACCTGTCACATGTTTGAAGACTGTTATTATTCCTCCCTTCATATATTTCTTTTTTAAACTAAACGACCTCTGTCCACTCCATGCTGAATGCAGGTCAAGTTTTCTCTTAGCATTTTGATTTTTCTGTTTCTTTCTCAAAACACTGTGTGCTCAAAACTGGACTCAGTTTTCAAGCTGAAGCCTTACCAATGCCAACAAAACATAATAGCTGCCTTCTGTGACTTATATCCAAGACTAGCCTGTTTAGAACATCTCCCACCATATAGTCATACTGAGACTGCAATCCACTTTACCAGCGTGATGTTGCAGTACTTGCATCTAGTCAGTTCATAGCATCTTTCTGTGTGTGCATTTGATGGTTCCTTCTGCAGTGTAATACTTTGCACTTATCTTTTTATTGAACTGCATCATATTGATTTCAGACCATTTCTCCAATTTATCAAAATCATTTTGTATTCTGCTCCTGCCCTCTGAAGTGCTGGCTGCCCCTCTCACAATTAGCATGTGTACTCGCTGTTCTATCAACCAAACCATTAATGAGAAAATTGAATAGTACCAACCACAAGACAGACCCTTGTAAGACTGTACATGTTAAGTCCATCCAATTTGACAGAAAACTACTAATACATATTTTTGCTTTTTTTTTTTTAATCCAGTTGTAAAATTATCTAGTGCAGATTTAGCAGGGGGAAAATGAGTTTGTATTTTCTGCCCCATTTACAACCACCTGCACAGTGTATGCAATTTTCACATATGTGGTTAAGTCCAGCCACAGTGCAATGCAATTTTCACATATGTGGTTAAGTCCAGCCACAGTGCAACCTCTAGTCCACACTGTGTGTGCATCCAGACCTTGTAATTCAATCCAGTCTATGTTTTGCTACTCTAATTATGAGAACTCAATGCTATTATAATGCCACATATGTAACAGACATCAAGACCTGCTGCTCCCCCACTATCAGCTACACAAGCTACTCTATTGAAAAATAACAACCCAGAGAAGTCCGACGTGAGTTACTCAAGAAAAAAATTTGCAATCGTTCCGGCTTGACCCTTGTTATCCCTTCAGCACTTTCACACTGATTGTTTAACAGCTTGGCCAAATATCTTTCTGAGTATCAAATTTAGGTTGACTGAGCATTAACTCCCCATGTTCTCTCATGTCCCTTTTTTAAAGATAGGCAGCGTGTTTGTTTTTCCCTGCAACAGCCACTGGTAGAGCTGTTCAAACAGCAGCCATAAAAAACTGGTGACGCTGCTGACAGTGAACAGTTGCTGCTTAGAGAAGAGGTTTGATTCTTATCCAGATATTCAGCTGGAGACCAAATTGTAGGATGCACCGATAATCCCTCAGGGAAGCAGGAACCTTCAGCAAAAAAGGACAAGATAAACTTACATAGATCTCAAGCAAGATCCAAGACAAACTTCAAACAGTCTGTGTGTGTACAGAACCATTAAAACTAAGGCAGGAGGAGGCTAGTCCATACCTTGCCGCAAGGCAGGGACAGTATGCATAGGTCATTCTTGACAGATGCTTGTCTATCCTGTTCTTCAAGACCTAGCAAAGAACAGCCCACACCCTCCCCAGGCAATGAATTTCAGTGTTTCACTAACATCATTGCTAGAAAGACTTTTTCTCTGTGGCCAGTCTAACTCTCCACTGCCGTTGTTTAACAGCTTTTCTTGTTCACTGTACTGCAGTCACGTTCTTCAGGAACAGACCATGGTTTTGATCAGATTTGAAAAGCTCCCCAGACTGGATGCTTTTCAAAGAGATAATGGAAATATTTTTTAACTGCTCATCACCCAACCTGCAGTCAGGTTTCAGCCAGTCATCCGAATTAAGACCCACCTATGCTCAAGAGCCAGCAACTTCCATTGTGATATCTATCACTGGACACTCAGAGCCAAACTTGCATCCCATGCATGTACCTCTTCAGTACCACCAGCCTTTACTGTAGCCCATCTTGACAAAAGAAAAAACTACTGAAACCTTCAAAAAAAGAAATCTATGTCATACCAAAATGCCAGCTGCTGACCAACCTACCTCGTAAGGACGTTGACTTCAAACGTCATACAACAGCAGCAATGTAGTCACTGAGGCTTTATGAAAAATTATCTCTGGTGCCAGTCCAACCATTCAAACCAGAGCTGAATGGAACCCATACAGATTAAGCTATCACAAGCATGGGAGTTGTACAAAGGCTTCTAAATGAAAATATAATTGCGGGTGGATATTTGGGAAGAAAACAAAATTGAAGCCGTTCTGAATCACGTCTAGTGCTTCTCAAGCATTAAAATAAAACTCTTGGATGTGCAGTATATTCATGAACTGACTTGTAACACTGCTAATTTGCCTCTGTTGGCCTACATCAGTAGGTATCAGCTTATGCTGTTACCTCTGACTGGCAGAGTGCACTCATTAAGGCAAACACATTGCTACTAAAGCCCTAATTGTTTTGAAAAGTGCCCTTTAAATAACAGGCCTTTTACTACTAGGCAGGATGTGTTTTAAGAGCAAATCATGAGCTTAAGCCTTTGCTGCCAAAAGACTGAATGATCACTTATTTGTTTGTCAGAGAAAAAATACAAGAAAAGAATGCAAAAGCTGATAGGGCATCAGTACAGACTGAACAGCTACCATCTCCTCCCTCTTCTTGGGCTGTTCATTCCCACATGAAACGGCAAAGGACAGGAGAAACTGAAGGAGAGAGTTTGAGAAGATCACCGAATTTTTAATGTATCAGTTGAAAGATCAGCTGAAGAATTCAAGTCAAATCTCTGGGATTTCCAGGTGATTCCGACGGCACAGATCCAGTGTCGTTGTTTTAACTATCAGTTGCCTAGAACTAGCTTTATCTCATTTCTAACACACCTAAGTAATACTGAAAAAAAGGATTGCAATGACAACTCATATTTGGTGTCCAGGAGCAAAGAAACAGTACATCAGAGACTTCGATGGAAGATGTGGCAGAGTGATGGTGGGTAGATCCCTTTAAATGTTGAGAGAGACTCTTGCTCCCCAAATGTTGGTCCCCAGACTTCCACATCCCAAAATATGCATTTTTCCTATTTGGCAGTCTACGGCAATCCAGTTTTTTGGCAGTCTAGTATATTAATTACATAACTTGTATATAACTATGTCTAGTTACAAACATAATGCTGAAAAGACATCTTGCTACTATTTCTAGTCCTCAGCAGAAAATACTATATGCCTTATCCAGTAAGCAACTCTTCTAAAATTCCTAGTTTACTTCTGGAAGCCCAAGAAGTTCCCAAAGGCCATAAAAACTGCAGTGGAGCACTAAGATGTCAAGTCACCTCTGCAGGTATGAGGTGTTTCTCTGATGCAAGATTGTAATTGCGAGCTCAGTCATCTTTACGTCATGAACAGTATTAGAACGTTTCAGATGCAGTATCTTACATGACAAAGCCTGCATGTAGAGCCTTATGGTCAGGGTTCCATGTCCTTCCTGCTGATGGAGTTCACTTTATAGCAGGTCCTCTAGCTTCCAGAGCAAAGTTAACCTAAGCACCAAACTGCAGATTTTTAAAAATTATTACTGCCAATAATACTATATTCGCTGAGTGAAGTCAGACCTGTTTTACCATACAGTCCAAACTATTAACAGCTGGCAGCTGGATTCAATGATCTTAAAGGTCTTTTCCAACCCAAATGGTTTGATGATTCTAACAGCAACTGTTCATTAGTTCAAGCAATGGAGGCCTAGACCTTTGAAACAAGAATATTCAACATCTTTTCCTAGTGTGTCTGGTCCTGAAAAGTTCCAGATTGCTGTGAAATGCAGCAAAGTGACAACTCAGAACTCCATGTGGTCACGGGTTTGTTACTACCGTTCATTTCTGATACAGTTCCCATAGCAATGGCCTGTGATGTTTCAAACATAGGAGGAGGACATCCTCTCTAGAGAACATCAAAAGAAAAGAGAATGGATGAAATAAAATATTCCATCTGCACCCAAAACACCTCTGTAATGAGTTAATGGTAGCGTACATCGGAAATTGCTGACAGTGCCAATTGCCTTGGGAGTAGATCTCTTTTACGTCTACCTTCCCTTCAATATGTCAAGCATATCCCTAAATTGGAGTCTACGAACATTTCCTCGCAGCTAATCTCCTGCACTATACAATTAAAGAGAGCTGCTGCAGGTTTCATTCATCAATCCGTGCCCTAAAGCTCTCTGTGAAATTTTCCTGTCTGAGAAGGCTCACGCAGCTAGAGAAGGGAGTGATCCTCTTCTGTCACGGGAGAGCAAGGAGACAATCAGCTTCCCATCAGATATCTTTTAACCCCACTACTTCCCTGCTTTTCTCTGAAGCTCTTCTTTCTTGCTGGTGCAGGGAATTGAAAGGACAATACTAGCCTGTTCCCTCCTAATCATCCTAACAAGTAACAAATACAAGTCCTTGATAGAGATACATCTAATCATCTCCCTAATGAAAGCGGCTAAAAAGGATACTGAACTCTTTAATCAGCTGATGACTGCATTAGCCTCGTGGCAATTGGCCAGATATTTTTTAAAAATGGTCACTTAACTCCTTAAAAAGAAAAAAAACTGCTAAGAAACTTAAGAGGTTCTTTCCGCAAAACAGAAAAGAAGGAAGTGTGCAATACATTTCCAAAAAAAAAAAAAAAGTCTTAGTGGATCAGAAGAGGTTGTTAACTGTCTGGCAGTAATGATAGAAAGTAAAAACAAAAAACACCAAAGCAAATAAATGGAATAAAAAGCATCAACATTCCTCCTCAAGATTTCTCTTTGCTCTAAGTTTAAGGTATGCAGCATGCATGTAGTTTAGCCTTTCACTTTCAATTAAAAAAGGAAAATCAGTATAAATGCCAAAGTCAACATATGCTTTAACTCCACAAACTCTATTTGCTTCATTATTAAAAAAAAAATCTGAAAACTGCTATTACAGACATTTCCCAGGAGTTGGTTTGCTATAGAATATAGCTCCTTGCATTGTAGAATTCATGCCAAATTATGGCCTGATCCAAAACTACTGTGACTCAAAATATGCTCTCTGTTATTTACAACAGACTTTGGATCAGGCCTTAATTTCTAGGGGTGTTTTTTGCCTAACATTCCCTAATCCATAGACCCTCTCACTTTAATCAAAGAAACTGCCGTAGCTACACCACCACCAATATCAATGTTAGGTGTAGCTAGTCAAGTCACAGACACCTGGTAGGGTATAGGTGACCTGGGGGAAGGACTTTATCCATATATTTTATCTTGAAGTCGGCAGATTCCATGGACTATAATTCAGAGAAGGTAATGAATTCAAATTAATTTGCATCACAGCAATTGACATATATGAAATTTCAGAGTAGTCCATGGCTTCACTCAAAAATATCCACAAGCCAAAAAGAGATGAATAGGCCTGCTACACACAGCAAACATCTGTTGCAAGTCCATAGTAACCTGTTAGTTCAACTTAGAAGCAGCAAGGACTCTTACTGATCAGTTCTGCATCACCAGCAAACATCCTTGCTAGCATCTGTTACAAGGGAAGTGGATATTTCATGCGGCCTTTATCCAAATCCAGCCAAGGATCTTCAGTAAAATCCAAAGAAACTGAGTACCTAAAAACCTAAAGGGCCTTTGACAGAAGATGCATAGTAAAAACAGAGATAATTACCCAGAATTGTATACGTTCCTTCACGTAATAAAGCTCCAGGTTTTGCTATTATTGCATGTCAGAAGACCCAAGCTGCAGGAGTTTGCTAATACCACCTTGAATTCATTACGGATCTCTGCCTTTGGTTCATCTTCACTGTTTAATCTGGCTATAAACTAATGCCATGTGGTCTGAAAGAGAGAGAAGTGAGCTGTTCGGCAATTAGAAATAGTTCCCAACCTGAACCTTCAGAAAGTCATTTCATCTTCTTGTCTCTAAATGAGGATAATTTTTACACAGAGGTGTTGTGAAGATGAATCACCTAATGTCAGTACAGCATTCTGAATATAAAGTGCTGTGTAACTTCAGCTCGAAGCCATGAGCATGGCTTTCAGCATTTATGAAGGAATATGCTCTGGCATTGAAGGAAGTAAGCACCTCAGCTCAGATTGCCTTCAAGGGAAGAAAACAGCATTCTCGTCCTTGCTGTGTTCCAGATCAGCAGCGTCTGTCCCAAAACCCATGGTGTCCAGAAGGAAAGCTCCCCGTTAATCAGTTTTCCTTTAGATCAAGCCTCACAGATCTGATGCTGTTCCCAGAGAAAGCAAAGGGATTTTTATTCTTTTTAGTGGAAGCAGGCATAAGCCCATAGCTAATGGCTAAACTTCTTCCTTTATTCTTAGTCTAGAACACTTCCTCTCCCTCCAAGTTCTGCCCTGTAAATTTCTGCTTGCTGTCCTTGTATCAGCAGGATCATTTTCTTCTTCAGCTAACTTCTTTCCCAAAAGACTCACCGACACCTCTAACTTATAGCCTTGTCTGTGGGCAAACACAGATATTTCTATGCTGACACTTGCAAAGGCACGTAAATGGTTTTCCTGCATAGAAAAATAATCAATAAGAAAAGAATATATAGTGGAGAAAATGGAATTTCAAAGATCTTTCGTTTTCTTTCTCGAGAAAAACAAGCTAGCCCAGGAACTATCAGAGCTCAAGACGTGGAAAAAGGAAGAATCAGAAAATCATAGAACATACGGGTAATAAAGACTTCAAGAAGTCAGCCAGTCCACCTTCCTCCCCAAAGGCAAAGCAGCTATAGCTTAACCATTCCTGACAGAATTTTGTCTAAACTCTTTTTAAAATACTCCAACGACAGACATTCCACAGTCTTCTAAGGTAATCTCTTCCAGCACGCAACCACTCCGACAGCTGGAAAGAGTTTCCTCATGCCTAATCTAAATCTCACTTGCTTCAGTTAAGAAAGAAGCTATGAATAGTTAGGAGGAAATCAAAGGGCACCAAATCCTAAAAGACTACAAGACACTAATTTCTCAAGCTTGGTTACACTAAGAAAATCTGCTGACTCCATCACTCAGCTGAGTGGCTAGAGGCTTCTCGATGCTTCCCCAAAATCGTTTTCAGAGTCTTACCGGACATTGCTTTTGCACTGCTAGTAAGCAGGAAATGCAGTTCAGCATCAGTCTGAGCTGTATTTTTGCCTTGCTTATCAGTGATTTCTAAAAAGATTTTGCTAATGTGTCTCTGGCTGGAGTGTGAGACACCATTGCAAAACCAGTTTTCAAGAACTCAAGAACTGTTTCTATAAGCATGTGAGCAAAGTAGCCACAAAGTCCCCTCTGTGTGAGCAGAACACTATTTTGGATATTCTTTTTTTAAAAAAATAAAATAATTGCCATAAGACAACAAATATAGTGTGAAAAGACCTTGCAGATTATTTTAGTTATCCAGGGGAGCAAAATCCTACATATAGTTCATTGTCATGTGGCTCGCTGAAGCTGACCTCCTCCTTGCCTGGGAGACACCACCAACTGATCCTGATGAAGTCCTGATCATCCAGTATTCTCCACTGAAGCTTCAGATGGTGTGAATGAATAGATTCATTACTTCAGTGCATCTACACACATTTGTATCACCAGAAAATCTTGCTCTCCACTTTTCACCTCAGTTTAGTAATAATAGAGTGGCTTTAATCTACTCCATGCTTGTTTGTTTATGAGATATGACCTTCATGGTCCTGGTAAGTCATGAATGTAGCAGTTAACTGAACAAAGCATTGGTGTCTTTATTCTCTATCTTTCCCTCCCTTATCTCGTTTTCTTCCTTTTTTTTCTTTCTTTCCTTTCTTTCTTTCCATTGCAAATTGTCCATCTGCCATGATACCCTACTCAAAGCTTTTCAGTAGACTGCCTTTAAATATTACCATCCATCAAAAACGAAAAGCAGACTCAAAACATCAGAGGCTGATCTTAAAGGAAGAGTAATATTGACAAAATAATTCACACATAAACACACTTATGTCTTTTCCTAACCCAAATCAGAGACATTGCAACACCACCAGCTTAGTATTTTGATACTTATTTTACAGAAGGGCAAAATGATGCAGAGAAGGGATATGGAGACTTAACTATTATCCTGAAATGGATTTAACCATATGTTTGCTTAGTTCATTAATGCAGATTCAAACTCCCTGTCAGGCCGCCGTCTGCCAGAACTATGCAATCTCTTCATCTCGATGCAGACAGTTCCTAAGTGCTTAGCTACTCAGTGGCCAAACAGCTGTCAATGAGTGGATATTCTGTTCACCATTACTGGTATTGTACCACACTCTTAAAGAATATTTTGTCTCTGTTCACCAGGATAGTTCGGTCACTGCTTGCAGTAGGTTTGAGGCTCAATACAAAGGCCTAAAAGCTAGAAAAAGAGACTAGCAATTCACAGCACACACTGTCTGAATTTTGTTCTCCTTACAGTCACTTCTCAGGAAAATAAATAAATAAATAAAAATCCTCAATCTGTTTGTTGTTTCAGTTCATTCTAGGGTGACATAAACAGCTTTCAGTTCTTTACATTCTACACAAGCCTCCAGAAATATTCAGTGTTTACTAGAGCTCGATGGTGTTAAATCAAGTATGACTATCACCCTTTAAGGCCTAAATGATGGAGTGATATCCATACCAATAACACATTTTGACAGTGTTGACACCTGCTTACATAGAAGCAGTTTACTCATTCCTATAAACCTGTAGAAAAGGGCATTAAAACTTAGTAGGAATTCTAGGAATTACCTTTAGTTTTCAAAAGTTGGTGTTTTCATTCATAGTGTCCAGCCTCTTGATGAACTCTATGGTGTATTCTACAGTATATCTCATAAAAGACAAATAGCTGGATGGAGAACTTGATTAAATTGCTCTCTGTCATCATTTTGGCTGTGTAACTGGAAATGACTGTGTAATTGGAAACAGATAGGAAATTATACTAGCTAACTCTGAAGTGAGAACAACCCCAAAATAAGCTCAGCAACTGGTGAGAGCCAAGAACAGCTTATTAGTTCTTTTCGATCACCTAAAAACTTCCACAGAACTCAAACATGACTGAAACTTTGTGAAAGCAGGGTATTATTCTTCTGCTAATGAGTTTTAAGAGCAGACTCATCGAATGTTGTAGCACTTGTCATTGTGGTGGGTTTTTTTGTTGTTGGGTCAGTTAAAAAAAAATAGAAAAAAAACAACATTGCACCTGAGGAGTAGAAAAAAATGTTGCGTCACAGGTGAAAAAAAAGAATTTCCATTGACTTGACCAGCCCTCGCTTCTTTGTTCACCACTCAGCTCGACAAGTGAGCAACAAGCCCCTACCACCCTCTACCAAAAGCCAGATGCCACAGATGAGAGGAAATGTGACCAAATCTCAGGCTCGCAGTTTCTCAGGCTCGCACTTTCCCACGCTCACGTCCCAACGGGTCGGGAAGGACGCGCTCTCCCGCACGGCTGCCGGGCGTGGGGCGGCCGGTGCGGAGCTGTCCGTTCAGCACCACGGCCCGGCCCGGCCCGGAGCTGTCCCTTCAGCACCACGGCCCGGCCCGGCGCGGAGCTGTCCCTTCAGCACCACGGCCCGGCCCGGCGCGGAGCTGTCCCTTCAGCACCACGGCCCGGCCCACCCCGCCTGGCAGTGCCGCGCTCCCGGTTCCGCCGCTGAAGAACCGGACCCTGGGCTGACCACCAACCGCTGCTGGCTCATGGTCCACGGCCACGGATAAATGCCTGCGAGTGAGTTAAAGCCCCAGTAGTTTCAATCAACACAGTGAAGAGGGGATCGCTTCAGACACGGGGCTGGCACGGCAGTATGAAGAACAATTAAGTTAGACATAAATCAGTCTGCTATCACATGCGTATCGCGTGGCCTCTGTGGTCCGCTGATTCCCACTGCACTTGTCTGAAGAGAAGTTTTGTGGAGATGGATGTACCACTCTAGATCAGGCAACAGAGGGTTTCATTCACACGGTTTTAAAAAATCAGCCTGAGATGGTTAGTTAGATGCACTTTTGCAGGAGCACCTACCGACTATGGCACGATCACTAACACATACACCACCGCATGTGCTTCTTGAAGTCTGTCTGGAAGGTTTCAGAGGGAGAAGGAAATGTATGTGAGAGCATACACACAGTCAGATTAAAAGGAAGAATCATCACAAAAGATTAATATGAATATCTAAGATCACTGCCCCGTGCAAGAAACATAGAGAAGAAATCTCTTATTTTCCTGAGAACTTAGATATAGAAAGTCTTGTTTTTTCCCCCTTTTGAACCAAATTATTTTAGGATAAGTAAGAAATAAAACTCTTCCATGTTCACTTTGACAGACTACCAGCAGATCAGATAACATCACGAAGCTACTTCTGTACTGAAGAGACGATACACAAAATAGAAGTGCGTTTGGCGAGATGCAGATAGCAACTATTAATAAACTTTTGAAAGACAGATCAGATATCCTCCTGGAGCAGAGTTTCCCAAATGAACAATCATTAAAGAACGTCTGTTCTTCTGCACCATTCTTTATTATCACTCTTCCTCCCAGTGGTTCCCCGTTGCCATACACATTTTAAATTTAAACAATTCTGACATCCCAAAGCACCTCTGCCTACAGAAATGCACACTATCCTCTGCGTGCTGAGGTGCTCCGAGCTTCCTAACAAACCCCAGCCCCTTGCAGGAGAAAATGCTAAAGCTTCCCAAGCAAGTCGTACTCATTTCCAGATAAAATACGATCAAAACAGCCAACTACTGTAAAACCAGCCCTTTCTACCTGTCATCGACCGAGCCTAAGAACACAGAAAGTATTGCAGCCACCTCTCAGGCAGAAGCATAGGGCACCGTGAGTACACTGGCGTGTGCAAGGAAGCCTTGTTGTAATACAGAGGGGCACAACAGTCCAGTATTCACTTAGCACAAATAAATGACAAGAGACAGATCAAAGAAGACAGAATCAGTGACCAAAGGAGGAGAGTTCTGACATCATAATGAAGAGCAGGAAATCTAAGTCATCAGCCACAGTTACATGCTACTTTATATTCTAGAACCTATTAATATATGTATTCCTATATATATAGTAACAGAAAATAAGAGATTATTCCCTAAAAATCTTATCTTTGTAAGGACAAATAGGCTTTATACTGTCAGATGGTCTTTCAAAGGAAATTTTTTACTGCCCCAGGTATAACACAGTCAAATGCGAACGTAAGTAAAACACTGCTCAAAGGCGAGCGGGCAGCACGTTCTGCTGAAAACTGTCAGTATCTTCAGGTGGCAATGTGCAAATTTCTTGTAACAAGCCCTAAATGGCAAAAAGATTGAGTCCTTCTGTATCAATAAGCGAGCCAGTCTTTCGTGTCCTGTTCAATATAACACGCTATCAAACAGCCACTGCTCTAGAGGTCTTTTCAGATCTCCCCAGATGTTAGGGGGGGAACATCTAGAAGTGCTGGGAGAAGAACGTTACCGACTGCCTCAGTAAATCCACCTTAACGAATACAAAACCAGGAAGAACAAAGCTGCTCATCAAGCCAAAGCCAGAGTTGTAGCACAGTTCCGTGTGCACTCTGCAGCCTCCAGTTATCGTGGTATTTATTTTTACGGCAGGGAAGCAAACTTTATGCGAAACGCTCCGCTTGAGCTGCGGGAAGCAGAGAAGTACAAAATGACAGCCTGTGGCTGTGTCCACTGACTGTCCCTTGACCGTCCTGGGAAATGGCACATCTGCAAAGCTGGGCAGCATGGATGTGACAGCGGGCATCATTTTGCCTGTCGGACCACATGCCCATAAAGAGGAGACGCAGACCGTGACCTGTTGGCACATCAGACCCTCCAGCTGCAACAAAAACTTCAGGAACACGTTGGAATGCCCAGGGGAGGCCCAGCGACGGGACCACAGCTGTGGGAACCCCCACCACCGCCCTTACCAACGCCAAAACAAAGTTTGCGAAAGCAGGGCTACGCTTGGCTACAGCAGGGGCTTTCCCAGCTGATGCAGTTCCCATGCCCTCATCGCTTTCATCCTCATCCAACTGCCTAAGTTTTCCCCGTGTCTCTTAAGCAAAGGTGCAAGCAGGAGCATGGCAACAGGGCCTCCTTCTTCATGAGGGGAACCCCAGGAGAGTGTCACCCTGCCTCTTCCCACCTCCTCCTTGCCACCCAAGCCACAGCTCAATGGCAGCCACCTGGCCAGCACCAATCCCCCCACCAGGCCAGCCTCACTGCTCTCCAGTCCCACCCAGGGGACACAGGCTCCATCTCCAGGGGAAGAGGTGCGGGACACGGTCAAGTCCAACAAGTGCCCATGAAGAGCAATGAATTACATAACACGGGAGGAAAGCCAAAAAACTCATCCAGCACTTAACCCTTTGCATGCCACAGCCCCGCTGCCCCTCTCCCTTTCTCCCAACCAGGGAGGCTTTCGCCCCAGCCCTGGCGCTGGCCCCAGACGGCCTCCCGAGGTGAGACACTCACCGATAGTTGTGATGACCGTGATGGCAAAGTAGAAGGAGCCGGCAAATTTCCACTGGACACCAGCACGGTGCGGCTCGGACTGCATGATCACCAACTCCAGCTGCCGGTAGTCCTCGCTGGTGATGTTGTACTTTCCCTTGAGCCGGATCTCCTCGGCTTTGAGTTTCTCCTCCTCCCGCATCTCGTTGTCGGACTCCAGGGCATCAAAGACGGCAGCCCCGACCAGCAGGTAGGTGAACGTGCAGATGATGAGGGACAGGGTCCGCACGTTCTGCCTCTTCATGGCCGCCAGCAAGGGGCGAGTGAGGGGACCATGTCCCCCCCTGGCCGCCCGGGGATCCGACAGGCCGCAGCAACCGCAGCAAGGGGGCAGGCGCCGAGGGGGCTGGCGGCGCCCGCCGCCGCCGCTGCCGCTGCTCCGGGGCAGCTTGCGCTGCGGCGGCGGTCGCTCTCCGCCCGCCTGCTCGGGCTCCTGGGAGGAGGAGAGGCACAGGAGGCTGCTGGGAGCGCCGGGACCAGGTGCCCTGGAGCCGAGAAACTCTGCGCAGGACCTGCCCAAACCAAGCCGTCCCAGTGCGCAGGGCCATCCAGGGCACCCCCGCTCCTCCCCAGCACGGAGGCCAGGGGCAGGGGGTCCCCGCCGCGGGAAGGGGGCGCTGGGCGGCGCCCCGACGAGGGACCGGCGGCCCCGGGCCGGAGTCCTGCGGCGGGCGGGTCCCCCCGCGAAGTTGGCGCGGCGGCGAGGGGAAGGGTCCCCCGCAGCCCGGGCGGGGCGCGGCGGGGAGGCGGAGGCCGCCGCCGTCCCCAAGTTTCTTCAAGCGGCGCGGCGGGGCCGGGGGACGCCGGGCGGCGGCAGCGCGCCCATCCGCGGGGAGCCGCGCAGGCGGCGAGGGGCGGCGGGCACCCGGGCTCCGGCCGTCGGGGGCGGTCCGCGGGGGCCCGGCCCGCCCCGGCCCCGGCTGCCTGGGTGAGCGCCGGTCGGGCGGGTCGGGACGGGCTGGGCGCTTTATTCCTTCCGCCGCGGTGCGAGGCGGGCGGCGGGGAGCCGGGCTGCTGCAGGTGGCCGCGGCGCGGGCAGCGGAGCGGCGTCCGGTGCGGCGAGGGCGGCGGCGGCGGCGTCAGGCGGCGGGCGGGGAGTTGGGGGCAGCATCCCCGGGCGCGGCGGGCCGCGGGAGCGCCGGGCCGCCGGCGTGGCCCTGGCGGCGGGCAGCCAGCGCCCCGCAGGAGCCGCGCCGAGCGGGAGGAGCGGCGCGGAGCCGCCCCGGCAGGCGGGCGGGGAGGCAGGAGGGCAGCGAGGAGGCGCCCGCCGGGCGAGCCGGCAGCCGTGGAGCACCTGCCCGGGGCAGCGGCGGGGCGGGACGGCGGCGGGCGCTGCCTCCGGCCTCGGGCTGCCTGGAGGAGCGGAAAAAAGCCGGCGGCTTCCCCGGGGAGAGAGCGGCCGGGGAGCGCGGGGAGGGGGCTCAGCCCCACGCGGACACAAAGCCAGAGACGAGGAGAAAATTTAAAAAAAAAAAAAAAAAAAAAAGGGGGGGGAGGAAAAAAAAAAAGCTACTTTTGCGGCTGCTCCCCCGGCGCTCGGGGCTGGGGCTGCTTTATTTAGGATGATTTTAGAACAAAGCCGTTAAGAAAAAGAGCAACCCTCCTCCTCCTCCTCCTCCTCCTTCTCCCAAGCTCTTGACATCATCTCGGGGAAAATCGAGCCCCGCGCCCCTCAGCCATCGCCTGCGCGTGTGAGTGTGTGTGCGAGTGTGTGCGTGTGTCCGCCCCGCCGCCGGCACGGGAGGCGGGAGCTCGCCCCGGTCCGCCGCGGGGAGCGGGTTAACCCCGTCGGCGCCGCCCTGTCAAGAAGCTGCGGAGCTCCCCCGGCGCGGCTCTGTCCGCCTCCCCCGGGCTTTGGCCACGCCCCGGCCGCCGAGCGGGGCCGGGCGGTGGCGGCGGCGGGGCGGGCTCCTGGCGTTCCCTTAGGGATACCCCGCAGCGGGGCGGCGGGGACGGGCCGGGACGGGTGGGCTGCCCCTCGGTGGGGACCGCCGCGCCCCGCGGTGGGGGCGGGAGCGAGCGGGGACGGAGGGAGCGAGCGGGCGGCGAGCTTACAACAGTCTTGTCCACCTCCCGCCGCGGCGGCACGCACCCCCGCCCCGCTCCCCGCACCCCCGGCCCCGCACGCCGCAGCGCCGCGCACACGCCGCCCCGCACACGGCGCGGCTTCGCGTTCCGCGCACGACGGCCCCTCCAGCCCGCGGCCGGCCGCCCCGCGGCATGGCGCCCACCAACGCCCCGCGCACGACACGCGGCCCCCCCGCGAACCGCGCCCCCGCCCCGCGGCACGGCCCTCTCCACGCAGCCCCTTCCCCAGCCACGGGCACCGTCTCCCACTTTCACCGTCAGATTTTCAGCAGCGGGTGCCACCGTAGAAGCTTGGGACTGCTTTCCTGTGTTTCCTGAGACAAGGCTGTCCCTTCGGGTGTCGCCGTGCCCGTGGTCGCTGTGGGCCCTTTCGTGCGCTGGAGCTGGGATTTGCAACCTTACACGGTGAAGTCTGAGCTGCTTCCGACTTCTCTGAGCTTCAGGTGGCATCCCCTAGTTTTAGGTCTTTCCAAATCCTACTACCCCAGGGCTCGTTACTGTCATCCTCCATCCCGAAAAGCAGCTCTACCTATCTCACTCCTGCCTACATGTTTTCTAAGGCCTTCGGATGCCTTTCCTGAGATACAAGTGGGCAATGGGAACCCAGCACCTTCCAAACGAATCAGATCTGTGGACTGAGAAAGACTGAAGCCCTCTAAAAGGTCCACCTCAGGCTGAGTAGACAAAACAGATCATAAAGCCCTTCATGAAACTCATAGAGGCAGGGAGGAGGAGGAATTAATTTTGTTAAATCAGCAAACAATATTTCACCCAGGGCAAATTCTGCGTCACATCTCCCGAGCATTACCAGAATCATTACAGCACTGCATGGAGCAGGAAGGTTTCACCTGTGGAAGGAAGCCTGTACGTAACAGCAATGGGGAGAAGGAGGGAAAAGAAGGAGAAAAGAGGAAATATCTGGTTTTGATCAACTCCTCCTTAAAAATAGAAGTCTGATTACCGTTGCCCGTTTCTGATTCCCCAAGGAAGAGCAGGAGAAGAAGAAGGATCTATAAATAGTTTTCAACATAGAGAATCCTATAGCAAAGTTGCTGGGAAAGATCAATAGCATGATTCAAGGAGGGCCTCAAATTACATCTCAGGGGAGGGAGGTGCTGAATGGAATTGATAAATGCGTTGCAAATGCTGTGTGTGTTGTGTGTATCTAATTAAGAGAGGGTGACTGGGATCAATAGCAACGAAGGAGCTGGTCTAAAAATAGTGCTCAGGCAAGGATTGCAACCTGCGGGCGACGGCTTAGATGGAAATGTCCCCTGGAGTAATTAACCTTTAGCTGGAAAGCGGTGGTTAGCATGGGGTCAAAGCAGAGCCTGTGGGCAGCTGGGAAGCAACGAGGTCTCCATGGGACTTCAGGGCACGGAGCAGCGTGACAGTCATGAAGGGTACAGGCAGGGCCACGAGCTCCCAGCCTTCCTCTGATCAGGCTGCAGTGTCAAGCTGCAGATTGGTGTAGCGCTTTCTGGAGAAATATCTTGGTATTAGCATTTTGCTGGGGTTGTGGAACAGGAAATATTTGTTTTTCTGTGTACTTGCAAACGTTTCAACATTGCTTAGAGGAAAGTCACAGACACTTTTTAAACATCTATTTACGTCTACAGTAATTTGATATTTTCTTCTTTTTTTGCAGACCTCATTGCTAAGAAAGTATCCACCTCTCTGAGGACCAGTCTCTGCTCATCCAGACTCACCAGCAGAACTCCATGTTTGAATTGCAGAGCAAATAACATCCAAAGACAAGTGTTCTTCAATCCTTCCATCTACAGCAGAGCAGTCAGGCAAACTTCAGGGAAAAGGATTGGCATTGGACAGGACGATCGATGGCTCAGCTCACAGGCTCTGCCAGAGTGCCAGGCTGAGCTGGCATCACCCGAGTGAGAGGCAGAGAAGAATACACCCAGGAACAGAAAGTTCGTTGTCAGCCTGAGTGCAGGCTTGGGACCCAGAAGTGTATGCCTGAAAGAAGAGGAAATCGTAAAGATGAAGAATCTAGAAAATGCCTTTTTGTAAAGCTTGCATGGAAAGGATGGGAGGGGTAAGGGATGAATGAAGAGCTTTCTGTCTTTAATATAGATGGAAGTGGCTAAAAAGATCTTTCCTGGCCAAAAGTTTTCTCCGTCAGTTAAAAAAAAAAATAGTATTTTATTCAGTGACTGATTGAGGACCTGTACAGTTGTAAATGGAGCTACTGAAGGAGCAAACCTTGATTAGTCACCAAAAGGAAAATGAATTCGAAGTGTCAGTATCTTAGTGTGTCTCAGTTAAGCCTACCTTGAAGGAGAGCAAGCAGGCTGGAAGATAGCCCTGAGCTGTGTAATGGTTGCCCTGGCTGCTGACAGCTGTGCTACCCCAACATTTGCCTACTCCCTCTACGAGAAGCCATGAGTAAGAAGTCACCCACGTCCAAGGTAAGAGTGTGTGGGTGCTGTTGTGTTATAGCAGCTCTCCTGTTTTACCTTGACTTCACTCTGCAACGAAGGCAAGAGCTAGCTGCAAGGCGACTGGCTTCTGAGTTGCTTTTGTGGACCTCTCCAGTCACTCCTGTTGACCTGTCAGAGATGCTCCTTCAGAGAGATCTAACATCTCTCTCTGCACAAGAAGGGGCTGAGAGCTGCCAATCCATGAGCTATCTTCCAGCTGAACCACAGGAATCACAACAAACCAGATAAGGAAAAAAAGCCCTTAAACCAGAAAATAACTGAAAACATGATCAAAGCTAGAAAGAAAAAGAGCTAACCTGTTTATTTTTCTACACAGGTTATCACGAAACCATTTTCTTTCTTATGAAACAGTGACACAAAGATGGCTGGAACGGCAGTTCTGGTTCAGGGCCAAGGTTCACTTAGCCCAGAAGTCTCTCTTCCGCAGAGGCTGTAGCAGTCATGAGGGAGAAATGCGAACAGAACGAGTACATGTGATTCTTTTTCAGCTCCTTAAATACTCTCCCAATCTCAGACAATTTTAATTCAGGGGATTTTCTGGGCCTCAGTTAGTTGCTCTGTTCAGTGACCCATGATGAATCTTTCTCCCAAGCACTTGTCCTCTCTCTTCCTGAATCCAGCTAAAATTTTTGCATCCTCAGCAAGAATTCTAATCCTCCCCTAAGGAGGAGTTCAGCAGATCTGTTATTCGGAGTAGGAAGAGCACTCCCTTTTGTTTGTTTATCCTCAGCCCCTGTGCTGGAGGAGAGAGTGAACTGTGCAATTTCTCCATGCCACCCATGGTTTGGTAGAGACTTTGAAGTTCAAGAAGTTAGCCCCATTTTTAGCCACTGTCCCCCATGCAGGGGCGTAACGTGACAGCTCTGTGTGATGTCCCCATCTGCCTGCCACAGTTGAGAAGAGAAGAGAAGAGAAGAGAAGAGGAAGAGAAGAGAAGAGGAAGAGAAGAGAAGAGAAGAGAAGGAGAAGAGAAGAGAAGAGAAGAGAAGAGAAGAGAAGAGAAGAGGGAAGAGAAGAGAAGAGAAGAGAAGAGAAGAGAAGAGAAGAGAAGAGAAGAGAAGAGAAGAGAAGAGAAGAGAAGAGAAGAGAAGAGAAGAGAAGAGAAGAGAAGAGAAGAGAAGAGAAGAGAAGAGGCTCCGTGTGTACAGGCGAGCAAGACAGAGGTGCAGCCCTGGCTCACTTTGCCCTGTAAAGTGTCTCTGGCCCTTTGGGGGATTTCTTTGAATTACTACAATAAAAGTACCATACTGAGGCTTTGTCCTCTCCAGGGCTGCATGCCCTAAGCAGGAAATATGTATCAACACCTGATGAATGTTGAAATTTGCTGTGGATGTTTTTTTGACTGACAATAGGCAATTATTCATGGAAAGCGGTCACACAGAAGGAATGGTTGCTGTCACACTGTTACATGAGAGGAATGCTTCAGATCTGTAGGGATTCCAACACCCAGCAAGATCAGGGATGCAGAACTAAAACGCTGCAGTTTCAGTGATTAAGAATAGCTCACCACAGGTCCCCCATGATAATTCTTCCCTGCAAGTTTAAAAAACTCATTCACAAAATGATCCGACCATGAATGAAGACTGTCCTTTACAATGCAGCTGCAGCAGCGAGGTAAACGTTGCAATTTTAACAAGTAGAAAGTGGCTCAGTTTGAAAATGTAATGCCTGACTCAAAGCCTGTCATAGCCATATCTGTCAGTTCTGATGGTCTTTGGATCAGGCTGTTATCAAGAATGCAAAGAGCATCATGACAAGCATTAGAGACTGGACTGTAAGGAGCCAAACTCCCCTTTAGCTTCACAAGCTCTCCTGTCCTCTGCTTCACCGGCTGTGTGCGTTTGCACAGTCACTGAAGTGTTTGTGGACCATGGACTTAGTGGGCTGACTGCGAGAGGAAGCCGAGCTCGGGTTACTAGGTGAGTACACCTGTGTCCTTAGAGCAGTAGCTCAGGAAATGATGGAGGAGGGAACCTTCCGTGTGCAGCTCTCATTTTATTCTTTGTACCTTTTTCCCACTGATGTTCAAAGGAGCGCAACCTCTATTGAACGCGCTCAGGCAGGTCTCAAGTGATTCGGCAGCGTTCCCTTCCTCAAGCAGTGTTTATGCAGAAGGTAGAACAGGGGACTGGTGCTTTAATGCTTGCCGCCATCCCCCCTCTGTGCCTGCAACATGACAGTCCTCTTGAAAGTAATCAGCAGTGACAGAAAACATGCACGGAGAGTCTCATTGACTTAGGGAGAGGGTGCTTGTGTGAAGCAAGTTTACACGTGGGAGAAAAAAGAACAAGATCAGACCTACGCTTCATATTTTTCCCACACTCATTTCTTTTTACAGGGAATTCACTGATATTAAATCCACCTAGGTGGCAGGAATGTGAGCATCTGGTCCAACCTAAATAGTCTCTTCTGTTCTATTTTTATACTCATGTATCATTTTTATTCCGCAGAGCTTGTGCATGGCGGAAAGGGAGAGTTCACTTCTCAGTATACAAGCCAAAGGTCTCTTCCAGAACTACTGTGAAGGATTTGGAAGATCTTTCACCCAAACACAGAATTTATATATAGGCACAAAGCTTTCATTAAACATGAGCAGCTAAGGGGACAGCATCAGTCACTGACGGTAATGTATGCACGTCTTGTGGGCACGCTGTAGAGGAACAGGCTGCCTTGGAGAAATTAATACAGCAAAGGTGTTGATTATTGATGCATTTGTTACTGAACTGACTCCACCTAAGTTTCCTGAGCCAATGTGACTTCCAGATCTATTTGTAGATTACCAAATGTTCACAGTGTGACTGTCGCTTTTGCATTTACTGCAGCTGATGCCTCGATGTAATATTTAATGCATATTTTAGATGACTACCTTGCCTATCAAAACTGCCGCTGAATAAGTCTTCAAGGAGAACCCTGGCAAAGAAGAAAGGAAGATCCTTGTACTGGTACAGCCTTCTCCATCATCATCAAAGGTAATTGAGCTGCAAAGATACAGAGCGCTGGGAGAGACAACAGTCTTCCGGTAGCAACAGGTAATATAATTCGATGGAACAACTTCTGAATGAATTTGTGGGAGTGTGCATTTTGTTAAATCATCACTGAAGGAGGAAATTAATTGCTTAGGGGGCTTCCTGGCTAGTGCAATAAGCTACAACTGTTACTAATAGAATGCCACTGTAAAGGGAAAATAGGGGTTATCATGAATGTTTGCTGTGGGATTGTCTTGTCCAGAAGAAAGACTCCATATTGCTTGGAATATTTAAAATAAGGCTGAATAAAATCCAGTGATTTACCTTACTGGCTTCTCTGTGTTGATTGATTGAGCAGCAGGACCTAGCTTTTATCTCCTTTGAATGAAAGGCTGATGTATCTACACCCTTTTTATTTGGAAGAGATTGAATGGGCTCTTCCACAACTCCTATTTTTTTCCAGTTTTGAGGACACATGAATGCACTCACCTTTCAGATACCTCCCTAGTTTTCAGAGTGCGTTTTGTTCTAACATATTTTTTTCTGACCTCTATTCCCATCGTTTATGACCTGACCACCTCCCAGTAATGGAAAATCTTTTCCCAACCAACATTTTCCTCCAGCATTTTCCTTCCCTGCCATTTTTTAGGTAGAGAACAGAGAGATTTGCCAAAGCCATAGAGAAAGCCTGTGGCAGGTGGGGTATCCAGATGTAGCCTGAGTCTAGATCTTTCACAAAGGTGGACATCCTATGGGGTGCCCCACTTGCATCTGCTGCAAATCTGTCTCAGTGGTCCAAGGCCTGAATAATCCAATGTAATCCCTGAATACTGCAATGTACTCCCTAAGTGCTCCAGTTGTGGTGTGACTTTGGAACCTGCCTGGGACAGACTAGAACCAAGCATGACAATCTGTTGTAGAGCAAGTGGAAGAACAGCATCTTCCCTCTTCTCCACAGAGATGCTGGAAGTGTCAGCTTTACCTCACCAAAATCAGGCAGTGGCTGGACTAACTAGTAATTAAGAAATTGATGCTAAATATTGTTATTACTGTCTCTGACTGTGTTGAAATGGAAGGAAGAGCATAGCAGTAGCTTAAACCCCAGCTAATTCAATTACATTTAGCTGTGCCAGAGTCTCTTACAGCTATTTTCCAGAATAAATTCGAACTTGTATATACACACAAGGCTAAACTGTTTCTTTGAAAGGAAGATTATAGTTTTACTTGTAGAGATCAAGCAGGATATATACTCTAGTGAAAACCTTTCCTGAGAGTCAGGGCAAAGGCAGTACCATCTCATGGAGAGAATTTCTCACCACCTCATATTATCACTTATTTTGAAACCAGAGGAGGGAGGGAAAATGAACCTTTAATAACTGCCCAGCTCTGAAATCAATTTCAGTGCTCGAGACAGCTTGTAAACACACAATATGCTTTATAAAGGATTGATGCTGAGGAAAGTGAGGTGCACATTTTCCTGCTGTTGACGTCAAATAAGGCTTTTAAATAGCTTTCACTTTCGAGACTGGGTAAGTGGCTACAGTATTAAGAGCCTTCCCCTGGCTGAAGATGAGGAATTTGACTCTCAGCTCTGTTACACACATTTAAATCAGGAGTAACCCACTGAGAATTGACCTAGTGTACATTTGTTATAAAAAAATAATAGAACAAAGACATGTATAAAAATTCTAACAAGGACATAAATTATGATGATTTACACTTTCGGGCCAGGAGTTGATAGTCCCTTTAAAACCACAATTGATTGATGAAGCCTCACAACACGTCTGTGATTCAGTAAGTACTACACTCAGTTTGCAGATGGTTGCTCTGAAGCATAGCATTGTTATATGGTTACAAGCCCACCAGATGAGTTAGTGGCAGAGCGTGAACCAAATGCAGGTTGCCATATCCTAACTATCACACCGCAGCACTTTGGGACAGCGTTTCTTCCTTGTGGTTGCTCAGTACAGGCCAGTCTGACTGACTGAACACGGTTATAGTAGTACCTAAGCATAGGGAGAATTTCTGCAGTTTTTTCTCTCTTGGCTACCAAAAATGACGACTTAGCATTGTCATGCTGCTGCTGCCTTTATATCTGCATGGTGTCGCATCTCATCGCTCCAAGATCCCTGGCTTTTCTTAACAGTCCATGTTCCATCTAAGTTGCTGAGGTAGGAATTGAAAAGCTATGCTTACTAGTAGGTTTAGAGATGATTGACTGTGCATCAGGTTCAGTAAAGGCCATCTTGAAGGAGCAGCCAAGACTAGGGATGGCTGCCACTGATGGCTCACAATACACATGTGCAAGACAGAAAAGACCAGTGGTAAGGGCAGAACGCACAAAGAGAGTGAAGAGTATGACAGTGATGGTTGCCATGCAGTGAATCTAATCTAGACGAGGGGAAGAGCAGACTGGAAAGAAGATGTGAGAGAGCACGGAAGGAAGTGGACAAAGAAATTAGGAGCTGAGGATGCAGGGATAGGAGGGAGATGGTTGGTGCAATCAGCCATTTGGCGCTGGACAGAAAAAAATTGCTGTCAGAATTGCAGAAAATGTCTATCAATGTCCACTTCAGCTGCGTCTGCAGCTTTTCCAGCTGTCTGGAGACCGTGGCTGAGTCCTCTTGGCATTTTTTCTTGAAGGCAACAAAGTAGAGGAAGGAACAGATAGCACCCGTGTTTTAGTGTCCCCAGAGGGGCAGATAGTCTGTCATGCAGTGTTCAAAATCCGGGGCATTCTTGGGAAAGGCATAGCATTTTCAGTGAAGTTACTGCTGTACTGGCAGAATAAAGTGGGCTCTCAGACCCAAACTGTCTTTCCAACAGACATAGTGCCTTGGAGATTTCTGAGCACATCTCTTGCTCAGGCTTTTTTTCTTGCATGGACATAACACTGCAGAGACTTTTGCCTGTGCTTGCGTGTCAAGCTGATGGTGTGAGGGAAAAAAGAGCCAGAGCTCCACCAGCTTCTCAGTTTTCTGATCTCTGCCTCCCTGAGTGCAGCTGAAGAATCCTTGTGTGTGCTGATAGCTGAGGGGGGGGGCATTAACCCTAACACACCTGCCAAACAACCCTTCCCACCGTTCTCCTGAAAAGACTGCTTAGGACACACTGATCAGGAGGGAAAATTGCTGTTTAAATAGACTTTCCTCAGGATTAATTTTATGTCTACGGTAGATACATTCCCCTACTGCTAAACTATAGTGGCAAAGCATCTTTTGCAAGTATCCGCAGACGCCTGCCTGCCAAGCAGAGCTTTGTAGCTTTTTCCCCATCAGCAAAGCAAGCTGTCTTGATTGCAGCACACAGCTTTTGCTGTATAACCGCACTGCTTTTAGAACTTGGTGCCAGCAGAGCTAGACAGTCACGGTTCACACCTCCTCACACCCCCGGGCAATGTCGCTCGGCCAGCAAAAAGCTTATGGTTAGCATTGGCCAAGTAGTGTGGCTGGAGCTGGCCCTCGTTCTACAGCTCGAGGCGCTGCTGAGCTCTTCCTTACTGAACCTGCTTAAATATCAGGCAAGAGTTATAGGTCAAAAGTCTCTGAGAAAATGGCAAATGGTATTTCTGGCCTGCTGAGTCAGGCAAAGGAGCTGGGGAAGGAGGGGGTTGGGACTTTTTGGTTTTCCGTGTCTTCGCAAGGATAATAATTTCTGGCAGATTGAAAAGTCCCATTGGGCAGATTGAAAAGTCCTGAAAAGGCCTGTTTTGGGCAGATTGAAAAGGCAGAAATCTGAGCTCTGAATACGAAGCTGCTTGATAGCTTCATGAGACCACTTACTATCAATCTCGTCCTCTTAGCAACTGTATGAACAGCAGGGCATATGATTGAATGTTTTTCATATAAACGTTGTGAAATAAACCGCACTCCATTTCCTGCTGCAGGCTTCCTTCAACGGTAACTGTCAGGTGTGCGAGATAAAACGGGCTGAGATCCACTCCAGATCACGGCATGTCCTGCATTTCAAATGGACCTAGAACTGCCTTTCCACAAGCTACACAAGATTGAATTCATCACACTTCCCAGCACACTGCTAAGTAAAACAGAAGACTGATACACTACTAATAGTTGAGGCTTCTTATAGCAGCCTCATCTGTTATCACATCCTCCACCATCATCCAACTTCTACTCCCACCTCGCAGTTACTCTGGCCCTCGTGCTCTGTTTATCTTGCTCTTCCTCTCCTAACTCTATACCTATTTCCATGTCTCTCACTTTCCTGGGTTCAGTTTGCCTGCTGAACCGCCAATGCCACCAGCTCATGCAAGTCGTCACTAAAAGTCACTTCTGCCATGACACAAGCCAAAAGTTCTGGACATCCTTCATCGGATGCCACCATACGTCTGTGTTCCTGGCACTGCACTTGCACTGGTATGGTGCAAGTCTCTGCACTCCTCTGGGCCTCAGTTTCTTCACATATGAGAAGAAGAACCCGTAACCCAATGCCATACCCAAATGTCACACAGGGCAGAGGATTGATTCTCTGTTGCTCACCAGCCTAGGCTGCAGCTCCAAGGACATCATTGCATCTCCAACAGCCAGGAGGAAATGGCCCGCCTTTTGTAGGCAGGGCCTAAACCTTAATTAGATAATTACTAATTCAAGCCAGCTGGGTGATAGCCATAATTCTCTATGTGTCTTGAGGTCTAGTAAATCAAAAGTCTGGGTCTGGTGGAAAGGGGTGGTTTCACTGGGCACTTGCATGAGCAGAGTCTGAGAATGAATGAAAAGACATTTAGGATTTAACCCAAAGCATCTATTATGAATATGTCATTAAATCCATCCTAGCACAACTTGTAGGGTTAAGGAATGGGACAGGAGCTCCAGGCCTGACCTGGAGCAGAGTCTGAGGGACATGAGAAGGGAGGGAGAATTTAATTCTACGTAAGGTCACTATTAACTGCCACACTGTCATCATGCTTTACACCAAAGGAGAGGGGACCATTATAGAGGGAGAGCAGGAGCCACAAAACAGCATTTATTTTTCAAAACCCTCCCGTAAGTTAGTAGAGCAAATAACAACAGAAGTTAAAGCAGCACTTTCCAATTTTCCATTCTTTATTTCCACACAATTCTTCTCTGGAACTGCAGTTAGGATATTTATTTCCCTATCTTGTACTTTTTCAACACAGACTGTCAAATGATTTAGTAGCAGATAGAAAAACATGGCTCTTGTCTCCATATAAATGTAAGAGTGTACCCCCTGCAGGACTAGACTCAGGTATTTCTGATGCTCATAGCTACCATTACTCCATTACCTAAATGCTTCGCATTAATGGTGTGGTGGGTTGACCCTGGCTGGACGCAAGGTGCCCACCAAAGCCACTCTATCACGTCCCTCCTCAGCTGGACAGGGGAGAGGACATATAACAAAACGCTTGTGGGTTGAGATAAGGACAGGGAGATCACTCAGCAGTTACCTTCACGGGCAAAACAGACTCAACTTTGGAAAATTAGTTTAATTTATTGCCAATCAACTCAGAACAGGGTAATGAGAAAATAAAAACAAATCTCAAAACATTGGCCTTCCACCCCTCCCTTCTTCCCGGGCACAACTTAACTCTTTGTTTCTCTACCTTCTCCTCCCAAGTAGGACAGGCAGACAGGGAATAGGGGTTAAAGTCAGTTCATCATATGTTGTTTCTGCTGCTCCTTCCTCCTCAGGGGGAGGACTCCTCACATTCTTCCCCTGCGCCAGCGTGAGGTCTCTCACACGGGAGACAGTTCTCCACAAACTTCTCCAATGTAAGTCCTTCCCATGGGCTGCAGTTTTTCATGAACTGCTCCAGTGTGGGTTCCTTCCACAGAGTGCAGTCCTTCAGGAACAGACTGCTCCAGTATGAGTCCCCCACAGAGTTACAAGTCCTGCCAGAAAACCTGCTCCAGTACAGGCTCCTCTCTCCACGGGTCCACAAATCCTGCCAGGAGCTTGCTCCAGGGTGGGCTTTCCACAGGGTCACAGCCTCCTTTGGACATCCACCTGCTCCGACATGAGGTCCTCCACAGGCTGCAGCTGGATATCCTCTCCACCATTGACCTTCATGGGCTGCAAGGGGACAGCTTGCCTTACCATGGTCTTCACCATGGGCTGCAGGATAATCTCTACTCTGGCGCCTGGAGCACCTCCTGCCCCTCCTTCTTCTCTGACTTTGGTGTCTGCGGAGTTGTTTCTCTCACATATTCTCACTCCTCTCTCCAGCTGCAGTTGCATAGGTTTTTTTTCCTTCCTTCTTAAATATCTTTTCATAGAGGTGCTACCACTGTTGCTGATGGGCTCAGCCTTGGCCAGTGGCGGATACGTCTTGGATCTGACTGGCATTGGCTTTATTGGACATAGGGGAACCTTCGAGCGTCCTCTTATAGAAGCCACCCCTGTAGCCCCTCTGCTACCAAAACCTTGCCACGCAGATCCAATACAAATGGATTTCTCCTTGCATCGCTTGAGTGAGGAGAAATTCAGTGCTGAATTACTATCCTCATCTTTCAGACAGAGATCTGCATCTTAGAGAAATTACAGCATTGACTGGACACACATGGGAAACCTGTGTGGATCAAACCTCTCAATCAAAAGCAATGTGGACACAAAGGCTATAAACAGGAGCCAAATCTGCCTCCCCAGGCACCTCTGTATAGTACCTATGGGGACCAGATTTCCCTGAGACTGCTCCCTCGCCAGGCCCGCACAAATGAGATTTCAAATCACTACATCATAATCTCAAAGCCATACAGAAATTTTTAGCTGACAGAAACTGTGGAAGACACACAGCTTCAAAGCTGCCAACAATGTCAATTTATACCTGCTGAGAATTTGGCCCAATCCGTTCACTGCATCCAATTACACAGACGATAAACTACTAAAATTGTGAGATATCATATATCATTAATATAAGATCAAAGCAATCTTCTAGACTTAGATCTTAGGGAATTTCTCTCTACTGGATTGGTAAGAACAAAAATTTTTAATGTAAGGCAAGGATCCTCTTTTTACAGTTTTGCTACTAAATTTACTAGCAACAGGGAATTTCTTTTGTGAGGAAACGTGCTCTCATGAGAAATTACTTATGAAAAATTACTTTCTCCAGCTCTATATTTCCATCAAATATCATTCAGGACCTCCTGGTGAGTATACTGAATAACAGCAACTTTCCCAGACCCGTGTAAAGTCTGGCTAGGGAATGACAGTATCAGGCCCCAGCTCTTAAGGTGATTTTGACCCCTCAGCTTTTGGGCAAAGGTATTGACACAGCTCAGTGCAATTATTCGAGTCATAGATTTTCTTATTGAAAACACAAAAATGATTTAAAAAAAAAATCTTGGAAAATCTGGCTCTAGCATAAGGTACATAAAGCAGGAGTTGATAAACCTTCAAACATAGCGAGCCTTCCCATAGCACCAGGTCCATCCAAGTGCTAAATGAACACCAAATAGTGAGTGACTAACATCCCTGCAAAGTCAGTAAATATTCTTACATCCCCTTTTAAAAATTGTACAACCGCATTTTGGCCCCCCCAGTGACACCAGTGGTAAAATTCTCATTGATTTCAGCAGCGCCACAAGTTCACCCAGGGAATTCAGATGATCATGTGAAGTCCACACACCTCATCAATGGCTAAAGCAAAAGAACTCAATCTGTGTAGGAGGAGGTACTTTGGTGCCGGAATGGTTTGCAATTGCAGTGCTTTGGTAATTCTGCTCTGCTTCTGGTATTGAAGGGATTGTGTAATCCCATTTTTCTTTCTCTCTTCTAAACCTGTTTTCTGTTAATATTGTTGTTAGCCTGTTGTAGTTGTTAGCCTCTCGCAATGAAAGTATGGCTTTATTTATTAAAAAAAAATAAGGCAATCTGTGTGCCTGCTTCTTTTCCTGTGGGAATTTGATCAAATTTAGGTTTACAAATGCAGAAATAATTCCATTCAGAAGAGAATCCAGAGATATTGTTGTGTGTGTGATACCCAATGCTTTGTTTCAGAACTGCAGGAAATAGAGGCTCCATTTTTCAGTACCAAGACTCTTCCTCCCTAACTAACGAAGGACATGAAACCTTTTTCACAAAACTTTTCATCTTCTCCCCGCCTGAAGGCTTTTTCAGCCATCTCTGGCTCCAGGTCGTGTCCTTCTAGTGTCTTGTCAGCTTTCAGATTGTCTCACCTTTTCATTCCTATTTCCCTTTGCACTTGCTCATTATCTCTCTCCTTCATTCTCGGCAATCTAGTCTTTGGTTTAGGTAAATGTCAACTTTTCTCTCTACTGGCATGAAATGATATTTTAACATTTATGCTCTTGCTTTGCCTCAACTCATAATTAAAATTATCAAATTAGCTATTTCATTAAAGTTGATGGCCTGACTGCTAACAGAACCCCTCTTTTAATATAATTTAACATCAGCATACAGTGCAATGGAGGTGCCTAGCACTTAACATATGCCAGCATCAGTTGGAATAGATACCAATTAGTTCTGAACCTAACTGAAATAATTTGACACAATTGAGCTGGAAAAAGAAGTTTTACACCAATTGCTGTGGTTTAAGTATCCGGGACCAAATACTCCAGTGCCTCCACTCGACAATATTGCACAAGTTGTCTTAGCTTCTGTTCCAGATGTCTGCATTCAGCACAACAGCCATCTGGTATGAATCAAAATCGCTTCAACCTACCTTCATATCCTCCCGGTCCTAGTGGCGGCCCTTACTCTGTCTGCTCATGGTGTTGGTTAAAACAGACTCAGAGTTGTCAATTGACATCCCACTGGTCATGAATAGCCATCAAGCAGCACTACTCTGTCTCCTTCTTCCCCATGAGACCTATTACCAGACCCCAAATATAAGAGCTGGATACAGCAATTCATTTAAAATTACTCTATTGACTCAGTGCCTAGGAGAGATCTGTGAAGGTTATGGAAAGGCACTAAACCAGCTGTACTATATGGAGAATGGGTCTGACTAGTGACACACAACTGCTGAAAGTTTCCTTGAAGAGCTAGGTTAGCACACACAGGAGAATAAGGGCTTTGGTATGTAACAGTTGTTTTATTCTTTGCCGTTGCAAAAATGAACCACTTGATACTTTTCAGAAACGAACCACTTAGTACTGATAACAATAAGTGAACCCAGGGTGCCTCCTGAGAGATTTGGTATCTTTTTCTAAGTGTGCCCCATAAAAAGTAAAGCTATTTTTACACAGGCAGATCTGAATCGCTCTCTACAACTACCCGAAAGGAAGTTTTAGCGAGGTGAAGGTGGTCTCTTCTCCCAAGTAAGAAGTGATAGGACAAGAGGAAATGGCCTCAAGTTGCGCCAGGGGAGGTTTAGATTGGATATTAGGAAAAACTTCACTGAAAGGGTTGTCAAGCATTGGAACAGGCTGCCCAGGGAAGTGATTGAGTCATCATCCCTGGAGGTGTTTAAAAGCCGTGTAGATGTGGTGCTTAGGGGCATGGTTTAGTGGTGGATTTGGCGATGTTGGGTTAACGATTGGACTCTATGATCTTAAAAGGTCTCTTTCAACCTGAATGATGCTATGATTCTGTGAATATTAATGATCATATCAGGTCTTGCTGTTTCCAGTGTGGGAAAAGGGAGCTGGGACAGAGAGCTGAGGACAGCTTGGAAAGCTACACTTCATGTTCATACTGCCTTCGGGGGATGGAAAACCACCACCCACATACCCTAAACCGATTCTTCAGCCACATTAGCAAACCTTATCTCTCAGGACTTCAGTATCAGCAAGTAGGCAGTGTGTAATAGTCAGATTCTCTGCACCACTGGTACCATTAAAGGCCATAATACTGTAACTGTATATCCCCAATGTCTATGTTAATCTCATCTGAAAAGTCCTGCTTGGCAATTACAATCATTACAGTGACTAGTGTAAATCACTCTGAATTTATCCTGCTATTACATTGCATATGGTATGGCCTATGGTGCAGATTTGCTTCCCACAGAACAAATGCCCTGTAGTTTCAATGGGACATGGTGGTTTTTTCTTCCTTTCCTGTGATGTTCTATATGGGAATCTTTTAATGCCATGAAAGTATTAGCAAATTGCAGAAAGTCACACGTGTTTGAGACAGGTTATGTGAGCACTGCGTGCACACACAGAAGTGGCAGTCAGGGTAAGGGCTGAGTGTTTTGGGAAGAAAGAGAACTTTGCTGTAATGAGAAACATTACAGACATAGAAACTATCTTATTCATTAAAGATGTCTCTGTTTACTTTCTTTACTTTTATATTTTCATGTGCCCTGTCTCAATGACATCTGTGCTGATGAATTTTGCCATTAGAAGGAAGGATAATATCCGGATTATTGTAAGTGGCTCACCGTTGGACATAACCTTATACAGACAAGTATTGTTTCCAGTGTTTCATATTTGCCCTTATTAAAGCTGAAGACTTTATTAGCTATCATCTAGTGAGTGCTTGTAGAAACGATGAAGTCAGATTCTTCTTGGGGTGCACGGGGAAAAGACAAGAAGCAATGGACACAGATTGCAGTGAGGGAAATTTCAGCACTTTGCAAAAAAACATTTTTTGCAGTGAAGATAGCTAGGCAGTTGGAACAGACTACCCAGAGAGGCTACGGCACCTCCGTCCTTAGATATATCAAACTCAGCTGGAGGGGACCTCAAGCAAGATGACCCAACTTTGAAATCAGCCCTGGTTTCCCTGCTTTGAGCAGGAGGTTGAAATAGAGATCTCCAGAGGTTCTTTCTAATCCATAGTGATACCTGATTTTAAAATGTGTTTGTAAGATAATTTTATTGTCCAGAGTGCCTTGGCAAAGAACAATACTCTTCATTTTAAATGGTATGAAAGATGGATCTGAAGGCCTCTATATTTGAGCTCCTGAGTTCCTTCAGCTTTTGAGTTGAAGAGCTACCAGGTTCTTTGTGAATGATAGCTTTTGGAAAGGAACATGCAATGCACTTCGAAAGCTTAAAAGAGCAGCAAAACATAACTGAATCTATCAACAGGCAGACTCAGAACTTGGTTTTACAGCTGTTTTTCCAGAAGGCTTTACTCTGAGATTTTCTGCCATTCAATGATGGAAAAGAAACAATCCATGTAACGTATGTGTGTAGTCAAAGCTGCTTGATCTTTGTCAATCAGACATTCATAGAAAAGAGTTCATGATAGATGGAGACACAGTGGCAGAAATTGATCAGCACATAATTCCAATCATAGCCTGTTCATGAACAGAAGGAAAAAAAAGAAAGGTAACATTTATCGGAGAAATTACTGGTGGCAAATTACTCTCCCAACTCTGCCTGTTCCCTATGCTCTGTTAATGTTACCTTACCTCACAGCGGGGAGGAAGTAAGGCTAATATATTAACCAGGCTACTGTATTAACTGTCACTCAACAAATGAGCAAACCATTATATTTGCAAACTCTGCAAGCAAATCACTGTAAGCAATCTTCAGCAGCAGGCACGTTGACTTCACTCTCATGTAACTCTGAGCATGTCTACAAATAGAACTGGCACTGTTTAGTTTAAAGCTTGATTTGTCGTCACTTTTATGGTGGACAAATGTTCCCCTTTTAGAAAAAAAAAAAGAAAAAAAAAAGCTGACTTCTTTTCATTTAGTTTAAATCTGCACAAATACCTATAATGGTGTCATTAGGTCATTAAGGCCTAAATAAGAACTACGTTCAGAACAAAACTACAAACAAGTCTGGTTTTGTATTTTAAACACATCTGTCCTATGTAAGCCATGATTACATAAGGACTTTAAATCTTACGAACGTTCCTACTTCACCCTCCCCAAAACTTGTTCAATGACGCCAAAAATCTTGAAGTTGTAGTCTGGGACACATAAGATGTACTGTGATCTTAAAAAAGAGCTGAAAACAAAAAGAAGAAACTCAAGGAAGTTTCTTCATTGAATGTATGGATCAGACAAGCACCTGGATGTGAACTCCTTTCAATTGAATTTCCTCACAGGATTCTGGTTGTTCCTCAGCTTCATGACATCATTGAAAAAGGATGGGACTACCCACCATGTGAACACAAGGGTCTTGGAATATGCCTTTAATTGAGCTCCAAAACCTGTGGCAAAACATTAATCTATTGGATCGTTTATTTGTGATGTTGCAAAGAATTCTGAAGGGCTCTCGTGGCAGTTGGGGTTATGATTTCAAACTCAAACAGAAGTAAACAGTGCTCTGAGACCCTACCTTTTACTCTGGAACTGTATTTCTCATCAGCGGATCATTGTTGTCCTGTTAGTTTCTGTTGTTCCCCATTCCACATCCAGCTTCTCTTTCTCACAGCTAGATCCCTGCACAAGTCCACTTCTTTTCATGAGGCAAGAGCTTTTCCAGGTGGGACCCAAATATCCGTCAGCTCATTATGCCATCCTCTGATATTTGCCAGAAGTGGATTCCTGACAAAGTGAATGAACGGAGTCAGCATGTGCTGATATTTGCCCAGCTTCTGTAAATTGTCATCTAGGAATTCCTGAACCAGACATTGTGTCTTTGTGTTTAATAGTCCTTAGCAGATATTTTCTTCTATGAATCTGCCTAATCACTTCCTGAACCCATGTAAACTTCTAGCATCTACAGCATCCCATGGGAAGAAATTTCACAGTCTAATTACACGTTACACAAGGGACTCAATCCTCTTGTTTGCTCTGGATCTGCATTCTGCAGCCTGCTAGTTTCATTGTTATCCCCTAGTCCTTTTATTGAAAGAGGACACGAAGAAAACTCTCCTCTTTCATTTTCTCCATATTACTCAGGTTTTAAAAGGACTCTTTAAAATTCCTCCTCTGCTGTTCCCTTTTGAGGGAGAAGAATCTTAGTCTTTTAATCATCCCTCATAGTTATCCCTTGCTGTGTCACCCTTTGCATGCCTTTTAGTTCTAATGTATCTGTTTGAGATAGACAGGACACAACTCCATAGAGTCGTAAGGATGTGAGCAGTGTGGACTTCCACAGGTATGACGAAGTTCTCTCTTATGTTGTCAACTCCTTTTTCCAACATCTGATTTGTATTTTTGACCCCTGCGGAGCAGCGCACTTATATTTTCCTGCAAAGTATTACTCTACCCTCAAAACTTTGCACCTGAGTGATAATAAACAACTGCCTGCATGTGCTCAAACATCTCTTAATTCCACAGGCTAAGTATCTCCTGTCTGAGCTCCACAAAAGTTCCTTCATTTAGTTCAGCTGATGTTGACCCGGCGGTTATTCATGCATGTTGATTCCACATAAGGCGGGAGATGCTGTCTTCTGTCCACTAGGGCAGAGGATTGCTGCCTCTACAGAACTCTGACAGATTTGTAGCTAGTTGTACTGGTTTTGGCTGGGTTAGAATTAATCTTCTTCATAGGAGCTAGTATGAGTCTATGTTTTAGATTTGTACTGGAAACGGTGTTGATAACACAGGGATATTTTCATTACTGCTGAGCAGTTCTTGCACAACGTCAAGGCTTTTTCTGCTTCTCACACCACCCCACCAGCAAGTGGGCTGGGGATAGGCAAGAAGTTGTAAGGGAATACAGCTGGGACAGTTGACCCCAACTGACCAAAGGGATATTACATAACATGTGACGTCATGCTCAGCAGTAAACTGAGGGGCTGGTTGGTGGCAGGGCTGCTGCTCAGGGACTGGCTGGGCATGGGTTGGTTGGTGGTGGGCAATTGTTCTCATTTGCATCACTTGCCTTTCTTGGGTTTTACTTCTCTCTCTTTGTTATTTTCCTTTGCATTACAATTTGTTCTTACTATTTTTATTTATAGTATTTTTATTTTAGTTTAATTTAGTTTATGTCAATTATTAAACTGTTCTTATCTCAGTCCATGAGTTTTCTCACTTTCACCTTTCCGATTCTCTTGCCCTCATCCTGCTGGGGGCAGGGAGAGTGAGCGAGCAGCTGTGTGGTGCTTAGTTGCTGGCTGGGCTTAAACCGCAGCACTAGTGGAACATTTTGTTTCCACAGAAAAGATGTGAGAGTCTCCAGAGGGGCTTATAACTACTGGCACACCGTACTGGAAAGGATGAAGCACCACCTGCAAAACCCGCACAGAAATGTTCACCTGTGTAAACCAGGAACTTTCACTGTTGCTTTATATTGAGCATGTGTATAAATAAGGTTATTACACACCTTCTCCCAGGCAGACGTGCACTTCTGACAAGTGCAATTGCAAGATCTGAAATGAAATTAAATTAAATATAGATTAATGATTCAGTTGCCAGGAAAATTTTGCATGGTTCATAATAGACAGGGCACAGACCAGCAGCATCCGTGAATATATCAGAAAAACAGCAGATGTAAAAGCACCCAAGAAGTATGTCTGGGTCAAGTTTGTTTCTCTGTTTGTCTCCTTGCCCACAGGTGCCACTGTGAATAAAAACATACATGAAAATTCAAAAATGTATAGTTTTTGAGAGAAAAAAAGCAACAACAAGGCTATCCAGGCTGAGTGAGCAGGATGGAGCCTTGGGTCTTCTTGCACTGCGCTACATCTCCTGTCATTTTCTGCAGCTGCTCTGTTTAGTGCACTGCCCTGTTTTTGTGAAATGCTGTTAAAAAGAACATGTGGTACAAGCAGTGATGGATTCACCGAACCACAAGGCGGTGGGTCACCAGGGGTGACCACCTGAGAGCCCCTTCAGTTGCATGATGCCTGTTAATGTGGCATTATTCTAAGAATCTTCTTTCAGCAGATGCCACCACCTTCCTCATAGCTTCTATGAGCCCTTCAGGCTATGGAAAATAATATTTTTATCATACCATAAAGACGAAATCCTTGAAAGGTTACAGCTTAACCTTATTATCCAGGCAGCTATTTCAATGTTTTGCAAAGGTGTGGTATGTATGAGGCTCACCTAAACTTAATCCTAAATATAAAACACAGAGTGAAGCTTCACCCAAGATTAATCTAAAATGGCCAGACCAAAAGTGGAACAAGAAATCTTCCTGATCTCCCTGAGTACCTTAGTGTATCGTTCTTCAAATCCAGTCTATGCTGCAGCATACAGAGGTTATGATATAGCACCTAATTTGCCTAAAAGTTAGGCCACTGACGACTGAGTGCACCCTCAGCAAGTTTGCAGATGACACCAAGCTGTGTGGTGTTGTGGACACACTGGAGGGAAGGGATGCCATCCAGAGGGATCTTAACAGCCTGGAGAGGTGGGCTTGTGAGAGCCTAATGAAGTTCAACAAGGCCAAGTGCAAGGTCCTGCACGTGGATCGGGGCAATCCCATGCACAAGTACAGGCTGGGCAGAGAATGGATTGAGAGCAGCCCTGAGGAGAAGAAATTGGGGATGTTGATTGATGAGAAGCCCAACATGATGCAGTAATGTGCACTTGCAGCCCAGAAAGCCAGCCATATCCTGGGCTGCATCCAAAGAAGCGTTGTTGCTCACCAGCCTGGGCTGCGGCACCAAGGACGCTGTTGCATCTTCCGCAGCCAGGAGGAAATGGCCTGCCTCTTGTAGGCAGGATAGGTACCTTGAGTTGATTAGTAATTAGTTCATTATCTTCAACTCAATCCAGCTGGGCAATAATGACTGGATGCCATAATTCCCCCTTTTTATTTTACCAATTTTTGTTTTCACAAAGGCTTTACAGTGAGCAAAGACCCAGCCCATTCATCCAACTCCAGCACGCTTCCCTCCCGCGAATACCACATCGGGGCTTGCGGCCTTACCTTCTTCTCCAAAGGACTCTCGCTCAGGCTCCCGGCTCCGGCTCTTTTGGCTCAGGCTCTCAGCTCCAGCGAGGGAGTCAGGGCTTCCCAGGGTCTCATGGATGTATCACATCGGGGTCACCAGTTGTTGCTCACCAGCCTGGGCTGCAGCACCAAGGACACTGTTGCATCTTCCACAGCCAGGAGGAAATGGCCTACCTCTTGTAGGCAGGATCGGTACCTTGAGTTGATTACTTAATTAGTTCATTATCTTCAACTCAATCCAGCTGGGCAATAATGACTGGATGCCATAAAGTGTGGCCAGCAGGTCGAGGAAAGTGACTCTGCCCCTCTTCTCTGCTCTTGTGAGACCCCACCTAGAATACTGTGTCCAGCTCTGGAGTCCCCAACATAAGAAGGATGTGGACCTGTTGGAGCAAGTCCAGAGGAGGGCCACTAAGATGATGAGAGGGCTGGAGCACCTCTGCTATGAAGACAGGCTGACAGAGTTGAGGTTGTTCAGTCTGGAGAAGAGAAGGCTCCGGGGACAACTTCTAGCAGCTTTCCAGTACCTAAAGGGGGTCTACAAGAAAAGTGGAGAAGGATTTTGACAGGGGCATGTTGTGATAAGGCAAGGGGCAATGGCTTTAAACTGAAAGAGGGCAGATTTTGATTAGATCTAGGGAAGAAATTCTTCACTCTGAGGGTGGTGAGGCCCTGGAACAGGTTGCCCAGAGAAGTTGTGTCTGCCCCATCCCTGGAAGTGTTCAAGGCCAGGTTGGATGAGGCTTTGGGCAACCTGGTATAGTGGAGGATGTCCCTGCCCATGGCAGGGAGTTTGGAACTAGATGATCTTTGAGGTCCCTTCCAACTCAAACCATTCTATGATTCTATGAGAAGTGTGGCTGTCCTGCAGATGGCTCCAGCCTAGACCATGCTGATTTATGCTGACACTGGTAATTCTATGAGCAGAAATGGGCAAAGTAAATTCTCCAAATGTACATTTGTTAAGTTAAAGGATGCTTTTTCTCCTAATGCTTTTTCAATACTTAATTTAGATCATGATTATGGATATCAGTGAGGGGGCCATGAACTGCAGCATCACAGAGATTGCAGACCAGTCTTCTAGGTCTTTCAACAGAAAAGCTTATTTTCTTTCAAAACACCTCAGATCCATAAAATATTTCAAAATGCTAGGCTTTTCTGTCTACATTGGCTGAATGGAGAAATGAATTTGGTGAGCTCAGAGAATACTGGAGGAAAGTTTGTCTCTGCCAAACCACTGAGCTGGCAAAGATTTTGCTGAGGACTTCAGCAACTTGCAGCTGGCCAAAGGCCTGTTATTTACCTGATTTACTGACAAAAGTGTTATTTTATTTTCCTTCTTCAGACATCAAGCTGAAAGATATCGTAATGTATGTGGGTTGTAGCCCCATGAAAGAGAGCAAAGATTTGATTTGCTCATCCTATGTGTTCCTCAAAACTCTTGACAACAATTTTCCACTTGTCCTAAAAGAGAATGGTTCTGGTAGATATAAATACTAGTTTAGCTAGTTTGTTGTATGCCTGTAGGTTCCTTCACAAGTCGTACAGGACATGGTGCCCTTGGGATTTCCACTGTGATCTGTCAAGTAAAAGTACTTCAGAAATTCTGAATTCTGTGAACTGAGCTGAGCTGGATATTAGCCACTCAGTCAGAAGAAATTGAAGTCTTGGAAAACACAGGCAAGTATCTCATCCAACTATTCAGAGTGCTTACTGAAGGCTGGAAGTCTGTGTTAATTTCTCTTAGTTCTGTCTGAGAAGGACACTGGAGCCCACACCTGCTATCCATAAAAGCACTCCATCTCCAGCTATCAGAAAAGCATGCTCATGTCTTCTACCCTTTGGATAAGGTGAGGGAGCAACCTCCATCTACTGCCTCTGTTGAAGCTGTTCCACATTACAATAAAAAAAAAAAAAAAGGAAAAAAAACAAACCAGATTCACTCAGCATGGAGACAAGAATGAAAATGAATCACCAATTCAATGATGAGCATATTCTGCTGAGAGGGAAAGAGTTTGAGGCTTCAGCTCCTCTTCAGAAGATGATATGTTTTATATATTCGTGTGATGGACGCTTCATCTGACATCCCAAGGCTTTCACCACTCCAACACTGAACCAATTACCTGCCAATCATACTATCAGATTAGTACACACTTTTTTTTTGGATGCCACCTCTGGTTTCCATAGAAACTGTTTTAAGCCTCATCCTCTCTCAATTAGAACTTTTAGTAATTTCTCCACCCTTATGAAATCATTTGTGGTTCCCATGGCAATCACTAAAAATTTGTTATCTCTCAAGTACTACTTCTTAATCAGATGCTTCACCAATAGCAATGTCCTGCTGGAGCAGTAGAAGCATAAGAAGGTTATAATCCTCTTTTTGAGCGAGGAGTGTGTCCTTTACTCATCCAAAAGACAGTGCACCACAAATCCATACTGAGCCTCCTAACTCTGACATCAAGGTAGATTTCATTACATTCACAGAGCATGCTACAGTGTCTGCATTTTATTGATTGCAAAGATGAGGTGCACAGACTTACACTGATTTTGTCCAGGCTGGTTCCATATCCCAAGTTATCTCAACAAAGCTTGTAGTAAAATTCAGGTCTCCTTTGCTGAATTTAGCTCCTGTCCAGTTCCCTTTTCACTGGATCACAACACCATGCACTGTCCTACAAAACAGGTGTCAGTGCTCCAAACGTCCCATGTACATGCCTTTCATGTTCAAGTCTTTAAAACATCACACCGTCAATGCAAACCAAATTTTTATGTATATATACACACACTACATACACACACTACATTTACAACGCATTTTATACATTTTCCTTCAAGCCTAGATAGTAATTTTCATCACTGTAAATATGCCAATCCATGATAATATGTCCTACTACAGTCTCAGACGTAGAAAGCTTGCTTTGACACTAAATGCAGCAGTATAGCTGATCTCAGCCCATCCTTTCAAAAATCAGCCCACATTGCTCCTCTACAACAATACTACTTCATGTCCTGCTCTGATCTTACTACGAAGGTTCAGAAGCAAGGCTTGTAGATAGTATCCTCTGGCCTTTCTGGCTCAAATCCGTCATTTCAGCAACTGCTGTCTTCATCCATCTGTGATGCTGCTGGATACCTTTCCATCAAAACACTGATTGTACTCTTGCAGCTGATTCTGGAGTTCTTCCTGTACTGACTGATGCAAAACAAATTAACAATGTTTCAAATTTTGATTTAATATAAAATACTGATATGTGCATTTATCTTCTGGATGTGCAAGGCATCATCTGATATGGTAAAATCCCATCCTCTCCTATTTTAGCAAAGCCAGGACTTCACCCAGGGGTTTCAAGTGGAGGGCACCTTTGTAACCAGCTATCATGATTTCCAGTCAGCAACTGCTGCATTCAGTTCCTCCTTCCTCTTCGATTTCAGCCATGTCTTTTGGAAAGATATCTACTCTTGGTTTAAAAAATTTAAGGGAAAGAACACCATTTTTCCTCTACATAACTGACCCTAGAAGTTAGTTACTAGAGACACTTTTTGTCTCCAGTAAAGTGTACTACATGACATGCATCGATCCTATAAAAATTACTATCTTGTGCATCCCTCTGTTTTCAATTCTCTTTTGCTCCCGCTTCCTCAGCACAATATATCATCCCACCAAGATATCTCAGACAAATCTTTTTCTTCTTTTAGGAAGGATCATACTGTGACTTTCAAATGTGGAATTCCTTTCTCAAAGTGACATTAAACCAGGGTCCGGGCTGGTGAGATATGATCCCAGATGTGAATACATTATTATCATTATGTGTCGAATCATAGAATCGTAGAATGGTTTGGGTTGGAAGGGACCTTAAAGATCATCTAGTTCCAACCCCCCTGCCATGGGCAGGGACACCCTCCACTACACCAGGTTGCCCAAAGCCTCATCCAACCTGGCCTTGAACACTTCCAGGGATGGGGCATCCACAACTTCTCTGGGCAACCTGTTGCACTGCCTCACCACTCTCAGAGTGAAAAATTTCTTTCTTATATCTAACCTAAATCTCATATGCGTGTTGGGACATCTCCTCTGAAAAAGGGGAATGCAATCTGAAGCACTGCAGAAAGGGTTCATTGATAGAGAAAATGATAGATAACAGCAACCTCATGAGGAATTGCTCCAGTTTATTCATCAGGTCAGGTTATCTCCCATGCCCACAGAAACCCAGGGTTCATAGTCTGTTCGTACCCCATGTCAGAAGTTGCTGTTTGTTCTTCACAAGAAGATAAATTTTCAAGCTGGGATACTAGCTACCTACCAGAAGGCTTTTTCACCATCCTGTTCTCCCCGTGGTTGGCTACAGAGATTTCCCATCAGAGGGAACTGTAATTAGTCTATATAGCTCGCCTATATAGAACATATATTAGTCTATATAACTGGTCTATATAGACTATATATTAGTCTACATAGCTGATAGACTTTCAGAGCTGTAATCATGATACCCAGAAGCAGGTATTATTTTATTTTAAAACCATATATCATTTAAAACAACAGAATCCTAGAGCTGTTAAGACACATAAGAATTTAAGAGAAAGTTCTGTAGTTTTGTATTCAAGACAGGAAGGTGTCTTGAAGCATTTGACATTTTGGTGTGTCAAAAAGGTTAAATGAGTACCTGATAATCATGGAACTGAACACTGGCATCCATTTGATAACCAAGTAAAGGTATTTGGAACCTACAGCAGATCAAAGAGCAGCAAAAAACATTTCATTTATATGTTGAACAGCCAATGTGATGTCGCACTCTTCAAGGGCCTTGTGAACAAGGCATCAGAGGGAAACAAATTGCTGCAGAGGCTTGTTAGCAGCTTTATTAGACACAGGCAGTAACCCAGCTTTGAAAGAAAATAATAATAAGTAAAATAGCATTATTTTGGTACTGCTTCAGAAAGTCAGTACCTCGTTACAAAGAAAAACTGTTTCCACAAAACATCAAAGCTGCATTGAGTTTCAGCTGAGCCTACTGTCTCCTCACAAACAAGACACCTTATAGAAAGAGCACATCTCTTAAAAAGAGGAATTAAGTGTCAAAAAAAAAAAAATCTCCCAAACATTTTAAAGGCTCCCAAGGCCAAGCTATCAGAAATAGAGAGTTTTAATGCATTTGTTGGTATCCTGCCCCTGGAAGATGTGGAGGGGCTCTGTACACATGCTGTGTGTTTGTATATATTTTACAGACATTGATACGAAACCAGAAGTACCTTTGCAGTGGTAGTATGGAAAGCTCATGGTGGATCAAGGGTTTGCCTCCACTTTCCACATCTTAGGTACAGCTCTTGAAAAATCCGCGTTAAAATGGACCATTTCTACAAAGGGAGCTGTTTGATGCCCACCATAGTCCAATGTGCATAGCTTGCTTCCAGCAGCAGAGCAGTACTGCTTCCATCCCAGCTTGCATTATCTATTTCTACCTCACCCAGCCTCTGCTTTACCCCCTCAGAAGTACTGCCAGCCTGATGCAAACAGAAAAGAAAAAAGGAACTAGATCTGGAAAGGAACTTGATCTGGAAATCAACCTTTTAATTAACATCTCAAATTCCAGTTGACTGTTAGTTTCTTAAATTGCCTGTGTTTAACATTGTAAGCATTTTCTGGTCCCCCAGCAGTGTTTGGAAATAAGAACTGACAGAGGTGAATGATGCAGTAGAATATACACCTCATTGACACGAAAAAAGGATATTGCAGCTATTGTTTACCTGGAGGTAAATTTCTCCAAGGCTGAATTAACAAAATAACAGTGCTCTGATTAGATTACCCTGTTAGTTTTGCATTAAGCTCGCTTGTAGATTTCAGGCTTTTTCCATGGAAAGATGTAGGCACCATAATACCTGCCTGGTGTGCAGGATCCTAGGCATCTGAGATCCAGGACCCAGCACCCACTGCTGATCCTCTATAGCACCGTACAGGGAGACTGGGCTCCACTGCATCCTTTTCTCACCCTTCCTTCACCCATGTCATGGTTTGATGTGGAGAGGGGGGTGGTCCTGGTGGCAGGAGAGGGGTTTTGCTCCCTGCGACCTCCCCGGTTTTGGAACCGGGTTAGGTTTGGTTCCGGCCACCAGATCAGACTGCCATCCCCCTCGGGGTTGAGCCAATAGGGCGCCTCTGCGAATTGCCCTATTTAAGTCGGGACAAAGGGACCGGAAAAGGTGCTTTGCCCAGGAGCGAGGAGAGAAGGGAGGAGGGCACTGCCCCCGCTCCCTGGCTCCCGGCCGGGCAGCTGCCTGCGTCGGGCCGGCGCCGCCCACGGAGAATGGCGGTGGCGGAGCCAGCTGGGGAACTCGGGGGCACCCCACTCCCGGGGTGCCCACTGAGCTGAGTTCACCTGGAGAGGACTGAGATCTGAGAGAAACAGCTGCATCAACAGCAGGTCAGTGAGGATGGAGCGGGAGGAGGTGCCGGAGCCGAGTTTCCCCTGCGGCTGGTGGTGAGATAGCAGGCGGCCCTCCTGCAACCAGGACGGCCTCGGTGGAGCAGCGACCCACTCGCAGCCCGTGGGGAGAAGATGCCTGAGCCCGAGGATGGTCGTGTTGGGGTGCACGACAAGGCGGAGAGGCATCTGGAGTCTGCGTGACGACCCACGCCGGAGCGAGTGGCTACAGCTCCCTAAGTATCCGAGACTGTGGTAAAGCCCACACCGGAGCAATCTGTGGGGAAGGATTGTTTCCAGTGGGCTGGACTCACGCTGGAGAAGTTTGTGGATTTTTCCTCATGGGTAGGGGATCCATTGGAGCAGGGGAAAAGGGTGTAAGGACTCCTTCTCCTTTAAGAAAGAAGCAGCAGTAACAGCACGGAATGAACTGACCTGCACTCCCCCAGTCCCTGCCCCCTGTGCTGCTGGGGGGAGGAGGTAGAGCCGGGAGGAAAAGGAAGGGGGGGGGGGGGGGAAGGTGTCGGTTTTAAGATCTGGTTTTGTTTCTTTCTGTCCTCTCAAGTAATTGGTTTTTGTTTCCCTTTGTCCTTCTAAGTAATCATTAATAAACTGTTTTGCTTTGAGAAAAGCTCTGCCTGTTTTGCCCAGGACCATGGGTGGTGGGTGCTCCCTCTGTTCTGGTCTCAACCCTCAGTCCCTTTGTTGTTTTTTTTTTCTCTCCTCTCTACTTTACTGGAGAAGGAGAGACTGTGTGAGTTTTAGTTGCTGGATCAGCCTAAAACCACTACAACCCAGCACAGGGTAGTGGGAGGGTTCCTCCGTGTTTTCAGAACTGAAAGCCTTGCAGACCCTCAACCATCCCTGAAGAAGCAACATAGTTCTTTCCTCTTTTGAGACACGAGCAGGGGTTTCTCTCCATTTTAGACTAATGCTGTACTACTCACAGTTGTAATTTCTGTGTCATTTAACATGGTTGCTGAGATCAGTGCCCCCCTCAAAGCAAGGGGTATCTCACCCATATCTGTAACTCCAAGCTTCAAAAGGAGAGGTTTGGGGACATGGTTTCCACTTCTTGTGTCAAAAGAAGAAAGGAACACAATCTTCATTGACCCACTGTAGCATAAGAGGGTTACAGTCTGCTCATAACAGCACTTCATGAGGAAAGGGGAAATCTGGGTTCCTCTCACTGTTTCTATGCCTGTTAAATGTAAAGTTTAGGACTAGCCCTTGGAGGAAGATCAGAACCTAGGTCTTCTGCTTCCCAGATAAGACAAGGAATTTGAACTTTTTTCTGGATCCCAGATGGACTTTGGTGCAGATTCCAGCAGCAGAACACAAGAACAGAGCAGAACTTCAAGAACCTGAAAAATATTGGTGTCAAATACTCCCTGCTAGAATATGTGCATGTTTCTAGCAGGAGTTGAACACGGGGTTTTAAGTTCGCAATTTTTGGCTCTAATTCTTGCTTTTCATGTTTATATTCTTACTTCAAGAGTCAACTCCTACTCTTTTCACTCTCCAGTGATATCTTCTGAAGTCAATGGGTCTGCTGACAAAGCAGATAACCCTTTATCCAGATCAGCATCTGAACTGGGTCACCATGCAGCACCCACGCAAGAGAGGGGATAGGATTCATCACTCTTCAGTCAGCTTGTGCTTCACACATCCTGTGAGTTTCCCTGGTAGAAAACCATCTTCACCAGATTCCGTATAGTCTCAGCTGCAGCTATAGCTAAAGTTCCAGCACTGCAAAGCCTGGGGTAGAATTCCAGTTCTGAGAACCAATAAGTGCATATATATTTCCATATAGCATGAGACATTCTGCTCAAAATTCCACAGGTGACTTTATTTACATCCATGTCAGTGAGGTCAGAATCTCATCCAAAACATTCAGCTTTTGTGTTGGCTAGCAAAAATGTTCACACTCCAACTAAATCTGTCTTATAAATCACCTTGACAGTCCTCATAATTCAACATAATAGGGTTCTTTGCAGAAAGAATTATCTCACAACTGATGCAAGGGGATGGACGACATAACCTAAGAGGGTTTTATGTCTATGAAAAATTCAATTCTTGACCCTTTTCTTATTCCTCTGTGACTCCACCCATTCAGAAGCAGTTATACCCTGAGCATTAAGGAGATTCCTCTCCATTAGCTCCCCAGATCTCTTTGCTAGTCAGTATGCTGCAGCATTCTCCTAGTTAACTTATTCTCTCTGTATATTCTTTGCTCCGAGACTCATTATTCTACATTTATCTGCACTGAACTGAATTTGTCATCTTTTTGCCCAATTACTTAAATGATCTAAGACCTTTTGTGTCTAACTGCATTGTTCTTCATTGTTTACCTCTCCTCACCAATTGCTATCACCCAGAAATCTTGCTTTCAATACTATCCAAGTCATGTCTCTAAATAATAAAGCATTTAAAGAGCCAGGGTGTAACACTCATAGTGAAATGCCTTCTCAGTTTAGACGTGGAAAATAAACAAAGTTTCTGTATGTTTTACATGTCTTAGTCTGATGCCTCCCTGTCACTCTCTGCTACCTGCAGCCTTCAGATGTAAAAGGCACATATTGAAGCTGCCAACGGAAATGTTAATTTATGAGCTGACTATCTCAGGGCCGTAAATCAAAGGAATATTTTACACCTAACTGGACTCCCTAGGTTGGAAAATGACCTTATGAGTACATTGATGGCTGTGAGACTTAGTAATTATGTAGATCCTTTCTGTTGATTTGATTGACAGGGAACAAGACATGTGGTGACTTTCTTGAGAGCTACAATTTCCCACCAAAGCGGAGAGGTCCCCCTTCTCCTCACTGGGTTAAAGCCATGCTGGTCAGGTCAAGCCCTTCCTCAGGGTATCATCTCTGTGTAAAGCTTCTGGGGGATGTTTTTGACTGCACCAAGTGCCAGAAAGAAATGTTCAGAAGCTTTTCCAAAAAAAATGAATCAATATCACTGGTTTGGGCTACCTTAATTGGACTATTATTTAGTCACCCACTGACACCAGATCAGCGCAGAATCACTGCACTGGTCTTTAAGGGTATAAAGAAACTAGCTCAAACTTTGGACAAACAGGAATAACCCACTAGAAAACCTAATCAAACAAAAAAGTAAACCTTCTACCATTACAGCATCTTTGCTTTTTAGCTTCTCCCTCCTACCAACCCCTACAGCTATTCAATATGGAAAAATCGTCTGACACGTTCATCCCTAATTTCCTGTTCCAAAAGTTCCCTTGCACATGTGGGTCAGTGGGCAGATGAGTCAGCTGGTACAGCTACATCAGAAGATATTTTGGCTCCCAGTTCACTTCTGAATCTTAGTCCCTAGGTTGTTCACAAGGCATAAATAGAAGTTCACTCTAAGACAGAACTCACCAAGATGAGAGACAGAAGAGGACCACTAGATCATGTCTTGTATTGCTTTCCTTTCTCACTTTCCATCAGAGTAATGGTAGGTAGCTACAGGGAAGCTGAGAGCTCAGCATATTTCCTTGACAACCCTGTTTGGCTGCTTCCACCCTAGAAACTAAGCAAGTGGGATGAGCAACCCATCACTGGAAGCTTATCTGGCTCCAGGTTATAGTTCATGAGAAATCTGGAGCTTCTCATTGACCTGAAGACTGATGTCAAATCTCATAAAAACCTGATCAATCACAAGAAGCTCATTTAAGTGGGAAACACTATTTTCTGGATGGAAAGAAAATCCATCAGGCCACGAGGTGTCTGAATTTGAAAACAGAAGAGGTACCTTCTTCATGTCTTTTCAAGAGAACTTGATTGAAAGTCTTGAAAGACATACTCCAGCAAGTTCCAGCTTCCTGGAATCTTCAGGACTGACCTACAATATATTTTCCAGTGCATTTTATAGTAGAATTTTTAGTATTTTCCAGAGATAAGGGGAAACTATTGCCTTTCTACTAGAATAGTGAAGATGAACATACTGGATTTGTCTACATTAGAGTTTTAGTTTAGATCGGGATTTCCTTTGGAAGTGAATTTCTCAGTCATACTTGCTGCACTTTCCTTCATAAAATGGAATTGCACGTGAAATTTATTCCACTTTGGATAAAATTGAACTAAAAGATGTTCTCTGGGAATGCACCTAAGGCACTTGAGCCCCAAATGCTGATCCATGAGATCAGATTAAAGATACATCGATGCAAAATCTTATACTATGTGGATGTCAGGTATTCAGGTTGCTCATTATTTTATTGCTAGGCTAGTGATTTGGAGCTGAATTCTTACTATGTTTTCCTGGAAAACACACCTACTTACACCTATAACGTGGTTGCCACCTCCTGCTGGTTTTCATATTGACATGTAAAATCCCTGTCAGAAAAGACCAGAGAGGATATGATGATGTTAGAACTGCAAAAAGTCTTATGAACTTTGCAAAAGGCATGCAAGAGGAAATAGAAAACATGTTGTTAGTGAGGGAAAAAAAGAAAAAAGGATAAAGAGGTTGTAGGAAAATCAGAAAGACACTGAGGAATGAAGAAACGTTTGAATGCATGAGGGAGCCTGAAAGTGAGGAAAACGGTAGCAAGAGCTGTGGAAAAGATCAGATAGCAAGCCCTCTCCTGGCCACCAGAGAAGAGGATGCATTCTAAGATAACTTACGTTCCTCGCGAATGGACAAAAAGGGTTATTTTTATTTTCAAATGCATTCTCATGTTCTGGGAGAAGACCCCTCTCCTTTCAAAAGACAGAAAGAGCATAGCCAAACTCATTAGTTTTGGTGCTTGTTTCACAGACAGAAAAGAACTAGCAACACATAGACACACACGCAAACACCTGATTAACTCACCACAACTTCTGACCCCTTTGACCCTCATCCTTAGTCCCCTTATTCTTTGCTCTGCTCACACAGAGCATCATATTTGAATCAAGTTGCAAGGCCTTCCAGGGTAGAAACCATGTCATAACTGTTCATTTTCTTTCCCTGCAACACCCCAGCACATTTTTTACAAGTTTACAAATAAGAAATAAATCATCTTCATCTATACCTGTGAAGTCTGAGACCAGGCGACCACTGCAGTCGGGAAAAGTAGATGTTGGAGACACATCATTCACTTGTGGTGAGCAATAAGTGAGATCTTTCATCATCTGCAGCGATCCATTCATTCTTGATTCCTCCTCAATCTTCCAGGTATATAATGTGACTGCTGAAGGGCGCTTCCAAATACAATGCATCGGCAGATATTCTCCATTCCCTCGACACTCTGCACGAACTCATGAAATCCACAACGATCGCTTACGTCATTACCAGTAGCAATATTAGAATGACGAACATTATAAAGTCATCGATGAACCTGTTTAAGGCTGCTGAAAATCCCATGCCTGGAACTGTCCAATACCCCTGAATCAACAAGTCTTTCCATATCTTTTTTTTAATGCACAGTGTAGAGATACTGGATGGACTGGCAGACCCCAGTATCCGCATGCAGCATCCATTCACAACTGAATACTGGTCCCCTCTGAATTCTCCTGATGGAAAAAGGAAGCGGGATCAAAGCCCTTCCCCCTAATTCCCCTCCTCCCTTTTGCAGTTAGCGCTGGTAGAACACGCAGCGGAGACATGCTGTATCCCATTAAGGGTTCTAGTGGTAAACAGACTCTTCAGCAACACCAGGGATAGTCATGTTCTCAAGTGCAGTAGCTAACAAACAACTGAGAAGTTTCTGGATGAGCAGTTCACAGAGTCTGCAACAGAGGTTACCAGTTTGGTCAGGCTTCCCATCATCTGTCAGCAGAGATCACTTCTCCAATGCTCTTGCTACATTGCAGGCGCTGCCTATTGAGAATTCAGCTTCTACAGCACTAACATGTAGACAAATTACAACTGAGAGGCCAGGAGAGCCCAAAGTGTATATCAGGAGACCAGGGAATTTGCTGGCTGTTTATCTACATCCTCAGTCTCTCACATCACGGAGCTGCCTGTTCTTTACTGTCATCCTTAAGTGGTCTGTAGGAAATATCTCTGTGGATTGACTGTCCTTTCCTTTTCGGTTCTTGGACAGGAATTCCCCAGAACCACTATTTCTTTTGCTGAGGGAGTAAATGTATGTCCACCTCTAATCATAGAATCGTTTAGCTTGGAAAAGACCTTTAAGATCATGAAGTCCAACCATTAACCCAGCACTGCCAAATCCAGTGCAAAACCATGTCCCTAAGTGTCACATCTACATGTCTTTAAATACCTCCATGGATGACCACTCAATTGCTTCCCTGGGCAACCTGTTCCAATATTTGACAATCCTTTTGATGCAAAAATTTTTCCTAATATCCAATCTAAACCTCCCATGACACAACTTCAGGCCATTTCCTCTTGTCCTGTCGTTTGTTACATGGGAGAAGAGACCAAAACTCACCTTGCTACAACCTCCTTTCAGGTGGTTGTAGAGAGCGATAAGGTCTCCCCTGAGCCTCCTTTTCTCCAGGCTGAACAACCCCAGTTCCCTCAGCTGCTCCTTGTAAGACTCATGCTCTAGACCCTTCACCAGCTTCACTCTTCTTTGGACGTGCTCCAGCACCTCAATGTCTTTCTTGTAGCGAGAGGCCCAAAACTGAATACAGTATTTGAGGTACAGCCTCACCAGTGCTGAGTACAGGGGGATAATCACTTCCCTAGTCCTGCTGGTCACGCTATTTCTGATACAAGCCAGGATGCTATTGGCCTTCTTGACCACCTGGGCACACTGCTGGCTCATATTCAGCCAGCTGTTGACCAATACCCCCAGGTCCTTTTTCACTGGGCAGCTTTCCAGCCACTCTTCCCCAAGCCTGTAGTGTTGCATGGCATTGCTGTGACCCAAGTGCAGGACCCGGCACTCAGTCTTGTTGAACCTCATACAGTTGACCTCAGCCCATCGATCCAGCCTGTCCAGATCCCTCTTTACAGCCTTTGTACCCTCCTGCAGATCAACACTCCTGCCCAACTTGGTGCTGTCTGCAAACTCACTAAGGGTACACTAGTTCCTTTCTTCTAGATTATTGATAAATACATTAAACAGCACTGAACCCAATACCGAGCCCTGAGGAACACCACTTGTGACCAGCTGCCAACTGTGTTTAGCTCCATTCACTACAACTCTTTAGGTCTGGCCATCCAGCCAGTTTTTCACCCAGCAACAAGTATGCTCATTCAAGTCATAAGCAGCCAGTTTCTTCAGCAGAATGCTGTGGGAAATAGTGTCAAAGACTTTATTAAAGTCTAGGTAGACAAAATCTACAGCCCTTCCCTTATCTGCTAAATGTGTCACCTTGTCATAGAAGGAGATCAGGTTAGTAAAGCAGGTCCTGCCTTTCATAAACCCATGGCAGGGGGGTTAGAACTAGATGATCTTTAAGGTCCCTTCCAACCCAACCCATTCTGTTATTCTATGATAACCTTCCCCAGCATCGAGGTCAGAGCGACAAGCCTGTAGTTCCCTAGATCCTCCTTCCAGTCCTTCTTGTAGATGAGTGTCACATTTGGTAACTTCTAGTCAACTGGGACCTCACCGGTTAGCCCGGACTGCTGGATGAGTGATGGAAAGTGGGTTGGTGAGCACTTCCACCAGTTCCCTCAGTACCCTTGGGTGGATCCCATCTGGCCCCATAGACTTTTGTGTGTCTAAGTGGGGTACCAGGTCACTAACCATTTCCCCTTGGAATCTAGGGGCTTCATTCTACTTCCCATCTCTGTCTTCCGTCTCAGGGGACTGGGTACCCAGAGAAGAATTGCTCTTACTATTAAAGATTGAGGCAAAGGCAGCATTAAGTATCTCAGCCTTTTCCTCATCCATTCTCACTATGTTTTGACCCGCATCCAATAAGTACGGAGATTCTCCTTAGCCTCCTTTTGTTGCTAATGAATTTACAGAAACATTTTTAATTGTATTTTACAGCAGTAGCCAGATTACGTTCTAATTGGGCTTTGGCCCATCTAATTTTCTCCCTGCATAACCTCATGACATTCTCGTAGTCCTCCTGAGTTGCTTGCTCCTCCTTCCATAAGTCACAAACTCTCCTTTTTTTGTTGAGTTCCAGCCATAGCTCTCTGTTCAGCCAGGTCAGTTTTCTTCCCCACCAGCTTGTCTTTCGGCACATGGGGATGGCCTGCTCCTGTGCCTTTAGAATTTCCTTCTTGAAGAATGGCCTGCCTTCCTGGACTCCTTTGCCCTTCAGGACTGCCTCCCAAGGGGGTCTGTCAGCCAGACCCCTAAACAGGTCAAAGTCTGTCCTCTGGAAGTCCAAGGCAGAAGTTCTGCTGACTCCTTACTTCTCCAAGAATGGAAAACTCTATCATTTCGTGATCACTATGCCCAAAACAGGCTCCAACTATCGCATCAACCACAAGTCTTTCTCTGTATACAAACAACAGGTCCAAACAGTAGTAAGGGGAGAGCATTTCTCTGTAAGCATTTCTCAGTCGAGTTTTTGCAGTGAAAATAATTTCTTCTGGCATCTCTGCAGTTCTTCCTTTTCCTGCCTGTTAGAAAAGAGAGGATCATCCTCATGCTTGGCTCCTTCTGGAACTCTTACAGGGGTCAGAAGCTGGGGAAGGAATTAAAACTAACTTAGCAGACTCGGGAGAAAGGAGAACGTAAGATCTTGAGGCACTATTAGTGCTTCACTGATTTCTTCTGGAGTGCTGTTCTAGCTTCTTGAGCACTGGTTAATGTCCATCATGAAAGCAAATGGGGAGGGAATCTCAGTGCATATGTGAAGAGTGGCTACCTGCAGGTTTTCCTGCTGTAGATAAAGTGTATCCAAGCTAATTTAACAAGCCTGATAGACAAGAGCATCAGCAGAATTTGAGTCTAGGAAGTCCAGAGCCACAATATTAACTGATACTTCAATTAGATTGTCGTATTCTGCCACCTGTTAGACATGTATTTTAGCTCACCTGAGTTTATGTGAGTCCAGGTCTCACATTTCCTCCTAGAACTGATTTCCATAACTATTCTTCAAATATTTGAACTCTTTCTTGTTTTTTGTTTTTTGTTTTGTTTTGTTTTTTTAATTACAGGTATTTCTTTGAGAAAGATTTTTTTCTATCACAGGAATATGACTCTGTTAAAAAATGTCAGTTTATATAGCCTCGTTCCTTTTACTCTTGATCCTTGCACAATAAAAATTTCCATTGGCATCTCACTGTTGCTGGCTAGCTTGATAGTTCCATAGGTTTGCAGTTTCTTTCTTCTTCTCATTCCATTAGAGAAGTTGGAATGGATCTGAAATCCCTAGTAGCTTGAGTTAATTTGGGAAGAAATAGTGTCAAAAATTCCACCCAGAAATGATGCTAAACAAATGCTCAGGCAAGTAATTTCTTCCTCTAAATATTTCATTATCACAGGTTCCCAGGACATGTTACTTCTCAATCCCTACAGTACTGGACTAATCAGTGCAGGCAAAATTCATCTCAACTAACTTTACCTGTCCGCAATGTAGATGTCTGCACCTGACGTTTTAACGTCCCATGGAGAACCAGTGGGGTTAGTACGGAGAACTCGGGGTTCAGGATAGATCTGACCAAAGATATGGTGAAACGTATCATATCCTGAGCTCCATTGACCATACAGATCACTCTGCACTGTCTGTAAAGGAAGAGTGCCTTTCTCAGATGGAGATGTCTGCACTGTAGATTAACATATTTAGCCATATGTATTTTAGAAAGTTGTACACCCAGTGCTGCCAACAAGGAGGTATAGTGAGGGAGTAGAGCACACTCAAGGTGGGTGGCATCTTAATAAAATGTAGCATGCAGACTCCAATATAGCCCTTCTGAGTATGTGCAAACAGATATTTCAGCAGCTCATAACTAAAATTATGACTTTAAAATTAATGGGGATGAATTTTAATAGGAGTAGCAGAAGGCACATCTCTGGCACAAGGGGGACGTCATGTCTGCTGTGGAACATCTGGACACTCATCTTCCAACAAATCTCAAGACCTGGGCAAATAAGCAGTTTTTCCATTTCCTTGTTACATCTACAGCCAAATAATTTTTTCTGAAATTAAGGCACAGGTTTTGGAGGAAAAAAATAATATTTTAAAAAACCCACAAACAAACAAACAAAAAATCCCAGAAAATAGCAGCTCAGAAACAGACAGACAGAATATTTTATCCAAAGCAATTAAAGTTGTTCCATGACTGTTTGAAAGTCTGACAAAACTTTTGAAAAGAGGGGTCATGTAGAAGTGAAAGTGTTAGGCAGCTTTATAGACTGCACTGTCAGCTCTGACTGTGCTTGTTCCTGAATAAAGACCCGGCTAAGATTTAAAGCCTAACATTAAAACTGCTTTCATTTGCTCCTTCATTTTGAGAGTGGCTTTTCCACAGACAAGAGGTTAATAATAAGATACTGAAAAGGGTACAGAAGGTGATTGCATAGCTTAGATTAAACCAAGATTCACTGGTACACAATCATTTGCTCCTGTAATTGCATTCAAGTATATCTATATTTGATTGCCCAGGTTTTCTCTCGCAGCACCTTTAAAATTTTGTTCCGCTACCTGTGGTGAAGGTACCTATGAAATGAATGGGACTTGATATTTTAAAATGCAATGTACTGAGCCAAGCCACTAAAAAGGGAGAAGTAATAATGTTTTATTATGTGTTTAATGGGATAAAGATCATCACAGGTTGTCATAGTTAAGGACCTTTCTTAGCCTGAAAGAACGTAATTTCGAAAATAAATAAATAGATTTTACTGTGGTAAAGCCAGTTTCTTGAAAGTTTGTGGGAGACTTTACTTAGAGTTTAATCTACCTAGGGAACTGCTGCCTTTAGTTTTATTTAGCTAGCCCTGAAACAGCTTTTCATTTCAGGATGGTTAGGCAGGTGCTGCTTTCCAGCCCCAGGCATCTGACCACTGCTGACTGCTGTGGCATTTGCTTTTTCAGTGCCTGCCTAAAATTCCTCCAAGGCTTAACTGTTCCCTGATATTTTTTCATTCAAGACTTTCTGAGTTCTTGCTCCTAGTCTGATCAGCCCATATATGTTATGTACACATCACCTGGCGTCAGTAGGACCAATCTTGCATCTAGGCCTTTGAAGTGTGTGTAGAGGGGCCGTGGGGGAGACATATAGAAAAGGTGTCCAAAGATGTGGGTGAAGAGCACAGCAACCTTCTCCTACTGGAAGGACAGAAGAAGTCACCTTCTTTTCTTTGAATCAATGCTCCATGAACCATGAAACTCATCAATTCCGTATCTTCAGTTTAGCCTCCATCTACCATATCACTAACCTTGATTTTGAAAACGCTGGTAGGTTATCCTGTGCCCAAGACAAGCAGCCCTCCCTAGTGTCCTATAGGCCTCACTGGTAGCAAAATAAGCAAGACTATAAGCATCCTGAGCCCTCCATGCTGCTCTGTGTGGCATTTAGTTGCACAGATTCATCCCTCTTCATGCACAGGACTCATGAAAACAGATGTGTCTGATTAACTTGGTTTTCCTCCAAAAGTGCATGTTGTTATATGGGATATTGTTCTTTTATTGGTAGCAGTCAGGAGGTTGCTGTCAGAAACAGTCGAGGACCTCAAGACAATCTGCAATACTAACGGAGCCTGGGAAATTGTTACCTGTCTCATCATGTTGTACCTGGTCACGCTTTGCCCGGTAATCAGTGAATATAACTTTTTTTTTTTGAAGGCTAATATTTTTAGAACTGAGAGACCCAAAGCTTGTTACTTTTTTATCAACATTCTGTCTGTACTTGAGAGCAAGTAGACAGAGGTGTAGGAGGACATAGAGAGTTGATGGACACACACCATTACGTTGACTGCTACCAGGTTGAGCTGAGTGCAGTGTACCGTGGAGGAATGCTAAGAAGGTCTGCAGCATGCAACCAAATAGTTTATTTTCAATTTGGGGGGGAAAAAAAAAAAAAAAAGGTAATTATGGAGCTCCACAAGATCCAGGTGAGATCCTGCCTTTTTAAAAAGCTCTGCAATCTGGAAGGCTGTAGAGAGAATGAAAAATTGCAGATGACATGAAATTATTTGCTGAATAGCAGAGGGTTAAATGCATGGGTAACAGGAAGAAAATGCAGATAAAAGGTAAGATATGATGGAAGTGAATCTCCACTTTAAAAAGTTTAGCCCAAAATATGTCTTTGCCTGTGTCAAAAAACTTCATGGAGCCAGAAGTATTTTTCCGCTTTAACATTTTTCTTTTAGCTAAAATTATACTGCTACTGTATTATTTTATCACAATTGTGTTTTTTCTCCTTTCCTCTCTCGCCTTCTCTCTCTCTCGCAGACATATAAACAAAATCAATAGAAAGAAATATTGAAAATGCCCTGTTTTCCCTTTTTTATTATAACGAAACTTTTGCTGAAGCCAGAGGTTGTAGGTTTTATGATGAAGAGGCGTTGCTAACTGGACCTAGACAGATAGGAACATGAAACACAACAAAAGGTTGAAAATTATAACTAAGTTTAGGGCTGTTTGAGCCTTGATTTTTCAATTCTGAACCCTTTTTTGAGTCTCTCATGGCCAGTGAAACAAGTTAATGGGGCTAGAAAATGAAAAGTCCTTTTTCTGTTTAGTCTTTTAATAATTTAAGGACACCTCCAGCAACCAAAACAAATATATTTATCATTGCACACAAAGCCTTTAGGCATGAACTCTAAAGAGGCACATTAGTGTCAATGCATCTGGTACACTGTCACTTTCCAGTTTAGCTTAACTCTTGCTTCTCCTTTTTTCCTAACACTTGTGTCTCAAGTGATGCTAGCTGTTGCTGCTTTTATTTAAGAAAAATAAAAAATAATAAAAGATTAAATACGTAAAAAATATACACTGATGCAGAAATCTTGTGGTAAAATTCAATAGTCTGGCTATGCAGAAGATCTGGTTCAAAAATTACAATGGATGTAGTTGATCTAAGACCTACGAAATAGCAGCACCCTTTCACTTCTCAGAAGACTGTTCGCATGTGGGCAGGATGATTTCATTCACTGTAAAGAAAAAATGATACAGATGTACAACACAATATCCCCTTGAAGGAATTTCCTCAGATTAAGTGAAAGCAACATGGGAAGATTAGAGCAGCAGTTGTGTTGTAGACAACAGGACTGCAAGCTTTAAGCTGAAGGAGTGAAAAGATATAGCAATGCATAAGTATCCTCGTGTTCGATATCTCTTCAGAAGTCATATTTCATGGTGGAATTATATTATGGGGATCAGCCTGGGGCAATGTTTCTTTTGCATCATTACATCCAGCAGCCCACTCCAGTTCATGAAGCCAGTCAAGTGAGCACTAAAGAGGAAAAATTACCGCTCTTCATGTTAGTAAACAGTCTTGGAAAGGTGGATTGCTAAGAATCCGTAAACACATTTTTACGGATGAGAAAATAAAGGCAGAGCATCTGGGACAAGGTCATGTGGTAAGTCATTGCTCAAGGCAGACTGAGATGTCAGCGCTCTTGGCTCCCAGAGCCGTGCTTTGACTAGTGAACCAAGCCCTCTCGTTCAGCAAGAAGTAAAATGTTAACGTCTGAAGAACGGGGTGAGCTCGTCTTGGCACATCAGCCACACAGCAGGTTAATCAGGGTAAAAATCAGTGGAAGTTGTGCTCCCAGAAGCTAAGAGATGCTGAGCTGAAACCGCAGTCTTACGACAATCTGCAAGGGTCAGACAGTCCGGCTGCCTTGGAGCGTCAGGGAGACCTCTGCTAGCCTGACCCAAAGTGGGTACCCCACAGGGGAACAGCATATCAGCATCCACAAAGAGGTCACTCTCCAAAGCACAGGCTGATCTGCAGGGAAAAAAAAAAAAAAAAAAAATTCACACCAAGCACATGCTTGTTTTCATCCAACAGACATTTGTGAGCAAACTCAACACAGCACAGTCCCAGAGCCAGAACATGCTTAGGAGGACTGATTTTGCTGTCTTTAGCCCTAGCTTTGATAGTCGCTTCCCTTGGCTTCAGTGGCATCAGCCATTATTTACCTTACTGTGAAAGCTGAAGCAACACAGAAGAGGTTTTCAGCTTCCCGCTGGGGCTCTTTCTTGGACACCATCTCGCTGCCAGGCAGAATTATCAATCTCTTCTCCTGAAAGCTCTCTTCTCAGGGCTGGAAATCTTGAGATGCTGAAGGTCAGGAGGTTTAAGGTACATTGGCAGAACTCTATATCTCCAGCTTGCATTATTCTGGGCGCTGGCCAATGCTATCAGTCTCTTGCCAAAAAGGAATAGCTATTATGGCATTGATTTTCTGCCACGAAAAAAAGCAGGGAGAGTGACTTCTAGTTAAATGCAACAGTAGAAATTGCTCCAACCTTTTACTGCAAAAAAGGCTGTGTCTTGATCTGCGATGGCTGAGACTGGCACTAAAACCCTTTCAACACCAGTTCTGCACACAGGAGTTAGAAAGAACCAGTAGAAATAACCAGTATGCAAAGAGCAGATTTTAGAAGTTGTTATGGATTGATCCCAAATACCAGGGGCTCCCAGTGGCAGTAAAAATGGTTAGAAAGCTAACAAATTGTGTTGGAACCCTAAAATGCAATGGTGGGTTCAGATGCTTACACTGAACCATCACAGATAGATAGGGCCATACTACAGCAGTGATTTATTTTTTCCAGTATACTTCTCTGTTGAAAATAATTTTATCTGCTTCTTAACAAAAATAAGTTCAGGCTGCCTCAAACACTTCATCTTTAAACAAAAAAAACCCAAACAAAATCAATAATGAGAGGAAACATCCAACAGTCACTAGGTAATTCCTAAGCTTCGTTGACTGCCCAGATCACTTGGCCTCTGAGGATATACTTATTGGATTTCCAGTACTCCCACTCTGTTTTGGGTAAGAATGTATATATCCAAGTTTTTTGGTTTTGTTTTGAGCATGTCTGTTTTCCAGGGCTTGGCCAGAGTGCAAATGAGGGAAAAGCAAGAAAAAGATGGGAGGGAGAGAGAGAGAGACTTGCCAGTACAATGGAGGAGATAGCTAACCTCTTCTGTACCTTAAATAATCATCTGCTTCGATTCAGTTTGAGCCGTCGAGGACATAAAGGGTCATGTTTTATCCTTACTCCCCCGGATTCAAAGAAGTCAGAGACAGCTTAAGCTCACATTCTCCAAGCTGAAAATGAACCTGAATTCATTGTATAAAAAGGCAGTCTAATGAAATTCTAGAAATTCTAGAATTTAAAAAAATAAAAGCAAAAAGAGAGAGAATTCATGTCTAAATTCACAGTGATTTCTGCTGCTTGCAGTTTGCAAATAACATTGGACCTGTGCCACAGAGCGAGAAAACAGGAACACAAACAGCACTTAAATTCCCATCAGCCTCACTTTAAGAGGGTGCTTCTGGGTGGCAGCAGAGGGGAGTTTAGCCTCTGTGGCCTGGCCAGTCCACGTCAGCAGCTGTCAAGGTACCATCTGCCATGATTTTATTTTTAGTTTCAGTAGTATGCATATTTTCTCTCAGAGATTGAAACTAGTTAAATATTTGTTGCCGATCCTGCTGCAGCTGCAGAAGGTTTCCAGCATCACTGACCAGTGCAAGCTGGGGACCAATGACCAGGTCTCCATACATTAAATTCTGTCTACATCAACCAGGGTCCCTTGCTGAGTCCCTCCTAACAGTGCAACTAGAACATGCTGCCAAATGTCAGCATCACCGCAGCCTTCCCCCGTACATACACTTCTTCCTAAAGCCATCACAGTGGACATGCTCTGGATCCAAATGATTTATAGAGTTAATGAAAGCAGAAGACTTGGCAAAGTTTTCCAAGAGCAAATGCTGCCTAATACAGCATCTCGGTAGGGTCGGTTGCTTTGTCCAGCAAAATATTTGTCCAGAATGAAATAATCCTCTCTTAATTGCTCTCGTTGTGCCTAAATTGATCTACCCAGACACTCAAGACAAGCTGTGTTTCCCAGTTCCTTTCCTCTTCCAAATTGTCATGGTTTAACCCCAGCCAGCAACTAGATCCCACACAGCAACTTGCTCTCTCCCTCTGGGTGGGATGGGGGAGAGAATCGGAGGAGTCAAAGTGAAAAACTCATGGACTGAGATAAAGACAGTTTAATTGGTAAAGCAAAAGCCACAACATGCAAGCAAAGCAAAACAAGGTATCCATTCACTTCTTCCCATCAGCAGGCAGGTGTTCAGCCATCTCCAGGAAAACAAGGCTCCATCAAGCGTAGCAGTTACATGGCATGAAAAACTCCATCACTGCAAAAGTGGGGACACTGGGGTCAGCTGTCCTGACTGTGTCGCCTCCCAGCTTCTTGTGTACCACCAGTCTACTTGCTGGTGGAGCAATGTGAGCAGCAGCAAAGGCCTTGACTCCGTGTGAGCACCGCTCAGCAATAACGAAAACATCCTTGTGTTACCAGCACTGTTTTCGGCACAAATCCAAAACATGGCCCTGTACGAGCTACTAAGAAGGAACTGACTCTATCCCAGCCAAAACCAGCACACAAATGAAATTCAGTTTTGACTTCACTTGCTGCAATGAACAGTATTTTCATACAGATACGGTTCCCGCAGTCTCCCTGGTGGTACTAGCAGCGCTTGCATTAGATGAATTCAGATGGAGATTAACCCTTGTGAACAACCATCTGCAACTAAAGATACACCTTCAAACCTTTTCATGCGTGTAATCTCAAATGTATTCATCCTTTCCAGAGAACTTTATAGAGGATGGGAGTAGTTGGGTTGAGATCACCACCCAGCTCTGCACAGAGGCCTCACATCTTTGTCTGCAGGGGATGTGTTTCTCAGCCCCGGCTACAAAGGTTGACTCCTGAGCTCCATCTGTGTGTATGACTCATGCTCTTAGCTCTAGAGGCTTTTAATTCAATCCCAGGTGTGCTAACCACTGGCCAACATCACCAATACCTGCGAAATGGCTATTTTAATCTAGTTACAACATACGAAGGTAGAACAGCGTTATTTCTCAGTAATGAATCACAGTCATGGAGTTTTGAACATGGGGATTGGAAAGGAAATTAAAGTCAGGTTTCCTGTATGGCTCATTCTCCAGCCCAGCGTAGATTCAGATGAGCGAGAGATTTCTTTATGTTCGTTAATATCAGGGGCAGACCAAGCACCCCTTATTGTCGGCCATACCCCGGCTTGGACATCAGTGACCACACGATGCCGTTCAGGACTGGTGTTGGAAGCTCCCCAGCTGCTGCTTCGCAGTACCTGTAGCACTGGTGTGTCTTTTGTCACACACATAAAGCATGTGCTACTGACTTCAGAAGTATTTAGGCACAAACGTAAGGACTTTGGTGAGCTAAAGGTTCATTAGGAAATAGGCAACTGAGAAGGATGTTGGCATCCTAATTAAACATTGTAGGTTCAGCCTGGCCATCATAGGGAGGGCTCTTTGGGAGCCCTGGTACAAGAGGAATAAAGACATACCTGAGCAGCTAGTTGCCTTTATAAGAACATAACAATTTATTGCTTTTTCTAGACCTCCAAATAATGAGCAACACAGTAATCTTATTAAAAAGGACTTTAAGGGCATGACCAGCTGCCTTCAGTGTCAAGCATGACAGCCCTTGGAAGTGCTTAGTCACACTTTAACTCTCGTTATTATTTTCCAAGCCTGTATTTAAGGCAGACGGAAATGTGGCTTTTCATCACCCAGAGCTATATGCCAGCATGTTTAACCATAACCACCCCATGACATCAGAAGGGTGCAGGTATTGCATCTTCTTTTGTTAAGGCAAAAGACACAGGCTGACAACATTTTCTCAAGATTTCTCAAGGGGTAAATCCCCTCTGCTCTGAAAGCTTTTGTTGCTCTAGCAAATAAAGGGAGAGAGACGTAAAAAAAGAGAAGGGGAAACAGAGGGAAGAGGGGGAAAAGAATAGCCTAAGTGATATGAAAGTCCAGAAAATCAGAAAAGGGAAAAGTAAACTGAAAGAACTACTGGAGTCTTGGAAAAATAATATTATATATATAAAAAAAATACAACAGCAAGTTCCCAAAAATATAAAAAATAATAGCTTTCAAATTAGTGTTTTCACAGCTGCAGGCTATGGAGTTTATTGCTTGCAGTATGAAACCTAATGATGTGATAAAAAAAAAAAGAAATCTCTTCGACCTAGCCCTAGACAGACTGACAGTCCTAGAGATCAATGTCCATTATTAACTTGCTGACTTCATGAACAGCAAGGCAGAGTATGAACTTCTCTGGTTCTCTTCAAATTTGGCTTAATTGGATCACCTACAGGATGAGAGGATAATTTAGCATGCAGGTCCAGCCACATCTTCATTGCACCCCTGAGCCTAGAACAAAGGCTCTGGTTAGGAGGATGTGGACATCTAAGCAGTGAGATGCCCTAAGACATGTCCATGTCTTGAAACCCTCTGATCACATAGGAGAGGGCAACCAATTCAGTCACTATTGATCCGAACTGCCTCCAAGATTGTGACTTTAAAGTGAAATGCCCATGTCAGACTCTTTTCGAAGGAATCCTGATGAGACATCAAGGATAAAGGATCATGTAGGCCACACTTCTGCCTCCAAACCATTCTACTTAGGGATTTAATCTAACCCTACTAAAAGCAGTGAGAGTTTTCCATAATTTCAGTTGGCCAAATCTATGTGATCAGAGATGAGATGGAGTCACAGACCACAAGTGATGCATATCTCCTCCTGGTCATCACTCAGAAACCTTGTCCTTTCACAGGTACGTCCTCCGTCAAAGTCTGGAGTTTCCCTCTAGAAAATTAACAAAGGCTTTCTTATTAAATAGGCCTTTAAAAAGAATTTAAGCCATCATATGAAATTTCACAGAATTCAGTTTTCTGAAGTAACTAGAAGAGCCATGAAGAGTTTAAACTATCATTTAGAGGAGATGAGACTATTCATGCTTTAGAAACTGGTTTCTCAAAGGAAGAAAGAAGCAGCTATATCACCTCAGGAGTGATAGATCCAGGGGCATTTTTATCCCTTAACTTCAACACCACCACTACCACCGTGGTTTTGGTCTCTGGCTGCCCAAACAGATGTGCTAACAGAAGTCTCCAGCCTGAGACCCTCAGCTTTGCCTGGATGGTCCCTGTGTGTCAGTCAGTCCCCACAGGCCCTCTGGTCCCATCTCCAGCAGTAACTTGTTTGAACCTATTGAACACAGTGTCAGAGTAATGAGGCAGGAGTTGACTGTACTGCTGCCGGCTCTGTTATCTCCCACAATATCAGGAGTGAAAAAATGGCTGCTGGATTTTCTAATGGTCCGGCAGAAGCCTTGTCAGTAACAATTCTTTACTTGGGTTTGCTGGAAATTACAGCCATCTCCTCTGTTCAGCTCCATTTCTCAGCCTCTTGCAATTCTGCAGGAAATAGTTTTGAAACAGTTTGTCTAGTTTTAGGAAAAAAAGAATAATGAAAAAAAGCAAATTTGTCAATGTTGAACATATCATTCTCTCTCTTAAGTAGAAATAAATGAGACTTCCTGGTTTCTTATCTCTCACTCTCTTGTGTTAGTATTTAGGAGTCGGTACATATCAAGACCATCTCTGGTTCTCAGTTATGGAATCATAGAATGGTTTGGGTTGGAAGGGACCTTAAAGATCATCTAGTTCCCACCCCCCTGCCATGGGCAGGGACACCTTCCCCTATATCAGGTTGCTCAAAGCCTCATCTAACCTGGCCTTGAACACTTCCAGGGATGGGACATCTACAACTTCTCTGGGCAACCTGTTCCAGTACCTCACCACCCTCAGAGTGAGGAATTTCTTCCTTGCATCTAATCTAAATTTGCCCTCTTTCCGTTTAAAGCCATTGCCTCTTGTCCTGTCACTATATGCCTTCATAAAAAGTCCCTTTTTGAATATGACCATCCAGCCAATTCCTTACCCATTGAGTGATCTAGCCATCAAATCCATGTCTCTCCAATGTAGAGACAAGGATGCATGCAGGACAGTGTCAAATGCTTTGCACAAGTCCAAGTAGACGATGTCAGTTACTCTTCCCTTATCCACCAATGCTGTAACCCTGTGGTTGAAGGCCACCAAAATTGTCAGGTATGATTTGTCCTTAGTGAAGCCACGTTGGCTGTCAGAAATCACCTCCTTTTTTTCCATGTGCCTTAGCATAGCTGCCAGGAGTATCTGCTCCATGATCTTTTCCAACACAGAGGTGAGACTGACTGGCCAGTAGTTCACTGGGTCTTCCTTTTTAGCCAACAGTGCAGCATGAGATATTCTTCTATTCAAGAAGCAGCTATGAACCAGGAGGAGCAGTCTGAGAGTGGAACGCCTACAAAATGTACACCTAGAAATGTTGATGCCATCCATAGCATCCAGGGGAGTCACTGATTGGACTTAATGTAAGAAGAGGATGAATTTCAGTGAAAAATAGAAAATGGAAAAGAACAGAACACATGCTGGTGGGATGGCTAGGAAAGGCAGGAGAAGACTGGGAGAGCAATGTCTTGGGGAGAGCCTGGAGGCAAGGAGTATGGGACACATAAATCAAGCTACTTGGAGAGAGGCACTGCATTGCAAAGTTCCTTAGCTGATGCTATGTGTCTGCCATAGTGAGAAGCAGCATCCAAAAGGTGGCAAGCAGAGGAAGGTAGGAATGGGACCCCCAGAAAAGGGCAAGGGAGTGATTTTGGGGAAGGGATTTAGTATGGAAAGCACAGACGGTGACATTTGTTCAGTGAGAAAATCTCCACCAATGCCTAGAGGAGCCACGAAAGAGGACCACCTCTAGGAGAAACACAGCCTAGAAAACAATAAAATAACTGCCTCCAAATCAAATAGCTTTCAGAGAGACTGTGAATGACAGGACTCAACAAAAGGCTGATTTTTGTATGAATAAGTTCACCTCATTTTAAGATCCCAGGCAAAAACATCAGCTACTTTCAAGGCCTGTCAAACCTTCTCTCCTGTCTTCCAGCTAGCAGGTTGAAGACAACATGTTTGAATGTCATCTCAGACCACGCAAACTCAAATAGTGCCAAAGACCATTTAGTGCCTGTGGACCTCCGAACATTAACGCAGTCAGTCTCTCTAATTGTAAAACTAGTTGCCACACAGCAATGTTGGGAACTCTGCCTCATCTTGTAGTCAATGTTTCTTCAGGAGTTGCTTCCTTACACAGGGTCAAACACATCATGGGTGAAGCATCCTATCAAATTCTAGACATTATGTCCTGGATCCCAGTTCTTTTCTTAACAGGGTTAAATTCAAATCATTATTAGGCAAACTGAATCCAACATGCACATGTTGCCAGACAAATTGAATTCACTTTCACTCAGTTAATTAGGATAAGCCTTCATTCTCACATCAACTGTTTTGCACTCACATGCAGGCATGGTCTCCTCTTCAGCTTCCTGCAGTTGCCAGCATAAGGCCAGCAGATTCTCAGACATACACCTCATAGCTTTTCTGTGACTGATTCAGATCCATCTCCTGGTTCTCACAAGACTCTTGCTAGATTTTCCTAACACTCACCGGAGAGGCCATCTCAGTTGTCGTTGTCACATTTCAACCCCTCGAAAAAACAAAAACCCTTAAAAACCCAACTGAACAAAAAACACCCAAAAGAGAAGACAGAATGTTGTTGAAGAAAACATCTTTCTTTTTTCACTTGGTGCCAAACAAACATAGCTTCAACTCTCTTGTAGGCCAGTACAGATTAGCTCAGAAAATCAGAACCAAGCAGTGGGCTAGAGAACATCCATCCCGAGACTTTGTGGTGCTGTGGCTACTAGCTAATCAAAAAAAGAAAGATTTTTCTGTGCTTTTGTACCCCATCTCAGTAGCAGGGATAGTCACACATACCTGTCTTTCAACGTTCTTCATTATATGCTAATACAAAGAGCCACACAAACATTATTATTTTATTGTTATCCAAAGGTTCCTGTTTGCGGGATCCCAAGGTGGGCACAAAGAGTGGTTGTTCCAACAGAGGAGCTCAGCTCAGAACGAACACCTTTTTCTAATTTTAAACATCATATCGAATCTTCACCTTTTTCTCTCCTACATGTTCTGTGGACCTGAAGTCCAATGTTGTTTCTTTCAGCTACACAAAGGTCTGCAGAAAAAGGCCATATTCCCTCATCTACCCTCATCAATGTAGCCCACTTCTTTTAAGATAGATGAAAACACACAAGAGCCTCAAGTGCTGCTTAATCAGAGATATTTAGTTATACCAAGGTCTCAAGAACATCCTTACCTAGCGGCAAACTTTGTCTTTCAAGTCCTCTTCCATGTCTTTTCCTTTGAATCTGTTAAGTCCATGCAGCTTTTTAATCAAATCACCAAAAATGTGTTGAACAAAATAATCAGCTTGTGATTACATTTTAAGGGATAAATAGCACATGACCAGCATTAATCACTCAGTACAACCTGGGTGGGTGGCTGATTCCCAAGGACTTTCAATAAAATCTAGAAAGTGCTATATTTTTCCTTGAACGCAGTAGCCTTCAACCAAATCAAATGGAATTTTTTTCTTACTTCTAGTTTGTTAACACTGTGTATCTCAGAATAGGATTGACAATGCTACGAATAACAACATTTTAAAGTTATTATCCTCACTGAAGTCCTATAGGATTTTATTAGAGCTAATGCAATTCCCCTAGATTCTAATGATAAAAACGCACTTTTCAAATCATCTTACAGGCATGTCATTGCCATTACTTGTACTTACTGGTTTCCTTAAATACCAAAATACATCAAGGAGGAGAAAGAGATTGTTTTAGCAGCTACATTTCCCACAAAATGTTGTATTAACCATGCTCTAGCATACCTCTAGGATAGATGGATTTAAATCTAGGGAGACAAAAGCAGGAAAGGTCAGGGGGTGGGTTATTGCAAACTAATTGGCGATCAGTCCTGGCTGAAGACAGGACTTTTTAGTTCACATGCTACAGAAAATTCCAGCCTCCATTGCATTTTGTTGTGTTATGCTCACCGCTTGTCCCATTATGCAATGTAGTTTTAAGCAGTGCACCCTACAGATTGTGACTGCTTTACTAATACTCTCATCAAGCCAGTGTTCAGTTGTTGCAGCGCAGTGGGTGGAGGGGGGATATAATCTTTAAAAATAGATCCTCAAGTCTTTTCTTAGATTGCAAAAAATGTTTTTTTAAAAAAAAAAAAAAAAAAAAAGAAAAGAAACCCAAGCTACCACACACTCCCCCGTTCGTCTGAAAGTGATTTGTTGGCAAGAATAGAAGTTTGGTTTCCAAGGTACAGTGAAAGAGCATAGAGACGGCCTGAGGTATGGGATAAATATGCCATATTTCTCAGTTACACAAGGTGCTATAGCTAAGGGGAGATGCACAGAGGGTACCAGGATGAAACCCCCCCCGAGAGCATTTTGCATGTAGAGACTTGTGTTCAAAAGAGGGGTGCAGGTGTGAATCGCCCTGCCAACTCCTGTGTGCCAGCCGCTCTGCAGCGTATGGGCAAGAGACTGCAAGGCTAAGAAATCCTTTACAGCTTGCTCAGACAAAATCCATGTGCCAGCTGCCCCTTGCATGGGGACAGGCTTCCTCCAGCTTTCATGGAGGGACCCAGTGGCACTTGCATTGCTCGTCGTCCTTCAATGGACCCGTAGCCTGCAGGAGTTTCTGGTAGTGTTGGTGCTTTTGCTTCAAAAGGCAGTAGAGAGCTGCAGTCCTGCAAAGCCCTTTCACAGGCCACCATCACTGCCTGCAGAAATGCAGCCAAAGCTATCAAACGTACCAAGGGACATCCCTCAGCAGGCAAGGCTGTCACACGCACCCGGGGCTAGGGGAGGGACATTGAAAAGTTGGGTGTAGGTGAATGAAACTCAGAGCCTTGGAGTGACTGCACACTGTAGAACCCCTCACAAGAGAAGATGGATTCAATTTCACTTTGCAGAGACCAAACCTGATGGCTCTGAGGCTCCTGCTGAGCCTGGGGCAAAGCACTAGAGGTTACGAGAGAAGGTTTGGATGATCGGCCATTTCCCATAATGAGATGCTTTGTGGGCGTCATGACCCACGGTGAGATGGGTTTCACCAAGACAGGAGCCTTCTCTGAGCTGTTTTCCATTGAGATTCCTATTCTCCTGCTTAGCCTGTGGACCAGACGCTCTGAAATGGATGACAACCCACTCTTCAGGTGCTGGGATCAGGCCTGTCTGGCCTCCCTGTTGCAGCTTGGTCTTTGCCATTTCTCCATACAAGGTCTTCCTCTTTGCTCCTGTGGGCCCACAGGATCCTGGTACCCAGCTGCAAAGGGGACATAATCACTCCAGATGGCAGGTAGAGCTAAACCAGATTGTCAGCAAGCCAGAAAGGAGAGGTGAGAAAACAACACAAGTGCTGGAGAAGAGATAACATGTCCTTCAGGCTGCCATGCCCAGAAGAGCCCTGGGAGAGCTCCAGCATACAAAGTAAAGTCCAGATCGACTGTGTTGATCATTATTTCATGCAGCACGGAGACATTCAGTTTGTGACTCCGATTTCTTTGCCAAGTCCTTTCTCCAGACACTGTTTTTAGCACAGAATAATTTCTCTGTCTATCCATCAGTCAGCCTCACTGGTGTGGAACCCGTATCCTTACTAGGATATTGCCTGCAAACTGATAGACGATGGTGAGTAATGGTCACTTCATTTGATCTCACTTTTCATCTTTAGGAAGAAGAGATCTCAGGTCTTGTTCAGAGAAGCCTCTCATCTCACATTTCCTATGCCACAGCCCATGTGAGCTTCTGCTCAAGCTAGTGATGATGTGAAGGCAAGCTAAGGGCAAGGAGATGCCCAGGATACTCCATAGAGAAAGCACTCAGAAGACACTCATGTAGATATATTTCCTTCCCCTTTAATAACCACAAGTACCTTTGTGCTCCTATTTTACCCCATAAAACCTCTCAGCCTTGGAACTTTAACTTCTTCCAGGGGACCCAGCTGGAAGTATCTACGACCTTCTGTGGAGAGGTGGGGAAAGACATCAGCTTTCTGTGTGTCTGATCTGAGTGTGTCCTTGGAGCCTGTGGGAGTGGCAGGGGGATGGATAGAACGAAAGAAAGCAAGACCTAGATAAATCCTGATCTGAACAGCCTACAGTGCACCCAAAACTTCTTGCAGGTTATTTTGAATTCCACCCTTGTAGGTTAATGGAAAGAAAAAAGACTTACAAGATAACCAAAGATTTTCTGTGTCTCCACCTAAAACCATAGCCCAGAAGTCTCCCATCTCACTGATGCCCCTGCCAGAGAGAGCCTGTCCCAGACACTTTCCTGTTGGACTGGGACATCCATCCCACAAGTCTGGAGCTGCTCCTGCCTCAGCATCCTAGCCCCAGTCCTGCCAGAGACCCAGCCCTGGCACAAGGAGGCACAGAAGCTCCTTGCAGGGTCAGTTTTTGGAGCAGGATCAGAGCAGCCCTCACACACTGCCTTGGGAAAGGCAGGTATAACCGATTCCTGAGTGCATGCCATAACCGTGTTACACCCCTTGCTTCCTCTACCTCCAGCCCCACAAATCAGTTTTGTCTTGCATGGGATTCAGCTTCCAGAGAGCAGCTTCCAGCTGCTGGAAGCCCATCATCTCAGACTTTGGGCTTAGACTGCCTGCTAGGTGTCTTTTGAGAATCTTCAGGCAAGCTCCCTACATCCCACAAACGCCCACATCTCTCCACAGGCCATGCAGGTGCTGTTTTATTTGCTCCTCCTTCCCCACCTCTCTCCCTAGATCCTAATTTCAAATTATTTTAATATATTCTGCCCATTTGTCCCCCTGCTGTCAGTGTTACCGTAAGTTGCCGCCTGAAGTTCACTCGTGCTGAGGGCACAGGACGTTGTGATGGATGCCCCACTCCGAGAGAGTGAACAGCACTTTGGTTCAGGCATCACCGAGGAGCAGGTCTGACTGAAATCAGCCCTGCCGTACAAAATGTAAGAACTGTGCTTGGCCATATCTTCTCAGGAACTAAGGAATCTGGGCCGTGTCTTAGCAGGAGCTAACAGTACCAGTCTGAGCTGGGACTAGACAAAACTAAAACTGCTGCAGCTGCACAACTGCACGTACACCAAAGGGAGAGGAGGTTGACTATGAGTCGACCACTTTATGCTATAAAAATCTGTAGCCCTTCCGAGCCCATCAAGCTCCTCTGCGCGGCAGTGGGCTGCATGGTGGCGACCTCCCCCTTGAGCAAGGACACCTCTCAGGGTTACTCCTCAAGGCTGAGAGATCGCTTACCCAGCGTCTGATATCTAAAATGCGGGAAGTGATATTTTACATTGGGTCTAAAAGTATGTTGTATGCTAGCAACATATATATCCAGCTATAGTTTAATTATTAGAAGTGTAGTAGGTAGTAGGGTGTCTGACCGTTGTTTAAATCACTGTCCATATTGTCGTCTAATCATGGTCTAAATTATCATTCAAATCATCATCTAAATCGTTGTTAAATCATTGTCAAATCATTATTAAATCACCATTTAACAAACATTCAATTATTGCTTAATCACCACTTGATTACCATTTGATTTTCATTCCATCATTGATTAATTACCATTTAATCATCATTTGATCGTTAATAAAACTCTCTTAGTTAACCCCCTAGTGATGAATTCTCTTAATAACTCACCTGTGACAGAAGTCTCAGCCACAAGGTGAGGGGACACCTTAACCAAAGCAGCTATGGCACATTTAGCCCTAAAGCCCCTAACTGTCCCCAAAGGCCACCACGTTGTTGCATCACACTCCCTACGGAGCAAGGCGCTACTACGGGCCCTCCATTGAAGCTGAGCTGGAAATGTGTATGATTCACAGCACTGATAGCATCTAACCATCGGGTTATTTTCCTTTAATAAACCTTTCCTGAACCAAACTATTTTTCCTTTCTGTGTCCTCACCCCTCATCCTGCTTCCACAAATAAAGGCATTTCCTATTGCAGCCACAGGAACGCTCCATCACTGCACCGAAATTTCCTACAGCCTTCCTGGCGTTTGTCCTCTGAAATGCCTCGATGTGTACGAAGGCTTTCACAAAGCTGAATTGCTCACAGAAAAACAAAGAGCAGGGATCAACGAGCTGTTGTAAAGTCAACCAACACACAGTTGGGTCGGCCTTTCTCTTTGCTCCCTGCCAGCTTTCAGTGTAACTTCTGTAGGGTGGAGGGTGGGGAGTGGAGCAGGAAAGGGGGACAATGCTGTGTTGAAGCAATGTCTGTCTCCCTCCGCTCAGCAGTCACGAGTTACATAAGCTGTGGGCTTCTCTTTGAAATCTCTGATTTCTTTGGCATGTTTATTGATTTGTGCAGCTAACGTATTGGGTAGGTTGAAGAGTTTATTAACTTTTAGGAGAGTTACATTGCATCCTGATTATATAATTTAGGTTTTTGTCACAGAACTATACTAGATTCCGGTATTAAACCATCTATTTTCTTTGGGGTTTTTTTCCCCCCAGTAGGTATGAACATGGGTTATTCACGGGTTGGGGAACATTATTGCTGCAAGCCTGAATTGTGCTTGCTGTCTCACCCGGACCATATGGAAAAGCTGCAGCTCTGGTGACGTGGTAGGTGCTATCACTTGAGTTTCGCTCTCTGGAAGGATCCCACCCAAGCCCCGTTCCTACGCAGCGAGCGTGGGTCCCTGCCGTACAGAGTGAAGTTGGGACTGGATGGCACAGGCTGTTTCAGGGGACTGGCAGTGCCCACCTGGCCTGTCGAAGGACTGCGGGACCTGGCTGGAGGGATCTCTGCAGATGGATTTCAGACTGTGCTGCACAGCTCCTGGGGGAAGCAGCAGCACTGCACTTCAGCGGGATATTTTTTATTCGATTTGGCTTTTTCTTGCCTGTAAAAGATTGCTGCAAACACTGAGCTTTTAAATTAAAGGGAGTTAATGAAAGTGTACCTGTGATAACTATTACCAGATCCCTTGTACATTCAACAGTCATATTAGGATGATTTCTTATTATCTCTAAATCCATTTCAGAGATATGTTCTCACTGTTACAGCCCTCCTGTGCACCATCGCAGGTGCGGGTTTGCTGCCCAGCATGGCAGGAAAAAAAAAAGGCCGACTGTGTTGCTACAGCCCTGACTTGGCTTTTTAATTTTTTTTCCTGAGACAAATGAGCTGGGGCTTACCAGGAACCCTGCTCAACATTTCCCTCGGATAACGCATGTTCATGTATCTGCATCCCCTGGGCATTCTCAATGCAGATGGAGACTTCACCTAAAACGAGAGGGGATCTTTCTTTTGTTATAAGAATAGCAATGCAGCTTTTGGCTGAGAGCGTGCCGACTTGTATGAAACGGTATCAAACAAGACAAAAATGGAATATTGTGTTGGTGTAGCCAAGGCTGCTGCAACCACTTCAGTCCCCAGAGTCGATTAGGCAGAGTTTACTAGCAAGGCAGATCGTCCAAAATGTATTTGGTGCATTGTTAGTCACAGGTAGCCCATGAAATATGTATTTCCATACAGCAGCCGCTTCATTTCAGTTGAACTATTCATCCCTGGGCTCTTCTCTCTGATACAGCTGGGGGATTTTGCCACTGTTTTGGTTTTGGCTTATTTATCTTGTACATCCAGTTACTGCTAAGAAGGTGGGTCACAAGCCAGAGGCCAGATCCATGATTCCCAGCTTTGCTTTGTCAGAGTGGCAAATGAGTGGCTGCTAACTGTTCCTACTGGAGAAGAGATGCTGAGGAGGCACAGAAAAACCTCTCCTCTTGTCACTGCCACCATCTGCTACAGGGAGGGTGGCCTGATCCTGATTCATCGATCATTGCCAATTCACACTGATTGGCTTTGGGGGCTGGGGGGGGGATATTTCTCTACTGAGAGAATGGTCAAATACTGGAACAGGCTTTCTAGACAGGTGGTAAATACCCCAAGCCTGTCAGTATTTAAGAAGCACTTGGACAATGCCTTTAATAACATGTTTTAACTTTTGGTCAGCGCTGAAATGGTCATGCAGTTGGACTAGATAATCATTGTAGGTCCCTTCCAACTGAACTATTCTATTCTATTCTATTCTATTCTATTCTATTCTATTCTATTCTATTCTATTCTATTTTTCTTGGACTCACGAGCATAAAGTGCACAAGGTGAGGGAAAGGCATTTGGCAGGGCAACACGCTCCCTTGCTCGAGTTATTGGGGTTGGTACACGCTGCGGCTGTCACCATAGGGCTGGACCACCAGTAGCTCCAGGGCCTCTTCTCTTAATGTGAATTATAGTATCACCAAGACAGAGGCTCGAAAACAGTTAGGAGTCATCTTTATATCTTTAGGTGGAAGTGAGAAATAAAGCTGCTGAAGTGTTTCCTCCTGGGAAAGATTGTGGAGTAAAAATAAACTTCAGGTTGAGCAAAGCGAGGCTGCATCCTCAAACTCCTGGACTCTGCAGGGTGGTTTGAAGAGCATTCTCCTCCTAGGCAGTCTGGATCTGCCCTCAGATCCCACATGCTTGGACAGCAGCAATATCTGGGATGTCCCAAATACGGCAGAGAGATCTGAGACCACCACTACTGCTTTGGCAAAGCACCATGCTGCCATGGAGCTGGGAGGGGGACCCGTGCTGACCTGCAGTGCTGGGACCTGATGTGCTCTTCAGTGTTTGGCAGAGATGCTGGCAGCCACATTGCCAGCGCCAAGCAGGGAGACGTGGCATTTAGCAAAGCTTAACTTCTTGATGCACGCAGCGCCTCACATTTAGTATTTTACATGTAGCACTGGGACTGCGTGTAAAGATGTTGTCACTAAGCAACAAAACAAGGATTTTGCAAGAGATAGCAAGGTGATACTAAATCTCCTTTCCTCCTCCCTCCTCTCTAATGCACGAAGGTCACTAGAAGCCAGTCTTGCCTGTGTGTTGATTGGGAGCTGGTGGTAGGACTGATGAATAAGGGAAGAGAGGACAACAGTATCGTGGACTAATTCAAACCAGACGTGTCAGGTCTGAAGGGAGAGCCTAGCCAGGCAGGGGTTTTGCTCTCCTCCCAGTGCCTAGCCTTGAAATAAGGCAGGCAGCAAGCAGGGCAGGGGGTGGACAAGCCGTAAGCAGGTGAAGGATGCACTTGAAAACAGACAGGAGGACTTCATCTGCAGCACAGACCCCAGGACTCCCTCTGACCACTCCAAACCCAGAAGGTGAGGGTTAGGTCAAACGGATAAAACAGTATGGTCTAGCTGCAGAAAAGTGACACAACAAAGAGTGAGGGATTACAAAATAAATAAATCTGATGCCAGCAAAAAATTCTCTGAAATTGAAAATCTAAAAAGGTGGGAGGAAAAAAGTTTGGAATCAAGCTTTAAAACACAGCCTTGAGAAGCAAAAGTGCTAAGCAAGGCTAATGTGGGGGCTTTTTCAGTTTTGAATGCAGTCGTCTACCCAGTCGTTGATCTGTGCCCAACATCATTGCTCCTTGCATTGCCACCAGAAGAACCAGCCAATGTCCCCAGCGCAAGGAGCAGAGGCAAGCTAAACCCCAGGAACGGTGATGGGTGGCACATTTCCATGAGCATCCTATATGTGCAAACAGATAAAGCATCCCCTCCCAGCTGCCAAAACACTGCTGCCTTATCTACAGTGCAGCCAGGGGCGCGGGGAAAAGAGAGAGGGGAAAATATGACCGTGCTTGTTCAGTTACAGCTCAACACGCCTCTGAGCCGAGGGTCTCGTCAGAGCAGGTTTGCGCAAAGCCAAGATAAAGCTGCAGCAGTTTTCCCCCTTCCCCCGGACATTTTACATTGGTGGTCCCCAGGAGACCTGTATTTCCCCATCATGTGGCTTCTTGCTGACATGGCGCGTGATGTCCTGCTCGCCCGGAAGGTCACTGTGCACCTGGCCGGTGGTGTACACAGTGAAAAGGAAAAATACTGGGAATAAGCCATAGTCCTGGTATTTGTAGCACAGCAGTGCTGAAGGGTCCATGTATGAACCTGGCCTCCATGGAGCTGCACCCTGGATGGGGAGGTAAAGGGGTTTGCTCTAGCCCATCTCCAAAGAAATGAGTCTCCTGTGCTCATGCTGTTTGCAGGCAAAGGTATCTCCCTGGGTCCTTTTAAACTTTTAAACACATTAGTTAACTTCATCCGCGCTTGATGGGACAGGGCAGGGGGATTTCTGCCACCCAAATGCAGTGATCTGGTAAGTGGATGTCTCTATCTCAACCAGTCACCTTGGCCTCTCTTTATAGCCACTGGCAAAAAATAGGCATTTCGGGTTGGAAACATGACTTTGATGTAGGGTGGGGTGTTTGCTTAGAGATGGCTGGATTCCTTCCTCACAGAGCCCCTTTTTCCCTGTGGATTTCCAGGGGAAAACAGATGACTGCCCTGTAAATCACAACAGCTCATCATGTGGCTCCTGTTCACATCTACTAGTTTTAAATTACGAAAGAGGCTCACGTTAATAGCATCACTGATGTCTCTGTTTCTCCCAACAGAGCTTGTGTGACCCCAAGCCCTCAATGTGGACTGACCATGAGCTTTAGAGGACATGATTTTATATTGAAACCAACAGCAGCAACATTTGGAGAGCCTTACAAAAGGGAAAATCTGGTAGACTTACTCAATATTTGTATTGAAAATTATATCCCAAAGCATTTGCACGTATTTTGTCTCACTTTTGTGCTAAATTTAAATGCTCGTTATACAATGGCTTTGTTCTGACACCACCACATGGAAGTGGCTAATACCTGTATACAATTCAAATACTACAGATCTGGGCCAGGTCCCTGTAATGCTCTCCTCAAGAGACTCGTAAAGACACAGCCCTGGCCCGGACTTCAGCCAAGTGGGGAAAGACAGGAGCATGTTGTATCTCTTCCACTAACAAAAAAGAGTCTTGAGGGGCTCAGCTCTCCAAGGGAGTGAGAGCTGGGATGAGATGAGCAGGCTTTACACCTTTACACCTTCCTCCAGGTTTTTTTTTTACATTGCAGATGCCATGGTAGGGAAGGAGAAAATTCTTAACCTGGTCTGCCTTGTGCTGGAGGTCTGCAATGGTGACATCTTCTTTGGTGGCATCTTCCATGTGAGCAAATGTCCATAACTGGCTGTAGGGTTTATTTTAATGGATTAAATTATCATGTTCAAGTCTCATTACATGGCTCTCCTGCTCTGCTCTTTACTTATCATAGAATCATAGAATGGTTTGGTTTGGAAGGGACCTCAAAGATCATCTAGTTCCAACCCCCCTGCTATGGGCAGGGACACCTTTCACTACACCAAGTTGCCCAAAGACTCATTCAACCCGGCCTTGAACATTTCCAGGGATGGGGCAGCACAACTCCTCTGGGCAACCACTGCTAGTGCTTCACCACCCTTATTGTAAAAAATTTCTTCCTTACATCTAATTTAAATCTATTCTCTTTCAGTTTAAAGCCATTATCCCTTGTCCTATCACTACATACCTTGGTGAAAAGTCCCTCTCCAGCTTTCCTGTAGGCCCCCTTTAGGTACTGGAAGGCTGCTAGAGGGTCTCCTTGGAGCCTTCTGTTCTCCAGGCTGAACAGCCCCAACTCTCTCAGCCTGTCTTCATAGCAGAGGTGCTCCAGCTCTCTGATTGTCTTCGTGGCCCTCCATTGGACCCACTCCAACAGCTCCATGTCCTTCTTATGTTGGAGACCCCAGAGCTGAAGGCAGCACTGCAGGTGGGGTCTGACAAGAGCAGAGGGGCAGAATCACCTCCCTTGACCTTACTGATTTTACACTCACATTACCTTTGCTCTTGTGCTTCCTCCAGGGATCTGCAGACACCTTGACTGGCTAGGTGACATCCTTCTGGGGTGACATCCTTCTGCATTCCTGGAGCCCATACCTTCAACTGACAGAAAACGTATTTGCTGGCAGAGAGGAGCACATCCAAATGTCGCACTCATTCCATGAACCCTTTTTATTTCGCAGGAGTCTGTGGCCTCTCTCAAGCCAGAGGTGAGGGAAAGCACAATCATTATTAAACCGGTGATTTGAGAGGGTTGTTTGTTTTTTTTTTAGAAAGATAAAAAAAAAATGAAAGGGGAAAAGTTCCCTGTTTCACACTTCTTAAGGTCACACTTCATATTAAGTTTCCGTTTATAAAGAACACATAAATGCTTAATACATGTTTAAGTGATTGATGAATCATTTATTGTATATTGCTATTGAACTGTTGGTCTCTAGAGCTGTGACTTAACCATCTATAACACCTGCAGCTGCCATATATACAGCCATCGATAATGTTGGAACACAAAGTATTCGTGTGCATAACATGCTTACCGCATGTAACATTTATGAATGCTTTATAAACAATTTATAAATGAAATCTTAATATACAGTGTAAGCTATTTTTAATGTCGTGGCAGTTACATAACCCATTCGGCCTTGATTCATCGCAGTTAACTTCAGGCACCTTGTGGAGGTGTCTCTGGTTGTAGCCCTGTACCCTTTCTCTCTGCATTTCTGCCCTCCCTCCCTCCCTCCCTCCCTCCCACTCCTTATTTACCCCTGTGCTGGCCTGAAGAGTGCTGCAAATGTGTCTGTGAGGGATGCTGCAGCCTCACAGGCTTCAACAGTCTGTGCAATGATGGGGCTGCCCATCGATAACCCCCTCACACACGTCTGCACACGCTCAAGGAGATCACTCTCCTGCCTTTTCTTCCCCCTTTTCAAGCCACACAGGCTCAGCCTGGTGCGGCCACGCGAAGAGGTCAATCAGGCAAAGGAATGGGGAGGGAATGGCATCTGTGCTCTGGATCTGAGCTGTTGGTAAAGGAGATGGTAGGTGGATGCCTAAACAGGACCATGGCAACACTTCAGCCATTGGCCAGGACCGTTCTGTAAGAACATGGGCAGACTTTGAAGAGCAGAAAGACCCTGTTTCTGACACAGATTAGTGATGACATCCTCATAGCCATTAACAAGATGCTCATTGTTAAACTGTTTCAATAGTTGGCCTGATTTCTTTCTGGCAGTGTCTACGTTGTTTTGTTCAAACTGAACACATGCTGAAAAGGGGCTGAAATCGCCCTTCTTCAGTCACGGTATCAGAGGACATTGGGCCATAACAAATTCTCCTCTTCAGAGGATCCAGTGCTCCCTCACCACAAAAGCGGTGCTGTGCTTCCTCATTGTTAACATATGTCTCCCCTTATGCCAAGTAATTTCTGAACAGGATTTCCTATGGATGTGGAAATGAGGAGGCTGAGGCCATCAGCACAGCCTGTGCTGGTACCACAGAGAGTAGAAGAGGAACATTTGGAAGAGCAGCTGCAAGCAGGAGGTGGATGAGCGCTGTCTCACCTAGTGCACAGCTCCTAGGCACAGCCTTTGGGTATAAGATGATTTGCCAGGCAAGTCTATTCGTCTGATTTATGCCTCCAAGGTTCACTACTGTGGTTGATACAGATGCACACTGAGGACATCCTGGCCTAGAAGGATCTTCTGCACTCCCAGATTCGTTTTATCTATCTATCCCTCATGTATTAAAATGACAGTGCCTGATTTTGATGAGATGTCTTCTTGTACCAGGATTCCTGGGAGCCAGTGGTGATCCAAGAATAAGATGGTCAGTGCAATGTAGTGGGACAGGGGCCTCATTCTCCAGCTTGCAGGTTGTGATGCAGATTGGACACAGGTTTATAAAGTTTCTCAGGCAGATGTGTGACTGAATTAGCTTCAATCACTGGGTCTATTAATGTGCTTGATGAATCACGAATACAAGGAAAATAAGTGATCGATACATGTTAAATCACGTCACCTACACACAGAACAAGTCCCATGGGTGTTATGGAACTGATGCACCATGAATATAGTAGCCTAAGTGTCACTCCAACAAGCAACACTAGATGGTAATAAAATAGACAAGGTCCCATTCAACTGAAATATCTCGAGATGCTTTTAAGAGAGGATTTGAGAGCCAAACTCCAGTTTAACAACTGAAATAATGTTTGATCCAATTTTCTTCCCCAGTAGATGACCCAAGTGTTAGGAGGTCTCTGATGGATAGGTAGAGGAAGGAGACTGAAAAAGAAAGGGACATGTTGATCTTTTCTGTTGCAATCAGCCAAAGAAAAACAGAAAAGCACTGACTGGAAGAGTTGGTGGGAAGGACGAGGTGAAAAAGAGCAATGAGAAATCAAGAGCTAAATTAGAAAGATGCTGGACAACCCAAGGACCCTGACCTAAGCCCCAGAATGGTCTAACCTGCAGAAGCAAACATGTATCATTGAACACTGAACATGAAAATTGTCCAGATCTATGTGTCTGCTGTATTAAGAAAAGAGCATTAGGGTTTACAAATCTCTGCAAAGCATGTACCTGTAGGAAAGCCTTCAAATCTCACCTGTGCCCAAACAGCTGAATTGTAAGCCCAGAGCTCTAGATGGTACGCTTAACACCTCGCAGAGTTGGTAGATAGCACGGTTCTAGTGTGCGTAGTGCAAGTAGGATGGATGCATAGTCCCATTTCAGTGAGAGACAAAGTACCCACACCCAGGAAGGAAGACAGAGGATCCAAGGAAGGGAGAGTGCAGCTGGCTCTCACTAAGGAAAGCCTAAGAGCTTCTAGATTGGGAACACAAACACAGGAGCCTCATGACTGTTTGTCAAAAGGAGCTCAAACAGAGTTGGACATCAGATGGTGCATACAAAACAAGTGCTTTCAATCAGTCTTCCTAGACGTACCATCTCGGCTTATGGTCCTCCTTCCAGCCTTTGAGCAGTTTCTGTAGAGGACTGAAAAGACATTAGAATTATAGACTGGTTTGGGTTGGAAGGGATCTTTAAATGTCATCTAGTCCAAAACCTCCTGCAAGAGCAGAGACATCTTCAACTAGAGCAGGTTGCTCAGAGCCCCATGCAGCCTGACCTGGAATGTTTCCAGGAATGGGGCATCTACCACCTCTCCAGGAAACTTGTTTCAGTGTTTCACCACCCTCATTGTCAATATTAGGATACTGAGGCATAAATAACCTTTCATGTGAGTGCACCTCTCTCCCCTCAGCTGACAATTAATGGACACTGGCACAGAAGCCACACTATGGAGGATATAGCTTTCATCAGCTCTGAGTTCATCTAGGAAGAGAAAGTTTGAGCGAAGCTGAAATTTCAGTTCCACGGTCAAATACATTCTTTCAGAGACAGAATGCAGCATCAAGAGATATGTGACTATTACCAGTAAAAACACAAAAGAACACTATCAAGAATTATAGACAGAAGAGACAGACAGAGGTGTAAATAACACAAGATAAGTATTTATTCAGACACTTAAATTTACACAACTTATGCTTCTCCAATGCATACATATATTGGACCAACGTCTGCTCTCAGTAATGGTGATCTAAATTAGGAATGTTTTAATTCAACCAAGTGGGATCATATCAGAGTTACATCTGTGTAACAATACGCAGTTTGGCTCGTCGTGTTCAAAATAATAGCTGGGTGGTTTGGAGAAACAAAAATAAGTTTTCAGTTCCAGAAAGGATGGCAGATCAGAAAAGTATTAACATTCTTTCAAGCACTGCAAGGACCAATCCTGACAGCAATCCCAGAGAAAACTTCCACTAAAAAGAAAATCAAAAATGATGCAGTATTCTCATTTCAAATACCTTCCCCTCACCCTTCTCCACATTACGCTGACAGTTAAATATTCTCCTTCTGGACAAGTCACAAATGATTCCCAGAAGGAAGAATTTCTTGTGTTTCATCTCTCTCACCAAGACAACTAGAAGTGTGAGAAAATTGGGAAAGATATCATAAATGCCAAAAGCAACTAAGCATCAAAGTTGACAAGGAACAGAGTGGTCTACTATATAATGAACAGATAGACCATTAAGGGTCAGCTCACACATAAGAATTTACATTTATGAGCACATACGGCAGATTTATGATGGCATATTGGAAATACGCAGCTTGCTTTTGTTATAATAAAACCTGTTCCCATTCCAACAGCTCCAGCAGGCTGTGGATCAGGATCCTTTATAAGTAAAGGGCACAGGAGTGCTGCATCCAAGTATAGGCTTTACAGAACAATATCCTCTGCTCTCAGAGAACACTCTCAAAAATAAACTGGGAAATGATCCCTTAGCTGGGTAAGCTGAAGCATCCTGACTGCAACAGCATCTGCTTCACAATATTTTTGTTTCAAATGCAATGTGGTCCTTACAAAGCCTTAGCTGCATTCCTAGCATCTGCAGATTACCTGCTGGGAATACTGAATAAAACCCAATTTGGATTTCGCTGCAACAGTGTTGTGTAACTGAGACACATGTCAAAAGCAAGCTTTTATGAAGAAGATTAACTGGTTTAATTCCTGCTCTCCTGGGATCTTATTTTTCTGTGTATATGCCTAAGTAGTGGCAGAGAATTCCAACGCATGGCACAAACTGGTCAGCTGAGCTTCACTAATGCAAAAAACATGCCCAACAGCTGCTTGGACCCTCTTTCCATGAGTGTCTCTGGCCCAGAACCACCATGCAAGTCTTAGGAATAGTTATCTTACCAGACACTGCATGCTGGCAGCTGATAGAGCTGCACATCATTGCAAATATATCTTCAGTTGGTCTCAGATTTCCATCAGTTTAAGACTGAAGACTTCCACTCTGGCATTCAAAACTGTGTACAGAGCCACAGCTCAAGAGCAAACACTGATAACATTGCCACAAGACAGTTTTTTAAAGATAATACTCTGCATACACTGGAAATATAGCTATCATGCTATAGCCATAGTTCCCTCAAATTAGAAATATATTTAGGATGAACACATTACAGTCATTTGCAAACATGCAATGAACTGAGTTTTGAGCACTGTCATTCCTATGGAAAATACCAGTCACATCTTTAAGTACCACTAGGTACGGTGTGGAGAGCCAGAATGAGCTATCTGGGCTAGTGCTCCACAGCATGAGCAGGACGGACCAGGTCAGGCATGAAGCGGTGTGCCCACATCTGAATGAAGCCTAAACAAACTGAAAATCTTCAAAGAGGTCGTGCATGTTGATTTAGCACATAGAGAACTAAATGGAGCTAACTGGAGCGCACCTGCCACATCTTGGTTTATCCACCCCCCAAAACTATACTACCACCAAATTTAAGAGCTGCAGGCTGTAAATTTAAGAAAAAAAATGAGACAGGTCTGAAACAAATGGTCCATGAAATAAAATATTAATCATAGAGCTAAGATACCTCCCTGCTTTACATGGGGTAAACACGCGTCTCTTAAACAAAAACATTATTCTGAAAGATAAGAGGCTGAATTTTCAGTACATTCATCAACTACTTTTATGGTCAGGAATTCCATGGCCTTAATTGACTAATAATTAAACTTCATCATTCTAAAAAAAAAAAAAAAGGAAAAAAAAAAACAACCATATAATCAAGCACAGTCTATCAGCATGAAAAATCTGATCAGAAGAGTTTGCAAAAACTCAAGCAAAATGATATTAATGTCCAGCTGATTAATTCTGGTGGCTCTTTAAGTGTTGCAGACACCTCAAGAAATTGTGATGGGCCAGAACAGAACTGCGAAAGCCCAAATTCACAGGCAAGCCCTAGGCAAACCAATAGTTGGCTTATTTCTTTTCTCAAGGACAAAACTCTTTAGCTCTTCATTGCCTTCTTTCATTTCTTGTTCACAGATCTACCAAACTAAAGGCAGTGACTCTACCAGGAGCAAGTGGCACTGGGCTCAGGGGAGGAAATGAATAACTGGAAGCACATTTGCTATTCTTACTTTTAGTGACACAGGAAAAAGCAGCACTACTGCTATTTAATACCAAAGACATCAATTACTCAGCAAACAAGTGAACAAGCCTATGAACAAATCTAGAGGACTACATCTCAAGGGTACATGCCATGGGGCCAGTGTAAGCCAGGAGGAATTTCATACAGATACACAACTCTTGTTGAGAAATGCTAAAATGGGATTATTCAAGTTGGAATTGAGACCTTCAAACACACAGTTAAATTCAGCCCTCTTAAATTCAGCCCTCAAGACCCTTTCAAACCCACTGATATCAATAGAGTATATGAAAGCATAATGCATATATTAGCAGTTTCAAAGGCTTTTTGGAAACAGAGGAAAACTCTAGCATAGTCATCTTTCTCTCTTTTTCTCTCTGAAATTAGCTAAAGCAGCTGCCCAAATGACTATCAGCCAATTCAGAAAGTGTTCAGCTGTTCATCCAAAGTAGGGACTGTGGCCTGGGGTTGGGCAGAAACAAGCTGGGGTCAAGCAGAGGATGTGCCAAGCATTTCTGTGCGCTGTGGTTAATCAAAGAGCACACAGTACATTTATGGCTTAGTTTGGACTACAGGCTCCATAGCACGGATGTGGACACTAGGAAGGCAGAACCAAGAGAGAGGCAGCTCCCTGCTGCAGTTGTCTTCATGAAATTTGATATTCAGGTAGAAATCGCCCGTGTAGAGAAAGAGAAGTGCTCCGAAGTACACCGAGTCTTTGGTTGGCTTCACCTGGAAAAGAGAACGTGAGAACCACTATAATTAAACCACCAAGAAAACAAAATAATTGCACTTTGTAATTCAGTAGCTCCTTCAAACGATCTCGAAGTACTCTAGATTCACACCTCAGTAGTTCCTTCACACAAAACGGAGTAAAGATCTTGTCCCTATTCTAGCAATGGTAAAACTGGAGCATTGAAAATTAAATCCTGTTTTATCCTCTCATGCAGCAAAGCTGTGGCACAGCTCAAACCTGAATACAGATCTTCAGGAGTCAATGATTCCAGAACAGAGTTGGTTTAAGGCAGAGGTCACCCAAGATCTTTTCTTAGACTGCATTTATCAACATCTCTATTAAAGGTCTAAATCATGTCTCTGAACTCATGTTAAACACACGGTTAAACACCATTTAACAACTCAGCAATAACTCAATTCATCCCATCTTATTATTCAGACAATCTGACTGCAAATTCTAATCAGGAATCTTTAATATTCACTATCATTGAAATAATTAAGTTCAGCAAGAAACATCCCACGAAAAGTAGCCACTCTGATTTAACTTGTCCAGATTAAATCCAGAGTTCCCACTGTTTCCACATTTATATATCTCACTAATGACAAAACCATTTACGATCTTTATCTTTACAACGAATAACATCTCAGTCAATCATTTCAGCAAGATGCTTAAGTAATTTCTAACTTTAACAATCCCATGACTGCTCACCATATGACAATGTTTGAATTAATATCTGCTTCCACAAGAAGTTAAATCCAGTTGCAGAGTGCCTAGAATTGGGTTAAAGCTGCTGCAGATGCAAAACATGGAATCAGCACAAAGCCATTCCATTGGATGGAATTTATTCAAAAGATTATGAAAAGGCAGCTTCATGGCAGCAGAAAAGACCCAATAAAGGGCACCTGAGGCTCCTCAGTACTGGTCTTACCTCAGCCAAGACCATCTTATCAGTTCCTTTCTTCTCTCTGGACCCTGAAACCATCAACTTAAGATACTCATGGGGTCATCCTTACTTTCACAGATAGACCTGTGTCCACGTATTTTCTTTTTTACTTGAATACTCATTGGTAATGGGCCTTCTTTTGGCCATCTCCAAACACCTCAGTGTCCATCATGTTACAGAGTCCAATGTTGATTCCAAATGACAGCATGGCATACCACTGGTCAGCCAAGTCGAGACTCAAACCCAACCACAACAGAAACTCTGCTGTTGAATCCAGAAGCACCGAGCTGTCCAGATGTGCTGGACTTGATTGCATTCAGAGTAAGAAAACCTTTGCAAGGGACATCACAAGGAACCAATGGAACATTGCCATCTGGAACAGTGAAGGGATGAGGCTAAGGCTCTGAGACAGGTTATCAGGATTCTTGCCCACTACAAAAAAATTTGGTCATATGGTAAACTGGGACATCAACAATGGGGTATTAACTGGGAAAGTACCTATGGACATCCTTTGCTGAAGAGCGTCTTGCCATTGCATAGGAAGACCAGAACAAGGAAGATGACTAGACCACAGTGAGGGAGAAAGGGGAGACAAACCACTAGAAAAACTTGCGAGGAATGTGGTGCACTTCAAGAATACACCAGAGAGCTGAAACTGCCCCCATCTCCAGTGAGGAAGGTTCTCTGTAGCTTTCAGATGTGAGGGGAATGAGCTGTTTGTTTCCATTTTCTCCTATTCTAGTTTTTTTGGACCTTCATTGCTGGGTCCTTTAGCCAGCAGACATGCACTCTGTATAGTTCCCTGGGGTATCAGGCTTCTTTGTTGAACCTCCCTAAATTGCTGCCCCTGCACAGAGGCCTGGGTGCTCACAAGCATCATCATCATCAGCGCTGGCAGAGTCCAGGGTCCCTTTGGCTTTGGTGCTGAGCACTTTTGCTGACCTACAGCAAATTTCTATCAGCATCGTATCATCCACGTGAGTGATCAGAGCAGCCACAGCTGTTCTCCTGACCTCTGTCCTTGGCATCTCCCCTCCTCGCTGGGTACAAGTTCTTGCCCTCTGGCGTTGTGTCTGGACATGAAGAACAACATCAAGCAGTCTCCGCTCTTGCTTTCTTCCCCTCCTCCCAGAGCTGCCTGCATTATTTCCGCCTCAGTGGAACTGATGTGGGCTTGCATCCCGAGAAGGACAGAGGCAGGCACTAATGCAAGCAATAGGTGGAAGCAAACAGCAAATGAAGCCTCCCCAAGACCACATCTTTTTCAAGCTCCCAGTCCATTTTTCCTGATCTAGTTGCACCATGAAGAAGTATCTGTAACAGCATTGATCAGAGCCCTTCACAAGCAGGAAGATGGCTTCAGCCACATCAGCATCAATGCAGTCTCTTCACTCATTTGAAAGAAGAATCTACATGGTTGCTCATTCCTCCTGCCTTTACAGCACAAGTCTCTGCACCAGTCATCACTTTCTTCATCGTGAGAAGAGCAAGCGAGGCAGGTAGCAGTATGTGTCCTGTTCTGCCTGCAGCCCATCTGCCTGTGTGCAGTATGCACAGACCAGACAACAAAGTTCATGGTTTGGGGACTATCCACATCTGTATAGTCTCTTGTACAACCATTACTCTAATCAACACTTGTGGTTTGGGGAAGAAACAGGGAAGCAACAGTAGCTTGAAACCTTTGCACTGTTGAGATGCAAGTGGCTCTGCGGAAGTTACAAGAAGTTTCATCCAAAATAGTAACTAACTTTGGAAAGTAAGGTTGCCTTGCTAGTGAGGCTGCCTACAAACATTCCCAGAAGACCACAAGAACATCAGCAGCAGTCAGGTCAGTAGAGGGCCAGATCCAACCCAACCGGTGCACAAGGCACAGGACTGATTTTGAAGTTAAACCACCTACATTTAGGTGTCTCTCTGCATGCTATCCAAGCTCCTACTACAGTAAGAAGACACCTACTCAATGCAGCCAGCGCAGCAAACACAGAATGGTCTACCTAACAAGCCTACAGAATCATGATACAGTTGCCTGAACACAGGCACCTTGTGACGTTTGGGATGACCTAAAGCACTAAGGCATCTGCATAGGGATGGTAAGATTTATAGGATAGTTTACAGGATTTCTGGCAGTAGGTGGAGGTCAGGTGGGCTACCTACAGCACCTAAAAGATGGTAGACACCTAATTTTAGGCAACTGAATCTTACTCCTGGAGTCTATGTTAATGTAAGCCATGTTCTACTGGCTCCAGACTACATCTCCATTGACTAATGGGAGCTTAGCTGGCCAGCATCCACGGTAACACTTACTCCTTCAGATATCTCAGACTGGAACTGAATCCACCCAAATGTCTGTAAAGCGGATGTCCACATCTGAGCCAGCGGTTCAACACAAGGATTCATCTGAGCCAGCTGTTCAACACAAGGATGCATCTGATCAAAAGTAGAATGATCTAAACTCCATCAACCCTGATGATTTTGCATGAGCTTTAATAAGGCCAAGTGCAGAGTCCTTCACTTGGGGTATAAAAACCCCAAGCATCGCTATAGGCTCGGGGAAGAGTGGCTGGAGAGCTGCCTGGCGGAGAAGGACCTGGGGGTCTTGATTGACTACCGGCTTGATATGAGCCAGCAGTGTGCCCAGGTGGCCAAAAAGGCCAATGGGATACTGGCGTGTATCAAGAATAGTGTGACCAGCAGGAGCAGGGAAGTGATCCTGCCCCTGTACTCGGCACTGGTGAGGCCGCACCTGGAATATTGTGCCCAGTTTTGGGCCCCTCGCTTTAAGAGAGATATTGAGCTCCTGGAGCGAGTCCAAAGAAGGGCGACTAAACTGGTCAAGGGGCTGGAAAATAAAACTTATGAGGAGCGGCTGAGGGAGTTGGGGCTGTTTAGCCTGGAGAAGAGGAGGCTGAGGGGAGACCTGATTACGGCCTATAAATACTTGAGAAAAGATGGTGGGGAGGTAGGGGAAGGGCTCTTTACATTAGTGTTGGGTGACAGAACAAGAGGAAATGGGTATAAGCTTAGTCAGGGGAGATTCAGGTTGGATGTTAGGAAGTATTTCTTCTCTGAAAGGGTTGTCAGCCACTGGAATAGGCTGCCCAGGGAGGTGGTTGAGTCCTCATCCCTGGATGTGTTTAAGAATAGAGTGGATGATCTACTTAGCGATATGGTTTAATGGGGATTAGGGACGGTTGGACTGGATGATCTCTAAGGTCTTTTCCAACCTAGAAATCTATGAATCTATGAATCTATGATTTGCTCTCCACTGCCTGTGAAGGGAGCTCGGGGTGATTTGTTCAGATGTGTACATGAGTCAGACATTTCCCACTGTAGCTGACAGTACACACCACCCCACTGCTTGCAAGGCATCATGCAGCTAACCTACAAGAAACATGAAGATCGCATACCTGATCCAGACCAAATTTGTGTTGTCATTTGATCTAGCAGCACACAGGTCTGGTAGCGTCACCACCCAGATACGTGCTTACATGTTGTGCCAATCCGAGATGCTGTTGAATACATGCTTGCTGAGTCGAGTCAAGGCAGATTTTACTAAAATTCCACCAAATCATGAAAAAAATGACTGAAGAATCAAGACAAAAATGCCCACATCACTCCTCTGTTCCACTGAGACAGAAGAAAAATTAAGTTTCTAGCTCCAGCCTAATCCTTCCCTGACTTAGGCTACCATGTGGGACTGCGATTGCTTAGAACTAATTACTACTTATTTATACTGCTGTAGTACTTGGGGAGCTCAGTTGGAGATTAGGGCTAGTGCCAGCTACTGTTCGCTGCCCCAAAGAGTTTACAGTGTGGGTAAAACAGCGCCAAGAAAACTAATTTGTTGCAGATGGGCCACAGAAGACCTGCCAGAAGTGAGTAAATGTTCATCACAGCTTCTGAGTTGATTCAAAATGACCATCTACTAATGAATTTCTCCTCATCTCCCACTACCAATCACTTGAGCTAGTGTGTGATAACACACACAGGGAAAGAACCTGATTGAGAATAGTAATGACGAAAGCAGGAACAGCAAGGAAAGATGAATCGCTGGTAGTTACAGGAATCTCCATAGAAGACAATATTTTTGGTTTTAATTTGGCAAGAAGCAACTCTGTCTGATCAACTAATTAGTCAAAAAAAAAAAAGCATTAGTAAGAACTAAGAATTTTTAATAATATGGCTAAAGCTAAACTTCAGATTGTGAAGCAAGACAAAAAATAACAACGCAATATATTTTAATGGGTTGAGGTTCACTGTGTTATCTCATGTTTCAAAACCTTTCACCAAAAAAATGTCTACTGCTGAAGTCACTTTTCTCTTAAGTACAGGCATAGAAAGGTAAGGTTACCCAAATTAAAAGTTATGCTTAAACCCAGAGATTTTACTTAATTTAAAATGCATGGGAATATCTCAATATCCTTTAAAATCTTCAGTAAAAGAATTTACTTTTTGAAGTAGTATATCGCAGCAGAGACTTTGTGACACAAACCCAGGCTGCTGCACTGAATTGAAGTAAGAGCACAAAAAGGTGAACAAGCACTTACTACGTTACTTCCAAGATAAATCATCTAACCTGGACTTCAAGCCACAAGAAAGAGAAATACAAAATTGTCTGACTTTTTACCCTTTAAACAATTTATACTCATACTGTGAAGCAGCATGTGCATGCTGAAATTCCTGTATGTATCCTCTGTCTTCTAAATAGCAGCAGAAACTGATTTGAAACTTTTTAATTCGGAAATGAAAACAATTGTGATTTGCTGAGCATCATGCTTAATATGAAATTAATATTTAGGAAAGTAGAAAAGGTTCGGAGGGTTTTTTTGTGTGTGTGGTTTTTTGTTTGTTTCGTTTATTTTTCCCCCCAGAGAAATCACGTTCAATTGAGCACCAATAGTGTTGTAGTTTTTGCATCAGCATGACAACAGGCCAGACATTCAGGTCATGAGAAGTATCTTCTCTTGGTGTAATACGTGATGCTCCCACTCGTTCTTGACCATACACCAACGATACACCAAACCATATGCGAGTCCTCCATCCTCCTTCTCCCACCCAGCTCAGCTGTGCAATAAATCATGTCACCACCTCCTTGCCAGTGTCAGTGTAAAGTCAACCCAATTAGCTTAAACTGCTGACGAACGTAGTTTTTACTAAACTGGCCAACTTTGCACGAAAAAGAATGCTCACATCATCTCTCCTGCTGGGTCTGCTGGAGAAATGGGGACCATCTTCCAGAGAGGGGCAGAAACAAGCAGCTGGGAAACGGTAGCATCTCAAGCCACCTCCATGAAACAAGCAAAATAAGCATTTGCCTATGACCTCAGTTTGTAAAAATAATGGGCAGATGTTTAATAGCTTAGAAGAGCACTGAGTTACACCAGGAGGGAATCCGGTCCAGTCTCTCAGCTTTCATTTATAAAAAAGAGAAATGATGATTCTCTTTCATCTCAGTGATGAGCTTCTTCGACTTCTTAACCAGCGTCTGTCTGAGTTTCTGCCAAACTCAGAGCATGGGCTAAATTCCGAGTACGTTCGTTCTTCCCCGAAGCATCAAACGCACAAACCAGGACTTTCTTCTTGTCCCCAAAACAGGTGCGGCTTTCTGAAATCTTTTTTCCATTACTGAATTAGTTATTACGGGCGATGAAAGGGCCTCTGACAGCATTGGGTACATTGAAGAATTTTCTTCCATGATGAGGGCTCTATGCCTCAAAGAAATACGACTAAGCATTTTCTCTGAGAGTCTGTGTCGGACAAGTATCAATACTACCTACCGTGAAATATAACACTTCTTGTGTAAGAGTCAACATTTTCTTCATTTCCCCTTTTTTGGATGAAAAGGAGGACAAATAGCAGAAAACAACTCTATTTTTAACTTATCAAGGATGGTGTTTACAGGAGAAATGCCACAATAATGAACAATGGGGCAACGTAACGTATGAGAAGGCTGCCTGGGCAGGCACAAGAGATGTGACCTCCTGACTCTTTGCCCCATAGGAGTCTCAATCAGAAGGTAAGAATATATGACGCTGACATCTCTCTTTTCCCTCATTAGCCTGGAGGGTTAGGCCCTTCAGCAGCTGGGCATCCAAACACTACCACTCTGATTAAAAAATCCACATTGTCAGAAAGAGAGTCAAAGCAAGCCATCTCTTGATTATTTCTGTTGACATATTTAAATTATTCAGCTAAGAATATAGTTAGCCCCCATTAAAATTCAAGTTGATGGTGTATTCCAGGCTCATTAGCTTTTTTGAAATATTTTCTTCCCATGATGAGTAATTGAAAAATATGCATGACAACCGTGGTTAACCTTTAATTTCTTTCTTACTAAGATTCACTTAAATATTCAGTTTTGACAGGTACATTTTATTAGCTATCCGAAGAGCCAGTCGAAGCAAAAGTCCTAAGCACTATCTCAAACACTGACCCTCTTCTCCATGTTTATTTTATAAGTTACCAGAAATATTGTTTATTCCACTCTGCAGTACTGTCCATATGTTTTTCATTCTTTTTTTTTTCTTGTTGCTGTTTTGGGGGTAGGGATGTGGGAGAGAGTAGTTTTATCTTTATTTTCAGTGTCTTGCCTTGGACACAAAAAGCTCCTAGACTTCAATTTTCTAAAGAAGAGATTGAGAGAAAAATAAAACTCTCAATTGTTCTAAAAAGGGACTTTTTTGTCTCATTTTAAGCATGTTTTCTATTTTTCTTTATGGTTTTATAAGAGTATCTTAAGCAACAAGGAAATGAGCCAGCTCATCATATTGGTCATTAATGTTTAGCATTTTCTTTCTGTAGTCTGTTGCATTTCCTCAGGACCTTACTAAAACTGATTTGCCGAATTCCTTGGCTCAGCCTGAAGAATATCTTAAGGACTAAAGAGAAAAAGTTACTTAAAATCTATCACTGCAGGCTGCACCAGATGGCTCAAGGAACTGGCAATATGGTATTAACTATTTTATCTAGGTTACCCATTCACATTTAGTCAGATCTGGAGTCACCAAAAGTTACTGTCTCTGATAGTTTGCTAGAGGTTTACATGATAGGAAATTACAGTCTTAAATAATTTCAGAAAGATGATTCTATATCCCTAAACCTAGCAGTACCTTTAGCAAGAGTTTCCATAATCATAGAATCATAGAATGGTTAGGGCTGGAAGGGACCTTCAAAGGTCATCTAGTCCAACCCCCCTGCAAGGAACAGGGATATCTCCAACTAGATCAGGTTGCTCAGGGCCTCGTCCAACCTGGCCTTGAACGTCTCCAGGGATGGAGCATCCACCACCTCTCTGGGCAACCTGTTCCAGTGTTCTACAACTCTCATGGTAAAAAATTTTTTCCTAATATCCAACCTGAATCTACCTCCCTCTATTTTAAAACCATTACCCCTTGTCCTATCACAACAGGCCCTCCTGAACAGCCTCTCCCCATCTTTCTTGTAGGCCCCCTTGAGGTACTGGAAGACCGCTATAAGGTCACCCCGGAGCCTCCTCTTTTCCAGGCTGAACAGCCCCAACTCTTTCAGCCTGTCCTCATAGGAAAGGTGCTCCAGCCCTCTTATCATCTTCGTGGCCCTCCTCTGGACCCTCTCCAACTGGTCCATGTCCTTCTTATGTTGGGGGCTCCAGAACTGGACACAGTACTCCAGGTGAGGTCTCACGAGGGCAGAGTAGAGGGGGAGAATCACCTCTCTCGACCTGCTGGCCACGCTCCTCTTGATGCAGCCCAGGACGCGGTTGGCCTTCTGGGCCGCAAGAGCACATTGCCAGCTCATATTGAGCTTCTCGTGCTCATGGTGCTTTCATCATGGTGCTTTCCGAAAATTAATCTGCCTTAAAATGCACAATTGAATAACGAAGCTTTTTTCTTTTTTTTTTTTTGCAAACGCATGTCATCCAGAATCATGATTCATTTGATAGAAAGACTTACTGAATCGATGTAGAAGGTGTTGGATCCCACAAAGGTGATGGCATCTTGCAGCTCATAGTTGTGCACCCCATTTTGGTAATCCTGGTAGGGTGTCACGGTGAGAGCGAAGGGGCCCACGCTGTGTTTGCTCCAGTTGGTCAGCTTCACCTCCAGAGGGATGGGGTCTCCCACTTTGCAGTCCACCACAATATCACAGTCACAAAGCTTGCCGTCAACGAGGATATCTGCAAATCAAGAAAACAATTCCACATTAAGTTGGACTCCTGCTTTAGAAACCACATTAAATTGGACTCCTGCTTTAGAAACTGTATTAATCTTCATAGGAACCTTAACAAGAAAAAGTAACCAATCTGAAACCAAGAGTGCACGATGGTTAACCTTAGGAAAGAAAACCCAACATTGCAATGTTGTGTAGGGTAGTGTTGCAGGGAAATTACTTGTAAGAACCAGTTCATGAAGGTCTGATATCTGTCCACATCTGTTGAAAGAGCTTTGAAAAAAAACGAATTGCAATCTACACACAGGCACCAGAGATAATTTTTGTAACCTCCTCCCTTGAAGGCCAAAGCCACAGATGACAACTCATGCTTCTCCTGCACATCAACAGCATCAGGTGGATGGAAATACAAACAGGAATCATCAGTACAAATTGTAGTTAGATAGATCCAGAGCTGGATGCACATGTTCACATGTTGCAGCTGGAATAAATCCTCCTGTATAGAGGTGACCTTTTGGAGCAGGACAGACACTGCCAGAATTTGCAATGTAATACATACATTCAAGTCCAGATAATAAGAAAAAAAAGGGTTTTTAAAATTATACAGCAGTACTATGAGCTTGTTCACTCTTTGCGCTTTAATTCATTCTGGAATTTCTATTTTTAACTTTCTACTTTTCTTTCCCTTACTGGGTTAGAAGAAAATATAAAGCCTCTAAATTGTTTACTGCTGGGACAACGACAGCCAGAGTAATGTGTCCACTAACCTTGCCCATTTGCTTATACAGAACCAAAATGTTTCATTACCAACACACTACGAAATTGCTAGTCCAATTCCCCGCTCTGAAAGGATTCCCAGTTGGGCAGTATTACTGTATTTTTCAGATGAGGGTTATCTCCGATGCACTATTGATACAGGAACATTTCTAATTCACTATGGGTTCATGTTCAAAGATAACAGAAAGCCCATGGCACATGTAAGAAAGCATCCTCTGTGAATACCTATCCCCACAATCTCATATACCCACGAGACATTTCGATCACTCCAGCTTGCCTTACAACATGCAGCATATTGTTCCTCTGCCAACAGTATCGTATTTACATTAGTAACATCCCCTCTTAAAGAAAAGACACTATGCTTCAGGAGCTTTCGCAGAAAAAAACATTTTACACCAAAGTGGTTTCTTCTTTTTTTTTTTTTTTTTACTTATTTTTGTTTTGTTGCCTTAGACAAAAAACTACAAAATGATGCATGTTCTCGTGATGCCCTTTAGCCTGGCAAACTGAACAAGCCTTAGCGCAGCAACTGGAAAAAAAAAAAAAGCTAATGCTAAAGAAGAAACAAGTTCAGAAAGGGACATTTATTCCAGAGGTCAGGTCAGCAAAGCTGAACTACCCAGATGAAAACCTCTCCTTGACCAAAGCTGCCCAAATGTAGCAGCAAGTCTGAGATACAAGAGGCTTGGCAGAGCGAGAACAAAGAAACCCTGCAGTGCTCAAGCTGCAGCTATCCAAAACCTGTGCCGGTGTCGCAGTTGGAACAGTCCCCATGCCAAACATCCCTTTCCAAAGGAGACACTTGTTTTTTGACAACGAGAGCACTCGTGAGGCCACATCTGGAGCGCTGTTTCCAGTTATGGGTTTGTCAATACGGGAGAGACACGGACATACCGGAGAGAGTCCATCAAGGGCCATGAAGAGGATTAAGGGACTGGAGCATCTCACCTATGAGAAAAGGCTGAGAGAGCTGGGACTGTTCAGCCTGGAGAAGAGAAGTCTCAGGGGAATCTTATCTTACTGAAGGGAGGGAGCAAAGAGGATGGAGCCAGGCTCTTTTCAGTGTTGCACAGTGACATGACCAGAGGCAATGGGCACAAACCGAAACAAAGGATGTCCCCTCTGAACATCAGGAAGCACTTTTTTACTCTGAGGGTGACTGAGCACTGGCACAGGTTGCCCAGGAAGGTTACAGAGTCTCCATCCTTGGAGATGTTAAAAAGCAGTTTGGACATGGTCCTTGGCAAGTGGCTGTAGGCGGCCCTGCTTGACCAAGGGGTTAGACCAAATGACCTCCAGAGGTCCCTGCCAACCTCAGCCATTCTGTGATTCTGTGAAAATAAGTTATAATCACCACTGCGTTTTAGGAAAGGGCTAGAAAATCTGTTTAGCATTGGATTTCTTTTGCAATAGCACACTCTAATGTTATGGGCTCTCCTGACCAACATGATCAAATTGCTTCTTGCAGGATTGCCCTAAAATCATGGAGATGAAGTGGGATTTATAATAGTATACCATTATCTGGGATTAACTGGCTTGAATTTTTCAAAACACAAAGATGTGTGTGTGCGTGTGTGTATAATTTTTATGCCTCCCAGTCTCCTGCCACAGAAGTGAAGTCCAGTTGCTTCCTTCAAAAGAAATGCATTTATATAAATTCATGACTTTATATCAGTTTATGTTTTTAAGCTTCTCCCTGCAAGGTAAATGCTTTCATTCAAAAAAAAAAAAAATCTATTTTTTTCTGGTTCCTCCTGCCAGTGGGTCTTACAGCTGCGAGAACGGTTAGCTCCCCAGACCAGCATGAACCTTCAGAAATACCCACTAAGCTCAGTGGATGAATCTTTAATTTCAAGCTGCTCATCAACTTGCCTTTTAGCTTTAAAATTCGATGCTCTGCTCCAGGAATTGTAAATGAACCCTTTGCCCTCTGTCTCCACCTTTGTGTCTAATAATAGCTCAGAGCATTGCTTCCCAATATCTTCATGTGGAAATGGAAAATCCAAACAAAAGGGAAGCAATTAAGTCTGGCTTAACCAGGTTAGTTTTATTTCATACTCCTAAAAAAAAAAATTCAATTCTTTTAAGATTGATTTAAGAGCGTGTGTGTGCACACGTGCATGTGTACATATTGAGAGATTATTTCCTTCCCTCCCAGCACACCCTTCCCTCCTGCAGTACCGAAGCCAAGGATCTCAATGAGATGTCAGATGAGAAAACACACACGGCTGGCGTGCAAAATACTATGGAAAGGAGTGTTTAAAAACAGTCCCCTTTCATCAGAGAGAACAGCTTGGTTTGACAGGCAGTTTTACTCCCTTCCTGACACAGAAAACATCTCATGGACCATACGGATTTGCTTTAATATTTTCATCCACGAACAGAGGAAAAGCCATGTGTACAGGGTCCCATTTCTGCAGATTTAGCTCACTCACACAGATGGCATATAAAAGCTGAGACTGCTCACACCACTGCTATGAGAGTGAATCATTATTGGCTCCAGCATACAGTAGCTCTGAATTAGAAGACACAGTTGCTAGCACAGAACACAGTGGTGACCGTATCTCCCTCTTGCAAAGATTCTGATGCAAGAAAAACTGTATTTCAAAAACTTAGAAGGAACAAGTTGAATGCAAACAGCATGTATAGACTACATAAAAAAGGTGGACATGTAAATTCTGGCTGTCAGGGAAAAAAAAAGCAAAAAGACCTGGCAATCTCCTTTCAATTAAAAGTTAAATCCTTTTTTAAGTACTTTAATAAGCCAACAGAATGCTGCTTTCTAATTTTATTTTTTTCCCTCTCTCTCTCCCCCCTTTCCTGCTAGTTTACCAGCTCATGTCCACTACGTTGGCATTCTTGGGTGCCAATACTACCCTGCAATGCTTGACAGCCATGAAAAAAGGGAAGACACAGTCTCTGCCACAACCCATGAACAGACACGGGACCACTCTGAGGAAGTGCAGGATATTTTATTTCTAGGATCTTCTCTAAGTGATCACTGTACCAAGGGAGAAAATGTCCAACATATTTTGAAAAGCAGAGGATGAAGATAATACAAGCCACTGAGAATCATAGAATCATTTAGGTTGGAAAAGACCCTTAAGATCATTGAAGAATGGGTGAGAAGGGTGATTGGAAAGCCTTGCTTTTTCACTGATGGCCTTAGCCAAGCCTTTTAAGATCTTGATGAATTCACATTTTAGTTGGAAAAACTACTTCATGGCCAGTTGATAGGTGGTGCTTATTGACAAAACAATGCCTGGGAGACCATTATAAGAAAATAATATATCACATTTCATGTGGTGTCTGTCTTTCAGGATCTCAAAAATCAAGAAAAGGGAATGAATGTTACTAACGGGAAGACAACCACTATTCCACAAGAAAAACATCATTTACCATCATTTGCCAGGTGCACTTCTGTCTACATTACCCAAAGGAGCAGCTTGGAAATGAATACCAAACATTATTAACATTTTGTGTTATTTACTCTGCTCATGTTAACATATAGTAAGTTGTTCTTGCTACTTTGTCAAGTTCCCGCGTAAGCACTTGCAACTCATGGGCCCACCTGTACGTCAAGAGTCCTGAGTCATGGCTAATTGCATTTCCGCACCCAACTCCCTGTTTGCCACTGTAAAAATTTAATTTTGGAAAGCTGCATACAAATACATATTTAATCTCAGTGGAAATGCACATTCCAGCAACGTTTACTCTCCTCGCTCAAGTTTGCGTTGATTTTAAAAAAACAGGCTGCAGAGGAAGGCAGGGTGTTTGCTCATCTTTACAGTGGGAAGTGGAGAAATTGCCATTAGATATTTGCTTTTAAACTTGATGTTGAAACCTCAACTGATGCAGATGCATTGGCCCCTGCCATTCGCTGCAGCTGAGAAGACAATCAAAGAGGCATGGCTTTGCACAAACAAGTAGGTCAACAAAATTCGAGGCAGTAGATGCTCAAATGAGTAAATACATCTCACATAAGAGGTAAAAGAGATCTTCGAGCCCAGCAAAGCAAGCTTTGCTCAACTGTACTGTGATAGTTAGGGGAATTTTAGCCAATCGACAATTTTTTTATGCCTTTAGAGCTATTCCAAAATACTAGTTTTACTCATCTCAGTCTGTGAACTGGGAGAGCCATGGTCTGAGGAGGGGAGTAGAGCAGCAACGCTGACATCTCTAGATAACGTCTATCAAGTATTTCAATGGAGGAAAGCCAATGACCATAAGGCCAAGCCAGAGCTGCTGCAGTGAAAGTCTTGCAGAATGATTCAGATTTTGTGTTCACCAAATCTAAAGTGCTGATTTGTCTGCCCAGGCTGGCTTTTCTTCTAATTGCCCTAAAAGAGCAATGAACGGGCCAGCCGTACTGTCTGGAATAACTTTTTTTTTTCCTGCCCTCTTCTGCAACAATGTTTGTTCAAGATTTTGCAAGGAACTTAACAATGCAAAGAGAATTCTTTTTCTTTTTTTTTTTTTTAATCATTCATTTAGAAAATGGTTGAACAATTCTGTTCATTTCTGATCTTATATATTATGCAGATGGAAGAAAGATCAGAATGCAGAAAAAAAAACTGTACTAAAGGCAAACTCTTACAGAGCAAGCTGATCCAGCCTGTCACCAAATAAGCAAGCTCCCTGTCCCTCCTCTCATGCTGTATCCCAGGCCAGCAACAGTTTTAGCAGCTTGTTATGTGGGGTTTAGTTGGCTGCTTAGAAGAGCCAACAGATAACGTGGCATCCTGTGTGGTGTGGATGACATGCTGGAGGGAAGGGATGCCATCCAGAGGGACCATGACAGGCTGGAGAGGTGGGTGTGTGAGAACCTCATGAAGTTCAACAAGGCCAAGTGCAAGGTCCTGCACGTGGGTCGGGGCAATCCCAAGCACAAGTACAGGCTGGGTGGAGAATGGATCGAGAGCAGTCCTGAGGAAAAGTACTTGGGAGTGCTGGTGGATGAGAAGCTCAACATGAGCCAGCAATGTGCGCTGGCAGCCCAGAAAGCCAATTGTGTCCTGGGCTGCATCCAAAGAAGAGTGGCCAGCAGGTCGAGGGAGGAGATTCTGCCCCTCTACTCTGCTCTCGTCAGATCCTGCCTGCAGTATCACATTCAGCTCTGGGGCCCCCACCATAAGAAGGACATGGAGCTGTTGGAGAAGGTCCAGAGGAGGGCCACGAAGATGATGAGAGGGCTGGAGCACCTCTGCTATGAAGACAGGCTGAGAGAGTTGGGGCTGTTCAGCCTGGAGAAGAGAAGGCTCCGGGGTGATCTTATTGCAGCCTTCCAGTACTTAAAGGGGGCCTACAGGAAAGCTGGTGAGGGACTTTTTACAAGTGTGTGTAGTGATAGGACACGGGGCAATGGATTTAAACTGAAAGAGGGCAGATTTCGATTAGATCTAAGGAAGAAATTCTTCACTGTGAGGGTGGTGAGGCCCTGGAACAGGTTGCCCAAAGAAGTTGTAGATGCCCTATCCCTGGAAGTGTTCAAGGCCAGGTTGGATGAGGCTTTGAGCAACATGGTGTAGTGGAAGGTGTCCCTGCCCATGGCAGGGGGGTTGGAACTGGATGATCTTTGAGGTCCCTTCCAACCCAAACCATTCTATGAGTCTATGATTCTATTGGGACAACAGGTTCCTTGATTTTTTTTTTTTTTTATGTATCCCCTCCAATATATGAACCTAAACACTCTGTTTTCCCTCTTCCCACTTGTTCTCCCTCATGTAGACCATTTCCCTTTCATTTTCCAAACCATTCATGCAAATTATTTACACATAGAGATATAGCATTGGTTACATTTGTTTGTCCATTACGAGGTCCTGCAGTATTTCCAGAGCTGAATACATCCATACAAAAGATATTTCTATGAATATAAAAACCTTTTTTTTCTGTCACTCTCATAATGAAAATGCTGAATGGTTATTTAATAGCACAAGAGCCTCATAGTTATTTGCATGAAATCTTCTGTATGTGGTTTGGATCTGCTCCTCCAAACCTGAGCATTTTAACTTGGAATCACATCCTCATGTTCATTCATTGTTATACTGGCACAATACTGAGCCAAATCCATCCTCTGCATAATTTTGTTGCAGTCAATAGTAAGAGAGCACAGAGGTATACAGATGTTCCTATTGTAACACCTTCACATTACACAAATATCTCACCTTGTCAACTACTGCTACTCCTGTCCTGGAAAGTACCCCTATACTCAGAGCCTGCTGATCCAAAACCCCTACGGACCTGCAGAGTTCCGCTCCTCTTTGGGTCAAAGCCCTTGGATAGGGATGAATAAAAAATACAGGAAAGATACGAACAAACTAGTGCAGCTTCCTGCAAGTACCAACAACCCAGAGACCTTCTGCTAGCACAGGGGCGCGGACCTGAAAACAAGAAAGTTGGCAGAGGATGGGATGACCGAACACGAATGTAGGCTAGAGAAAGAGGCAATTGCTTTCACAAGACCTCTGAGCCACCCTATTCCTGGCAGACTTCCCATTCCCAAACATTTTACAATTGAATTAAGGACACTTTATTCACTCCAAAAGCAATTAAAAAGAAAAACACATTTAAAAGATAGTTCTAGCAACAATAAGCAATTAGTCTTTGATAATTGTCTGTGTCTTCCTATTTAATCACACTTTTGCAGTGGCCAGTATGCTGATGACAGATCTCGACTGGTCCGATTACCGTTCTTGCCAAATCGTTTTGAGTTTGTGTCTGTTCTTAACTCTGTGATGACAACAGACTGAGGATGCTGCAGCATCCCTGTAGGACTCGTTTGCAAAAGGATTTTTCAACCTTGTTCGTTTGCACCAAGTAAGCTTTCTTCCTCCAAATCAGTATAATGTTTATGTCCAATTTTAATCTCCAAATCTATCCCTGGCAGACACGTGATCAGCGTTCAGTTTCAGTGCTACTTGATCTCAGCTGTAAACATTTAGATGTAGTACAAAAATACCAGGGTAACGCTAGCTGAAAAGAGAAGCATGAACATGACTGGTGCTCTGGGTGTGACAGCCTCCAACTTGTACTCGGCATCTTGAAACAGCAAACATGAATGCACATTAACTACAGATTTATTTAAGAAATGAGTTGTTCAGTTTAACCTCTCTAGTTTTGGTGTGAGTTATTTTATTTTGCACGTGCCTTTTACGATAGACATTTCTTCTGCCCTGTGAAATTGCTGGCACACGGATAGTACTTGCTTGTCTCATTTCTCCTCTGGCAGGCAAGATAACCTGTCATTTAGTGATTTGCCCAATTTGCTACCAAAGTGAAAAACACTTCAGAGTTTGTACTCTTTGTGTCCAGTCCTAATCTAAATGCTCAAAGGTAGACCTCTAAAATTTTATAATTCTCAAAGCTTTGTGTTTTCCAGAGAGCCTGAGCTCCTTTTGCCTTACTTTAAAATATTCCATGACATAGTCCCAGCTTGCTTAAATAGTCTCATTTCTGAATGTGGGCCAACCCCTTTTTATCTATTCATCACAAGCAGGTTTGCAGAAGACTTCTTTTGATTATCTGCTACACAGCCAGAAGGTCAGGTTGGCATACAGCGTATGCGCGTGTTTTGAAATTTCACGATCCCAGGATTTGCATGTTATTTTAGGTTATTGAAAACTTTCTTTCTTTAGTTTATCTGTGTCTGGACTAACTTCAGAGCATTCTTACCCTACCTGGTGGGGAAAAAAAAAAAAGAAAAGGAAAGGAAAAAAGGAAGAAAAAAAAAGGAAAGGAAAAAGGAAGGAAAAAAAAAAGGAAAGGAAAAAAGGAAGAAGAAAAAAAAGCCCTATATTACATTTAAACAAAACTCATCCACACTAGGATATATCATATAGCACTATTTTTTGTATAGTGGCAGCTTTGTGCAAAACCACTGCAGATCATGAATAAAGTGGCTTAGCCTACAGCTTACTGAAAGAAAATCACCTTATGCCTCACTGGTTGCAAACGAGACTTAAAATTTTCTCCTTCTTTCTGCCATTCTGCAATGACAAGTGTGAGACAAACCTCGTCCTCTCCAGAGCAGATTTTTAAAGGTCTCGTGCAACCTTTGTGAGAGTTTCTGACTTGTGGCTGAAAAGGTAATGGTAAAAAAAAGAGTTTGTAGCCCTTATGTGAGGGGTTGTGAGTCTGTCTGATCTCAAAGCAGGTTTAGTCTAGACACTACGTAGATTGGAGACCTCCAGGGAGTGTTACCTGCTCTAGAAATCAGCGATAAGGGTGGTGATTGTGCCACATTTCCTATGGAGAGAGCAGTGAGCTAGCACGTGGTCACAACAGAAGTAACGCCTGCTTAACAGCAGAGAGGCGAAGCTAGGCTCCTGCCCTCAATTCTGTGCAAGCAAAGTCAAATATGTGGAATTCACCACACAATCTACTTATCTAAACTCTCACTGCATATATATGGCAATATGGAAGTGGAAACCATTTTTCTGGGTTTTCTGGTGTTTCAAGTGGAATCGGTATTTTCCTCATCGGCAATTCAACAGGCACATGGGGTACTCCGGACTCTTATGTAGGTAAGGGATCAAACCTAACAGATAGCTGTTTTTTAAACTGCTAGTTAAATTAATCCTATCTGTAGTATAATTGTTGTTTTTGAGGAGTATTTGTGGTTCCTGCAGGATGAAATATACTATTTACTGACTGAAGCAGAAGGAACGCAGCAACACAGTTGAGAAGAGAGACAGCAGGTATCTCCATGCCCAGATGTGCAGAGACATAGAAGCAGCATGCTTTAAGAAAGCAAAAAAAAAAAGTGATACTGATTATTCAAAGAAAAATGATGGGTACATGACCCATTTTCCATGCTTGTCTTAAAAAAGAACAATGAAATATTGCATAAGGTGTCCAGGCCGTAAGAATTTTTGTATCCTTGTAGAGCAGCCAAAGCCTGGTACAAGGTAATATATAACCCCCTATTAGCAGGCGGGTAGATGATTTACCACATTTCAGTAACTGTGTAAATACGAGCAGTAGGACACTGAGCCTCACGGGCCTCCTTTAGCCCAACCACGACTGAAACGCAACGAGCTGAACTAAATGAGAGATATTAAACAGCTCCAGGTACAAAAGTTGTACCGCAGCACTTCATGGACAGGGAAGGTGTGACGTGGTTACCAGACCACACGTGGCTAATGTCTACAGATCGAAGTTGCTCAAAAGCAAAGGCGCACATTAAAAGGGACATATTCTTAATGAAGTTTCATAGAATCATAGACTCATAGAATGGTTTGGGTTGGAAGGGACCTCAAAGATCATCTAGTTCCAACCCCCCTGCCATGGGCAGGGACACTTTCCACTACACCAGGTTGCTCAAAGCCTCATCCAACCCGGCCTTGAACACTTCCAGGGATGGGGCATCCACAACTTCTCTGGGCAACCTGTTCCACTGCCTCACTACTCTCAGAGTGAAGAATTTCTTCCTTTAATCTAAATCTCCCCTCTTTCAGTTTAAATCCATTGCCCCTTGTCCTATCACTACACGCCCTTGTAAAAAGTCCCTCTCCAGCTTTCCTGTAGGCCCTCTTTAAGTACTAGAAGGCTGCAAGTTTCAAGTTCAATTTCTTTGAATTTCAGTCACAGCGTATCTCAGTCTAATGACTCTAAGTTGCTTTACTTACCATTGGATTGAGTTAAATTTTTACTATTTTTCCTACGTATGGTTAGTCCATCGTGCCATTTTTGCATTAAGACGTGAGACAGTAATCCAGGTAGATGTGACTTGGAAACTATCAAGCCCTACTATGTGTGCTATGACTTCTTTATTCTGATTGCATCCTTCTTCTGCATCATGACCTGTCTCAAAATCCAATTTGAATCCACAAAAGAGCTGCACTGATAGATATTTGTAGACTGAAGTTTTCAGTCATCCTCTGTGACACAAATCCATATTTCTCCTTGCTAGATAGAATACGAACACACAAATAACAATCAAACTTACTGAAAATAAGAAATCTTTAAGCCTAGGGTCATCAACCCAAACAACTTTTGGCCTCTCTCTGAGATCTTTCTGTTAATAATTTACTACTTGCTAAAACTGAACATGCTCAGAACCTAGCTCCTGAATTTTTCATGAAGTCTTTTCCTTTCCATACATGTCTTAATTTCAGAAATAAAATCAGACTCTTTCCTGCCAATCTCGGCTATCTCTTTGACTTGATCTCCTCTCATGACTCACACCTCCAGTCTGTGATTAAATCCTGATGTCACTTTCTACAAAACTTCTCCAAATTTGACCTTTTCACTCTGCCTACATTTCCAAACCCTTGTCTAAGATCTAATTGGATGCATAAGCTCTCCAATAGACTTGAGAGGGGAAGGTGACTTCCAGAAGATAAAGAAAAACATTTTAATTATAAGCTTTCAAAATCCCTATGCTGGCTCATCAAGGTACCAAGTCCTTATGGGAATACTGTCTTACACTAAACTAAACATAAAACCTGAGGATTTATAGGACATGCAGGAAGGGAGAGAGAGGCTAAAAGGAAACTCAACCATAAGGAAAACTAAATTAAAACAAAAATAATGCTATTTAAAGGAGAACTCTTTGATTAGAGAGTTAAAGTAAGAGCCCAGAAACCTGTCCTTCCACATCACTACATTCTGAAGGAACGGAGACCTCAGATTGCAGCACAGTGAAGTTCAGAGAGGATGAAAACTTTGAGTTTAAATAAAATTACAAATTAAATATTGGGGGAGAGAGAAGAAAAGAAACACCAAGTTCAGCTAGAGAGAGTAAAAAATTAAACCCTCTCCATATTCAAGGCTGCGAGCCATGCCTTGGGCTTCACCTGTCAAGTGCTGCAAAGCATTCCTGCAAATCCCTCTCCTTTTAATTGGCCATTCGGGTGGCAAAACCGTTCCTCGCTCCAACCCTGCAACCGTGCTCCAGCCCACCGAGACGCTGGAAAAAATGAGCAATGAGCAGGTGTCAAATTCTGTCCTTTTATCTTCCGCTTTTAAAAGACAGATACAATTATGTGCAAACCAGCGTAGTGTGGCGGCTGATTAGGTCTCTTTTCTAAGAATTATTTGCACAAGGCTCTGTGCACAGTCCGGCCCGAGCTATCGGCTCATCTACAGAAGCAGTATTGTGTCTGCTCTACCTTCTAGAGACTCACAGATGTATAAGCAGAGAAGAGAAATTATTAACTCCTCACCCTCCATGGCAGGCAAAGCAACACCACATCGTTTAACAAACTCTCACTGGTGCAATCTTTCAATGGTTATGTATTTCGAGATTACGTGTGCATATTTGATGAGAATCAGTGGAATGCCTAAGAAATGAAGAGAGGTTGTAAAGTACAGGAAGCTGACAAAGTTCACGAAATTGAAGATAAAAGTCTTCAAAATTCAATGTATGGAAAGACTTTATGGCTTCCTTAGTCGTACTTCTGAAGTCATCTATCATTTTGTGGACTCACATGTGAAGTGATAGTGACTGCACCTTGTTTTCTCTTATAAAATATGAACAAAAAATTCTCCCAAAACCGCTATCCCTGTGGGGATCAGATTTTTAATGTTATAAAAATCCATGGATTTACATTACCTAGGGTTCTGGCAAAAGGTATTTCATGGAGTTTTTATTTTGTGGTGCAGAAAAAGAAAGATGGGGATTTTTTAAACAAAAAAACAAAACAAGGAGGAAAGGAGAAAAATAGCTTTTGCTGTTTCAGACTGATCCAAGAAATGAAACTACCCATTTCATATGAAAAGGCAACTTTCCTTGCAGTCTTAATACAAAGACTGAGGGTGCATGTCAAGGAGTCCTGGTTGCCACCCCAGTCGCAGAAACAGTCCTGCCAAAGCAATAGCCCTGGGATGGCAGTATTGAGAAATGTCTTCTGATGTCATCTGCATCATTACTGCTGTTTGGATGAGTATAGCCTCCATGTGAATAGGGGATACGTCCCTCCCTTCTATCCAAACCCAGAGAGGTTTTAGATGTATCCTCATTACGCAAAACAGGAGAGGAGAGAGGTTAATTTTGTTCTGATCCTTTCTAAACTCCTAAAGAGGTAAGTTTTCAGTGCAAGGGAATATTTTTCCTGAAATTTTCGGGTCTCTAGCAAGATTTTGGGCTGTTTTTCCATAAATATTTCTGAAGTAAGAAAATGAAGAAAATCTTATGAGTTGGTTGAAAAGCATATAAAGCAAACAGTGACAAATAATGGAAACTGTTCTCAAGAACATTTGTGATTTCAGCAAGTACAGGGTATTGAGAGTTAACCATTCTATTATGTGGTTTGTCTTTTCCAGCACCAATTTGTGAAAAAGTCTATCTTTTATGCACTTGCAATCCAAACAAAAGAACAAATTAAAAGAACTAAGCACACAAACCATGCTGGGCAACAGAGCATCACAGCCAAACGCTGCGAGTAATCTATATTCACATTGTTTTACATGAACTGACCCAGAATTAACTATGGCTGCCCTCTCCTGGAAAACTCTCTAAAATGAATAAAGCTCTCTCTCATCCATTTCCACTAATGGCATTAGCACGCTTATTGGCAAGACCACAGGAGAACACGACAACTGGATAAACAGCTACAAGGAAGCAGTAGCAAGCAACAATAAGATTGAACTATTTTTTCAAAAAGGTCCTGAACAGATACTATAGTCCTCTTTGTAAACCAGGGCACACAACTGAGCTCACTTGGAGAGTACCAACTATGTGGTTCCTGGCTTAAAGTTTCAGAATGGATGTCAGATGCCAGGATGGCAGTCAGAAGAAAACAACTTGTGGTCACTTCCTAGATCTTCACATTTAGAGACTTGACCATGAGCTTTAGGAAACTTTAGTTGTGAATCTTAGTTCCCATGAGGTCCACTGGTCAACATGAGCCTATGTGCTCCAAGAGGGGACTCCAAGAGACAACGGGGCATGGAGGAGATGATAGTCACTTGCACTACATGTGTGGGGAGAAGCAGAGGGCATCTGGTCTGACCTGGCATAGATGATTCAAGGAGAAGGTGATTTCAAGGAAGGCAAAAGGTGCATCCAGTCTTCACAGATGTCAGTATGAGTCAAAAGAACGCCCTGACCCATAGTGTCAGATGTTATTTCTGGAACACAGTGTCAGTGCAGGTGGCTTCAGCCTCCTGTCCATAGCTATACAGTCACCTATTAGTATACCATTCATGGGCCTTTTCTCTAAAGACATTTCTTGCTTGAGGCTACTCAATAAGAATCTCTTAAAATCCTTTCTCAAGAAATGACAGACATCATAAGATAGTAATTTGGGAAGATCACTGGCCAAATCCCAGGTATTACTACTTCCATAAAGGTATCACTGAGGTTCCTGAGCCATATCTACTGAAAAAAGCACATAGTTACACCCTAATAGGGTAAATGCAGGAGATTTCATGAGATTTAGATACCAAATTGATCAAAAGAGTATTCCTGATCAAAACAACCGAAACAAAAATCAGAAGTGAAAAATGACTCACCTTCACGAGAGGTGTGACTTTGAAAGGGTTCTAAAAATAGCATCAAGTTTGAACATCTATCAGAGTAAGATAATCTGCTAAAGTGAAGCATCTCATTCAAAACTATAAAAAGTATTCAAAATCTATAAAGGTAAGTTTGAGCATTTTAGAAACTCAGTAGTAAATATCTACAGATTTAGAACCTTGTTATCTTTTCTCCCCTGTTCTCCTCTCTCTCCACATTGTTCCTCACCATTTCTTAATGTCTCTTGCATTTGCCTGACAGCAATCACAGTGTACCAGGCACTGTATGAAAACTGGCAAAAATCTCTGTCCTTAAATAATCACCTTGTCCCATAATGATCAGTGAAATCTCCCTGCATGCAAACAGCCCTTTCAGATGCCACATTTGATTTGCCTCAATGAAAAGTAGGTGTAATAGAAAGCAGATGTTCCACAAGGAGTTTGCCAGCTGTTGAAGTGACATGCAGATGTTGAGCACACCGGACTCCAAACATTCGACCTTTCAGCATATAGGGAACTCACTCTCTGTCTCAAAAACCCTGAGCCAAGATCTTTTTCACCATAAAATGCAATAATATTAACATTACATTCAGGTTTCTTACACAAGTACAGAAGCAACAAACCCACAAAATGAAACACTGAAAAATCACAGAAAAATAGTGGAGAATTGTCTTTGACAGGAAAGATCAATTCTAGTTGTCTTTAATGACCTGAATCATACAAAATTCAACTGTAGCATCCATCCTCTTGTTTTCCCAATTTTATTTGTAGCTAGGCTCCGTTTTTACATAATAGAGCATGGCAGCCTCAAGTAAAAAATGCTTTGTAAGAGCAAAGGTCCATTTCCTCTGATACTTTTCTTTGAGATCTAATTTAAATTAATATGGCTATCTTCTCTCTAAAAAGTAGGACAAAAAAGAAACTAATAAAATTGTTAATTACTTGAAAATCAGGCAAGCTTGATCTATTCTTACTTAATTTAAGTATTTGTTTAAGCATAGAGGCCAGTATCTGCCACAGTGTGGCAACATTTGTTATTAACAACAATCTGAAAATCAACTTCTTGAAGGGGGACACTAGCCAGAATTGAATATTTTCACATCAAAGAGCAACTACCAGTAACGACCAACAGGACATCTATTGGCACTTAAAAGTTTTATTTATTTTTTAACATCTCAAAGTCATTCAGCAGAACGGACTGCTGTCTTTACCATCCCAAAGCTTCTCATTAAACAAGTGAGTTAGCTAATCAAGTATATTCTGCTAATGAGAAAACATGATTAAAAAATTCAGATAAGTGAGAATGAGGAAAAGATTTAACAGTCAACCTCTTTCCAATCTAGGAACATGCCAGTGGTTCATAAAATGTAAACTGTAGTTTGGTTAACAAAATACAAGCTGTAATTATGTCTTCTTTGAGTAAACAGTAACTGACCCAGTAAAAAATTTATGGGGATACATTCTGATAGGATCCATGGGGATAACTTCTAATACATTTTTGTCCTGTCTACATTTTGATGGTCTAGAAAGGAAGGGTATTCCAGCTTTATGACACATAAGACACCATAACTAATATACACGACCCGTGCACATTTTCTGTATGCCTTTGGCATTTGGGCCTCCTGCATTTACTTAAAACTTGGTATTAGGACTTTGCTGAACTCATGATATGTATAATTATCCATGGATACATCCACTAGGTTTATAGAGAAATACATGTAATCACTCACTCCAGCTATCAAGTTCATAGTTAAGATAGCTAATTGATTTACTATTATTTGCTAGTAGCTTTCCATATATACAGCTACATCACACACATTTTACCATGTCAGCTTCCTTTGCCCACTGACTCACCCATTTGAGAGTCATTGTAGCACTTCAAATCTTGGGCATTTTCATATATTCCTTGTCCATCCCTGTCCACATCTCACTAAGTACACAATTTTCTTGCAAATTATGCCCATCCAGAAGGACTCCATTCTGTGTCAGTAACAACTTTTCTGTGCCTAAAAGTACGAGGTCTAGTTATTATCTGGAATATTTCTACTTGACACTGAGATGGAAAAAAGGCTACATTTGCTCAGTCAGCCTCTCCCTTGCAAAAGCAGTATTTCACACACATACCTTCTCGTGCACTGTGAATCCGTGGGATTCACAAAACCCCAACAATAAATCTAAAGTTTTGAAAGTCATCATGGCAAAATCACTTTGCAAAATCCACCTGAGATCAGCACAAGGTTGATTTTCTTGCAGCCTGCTGAAATATTTACACAAATATTTGTTCTGTGATCTGATTTGCCTGATTTACCTTACCTAGACTTATCATTCTACCTAAACAGTCCTAAATACTTGAATCCTGTATGAGAATATGCATTGTGTGAGACTGGGCACTGTAATCTCCTCTTGGATCATTTGCAAGCACGACTCTATTTCTTGGCCATACTGTCAATTGCCATCAAAGCCAGCAAACACCATTTTCCTGACTGCCCACTCGCTGAGCCCTGGGTAGAATAAAAATATGACACAGACTTTATTGAGAGCCCTGGAAAACCACCTGCCATCTTTGGCTCTGACAGCTGAGCAATTTCTGTTGGGCAGTCACATGAATGGCCTTTCTGTTGAGATTTCCAAGGGAGAAAAATACAGCTGTTAATTAATAAAACAGCTCGTTTGTCTGCAGGTTGTTTAAACTAATGAGCAGAATTGGTCTTATGACCATTGCTTTTCAAGTTACTGGACTGCCCTGCAGAGAGAGACCTGTAGCAATGAAGATAACAGTGATTACATGAAACAAGTCCTAATACTTCTGAAATGGTTATTGTTCAAAAAGAACACTCAAGTTAGAGAGAGACAAAAATTCCTTTCTCCTCCAAAGACTAAAAATTTGTTTACTTGCCTAGTTGGATTCTCTTATATTTCCCTCTTTTATCTTCACTGCATCACTATCACGGTTCTGTTACATTGGCAGCAACCAAACAGATGCCTTCGAAATGGTTCCCTACTTAAAGCTGGCATTGCATATCTAACATTCCAAAAATCGGTGACCACTACGAATTAGACAGTTAATGGGCTCAACGAAAAAGACTCAAAAGAGCTTAACCAAACCAGCAAAACAGTCTGATTTTATTTCCTGGACCATCGTTCTGATCGCATTACACTTTCTTTGGATCCTGTCCCTGAATGCCTGTTCTCAACTGCAAAAAAAAGTCACAGTTGCTACGTCTGATGGTCCTCAGAGCTGTGCCCCCATCACCACCCACGACCATGGCTTTGTTCTTCCTCACACTCTGCCCTGCCACCAAGGTTGGTCTCAAATGCTCCTTCCTCTCCAGCCTTCTCCTAAAACGCCAATTATACATGTGATGGCCTTTCCAAATAAGACCTAGATAGCAATGTGACCTTACTTCTCACCACATTTCCAGCACACCACTTTCAGGGACACTACCAGAAGATAAGGGCTTGGGAGGTGACCAGAAGAAATGACCACTATTTCTTTTTCTGGACATTACATACACTTTCATAGTAGAGTTCTCCCAGACCTTCTCTCCCCAGGCTTGCAGATCAAGCTTCTTACTCACTTGTAGCACCTGCCCCCACTTCACGGGGGCAGCAGAGATCTCTGTGGTATGCATGTGTAAAGTTGACAGTCATGGCTACTCAGATCCCACCGCACCCAGGTGCTGCGGCGTTACACTGTCATTATCATAATGCAAGTTCCCAGTGAGAATCAAACTCAGCACTTCAGAAAGGCACATCTCTCAAATTAACTATCAACATTCACTTTTATTGTGTTATTGATGCCATCACAGCTACTCAACGAAGAGATCTTTTATTCTGCGTTCTTCATTCTTTTGTCTCAAATACGATATTAGCAATGAAAACAACCAGTCTTACAAGTTTTTTGGGTACCAAGGCAGAGAACAGTCACAGCACTTCTCTCCCCAGCAGACAGAGATGGAGAAAAATCAAATCTCTGGTGCTTTCTTCTCTCTATTGGAAAAAAGCTACATATGTCTCTTGTGGTACAGCTTTCTCAGGTAATCTTTTATTACAATACAGCATATTTTCTTCTCTGTAAATTCTTTCCAGTCTCACTGAAGGAGCTGGATAAAGCAAAGGAGGAGAAATAGACAAGATTTAGATTGAAAAGAGGTAATCTGCAGCTGTAAGTCTATGATTGCTCCATGTATAGTAATTCTTCTAATTTATCCAGTCTAGCTGCAACTTCAAAATAACGAGACTTTCACCATATCCTCTAGGAAATGCCTTCACAGTTCAATAGATCTTACTGTCAAGGCTCCTTGAGTCTCAGTCTAAATGTTCCCATCTTCATTTTATCCCATTAGTCTTAGTTATAGCCTACATTCTAGCCTCAAAATAATTCCACTCCTACATGGGGTTGGTATCCTTCTAATATGTCCAGCCTCCACTACCCTGCGGCATAGGGAGACATTCGAAAAATATAGTAGAGTAAATTAAAATTGTCAGAAAAACCAATGAATGTCAGTTAATTTAAAAATAAATACAATTAGAGTAGTTAAAAATGGAGAAGGCCTATTAGATTGGTGAATGTGTCCCTGAATACAGAATGTCTTAAATTAATCTGATATTAAATGTGATCTAAGCCAAAAGGTCAGGCAGAATCTTGCATATCTTCTTTAATTTAGAATTTCTTGGCCTTTATACAATATGTCTCAAAATGCTAATACAGCAGCACCTGAAGGTGTGTTAATTTTTATTTCTCAAAACTCGAGTTAAATTCTTTATTTTTAAGAAAACAATGTGCTTCGTCTTACAGCAAACTTATCCCCAATGTGAAGATCTTGGACAGGACGTAACTGAAGTTACCTGTCAAGCCTGTGCCTTCTTCAAACTGAGTGCAAAGGGAAATATTGCTGTGCCTGTCTGTACTCAGGTAAAACTGCTGCATCCAACCTCATTTGAGCTGCAGTTTCAACAAACACACATGGGAATGCAGTACTGGAAGAATATTTGATTGTGTTTGTTTACCAACAGTGTTGATGCCAAGCAGCTCTGCCTGGCAAAAAAAAAAAAGAAAAAAAAAGATGAAATTTGATTTTTAATAATACAACTCTGATAGGAACTGTGTTACAAGAAATACCATTTCAGGGTATCAGAAGACAGATGGTCTAAAGGAAACAGCAGTACATCAAAATCTCAAATGTGCAAGTCTCGTGGAAGTTATTTTAAAGGGAACATAAACTTAAATGCATATTCCAAAAGTCAGACCATGTAGCATGACTGTGATCACCAGCAGCCCCACTTCAGTTAGGTTTTCTATTAGCTTTCTTTGTGGTTATATCTGAATTAGCTCAAGATACAAGTAATTTCATTTTTTCAACAGAGGATCCTCAAGGAAGAACAGTAAAGTTGTTCCTAAACTTTTTAAACAAATAAACCACAGTTAATTTCCAATCTTACAGTCTATATTTACTTTTAAACACTAATCTCAAGGACTGAGGAGTTGCTTTGAAAATAGCAGACCTCGCAGTCTAGAATGAACTCTGTTTCTTTGAATGATCTTGATTCACAAATCTAGAGTCAAGAAAGCATTTTCTTGTCACAAAACTCTTCATTGTTGGGCCAATTAAAAATAGATTCAAGAGCAAATAAGGTTCCTTAGCAACTTAAGCAAAGCAGGAAAAATGGCAGTCATTGTTAACCACTAGGGAAAAACTGAAGTGCCTTGTCTCTTTGCTAAATTATCTTGCTTTATTTTATTACCAGCCTCTTCAGGCCTGTTACAGGAGTGACATTTGCTGACATATGTAAATGACTTCAGTAAGGATGCTCTCATTCCGCTCAGAAGGCACAGCAGACGCAAGATGGGGTTCAGATCATAGAATCACAGAATCGTCTGGTTGGAAGAGACCTTCAAGATCATCGAGTCCAACCATTCACCCTGCACTGTCAGGGTCCCTAAACCATGTTTCTCAACACCAAATCCACACGGTTTTTAAACACTTCCAGGGATGGGGACTCCACCACCTCCCTGGGCAGCCTGTTCCAATACTTCACAACCCTCTCTGGAAAGAAATGCTTCCTGATATCCAACCTAAATTTCCCCTGGCGCAACTTGAGGCCATTCCCTCTTGTCCTGTTCATAATGTGGGAGAAGAGACCGACCCCCATCTCCCTACAGCTTCCTTTCAGGTAATTGTAGAGAGTGAGAAGGTCCCCCCTGAGCCTCCTCTTCTCCAGACTAAACAGTCCCAGCTCCCTTTTGATCTTCCCATTTGCCTTGCTCCTGGAAAACTTCAGGCACAGTGGGCTTCAAGTGCTGAGTGGGACCTTATCTCCTCCCTTTTGCATAAGGAGCACATAAAAAGACATTTCAGTTTCACTTCTGAACACTCAAAATGGGTAATGTAATGACTTCACTTGTCCTGAAAGATTAGCAGACATCCCACATCTAAACCACAATCGACAGTCTAGAGAAAACAGTGTTATGTTTTGCTTTGTGTTTCTTCAGCTCCTGTTTAAGATGATCATGGCTTTGGTGTTTTGGTTTTAAGACACCATGAACAGCAAGAACTTGAATAGCAATGCTCTGGTTTTTAAAGAAAAACTAGTGTCTACAGCAACAATTACGACAGCTTTTACTTGGAGACTGCAATGAGAGAGATCTGATAGATTCCGTATAAAGAAAAATCCTTTTATTCATGATGATAAAAGCCTACAGTGTCCAGAATATCTTTACCAAAAAAAAGGTTTTTTTTTCAAGATAGGCCTGACAGACTGTAGTTGGAAGCATATGCCCTGAACATGAGTTCAGATGCTCACCAATCTTTGGAAGGTCAAAGGGATCCATTCAGGTTTCCCAAATTTTAATGCAGGACCAATTATTTTCACAACCAAACCTTAAAACAGGTTTGACTGGCATAATTTTTGATAGCAATTCCAACTCTTTTGATTCTGATTTTGCAAACAGCATCCTGAGTTGTAAGATGTGTTTGAGAAGCTGCATTCACTGTTGCCACACACTGCAGGAAAGCATCCTAAATTATTATTTTTTTTTTTGTCACTGCAAGTTAAGTGACTGTTATCTTCATATCAAGGTGAGAATTCAAAAGTCTCAAATATGTGTATGATCTTACAGACTCTGGGGAGAATGTAATTAGCAAAACCAGTTGGGAATGGCAAAGAGACCACAAGATACGGGGAAGAATCCAGCCACAAGTCTGCTTTATCATAACATATTTTAGAATCTTGCAAATAAATTTATCTTCTCTTCTACTGGACAGCCAGGTTGAACCAGGTTTTCTATTTCTTTAGTTGTTTCTGTGAATTCTATCTGGAGAAAGGAAAAAAAAAAAGCAGCATTGCTAGTACGCAGAAGCTCTGCCATCCTATATATCGCAGTGGTTTCTGTCTGTGAGGAGTAGCAAGTTTCTTGATTTTGTTCCTAATCTTTCTTACGAGAGGAAGATGCCTGAATCACATTACCAACAGACCAAAGCAGAACTGCTGATATGTGCCTCCTCCTCGTGCAGCATGCAATGGCTTTCCCCCATCATTATACCGTGTACATATAGCATAGCATCGGCAGGATGAAATTTCGGAAAACAGAATGAATCCACTAAGCCCTGGAAATGACAGCAACGTTTTCCATCACCTGCTGGATGAAGTAAAGGTTACTTTGCTTCGGTGTCCTTCAGTAGCATTTTGTATCATTAACCATTAGACCACAGGGCCTGATAGGAGAGAAGCAGAGGGTTCATGCTTTTCTCCAGCCTTTTTGCCCATTTTCCAGGGCATGGTTAGCTTTTCATCCTCCTCCTTAGCAAAACAACTAGCTGTGTTCTGCCTGTCTGTGGCTCAGGCTTCAGGGTCATTTTTAGAGGTTCCATGATGGCAGTTACGCTAAGTAGCTCATCAAATGAAGGGTTTAATAACTAGAATAAACATAGTATCTACCTATCACTCCAGACCTAGAAGGCTGGTCTGTTTTTTTATCATCATAGCAGAAAAGTATAATCTGGTACAATAATTACTATTATTAAACACCACTATTAACACAGAACTAAATTATCTTCTTTTCCTGACAGGCTTCCACTTCTCCAGCATTTTACCCGCCAATAGATAAACACCACCACATGCTTCATGGACCTGTTTTAAGTGATACTTTCGATTTTTAATCCTTTCTTCTAAAGATTAAATTCAGTTTTAGCCCTGAACAGTTGAAAGCTCAATAAAAGTCACAAGCCAAGCAGCACATGGTCTGACCATCACACACTGGTGAGAGCTCAAGGAAACACTGTGCTGCAAAAAGGTGCCCTTTTTCCCCAGAAATGCCTGAGCAGAGTGTTGCTGTGGGTTTTACATGAAGACATGAATCCAAGAAGCTGATCAGCCCCAATTGTTTTCAAGAATCTACAATTAAAAGCACAATTTTCAAGAGAAACATGGAGTTGAGAGGTGGTGGAAGATCTTCAGTCTACCTCAACTTTGAGAAGGATAAAGCAAGCTTCACCCTCCCTCCTAATCTGCTTTGTAATGATGCTTGCAAGGTACAGAGAACTATTTAATCCTGCCCTAGCAGCGATTGTGCCGAAATGGCATGGAAAACGCACAGCAGTGGCCAAAGGCATAACCAGATCACAGCCTCCCCCAGCTACCCTGTAGGTTTATCTCTGGATAAGCATCCTGTTCCTATCTCCAGAAAAACGTCCCGTTCCTACTTATTAAACAAAAAGGTGGAAGGGAGGTGCTCTTAACACAAATAGCAGAGCAAAGAGAATATTGTGTCCCTCTCTTGATGTTAGATAAAGGGCAGTTTTCCCATTTCTTCCGTTGCTTTTGGCATTCGCCATGAACATTAATCCTGCTGGTGGAACATCCTCGCTGCTGGTGCTTTCAAACGCTGACCACCCTGTTGTTCATTTTGACTAACAAAAAATGAAAGCAGGCGGCACACTGAATGTATCCATCAATTCTACATTGTTCACAAATTCTCCTGAATTAACATCTCATCTACAGTGCAATATGGTCTTTAATTTTACAGCCCTCTAGCAGCAAAATAAGGCACTATTTAGAATATTTTGTAAAGTTATTTTGCATCAAAACAACGGTACAGTTGCAAAGGGGTTTTCAATCCCTAAGTAAGTTTTATCCATCTGCTCCAAAAACCCATCTAAGTCTTCAATTTTTTTAGCTGTTCCTCACCTATACAGAAGTATTTTAACTCCAGTTTGCTATTTGCAAAATGAGACCGTAATGAGATACAACCAAGGAGATTTCCACACCATGACATAAGTAAAGAAGAGGAGAAGAAAAAAAAAAAAAATCCCATTATTTTACTTTCCCAATTAAGCTCTTTTGCTCTTTCTCTTTAAATACCACTATTCCCAACCCCCTGGTGTGATTCAAGAGCTGCAGGGAGAAACTCGGGTTGCACAAGCATAGGCTGTACAACTCAATTACTGAGATCTGAAGGAAACTCACGTCCTCGGACAGCATCTCTGAGGTTTCGCCATGAACGCTGCCTGATCTAATTAGGAAACACTCAGCATCTTCATGGCAATTACTAAAGAAAATAATTATGACATGACCACTGTCTTCCTTCAGATGGAAAAGTAGCAGAAAATGACAGGAAACAGAAGTTGGACAGGAGTTAATAAAACAGCCTTTGGCAAGAGAGGAGAGAAACACCAGTTCCAGGAGAATGTACAATTTTCTCGATCGGAAAATGAGGAAAAAGCCGAAGACCAACAGGAAAAGTCCGTTTAGTCATAAATGAGCCATAGAGTCACTATAATACAGCACAGCTTATGCTTGCAGACAGATGCCTATTATAGTTTATTGTAGGAAAAGAGCCTTTAATGAGTGCCACGGTACGGTTCGTGGCTGCCCTACTGTCACACGTTTGCCCTCAAGAGATACCAAGTGACAACGCATTAGCAATCCTACACCTACTAATGTTATGAATTAATTTTCTTTCAACACAGAAAGCAATTTAAATCACTGAAAGTGCTTTGAAGTCCCCACAGGAGTTAGTCCAGTGGTTACAATAGGGAACTGGAAAGTGAAACTCTCTTAATTGCAGCCCCAACCTTAATCACTGATTTGCTGCAAGGATTTAATCATGCAACTTAACCGCCGTGCCTCAGTTTACTGGTGTGTGTAATATTAACAAGCAGCTCTGGAGTAATCAAAATATGGCAGACACTTTAGAAAACAATGAAGGTGATCAGTATGGCACTTATGCAACACAGAGGTGCGAGTCTTAATTAATGTTTATAAAGTGCCTGAAGAACTTGAGAGCGCTGGTGCCGAGGGAATACGAAGTATCATTACATTTATTTTGCAAAGAGGTATGAATATGTGATTATAATTTTATTACCCACGCAGATTTATACGGAAGGCTTGAGCACAAAAGAAATTCAACTTTTTGACACTTTCTCTGCAGCGCGGGTTCATTATCGGAGCAGTGTATCAAATGTAAGGGATTTAACAACTCGCTTTTAAGATCAACTATGAAATCATACCCAAATCTTCACTATCTTCAAGCAATGTATACGCAAAAAACTGTGTGTGACAGAAGTGTTTTGAAAGTTAAGATTGTTACGGGGATGTTACAGCATCGCACAATCTGAGTACTTTCAGAGCCTTCATTTACTGTAGCAGCTGTAATTTCCCCTGTATTTTGATTATCTTGACATTTTCTAATCATGAGAGTTATAAATTTTAAAATGATATAGCAGGCCTGATAGGCTGCAGATTCACCCCCCAAGTGAAGTTACTTTTTTTATTAAATGTTAAATTGCTTTCTCCAAAAGGAGAATTATATTTTGGTTAATTTTTGCTTTTGAATGCTGCCACAGATTTTTTCTCATAATACAGTGCTCTGAGTGACAGCAGAGATTTTTCTTTTCAATATTCCTGGATAAATATTGACCAAAGATGCCAGTTCTGTCTTTCAGCATTGAGATGAATTAGTTTGGGCACAATTACAGCAGGGTTTTTTTTTAGTATAGCATCTAGTATGACTCAAAAATTTCTAAGATGAGCTTAGAATTTGCACAGATTTATTTTTTTTTTTTCCTGAGCAGCTCTAGCATTTTCAGGCATTATAGCTAGGGCCTGAAATTTGGCTGGAGAGGTGCAGTTGCCTGCATGTTAAGCGTGATACTTTCCCTGCTAAACCCAAATTCCTGTCAATTATAAGCTTTGTAAAATAATGTATTCTGTATTTGTAGTCAAGACTTTTTACACAGATACCCTCTATGTTCCCTTTACTGACTAGTCCCATCTCCAGCACCATAAGATATGGAAGGTTTCCCTCCTAAATATCATGTGCAGCCTGTTACAGCTGTGAGTGCTGTATGTCAGAACAGCCTGGTTCCTCAAAACTCCTCTGCCTACACCCAAAGCCACACGAGAAACTTCAAATTAAAGGAGTTAAACACTCAGGAATGGTATGGTTATGGAAAACCATGGAGATCTTGTCACTTAATTTATGGGGGATAAGCGCCAAAAGACATTTTCAATAACTTCATTAGTGAGATTTCTTGTCTCAGGCTTTTGGTCAGACCAATGTACGCATGTCCAAACCCTCCTCTCCTAGCAGATACATTTTTTGCTAACAATCAAAAGTCAGAAGGAGCAGTGTTGTTCATAACTCACCGTCTAGCAGCACTACACTAAATTCTGTTACTTCTATAAATAAGATAAGGGATAAATTTTTCAATCCAGCTCTTCCTAATCCTGAAACTTCAACATGTAAGTTTTGATGCTGTTTTGACTATTGTGTCCTTTCTTAAACTCCAAAAATAGTATTTGCCAGAAGAACTCAAGCAATGAGCTCACGAGGGCCGTCCAATCTGAGACAAGAAGAACAATCAACACTTAACACTTCAACGCTTTAAGAAGGACATGTGTACAAACACTTTCCAGCCATTATATTCCATCTCTAATAGCTGCAAACAAATGTAAAAGGCAAATCTACAACTTTTTTACTTTCAGACAGATTTATGGCACAAATGAAAGCCATTAATTAACACGACCAGACTACGCATCTCCTAACTTTCATCCTCTTTCAGAAACTATTTTACTAATAATAATGGTCTTTCACATGGTTTCAGTTATGAATTTTAAATTCTATTTTAACTTTTGAAGAAAGCAAGCCATTTGGAGAGCATCAAGCCTCACTTCTTTACAGGTACCATTTGAAATAATTTCTTTATTTTCTCTTAATTATTTCATTGCCTAATATGTAGACATAGAGGGAGAAAAAAAAAAAAAAAAAGAAAACATTACTGCACGTCCTGGCAAAGAATCATACTGATGTGGGAATGCAGCCCTCTGTCCTGGATCCGCACCTCCGGCATTGGATAATTGTGTATAGGACTTCTCTGTTTTGACAGATACAATCTCAAGATGAAAACACATTCCAAGGCAGAAGGATTTGTAGCTTTTCAAATTATAAATGAGTTTTGGCTTTGAATCCCTTAACATCACAGGGAGGACTGTGACTGCTATTAGCCCTAGCAGCACAACATGAATTTGGATTTGAAGCTCATTTTAACTCTCAGAAAGGTGTATTTGTGTACGCTGAAGTCTTATTCTCCCTGCTAAAATGGCAAATAAAGAAGGTGCAGGTGTCAGGTGGACAACCAGGACTGAGGTCTCGAACCACTATTCAGAAGACAACATTTTCCAAATCTGCACTGAATACCAACTGATAGCTTAAGCTAAGATTAACACACCGATATCAATGCTGAGAGTCACACAGGCCCTTTCAGCAAAAACATCTGAAAAATTCTTCCTTAGCAATCTTTCTCCAGAAATACGAGGTTTAGTCAGGCTGACCTACAACTCCTCCAGCGTATTACTTCCACCCATCCATTTATCCCCAGGGATCTTCTCAAAAAAAAAAGAGGTCGCATTGCAAAGTCTTCCTTGTTTGCAGATCTCATTCTACCTGCATACATTTACAGTGACCAAGCTTTTTGTTTAGACACACACAGAGTTTCTCTCAAAATACAGCTATCTCAGAAAGCAAACAGCAAGGCAGAAAAGGAAAAGAGATTGTCAATGCTGTCTCTGCAGCAGAGCTGCTCTGAACGAATTCCCTAAAATACTTAACCCACAGATAAAAGGTCTGATGGCAACATCATTACCCAAGACCTTCAGAGAGACCAACGCGTGATGACCAAATAGTTATAAACACAAGGAGCTCAAAGTTAGATTATCTTTGCAGTAATCAGATCATATCACTCTGTACTGTAATACAAATACAATGCCTTGGAGAAATAAAAGAAAAGGACTATTTTTCATTATTTTTTGGTAGATGCTATAGTGTCCTAGTAACAGAACCATATCCCTTAAACTAACTGGAAAGCTGAAGCCTCTCAAAGCCACTGCAACTCTACATGTTTTATAGCATAGCAGAAATAACCTCCTCATTTTAAATTCTGTAAGAAGGGGAAGGTGGTTTAGAAATACATCCATTTATGTACTCATTTCTATTCTTGGCAATTTAAAAAGCTCTACGCAGAGAAAGGAGGATGGTGGGTAATAGATGAAATATCCTCTTATACATATGAACAACCAGCAACATAAAGCATAAAAATGTGCAGCGGGCACCAAATCTAGTTTATTTGGATTCTTAGGTCTTAATATTACAGCCATAATGCTTCATGCTGACTTTGGATATATGTGGATGTGTCCTCTCCTAAATTTTAAAATAAGGCTTCAAGATATTTTGCTGCGTAATAACAGCAAGGATACATACCTTTCATAGCTTGGGTCTCCAGTCAGACTGAAAAGGCTTTACAAAAGAAGGGAGTATCATTAGTCCTGCTTAATAGGGAGAAACAGGCACAAAGAGGTGAAACAATTTGCTCACAACTACACTATACACCAGATATATAGGTGGGAATAGGGCCCCCAAACTCCTCAGCTCTGTCCACTGTAATGCAGTCTCTAGCAACAAATTCATTTCCAGCACACGTAAGAAATAATTATTTCCAAACGTCACAAAAGCGAAAGAACGACTTTACTTGCAGCTGGGCAAAACAAATTTTATTCCATTTTCTGCAGGAGAATGTCACATTTTGATGTTTGTTTTCATTCCATTCATAGTTTATTCCCTTTCAGCAGAGCAACCAACAGACTCATCACTTCTTTGAAGTTGGTTTCTTTTTCCCACACTGGCATTAGCTACATAGACAATTCTTCTCTCCCCTTCAATAGGGAAAGGTGAACTGTAGTAGAGCTGTTTGGCATAGGTGTAGGATATTATTTGCTATGTCTCTGCAAATAGCTGCAGTTCTGAAGCGTATATATTTTTATAGCTAACTTTTAAAGCAACACAATAATAAATAATAATGGATTTTCTAGGAATCAACAAAGTGGAGACAAGGAAATACAGCCCTGCGCAAGGCAGGCTTCATGAAACGGGGCTGACAAGAAGATGAAATCTCGACATCAAGGTGAAGAGAAGGAACACAGAGGGTGCAAAAGTGAAGACCCTGAAATCATCTTGCAAACAAAGGCCAAAGAGGCCTGTAAAGAGACTAGACAGAAAAAGAAAGTGATAAGTCTCTGTCAGTGAGAGAGTAGTGGAAGAATGAAAAATAAGCAAGAAAAAAGGAGACCTTGCCAGTCTTTGCAGCAGCATTGGCTAGATCTTGGGAGAACCAAGAGGAAGGAGAGAGGCTGTAGGGATGAGTCACCATTTACACATAAGCAATTGGCTCTACGTGCAAGAAGAGGGGACAGACCAGGCATGCCATTCAGTGAACGGCGATAGTTTTGCTGCCGACTGGCAGAATGCTCTAACGGCACCCGCCAAAACTGCAACACACAATTTCACATCACTCCATTGCCAGTGATCCTGGGCCCCAGAGGCAGAACACAGGAAAGGACCTCCTCCTTTGGCACAGCAGAAAAGAACTGATCCTATTTATCTGTAAGGCAGCTCTCAAGCACTTGGCAATTACATTTTTTTTTAAATTACATCTGCTCTGGTCAAGTCTCTGGCCATCTAATCTACCACCCAACATGCTTCTGACTGCAGGTAAATTGGATGAATTTCTGGATCTAAAGGGACTTTGTTTCCAGGGCTGTCTTCAGTCCAAAACATGCCTTTCTTCAGTTAACTAAGTTTACCATGTGACACTGACTTTCCCTTTGTTACTATTTCTGATTTAACCGAACAGCTTCTTTTCCTACATTCCTTGAATGGTCTCTAAAACATTCCTGTAGGTGCTAAACTTACCTGTCCTAAACTATGTTTTATCCCATGCGATGTATGAATTACTGGAACTGAGCACTTAGCAAATGACCTACACTGAATATCATTTGCCACTGAAATATAGGAATTTGTTATTCATTTTATGCTGCTCTTTTCAGAAGAGATGTTCAAGACCTCTTCAAAGTATCGCTTTGAGAGTACCACCAGCTATTCTCTGACTATGAGTCTGTGAAATCTTTTCCTTTGTCAAGCTTGAGCTGAAATCCAGACATTTACCATCCAGCATCTGCCTGGTCATTCTCTTTTGGCTTCCCTTCCTCCACCCTTGTCGTGGGTTAGGTTGAACCGCCCCCCCCACACACAGCCGGTCACTCCCCCTCCCCCACCCCCAGGAATGAGGGAGAGAATTAAAGGATAAACGTGAAACCCGTGGGTTGAGATAAGAGTGATTTAATACAGATGATTTAATACAATGTAGGTGCTCACCACCCCCTCGTATGCGAAGCCCGTCTCGTCCCGAAACTGCAATCCCGGACGAACGCGAGGCCCCGAAATAGAGAGGGGCAGAGAGGGAGAGATAGTACTCCGAGAGTGGGAGCACTGGGAGAGAGAGGAAAGAAAAAAAAGAAAGAAAAGCAATAGAGCGAAAAAACACAGCAAGCGCAAAAGAGCAAAAGCGGCAAAAGCCAAAGCGCAAAAGCCAAAGCGCAAAAGCCCTTCTGTCCGTCTGACCCTCGCTTTTATACTGGGCATGACGCTGCGTGATATGAAATACTAATTGGCCAGTTTGGCCCTCAATCTTAAGTTCGCCACAAATCACAAGGGGAATGGTGTCCCCCTTGTCCCAGCTATGCTCCCCCCTTATCCCGCCGTGCTTCTGCACTCCGGCACACTGAAAAGTCCTTGGAGTTTCACATCCAACCACAAACATCAACTTGCTATCAGCATTCTTCTCAGAGCGAGCCTCTGAGTAAAACCAAAACACGGAGCTCTTCTAGCTGTTAAAAAAAAGAAGAGCTAACTGTCCCAGCTAAAACTGGAACAACCCTGCAAGGACATCACTTCATCTCTACCAACTATACCAAAATCCTGTGGCCTGTTCTGTCTTTGGAAGATTTCCAATTCTTTCAGAAAGCAGATTGCAGTGTACCACTAATTGCAGTTGAAAAGAATAGATGTCTCGAGTAGCTGTTATTTATTCATTTGACATTCTTAAACATACACTTGGAATACCTACAGAGTTTCAACAAAGCTTCAATGAAGTCTAAACCTACACTTAGTCTTTTATCCCTGCAATTTGCAGGTCAGCCTTGTGGTTTCTTTTATTGCCAATAATTAAGCAATTCAAGGTAAACGAAAATTTACATTCCTCTAAGCAAATATGCTCTGGGAAAGCTGTGCTGCAAACCATTCCCACTTGTTCTCTCTTCACGTAAACTCCAATCACATCCCCAGAAATCAGGTACCTTGTTCCTCACTGCTCCTGTGCTACTTCACTGATGTAAAGGAGAAGAGGGAATGTGGTTTCTCACACAGCTGCAGAATTGCTGAGGCTGTGAGTCCAACCTCTGCTCAAAGCAGGGTCAGCTAGGGCAGGTTTCCCAGGGCCATGTCCAGCCAGGTTTGAATAGCTGCAAGGATGGAGAGTCCACAACCTTTCTGGGCAGCCAGTGCCAGTGTTCAGACCCCCTCTCTATAAAAAAGTTTTCTTATGTTTAAATGGCATTTTCTGAATTTCAGTTTGTGCCTGTCGCCTCTTGTTCTTTTGCTGAATACCACTGAGAAGCCTGGCTCTGTCTCTACATCCTCCCATCAGATATTTATACATATGGATAAAATCCCCCTGAGCCTTCTCTTCTCCAGGCTGGCTTCCTCCAGTTGTCTGAAGAAGGCCTAATCATCTTCTTCCTGATCTTTCTGTCTCTAGCAAACACTCACCACAGCATCATCTGCGTTGGTCTGACCTCTGAGCATGGCCCATCAGCTCCCAGCTAGCTCATCAGCAGTTCCAAAGCAGAGCTCCATGCATTCCCTCTGCACTCTCACATAAAGTCACACCACTGTGGGTCATCACTGCTCTCTTCTGCCATTCCTGTAATGTTTTTGCCCCACTTGGTCAGGTGGATCCTGTCTCTGTGTAGCTATCTTTGATCCTCAAAGAAAGTCCCACAGTCATAAAAGCCAGATCCTTGCTGTTGACACCATCTGTGCAAATAGTTGCTGACCTACAGAGACTGTCCACTCCTTCTCCAGCACTCCCACCTAAAGGACAAAAACCATCTGGGCCACATGTCCTTAACCATGACCTGTGAAACCATGTAGCCATACTTGATACGAATCATAGAATGATTTGGGTTGCCAGGGACCTTTAAAGATCATCTAGTTCCCACCCCCCTGCCACGAGCAGAGACACCTTCCACTAGATCAGGTTGCTCAAAGTCCCATCCAACCTGGCCTTGAACACTTCCAGGGATGGGGCATCGACAACTTCCCTAGGCAACCTGTTCCAGTGCCTCATCACCCTCAGGGGAAGAATTGCTTTCTTGGATTTAATGGAAATCTCCCCTCTTTCAGTTTAAAGCCATTGCCCCTTGTCCTATCACTACATGCCATTTTAAGAACTCCTTCTCCAGTTTTCCTGTAAGCTCGATTTAAGTACTGGAAGGCTGCTAGAAGGTCTCCCCAGAGGCTTCTGTTCTCCAGGCTGAACAACCCCAAAAATATGCTCCAGGTTTCCTTGACTGTATCACTGGTGCTCATATGGAAGTGGGTAATAGCCCAAGGGCTGGACAGGCCCAAGCAGTCTGTCTACAACATCCCAGATCTGAGCCACTGGTAAGCAGAAGGCATCCCTAGACAGCAGGTCAAGTTGACAGATGAGGACTCCATCCCCCCAAGGACAGTCATCCACTACTATCAGCCTTCCTCAGGCTCAGATGCTTCACTGGACAGAGCTTGCAGCCCTTCATCTGCACCCACAGAACTGAAGCTATTCTATAGCTGCAGATCTACAGGTGGAGCAGGTGCTTCCCTCCGGAGGCCAGAAGCCACAGGCTTCTACTTTTGCCATCCTGGAAGTCTTAATTTCCCAACTTGATAAGCACAGACTGTCAGCACCTCCTTCAGTACAGTCTGGGATTCAGGCTTTTGTATCTTCAGCATCTTGGAGTAGAACCAGTTAATTTTTTTTCTGGACCACTTCTGCACTAAGTGCTGCATTTGGGAGCTGTGTTTTAAGACCAGTAGCTATATAGGCTTCTCCACAGCACCTGCTGAAAGGGTGCTTGATCCTCCCTAAACAGGAGTCGGCTGGAAAAACACAAGCTCAATGCACCTTCTGATCAGGAATAGCTGGCAAAGCTCCTTAAAAGCTGCTAGAGTCTGCTGGAAGACTGGCCTCCTGTAGCTACCCTTTCCCAACTGCAGCTGGCACCCTGAACATCCTTAAAGAGGTCCCAGGTGTCCTCCGAGGGCCGCAGAAGTTCCCAGGAGATCTCAAAGAAAAGCAGAGGAACTGCTCATCTGCTGGCTGTCTCTTTTAGCTGTGCTCACCTCATGAGTTTACTACAGTCCTGATGAATGCTTTGAACCACAGCAGCTTGTGTCCAAAGCGTCCTTTTTTTGTGGAACTACAGAGAAGAGTACAACTTTACAGATCAACGACACACAAGCTAGCAAGTTGAACTTCTTGGGTTGCAACGAGATACAGTTGCTAAATCCTAGCCCATCACTTGCCCTACCAATGTAAATTGTCCTTTAATGGGAAATACTGCAAGTCTCTAAATTTCTTTTACATAATCCAGTTTTCTTGATGTCCTCATTTTCCTGTGTAACCATCGGGTGTTACAATTCTTTATGGAAAAGTAAAATGGAAATATTTTCATGATTTTTTGAAAGGCAACGGGAGAAACAGCAAAACAATAATAAGTTTGCAATTTTGAAATTATTTAAAACCCAGCTCTGAAATGCAAACTCTTGAATATTAAGGGAGCACTATGATAGATCAATGAGGCATTACATAAACTCTGCAAATGAGGTACTGATTTGAAACTGCACTTGAGAGGAGAGTATCTGAATTTATCATGAAATACATAATGCTGCCAGACTGAAGACTGATTTCTGTTCTTTAATGCTGACATAGGGTAAGATACTTTATCATTTGTTTGGAAAGAAAGCACTTGTTCTTGTAACAATAGCTGTTACTCTTCAAGGACTATAGGAAAAAGTAGAGATCAATGCATTGCAGAGCTGTATTTATAAAATTTTGCAGGAAGAGCAAAAACATCTAATTCTCATCCCTCTGTCTTCCTTCCCGTTCATAAAAGAAAAAGTAATTCCAAGGGTACTGGTTGCCTATGTCTTCTTTTTACTGTGCTTGAGTGACTCAACATCAGCTTGTTTTACGAAGGGGAGGTTAAGGGGGAACCTAATCTCAGGCTACCACCACCCCAAGAGGAGTTGTAAAGATGATGAAGACAAATGCTTCTCCGTCATCGGCAAATGGCCACAAGTTGGACATTCAGACTGGACGCCAGGAAACTATTCTTCACTTGCAGAATAGTGCAGTGCTGGAAATGGTCATGCGGGCTGGCTGTCAAATCTCCAGCTTTAGAGGTATTTGAGACTCAGCCCAGGCAAAGCTGACGTGATGTGGCTTGGTTTGGACTGGAGACCTCCAGCTGCCCCTTCCAAGGGATGTTCCTACCTTCTATGATGCGGGCTTGATGGTGCCTGCAAAGGTTTTTGCCCAGACTGCAGTCTGCTTGTTAGCGCCTTTCCCTCGTTTAAAGTCTCTCTCCTCTCCTCCAGATTTCACAGATTCGCAGGAATTTCATTGTTCCTGAGCTCTTTACCTCTGTATCAAATTGCACAAAAAATCAGCAAACAAATTCAAAAGATGTTGAGGGAGACAGAGGGAGAAAAGAGAGACAGAAGACAGAGGTGCAAACACACTCACTCACTCTTTCTTTCCAGAGAGGAATGATCACACACTTTTTTTGTTTTAGTTTTTGTTTTCCTCCCACAAAGTTATGCCACAGGGCAGATTGCCGCAGGCCAGTGCATGTGGGAATTCTTGTCCTTTTCACTATGTCCTTAACACAGAGATATGAAGGCATAAAACCACCATTCATCTTCACAGAATCACAGAATGCCAGGTTGGAAGGGACCTCAAGGATCATCTGGTCCAAACTTTCTTGGCAAAAGCACGATCTAGACAAGATGGCCCAGCACCCTGTCCAGCTGAATCTTAAAGAGTGTCCAGCGTTGGGAAATCACCACTTCCCTGGGGAGATTATTCCTATGGCTGATTGTTCTCATCGTGAAAAATTTTCCTCGTGTGTCCAGTCAGAATCTCCCCAGGAGCAACTTGTTCCCATTACCTCTTGTCTTTTCCATGGGACTCCTTGTAAAAAGGAAGTCTCCACCTTCTTTGCAGCCACCCTTGAAATACTGGAACATGGTGATAAGGTCTCCCCTAAGCCTTCTTTTCTCCAGTCTGAACAAACCCAGTTCTCTCAGCCTTTCCTCATACGGCAGGCCTCCCAGTCCTTTGATCAACTTTGTGGCTTTTCTCTGGACCCTCTCCAGCCTGTCCACATCTTTTTTGTGTAGTGGGAATCAAAACTGAACACCGTATTCCAGGTGTGGCCTGACAAGCACTGAGTAGAGTGGGGTAATGAATTCTTTCTCTCTGCTGGTGATGCTCTTGTTGACGCAACCCAGCATCCTGTTGGCTTTCTTTACCACAGCAGCAGAGTGTTCACTCATCTTGAGCTTGTCGTCCACCAGAAGCCCCAGGTCCCTTTCCACAGAGCTGCTCCCCAGCCTGTGCTGCACTCTTGGATTATGTTTTCCCATGTGCAAGACCTTACACTTGTCCTTGCTGAAATCTTCCCAACATAGTCCTACTCTCCAGCACACTCCTTTTCCTGAGGCACATGGTGCCAGCCCTGCCAGACATAATCCCAAACGAGGCAGACAACTGCTCTGACCTGGTATTGTAATCCCTGTGTTCTGGCTCCCATATAACTTTTATGTCCATGACCTGATTTGCAAATCCAGCTGAGGATATAGGCCAGGACGGAGCAGATGGAACAGCATGTTATGACTTCCAAGTGGTATTTCTCCTAATGTATTGACTGAGTTGAGAAAGTACGTTACAATTGCAGGCTCTCCAAGATGCTAAAGCAGAAATCAAAGTTAGCAGATAAAACTGCCAAGTGAAAGATGTTTCTGTGCATCACAAACACCAGCATTGCCAGCCAGTGAGTTCAGTGGGAAACGTCTAGCTGCCCATGTTGGGAAGTTCTTGAGCAGAGACTCTGGAAGCCTCGCTTAATACTTCACAGATCTAATTGTTCTTTTCCGCACTTAACGATAAGCACAATGTGCACTCAACACAGTGCATGAACTGATCTCTGAAATACCAGCCATTACATCTGGGTTGAGAAAAGATCCTTTTGGCTTGCTTGGAAGAGATTAGCTGTCCATTTTACACTCCCAGACAGGGATGCTGGCCCAGTGGGTAAGGAAAAGAAGACATACAGGATTCCAGTGAGTCTTTTGAGCTCTGACTCCATCTATCACAAAATGTGTTTTATTTACCACCACCTTTCACCAAAAACTCCCCAAACCTGCCATGTAAACTCAATATCAAAAGTCCTTAAGTTTTTTTGACAGCAACCTCTGTCTTGATAACAACTCAAAATGAGAAAGAGCTTTTTGATCTTTCTTTGTTTTGCTATTTGACTATGCCTGGAAAGCGAGAGCAGCAGCACTGTGAATGCCATTCATATAATTTATTTTTTCGAAAGAAGTTCAGCACTAATTCTTAATGATGGTCAAGGCTTGGATACACACCATCTGCCTGTGGGCTCATTCCAGAGGCAGATCTCTACTGTCATAAATTCCTCACCTGAGCATGTCTGGAGCCTTCTGATTCACCTTACTCCTTCCATTTATGGTGGGGAGATTTCAAAGGAGTCTCGTTATGTTACATCACTAAAAACCAGCCGGATCTTTTGTGCCTATCTGAAGCAATGTAAGATTGAGAGACTGACAGCATTCATTTTCTTGACCCCTTGGGTTGGGTCCCACTCAAGGAAAAAAAGGTATCTGATGAGATTTCCCCTGGGTTTGGCACAAGCTCAGGAACTAGCTCAGATGCAGCCACCCAACATCGGGTCAAGTGAATTCCACCCTAAACATTGCTTAATTCTTGGGCAGAGCAATCAAGTCCTCCCTGACAGATAACAGTATTTGGCTCTTATTCTTTAAGACTCAGTATTAGTCAGCCAAAACCTACTGAGCCATTAGAAAAGCCACCCACTGACTTCCAATTTTTAATTTTTTTTTTAAATCAAGAGGCTAAAATCAACTTTGTCAGTGATATGCAAGAGAATTGTGTAACACAGGCTTTCTTCTACAATTTCCTTAGCTTTTCTTACACTTCTGAGCTGAAGCATCCTCATTTTCCCCCTTTTCTCTATTCTTTGTCTCCTACTCCTATTTGCACGAGTTCTTTTACTTATCCATGAAATTCATTAGGCATTATTCTACACAACTCTAAGCACAACATACCAGATAAAGCAGGGAGAAAAAAAAAAAAACCACACGGAAGAGTGAACATAATGGACCCACATGGGACAACTAAAATTCATCTGTAATTATTATTAGCGCTAAAATTTTATAGCATGACAACGAGTTAAAACCAAAATACAGCTACAAAAAGCAAAACAATGCAAAAGCACCTTGACAACAAGCAACCATATTAAAAAGATAAAAAGCAACAGTGAATACGTGACTCCTGATAAATACATTCACCGGAATCACCGTACCGGCTAAACACAAAATCCTACTTGCAATTATGTGGCCTTTTTTTCTACAAGCTGCAGTTCTGCAATGTTTATTGCACTTCTTCTGTTTTGAGGTTCCTCAATGAATATCTAGAATTTTCTCATTGGGCATGACTTTAAATCCTTGCCCAAAATATGTAGGGGCACTGGAGAAACCACCATTACTTTCTATTTCTCCGTATATTTTTTCCCCTAAATTTTACCTTAAAGTAAAGCAGATTTTCATGTTCCTCCATAGTTATTAAATTAGGAAATCAGAGCCAAGCAATATGCACACTTTCATCTTTTTGGGTCCCCAGCTGTTTTAACAGCCTTCTTTAGTTAAACAGTACGAAAACTTACTTCCACTCCTAAATTCAGGGCTATATTCTGAATAATCTGCTCCCAGTAGCTAATTTGGGTATCATGACTGCTTTTCTCCACTGACAGTGCAGACAGCCAGGTCTGGCAGCACTGGATTGTAGGTGGCCTGAATCACTGATCACTTTCTCAAATTCAGATGCTAAAGATAGGCTTCTGTAGAAAAACAGTCTGAATATGGCCCTGCATCTCTGCCAATTTTTCTTCTATGATTTGTGTTTGCCTACCTCTGAACCTCTCAAAATCTCATCAAAAGTGCTGCAAGAAATGCTCAGCACTTCAATGTCTCTTTCCTGGAACCCCTACCATAACTATGTCTCTGCTTCAAGATTTCTATCCCTCCTTATTGGTACTTGCCTTAATTTGCACTATGTAATCTCTATAGAATCATAGAATCATAGAATGGTTTGGGTTGGAAGGGACCTCAAAGATCATGTAGTTCCAACCCCCCTGCCATGGGCAAGGACACCCTCCACTACACCAGGTTGCCCAAAACCTCATCCAACCTGGCCTTGAACACTTCCAGGGATGGGGCAGCCACAACTTCTCTGGGCAACCTGTTCCAGTGCCTCACCACCCTCTGAGTGAAAAATTTCTTCCTTATATCCAGTCTAAATCTCCCCTCTTTCAGTTTAAATCCATTGCCCCTTGTCCTATCACTACATGCCCTTGTAAAAAGTCCCTCTCCATTTTTTATTTTCTATCTGAAAATAATTTGTAGATCCTGTTTATATTCCAGTTAATACAATTTACAGACTACTGCTTAGAAAAGGGCTGGTGTTGCACTAAGTGTTATTGACCATGAAATCCAAGGGCCCTCCAACATGACAAATTCAAGACATGTTCTCTACTTGCCTAAGACCTTTTTTTCTTCAGCATCTCTTCAAAACTGTCCTGGTTTAGTTGAGTTCACTATTAATTCATCTGCTTTCTATTTACCAGGCTTTGCTGCAGTGAAAGCAAACGTAGTCAGCTGACTGACATGAAATTTGGTCTGAAATACAAACGGCTTTGAGAATTTCAGCGCCTGATACTGCCAGCCTCTACTCTAAGAAGTAATCCTTATTTATGAAAAGGGTCACCTCTGAATGAGCAGCAACGATGCTGATAACAATCTGCAGGACTGAACCTTATAAATGTAATTTTTTTGCAGGTTATTTAGAGAGAACAAAACAAGCAGACGATCAGATTTAGATATCTGTTTTAAAGGCAACTCTGCAAATTGTCTGGAGACCAAAATAGATTATTAGCAGGAAATTGAGTTTTCTTAATATAGACTCTGAACCTGCCCTACTGAAAATCAATAGAATTTTATCCCAGACTTCCATGGGGGAGGGACTTAACACATTTACGATCCCAAAGACCTGGCAGCATATACAAAACTTGAGCTACAGCATCTGTCAAGGAGAAAGCACAATTTGGGTAAACCTTGAATTTCAATATAAAAGCGTCCACACTGGAGAAAGAAAGAGGAGCATGAGAAGATTCAAAGGTCGGAGTCGAGTGGCATTCCTGAATGCAGCAGAAGAAATGTTCAGCCTTCTGCATGATCTGTGAAGTACAAAAACTATAGGAAAGTAAAGAAAATTCGAAAGATTTAGGTTCATGAGAGTGTGGTCCCATGCAGAAATGTTCACATGGAAAGACTTGGTGCTTCTGTTAGGGATGCTACTTTCATTTTAGTGTCTTCAAACAAAAATATCAGAATATTTTATCAATGTCAATTAAGACTCAGAATGCTTCTGGGACACACATCCTTATTACACCCTTTTTTACAGACTACAATGACACAGAGTTTGACTCATTAAAGGCCAGAAAATGAGTCAGCAAAGAAAAAGAACCCAAAAGCCCCAATCATCCATCGACTGTGATAACCACTGAATAACCCCTCTCTCCTCCATCATTAGTCAGCCCTGGGAATAAAGTCACTTATCTGAAACATAAAACCATTCCACACTTGATGTTTGCCTTTTTTGTATGTTTGTTTTTCACTATGATTGCCTCCTAACATTTCCCAGCCTCGCACACAGACTGATGCACTTAATTTTGACAGACACAAAATCCCTCTTAAATCTGCTGCAGTGTTTATACTGGGACGTATAAAAATGACTTTGTGAAAGAGTCTCGAAATAGAAAACGAGATTAAAAATATTTTGCACATGAAGACTTCTCTAGGCTATGAGAGAAAGAGAGGAATATTACAAACCTTATTCTATTTCTCCTGATTGCCTAAAGGGGCCCCTACAGCAGAACTATTATCTTTAATCTTATGTTCTCTTTTCAGCATGTTTTTTATTTTCTTCTTTCTGCTAACAATACCCTGGCCTCTTAATAGCTCCTGAGTTCACCTCCTAAAAAGATATTCCAGGATAAGACTGCTCTGTATTAGATTTGCAAAGGTTTAGAAACAGCTTGGGTTCTCTCTGTGCTAACAAACACTTAGTGGTAAATGCCTTCTCAACGAGAGTACTGCAGCAGTGATTTGGTCAGTGCACGAGCCAGTTTGCTTAACAAGCATGAACCTCCCTGGCCTGCCAGTATTACCGCGAAACAGAATCATTTTCCTAAATGGTTTCATTAGAGGGACATTGTGAGGCTGAATAGGAGATATTGAATGAAAATGGACGGAGTGAATTTTTTAGTCATGCCAAACCACTCTGTGGCATCAGTCACAAAGGTTTCACTGAAAAAAAATGCCTCTATCGCTTTATCTGGAGATGAACACATTTGCAATGATTCTGAAAGCTTCGCTGCCACAGTCGCTGTGGCTATACAGCGCTCATCAGCCATGATCGAGTCAATTTATCAGAAGAACCCAGGATGAGTTATTGTCTGACAATGCCAAGACTTACATTCGCCATGGAAAATCATAATCATCCGTTCCTTCAAACAATTCCAGCTGAATTGCCTCCCCAGCTTATTCATCCCATACAAAGCCATGATAGGAATATCAAGAAGGAAGAAGGAGCCTCACAGAGCAACCGCAGCCTCTCCTCGAAGGGGCATAACACCGAGCAACTTGGAAGGCAGCAACAAATTCTGCATTTTTAATGAAAACCAGGAAGAAGAGGACCAGGAGAGCATCGGATGAGACAGCTGTTGCTATTTTTAATGTGCAATAATGCTGGAGCAGAGACTGAGCCTCCCATCCTTTGGGATTTTTCACCTTTCTCTGGAAGATGAGACATCGCACATCAGTAGGGTCTCCTGAATGAACTCCACCTACACAATAATTTAACATGGGTTATGGGCACTAGGATTTTTCTTGCTTCTTTTCCTGCCTGAAGCCCACATTTGAATTTCTGGAAGACTAAAACATATACCCCTAATGTCTTCAGGCTGGTAATAGTGCAGCTGAGTAACACTTAGTGGCCTGTGACAAAAAGAGTTGATTACCTGTCCTTAATTCCTAATGAATCTATATGTGCAACTCCACACAGGAAAGTTCTTTATTCAGGTACAATATATTTCTTCTTCAGACCTGCCCCATAAAGTAAGTACTATTACGATGTCTTCTACATATAAGGCATGATACAGAACTAATATAATCATTCCCATCATTAGGATTCATCTCCTCACACTGCAAGACCCTCTCTAAGGTCACGGAGATGAAAGTGCGCTTTCAAAGGTGTCTCCGTTCCACCTATCTTGGGCAGTTCTTGCAGGATGGGAAGAATTGCCCTGAGATTACTCATCTCACTCCACTGACAGTGGACAGAGTCTGCTCTTTCAGGCAATTCAAATTAAGGGAGACAAATACCACCCGTTGTATACAAGAGAGATAATTATGCCCAAACTCCTACAGTCACAACTTTACCCTAATTCAGTAGGATGCCTTTTTATTGTTATCAATATTTTGAAGGCACATTTCTAATGCCAAATCCCTTTTCAGATAGCATGGGCATAAAAACAGCTGAAAAACTTGTAGGTGTTGCAAGTGTAGGAGGAGTTTCTGTAATTCATCTTGTTTCACATCCACTGTAAAGATAAATATCAACGCATGGCACTATTACTGGAAGTTGTTTATCTTGCTGCTGATTTATGGCTTATAGGTCATTAGTAGAAATCAATGACATGAAGTTAGACTCCCATACAAGTAGTAAGCAATGTAAAAATATAATGAGGACAAGCAGATAAAAACTTTCAATGGCCTAGGGAAAGTGAATAGTTTAGGAAATGAGTGATGTTACACACAAACTTCTTTTTTAAAAAAAAAAAGGAAAAAAGAAAAAAAGAAAGAGAGCAAGAAAGGATAAAGGTTGCCTTATTTCCCTGAACTCTCAGCCACCTCTTCTTCCAGCTTTCTCTACATTACGCATCCAACATGCATCTCTGTCAAGCCAGCCTACGTGGCCACACTGTAAGCTACTATCCTCCAAGCTGCGGCCTGAAATAAAACTGAGAGACCAATAAATCATGCTACAAAAGGGAATCTCAAAGATCACATAGTGGGCTCTTTTTTCCTTCCTCTTTTGATTTTCTAATGTCTTTTTTTTTCTTTTTCTTTTTTTTTTGGCCTTATGTGATGCTTCTTGCAAAGGCATTTGGCAGATCAAAAAAGCTCATAGACAAAGACAATTAATCCTCATCATCCTTAGAGTGACTTGTACTAATCAGTTAAATTTAAAACAATTTTCTTCATGAAATGGGCTTGGATTAAACTCTAAGATTAGAAAGTGGCTGAACTTTCAAGAAGTTCACCCACAGTGATTTTTCTGATATTATGAATTTCAGGATATGACCTCAAATATCTACTGATGGAATCTTCCAATTACTGCAGTAGGGATGGCTTTTCTGTAGGCTTGATCCTGATGTTACTTGCATAATAAATTTGTTCAACTTCTTTATATCTGTGTAGTTAATGAATTAACAGAGCTGAATCAGGCCAGTCATTCACTGCATCTGCCTATCTAGAGACCAAATTCCATAATGGACTGTGCTCTTAGCAATGGGATGAATGTTTTGATGTAGATATATTATGGGGAAAAAAACTCAAACGAGCTGACAAGTGACTGCAGCATAGTCAGGGGTGGAAGAAGGACTGATCCTCGGAGAGAATTTAACTAAGCTAGGCAGGAAGCTTTAGTTACACACAGGCCATACTCATAATGTATACAAAAAAAAAGTATCTTGTGAAAATAAAAACAAGTTGGTATACCCTTCACAACATTTCATTCCTGTTCCTAACAGATCATGATCAATGCTAAAAGTTCATCAGAAAAAAGGCACTCTTTGCACCCAAAGGTTTCTCTCACTTCCATAGAAAATCTTTCAGTGGAGTCTTTTTGCTGTAATGACAATCACATCTATAGAGGATTTTTATCTCCAGGGTTTTCAAGGCAACAATCTTAACCAAGACTAAATTTCTTACTGTCATGGCAAAAACCAAATTTATCTCTGGGCAAATACTCCAAACTTTCTATTAACTTTTTTCAAGATATGTCCAAAGAAGTTGTTGAGAGGCTGGTCAGATTAAGCAGTACCACGTTCCTTACTCCCAGTCCTGAGCTCCCAAATTTTAGATGCAATTACTCCAGTCTGCACTCTGGAAATGAGAGGAGAGTTGAATAGAAAATCTCAATAAAAACAAACTCAAAAGTAGGTGATATTTACAGAAAAACAATAATTTGACAATTGTTTTTGAGGCAATTTCATACATTGCTTTTCAAGATCCAGGGATCTCTGTACCATGTTTTGCGCAACTGCAACCGAATGCCTTTTGTTCAGTGTGAACTGCCCAATTTAGTTTAAATGAGTTAGTTTGCTTCCTATATCAATACCTTCCAATGTTTTAGCTTAAAAGGAAATGGCGATATTATTGTGGTGGGTTTTTTTTTTCAGATGGCATCTGGATGGCTATTGTGAAAATACTAGGGCAGTTGTTCACACCAATTTTACATTTAGTCTAAATTAGCCTTTTAGATTTAAAAATACCCTAGATTTCGCCTGCCTATCATTTTTTCCTTTGATACTACTTCAGAGCTGATGGAAATTTCAATCAGAATGCTGTTAACCTCCAAGAAATTAAATATTGGGAGAGTATATTAAGCAGAACACAAAAACTAAATAGATTTTACAAGAGTTGTAAAAGGCAAGAAACAAACTGGAATAAAAGATAGTTGGAAGAAAAAATGAGATTGATTTGTAAGACTGAAATGTGATTTAGGTCCAACACTCATTGGAAAAGACTGCAGGATCCAGACCTTGCAGTGTAACAAAGAAAAAGGTAAGACTTAACATTAAAATAACAGTTTCCATTTCAACTTGTGTGGGCACAAGTAAATTTAAAAAATGTTATGCCTTCACAGTGGTAAATTAGTGCACTTTGCCCACACACATTTTTTTTAAAAGAAGACAAAGTGATCCAGAAGATAATTTCCCTTTCACAATGCCGAGTCACTGAGCCAGGTGTAAAGCTTTAAGCTTCAGGATTCTCAGCTCTGTGTTTAGACTCCAGAATTGAATAACATTATCTCTTTTTTTCATTTTCTTAAACCCAACTTTAACAATACAGCATCATAGTATCATAGAATAGTTTGTGTTGGAATGGATCTTAAAGATCATCTAGTTCCAACCCCTCTGCCATGGGCAGGGACACCCTCCACTACACCAGGTTGATCAAAGCCTCATCCAACCTGGCCTTGAACACTTCCAGGGATGGGGCAGCCACAACTCTAGGCAATCTGTTCCAGTGCCTCACTACCTTCATTGTAAAAAATTTCTTCCTTATATCCAATCTAAATCTCCCCTCTTTCTGTTTAAAGCCATTGCCCCTTGTCCTATCACTGCACGCCCTTGTAAAAAGTCCCTCTCCAGCTTTCCTGTAGGCCCCCTTTAAGCACTGGAAGGCTGCAATAAGATCACCCTGGAGCCTTCTCTTCTCCAGGCTGAACAGCCCCAACTCTCTCAGCTTGTCTTCATAGGAGAGGTGCTCCAGCCCTCGGATCATCCTCGTGGCCCTCCTCTGGACCCGCTCTGGCAGCTCCATGTTCTTCTTGTGTTGGGGACTCCAGAGCTGAACACAGTATTCCAGATGGGGTCTCACGAGAGCAGAGTAGAGGGGCAGAATCCCCTCCCTCGACCTGCTGGCCACACTTCTTTGGATGCAGCCCAGGACACGGCTGGCTTTCTGGGCTGCCAGCGCACATTGCCGGCTCATGTTGAATTCTGCTACCTCAGAGTTCCCCGTTTCATATTGTCACAGACAGACAATTTTGGTAGGTTATCTGCTTTTAAATCCTTGTTCTGAGCTCAAAGGCTGGCTGAGGTGGGGCTACAAAACAGGGCTGAACCAGAAAATAATTATTGATAATCACAGAGTTTCCAGCTTCTGCCTGGGACAAAAGAACAGCAATGACAGCCTTTTCCATGGCACTTCCCTATCCACCTTTCCATTTGTGTCCTGAATCTGTATGTAACGCACGTGATTTAAAGCTAATTGAAAATCTGTGTTCAAAGAGAGATCATTGAAAATCTGGTATCTTTGCCAAAATTATTTCAGAATATTTCAAAGAGGTGAAACCTATAAGGGCGAGTCCTGAGGTCTAGCCAATATCTTCACTGACAATTCAAGTTGTGGAGGTGGGGAAATCTAAAAAATAAAGGAAAACTGATTCAAACTTGTAAGAAAATAACCAAAATTGGGGAAATGGAGAAACACTGCTTCGCAAAGTTCAGCTCAAAAGCTGTAATATTAAAGGTAGCTCTGAGGCAAGGCGCAGCTGCTGCTCCCAGGAACACAAGGCAGTTGGCATGGCCAAGGCCTGCCCTGGCCGAACAGAATGTATAATACCCTTCAAATGGGGAGCAAAGTGGTACGAAGGTACCACGGCTCGTCCCTGTTCTCAGGGATAAAAGAATGGCTGGCAAAGGGAACCGCACGGCTGGCAAGAAAGATGGATCGCGGCCCTGGCCTCAGCAATGGTGATGGATAGAGTCACTCAACCAAGCCATTTGGGCATGTTGACATCTAATAAGTTGCCAAATTCCTGGCCTTTTGGGTGAACTTTGCTCATTATAATATCATTATAATACCAAAACACACCTCCATCCCAAAAGCTACCCACCTCCAGGCTGCAACCACCTCCCACTGAGCAGGCGCCCTGAATTTCTTCTTGCCTATACCTTTAAGTTGAAGCTAGGAAAATTTGCACCAGTCCTGACAAAGATATGCTTGACTAGAGTCACTCAAGCCTCATCAAAAAGTATTAAAATGGCTTAAGAGAAGGGGTTGTTGGGCGAAGACCTCCATCGGAATATCTGGGATCATCTGATGGGCTGGACCTCTCTTCTCTCCCCCACTAGGGATGCCTATTGGGTAAGAACTCTATCTTATGTGTGCTTAGTTACTAACATCTTGTTAGCTATTTAGAATTATTATTGATGAGTTGTGTTTTCAGTCAGTCCCTATCACCGGCTATCTTCGAATCTGTATCCTGTCATGAGCGTATGTAATAAAGTTCGTCATTTATAAATATAAGTTTCTGGAAACTTCATAATTGATACAGAGGATATAAGGGATTTGGCCCATTGCTGCCCGTGGGGTCCCTCAATAGGTGAGGTGAACACCCTCTGACTTAGTGGGCTGCCCAGGGCGGGCAGGCGGGTTGGGTACAAGGGTCTCGTCTTTCTTGGGAAGCTGGCAGACTGGTCAAATTGCTCCCTGATCTGTGTTGACCTTACTTTGTGTCGCAACGTGACAAAACTGGAAGGTGCTACTGATGATTTGAAGCACACAAATTAAAATTCAATGAGATTTTGATAACTCAGCCCAAAAACCAGTAAAACGCATTTCACTGAAGGTGAGAACAGTAATCTTCAGCAAGAGAATGCAAACATAAACATCTAGCGGCTAAAAAACCCACCCAAAAACTTGGCTTAGAGACCAGTAGCTCATGGAAGGATCCCTGCTAGCAGGTTGCCTAACCAGGCACAAGTGGCTTGTATAGCAAAATACCCACGTGCCCCACTGAGCTGTACTAATGTCCGTAGGAAAGTCCCGGAGGGCATCGCTCCATTGCGTGCAGCATTGCCGGCATTTCAGCACGAAATCCAGGTTTGAGTTTGGCCCACGCTTCAAGCCTCAGCTCAGGTCAGCGGGAAAACTGGTCAGAAGATGGTAACAAGAAAGGTAAGAGGCTTTCACCTTACCAAGGAAAAACCTCGAGGGAGTGTGTTCACTTAGCCTAGAAAATAGGAAAAGGCTCTGAGTGGGAAGCGTGGTAAGCAGCTCCTGCGCAGAAAGGTTTTTAAGCAGGATGGGATTGAAGATCTCAACAGGGCTCAAACGTTCCACCTTGTGTTTATTACATCCTGAGTGTCTGTTTCAGGTAGATTGTATTTAAATTTAAGTTCTCCAAGAGACATAAATTCCCGATTCTCATATAAATTTTTAATGCCCTTCCATTATTAAACCAAATTTGATTCCAAGGAGCTTTGCCGCTAAAATTAATCAAAAGATTTTGTGTCGTACTCCAGATGAAGCAAACATAGAATTCCAGGAGCCTAACGCAGAAACTGGACTTCTAAAAATAGACTGTGCAGAGCGTGATTTGCTGTAAGTCGAGTGGGTAGGTCGCATCTCACATCTCCCTCAGCTGATCAGCATCGGTCAGGTGTTGCGTGAAAGGCAGCCCAAGAGGGAAAGCAAATAGATTGATTCAGCACAGAGATCAGAAACACGCACCGATACAAGAGAGAGCAGAAACTCCATGAAATAGAGAGATATTTCCATACATTTGAAAACAGAGTTTGAGGTTGCTTTTTTTTTTTCCCTGCCTGTTTATCACTCTGCATCCAAGTGCTAAAAATAAAACTTGTTAGCTATGAATAGGTGGGAGTCGGATCTCCATCCAAAACAAAAATACACCCTAAAACATCTCTCTTGGTCTTCTCAATTTGGGCAAATTAATTCCTGACAACAGCACAGATGCTTTGCATGAGCAAAAATAACAGGAGCTACACCTGGGAACATAAAAGTCTCTCCTCTGTGCTGGAGGCAAAGCTCAGCAGAAGACCATGGAAGAGGCGCTCCAGTTTCAGAGACCCAGTGTCGAGACAGAAACGTCCAGCACAACGGCACACAGATGCTTTGGCATGAGTCAGAAGGATAATGATCCAGGAGAGGTAACAGTGAGGCACAAAAGGTGTTTGCAGACACATAGCGTTCATTTGTCTGTTCCCCCTGACTGCTTGTGGGGTTACACAGAGACACTGCTCACCTCTGAGAGTCTCATGGTTTGGATTTTGTTGAAAACAGGTTTAAAAAATGCCATCCCAGTCCTCTCCTGGAATGCCTGGTTTGGTATGTGACAAATAGTGCAGAAATACCGAAATAAAGACTTTTAGTGAGATCATCTCTCTCCCTGAGAGAAGAAGGAATCTGGTCCAAAACTCAATTTTCTCATTAATTATTTGTTTTAACAGAGATGCTGACACATCAAACAATTTACTTGGCTTCTTATATATTACACTCAGGTGACAGCCTTTAGCACAGTGCCTTGCAGAACACTTCAAGCTTTAAAAGAGGGGCTCAGAGGCTGACTTTGGGGGCCTGCCCCCAAGGCTACAGCGATGCGGCAGCTCCAGACACCGGGCATTCAACCAGTGGGCTCCACCACCTGCTCTCACATCCTTTTCCTTCTTCACTCAAAAAGGGCAGAGTCATCCTTCAACGCGCTACTTCAGAAACGGAGAAGGGAAAGAAAAAACATTCGTAATCTTCACATGGAAGGTTTGTTCCAAGAAATGTTCTTTTGTGAGAGCAAGAGCAAAAGGGAGAGAGAGTAAAAATATCTATGGATGTTACTTTAATCTTACATCAGGAATACATAGCACCCTCTGTCTGACTCCATTTTGGCTAGACAAAGCTGGCTTTCCTCAAGGTATGAGACAGTATAGGAGTTAAATCACGTGCCTGGTTCAGTTCCAGCTTCAATCCAAAGTTGCTCTTGACACAAAACCAGAGAAAACTTGGCAGTGTCATTTCCCAAGCTTGGGTTCAGTCCCGAGCAGATTTCCAAATGAAACACAAGATCCCAAATCTGCATGGAGCAAACCAAAGAAAACGCTGGCACCGGTGCCAGCGAAACAAGCGGCCAAGTTTTACTGATATCCACATGGTGCTTCTCTTTCAGCTGCCCACGAAGACCTAATACTGCCTTCTGTGGGCTATTTGCCCTATAATCAGTACCTAAAACCAATGAGAGGGATGTCAAGGAAAGGAAAACCGATGTCAGTTCTCATGGTAGACGTGTGGGACCATCAGCTCCCACAGCCACTGCACACACAAAAGGTGGGAGCAACCCCACAATGGGCAGTGCTGAAAATCCTGGTTATGAGAAGCAAAAGGAGTACTTCAAGCATGACTAAATAGTTGATCACATCAAAGGAAAAAGCTGAATTGTAGCTCATGAGGATGGGAGTGATCACTTCTCGTATTGTGTCTACTTATGACACAGGATTGGGGGCTAATCTTTCCTTAACATTTCCTGCATAATTAGGCTAAAATCACTTAAACCATGACATCTTTGCTCACATCAAGGAGGACATTTAGGCACAGGACGAGTATGCAGAGGTTGAAACCATGCTCCAAATGAGTAAGGATGCCAGAATTGCCTCTTGACGCTTTCCATGATTCAGCCCTTGCTCCTCCCTGAGACGTAAGGCAGGACTGGTACCCACCGAAGTCAAACAGCATCTTGCATGCCTAAGTGCCATGAAATCATTGCATGGGTGACGCTGTACAGCTGCTAAATAAGCCTATGACAAGGTTCTTCCTCAAATATGCACGCACTTTCATTAGCCTAAACTAAACGGTGACCAGAAGACAGAGTCAGACCTCTGCGGACACTCAGGAGGACGATGCTGTCAGTGCACCAGCTTACGGATTGGGAGGAAATTTTTCATTCCCTAGAAGTGGGCAGAGAATCAATAGCTCATTTTTCATGTTACGGTTATTATGCCCAGTGCTCCATGGGTATTGTGTTATATACAGCCTCTATAACGACAGCTTAGATTCCTTGCTCCTGTTTGCTCTGTCAGTGGCAATAATTGCAAAAATCCCCAGGGCTTGGGAGTGTTTAGCTCCGATTGGGAAATACAATAGTGGACCCAGTAAAAGCAAAATAATAGCCAAAGAGAGCACCACATAAATATGAAAACAACTGTAGCAGGATACCCTTCCAGTTCCATTAGAGTGATTACCCCAGTGGCAATCCAGCTGCTCAGAAAAGCATGCAGTAAATGGTTGTTTTTCTTATTAAAAGTGCCTTTCACCATCCACTGGAATTGCTTCTGAGCAGTGTAGCAACATCACAACACTGCACACATTGCTGAGACTCTGCTTGTCGACATCCCCTGCGTTCCTTGAGCAGGTTTGGAAAAGCTGATGAGGATGTGGAGCATGACTCTCCCCTCCCAGGCTCACCATCAGGCCAGGGCAGGAAAATCTCATCTCTCTATCACAATTTTCAACCTCAATCAATCTGTGAGTTCAAAACAGACACACTATGAGTACAGAGCTGGGGCTGAGGGGAGGGAACGGGCTGGGATAAACTTTATGACACCCTCTACCTTAAACACATTGCTGTCTACCTGAAATAAAGCAGAGGGCTGGCACTTTGCTCAGTGTGAATATAACTCTTGTGTATGCAAGAAAAAAATTTGGCTCTGAAACATGTGATGATTACATGGAAATTGTGAAGTACAGTAAGATGGGAAAAGTGCCTCGCTCAGAGTCCACCTGACAAGTGCAGTATCAGCATAAATGTTAAAAATAATAGTAGTAATACTAATGGGGAACACAGAGCTCTAGTGAAAAGCAGTATCTGAAGGCTGGGAGCTGTAAGAACAAATACTGTCTGGTGATATACACCAACCTATGGATCTCCCAGACCACAGCACACAATAGAAAATTATTTTTTTTTTTGTTTGCAGAAATCTAGAGCCTCAGAACTCTAGATGAAACACAAGATCCCAAATCTGCATGTGCAAATCTACACCCTCTTTTTACAAGGGCGTGCAGTGATAGGACAAGGGGCAATGGATTTAAACTGAAAGAGGGGAGATTTAGGTTAGATATAAGGAAGAAATTTTTTACATTGAGGGTGGTGAGGCAGTGGAACAGGTTGCCCAGAGAAGTTGTGGATGCCCCATCCCTGGAAGTGTTGAAGGCCAGGTTAGATGAGGCTTTGGGCAACCTGGTGTAGTGGAGGATCTCTCTGACCATGGCAGGGGGGTTGGAACTAGATGATCTTTAAGGTCCCTTCCAACCCTAACCATTCTATGATTCTATAACTGATAGCTAAGAGAAGCATACAGCAACAGCAGAGCCAAAAGCAAGCAAGCAATTAAATTGCCTCCTGCAATGGGTTTGTCTTTCAGGTAAGTGAAACAGGGTATGGAGTGTAAAACGGCTCTTTGGTAGCAAAGTCTTCAAGCCTGGTTGAGAATCACAGAGTCAATCACAGAATCATAGAATCATAGAATGGTGAAGAAGAAGAAGGTGGCTGAAGAAATACCACCTCCCAGCTTTCTTTGAGTTCAACCACTGACTGCCAAATTCTGTTCAGGACTGATTTTTGGTATACAGTAGGGGATATACAGAGGAGAATTCCTTTGTAAGAGCTGCCCTGCAGAGTCAATGACAGGGCATACCAAAAGACGGTTAACCCTTTAACTTTCATTTCTAACCTCTATAAAAGTTCCTCTGAGAGCTTGTAAATACAAGTTGTTACACCTTAAATCAGCAATTGTAAAATTCTAAAATTTCTTCTCTCTGCAAAACATATATATTCATACATATTTTCACATATATCTGTAAGCGTAAAGAAAAGAAGACTATTATTTTTACCCAGATAAACAGTAGCAGACTTGGAGCTAGAACTCACAAACCTTTGCAGCCCCAATGAAATGTGCCTTGTTGTGTTTGCAGGAAGGTAGAAAACTCACTCAATAAATTCCTTATAGAGGATAAATGAAAAAGTACTGATGATTGCACAGCTGAAAAAGAATGAGAAAGCTGGTTGGACTCTTATGTTCATTTTCTCCTGACTACGCAAGCAAAAGATCCATCAATAAAACTAAAAGATAAAAATTGATAGCATAAAGCAGCACGCACAAACTCTAATTCAATTAACCTGCAGAGCTCCCTGCCAAGAGTTTCAAACCAGGGCTGATTTTCATGTGAATTAATACAGTTTTCACCATATCACTCACTAGATCTGAAATGTCACACTAGTCTATAGCACCAGAGAAGAACTGATGGTTGCCTTTGGTCAAAAAACAGCAACAATTTTCTACCACCATAAACAGTAATTGCCTTACATGTGTTTCCCCTCTGCTACAAACATTTGCTGCCATTGCTGGAGCAATACCATAGATCCTGAAAAGATGTTATAGTATTTGCATTATATACAATGACTTGAAAAGGGATATGCATATGAATAAAAGATTATTAGAGGAAAGGTTTGCAGGCTCAGGAGTCGAGTGGTCAGATTTAACACCAGCCTGTGCTCAAGTGGTAACGCGGATGCTTGACCACGTTGTGCTGCCGCCCTGTATATGGCAGGCAGCGAAGGGGGCTGAAAAGCCAAATTTCATTAGGATGCTCCAGCAGCTGCTGTAAAAGGAATTAGCATGAGAAGCAGAGCACAAAGCTATCAGAAGAACGCTGCACAAGTGAAAAGAAATTGAAGAAAAATGAGCTCCTTGTGAAATATTGCAATCACTTCTTTAAGCAATAAAGAGATGGTTTGTTAAATAATAGACTAGAACAACTCCAATAAAATAAAAACTGTCAAAGTATCCTTTTAAAGTTGCTACACAATCTTCCAATTTTGCTTTCATTACTAAACAGTAACAGATGATCAGATTTTATCATCATCTTGTCTGGACAATATCTTACCAGCATTTGAATACATTAGAAAATGAAAGAATACCGGAAGGAGAAAATTTAATATAATTACCACTTTCTGAAAATAGCTTGTGCAAAACATTCACTTAATATAGCTCACACAAAGTGAGAAAGAAATCAAGGACGGAGAAACTGTTTCCTATTTAAGACCAGATACAAACAGCTTGTCCTAACCATCTCTTTGGCACCCACTTCCCTTCCCTGTGTGTTGAACCAAACGAGCGAAAATAACTGTGCCAAAAGAAACGGCACGTTGTTACCCGACCAGGAGCCTCAGCCTTAATTAGCCCAAGGATGATCTGGCTTCACCAGCTACAAACCTTGAGTTGGAAGAATCCTTTCCCGCAAACACCTTTTTCTTCACAGAAAGAGAACAAAAGGACAGAAACAGAGAAAGAAAATTTGCACTAAACTGTGTCCCGTTGCCACATTGGCTGAAGGGCCAGTCTACCCCCTCCAGCCAACAGGTTGGCCACTACCTCTTCAAAAACACAGCACATGGTCAGGAAATTCAACCTTCTCGCTCCCCTCGAAGCAGCCCCGATGCGATGTGCCACAGGAGCCATTCCCTCGCATGATGCCCTCCCATGTGTACACCAAAAGTAGGCTTTCACGCAAGCAGGAAAAGAAAAAAAATGCCCATTTTCCTGCCAAAGCTCTGCTCACTGTCCCATGTCCTGCACCATCACTCCCGCAATCACCCCGGCTCCCACTCAGTCTCTGTGACCCCCTCAAGTGTACGAGAAATCATCTCTAGCCGGTTGAGATCCTCACCTGTGCCAACTTGTACAAAGACAATTATTTTTTGAGATTTCTGTCCTATTTCGAATACTGTTGAAATCAACTACTGTCTTGAAAAATTACTGGGAACAGGTATATAGACAGAGATGCTAATTTCCATAGGAAATACAGCTAAAAACCAGCTTCCTGTCTGAATTACCAGGCAGAAGTCCCCTTTCCTTAACCCCATGTGCCTCTAGCTGTATCTACAGCAACCCTAATTTATATCCAAGCTAAAGAAACAAGCCACAGCCTTAGTTACATCAATCATTAACATAGCAGGGGCTGATAAAATAAGTGCACAATGTACATGTAGCTCTTTGTCATTAGGACCACAAATATCCTTTGGCATCTTTTTAATTCTCAATGAGCACAGAAACAAGTCTCAGTTTTGAGGAAGAATTCACTACACTGGTGACTTTCTCCAAGCCTTTTACCACCAAATATAGAAAAGGTTTGTGTCCTTTTCTAAACTAGTCTTGACTCCATTGGGCACAAACTGAAAGGCAGAATGGAAAAAAAAATGAACCACCACCTGGGTCACCATATCTGCTCAGGGAACTGATATAAGAGGCTACTTTCATTTATTTGATATTGGAAAGGTGCTCCACTCTAGCACAGGCAGAATGACATCCAGTGGCAGAGGTTAAACCTAGATAAATTAGAATGGGAAATAAAAGACGAATCATAGGGGTGCTTGATTTTTAAAGGACCTGGAAAATTCAAAGCAAAATCTGATATTCTTCTGAAAATTCTGCAGTCCATCAGCCACAATTTACTGGATATCATGCTGAAATTACAAAGTGAAGTAGTAGCATCTGTGACATTTAGGGACAGGATGACCACAGCAAATGTCCCTCAGATCTTTAAAACATCAGATCTGTGAAAAGAAAGGAGTGAAGAGAAGTAGAATGCCTGAAAGAAGAAAGCTATTCTGGTGAAAGACTCCAGCACTAGGTTCTGCAGAGAGATTTTAAATGCAGTTTTTATTTCTAGTATTTCCATGATGTTTCTTGAAAATAAGATATGATCAATTGCAGACCTTCCTGTGATACTATTGAGCACACAGTGCCAGATCAGGACTCTGAAAACCCGCATTTGGGTTAGAGCTGTGCCACTGGTATGCTGGGCAAACTGGTGGCTCACTCTGTGCTTTGGTTTCCCCTCCCAACACGTGCGAAGGATGACCCTGATGTCTTCTGTTTTGTACTTCAAGACCTATTGCTGAAAAGTGTTCTCTTAAAGTGATGTTACTGTTAACTCAGGACATTTTTTCATTGGTTAATTGTAAACCTTCAAGACAAAGGATTACATTCTGTCATTTTTCTAAAATAATAAGCTCACACTATAGCAGGAATCTGCTTTAAAAATGAAATACCTTACTCAAGTGAAGGCAAAACCCTTTGAAACGAGAACAAAACGCTTACTTTTTTTGACTGCCAAATTCTTTCAACGCTTTTATTTTACTCCTCTGCTAAAATTCAGAATTTTAAAAATTCTAAACTATGTATCTCCAGTTTTATCAGTGGATGCTTTGTTTTTTTGTTTGAAAGGTTGCTTACTTGCCACCCCCTGCTCCAAAGAGAACATAAAAGACTTCTGCTGCATTGATAATCCACATGTCAATTGTTAGGAATAAATTTCAGGGAAGGTTAGATGGCACATAACTTACTGGGAGCCACTCTGCAGGATTGCGGGCAAGGTTACAGTGATGTCCTTTCAACAGGACAAATAACATATCCATTCACCATGAGCCATTCCTGTCATGTTACCTCATTTTAATCAGCCCTTTTACGATATAATATTCATGTGGAAATCGTGCTAAAAATACCCCCTGCCAAGGTGACTGAAGGCATAAAATTGAAAACTTTATTTTGCATATTTTAAGATCAGGTTTTGTTCTGAAATAATGCAGCATATTAATGGAGTTTCATACAGGGAAGAGAGAGAATGAAAGCAAAGGGAGGGAAGGAGGAGACGGGCCAGGAGCTATCACCGCTCCATCAATGATTAACCAGCCCAGGCTAAAGCTAACATGATCTTCCTGCACTTCCCAGAAGCAGAGCACTGTTATTTACCACCTTTGATTGCATTAAAGCAATACAAATTAAAAAGCCAAATGTTGGGCTTGGACGCTGGAGCACAACTGCTCAGAAGCATCCACAAAAACACAGGCGGTCAAACCAGTCCTTGAACTGGGTCCCGGGTGGACAGGTGGACAGACGTGGCACATGCACGCTTTCCCAGGAGAAGACAATATTGCTTGTGGGGATGGGGTACGGGAGGAGGATTTCCCCTAGTTGTAATCCTCACCATATAGCAAAAGTCAGCTGTCTAGGGAGGTGTCGTTAGGAACAAGAAAAAGTCATCCTGGTCTGTTTGAAAGAGACGTTTATAAAGGAAAGGGAGAAGCACTGACTTGGTGTATCGAAGCCATGCACAGCCATGGCGTTACATGGTCTCAGAGCTGTTCCCCCAACGGCTCTCCTTCTTGGCTTGCTCGGTTTACAAATCAGAACAAGGTATTTCATGTTGTTCAGCCTGCAACCTCAGCCTGCTGCACCAGAAGATCAGCTGGGGACCTCTTCCCCACCGGCAGTCCATCCTCATCCCCACGCTGAGGATCCCAGAGACACAACCGAGCTGGCGACCGCGCTGCTGCTAAGGGAAGCGGAGCAGGCACACGGCTTGATCTTTCGCTCCTGTTTTGGCTGTGCCATGCTGACAGTAAGGAAAATTTGTACCTGACAGCTTATTAAATTGATCAAAGTGAAAAGAATGACGGGGGGCTGAGGCTGTGAGGAAGAGAGGGCAGTTCTGTACACCGCAACCCCACGCTGAAGCCATCCCCCTTCTTTTTCCCCAAATCCTTCAACTAAGCGCCCATAACCTTTCGGCAATCAAACTCATCCGAGGCTTAGTGCGCTCATCTTCCACGGGCGTACGGATACATCAATATTATGCAGACCAGCACCAGTATTGGCAGTTCCATACCAGTGGTTATGTGAAGTTTTAAGCTGGTTTTCAAAAGGGCATTTTTTTCTAGAATAACTGCAGCAGTACTTTTACTTTTTGCAAGCGAACTGAAATAGATGAGGGGCATTAGTAAGCCTATTAGGACAAAACTGAATATCACATTGCATACAAAAAAGTTACAAGAATGTTCTTTTCGTGCTTTTTTATGTAATAATTCTAGTCTACTACATTCCCATAAAATCCAGCAAAGAACATTCTCATTCAAAAAAAAACCCACCTTGACATTAAGAATTGGATTTTCTTATGCCAAGGGAAAAAGAGCTCCTGCTTGCTATAGCCATTTTCCTTTTCCATAGACAAAAAGAAACTATCTGACCATAGCCAGAGTGCTGTTACTGAGCTTGAACTTTTCACAGGCGGTTACATGGGATGCTTCTTAGGAGTCAATACTGGAGCTGATACTGTTTCCCATCTTCACCTGGCTGACTGAATGTAATGCACTCTCAGCAAGTTTGCAGAGGACCCCAAAATGGGGAGGGAGAGCTGTCAAGATGCTGGTGAGTTTTGCCATTCAGAGGGACACCCAGAAGCCAGAAGAATGGGCTGCCAGAAGCAGCACAAGCAAAATCCTACATTTGGGAAGGAACAACCTCAGTACAGGTGCCCAGGCAGCAACAACAGCTAAATGCATGCTGGATCGGTTTCCTGGGACCACAGTCTACAAGTCAATTGGAAGTGATTATTCCCCTCTACTCACCTACCTCACCTGGGATACCATGTCCAGTTTTGGGACTTCTCAGTACAAGACAGATGTTGAGAAACTGGAATGAATTCACAATGCTGGGGACTGGAGCACACAATGTATGAGAAAAGACTAAACAAACTGGGAGAAGAGGCTCAGGGGACTTCTAACCATCAATAGCCCTACACAAAGGGAGCCTACAGAGAAGCAGGGCCAGATTTTCTCAGAGGAGCACAGCAGAAGGACAAGAGGCAATGGTTACAAGTTGTAGTGAAGGAAATCTTGTTCAGAGACAAGGAAAAAAAAACACCCACACTAGGAGAAAGCACGGACTCTCCATTCCTGGAGATCTGTAAAACTTGCTGGAGGCAGCTCTGAGCATTCTGACCTGACTTTGACATCAGGCTTCCTTTGAGCAAGAGATGGGACCACATGGCTTCCAGAAACCCCTTCCAACCAAAAATTTTGTATGATGCTCAATATCTAGGTCAACAACCTCTTGACAAAGAGAAAGTCTTACTCTAAGAGCAATAAAGCATGAAAAAGAAAAATGCTTTGGTGTTAATACCGCATTTTCTGTATTTTGCCTCAATAATACTCATGTCTTAATGAGGTCAACAAAGGCTTAACAGAGATTTTACACATAGCAAAACTATAAAGTTTTCCTGAATTTAGACTATCTGGAGTTAGATTAACTCCTTTAAAATATTCAAGAGAAAAGCAAAATCATTGTGGAAACAGTCACTGATGAAGTATAGAGAAGGACTGCGCTTGGCAATCAGGAAAGCAGAGTAACAAAGGAAAGGTAGCTCTTAAGCACTTGTGCCCCTTCTCTTAAGACTGCTAATTGAGACAGTTAATTGGGTGGCAAAAGTAAAATTACTTTTCTCTTTTTTCATCATACAGTCACTCACATACCAGAAGAACAACACTTATTTTGTTTTGGGTTTTTAAGGAGTTCCTGGGGCATTAAGGTGACCTATGAAATACAAATTCAGAAAGCAAAATTTTAAAAAAACACCAACAACCAACGAAAAACCCCAACAGTTTTAGTATCTTACAGCATCCATCCTCAAAACTTGAAATGGAGTAAGAAATAGCTGAATTAAGAGATGGCCATTTCTTTGCACTGTTTTTCATACTAGGATCATGGAACATGTTTCATTTTTATGAAAGATATGTCCTTAGCAAAAAAGCATACCTAAATGTCTTTATTTTTTGATCCAAATTTAGCAACTGGAATTTTTACAGAATATACAATGGTATAAAACACCATATATACAGGTCTTCCACAGAAGGATCTCTAGGATCTCTAGTAAAAAGCTGCTAAAGAATCAGTCTGAAAACAGTAATAAGGAAACAAACACAGCTTCTTCATAACATCAGAACACCTGAATAGCACCCCAAGGAATGTTATTTCTATAGGTAGCAGAAAATGGGAAGAAAAATCAAAGCATAAAAATGAAATTAAGTGTCTGGGGTTTTTATTGCATGTACACAATCTATCATAACTCCTTTACTAATTTTAACTGGTGAGTCAGAGAAGTGTCATTGTTCTATTGACTAATCTGCTTGGACCATCAAAACAGCTTTAGTTCCATTATTCATTTATTTTGTTAAGCAATGAATTAGTTGGGGTATTGCATTCCTCTCCCCCTCCTCACCATTTTTTTTTTTTAATTAAGGTGTCCAGAGATGCAAAACTTCCATTCAAACCAGAGAAATTCTTTGTTTTATCCTCTGTGGAAAGATATTTCTAATGATAACTCATCTCCCTAACAGTAACATCAAAGTGAGCTGGAAATTTAGGAAGAAACATAACACGAACATTTTCAACACCGACCTCCTCTACAATTTTGAGTCTAAAATAAGACATGCAGTTCTCAACAACTGATGTTGTAGCACCAATAACATCTTTAAATCACTTGGGTGAACCGAAGCAACTAAAAAAGGGCAAGAGCATGGGTGCAATGCCTTCTCCTGTGCACTATTTTCTTCCCTGTACTCATGTATAATGAAGTGTGATGACTTTCATTTAAATTGAAGGATAACACCACCATGGAACAAGCATTCATTACTAAGGAGAAAGCATTTGTGAAGGCAAACTGGCCACCATCGATCTGAAAACACTAGCTGACCTAGAGTTTACACATGCAGTCCTTGTTGACACTCCTTTACTTCAGAGTTAGAAGGACTCACCCCCTTGCCAACACCATCAGACAGCGAAGTTTATATCAAAGTTATAAAAAGTAATGACATTTTAAGAAAACAGAGGTCTATTAAATTTTCCACAGGCTAAAATTGGCTTTTGAAGCACAACCCAAAATTAGACACGGTAGGCACAACTTTAAATTCGTAGCACTCTGGGCCTCTACAGCATCCAGAATATTAAGAAAAGTATCCTAAAATCTTAAAAACAGAGCAGTTGTTAGCCATGCAGGGGAAAAAAATGGGCAATGCTGGGTTCAAAAAAAGGGGGGTAAAAAGAAGAAAACCTCTTATTTCTGAAATGAAATTTCAGAAAGCAAACTTTTCTCTTCTATATTTCCCGCAGAATTAGCTCTTCAAAGCCCATCTTCTTGCTCTTTGGGTGACCTTTCTGTTTTTACATTTCACTGCCTACCCTTTTTAATATCCTGTTAAACAGGAAGGGAGATGTGCAACGAGCAAAACACTCCAAAATGGAGGTACTTCTGCTTCAGTAAACGCTTTGAGGATACATAAACTGCAAAAAAGGGTCTCTTATTTCCAAAGGCCAAAGATATTTATAGAGTGCTTTCTATCAGTGCTTCGGGAAACTGGTTACTACACAGTAAAAGAAAACTGAGTGAGTGAGGATTTAATGGACTGCTGCACATGTTGTCAAAGAGAATATCATTATTAATACAACAAATATCACTATTTTAAAATAAACCAAGAGTGGCCAATCCCTTCAAGTCTTTGAATACAACCTGACATTTAGTTAGGGATTCCAGAATGCAGTAGGAGAGACTCCCTGATCAAGCATTAAATTAGATGATCGGTTAGGAACATCTTTTAGTATCACTACGAAATAATATGCTGATTCCATCCACCTATAATGAACAGAAAAACAACTTTTTCAAAAACATATCCTCATTTTCTCCTCATTTTTCCTGCAGTGAGAAATTGGATATTCTCATTTAACAATGGTTCCCTCAGTTCCTCCCCTTCCGCGGGACACAGCAAACTTGAAAGTCTCTTTAGTCTAAAAATTTTGTGCTGCATTTGCTGCAAAAGACACCAAATTAACTGCATTCTGTCGGACTGTATTTCTCGTGTATCTTTTCTTTTGAAGAACACCCTAGCTAAGATTAACAGGCAAGCAGAACACTGCTTACTATTTTTAAAGGCATTTTAAGGCAAAAAAAATCAGGCTTTGACATTGGAACACTGCTCTAGTCAGAAAGTTTATTTAAAAAATAAATCTTGGGGAAAAAACACAATGAAAACCCCAAGGTCTTTAACATGAAAGATTTCTAACTCCCCACTTTCATTTTTTTCTGATCTGTTCAGTAGCAGCAAGTGCCTTGTGTGGTCCCTTCCGCTCAAGTGTGCTTGGCAGGAAGACTGTCAAGTTAAAAATGACTTATTTTAAAAGATAACTTAAAAAATAATTAATTCCCACAAATCACTGGGACAGCCAGGGAAGAGAAGCGGGAAAGGAAAAAGGGGGAGAATTTACCACCCTGTGCACTCATAAAATGGATACTTAGAAACTGCAGGATAGTAAATTTCTTCCACTTCTCCACTTGAGGTGCCCTGCAGTGCGAGAGCACCAGGCTCGTGAAGCCAACCAGCGTTATGAACCCCGAGACCTCCGCAGCTCCCCCCAGCACAGCTTGTCTGGCCATGCGGCTCCTCTAATCCAAGACACGCAAGCCTAAAAAATCTCTGCAGCACCAGGCAATTCCCAGGCAGTTTGCTGATACAAACCTGTAATCCTCTTGAAATTGCCAAAGAGATGGCCGAGGGGAGGCAATACCCACAGAAAAAACTCATCTTCCTCTTCCTCATACTCTTATGCACTCGATGAACATTCAGTGAAGAGCCTTGACTCACTAGAAATTTTAAAGACAAGCTTTTTGACTTCAAATGACGTTTCTTTCCCCTTTTTCAGATACGTCTACCAAGTAAAGCTTTATATTCCACCTACTGCCTTCATTCACTTGGACATTATCAATTTAAGCTTTAGCTCTCAACCTTTTGACCAGACTGTAAAGCAAACTTGTAAAAGATTATTTCAGTCTCCTCTAAATCAGTGCTGGAATAAGAGCTGGCCAAATGCGGCTTCCGACGGGAACTGCCCATGACAGCTTGTCAAATAATCGAGCACAGATATAGTGGTAATCACTGAAAAAGCCACTTACTAACTTATTCAATTAATATTTTATTTATTAGTTACTGCTCAGGTATTCATAAATGCAACTGAGAATAGTTTATTGAAAGACATTAAAATCCATGAGATAAGTTATTCCCTGGCGCAACATGCCCATCCTATACATCTTAGCATCTTTATGTTAACATAGTCACTGAACCTATATATCCTTTTGGAAATAAAACCAGCTTCAGCTTTTAAGTTACAGCTTTCTGCACTGATGTGATTTCAACTTTCAACAAGTTTTAACTTAGGCTACAGATTTTAGGGTTTTCAATGTATCACCTGGCACAATAAAGAAAATCTACATTTTTTACTATTGTCCTTGTTTCAAACACATACTGTACTTAAGCCATTGATGTACTGGCAAGCAAAAGCAAGATTTTTAGCACTTAGAATATACTACTAGTACAAAGAGACATTTGCTTGCATTAAGAAATGATCTAAAGTAAATTAAATGGCTTTCAAAGAGTTACATGGTTTAGGTTTTTAGCTAAACATAAGGCTCAGGTTTGCTCTCTGTGACAGAAGTGCTCTTCTACAAGATTTTGTTCCTGTATTATATTTTGATGAGAATGTCACCCTGCACCCACAATGTGAATTATATGACCTACAGGCCTAGTTTTTGGCTGTGCATTTTGATTATGTCCTGGCTGATGGACACAGGTGCTCTGCTCCAAAGTCCTGGACCCCCAAATCCTAAAGCAGAGTCCTGCTGGAGTGCATCATGGCTCTCTCTCTTTTTGCTAATTGACTACTGAGAAACTTAGAATACAACTTTGTGACAATCATGAGATTTATAATTTTTATTAGTCAGCCAGCATTTTAAAAGGTGATATTTTAAGCCTCCATTTAAAGCATAAATGTATGTACAGAGATTGTCAAAGTGGAGTTGGGCACCTGGAGGCCTAGTAATGACAATATGCAGCCTTTGATCTTTAAATGACCAACTTAAAATTACTACCAAGCAACTCTAGGACTCAGTATAAAAATATTGAGATGTTTCATGCAGCTCTGTGCGAACCAACATAGAAACTATTCTCACATACACCCCTTCAGTACCGCCTCAGCAGACGTGAAGATGAAACAACCCAAGACAGAGATCATAGTGATTTCTTAGCTGTCTCGATTGAGAAGTCCTATCTATGGCATAAACCTGTGCTGTCAGACTTCCTTTACCTGCACCCTCCTCATACTCCTGGATTTGTTTAAAATGAAAGCAATAATGATTATTGATGATCGTCCCAGGTTGGACGAGGCCCTGAGCAACGTGATCTAGTTGGAGATATCCCTGTTCCTTTCAGGGGGGTTGGACTAGATGATCTTTGAAGGTCCCTTCCAGCCCTAACCATTCTATGATTCTATGATTCTATGATGCTAAAAAAGGGGTTTCTGGTTTACTTGGCTTCCAAGTAGAACAGAAGTAAACAAAAGTGCACTTCCCTTATAATGCTGTGGGACTATCAGAAACCATTCACAGCGTGTAGAGATTGTACATCTCCACAGTCCGTATCTTTAAAGCCCCATCTCGACAGTTTATTTTATCTTCATTTTTAGTGCGATATAAAACCCTTTAAAAAGCAATCCCCAGAATAGGGACCACGAGGAAGCAACACAAACCGCCTGTGGATAACAAGACTTATTGTTCAGACTATGGAGAAAGGACAGAAACAGAAAACCATAAAAGTGATCCATGACATTAAGTCTCAAAAAACCAATGCATTCCTAAAGGAAATCAGGCTTTCTTCACATACAATATATTTCAATATGTGTAATGCCATTCTGAAAAAAAATGGCTGTGCCATTGAGCAGCCTAAAATGATTTTTTTGGGTCCACTTGCACGTCATTTCTGTTCACCGTACAGATGTTGGAAACACAAGCAGATTCTAAGCAATTTTTCAAAGTATCATTTTTACTCTGGTAATCCTCCCGTTCAAACATACATGACTACCACACAAATACACCTCACCAGGTCATGAGGCCTGAAAAGTGAAACCATAGGTTTTAAAAAGCTCTTTCCAACTTATTAATGACCTTTCCTCTCCTCAAAGGACCAATCCTCTACGACAAACAGGAGACCTGACAATTAGAGTACACCTGAAGAAAGAAAAATTCGTAGGTATTTTTACTATTTGTGACCTCCAGCTTAACTTTTGGCACATTAGGGAAATCCAATACACTGGAGCAACTAATTGAACATGCAAAATAAGCTCTCATGATTTACCGTAAAAAGTTTTGCCTTCCCTACCCCAAAATGGTACCCACCATTTAAAAAAATAACGAGAATCTTATGAAGAGAAAGAATGTATCATTCTTGCTACCTGGAGATACCATAAAATTCAACTAAATTAATGGAGTTATGTGCAGAAAGTCAGAATGCACAGTCTTCTGCAGAGACCAGTTCAGAAATGAATGAAGAAGACTGCCTCAACCCTCATTAACATGCTGCATTTTAGTTCATATCTTTCTCTTTGGGTAGTCACAGGCACAGCATTTTCGTTCTTCTGACCTTATTAAATTTTGCTGCCATCAGTTTTCCATTACTTTCCTCTCAGACCTGCTCTTAAAGCCAACCAATACAGTCACATTCTAGCAAAACCAGACCAACATCAAAGAAGCCTATGTTTATGCCATATAGTCCATACAATTCAAAATTATCCTCTCAGTGACAGTACCAAATCATCACACAGGGAGACAGGAGTTTGTTGAGAAAATGGGATGTCACAGGAGGATTTTAATTAGCCCACTGGGAAATCCATTCTCAAGTGGTTACAGAAAAGCAGAAAGATAATAGATATGAGACACTGGAGACAGATTATATCAGCTTTTTATGAAATTCATTCATATTTCAGTTCCTTCTTGCATTAAAACTAAACAGTCTTGCAAACCTTTACTGTGACAGCTGTCCCCATTCACAGCAGTACTCTCAGAGATTTCTCACCCAAACGCCCATGCCAGGCCACGAGCACACAGCAGAAAGAGCAGATTATGCTCATCTTTGTCATCTCCCCTCTTCTCTCTATTGTCAACCACTGGAGTCTCTTTTTTGGTGTTTAGATGACAGGCTCACTACATCTTCTCTGTTACACATGCATGCAATAAGGCTGGAAGCGTTACAATAATCGTAACACCAGAAAAAACGTGTTCAAATGAGGCATCTTGATTAAGATTTACACCAAGCATTGCACTATAGCCTGTAATTACTGCTAGCATAGGACTTTTGAGTATACAAAACCAACTTCATGCAATAAGGCACTGGGTTACCAAAATAAGCTATAAGTGGTAGACGTTTGTTAGGTAGGTACTCTTCCACTACGTATTTTAATAGTGTTAGGCTAGACATAGAAGAGTCGGCAGTGTTAGGTTTATAGTTGCAGTTGAAGATCTTAAAGGTCTTTTCCAACCTAAATGATTCTATTCAAAGAGAGAAATAAGTATTTACATAACTGATTCAATTTAGGAAGGAAACATATTCACAGAGCACTGGGCAGAAGTTAGTTCATCCTCTGGCTGAACGGACAGACGACTTCAGTTTCCTGACCTGTGTATATGATTATTTGCCACTATAAAAGTTTTATTAAGATTCAATTCAAAGTGCTATTAAAATTCAACCAATCATGACATCAAACACCACTGTTTGAATTTATAGATACCTAAAGGAATAGATAAAGGCTAAAAAGACTTACCTCCTCCAGTATTAGACAACTGCAGTCTGTCAGAGTCAGTTCACAAGCACATCTCTTGAAAAGTTTATCCCCTTGAAAAGGGCAGTTTAGTATGTGAAGGGAGCAGAGGAAGAGAAACAACATGATGCAAGAGACCATAGTAATTGACTGGGAACTTCTAAAGAGGAAAAAAAGCAGGATTCTTCTTGTTCCCTCCACTGACTAAGCCACGGCTTACAGAAAATACAATCACAGATCATTGGTGCAGCAGGGACTTACAGTAAGAGGAATCCTTCCAGGTCAGACATTATCCCTGCAGAAGTGCAGAATAAGCAGCAAAGTCTATCATGGTTTCCCAGATCACACGTATTACCATATCTCCTCCTTCAAAACTTCCTACCACTTATAGGACAATTTAAAAAGAAAACCATAGGCCTTCTGGAAAGCCAAGAAGTTGATTTCTCCTCCAAGGAGAATTTATATAGTTCCTATATTATGTATTATATATTATACATAACTATCATACAGTTCCCCTCAACCATCCATAAACTGCCACTCCAAAATGTGGCTGTTTTTAATAAGATATACTTGTGGCTACTGTTTCTTGAAGGTCCTGATGAAGATAGAAGTTTAACACACGGCATTGTAGAGGAAATATAGTGATATCACGGAAGAAAGTCTGTCTCCTCAGAATATTGTTATACTAGATTGAAACACAGCAAGGTCAATGGCTTTAGATGTACAGAGATATTGCTACATATTTGCAAAATGAAAAACAGGATTCTGATTAGGAAGAAAAGGAAGACAGGGCTAAAAATGCTGCCCTAATGCCAACTACTGAGGGATGGTAATGAAGAACTGGTCTCTGAGCATGCTGAGACACAGATCACCTTGCACAAAGTTCATCATTTGGAAATGTGCAACCATCAAACCTCCAGCATTATGAAGCAGCCTTTGAAATGAATCTTCCTATAAGCAGAAAAGAGTAGAAATACAGTCAGCTCTCTATGACTTACAGACTTCCAGTATAAAAAGGATTGTTCAGGGACTTTTAACTACAGTCTCAGCATTTTTCACTATAGAAGCTTGCAGCCAATTGCCCAAGTAATGTCCACAGAGAACAACCAGTAGCTTCCTGAAGATGGAGAGGTTGGAGAACTTTAGAAGACAAAATTGCTTTTCCAACTGGTGAGTAAGCAGGAGTCTATGTCTGAAACTTGGACCCAAACATGGAATGAAAGGACTGGGAGGAAGGGCCCACCACAACAGACACTTATCGTATTATGAACTCATGCCTAAACTGAAAGGAAGGAGTCTTTGAAGTTGATGAACCCAGGGAAACTGGGAAGAACCAGAGTGCTGAAGCTCCCTGAGAAACATCAACTAAGATGTTGATAACATCTTACCCTGATGGAGGTATGAAAGCCTGAGATACAGTAAAGCTCCCAAAGTGCCCTTTTTATCATCCTTGTATGCCTTTCAAGGCACAGACTACCCGGATGGTGATGGAAGGAGAGGCAGCATAAGGAATGCCAAACGAGCTCCCGGATGGGTAGACTTGCTATGCAAACCCAAATCCTGCTGTTCCCTTGTCCTGTCAGGTGGCCCGGAGTGAGAGACGAGCAGCCCTTTAGTTTGGTCATCTTCCAGTCAGCCAGAAGATATTACAGAGCCAGATCTACATACCTGCACAGCCCAATTGTATCACTATGCAGCCACATCTGGGGCTTTTTCTCCATCCAGTTGACTGTGATGTGGGAAGTGAAAGTTGTCTGCTTAGAGATGAAAGCAAGCAAGACTGGATAACATTCAGAGGCCAGCTTGCCCATGGAGAGCGTGCAGCCTGGCAGAAAGAAAACCTGGAGAACCAATGACTTGTCCTGCTGCACAGGAAAGCCCTTTGACTGAGACCATAAAAGTAAACAAGAACTGAAAGGTCATTGCCTACCTGTTGTTCCCTCAGCTGGACATCTTTCCACCATAGGCACAGAGTATCTGAAGATTATTTTGCCTTACTACTGAAGGCTCCTACCTCTTCAACAGCCTGCGTGCAAACTGGCAAGCAGACCACGACCAAGCTGCAGGTGCAGACTCCTGGCGTTACGGATTATTAGGTTTCCTCCTGTTTGTTTTCCATCTCAGCACTTTGTAATGCTACCAATTAAGGGCTAAATTTATAACGGGTGCGTTTTGTAAAAGAAATTTACTCAACGTTTCTCACTTGTAACGTGATTACTTTTTCTTACGGTGTCCTAAAGTGTTTTACAAAATTAAAAACTACAGCTAGCTCCAAAGTGAAACCTATTCTGAGCAGCATGGCATCAACCACCAATTACTGTAAAAAACTATTTATTTAATATGTCAAGGCTAATTGAGGTAGCCCACCCAACACTTCCAAATAAATAATTAACAGCTGAATTTAGGAGCATGAGGTAATCGAATTCTCTGCTGCTTATGAAATGTTTAAAAAATATATTGGTTTTATTTCAAAAGAAGGGAGCGTTTGCATAAAGAGCATGCTATTTCTGAGCATCTGAATGTATACATCTGTGACAGGCATGAGAAAAGTTAGAGAAAGAATAATTCATTATTTACTCTTAGCCCTAATTTACAGAAATTTAGACAGCTTATACAAAAAATATTCAATTTTTCCCCTCCCCCTCATAAACCAGAAGTAAGCGACATAAGAGAAAAGTGGGAGAGCAAGTCTGAGTCTCTGTTACTACACTGATAGGCATTTAGTTGCATCAAAGAAACTTTTAAACAGTCCTTCTGTGGTCCTATGTAGGAAATATTTTATATTGTGAATATAAATTTAATTCTCACAGCACCTCTTCTGGCTGTGGAGTATCACACAAATCTATTCTCACTCTAAAATTGACTTGTAATTTCAGATCAACAGATCAACTATTTTTTTTCCAACAATTCAAGTTATTTGTAAAAGGTAAGTGCTATTTATTTTTTTCTGTGCATGGAAGGGAAGTAAGGGAAATCACGTTCTCAAAATCACAACAAAATTCACTACTTGAGATAGTAATGGTATTGAGTTCCATTACCCATCTTCCTAATAAGAAGTCACATTCTTTTAAGAAAACAGACAAAAGGCAGGGCAGATTCCTGAGACAATGCTGATATAACTCATGGCTAAATGATGTTTTATAAAGCATACGAAATCTTTAGATATACAGCTCTGCAAATCCTGTGAAGCTTGTAAGCAATGACAGATCTGAGAGTGTTGAAATATGAAACATGGTTTCACTCACAACAGCTCTACAAGTCAAGCTTGCATTTTACCACCCTCACTAGTACTGGTAAACCTTTGTCCTCCTCAAATATCAGCTACAAGTCTCTGAATCATAGAATCATAGAATGGTTAGGGTTGGAAGGGACCTCAAAGGTCATCTAGTTCCAACCCCCCTGCCATGGGCAGGGACACCCTCCACTACACCAGGTTGCCCAAAACCTCATCCAACCTGGCCTTGAACACTTCCAGGGGTGGGGCAGCCACAGCTTCTCTGGGCAACCTGTTCCAGTGTCTCACCACCCTCAGAGTGAAGAATTTCTTCCTTATATCTAATTTAAATCTCCCCTCTTTCAATTTAAATCCATTGCTCCTTGTCCTATCACTACATGCCCTTGTAAAAAGTCCCTTTCCAGCTTTTTTCTAGGCCTCCTTTGAATACCGGAAGGCTGATGTAAGATCACCCCGGAGCCTTCTCTTCTCCAGGCTGAACAGCCCCAACTCTCTCAGCCTGTCTCCATAGCAGAGGTGCTCCAGCCCTCTGATCATCTTTGTGGCCCTCCTCTGGACTTGCTCCAACAGGGAAGGAAAGACTCATCTTCTTCTCTCTTCACTCTTGCAGTGAGCTATGGTCAGGATTTAGACACATTTTCTAGCATGTTGCAGGGATTGTCCCAAGTTTCTACATATGTTTCTTTCAGGTTTTGTACAGGTACCCATTAAAGGCACCTAGTCCTATTTGTATCAGGATCATAACAAGAGGTAAACACAGCCTAGAACCTGCATTACTCTTTGGTAAGGTCCCTGTGCTCTTACTCACATGTCCTGGAGTCAAAAGTCTGTTTAAGTGTATCTATCTTCAGTGCTTCTGGATAATGCAAATCCTGAAGGTGTCCCAAGAAGCACTGAGTTAACCAACTTCTGAAAAGACTATCTGGTTGAGAAGAAATATAGTTCTTACATGATTCCTAACTGCACTATTTTGAAGTACAAAATCCTCAGAAACACAAATAACATCCTAATTTGAAGAATAAACTGGGAAAAGAAGAATCTGACTAACTTTTATGAGTAACTGAAAAGACACCTGAACTATTTTTAACATTCTTTTTCATTATTTTCACACAGAAATTATTATTACTAGGTTAGGCTGTCACTTCTTCAGGACTGCAAAAACCTGCTTCTTTCCTAATATTTTCTCTAATATCCTCATCTAATGTCTTCAGAGGGTGCATTCAGTGTTACACTCTGAACACTTTTAACAGACCAGGGCCAAGCAATTGCCCATTATTTCCTAATGTTTCCAGTTTGATCAGATTTTTTTTAGTTGTAGTAGAATACAGAACTGAAATAACCTGATTTTCACTGTTAGACTCTTTTTAGGACTATGAAATACTTTGCAGGTTGGTTTCTTTCAAATTATTGCCAGCATAATGTTAAAAAACACACCACGACCCAAACCCTTTCATGCAATGCTGTTGGCTTAGAAGACCAAGCATATGGAACAAGCTACTTGTTTGGGAGGTTGTCTTTGTGCCGGTATATGATGCAGGCAAGAACAGACAAGATTTGATTTTCTTTTTTTCCAACAAGAAGTTCACAACTCATCCTCTCCACACAAATCAGCATTTGCAGAGCTGCTCTTACCGTGTAAAAGTGAACTCTTGGTGTTTTTTATGAATAAGAATGTATTTGAAGTATGTAACATAAAAAAACCTGCAGCAACGGCATATCAGTGGGTTAAGTTCACCTGAAGTCTTGACGTTACATTAAAGGCTTCCTAATCTGCCTCCCTCAAATAGAGTTTTTTGTAATTATTAGGTATTGCAATCCTTTACATTAAAAGATTTGTAAGAAAGTTCATCGCAAAAATGATCACAAATATATCAACATCCTTAACATCCTTATCTCTAAACTGGAAAGACGTGGTTTTGATGGATGGACCACTCGGTGGATAAGGAATTGGCTGGATGGTTGCTCTCAAAGAGTTGTGGTCAATGGTTCAATGTCCACGTGAAGGCCAGTGACGAGTGGTGTTCCTCAGGGGTTGGTACTGGGACCAGTGCTATTTAACATCTTGGTTGGAGACATGGACAGTGGGGTCGAGTGTACCTGCAGCAAGTTTACAGATGACACCAAGTTGTGTGGTGTTGTGGACACGCTGGAGGGAAGGGATGCCATGTGAGAACCTCACATGCCAGGGAGGCCTGTGAGAACCTCATGAAGTTCAACAAGGCCAAGTGCAAGGTCCTGCACGTGCATCGGGGCAATCCCAAGCACAAGTACAGGCTGGGTGGAGAATGGATTGAGAGCAGCCCTGAGGAGAAGGTCTTGGGAGTGCTGGTGGATGAGAAGCTCAACACGAGCCGACAATGTGCGCTGGCAGCCCAGAAAGCCAACCGTATCCTGGGCTGTATCAAAAGGAGAGTGGCCAGCAGGTCGAGGGAAGTGATTCTGCCCCTCTACTCTGCTCTCGTGAGACCCCACCTGGAATAATGTGTTCAGCTCTGGAGTCCCCAACACAAGAAGGACATGGAGCTACTGGAACGAGTCCAGAGGAGGGCCACGAAGATGATCAGAGGGCTGGAGCACCTCTCCTATGGAGACAGGCTGAGAGAGCTGGGGCTGTTCAGCCTGGAGAACAGAAGGCTCCGGGGTGATCTTATAGCAGCTTTCCAGTACCTAAAGGAGGCCTACAGGAAAGCTGGAGTGGGACTTTTTACAAGGGCGTGCAGTGATAGGACAAGGGGCAATGGATTTAAACTGAAAGAGGGCAGATTTAGGTTAGATATAAGAAAGAAATTTTTCACTCTGAGAGTGGTGAAGCAGTGGAACAGGTTGCCCAGAGAAGTTGTGGATGCCCTATCCCTGGCAGTGTTCAAGGCCAGGTTGGATGAGGCTTTGAGCAACCTGGTGTAGTGGAGGGTTTCCCTGCCCATGGCAGGGGGCTTGGAACTAGATGATCTTTAAGGTCCCTTCCAATTCTAACCATTCTATGATTCTATGATTCTAACATTATTTGGCTAATCCTGTTTAATTATCTAAGACGGCAAGGTGGACTTAATTAGGTGACATTGCTGTTATTGAGCTGTGGTTACTGTCAACCTGTCTGGGAGAAAAAGTATAAAAAAGACTAAATGTCAGAGTTTTAAAAAGAGGCTCATGAAGAAAATAATGCACAGAAATATTACACTCCTTTTATTTCTTAGCAAGCACAGACGTAATAGTAACTAATGAGGACAGGGGAACTGTTAAGAACAACTCAAACCACTCGGAGAGCTCAATTCATTCAAAAAAGCATTTATTGTGATACCAACATGCACAAACGAATACCTCCGTATTTCTTCAAGTAACAAAGGTTATGCTTAGAGAGTGGAAGACCTGCCATGAAAATCAGTAGTTTTGAAACTGATGTAGGAGGGTTATGATACAGGTCTATAAAATCATGAGTGACATGGAGTAGGTGAGCAGAGAATGACGGTTCACAGTCTCTTCTATCAGAAGCAGCAGAGGAAGTCAAACAAAAGTAGCAGATGGCACACTGAAAACAAAGAAAGGATATGCTTCGACACATAATCCACAGTTAAGCTTTAGAGTCTCTTGCCAAGATAAGTTATCAACGTAAAAGGTTTCCTTGGAATAAAAAAAAAAGTGAGCGGACAAAAGGATCAGAAGAGAGAGTCATTGAGATCTATTAAATACAGCACCACTACTTCTTGGGAAAGCCATAAGCTGCTATGACAATCACCACGAATTGTGGAGCTCAAGTTATTCTCGTACTGTTCTCCAGGGTCTACCACTGGGTGCTGTCAGAGACAAGATCCTGGATCAGATGAGCCTTTAGTCCAACCCTGAAAGGCCATTTCTACGTTCTCGCATGTAAAGAGTCACAGGAAATCAGTACCTTTTGCTTCTAATGCCAAGTTGCATTAAAAGATTTGTGAACCGCATGAACAGGCAAAAAGCACGAGGAAATAATTTACTTTTGTATTCGCCCTTGACAAGATTAACCCTATAACCAGAATGCAGTTCTGGTGTCCCTTTTTGAGAGAGAATGCAAAACAATAGAGAGTCAAAAAAGAAAAGAAAATAACTGAAGGCTGAAGGAAATACTTTTCAGTGATAGATTTAAAAAGCTTAATCTGTTCAGTTTATCAAAAAGACTTAAAAAAATATTACATTAGTGTGTAAGTATCTCTGTGGAGAGAAAATGAGGAACAATAAAGGACTCTTTAATTTAGTAGATAAACACATTATTAAAAGTAACGGCTGGAAGCTGGAGCAGAAGTTCTTAAAATTAGGCAGGGAAGAGGAGGATTACTCCTATCCTGACCTCTTCATGCAAAGACCAGGGCCTTTCTGCAATCAAACTCCAGTTGTCGAGCACAATGTATTAGCAAGGAGTGACAGCTAAGCTCCCAGTGCACTGGGGAGATCAGATTGAATGGTATCTTTTCAGTGAAGATGTTTACAAATCCCATGGACTCAAGGATATCCATTTGCAGTGGTTAGTGGGAGAGAAGGGATAAGACATCAGAGAGCTGGAGCTTACCATGAGATAAAAGAGAGAAAGTCTGTTGTCAAAACTGGGGAAAGAGTCTGACAAAAAGGAGCACCTAGCAGACACGAAGGGCGAAGGTGGAAAGCCTGGGTGGGAGGATGAGGAGTGAAGGGCATGAAGGATGAATGCAAATAACTCCAACTAAAGCAATCACTGAAGTGACCCAAGCAGTGAACGATGAGAGCGGCTGTAGCTGGGGTGGCTTGGGTGAAGCAGGCAATATGGGGAACCAACCCCTCGCCTGAGATAGAGATTCAATCCTTTGTGGTTTTCAGTACGTGCCTACTCCTCAGTCACCTTCTGAAGACAACAACTGGGAAGGATAAGGGTCTGGGGCAACGTATACTCATAAAGAAATTCATGGAATATTCCCCACCGGGAATACTGCGTTCAGCTCTGGAGTCTCCAACACAAGAAGGACATGGAGCTGCTGGATGGGTCCAGAGGAGGGCCACGAAGATGATCTGAGGGCTGGAGCACCTCTGCTATGAAGACAGGCTGAGAGAGTTGGGGCTGTTCAGCCTGGAGAAGAGAAGGCTCCGAGGTGACCTTATTGCAGCCTTCCAGTACTTAAAGGGGGCCTACAGGAAAGCTGGGAAGGGACTTTTGACACGGGCGTGTAGTGATAGGACAAGGGGCAATGGCTTTAAATTGAAAGAGGGGAGATTTAGATTAGAGATAAGGAAGAAATTTTTCACTCTGAGAGTGGTGAGGCACTGGAACAGGTTGCCCAGAGAAGCTGTGGCTGCCCCATCCCTGGAAGTGTTCAAGGCCAGGTTGGATGAGGCTTTGGGCAACCTGGTGTAGTGGAGAGTGTCCCTGCCAATGGCAGGGGGGTTGGAACTAGATGATCTTTGAACTCCCTTCCAACCCTGACCATTCTATGATTCTATGATTCTAAGACAGAAATTCTAATACAAAGCATTAAGTCTAAAACAAGAACAGAAATTATAGCTTTTCTAGATATCATAGATATAAAATAGATGACATCTGAGTTATTTTTGAAAAGCAGGAAGTCTCTGACAGGGATCTAATTTTATTGGGTCGAAATAGCCATTAAAAAAGAGTTGTCTACAGAAAAGGAGGTCATTTCCCAAAGATTTTCTTTAAATATAACACTTTATAAAGAGACATCAAACATATATTGGCTTGTATTGAATCTAAAAAGGAGGATAGATCCAACCAGAGGTCTGGAAGAACTAGGAGTTTTTCCGTCTTCTCAGACTCAGAGCTTTTCACAGAACTGATTCACTGCTCACTCTCTCATATATTTATTGATTTGGTAGACTAGTTTCCTCAGAAGACTGTTTCAATTCAACAATGCCTGTACAGCAGAGACCAAAGCTGGTAAACAGGGAACAATGGATGTTTGCTAATACAAGGGAGCGTGAGAATGGAATGGCAAACACCTCATCTAGACCTCTTCAAAACAAACAGAAGAATATAAAAATATTCATTAGCAACTAAGAAAGAAGGCAGCAACGGAAAAACAAATGGGAGTTAAAACCAAGGAGAGCAGTCTGAAGACAGGGCTGGGGTGGAAGCAGGGATGGGTATATCTGAACTTGTGCTACCACACAGAGATGCCTTTTCCCAGAAGGAAAAGACAGTATGTTAATCTCTATGGCACAGGAGGCAGATGTTGAAAACAGTTTGCAGCTCTTACGAGCAGAGCACAGGCCTGAGGGCATTGCTGCTGCCCCTGCTCAGAGAAACTTCAACTACATCCTCTTATTCCATTACTGTGCTGTGTTTCCTGTATTGTTTTATGCCATTTTAAATAACTACACACAGTAGGTTTTCCACCAGGCTGGTCCATGGACCAAGAGATTTCACCAGTAGCTGTTTCCTTCTTTTTCTTTTCCAAATACTGCAGGAAGTTATAGTTCCCCATGCAACTTTGAAGAATTTCTGTGAACAGCTCAGCGACAGGCAGAGGTGAACTGGATAACATACAAGTCCTTTTCCAGATTTCTTCCTTGACAGTGATCGGTACCCAAGAACAAGAGGCATGGAAAGAGAGGACCATTAGGCTTTCTGAAGCTTTGTCACGTGAAGCGGAGATTGCCAGATCCTAGATCCCAGCCCACCTCACTGTCCAGTTCTCTAGTCCGTACTTCATTGGTTTGTCATGAGAATGTTACGGGAAACAGTGCCAAAAACTGTTCTGAAAGCCAGGGTTGTGAACTTCCTGTTTTTCTCATCTCCTCAGGATCCTGAACTCCACCATCCCAAGGCTGCTCCTGACCTTCACATCCCTGACCAGTTCTGTGTTTAAAACGTCAGGTCCAGGCACATCATGCCCTCCCATCAGCTCCTCAGACCTGTGTCTTTAAGCTGCCACCAACGTACTCCAGAAGCCTCCCAAATTGCTTGTGCCCTGCTCTGTTGTCCCTCCAGCAGTTTTTAGGGTGGTTAAAATCCTCCATGAGGACCAGTGCCTGTTCATGTGAGGTTTCTTCCAGTCATCTGAAGAAGGTCTCACCGACTTCTCCCTGAAGAAGATGGGACACCCAGCACAGCGTTGCCTGTGTTGGTCTGTCCTCTGAACCTGACCCATCAGCTCCCACCATCAGTTGATGTTTACATCCTTCTGTCTAAACATTTTGCACTACTTATGGGTTTGTTTTATGTTTGGAATTAAAACAAGAGAGTGAAAAAGTGTTCTGGTTTATTTTCCCTATTTAGCTACACTCTGCTGCTTCCTAACAGCATTTGCAGGGACCATGCTTAGCCTACATCAGCTTCAAATGGAAAATAAAAATAAAAATAGATAAGACTGCATTAAGAAAATATTAAGAAAATACTTTGTAAGGAGTCGCAGCTGGAAATGTTTGTTGGCCATTGATATTTTGGAGCTTCCCTGATCTTACTAAAGTTCCTTCCTTTCTCCTAAGGGCATTCACTGTGAAATCAGCACATTTTAGATTTCCATTTCTGTAGCCAAAAGCATGCTCATGAACTTCTCTATTTTCCATTGCTTTGGGAAATTCTGCAAATAAATTGTTGTTTTAACAGTTTGCATTAAAACATAGAAGTGACTAAGACCCATTACATTCCATTTCAAGCCGAGACACCTAGAGAATTAGCTAAATGTGCACAATTTACCTCCTACGTAAATGAAGATTATGGTTAACTCTGCTGAAGTCAATGCAGTTAAGTCTGTGTAAGGTAAGATAAACTGCAGTAAAGTCTAAAGCATTCATTTTAAAAAGTAGGAAATATGTGAAATAGAAGTAAATAGACCACAGGGTTTCTGCTAGAGAGCAGTCACAACCACCTACATGAAGAAAAGCGGAGTAGTTGTGTGCTGGTTATTATTCTGTGCTGGTTTTGGCTGGGATAGAGTTAATTTTCTTCCTAGTAGCTAGTATGGGGCTATGTTTTGGATTTGTGCTGAAAACAGCGTTGATACCACAGGGATGTTTTTGTTATTCCTGAGCAGTGCTTACACAGAGTCAAGGTCTCTTCTGCTTCTCACCCCATCCCACCAGTGAGTAGACTGGGGGTGCACAAGAAGTTGGGAGGGGACACAGTGGGGACAGCTGACCCCAATGGACCAAAGAGATATCCCATACCATATGATGTCATGCTCAGCATATAAAGATGGGGGAAGAAGAAGGAATGGGGGGACATTCAGAGTGAAGGTGTTTTTCTTCCCAAGTAACCGAGCAAGCATGACGAAGCCCGGCTTTTCTGGAGATGGCTGAACACCTGCGTGCTGATGGGAAGGAGAGAACGAATTCCTTGTTATGCTTTGCTTTTTTGTGCGGCTTTTACCAATTAAACTGTCTTTATCTCAACCCATGAGTTTTCTCACTTTTACTCTTCTCATTCTCTCACCCATCCCTCTAGGAAGGAGTGAGTGAACGGCTGTGTGGGGCTTAGTTGCTGGCTGGGATTAAACCACAACATATTCATATAATTAGAATCTGGTATAAAAAATACATTTTTCTGTATGAAAAGTTACATATTTAAAATACCAATCAGCGAGTTATGTCATTTTAATTATATAATTAAAAATTAAGGTTACACATCTGACATCCTTCCTGTAGATAAATCTCACAGGACACAGAAGTTGAATATTACAGAATTCAATGTTGCTGTTAAGGGTATAATTTCAGTATTTAATATCCTAAAAGCTGCAAAAAGATCAGAGGTTTATCTGAAACAAGAGATTGCTGGACCTTGCTTACCTTTTCTAGGTGTTTTCACGTAAACCAAACAAAATAGGCTATTTCTCAGATACGAGCGTGCATGAAAAAGGCTAGGATGCGCTCTGAAAGTCTCACACTGCTAACAGAGAGCAGATGTAGGTAAAATGTAATGGAAAGGGCTGAAAGAGAGAAAGGTGGAGATGAATGGAGGTTAATGCATGAGCTCAGGGAGCAGCGGCCGGCCGGCGCTGAAGTGGAGGTGGTAAAATTTGACAAGAGTGGCCTGCGACCGGTGCCAATTAAAAGAGATGAAAAACTGCTGGAAAAAGAATCAGGTATTAATTTAGGAAGCCTGAGTGTGAAGCGAACATACTCCGAGCTAGGAATGAAACTAAGTCTGTGGTTAATAGAAAACACTGTAAATCTTATTAAGCAGGAAGTCTAAAGAGGCTTTTCTCTCGTTTTGTACCTAAGAGTCTGAAAATCATTGCGTTATTAGATTAGCTTACAGAAAGGTAGTCATTCAATATCCCAATCTTATCCATGGAGAAAAAAAAAATGTTGAAAAAGAAGATTTATAAAAACCACCAATGCCAAGGCCTGTAATTGGAGAAAACGGATGGTTTAGCCCAGAGTTAGGCTAACAAATGCTAGCCCAGGGAACTCAGACATTGAGTTCAACAGAGATTATAAAAAAGCTTAAGAAAAAGCAGTACTAGCCAGCCATAGCTCAGGTTTTTTTCCAGCATTGAGACAAGAAGGAGTTGCAAGCACTGGCTGCAATTGTTCATGCTCACCATGCACTTCCCATCTGCCCTTAATCACTCAGAATAGAGGAGTAAATGTTCATACCTAAAATCAGCTCACACTCCTTGGTCCAAGTGGGACTGAGGAGCTGCATGAAAAGGAATGAATCAAGAAGAAAGAAGACAGTTCACAGTTTCAAGATTTAGTGACATTGCTGGAGTCAAGGAGACTTGGGAGACCCAGGCTGCGTTCCCTGCTCTGCCACAGTTACTCCTGTGCACCTTGAGGCACACCATGAAATCTCTGCCCTTGCTTCTCAGCTGCACAGCAGAGATAAAAGTTCCTCCCTAATTTAGCAGAGTGCGTCAGGCAAAAAAATCGGGGGTGCTCAGACATAACCACACTCTAAAAAAGTCAAATCTTAATATTAAAAATTCGGGAAAGGACTGGTAGTCAAAACAATGCTTAAGCACAAGTTAAACTTACAAGTTTATTTAAATCACTATGGAATAATAAGAATTTAAGGGCATTTTAATTTCAGCATATTCTCATTAACTGTCCTAAACACAGATAAACCTGTTGAACAGAGCCAAAGCATGTTCATTAATTTCTGAAGATGCACAGTTGTTAAAAGAAAAATGAGTTGAAAGGAGTCCAGGAACTGAACTTCCAAACTAGTCTGATTTAGTTAGCACAGCAGAAATAGGAACCTACCGGGGTAAGAAATAACTTTTGGTTTCATACAATTTTGGTACCAAAATTCACATGGTTCTCTAAACTATAAGTCAAGCTATCAAAGTATTTCATACTTCAAGCAAACCCAGCGTAGTCTCAACTACTGTGACTCACCTGGATGAAACAGAAAAAAAGATCATACACTTCAATTAAGTTCTCTAAACCATCAACATATCATAACCAATCTGGGGTTTTTTTCAGTTGCTGAAGGATGGCCTCAGCAACCAGATACCAAAAGAGATGGAATTCTATCTGCTCTTCATTGCTGGAATTTAATCTCATATGCCACATGCCAGCCATGAAGGTATTAGAGAGCTTCATGTCCATTCCTTTTTAATCGTATGCCTGTTGGACTTTTAACCCCTTCTAGTTTAAAAAAAAAAAAAAAAAATCCATTAAATTTATCTTAGACGTATTTCTGAGGTCTTTTTGGCTACTTCCTATATACCAGCAAACATTCACTGCCAGGTTGTTTGTCTGATAGCCTTGATATCTTTAAGTTTTATTTTTTTCAATGTTATGCTCTGTTCTCTAAAGCTCTCTATAGTATCGCAGATGAACAATATGCAGAAAAAAACATGGACTTTCCACGATAAGCTAGCAAAGAAGCCTTAACCAATTTGTTAGGCTGCTTGAATCTGAAGGGTACCCAGATTTTATAACAGAGTATCGCAGCATAAGCTCTGCCCAATATCCTACGGGCAGGCAGTACCTACTAGCAGAGATATGTAACATTTTACACTGCATTTACAGTATTTTAAATTGACTGCAAAAGATGCCAGTTCAAATGCAGGATGATGTCTGCATCAGTTTCAGTGGGGTTTTGTCTTGAAGATAGCGGTACAAGCCACCAATAAAGCAAGAGGGCACCTCTGTGTCCCCACTTATGATGCTACATTGTTGGCACTTGCTAAACATGCTCCTGCAGTATCAAAATACGGAACAATGCCGTTATTTCTAGCATTTACATGTAAAATATCCTTCTTTATCTGCATACAAAATAGAAAAAAAGGTCAACGTGTAGTTTCCTTCTGGTAATACTATCCTTTTTAAACAAAAATAATATATTCTTAGGTGAGAAGTAGTAATAATTTTGTATTGTGTCCAATTTTTCTTCATGTTCCTCTTATTTCTCATTACCCAATCTTTGAGGATACCATACTTGCTGTGATTGATACAACTTAACAGGCTTTCTGCCACTTCTGGTGAATTATCTACAGGCATGAAAAATTACTCTACACCATTAATGTCACAGATACTTGATTACAATTATTATTATATTTTAAAGGAGGCACGATAAGCTGTTGGACAAAGAATCCACACACTGTATAACTTCATATTGTAGAAAATACTGAGAGTTTTTTTCCGATTGCCTTCTATATGATGTAAGAGGCTGATTTTCCTCTGCTGTGTCATTCTCATTGTTTAAGGCAACAGGTTTTTCCATTATTAAGAAAAAGTCTGAATCACCTGAATAGTCTTGAATAGTCAGCATCCTCACAAAAGAGATTTTGCAGAGATCCATCCAGTTTCTATTCCTAAACCTTCCATAGATAATAATGACAGTTATGAAATGAGTTTTAATGTACTATCTTGGGATAACTGGGAAACCTTCTGGTACATCCCAAAAAATATATCTTTGAATCAAGAATGGCAATGTCCTGGTAATAGCTGCTCCAGAACATATTCCCACATGAATCTCCAAAATTATTAGTCTCCCTTCAGCTGTCATTTATGTCTTTGTAGTGCCTACGTTGCATTCTTTATTATGTTTATCTTCCCTGTATACATAGATGGAGACCATAACTATTTAAGGTACAAAGTGAGGAGTTATTTTCCTCTAAGATCAATCACAAAGTAGAGGAAAATTTTGAAGGGAAACAAGAAAAAAAAAAGTGTCATGTTTGTACATGCACCGAGCAAAACCAAAACAAAACCACAAAATGCCCTGACCTGCTCATTCATAATACACGTGTTATTTTCCCATAGCACTGCTAAGGCACTTTTCACCATGGTAGCCAAGTGCCAAGACAAACATCACCAAACCATGTTGTCTGCATAAAAGCAGATGTGTGCCATGAACAGCAAGAAACGGTTTTGGTTCCAATGATCGATTCTGCCCATTTGCCTAATTTCACTGAACTCCTGGCTTCTTTATAAGCCTTTGCGACTTGAAAAGGTCATAGAGAAAAATGCTGTCTTGAACAGATGCAACGGTTGTTAACAAAATTGGATCCCTTTTTGGCCCCAGTGGTTCGTTTTGTACTTTTTGCTTCAAATGCATAGTGTAACATCTAACCCTAAACTGATGAGAGATGTAAATCAATATATTCTCCTGAAATTCACTTAAAGCCATAAAATTCTGCATTCAAAGTTGGAGAAAAATATCCTAGCACTGATTGCAAGTAACTCCAAGGCGCGGTCAATTGGCCTATTAGTGCACCCCAAGGCAGAACTGCATCATACTGAGAAGCCATTTCTTCCATAATTTTATTTCTATGACTACCAAGCCTGCAGTTAACCCTTTCAGTCATTTGCTGCAAGCGATTATCTAGTACTCGTTTTCACTTGCTTAGTAAGTTGACAGCACGCTGCAGACAAATTGATTCACACAGCTACACAATTGATTAATGCCAACTGGAAGGAGATCACTGTTGCCATGCAAGTCAGCAGGAATCTTGATTTCGCTTGCTCTCCTCCTCCTCTCTTTGCTGCAAGCTCAGGCAGAAGGGAAGTAGGCTATTTTTGCAGAGATAACTTTGGGACAGATCAAAACAATTAGCAGAGGTACAAAGTGCTGTCACAGCACAAATAAATAGAACAATCTTGCGTGTACACATAGGGGAGCAAAAAGATTTAACGTCTAAGCCTCTGCTAAGGACCGTATCCATAGTGTGTCCATTCCAAAAGGGGAAAGGACACATGTAGCAAGGTCTCAGCAGTATCAGAGGAGAAGAAAGCAGGATGACTGTCAAGCATATCCAATCCTTCCTTAGGTGCTTCCCCACACGTACAAGCACACAGTTAGTCTCACCTAAGGAAGCTGAGGAGCCCTCGTCAGCTTCACAGTAATGTGGTTTTCAACCTAAATTCTACACCTGAGAAAACGAAAGAAAAGTAAGGAAACCCCACACAAAACATCAGGATGTGTAAAGCTTATCAGCGAGCTGGGAAAAACTGCAGCATGCAAAGCAATGGTTTTGCTGAGCTCTCTTACAGATGGCCTCCATGGACCCTGCTTGTAAATGAGTTTGAAGGTGTAAAATTACAGGAATTAGCACAAAGCCAAGGTAAGTCCCACATCTGTATTTTGAGTCAGATCACTGAAAATTTGGGGCCTGCAAAAAGCTTGAATATTCATCAAGATTCAAAGTCATAGAAGAAGCCTTAATTTTACATTTCCTAACACCTTGAAGATTTGACTTTGCAATTCAGTCTTAACTTTCCTGACTTAACATTCTTTCAGTGTCATTTTCAGAAATGATGAGAGCTGTACATTGACTCCAGCAGCAAACTGTCTTTTGGGTGTCTCATCACTAACATGTTATAACAATGCATCAAAGAAAAGCTGACCAAGAAACTCAACGGTGAGATTTATAGCTACACAAATCATGGCCTCACCTTGAAAGTGTCTTGAGTATAAGAAACTGAAATTTTCCCTCCATCTGTGGAAACTGATGTGGTCACATTAGAGCCGAGTATCCTGTGCCCCACCTCACAGTATAAAGGCTTCTTAGCTGTGCTTAAGTAAAATGCAGCATTAGACTGCTGTGGTGTATTTAATGACTACGAAAAACTACCAAAGGGACTTCCCAAGTAGTAATGAAATTTAGTAGACTAATATTCACTTGTACTTTGAAAGAAAGCCATTGAATTATGTCAGAATAAAATAAACTGAAGAAATATTTATAATGTATGTACGCAAACAACTGACACAAACACATTTACCAAGATTGCCACCGGAGGAGACAGTGTTTGAGTTTCATGCCAAACAAAATCTATTGTAGGTGCTTGGTGCATCCATACAAAGGCAGAGGCTTTTGGTGGTGGGAACAAACATAAACATGTTTATTGGCCACAGGGGCAAAACAGTCATTGGTATTTTGTGACATCAACTCTCAAAGCTCTGATGTTTCAAAGATACGAGTCCATACTTTCTAATAATTTATTCACCTCTCAGATTTATAGTGATTTAAATGTTTCTTAACTGCTTTCTAATTAAATCAGGATGTTATTTTTCCTACAGTTGCTCTGATTGAAATATTTGGTTAAATACTTTTTAATTAAGCCAGGATATTATTCATAGGAGAAAACTGATACTTCATTGATGATGCAAAGCAGAGAGCTGCTTTTCTTTCCTAAGAAATAGTCTCAGATCACAAGATTTTCAGAATTATAACCTAAAATCTCAAAGTCTGATATTTTATTTCCTTCCTGTTGACCTTAATGAATAAAACTTAAGAATTAATTTTAAAATTTGGTGTCTGGGGTTAATAAGCCTTCCTTCTTCAGAATACTGTCACTGAAGATTACTTTCTCATGAAAAAGCTGTAAGAATTTTTGAAACTGTGATCTATTAATTTTCCAGCAATCAAGTTGCACTGAAAATAGCAATGAAAATTGACATTTGACAACAGTATCAACATCAGATTATTTAGTGCTGACATTAAACAAGTAATATCTTTTGCTGTCACTGGAAAGCCTTATATTGCATCCATCAAACACTTTTCAGGTTCCTTATGCAGTCAAAATGCTAATCAAGTTAAATAGTTACTGGGCACATCCTGATTTAACGTTTGCTTTGACTTCAGTACCTGCAAACTCCACATTTGGTTATTAGAACTGAAGTTCAAAGTACTACATGGTGTCAAAGGAGAGGAGGAGAGAGGCCACAGGAACCCAGTCATCATAAAAATGAAGGATCAGCTAGCAACGGTCTAGAATTCAGCTCATTTGGACCTAAACAAAAAACCCAGAGGCAGGGAGATGAATGTTAGGCCACACAGACTTTTCATTCGCAAGATTAAATAAAGATAATGCAATAACTTTTTTTTTCTTCTACACAAACCAAGTCAGCATCTAATTTCTGAATACTACTATTATTATGCTACATTAATATGCAATACAATACTTTTTTACTATTCTGAAGACTCTGCAGGAGTTGGGTAGTAAATATTTCATTTTCCAGAAGGCAACACTGAGAAAGGGATGGCAAGAAACACGCTCTAGACCACACAACAAGGCAGAAGCATCTATTAAGGTAATTGCTCCGTCCTCAGGACATTACAGCATGATAATGTTTCCCGATGAAAATTCAAAGCCTCAGCCGAAACGCAGCATGAAAACACAGCTCACAGCCCTAGCTCCTGGACAAACATCACAAATAATATTCTGCTTGGTTATAGGCAGAAACTACAGAAAATCCAGAGTGGCCAGCGATGCCTTTCTAGCCGAATCATCACATTTCTGTAGACTCTCCAGATACAACACCAAGAATCTGCACCACCTGTTTGCAGTATCATGAGATATTAGCACCTTCGCTATAGTAGTTCACCGATAAACATGGCATGGCACAGCTCTTCGGGGCCGTAAACGACATTCCTGCAGTTGGCAGATGCTCCCAACGCCTGGGCTGTCCGCTCCCGCAGGCAAGTATTTAGCTACCCTGATTGTTAAACTCTATAAACCCCACCAGGGAAAGCCATGGCTATCTAAGCAACTCCTACAAGGATCTCCATCTATTTTACAACTAATTTATGTGTTCCCCATTGAGAAGTAACACCATGCTTTTAACTGCAACTGTGTACTTGTTGATCTCAAAACACTCTCAAAGTGTGGGTGCAAGAGGAATCCCGCTGAGAGCCAGAGTAAAACTCATCCTATATCAAAGGGTTTGTTGGAGAGGATGATATTGCATTTGGTCTAAGCACCCATTTTTTTTTTCTTTAATCAATGTTCATGTAAATAAAATAGTCCAACATTGAAGACAAGTGTGTCTAAATATTTGAGATAATCTGACATATAAAGTATTACCAGTGTTTCTTCAGCAGGCTTCAAATTAAAAAACAAGCAACCTGAAAACAGAGACATGCTAATTAATGTATTTAATGAAGACTGAAGAAGGGAAAAGACTACTACAAAGTGCCTCTCATTGGCACATAATAATTCACTGTCCAGGCACAAGAAGAAAATAAATAAAACCTTAGTATTGCCCAGAGGATCAAGCTAAAGGTTTGGCTGAGAGTAGGATAAAGGATAAGTCGTATTTTGGGGAAAGATGGAGAAGGCAGACAAAATCCATCCTCAACCAGGAAAGGAGATGCCACCCTTAAAACCTTAGAGAAATAGGGAAAATCAGTATGACTTAGAAAATTTCTCTGACATCTGGCAGGGAAAGAGAGCTGCCTGGGATATCTTATAACAGCAGTTAAACACAAATATGCCTACATTGGTGAGGATAAGAAATTCAAGTCCAACTGATCAAACTGCTTTGCCTGAGGCCATTCAAAAGCTTTGCAACATCTGGATGTCCATCCCAACACCTCTCCACCAAAAGCCAATCTCTGCATGGGAGACCTCCTTTGTCTTTGAGACTTGATCTGGAAGATCAACGTAGCAACAAAAAGTTTTTCTAATCCTCATCCAGATCATCACATATCCAATAGGACAAATCTCCCTATGAAAGGACTATCTTGATTTGTATTTCATACAGCTAATCTGCACTCCACTGATCATCTCACTTTCTCTTCACTAGGAAAAAGGCAGGAATGAAAGGACACTGTAAAGAATTTGTAAGTTTGATGTCATCCATTTTTGTATTCCTTCCACTGTGATTATGACTTTATCCAGGACCCAATTGCTAAATTATGTAGCCTAAATAACCTTGAAATTTTTACTGGAATATGCAAGGCCATACTGTCTTCTTAATAACTATGGAATAAAACATATAAAATATAAGATCAAATACAGATAAAAGCTCTCTTTTCACCAGATCCACTCTCATCTTTCACAGATGGGCATTTTCTCCAAAAGAAGCAAAGAATATGGGATTTTTTTTTTTTTGAAAGAACTCAAAATTACAAATCAGTGTCTCATTTTTGAACTGTACATTCATGACATCCTTTCTTTTCCTGATATTTTCAGAATACATTAGCTCAGCAGTATCTGTAGTTTACAGTAGCAATTAGCATCCTGGGGAGTCAGCCGCAAATAACAAATTCATAAACAAAGTAGAATTAATCAAGTGTAAAATTAAAAATAAGGAGGAGCTTGCATAATCGTAGAAGGACAGAACAACTAAGAGAAGCCCTTGCTCCAGGCAAGGATTAGTCTGTCAAAATTATGGTCAAATATTTAACCACGCTTCTTTTTCCTTAATGGTTTAAGACATTAATGGAAGTTAATTATATAATTAAATAAAAACATTATGCCTAACAATTAAATCAGAACCATAATTGCCTCACTAAACCTCAAGATGCCCTTGTAAGATTCTCATTTCAGTAGGAGAAGGTACAAGGGACCATAAATTCGTAGGCGGACAAAAAAGTGGACATCAGCGTATGGTTTCTGGCAATGAAATCCCAAAGCACAACTGTCCCTGTTCCTAAAGAAAGATACGGTAGGAAGGTCTTCTGTCACTATGCTATTAGATTATTAAATCAACAGCAAGTAAAAATCAGCCCATCTATTATTTTATATACACAAGACGGAAAGGGGCAAGGTGTGAAAACACAGCACAGAGCTGCAATCTCATCCTCTGCTTACCGAAACCTGCACTTAATTAAATTAAACATCAGGATAACTTTAGTTTAACCAGGCTTTTCTCAGACAGTGCCCCAATGTCCCAATGTCACATCTCATTATCACATGCTGGATACAGGCTACAGCAATTGAACCAACTCACCCACGGATTTTTCAAACTGCAATGGAGAAAGAGGATGAACAGAGAGGAGAAGACAGGGAGATCACTTGTGAAAGTCTCATTGGCTTTTTCTTACAGTTAACAGCTCAAAATAGAAACTAGGACCATATTTCTGAAATCGCAGTCATGCTGCTGCATTCAGTGACAACACACTTCATAGCCTGCAATGTTTACACGGTAAACCGGGCCAAAACCAGTGGCCAGCCCTCTATCCAGCTCCATACCGCAATCTCAGACTGGAAAGCAATTACAATGCGTTTCCACTGATTTTTCCAGTTCAACTATTCATATTAGAGACAGAATCATCTAAGCTTGCTGGAAAGGCAGGTAACATCGTCTGTCTTGGAAATTCTTCTACACAAACAGACATTGCAAACTTACAAGAAAACTCAAAAGTGCGAAGTTACTTACCTCTTTAAACAGTGGCAAGATGAGGCTGTTATTGAAATGCTGTGATTTGCTTTGCATTCCTATTAAAAACAGTTTCCCTTTAAAACATCCTATTGAAAGGAACAAAGGGCTCTGAAGCATTGTTTTCCTTACATTTGTGAAGAAAAAGCCTTTATACCTAAGGCTGGTCAAGACCCACAGTATTTCAGGATGGCGAAGCCCTCTTAGATTACTGATTTCATACCTGAAAGCACTGAGAACAGTTCCACAATAGCAAATTTAATAGATGCAGTCTTAAAAGAGAAAAATCAAAGCAGCATTTGCACTTCTTTTTTTTTCCCCATGAGCACTAAAACATTCACTAATTAGACTTCATAACACTCCTCCTGGCGAGGTAACAATTATCACTACCATTTTCCAGGTTGCTAACCAAGGAGATTCTCTTGCTTATGAGAAGTGAAAGGAGCTCTAATAGCCCACTCCGCGACTCAAAAGGACAGAAGCCACTACAACCCAAAGTGCCTCAATCCACTGGGTGACAAGACAAGGTGCAAATAGTTATGCATTTACTCTGATCAAAGAGAGACATTTCTAATGGACTGTCCGTCCCGCCGTGGCTCAATGTGCCGCTAACTTTCCTCTTTCTAACAGCAAAATTGCAGTGAAAAGAAACAATTTTCTACAAAGCAAGTCCTAAACACAACAGTGCAGAAGATATTTTTGAAGTTAATGCTCAACATTTCATGCTGCCCCTTTATCCTTAAGGCAAAGGGTACATATTTCCTCAACCACAAGCCACGAAGTGGATCTGTGTGCAAAACGAAGGGATCTCATGCCTCAACATACAGGAAAGCAGATGAGTCACTTCAAATTATAATCAATGGTAACAATAATCCTACAGCTAAGTCTTGAAAACTGAAGAGAGATTTCCAAAGTACTTTCACAAATTTTCATAAGGGGCATTTCTACCACTGGAACTAATACAAAGCAAGGGATCAATGTCACAAGAGTTTCTGTATTTGACAGGGGAGACTTGAAAACTTTCCACTTGCTTCTGCATTTCAGTTCAACCTATTTAAATTTTCTCTATTTCCACTATCCTTCAGCCATATACAGCAATTAAAGGAAAAAGCTCTAATTTATCTCAGTATTTGCAATATTTTATTATTTGCACAATTTTATACAAGGTACGTATCTTAATAAGTGTATTTAAATGATAGTTACGAGCTAAAACAGAACTGATGGAGAGCTATAAATCCATGTCAGTCACAAGGAGGTATTTTAGTTTCCCAGAGCATTGGACTGACCAGGCCTGGCTTGCCAGGAAAACTCAATACTGGACAGGTGCTTCTGTTCTTGGTTACAAAAATATCTCATCTTCCTTCTCGTCACATTTCTTTCAGCCTCCAGCCTTCATTTCACATCTCTGCAAAGTCTTCAGCAAGCAAAGTTGGGCTGGCGGTCAAATCGAAAGCCTCAAAGACTCTGGAATATCCTGTCACTGGAAACAGCGTAAAACTTCCCGTATATTGTTAAAACAAGAATTTTTCACCACGGACTGCTCCACTCAGTATGCGTTTTGCACGTCATTCGGGACACGACCCAAAAAGCCAGCCGGACCGTCGCGGCTGCGGCAGGGGGCTCACCAGGGCGAGGCACGGATTCGCGCGGGCAGTTCAAGTGTCCCTGCTTCAGTCCATCATCTTCTGGCCAAGACTGTGATACTCTTACAAACACAGAGAGAGATTATAAACTAACTTGATGGTTATAAACTAACTGAAAGAGGGCAGACTTAGGTTAGATATAAGAAAGAAATTCTTTACATTGAGGGTGGTGAGGTACTGGAACAGGTTGCCCAGGGAAGTTGTGGATGCCCCATCCCTGGAGGTGTTCAAGGCCAGGTTGGATGAGGCTTTGGGCAACCTGGTGTAGTGGAGGATTTCCCTGCCCCTGGCAGGGGGGTTGGAACGGGATGATCTTTGAGGTCCCTTCCAACCCTAACCATTCTATGATTCTATGATTGATATAGTGTAGTGATGGAAATGACATACGTAGAAACACATTTTTTTCTCTTTTGGCTACGTCTCCTAATTTCTCTGCCTTCCCCCTATCACATGTTTTTTTCTATTTATTCTCTTCCATATGTTTCTATATAATAGAGAAAGCACAAATAAACTAAGAAGTACACAAAAGAAAAGAGACATCTCGCTATAATTACAAATTTTGTTGTATGATGCTTTCGTTCTGGTAAGCATTTGGGGAAACAGATTTTACGAACAGGTTCCATTAACAATGATGGGACAAGTTTCAAAAGTAATACAAGCTGGTGTACTTCAGAAGTGCAAAGGCTTCAATTACAGGCTTCAGGCAGTTTTTCCTTTGCTCTGCAATAACTAAAACCACTAATCTAAAGCATAAAATCTGCAGCCTTCCAGACTGCTTCATGGTGTAATATAGTGGCCTTTGCCTACTTCCACAGTGACAAGTGCCTACACTGTAAATCTCTGCCTGGGCACATCGATGACATAGTGTTGCGGGGAAAAAAATGTACAGTACCGCTTCTCAAGCAGTGTCAATTTTTTGGTCTGCAACACTGCTCGTTCATTACATCTGTACGGTGGTCACTGAAGTGCTCTGAGTAGACCAAACTACCCAAGAGTAGGGATGGATGCCCCATCCCTGGAAGTGTTCAAGGCCAGGTTGGATGAGGCTTTGGGCAACCTGGTGTAGTGGAGGGTGTCCCTGCCCATGGCAGGGGGGTTGGAACTAGATGATCTTTGAGGTCCCTTCCAACCCTAACCATTCTATGATTCTAAGAGAAGTTAACTGATGTCAAAATCAAGACAAGATGTACAAGAAACACAACAGAAGAGCATGAAAACTATCAGCATACCCCAGCTTAGCCATTTCCATGGTATGAAACAACAGAATGCCAGTAATAGGTTTTAGCTTCCTTCTCATTAGGGAATTATTTCAGACCCTATGAATGTCGTGTGAAGGAGTAGGTAGGCACCTATGGGCATGGAGTTTTCTCAAGCAAATGGAAAAGACACCTCAGAGGTGTTTACAACCCTTGGATCCCCAGAAGATGCTGCAAGCAGCTCCTCAGTGTATCACTTAAAAAAAAAATGTGCAATAGCTACCCTAAATTATAATGTCACAGGCTTTATTTAAAACATGAGGTCTGCAGAAGTCCTCTCCAATACACCATTCAAGACAAGAAAGGGATTAATAGTTTCTAGCTAACAGGACTAAAGTAACCCTTCTAATCCCAATTTGTGGTGCAAGCGGATTAACATGATGTGTTTTATTTTGGGATTGAGCATCTGATTGCCACTGGACTTGCCCCATTAGAGAGCTGAGCAAGAGGAGCTGAAGGCTGCACCCACACCATTGCCTGATGAACCCTTGTCATCCCTGAGGCTTGGAAATAACCCTACGTAAGAACTTCTCATCAAACTGCCATCAATAACATAAATTTCCCCATAATTTGGAGACGGGGACAAGGTTCTTGTTATTTAATATCTGTTTACACAAAGGAACTGGAGAGAACAAAAAAGCCAGTTTCTGCTGGGTGAAAACTAGCCAACCCACTGCAAATGAAGGACATAATTTAAAGCCTCCCCTGTGTCAGATGGCCATGCCAGCGACACCATGTTACTTCTACCTCAGACTCGCTCAGAAATCCGACACTGGATTTGTTTTACCCTGTCTGCTACAGAGTTGATGATACAGAAAAGCAAGCTCTGATTAAAGTCATCTTTACTGCACTCAGCCGTGTGCTCTGCTGTGCCTGGTTTGCTCTTACCAAGTTACTGATGGGGTTCTAAGAAAACTCCCCGTTTTCTGGGCAGACTAAAGCACAGGGATACGGAAGTATCGGGCTCTTTCCCCACCTCTGCAGGGTGTCAACATTCCTTTTCTGTGATCTTCTCAATGTCATAGCTGCTACCCAAACCAGCCCTCAAAACCCATCGCGTCCAGCTCCCTTCTCCCCTCCAAGGTGTCCAAAATGATAACTGTGTTCTTTGGTCTAAGGCCCTTTACTTCACCTCATCCCGCATCTTTTATGCAGCGCATGGTGATTTAGTGCAAAGGATTAATCTACCTCCATTTTCACTCACCTTGTCCAGTTTTTTTTTTTCCCCTCTATCGAATTAGACTGACGATCTTTTTCATTTAAGAATTTGCAACCAGGCTCTTCTTTAAATATGCAGGGTGCTAGAAAACACATACTTGTGATAACTTAGCTGGACATATTTCTTTTCGATTATTCAGGGCATGCAAAGCTACTGAATTTTACAACAGCCGGTATACCATACCTCTGCTTTACCAATTTACAACTCCAATGTTCTTTTTTTTCCCTAATTCTTTAAAGAATTTAATATATGAAATTGGAAGGTTCTGATTTGCTGATTTGCTTTCATTGCTAGAACTTATTCAAGAACCTCAAACACATTCTGGTAACAGGTAGAAACGTGCCAGCAACAAGCATCACTGTAGGTGGCTCTTAGTAGGCACAGAGAAGTTTTCAACTACGTACTGAGGATGAAGTAGATACTACTTTTCCAAAGCAAAAGCTTTGCTTAAGTTCAGAAGTGTTATCATTAAAAATTAAAATTAACTTTCAGTTGCTTGGGCTCTATACGCTGCTTCAAGCATTTTTAAACGCAGTGGTCTGATTTACATAAAATTTCTAAATTTTTGTTTAAGGATTTTCCTGTATGATTTCCAAGTCTTCCTTTAAACTAACCTCTCCTCCTTTCCCTTCCACTGTTGTATTTATCATTAGTGAACTTAATAATGTTTAAAGGCTGCACTTCTTCACAAGAGCTAAATAAGAAAAAAATGAAAGTTGAACCACGGCAGATAATATAAATTTGGCAAACAATTTTCTTATCCATCCATATCTGTCAAAACTCAAAATACATCCTCTCTTTATGACTTCAGGTGCTGCTGGTGATTTAGAAGTGAAGAAATAATTTGTTCACTTGTATTGTAACGAACATGAGGAATGGCAAATTGGAATGGACACTTCTTTTTAGTGGCAATCACCAGTCATCTCACGCTTTTTCCTCCTGTGGCAACAGGGAAATCTCCTTGCTGGCCCCGTTGCTACAGAGTGAAATGATACAAATCAGGATGAATCCTGTAACTTCAAAGCATTTTGTCAATTTTGAGCATCCGGCCAGTGATCAAAACCAAATGGCTTCCTATTAGAAATCTCAGCTGCTGCACTGAGCTAAGTACGTGCCCCAGTTCTTTTCTGCAACGATATTGTTGCATTTATTGTTACGACATTTAACAAAATAAAATCCTAAACCCGTCCCCTCTCAGTGGTCCCCTAAAGTGGTGCTTTAATACAGGTAAACGAGGCTGAATAGTCTTGACAGAAGTAACAGGTTGGGTTGCTTTCTAAAAACTACTGTCTTCCAGATCATGTAGTGTGCTATGGGATTCACAGTGCCATTGTCTGATACCAAGTGCTAAACTGCAAAAAGTTCTACCCAAACGCCTTTTTCTTTCAAATGCAGTCGCATTTTAAGTAAAATACGGTTATAAAAACTGTATGTCTTCTTTTTAACCATCAGCAAAAATTCTTTAGGGGAATTGCAAAAGTTAAACAAGGAGAAACCATCATAATACCACAAATAAACTCCACTTAACCCTTTAAAAGTTCAATTATCCCTTAAAGATTCTACAGGTATTCAAGCTGTGGGTGATGGTGCACTGCGTAATCAAGGATATACCCTGAGCTGCAGGATATATTTGCTTGTGCTTACTTAATGATAAGAAAAATAGCATTCTGTCTACCATTCTGTTCAAAAACAGATGAACAACTTTTACACAAAGTTGAAAAACGATATATTAGTCTTCAGGCAGAAATCAGAACTGGAAAAAATTCTCCTCAGAGGGAAAATTCTGAAAGGTTTAATGCTGCAGTCAAGGAATTAGGATGGAAACATTGATGTCATCCTAAATATGAAGATTTTTGCAGCACTTTTTGTAATTGATGTGGATGTATTTAAGTAAAATCTAATTTTTCACAGAAATCATTAATGCCTCATTTTCATGAGAAGCCTGAGGGAGACTATATGTACCAGAGATAACACAGAGATTATTATCAGGCATAGAACACAATAGCTTTGATATAAATAACATGAGGAATTACAGATGCAATTTCATCAAATATCACCTCCCTAGACTACAGACAAGACTACATCTCCTTCTTAAGACACATCGAGCATCATTCTGGTACCCTTAGAGGACCCTTATTATAGCAGGATTCACAACTGTCCTGACTGCCATGTTTTAAAACATGCTTCTTACCTGCAAAGTGGTAATGTGCTTTCTCTGGCCAGCCCTGAATAGTGCCATAAATTGCTTTGCAAAATGGTACATTGTGCTGGTAGGTTATAAAGTGCTTTACAACACAGCTTTGTATCCACAGTTTATAGCTCAGTTCATCTCTGTAGCTATGAGCCTGAATGCTTCAGCGCTTGGCTAGGAAGAACCATGAGTACCCGCAGCTTTTCCTAATGTGGTTTTTATTCCTCTCAAGAGAGGACCGAAAGAAACGTTCACAGTAACTGAACTCACAGCCAAATGCTGTTTGGCCCAAAGTTTACACAAATTACAAGAGAAATCTAAATATTTCCATGTTTTACAAATACTAAAATGAACAGTCATTATCTGAGTGCAAACACGGATATTTTATCCAACATTAACAGGGACACTCTCCATTATTTCAAATAAAATATTAATTTTCCTCACTCTTCCTTTTCAGAAAAAGGTTGTAGCCCAGCTGCTTTAAAAAAATACTCTTTCTTTTTGCTTTTTCAGAACTTCTATGATTACCTTTGAAATTTGTAGCCATAGTTTCAATTAAGGATGTGGAAGAACAGGAAAGTTCTGAGTACTGTTTCAGATCCTGGCAAACATATCTTGGAAATAATAGATCAACCTCCAAACTGCCAGCTGAGGAAGTGGTAGAAATCTCATTGCTAGATCTCAAGAGCACATTAAAAATAAACCCTAAGAAAGAAGTCAGCTTTCCACAGAGCGTCTGCAATAGGCCAGGTTTTGTTTCAGAGTCTCCAAAGTTCAGTTCTCAAAAATGGATAGAGCTCCAAATTTAATTACTTACATTAATTTCCACTCTCTAGCTACACAAAGCTGGAATTTCCATTAGTCTCCTACTTCTCATGAGACTGTTAACTGCTTGGCTATACAGTAGCACACTATATAGAGCACTTCGTATATGTAAGCATACGACCAGCAGAAGGGCATTCGTCCAGGAAAGGAAATCCATATCTAATCCCACGTGCCACTGAATATTTCTTTTACACAGGCAAGTCTCACTTTCACCTCCATTTATTTATTTTTTTTTTTAAATCATCTTTAGTTAGATTCAAATAGGATTTTTCTTCTTGAAAAAGCAGTTTTTCACATGAGACCTCTCCAAATTTAGGGTTTGGTACATCTGGCTCTTCCCCACCTTTTTCCCTCCTCCAAGAGAGGTGCAATAGACTTGGGAAAGCATAGTAATAAGTCAAAACACAAATGGAATAATGTCCTCTTTTGGCCTCTCGTGAGAGCGTATTTCTTGGGATGATCCAGTCTAACGCACGCATAAGGCATCTCCCCAAGGAGTTCAAGATAAATTTGCAGGAATCTATGCAGACAACAAAACCCTTCACTGCTCTTCTCAGGAGACCTGTGGAGATGCCCGTCCTTCACTGCTGCTGACACAATGCTTTGCTCATTCCCAGGTTTAATGACTGAAACATCAACCCACCAAGTGGCAATATATCACAGTATTCCTCCAGTGCATTTAGAAAGGAAGACCAGACAGAAGACTAAGACCAATGTTGAGGAAGACAAATTTTGCTGTCATAGAGTGGTCAGCTGACACAGCATCCAGAAGGTATGAAGTTGTTAGAAGAACTGGTCTATCTCTTAATCTTAGCCCTTGTGAATATGTAACTGGGGACAAAGACACATAGTCATGACAGTTTGTAGCAATTGTTCCGTAACATTTCCAATCACAAATTCACTTCTCCGTGCAATAAACCCACTTTCATTTACACTGCCAACCTCTTTCCTCAATTCTGGGAAAACCTAGTCTAACAAGGATACAAGGATACTCATCACACACTCACAACTCATCTCTCTGATGTTGTGCTACCTACAGGTTCCCAGTAGATATAGGACGATTCCTCTAGGTTTGACCTCATCTCTTCTCTGAAGGTTAAAAAGCAGAACCACAACTCAAATCAAATTCCATAAACTGATGGAAAGGTCCTGACTTAGGGCAGAAAGCATGCACATGTGTGAGAGAGCAGCACAAGCAGTCATTGGTACTTGGTTTCTCTTTTCTTATTCTCTTTTTCTTTTTTTCTTTTTGCCTTCTGCTCAACCTCTCACTTGCCATTGAAGATACTCTGATATTAAGACTGTATGTCCCACCTGAAAATTAAGACCTGAATTATTTGCTGGGCAATGTCAAAGTAATTAAAACAAGTCCAAGCAAAGAGAGAGGTGTACAGCGGACTCTGCCTTTCCTGCAGCCATTTGATAACTGTGTCTAATTTAAAAATATTTTTCTTAATTCCAAATGCTAATTTTACACACATGAAAACAGGTCCTGTTGATACCAATTAGCTGACTAGTGTTTTAGATGCAGTAGAATCAAAAAACAACTTCATATAAATATTTTAAACTCATTTCTCCAAGGTATGAGTAAAGCCAATGGCTGAGTAAGACCTTATAAACAATCCCTTCTCCATCAAAGGAATACACTTGTACTGAAATTAATAAAAAAGACATGGCAGAGATGTACATTTTCATCTTCAGGAGAACAGGTGAGACTGTGGGAGAGTTATGAAGCCATTTTGTCTCTTGGCAAGTATTTTCAGAAATGCCTGCTCTCAGCTATGTTCTTTGCTGAAAAGACCTGGGAGAGCCTGGTCCTGGAAAAGGGACAGCGGGTGACAAGGACCACCCGAGCTCGTAAAATAGAGTTTATGTTCCTATTTTATTTTCCATCTACTGTCAAGCAGGTCTGCAAATGAGAAAGCAGGTCTGCAAATAAGAAGACAGAACAAACTAGAGGAAACAACAACCAAATTTCATGCAAGTTTATTGCCTAAATATTACTTTTGACTTTTGTACTAACTAATAGACAATACAATAATGGGGTGTGTTTATTTATGGAGGGGAGACTGTGCTCAGTTCAGCACTACAATAAACTGAGAGACATTGAAGTGATAAATCCGGAAGGCTTGGTAGAAACTAAAATTAAAAGTAAGGCTCACTAAATCTCAAAAATGGGATGGCTACATAAACAACTTGATGTATAGTTTCTGTTGTTGTTTACAGATAATAGAGTTATCTATTTTCTCTAGCTATGAAGAGCTTTCTGTATTAAAGTACTACTGCCATCATAAAACACTTGTGAAAATTAACAGCCAACTTCTCTTCTGCACTGAATATTAATTTCTATATGAACATTTCTTGCCACACAGCTTTCAAAATATCCTCTCTCCCAGGATATCTAATTTCATGCAGAAAGCACTTTTTGATCAACCTACACAAATTAGTGAATGAAGAGGGGACCTGGTGCATCGAACTACCTGTCTGAACTCCGGGAAAGCACTCCTCGCTGTGACTTACTAGACTTGAAATGAAAAATTAATTCAGTTTTTTATTTATAAACAAAAATTGGTCAAAGGACAGATAAGAAGTGGGAATGGTAGATGGCAATGGGTTGATTAATAAGAGCTAGAGCTGTGAGGCTAATGCTGGACCTGGATTTAGCTAAAATAAAATGGTTTCACATACATCATCAGAGTGAGTATTGTCAATACTGTCAAGATGGAAAAGGTTAAAATATAGCTATGAATGTAGAGTGATCGGAATTAAGAGTTACAGCAAGTATTACATGTGAGGGGGAATAATATTAAAAAAAAAATAAATTGAGAAGACAGAAAAACCTTGAAAGTAGCAACATCAGAGCCCCCAGAGAAACGACAGACTAACTCAGACAAGCCTTACGACCGGCCAAGACAGTAAGGTCAGCAGGTTGCTTACTGAATATATATATTAGCTCAGTCCAGAAATGTTAATTATTCTTGTTCAGCACAACGGACTTCACATCAAAACTTCAACACATCTCAGAGCTGGAAAGATTCAACAAGATTTCTGAGCACAGTCAACATTAATCATTCAAAAGCTGGAGTGCCTAAATTAGTATGAAAGATACTGCAGTAAGCACAGCTTGGCCAAATAATAATTAAATGACTACTGAAAAGGTGTTTTTTTTTTAAAAAAAGGAAAAAAACCTGCACTGAACAACTGCTTAATTTAGAGAAGAGGAGGCAGGAACCAGCAGAAGTGCCTCTAGCAACTGGATCTTCTGCTGAACATTTCTATATTGGTAACAGGGTGAACTAAAAACTCTACTAGTTCTTTTCCCTTTTTAGGCCTTAGCCCTAGAAACGTTCGTAAACAGCACCAGATCTCTGCTTCTACACATCCAAGTCAAGGTTTCTGCAAAAATACTTCCAGGATCCTAACTCTGATTTCTCCATCTCTGCTGAAACTACAAGTGTTTTATAAAGCTGCTCATAAAACACAACCTGAAAGCACAGACCTTATTTCCTTAGTAAAAGCAACTGAAATGATGCTTCGTGCTTTAAATTAATTTAGTTGTTAGTTCCTTTCACCTGAGTCAAATACTCAGACCTCTCCTATATTATTCTCATTTCCTTCCCACTTTGAACCGACATCAGATAGTCCACATAAAACATTTTGCACAAAATTATAATGGTCAAAACCTTTAAGAAGGAAAAAGGAAAAAGCAGCTTTCTTATGTTTTTATCTATAAAGCCCCTGTCTTGTTCTTGATAGTACACTTATAAATAATTAAAATATATGAACAGCAATAAAAGCAAAATACTTTCCTTATTAGGCTTGAACTCAACTTTCTAAGTATATTATCACCATGATGAGCCTCTATTTATCTTGCCTGTGGTAGTACTTTATAATGATTATATAAAGAAGTCTATTTTAGGAAGGTTATATCTTTGATCTTTTTTTATATACATAGAAATCATTTGCAACTGACAGCTCCATTACACTTGCACATGATATTCTTCATGTGCAAATAAAACAGTCTATACAAACAACTTCAAGAATCATTTTGTTTCCTTTAGAAAAGTGCATTCCTGCTTCTCTCAGCACATATAAATTGAATCCATACTGTGAAAATCAAAGAGTGTATTGATTCTTAGGCAAGCATGTAGAATTCATCAGAGTTTGTTATTTTTATTTTTATTTTTTTTTAATCAACTGCCACGTAAACACATCTATTTATAAATCCTGCCTGCAAACAACGAGGCATTTGTAAGGCAGGTACAGTTTCTGTGAATTTTCCAGAAAGCAGAGAAAGTGAAAAAGATGAAGGAGACTTTTTTGGCTGGCCTTATGGAGCGAGAACACAGCCAAGTGCTTTGAAGCTCCGGGCTTAGTTCACAGTCCCGCTGAACCTGCCTTGCCTGCAATGCCACCTTTCCCACCATGTTCTCCATCCCCTCTCTCTGCAGCCTTGTCTTGCACACAGTCACTTTATTTTCCATGTATTGTCACATTCAGACAATTATTGACAGAATAAATTTCCACGTGCCTTTTCCTTAATGTCTTCAGTAAATGACTCAAATAGCTTATGTGTGACCTGTTTCTCTATACACTTCGCTTGACCATAGTTACAATGACAGTTCCTAGACCACAGGGAAAATCTACAGGGACAAAATTAAGCCTCCATCTTCCATCAAAATTGATCACTACACCTCCAAAGGAAGAAAGAGGACAAGATCACTGGGGAAAGGAGTGTTCCACAGGGCTGCCAGGACCAATGTACCAAAGAAGCAGTATCATCGGTGTCTAATCAACAAACTTCCATCAGTCTCCATGTGCCAAATAGGAAAAATAAGGTGAGGAAAAACAAGAAAGGGAAGGAAAAGGCATTTCAAAGTGAGAAAAACACATTTCTGAAAGTGAACTACCCACAGCATCAGCCAGCTAATGTTAGCTGAGGATGCTAATTTCTATTTCATGATTAACAAAGATAAACCCATATTGTGGTTTTTAAAACTTCATAACAGAGTCTATGCATTCCTTTGGTAAATGGATTGCCACGAGCTTTGATTCCTGAATGAGACAATTCTTATTGGTCTTGGAAGTGCTATGCTGTTTTATTTTTATTCATGCCATAGAAAAGACATCCTCTGATTTAAGTCAGATTTCATCGCTGCATAAAACATGGAGAATTGTTGTGTTAGGATGGCACAGGCTCGCGTACACTAGTTCCAGTTTGATCTTGATGATCTGCAAGCACTTTGCTGCTCTGCCCATGGCAGGGGGGTTGGAATTAGATGATCTTTAAGGTCCCTTCCAACCCTAACCATTCTGTGATTCTATGATTCTATGATTTGATGGACCACATTGATGAGATGGAACGAACACTGCAAAGACTTATTTATCTACAAAGAAGTACGTATCTGCCACGTGACTTTGTCCAATATAAACTCTAAACTCGAGAGATAGGGAAAATATGGTTCTGCTCCCCATTGGGGTGCACTCTCTCTGCTGGAGTGTGACTAAATTTACTCTGCTGGGAGACTAGATTTAATAAAGGTCTCCTTCCCAAGAATGTTATAAAGCTGCATTAACATCCTCAGGCAAAAGTCTCCACACAAATGAAAAGGAATATTGTTTCTCTTTTAGAGATGGGATAAAACCCCATAGCCAGCCACCTACATAATAGGTATTTCCACGCATCCTGATTGCTGAAAAACCAACATGTAGATCACCTCTAAGTTTAGAATAAAGTAGTATTAAAAGTTAAACACTTGAGCAAATTTAGGATTGCAATTGCCTTAGTTAAAGTGCAATACTGATTTATCACACAACTCTTACTAGAAATCTTCTGTCATCTTTCCAGAACAAATACACATGACCATACAGAAGGTTCAAGGTGTATAGTAAATAATATGGATTATATCGATTTTAGGGAAGAAATCCTTTCAAATATCTAACCCTCAACACCTCATTGAGAGAAAATCCATAACCAGTAGCTTGGAAAAAAACTAGAAAAAGAAATATAAAAAATCACTTCAGCACTCACCGTGCAAGCACAAGGAGTCAAATGAGTAGACTCAACCAAATCCTTTAAATTCATCTTCCTGTCTTGGATCCCTTTTCTCAACTATCAGAAAAACAGACACCTAAGCTCATTCACAGAAACTTTAGACAAAGTTCTGGTTACATTGCCAATATGGAACATGACACACCAACCCATTGCTGACACCCACCTACTACGAACACGAGTAAGTTTAAAAGAGGCTGAGCACTGGTATCTGCAGCAGCAAGGGCACATTACCAGCACTTGCTATACTGATTTCTGACTTTTGGTTTTACTAATAGGCTTAAATCTTTACCAATTTCACTTCTCTTTTTCAAAATATAAGTGTAAAACTGTATCAAATGTAGTGTAAAAACACAGTAATTCCCAGTTATCTTATTAAATCATTGGCAGTGTTGCAGTTAAATTTATTGGAGAGGTAGCTCTGCAATGTTACATATTACCATGTAATGGAAGGCCACCTTATCCAGAAAGGGAAAGTTCATTGACATGATATATTTATACTTTTTCTAATTCTCAATAAATATATTCCTATTTTAAATAAATATGAAAACTGTAGATTCCTTCATTATTTCCTCATCTCCACCAAGATCAACTTTTCTGTAAGAGAAGGTCATAGAGATTCACCAAAATCTTTCCAAATGGTTTAATGTCACAGTGGCAGCACAAACTAGCCATGAAACCACTTAAGCTGCCAGTACCCAAACCAGCACATAAAATGCAGGGAACTTAGGGGAATTACACCAGTACTTACATAAAAGCTTGGTACATATTCAAATTCCTAACAACGTCAGAAAACTTTACCACTGTCACCAAGTAGGAAACACTATATGCAGGGCCAGTGCTGAGGTGACACTTTACAGGCAAGTATAATCCATTTGAGTGACACCTTAATTAAATGGCTCTCAAATTGCTGGGGAATAGATGCATTTCTAAGATTCTTCACAATGGCTAAATAAAGTGGTGAATCTATGAAAATGACCTGTCTGAAGTTCCTGTAAGTCTTTGGACAGTTCCTGTAAGTCTTTCTGTTTACTATGATCTTTGATGCTCCACTGTTACGCTACACGCTTGGCAAACACGTGTGTGTAGGCAGGGGCATGGCATTGCTGGGATGCCGTCAGATGCTGTTCTCTGCAGAAAAGAAAAGGTGGTGAAAGGAGTGAAATCAATAAAAACATCAGAGCTGATTTCAAGCTGCTGCTGTGCAGCAGCTACGTCTGCATCTGGTCTCCGCGCTCTCCGATCCAGATGTGCACCTGATGTCTGGGCTTCCTGGCTTGACCCTGGAGCTGTCTCATGGCTATGGACTCACTGGCTGTGCCTCTGGACCCAATCCTGACTTGCCACCCAGCATCCCGGCTCAGCACTCCTGCGTGCCTTGCCGTCACTGTGGCTCCCTGTTCCTGGCGGAGCCACCGGCCCTCGCTGCACCCTTTGGCGTGTATCTGCTCTCACTCCTCGTCAAAAGGCCCCTGAAATTCTTACAAATCTTCCTGAAATATTGTGACTGAAAACAAAGTAAACTCAAGGAAGGCGTATCAGGATCGTGATGGGACACAGCAGTTACTGCCTTGTTACATGACTAAGAGCTGGCTCCTTCAGTTGGCTCCTTCAAAGTGATCTCATTTGAGTGAGACTAAAAACATCAGGAGGTAACATTAAACATTACCTGTGCCTGTTCTTGAACCAAAGAGTTAATAACTTGAATTTATTTCTGTTCTTACTAAGCACAATTGCTACTATGAGAACGAAAAGGTCCACGCTCTTGAATTTCCTCACATTTGTGCGAGAGGTGGATAACACCATTTCCCAAACCAGAGACATTTACAGTGACAGAACTCTGAGATCATACAAATTCGAACAGCTTTTACTGTAACAGGCTATCGTTTTGTTGTTTTAATTCTTCAGACAAATTTAGAAGTCAAGTAAGTTCCGCCTGTCAAGACTTGTATAATTTTTTTGGCTGCCAACATTGTTATCTGTCCTGGCCCAACTAGCTTTCCAGGAAAAAAGAAAGGAATGTACAATGGGGACATCTCTCCCATAAGAACCAAATGGGTAGAAATATTAAACCTTGAAGGTTTTGAGAAGGAGCACCAACATGGGCATGTATTACCAACATATCAGTGTGCCAAAAGCAAGGCTAATCCACAGAGCACAAGACCTTTTTATTTTACACGCAGTACCCAGCAACAAAGAAGTAGATCCCCCTTTAAACTTGAAGTCCAAAGTGGATTTTGAGTTCCAAAGAGCTTCTGGACAGTGGGACAACATGGTGCTGACTGTGATTCCAGATCCTCCAGTCTATTTTTGTTTCTAGTGCAAATGTTTAACCTTTTCCTTTGACCCAAGTGGCAGTAGATAGATAGCCCTTGCCCAGACAAACATTAGTCTAGATACAGAACATGGAAAACACAGACACATCTCTGAGACGAGATAACATTAAATCCCTAAATTTCTTTGAAAACTAGATTCCCTATTCAAAGGATAATTCGTAAATGCCTTAAAGAATAACGATTCAATGCCACGCACATGGAATTAACAGCACAGCTCAATTCTTGCTCGTTTCTGGCAATTTCATGGTGAACAGAGACTAAATGTCTTCCTAAACTAAAGAGAGGATTAAAAGTAGTATGTAGCTTTAAGTGGGTTAATATTTATGTTAGACCAATGCAGCAACTCTAAATACACAGAGAAATGTAACTCAAGCTTTGGAGAAAACTGCAATTAAAAAATGAATTAAAATCAAATTAATCTTTGCCCTGTCCCTGTGTAACACTTAAATTGCAATTACGAAGTCTGTAACAGGAAAAACTTAAATAAAGAATAAATTACACATACAGCTGAACAAAGGCAGCGAAAGCTAAAGGAGAAATGCAGCAACTCAACAATAAAAGTGCTTTGCTTGAGGTCAAAGCTTATTATTTGCACTAGAACTATTTGGACTCATCTGCATACTTGAAGATAACAATTTTACAGCAAACTTGTGAAGTTTTGAATGAAGTAGACTGACATTTGGGAAAGGATATTTCCATAAACAAATGTTGACATGTGACAGATGGATACAAGGGCTATTTGAGGACTACTGTATGTATTCATGTTATTCATACCATATATCTCTTTGCAGGCTTCCTAGCAACAGAATTTCTAACTAAATCCATAAGAAGCCACATGGTCTCTGAGGGACTCATGGCCCTCCCCCAAAAAAAGCATTTGGGGGAGGAATTCAAGAAAATTATTCAAGAAAAGTATTTTAAAAAGTGCTCCTCCTGACTAGTAGAGGAAGTACACAAGTGATCTGAACTGGTTCAGTTGAAAATTTTTTAAACATATTTTCCAGACAAGATTTGTTCCAATTTTGTAGCATTTTGTTTTGTTAAAGTTGAGCCCTGAAAACATTGTCATTACCTGTGAGAGGACAAAACCACACATGCTGAAGGTGTGATTCCTCAAAGGTGTTACTGGGAAAATTCAGGATCTTTAGGCATGAGCCAGGTGAACTACCCTTCACTGGCCTCAGGCAGTAACGGTGAAAGGGGCAAGCAACATTAGGTGCAAGACCCCTTGGTGGGGTCTATTTCAGCTTCCTAATTTCCTGTATCTGCCCGCAATGCTGGAGATGTTGTCTGTGACCAGTGGCTTAGACATCACAAGGTTCAAGACTTGAGAGCTACATGGAGCAGCCCTGGAGGACAGGGTGAGGGGGAATGCCCAGGGAGTTACTTTGGAGCAGTGACACTAAATCTGAACTCATCAAATCATGCAAGGTCTTCAAGGCATTAGACAATGCATTCCCTCAAATAACAAATATATATGCTCTGCAACTGAAAAAGGAAAAATGCTGTAGAAAAATCACTGGAGGATGACAATAACTTCCTTCATTTGCCAAAGGAACAGTAAAAAAGAAAAAGCCAAACCATTCTGCTACAATTTGGTATTTCTGGGATTTTTTTCTAGATTTCAAAGTGAAAGACATTAGAATTGCACTGGAGATGGTCCTAGTAATCTTTCACCCTGATTCCTTCTCACATCTTTAGCACACTGCAGCAGATGCACCACTTGAAGCCACGAACTCAACACAGAAAGAAGATCTGAGCGTATCCAGGACAATGAAAACGAGATAGGGGAAAAGAGGATTATTGTTAAATGCATTTAGATTTGTAGCAATGAATATACTGGGTTGTTGCCTTGGTGTTTATTTATTAATTTATTTCTATTTTTTCTTTTTTTTCCTTGAAACCAAGAAGGTTTCTATGGTTCCTCAACACACACAGCTGAAATAAGTAGATTCTGGGTATGAAACACATGTAAGTTAAAACCATGATCTGCCGTTCACTCACTAACAGAGAGACAGTCAACTTCCCAAAGATCAAAGCATGCATTTTATGCCACAGAGTGTGAATTTATAAGCAATTATTCTTCATTCACAGACATGTCATGAGGATGTCTTAATGGCTTAACCATGCATTGGATATGTGAAAATGCCTAAGTGCCAAATACTGCTATTACCACAGTGTGTACTTCCTTAAAAATCCTGAAGACACAGAGATGTTCCTCATAACCTCCCTACATGTATTTCAGTCACCAGACCTTGTAAACCACATGCATGTGCAGTCCTCTAGCAATATTGCTCAAACAGTGGGCAATTCCTAACTGGCATCTCTTGACCCTCTATTTTAACAAAGATACTGCATTATAAAGCTCAAACGCCTTGATTTTGACTGTCCAGTCTGCATGGAAAATTTCCTATTTGCCAATCAGCAATTAGCCTGAAGATCAAAATGTTCAAATAGCTAATTCATGCTGTACTTATTCTCATTTCCAATCTGGACATCCTTTCTACAGTGCTGGGACAACACTAGGATGAACCCAGTGACAGTTCCAAAGGCCTTCGCACGTTCCTGTTACATTAATAGATTTAGCAGGAATTCACAGGCTGTTAAGTTTATCTCAGAAGATACAGAGATCAAAGAGATTTTTTTTTCTTCTAATCAAAACAACTAATACAGAAAATCTTCCGCTAAAACCTATATTGCACTCATACAATCTAGGAAAACCAGATTTCTGCTCGGTAGACTGTAGTCTTTTCAAGCATCATCAGCAAAAAGTTGAAATACAAACGACTGGAGGCAGCGTGGACACAGACAGAAGTGGCAGAGCAGCACGGCTTTCCCTTGGAGCAGGCACCTACCTAAGTTCTGCTGTAACCTCGAACACCCAATTTACTCACATTAGAGCCAGCTCGGTTTTTATGCTCTGGTTTCAGTAATTCACACACTGTTTGAGGTATATTATTGGGCATGTTTTCACTTTGTTTTTTTTTGCCATGGATCTGGCTGTCTTCCTTTATTACCATAGGGTTTTTGGCCATATATTCATTCTGATATGGATCGTAATTTTTAAGTAGAGAATCTATTACTCTGTAGTTTGTCGAGATATTTCTTAACCCCTGTCACAAGGAAACTGTAAGTTTTGATATTCACAAGATGCAAAAACCCTCACAAACTTCTGGAATAATTTACAGGATTTATGCCACTTTATGCTTTTTAATCACAATGCCAATGACGGACGCATTCATCTCCTGAATGCTGACTGAGCTCATGACACAGCGGTATTTCATCTTAGACTTCTAACGTCATAACATTTCCAAAGTTAAAGACATCTATCCATCTCTGGTCAATCACCTAGTAGACACCCCTAGCTATGTCAAGTAAGTCTCTCTGCAGTAATGTTTAACTTTTCCTTGATTCTTATTATATAAAAAAAAACTTTTAGTGAAGATGTATTTGGCTACTGTACCATCGGGAAAGGAAAGCAATAAGGAATGGTGCGTTCTTGACTGCTGCATACCTTCAGGGATCAGGTTAATAAGAACAACGAATTAAATGGAACAAAGAAATGAAAATCCATCTGCTGTTGGGAAAACCAAGCCTCATCGCCCTGAATCCCTCAAAAGAAACTGTACAAATTTGTTTTCAGAATTAACATCAAAGGTTATGGGGAAAAGACACATATGAAATCAAAATATGTCCATATCACTGACTTCACCATGGTGTTTACCTTGTAAACTTCCTGGGGAAAAGAGCTGTGATTTCTTTTGCAGAACAGTAGGGCATATAGCAGGCTCAAAACCTCAGTATGTCCCCAAGGAGAACTTCAAAGACATTAAATCAAATTGTACATTGTTTTAGTTTTGATTGCTTAAAGGAAAACATATGAAATAAAATTGATTTAATGTACTACTAATATGAGCTGTGATTATCTGGATGGTTAAATTCAGTTTACCAGCAAACATGCCTGAAAAACTATTCGAATTTACTCACCTCTGTTCATCACAATATTCTTAACCAAAATGTCAGTAATTTGATTTTGCTGATGAGGAAACCAAGGCACAGTTCGATGGCTTGTTCAAGGCCTGAAAAGACATCACTGACAAGTTCCTATTTACATCTCCTATCACTGAATAATCAGTCTCCTCAGTACAGAGCTCAGTAAAGTGCTTCCATCTCAGATTTTTTTTAATCTCTTTCTCCTTTGAAATATCAGAAATGGAGACTTTTCTTTTTGTTTTTGTGCTCCAGACCAGCAATTTTATTCTTCCTCCCTCTGAGAGAAAAATCCTAATTATACCGTATTCCCGACATCACACATAAAACTGCATCTTCTTACTGCATTCCTTTATTAGCTTCCTTTAAGCTGAACTTACAGTTTACAGCCTGGCTGCAAAAAAATGTAACTGGAATAATTTCTTCCTAAGGTGACAATTAGAAAAGAAAAAAGGATTACAGAGGAACCACACAGACTTTTAATTGACTATCATGACAATTATATTATCCCAGGGATATTCATTTAAAGAAAGGGCACTTGCAACAAGACATTAAACAACTATACTTTCCAGGTCTTGGATATCTTTTATTAGAGGTTCTCAGTGCATCTACAGTCATTCATTAATTAAACTGTAAGAACTCCCAGTGTCATCAGGCAATTACTGCTTATCTCCCCTTAGTAAATCCCAACTCAGGGCCAGGGACAGATGATTTTTAGATAGGTTTTAGATCTGTTCTTCCCAACTGGCATTACTTTTACACACAAATTAGGTTTCCTAGGTGGGTGTTTGAGATACTTAGGAGTTGTAAGTGAAGCAGACAGAGATGTGAAGCACGAGCAAATCATGTGAACGGCCGAGGCTACTCAGAGCCAAAGGCACTGTGGAAAAGTGAACCAAAGGAGTCCTGAGACAAATTCTAATCCTCCTCACCTCACAAAATGCACAACAGCCCCATGTTCCAGATTCCCTTCACAAGGAAAGTTGCAATAATGGTTGAAATTCATAATTTCATTCATTTACACCACAGATTACATTTTTATGTGCATTTTTTGGCTAACATGAATAATGCTTTCTTTAAGCAGTTGTTTATGACTATCATCCTTTTATTGCCTTAGATGCAAACCTGTCATAATATCTTCTAGTAGCTTTAATGTTGTACCCATCTCTCAGGTAAGATCAGAATGGACTTCTGACACCAATGATACAAAGTCCTGCCTCCTTCAAGCAAACTGAGGACTTGAATTCTTCTCCTGTCTGTTACCATTCAACTTTGCAAAGTATTTTAGATGCAGTTTATATACTGGACTCTGCATAAAATAAGCAAGGTTATTAGAACTAAAGATGTAGAATTTCTTATTCATTTTATTTTAAATGTCCAGGAATTCTGAAGTCATCATAAAAGTCCTGTGGTTTAAATAAGAACATATTTATTATTTCAGTTTAACTTCAGTTAGACCTTTGCCACAAATCAGAAGTAAAAAGAGACAGAGGAGACTGCCTTCTTCTGCAAAGTAGCTGCTTTAAACTCATCCCGAATGAAGAGAAATATTTCTTTGGGGCAGATAAGTAATATAAAGGCATTATAGAGAAGTTCCAGGACACAAGGGGTTGTATATAATGTAATAGCCTTTTCAATTCAGGAAGCTGAGATTCGTATCTACATGGGACAGAAGCAAAATTAATTTGATGGCCTCAGCATAGACCTAATGGATCTAATTAACATTCCAAACCTCTTTTAGAAACAGTACTTGAGTAATTTCTTAAATGAGAATCAAAACGAAATAACACTGTAAAGCCTGAGGTGACAAAGCTCAAAGGGAACAGACGTTTTGGTGCATGATTATGTTTTCTATAGTAGAGGGAACAGGAATGCATATTGATGAGAATGAAGAGTTGGTAGAGAGAAGTAATAGAAGACATGACCTCTTCTTACAAACTTTACCTCATCTATATCCTTAGACTACCTAACTATCATGGCTACAACAAGGTTACTATGAACAGTTCTTTGTCATGTGAGTAAATGCAGTCAAATAATGGAGATTTTTCAATCAAACCTGGCTATGGAATTTAGGAGTCAACAACTTTTCATAGCTGTTGCCTTTGAAAACTTGTAAAATGTTGCTTAAGTCTACTTTTGCAAACAATCTTGCACGACTGGCAGTTCTTCATGAAGCTGCCTACAAACAGAAACTCATCAAAAGTTGAAAAGAGTCAGGCCACCCCTTACGTACTGCTGTTGTATTCTTTGCTCCAACTTTTCACCTCCTACTTTTAGAAAACGATGAAGCTAGAGAAACTCAAGTTTTGTTTCATCTTAAGTGCTTTGAAAGATACTGTGGATGAAGATGTTTTACAAGAATTAAGCAATGCATGACTGGAAACCAAGTACCATCAGTATCATCCAACAGCAGGCTTCAGAAAAGATCTAAAGTTGTTGGTACAACTATAATACCTCAGTCTCCAGTGCTATGAGGAAACCAGTAGTAAGGTGGCTTCAGAAAAACCCACTGCTCTCAAGGGTTATGGCTGGACATCCATGTCCCTCAGGTGTCAGTTCTTTGGCTGCTTCTTAGAATGACAGCTTTTCATGTCGAGATTTGGTTGCCTCAGAGGGCTGGAGCACCTCTCCTATGAAGACAGGCTGAGAGAGTTGGGGCTGTTCAGCCTGGAGAAGAGAAGGCTCTGGGGAGACCTTCCAGCAGCTTTCCAGTACCCAAATGAGGCCTACAAGAAAGCTGGAGAGGGACTTTTGACAATGGCATGGAGTGATAGGACAAGAGGGAATGGCTTTAAACTGAAAGAGGGGAGATTTCAATTAGATTTAAGGATTCTTCACTCTGAGGGCGGTGAGGCACTGGAATAGGTTGCCCAGAGAAGTCATGGATGCCTCATCCCTGGAAGTGTTCAAGGCCAGGTTAGATGAGGCTTTGGACAACCTGATGTAGTGGAGGGTTTCCCTGCCCATGGCAGGGGGGTCGGAACTGGATGATCTTTAAGGTCCCTTCCAACCTAAACCGTTCTATGATTTTATAATTTATCTCCAATGCCCAGGCATTGAAGCTGAACTTCGGCACATTTTAGCAGCTTATCTCTCCCGTCTGTTACAGTTCAGTGTTATTTTTCTAGAAAGATTTAGTTTTCTGTTACAATTATGGGCCATAAAAAAAAAAAAAAAAAAGTGCTCAAAATTAGGTACATACGTTTTTCTTTTAGCAGCATTAGGACAACTAGCATGTCACAGCCTACACTGTCTGCAAAGCAAGACTAGGTTAGCATACAGCTAAATCACCAACAACAGAGCTGAAATACGAAACAATCTGATTCACCAGCATTCAGTTAAGTCATTTACAGATAAATCGCATCACCTTGTCTCAGAGAGCACCAGACTGGTCAACACAGTGACGTCTTAGGAAAGGCAGTTCCTTCTTGCTGTTTCAATTTCTTTTCTACAAAATGGTGTTAATGCCACGTGCCTCCTTATGGGGCCCTTTGAGTGGTACAGATAAAGAAAAAAACTGTAAAACGTGTTACTACTCTCAGCATGAGTTACACATTTTTAATCAAAGGAAAATATTAAATTGGGGAGATCATTTCCCTTGTTTTAGGCTAAGGGAAATCATGGTCAGAGTGTAAGTGAGACAGACTTAATGAAAATGAAGTTTCTTAGAAAAAAACAAATCTAAACAAATCCTATGTTAATTATCACTCTCCTCATAGTTTTAAAAAAGGACATTTGAGAAATTTCACTTGTGTAACTTTGATGCCAAGCAATCAGCTATGCAATAAACAGATAAAAAGTGATACCTTAGCAGAGCCCAAGTGAACCAGCGAGGTGATCTTGTTTTACATTTAAGCCTTAAGTAGCCACATGGCACATGCATAGGACAAGGCCTCCATTCCCTCTTTCCATGCAGAATGGAATTGCCTCATATCAGCAGGAATGGAGATTTCTCCATCCTTTAAAAACACTTCATTTCTTGCCTCTTCATTCTGTAGAAGGATGCTATAAACTCCAACAGAAACACAACAATCTTTGTTGTGGCAAACTAAACAGCAGGGAGTTTCCTAGTTTTTCACATTCAATAGCAACAAATTTATTTCGGTCTAGCAGACCAAAGACACACTCCTGCTAAAGTGACACTCACTCAGTGAATTACCAAAACCATTTTCAACACTGTTGACTCCTATTTTAAGTTCCATTGCATTGAACTGCATTATTTGGGGAAACAGCCTACAAAAAGCACGATAACAAGCTAGTCTCTAGGGCACCAACAAATGCCTTTTCATAGACCTCTCTACTGACTAGTGTGGGAACACATGTGAAGGCAGCATGAGAATTCATTGTGTTACAGAGGCTTGCTGTGATGCAGACATCTGAGCTACTTGAAAGTCCCAGCAAGTCTTTGTCTGAGAAAACAAGTAAATAGCTCTTTTTATTTGGCCTTTATTGGAATAATTGATGTTGCTATAGAGAGCACAGTCATAAATTTGATCATCATTCTCTCAAAAACCCCAAAATAATCCCTCTAAAGAATAGTCTGAAAGCAAGTACAATAATTTAGCAGATAGATTTAAAGCAATCATAACTGCAGAGCAAATTCACCTTGTAAATCAAGAACCCACATATCTAAATCTATACATTTAAATGGGAACACAATGTTACCTTTGCTCAAAGGCAGTTCCAAATATCAGGTGAAAGCAGAGTTTTCAGATGTCAAACACTTCAAACGTTGACTTTTGACAGTTTGTACTTACATAGCAGAAAATCACCCAAAGAACTGAGGTTCCAATTAGACCTCAAGCTTCTTTATCTGAGAATTTGGTGGCCAAAAAACTTTCCACTATGGACAGAGTAATAGAAGGATTTTGGGGTAGGTTTCTTCCTACCCAAAATAACTTTCAGGAGATTTTTGCACAACTGTCTTATTATCCATTATCTTCTTATTTTGAGCACATATGCTAGTGACTCCATGGAGAAGAGTTGGATAAGCACCCTCATATACACTTCTTGCCCTTATTCACTTAGCTCTGTCTTGGGTGGTCTCTCAAAGGTGGACTAAGTTCACCTTTGCTTGCTGCTCTCTCAAAGGTGGACTAAGTTCACAACTCAGACAAAGGCAGGTTGCTCAAGGCAGTCTCCACTGGAGACACCAGCCACTAGGCTGCTTAACTCTTTTCTCCTCCTGATAGCAATTCAGTTCAAAAAATTTAAAAGGCACTCCAGGCTGCAAGGTAGATTTGAACCTATCATTATCCAGACAAAAACACCTCAACTGGAGTTTTCAGCTGGTTACTTAAAATCTCATCTGTCAAGATGGGAAAATGTAACAATCTTCTCCTCAGAAGCCCAAAATTTCACTTCTTTTTAAATCCTCTGTCTAAAGAAATCTAGATTCAGTACATGAATAGAGATTGCTGTTGTCAAAGCTTTCTCTTACCATCAAAATGACATGTACATTAGTCACTGGAGGAATCTAGAAGGCTCAAAATATTGGACAGGTTTGGTAAGCAATACTGAGTTTGTGATACATATTTTCATCCTTTTTTGGATTCCTTACCAAGGTCTGTAACCTTCAGTTGCTGCCAGGGAAGACCCAGATCCACTACATTCCAGTGTCTTAGAGTAGAAGGAATTGTTCTTGCTTCCTCCTGCCCGCTGTGACAGGAGCAGCTAACAGCCATAAGTTTAGACCACACATGTTAAGGGCATTGTGCTTCTTTAAAGCATCATAAGGATACGAGGCATTGGCAGAAGCTATTCATATGGATCAGTAATGCAATTTCATGGTAGTTTATGTTTGTGGAAATCACTACGTTGAATTGCACACAAGACTCATTTAGTCAAACACTTCCTCTGCATTAGATACTTCAGAAGGAAGTCAAATAGCTTCAACTTCTGCTACTGTGGAGGGAGCAAATAATGAGCAACACCCCCTTTTTATTCTTCTGCCTTGGTCCCAAGAAACCTGGCGTTTAACAAAACTTGGATTTTCCAACAGAGGGCTCGAAAATGGTACTAAACCTTTTGAAAGCTTCTTCACAAAACATCTATGAAACATAAGGCCAATAGCAATTTTCCGTATCTTCTAATTTTCCAAAAGCTTCTCAGTTTTCTGAAATGCCACTCAGGCTCGCATCAAGTGTTTTAATGAACGTTTCTCTGCACCAAACCAACCCCTCCCAGCCAGCAGAAAGAAGCTGGCCATCACCTCCTCAGCTTGCCAGTGGCACAAAGCGGGATTTTTAAGGTTCTGTAGACATTACTTTTACTAGATCAGACAAGAAGGAATAATTTCTCCCTGGGTAAGCCAATGGGAATTGCGTGTCAGCGCTTTATGAGGAATCAAATTCCCTGCATTTACTACACATCACTTTATATCCTAAGGATTCCTACATGAAACAGTCAGTTGTTCCTCAGGCAAGGTCTCCATTTACTCTCGCCTGAGGTAGACTCTGAGTCAGACGTTCAGAGCTGGGCTCCTGGGTGCTTAGTGACACACAGGACGAAAGCTTCTCCCAACCACAATGTCACATGCTGATGAAGGGCAGATCCCTTTAACTTCAACAGGAACATGACTTCTGCCCTTTAAAAGCAAAACACATAAGTATTGGAGGGAGTTTTTTAATTGGCAACTTCCTCTGAAGTGAAGCCCAGTCTTTTAGTAAAGTATTCTTGGTAAAAACCCTCTAATCTCTTTACCCTTATAGGGTATAAAATCAAGTTTGCAGCTCTAGTCTGGCCTGCTTCCAAAACTGGAACATCTGCAAACTTTAAATCCTTTTTTACTATAAACTCAAAACAGGCTTTCCCAGGAAAGAATTTGCATGTATTCTGGAAGTCACACAATACCAAAAAATTAAAAACCTAAAGTATTACTAATATCCTTCCCTGAGACTAGACTGTTTTGTAAAAATGTGAACAAAAATAAGAGTAATAGCCAAGAAATTACAATTCTGCTTCACATATGGGATGTTGATTTGTAAACAAGGACCTGTGACTTTAACAGATGATTCAAAAACCAGGAAAAAAACAAAACAATAACTGTATTTCCTGAGGAACCCCCCCAAAGCTAAGACATTTATAACTTCTGCACATTAATGAAACAAGCAACACGGATATCATCTGTTTTTCAAGATGTCAGAAAGAAAACAACAACAATCTCAACTGCATTGAGCTTTCTCTACTCTAACCAACGAGCATGTTATATATCTTCTCACTTCACAGTTAACCCTTGACAGGGAACACTGTGCATATTCATAGGTCCCAAAGCATCTTCAAACAGGATAATCTGGTTACCATATCACTTCAATTGATAGTTCATTTCTGGGACTCTGCTGAAGAATTTCAACAGGCCAGCAGCCCATAATACCAGAAAGTGCCTCCTTTCCCTTCTTTCTGTCACAGTACTTGTTGAAATAGACACTTAGCCCCAAACCAGGAAGAGTTATTCTAGTAGTAGCAACACTGTCCTCAATTTTAATCACGTGATGTGCACCTTGAGACTGTGTTGAAGGGCATTTAACATGCACTAATGATGACCACCACTACTTAAAATCTTTCAGTATTTTAAGTCATCAAACTATATGTGAAGCACAGGAGTGCAGCATCACTTTCTCTGGTCTACAGACATAAAGCAAGGTACATACCATTAAGTGACTGTTCCAACTCAAAGTAAATAAATGGCAGAGACCCAAATCGACCTAAGAGTATTCTTAAAAGAATATGTTCAGTGCATTGCTTTCCAGTAAAGTCCAAAGTAAAATAATAATAAAAGGACCTTTTAAATTTATTTTTTTTTTTTTCACATTGCCAGGCTCAAAGTACCTCAAGGGGAGGAAAGATGACCCTTTCTTTTACAGACATGGAAAGTTGTGTTCGTCCAGTAGGGTAGAGAAACACTTGGAAAACAAGGCCTCCTCAGTCTTAGTCTAGCACACTATCCACTGTAATGTGCCCCAATACTAAGGATTGTAAAGACATAAACCATTGGGGGTCAAAGCTAAAACATGCTGAGGATCATCAGTTAATCTGAATCAATGAAGACTGCTGAATCAAAGGACATACACCAATTTCCTTCAAGTAAGGAGCTTTACATCATGCTCTGATATTTATACCCATTAAAGGCAAGATTGAAGAGTGAGGGAGAATGATGGCTTTAGGGAAAAGTGAGCATCTACACTTTTTCACACATCTGTTAATGGTGAAATACTTTGGACTGTGTGCATGAAGTGTACATAAAGAACGTCCAAGGGCTGAGAAAGAGGGTTACCTGGCACAGAAAGACACTTCTGATATCAGCAACTATGAGCTTATTTTAAACTTTGACTAGAAAAAATCCTCAAGAGAACCTTAAATATAATATGGTGGGAGGTGTTCATAATTTTTGAGCAATTATTCCCCATTGGCTTCCACCACAGAAAGGAAAGCGTGGCAACTGAAAACAAAGCATGCACACCTGCCTTTGGTGTAGTCCCGTGGCATTAAGACAGACATTATACTCAAACTTCAGTGTCACTTACTTTCTGTAAGTTATAATTACCACCATTGCTTTAATTACTACATTTTGCAGATGACCCATACAATAACCATTCAAAAAAGTCATTAAAGCTAATGAAAAATTCAATTCCAAAGACTTCACTGGATTGGCTTCTAAATTCAGCCTTTAGAGTCTTGGAATAAAACACTTTGACAGTTTACATCGTTAAATAATTGAATGTCATATAAATGTCCTCTTTTAGTCATCATTCATTTAATTACCTCCACCGTTGAAATAATGCAATAAACCCATGCTGATCAGTATGACTTAGCACTTAGGAGCACAAATCTAAGAATACAAAAACAGTTATAGCATTTTTCCTTCAAAAAAAATCAATTTCAACTTCAGTGTATCTTATAGTATCCTTAATTATTAGCCCCTACTGTTGGGTTCACTATCTGGACTATATAAATATTACACATAAAAATGAGATTTCCAAGAGGGTAATAACTGCTAAAATCAATTAGAGATTGAAAAAGAGAAGCAGATGTTAAAAAACAGGTCTAATATTTCTTTCTTTTCTCTGTATCTCTATGAAGAGATTATTTTCCTTTCCCTAGTAAGTCTGGAAGCCAGTCACCATTTGCCAACCTTTCGTCTCTGGAGTGTAGTTGGGATTTCTTGTTTAACACTCCATGGTAGCAAGCTGATCACGGTTAGCCCAGATGTGAGATCTGAAGGTAGAAATACTGCTATAGTTTTTTCAAAGTGTACATTTCATAAAAGTCAATATTGGAGTTTGTAACATAGTGGTACGTGAGATATTCTTAGAACGGACGGCATGATGTACAGAAAACACAGGATTTCATGTAGCACTGACTAGTAAAGATTATTAAATATGTACTTTATTATGATTCATTAGTCAGTAATGATTTTCACATTTAATAGAACTTTAAATAGCAGTATTAATGCATATACCAAAACATTTTAAACTACATTCACAGATACATGCAAATATGAATATATTTATACTTGTGTGTCACTGCTACAGGTCTCTGTTTGGAAAATATAGATCCCATATGTGAGACAGAAGCACTGTTTCTGAAGGCTGCAAAGTCACTTTTGTTGACATGAAAAACTATCATCATGTACACCGATGTCTACCAAGAAGAATCCTCAAGCTCTTTATATCCAAAAGGGACATTTCTGCTTCTGATTGGTTGTCCACTTGTAACAAAAGAAAACCATTTCCTTTTAAATATTTAACATTCCAACTTTATTCAACCTAATCTCTGGATTGTTTTCAGCAACTAACACAAATTAAATGCAGAGTAACAACAAAGTTTTAAGGAAAGCAGGTTCACTGGTAGCACGGAATCAATAACCAACTGAGAGTCTGAATTCTTATTATGTTCTTCCAATACTGTATTAGTTCCAATGAGGCATGAGTGAAAAAAATTTCAAGGAATCCTGCATCCTTCTTTTTGATCACTGCAGACTTGTATAGGAGATCTCAATTTAGAGATAAAGCAAAATAGAATGAATAAATCAAATCTGTATTTACAAAAGGTCTTGACATATAAAAGAGACAATTCTTGCCATCAATAAGCATTGGCTTTTTTAACCTCCTCCTGAAAGCTCAGCCTGTGGCATTAGGCTTGCATTGAAAAAAAAATGCAAACTGTAGCATGCTTATTTTCAACCTAAGTCATGCAGTGGGATGAATCATGTGCCTGAGAGTGGAGCAGAAAACCTTGTCACTTTGAAAAATGATTACCCACGTATGTTGGCTACGATCATTTCATACCAAGAATATTACTGAGTAATGAAAAGGAGAACAAGAACACACACTTCAGCCCTCTAACCGAACTTCTCACGATGTAGGCAGTGATTGTTCCAGTCAATTTGCCTATTACACGTAAAAGAATTAGGGCATTAGAAGTACCAGCAAAACATTTAAGTTCAGGGAGTAATCACATCCCTGAGGAAACCTGACACCAGCTCAAACAAATATTCTCATCCACAGATCACCCTGTCACTTCCACAGGTTGTGTGATCTCCAGCACGTCCATCCATGTTAGCCGTAACTCAGACAGAAAGAGGTCTTCTCAGAACTTGCCACCAGATTCCTCCAATTTATCTGTGTTCAGATGGGAATAATTTTGGAAAAAATCAGTGCTGAGCAATGGTAAATCCAACACCCTTCGTGTGAGTGCTCCTGTGATTAGTGAGTTATTCTCCCTAATCAGAAGAGCTAGTCGGTTCAAGCCTAAATGTATCTAGCTTCAGTCTCCAGCTGCTAGAACTTTCTTTGCCATCATCAGTTTTCCTTTCCATCATCAGTTTTCTGTTCCTCAAAAAGATACTCATAGAATGTAATCAACATCTCATAACCTTGTCTTCTTAACGCTAAATACTCTGAGCTCCCTCCTAATCCATTTAACATATTTTTCTAGTCATCTGAGCATTTCTGAATCTCATTCATTTTTTCTAAATTACAGCTATTTTTCTTTATAACAGCAGCATTGGTGTAACCACGATGGTCTAAAGATATATCAAAGTCTGTTCGTATGTTGGGAATCTATATAGCTTTAACATAACATTTTAAAATCTTTATTATAAAAGTACTACATTATAAAAAAAGGAAACAAAAAATAACTTGTAACTGAATATGTGTAAAGAGTATACATTATATATATATATTTGAATTATCATATTCAGATTTTACCAAGATTTCCATACTGCTGTTACATAAGATAACTGGAAAATGACTGAATTTAATGCTCTGTACATGATGTGCGCTGCCTTTGAACAATGAAATTTTTGCTAGTTAGTGTTTTCCCAAAGGCTTCTTTGTAGTAAACACGGGCCAACTCAGAGAAGAGGAGATATGAAAGACCACAGCAATTTTAGTATTGCTGCCATCTAAACAACTAGACAGAAGAACTAAAATACAATTTAGCTTATTATAAAATGTAATTATCTTTGAGAGAAGTAAACCAGCATTAATTCTTCTAAGTGCTCAAATAAACATAAAAAGGTTTCTCAGACATTCTCTAAGTAGGCAAGTAAAAGAGAAAACTGGAATATTAAAATGAATGAGGAGAGCATCACAAATCAGGCAAACAAAAATGTGAAAGTTTCTTCAGGGAAACATTAACAATCTTCATCTCATAAGCTGTATTAGTGATGTTCTTATCTTTGTGATTAATATCACCTTGGATGTTACCAGTGCTCAACTTTGCTTCTACATGAAATATATCAAGCTTAATTGATGCATTTCATCTTCCCTGATGTTACTGAAAATGGAGTCAGTAACTCACTGGTTCAAGAAGCATGAACTCGTGAAGTTCATACACAGCGCAATGATGCAAGTAGGCATGGAGCACATCATGAAGGATGGGCATAGACAACCTCAGCCTCACAATCTGAAAATCCAGACAGCAGGGTAGACCTCTAATCCAAATCAGCAAGTCTTCCTCAGCATGTAAACATTTAAGAAAGAAATAAAAATGTCCACAGTCTACTATATTATTCCTTTTCTGGGCCAGCAAGGGATAGATGATAAAAAGGTACACATCAAACACATACATCTGATGTATACGTGTGCCATGACATTTGGGTGTAGACAGCCTACAAAACCTGCATTTTTCCTTAATGTGAATTTCTTTTAAATCTAAAACATTTCTGACATCAAGGTATTTGTCCTGTCTTAATAGTAGTTTCAGCTGATGAACTTATTTCATGACATGGCTACAACGGTAGAGTGGGACCTAATTTTAACCTTGTAAGTTTACATGTTGTAGGAGCAATGTAAATCAAGTAACCCTAGTTTTCAGTGTTATAAGTAGCTCTAAGTTCACTGATACCAGAAAAATGCTTCAGATAATCAACAAGCCAAGCAAAAATATTTCTGTTTTATAGAGTTAGCAATGCAGTTGCTTCCAGATTTGAAAATGAGCATTTGGGTGCAGTGAAATGAAAGAGGCAATTGGAAACCAATTATCTGAACTGAAAATGGAAATGGTTTCAGCTCCAGATCTGAATTCTGCACCAAGACTTGCATCAGCGTTCTTATTTTATCTTCTGCTTTGAAAGGGGCTTCATATGATGAAGAACTGCAAACACTCCCTGGTTTGGTGGAATTTGAGTATTTTGCTATTTATCAACAATGGCAGCAATAAAACCACCACTCATGTTCTGATTTATTTGCATTCCTCAGTTTATAGACGTTCAGGCAGACAGTTCTTTTGTCTATTTAGAGATTGAGAATTCAGACCCAGAGTTACAGCCTAATGCTGCTCCTCCACGCTGTCAAGTTCTGTGCAGACTGAAGAGGTTAATTCACCAACGGGCTCTACCACACCTAAGGCAGTCAGTGTAATGACAATATAGAGAGCCTTCCTTTCCTTCCCACCTCCCTGGAATGGGTATTTGGAAAGGGGATGTTTTGGGATGGGAATGGAAGTGGTTATTTCCCACAGGTTGGGCCTCACACGCTGTGTTAAGTTGCAGCACATGAAATACATGGGTTTTTGGAAGTTGTAGATATCCGTTAATAAGACTGTGGCAATGTGGTCTGCTTGTTCTCACTTAATAAACAAACTTTACTGAACGAGCTTGCTATCACATACCAAAAATAAATAGCACAATCATGAAGAAAAGCCATTCTGCAGCTTAATGGTATGCTGCTCAGTAGCCTCTCATCAAATTACGGTAGTTAAAAGCTCTCCTATTCATCTCTCCATAGATAAAATACATGTGAGGGGATAAGTAGTAAGGAGAACAGGATTTACTAGAAATTAGTTGGCTACTAGATACATTTGATTCTGCTCGTATATCCCTTCCAGGCAAATCTAAAGTTCCAGTGACACAGACTATGTACTGAATACACATGGTATTCTTCAGGGATTATCATGTGGCCATGGCCAAGACAGAAATACTCCATATGGTGTTGCTACCGTACCTATAAAAAGGCTTTAATGAATTCTGACTTCATACCATCACACAAGCAGTATAGGAATGTAACGCCTGCCACATTTTGTTGCTCTCAGCCTCTCCCGCAGTCTGTCCTCCCGTGTCTTTTCCTCTCTTGTTCTGCACTGGATGGCTGTGCTCACCTCTAGCAGGTGTGCAAGAACATCCACTGCCCATCTGTTTGATTTTAAACCAAGCCTTTTTTCAAGCTGTTGCTCATGCTGCCCATTGGCAGAATAATGTTGCTTTACTCTCTCCTTCAGGTATTTCCTTGGTGTGATGCCCACAAAGGCTTCACAAGGGTTATGCTGTTGACATGTTAGAGACTGCTGCCTATCACAGTGAACCACAGCATCTCTTTGTTTTCTTTAACGCTCTCCAGCTCATTCAGTTATTTTTTTTCATCTTTTACACAGATGGTTATTTCTGGACACAGTCTCCTGTTTTGTCGTGTTGTTAGTCAGCAGAATTAGCCGGATCTGTAAGTTCTATGCTAGCAGAAATAATAAATAATAAATAACTTCTCAGGAGCTTGGGAAAATAAATAATTTTGCGTGGATCACCTTTTCTAATTCACTTTCCAAAATTAGCACTTATTCACTCTACTTTTTCAAAAATCAAAAGTAAAAAAGTAAAGAAACACGAATTTCCTAATATTATAACTAAAATTATTCCTATATATAAGACATAGACACATGGAAATACAGTCTAGCTTGAAGGTACCAATGGGATTTTCATTGTCAGACAGGAACGATTTATATCTGTGCCTAGTGGCTGGCTTTTCAAAATCCTCACCAGGATTCACAGACAAGGACGGGAAAAGCAGTGCTATTTTCAGTTGCTGGAAGGAGGCCGTTACTCACAATGAACACTTTACAGTTGGTATACTTTGCAGGGGCTGGTGACCAAATGAACCTTTAAAGGAGAGCAATTTTAAGCCCAGTAAAACTCAGACACATGCTAACTCCTGAGGCAAAAAAATCTTAGGAATTAAGGAGAAAAATGCTCTATTAAATCACACAACTCCTCACTCAAGTTGGGCAATAATCCTTCCTACAGTCACAAGAACACGGAGAAACCCACAGAAGGGCGACCTGAACGAAGCAGACATGCAGTCCATTTGGAAGCTGCTCATGAACTCACCTCAAATTTCACAAGAGCTGTTCAAAACCAGAAACTACTTTGAAATCCAGGTAATTCCTTACCTCATGTATGCTTTCTTTCACATCTTTAATTTAATTGTAATACTTTCCTTGGTGGGCATACTCTGTTTTCACATATGCTTTACCACTTGATCCGTGCTAAATGTATAGAATAGAGGGGGTTAAGGTTGCTGTTGATTTTGTGGGGTTTTTTTTAATAACTTTCTGGATCTATTATTTCATACAGTATTTTACCTGAATTGTCTAGTGGCTAAATGTGTCATCTAAGATATTCTGTCTAGTGAGAGAGGTGAAAGAATTCCAAGCTGAGCAGTCAACTGGAAGCAAGAGAAGGAAGTTATGAGGCCAAGATAGTTTTAGCTGAATATTTCATTTTGGGGTAGGAAGTAGGCTGAGGAGCTCAAGCGTATGAAACAGAAAAGGGTTGGTCCATATTTTCCTTTTTTTTTTTTTTGCTAAACAGTCACAAAGGCCCTGCAGTGATGGGACAACCACCTCTCTTGTGAGAAGACCCGCACAGCACACCTCAACCAAACAGATTTCCCAATAGGAAGGATTTTCCTTTTCCTTTTCCTCTTAACTACATTTCTTTGCATCACATGAAAATACATGGCACACAATGCAGAAAAGCAAACTTGTAACAATGGGAAGTAGAGGAACCAAAAGTAAAATTGTTACTTACTGAATTTATAGAAAGTCAGTATCATACATCAGGGCTACCTTTTGCAATGCTCTAGAAAGCGCCCTAAAGAGCTGTCAACAGAGGCTTCAACTCAGGAGACTTCATTTGTTTTGGAAATTATCTCTCTTTCTCTAAGTACCCTCTAATTTCTGGGACACAGTTTAAAATAAATTATAACAAAAGAAAGCTACTCAACTTCGAACTTGCAATAACACTGACACCTACAAAGAGCAAACCTCAAAGGGACAAAGAAAAGAAAACAAACATCAACATTTTAGCAGCCAGTTTCATTTACTTTCACATTTTCAGTAAACAAATTAGTTAGATTTCCCTGGGCAAACTACAGTAGTTGTGCTGTTAGATTTCAAGACACACTCAAAATCTTTTCCTCCTCTCAATTTTGTGTATTAAACAACCCATCTGGTTTGGGTCTGATCCAATAAAACTAACCTGCATTCTTCAAATATCCTTTAAATGCAACATGCCAGACTTTTAAGATAACTTTATGAAATCAGTGTGTGTTCTGCTCTTCCTACTCTCAAAATTGTGAATCAAGAGTTTGTTCATGTGTCAGTGTTTGATAGTCTAACTGTGTGTCCCTTAAATGCTGCCCTCCGATGCACTGGGGAATATCACACAGTGTTCCACGTTTCCTAGAAAATTCCATTGCAAAGTTTTATCTGTGACAATAAGCATTCCACAAATGAGTTTAATTTATAAAGAAACTATTTAAATAGATTTCTTCTAATGATATTCCCTTTTAGCATTTCCAGTCTTCTCTCATTTATAGCTTATATGTACAGTGCTTCCATGTTCCTTTAACACTTCAATATTTATATACTAGTCTTGCTCTGGCATGGCATACATGCCAATGACTGTTAGCAGGATGTAAAGTAAAATTTGGATCGGTAGTTAGTGCAAACCTTCCTTGACTTTTTAATAACAATAGAGATTTTATCATTAGACCATACTAAAGCATGCTGCATGGTTAGAGCTGTTCCAAGCTTGTACTCTGTTAACTCAGCGAGCCAGAAAAAAACTTAGTTCCTTAATACAAGAAATAATTAAGGCACAATTCAGCTGAGCGAAGTAGCTGTTTTTCACCAGCTTTACATCTCCCTATCTTCACTTTGAGGTCAATGGGGAGACACAGGCATTCTTTAGTCCTGACCCAGACAGCTATATAGGCCAAGCAACCCAAAGCTTGCAAGTGCCTATTATTATCATTTCAGAATAAAGGCAGCCTAATCCAGCGGGATTAGATACAGACATCTACATCAAGTACCATGAATCACGTCCTTATTGTTTCTGTTTGAAGACACCTTCCTTTCACAGAATATTACCTGAGTTAATTAAAAAAAAAAAAAATCATTTTTCTTGGATGCTTACACAAACAAATGAGACGTCTCTCAAACAAATGCAAGGCTATTATTTACTTTCTTCTTAACTACTCAAATCACAAACCCTGTTTTGAATGGAATAAATTTGTTGATTTGTTTGTTTATTTCCACAGCCCACAGTAGTGATATGCCTTTCATCCAATAACTCTCCTTTGGGCCTCTTTGATGCCAATTGGTGGATTGGTTTTGAGGGGTTTTTTAGGGGTTGGGTATTTTTTTGTTGTTGGGTAGGAAGAGACAGGGAATAGTAACCTCTCATAATGTAGCATCATCAAACAGTACAGTGTGATGTTAACTTGCCATGCAAGCTCTAGACAGGTCAGGAAGCAAGAAATTATATGCATAGTCTTTCTCCTTTCATGGCTTTTACATAGCCATGCAGATCAGTGGGAAAATATCTGGCAGAAACATTTATCATTTCTGCAAGGATAATGTGAGATCTCAGGTTCCTGTATAACAAGTGAAGAGAAGGGACTTTGCTGCTGTTCATAATGCAAAGAGGCCAACCACGAATCCATCAGTTTGGCTTAAAATAAATTGAGCAGGGTAACTAGTTCGGATTTATGAATGTTTCTTTTGAGAGTTTGTCCCTGATTCATAGACTTTACAACCAACAGGTAACACTATATCTTTTTCTTCTCTGACCTCTTGTACTTCCCAAGACATTTCATTCATTTCTCCTACTGAAACTCCAGTCATTTGCGTTTGGCCATGAATATCCCAACCAGGGAGTCTGAAGATTAAGTTTATGGTCTTCCCTTTCCAAGAGGTCACATATGAATTTCTCCTGAAAGATGCTGGAGATTCAACTTCCTGAAGGAGCACTGACAGCCTCGAACACTAAATTTGTATTAATAAATAAAATTGACCAGGCAAGTAAGAGCCATGGCAAGTCTCACATACACATGGTTAAATTCTCTTCCTCCCTAAACCAGCATAGCCTCATCCATAGTGTCACTGCAAGCAGTTCCTAGTTATTCCACTCTCTAAGACTGACAGTGTGTACGGTGTGTCGCTGACTGCCAGCCATGCCTAGAAGAACTGCTGGTGAAATCTTTACAGACATAGATAGTAACTTTCATATTGTTCTTCTCTTTTTCTCTTGAAGGAAATGGAAGGGAAGGATAGAAGGGGTGATCCCTCAGCAGGAACCAGCTACTCTGCTTCTCTTATTTGCCTCTTTTATCAGCCAAAAAGCTAAAATAACCCACTGTAACACAGGGGTAATGGGCTCATAATGGACACAGAGACTGATGCCTTTGATTTTCTGGCTTTCCTTCTGTCTTTCCTTCCTGAAGCATCTATTGGTAAAAACAATTTCCTGAGAGAGCTCAGCAAAAGTACTGTCTTCCCCCCAAATAAGTGCAATTGCAGATATAATTCAGAACTGGGAAAAAACATTATGCAGCTAAATCATTATCCAGAAATAATGATTTAGCTGTTTCAAATATAGTGAGGAATTTCCCTCTGAAGGAGAAAATCTAGCATCCAGGAGTACTAAGAGAATTAATGGAGGCCCTAAAGACCCAAAGTTGAACTGTAGAAGCAAATAACTTGCTCCATTATGGTCCCTAAAAAAGGAGGTTTACCTTTTTAAGGACCTATAGACCCAAGCATGATGTAGGTGGCTACAAATGAAGTTATTTGCTGCAGTTAATAGCATTAAAAATAGATCATACAATACAATAAATAATATACTATACTACACTATACTTTAAAAAGCATATACTATACTATAATTAAAAAAGCACAAATCCAAGGGGGTGAAAAACTGTTTGACAAACTGCATAACGTTCCTACTTGATTCAGAGCAGTGTGAGGAAGGACCACGTTGTGGTCACTTCCACAAGGCAATTTCTTGCATGGCAAAAAACGAAGCAGAGTCTGCAATCGGAATGCCTATTTTGAGACCCTGTGGGAGCAGAAGGAGAGAAATGAGAATCTTTACCTCTATATTAATTATTTCTTACTTTTCTTATGCCTCAGTCTTAATGTTGTTTTTATGCAGCTATTTGCATTTATTAAATTATAATTTATGTCAGATAACTCAAAAGGAAAATAAACATCTGAATGCCTTGTACTAATGAAAGTGAAAACCAATATGACAACGAAATTGCTAATATGATAAAAAATTTATATCTAACCAAGGCAGAATATCAATCCTGCTGTTTTTGGCTTACACTCAATCTTATGAAGAGACAGAAGGAAGATTTTAAAAAATATATTCATAAATAACGCACTAGCATAATCCAATTAAACAAAAGTTTTTTTTCCAGGACCAAAAAAATATCACCAAGGACTCCTTTTGAGAATAAAGCAGAAGATTGTCCCCGTCGCACAGGGTCTTTTAATGACAGACAAAGCAGTGGGCATGAGCCATGCTGGGAGAGCATTTCTGCCACTACAAGTGCTGCCCAAGACAGCTCTACAAACGCTGTCCTATGTGCTCCCATATGCCAGCTCTGTTAAAAAGAGGATGCCAGGGCAAAAGGAGCCTAACCAAAAACTCACTCTGAAAAATTTGTAGATACAGGAAAGACAAGTGGAGTAAATGTCACCCTTCTATCTAATTTCACAAATAAAAGTATTAATGGACAATGAAGAGTCAAGAATAAAAACTGCTGGGGCATATATTTACTGCATTTGCAGCCAGTGATTATCAGGTGCCTTAACTTGGTCTCATCATGACTTGCAAATGGTCACAACCAGCTGACAAGAAAAGCGCAGAGAAAGTCAGGAAAAATCTCTCACCTCCCCAAATATAAGTGGTTCCAGAATCATTTAACATCACTTATTTGCCTCGTTGATGTTCACAGCTATCTACCAGCACAACAGTACAGTTGCAGGCAAGAAACAAGCACTGCTCTTCATTCTCAGAGGTAGCTAAGCAGTATGTACAGTACTTCCAGGGCAATTATGTTACATGATGCTCTAAAATAAATTTAATTATTAAACAACACCATATGTCACTTCCCTCCAGCTGAAACACAGCATATAGTTACTCCGTTAAAAAACCAAAACCTGCTGGAGTGAATAGTGTTAGATGTTGCTAAAAAGCTTCTTTCTTTGCTGCAGTGTAGAGTGATAGTGTAATTATGAGTTTTGATAAATTTTAACCTCCGCTCCGAGCACTTGCTCAGCATCTCTCTCATTTCACTTTCCCACTCGGACAATGTCTGGGTGCCTAAGCCCTCACCTCCACGTTTCTCCCTTACAAGCACGCTCATTCACAAGCTAGCAGCAACTGCTATGCAGCTAACATGCAAATTCAACACAAACATTGCTGTGTGGTCTCTCAGTGCAGCCTCCAGACCTCACAGCCAGAAGGGCACATCACACACTAGCAACGGGTGAATTCCCTGCCACATCTCCTCTTTCCATGCCTGGGAATGCCAGTCCCAACCCTGTGCTCAAGCAGCCTTGCAGTATCACCATCCGCTCTGCCACTCGCTTTGTCCTCAGCAGAGCGTCTGGATGCTCAGCAGGTCACATCACTTCCCCGCTTTGCAACTTACTGAACATCAAACACTCTTCCTACCAGCCCAGCTAAATCATTCATCCTTGCCCTGATCATCTCCTGCCTCAATTACTGCAACTCCTTCCTACCTGGTATCCAATTCCCACATGCTTCCTTCCTTTCCAGCCTGTTCGAATCACAGCTGTTAAAATTATCTTCCTAGTCTGATAATCTGGAAACATCCTTCCCTTCCTCCCAAGATACATAAGCTTTTACTGTACAGAGCCCTCCCCTCCCACCCAACACATCACGCCTAACAACAGCATGTGCATGTTCTCGGCTCTGCGGTGATCCCTGCCTTGCATCTTGGATTTCATTTCTTATTGTGGCCCTTTGCTCCTTCTTTAAGCCACAAAATCCACCGCCTTTATTTTCTCTGCACTTTTCTTCTTATTGCTCCTCTGTTATCCTCCCTCAATCATCCACAGATGAAACTGCAGGGTATCTCTTACTGCAAGGTTTTCCATTAAAAGACTTTCCATTGCAGGAAAAGCTCAAGAATTTCCAGACAAATTGCTTTACATAAAAAAGTGGAAACACTTAACATGCTATAATCTTAAAACCAGTGCTTTATAACAAGAACAAATTTTGGTTTCTAAAATCTCTTCCTATTTTTCTTCTTTGCAGAAATCATTACCTGGATAACTTTTACTATTTCCTTTGGGGATTATAAGGATACATATTACAATATTAAGGAACATTGGCAACATGTCTTGGCAATTTAAAAGCAAGTTCAGGTACTTTAAAACCCGTAAGACACACACTCTCCTGTATTCATCTTTTACAACTGTCTGTTGGTAGCATCCAAACAGTTTTTTAATTTCTGAATTCACCTTTACACTAAACTTGAAAAATTATAAAAAGGAAAAGAAACACTAGGAGACCAAAAGCCTACAGTGTCACTGCTTGATGCTGGAGTTTGAAGAGGCAGATGTCAAAATCTTCTAAAAATACCACTCCTTGTTCACTCCATACCTTACTCCTCTTGTTATGAAACAGATATTCTATGGAAGGGAGCAATTACAAGTGCTGTTTCCCAAAAGAAATTCCCAGGGAGGATCACAGCTCTGGATACCTCATGGAATTTGGCAAATAAAATATGGCTGCTCAAGTGGGAAACAGAATATGCAGAAGAGAAGAGACATAAAACAGCCTCTGCGAGGAGAGAGGTCCCCGACGAGCTGAGATCAGAAATCATACGTCCAAAACTGAATCAAGGAGACAGGAGGAATGGGAAGTACAGTCTCTAAGCTAGAGATAAATACATTTTAAAAGCTACAACTAAGACAAGAGCAGTAAAATAAAGATCATTGTTAAAAAAAAACAAAAACCACAGAGGTGCCCTACAGAGAACATGGAGGATAAGAAAAGCATGAAAGAATAACATACAGTTATAAGGCTTCCAGAGGAGAAATTCTATTAAATATTAAAGCAAGCCCATTATTCCCTTCTGGCTGGTAAGAAATACCCTGAACACTGCAGATACAGGATCACCCACCAATTTAGGGCGAAGAGGCGAAAAAACAAGTAATATTCTTAGAGATTCAGCACACTTTTACTTGGTGCCCCTTAAAAATTACGAACACGTTTTTCAGAACTAAGAGAAAAAGATAAAGAAGAAACATATAAAAAATAGAACTGGATACCAGCATGGCTGTGATGAAAAGCATCTTTAATTGATAAAGCTTCCAATCCTAAAACCAAAGACTGAATGCTATCTGACAAAAATCTCATTATCCCTGGAATTAAAGCACAAGCAGATCTAAAACTTTTTACAGATAACAGAGAAGTGAGAGAGAAACTACATCCCCTTAACAGTAGAAGACAATGTAGAGAAAACAATAGGATGCTAAGCTTAAGGAAAAAAAAGGGACAATGAGGCCAGTCAATTTATTAGGAATAGCAAGAAATATCTGATAACTACTTCACAATAAACAGTAAAAGTTTTTGGACATGTTTCATAAAGGCTTATGTGGAACAGATACATCTTCTTTACACAAAAGACAACCAACCATCCTATGGACTGACACCAGTTTCAGTAAAAAAAGAAGATGAGAGGATGAGGCTGGATAATCTAACTATATATGAGCTCATATCTGAATTTTACATGCTTAGAAGAGCTTCAAATCTTTATTAGTAGATTTCTTTTATAAAATATTTATTTTATAAAAATATTTCCTTCTACCACAACTAAGAAAGGACAGTTGTACTTAGAAACTGGAATAATGGCTTGTTACATAAACCTGTTGATAACAATGTTGATGCAGAGATGTTTACCAAAATGTCAACAGATAGAATAAAAGCTATACTAATTGGATTTATGCACTTAGAAAAGGATTTATGGTAGACAAAAAAAAAACCTGTAGGTAATCGTAGGAGGTGCTTTAAGTCTCTACAAAAAATGCATAAAATATTACTCACTGTGATATAGGCACTGAAAAGTACAAGTGCTTTGAAAGACTAATTAGATAAATCCATCAAAGAAAGTTCAGCATGACCTAATAAACACAAAGCTGCGGATACAACTTCTGGCTCAAAAAGTACCTAGGATGCGGTTTTCCTAAACTAGAAAGGGCATACATTTGGGAAAGTATTATTTTAGACTTGACATTTTATTTCCTAAAAAAGACTCATGCTACTGACCACTGTCAGGAAAAGCATACTGGGTTAGGGTGGGACCTTTGGTCACACCTAAACCAGATCTTGGTATGGTTACTCTATTCTAGACCTCAAAAAGCTGAAGAGAAATACTCAAGTGCTCTGTGAGAATATTTCTTTTTCAGTGTAACTTATGGACACCTATTTCTGACTTGAATAAAAGCCTTGGACGTGCTAGATGGAAATACAGGAGCCCAAGGGTGAGAATTTTTGAGATGTGATACCCCACCGGCTCAGACACAGGGGAATGCTACTGAGAAGTTCAGCAGGAAAACACAGAAAATGGCTTATTATTTATAGATAGGCTCCAGACAGAGAACAGAAGTGGCAGAAGGGCATATCGGTTCTGAAAAATTCAGATGGCTCTGACTAGAAAATAAATGAAATCTCACTTTCTTTTCAATGTGCCTTCACATCCCTGCCTCAATACGAGAAGTTGTGATCTTCTCATATCTCCTTACTAACAGTTCTAGAAGAGGTATGATCTGATTCTTTGTGGGCCAAACCTTCCTGAGGAAGCATACAAAATCTCACTAAGACAAATATAAACCAACCCAAATTGGACAAAAACTTTTCTTTTACAGTGTCTTCTGGGGAAAAATGAAAAATAAACATGAAGAGATCTCTATAGCCTCCCTTCTGAAGGACTGAAATGCACAGACCAATAGTTATTTTTATTTGCTGCTAGACCACAAACTTCTCAAATGTAAAAGGGATGAGCTCCTTCCCTCGCTGAAAACTTTCTTTGTGCTGTGTTCTAAGAAATCCTCAGAGCTAAAAGCACCATCTGTCAGAGTAGCCAACTTTCTGGACTATGCCTTGCAAAGACTGAAATGCAGCCTAGCTCTGGGTTTTAAGGCACTTGGAAAAAGATCCAAACGTGCTCGGGGTTTAAATGCGTTTGTTACCTAACACAAAAAATATCAACAGTAAAACAATGCATAAAAGCTATCATTTGTCATCCCACACAAATGTTTGCCTCTAACCACGTGGCCTTGCAATCTCTATTCAGCCTATAACTGTGTACACTGAAAAAAAACGCAAGTTTTCTAATTCTTCTCCAAAATGCAGTACATTACATTAAACATATCTGCAGATGAAGAACTCTGTATTTTTCTTTTTTATTTTTCCTCCCACTGAACTTCCAGCATCGGATCACAGCTTCCAACAACATCTGGGCTTCTCATCCTTGAGAGTAAATAGTTTCTTTGATGTGGTGAAGTTTTCTGGAAGAGGTAACCACTTTGGTTAGACCAGCTACTGTAACTAGCTATCACGGACATCTAACGCTCTTCCTCAGATCCTAAAGTAAAACAGAAGGACGGCAATAACGATCCCATGAATCACAAGATTGGCTTTGTATTGAAAGACACTGAGAAGGCAGCTTCTACCAAGGTTCCAGAAAATGCTGAATCTTCTGTAAGAACGTTTTCACGATGCGGATTGGGAAGGTCTCAGTGAAGCTAACAAGGTGACCCTGTATAGGTTGGCAATCTACATTTTCTTGAACTGGTGTCTTGCCATGATGCAAGGCTAGGAGCTATGCTTTTCAAGAAAACAAGAGAAAGTTTTGCCGCATAAAATAAGAGAGTAAACCCATCAAATTTTCCATTTTGTCTGAAGGATCCCAAGGCAGAGTCACTATCACTGAGTAAATTTCCAAATCATTGCTGGCAAAAAGCTGGGAAACCATTCAAGATGCCCTGAACAGATACGGACACCGAGGTCCCATTAGCCTCCGATGTAAATGATATACATTGGAAAGAAGTGGGGACAATGACACATAAGATATCTGAACAACTTGCAGCACAGCTGTGTTCAACAAAAGGCTTTCCATTTCGGTTTCATTTGTGCTGCAGATAATCTTTATTTTATTCCAGTCCACCACACGCAACCAGGCAAGGGCTTGCCCAAGAAATACGTTGTATATATTTACAGGACATTTTCATGTGAGACACAAGTACATTTAGATGCACGGGGTGACTGATACACTCCACTCCAAAGATTTTCCTGGGCTCTTCCAATCTGATCTCACGGCCATGTGTTGAAAAGCAATCTGAATTCACCCTAGATTGGTACCTCTGCTGTGACAGTCAAGATCTGGAAGTTTATTGCACTGCCTATGGCACGGCACAGCTCTCCGCTGAAGCGCCCGAGCAGTAACCTTGTCCGCATAAAAAACCCACATCCCCTCGACAGACACGTTCTGACAAGCACCATTTACACAGCACAAATATGCCTGATTTTAAGGGTTACCTCTAGGCGTCAGATGAGTCAGATGACAGAGGCCATTTTTTTCTGAGGGAACTTAATTATGTTCTGTGGCTTCTATACCAGACATCACAGCCAATCTCCATGACCACGAGCTTTAGACTGTGGGTGCTGGTAAACACGCTCAACGTAGCAAGTGTATCTAGACTTACATGTAAAAATTTACCTGCATGGTTACTGGGGATAAAAAAGTCTACTGTTAACCAAGACGATGAAAAGAAGGCTAAATTTGTATATAAATTCATTATTGGAAAGAGAATAAGGTGAAGGGACTTTGGAAGTTTTCTACATTTTCTAGTCATTACTGTTTATTCCAAGTGATACAAAAAGCTTGGCTTTTACACCTGGATACTCATGCAGCAGTTCAAGGAGTCATCAGCAGGGACTTCCCAATTGAAACAAGAATTTCCCAACATGTAGAATAAAAGAGCGCATTTCAGATCCGCACTTTTCATCCAGTTCTGGAGCCCCCAACATAAGAAGGACATGGACCAGTTGGAGAGGGTCCAGAGGAGGGCCACGAAGATGATAAGAGAGCTGGAGCACCTTTCCTATGAGGACAGGCTGAAAGAGTTGGGGCTGTTCAGCCTGGAGAAGAGGAGGCTCCGGGGTGACCTTATAGCGGTCTTCCAGTACCTCAAGGGGGCCTACAAGAAAGATGGGGAGAGGCTGTTCAGGAGGGCCAGTTGTGATAGGACAAGGGGTAATGGTTTTAAAATAGAGGGAGTTAGATTCAGATTGGACATTAGGAAAAAATTTTTTACCATGAGAGTTGTAGAACACTGGAACAGGTTGCCCAGAGAGGTGGTGGATGCTCCATCCCTGGAGACTTTCAAGGCCAGGTTGGACGAGGCCCTGAGCAACCTGATCTAGTTGGAGATATCCCTGTTCCTTGCAGGGGGGTTGGACTGGATGACCTTTGAAGGTCCCTTCCAGCCCTAACCATTCTATGATTCTATGATTCTATGATTCTATGATTTTACTGTCACGGATGAAGCAAGGTCTAAACGAACGCCCTAGTCTGGGTTTCCCCAGGAATTGGTATGTAAACTGGTGGGCTATACAAGTAGGAAAACTGGGATAAAAGGAATAGCAATGATGAGACATCATTAAACAAGCTGTCTTCAAGGCATGACACTGACAGGAATGTCACTCCCAAAAACTGAATTCCATCATTTACGAGCAAAAAATAGAACTCCATTTTTTGGAAAAGGCACACAATAGTGTTTTACATTTAAAACAGTTTGACTGAAGCACACACTAGAAGATTGGACACACCAACCACCTGAGATGTCACTGAAGTGAGGGCAGCTTTGGAAAGCTGAACCTGCTTGTCAAGTTTGATAGTAAGGAGTTGAATCCTGGCCAGAATGCACTCTTCTCTCATCAAACAAGTTTCAAGAGTTTCTTTGTATAACAGGTACAGCAATGCCTTGTTTTCACATCAAATCCATAAAATGGTGTGAGTTGTGGTGCTCATAGCTTATTATGAGCTAATTCAAAGGACCCAACAGAAAAGGCTGTAGAGATGAAACAACTATACTAGTTGTTTTAAACCAATTGTGAGATTTGGCAATTGATTAAAAATCTAAGCTAAATACTGATGACTGACACAGGAAATATGAGAAGGAGACATCTTTCAAAAATTGGAACTTCAGAACATGTCAAGAACAAAATCCCTTTTCTCGTAAGGCGAAGACCTGGAGGTGACCCTTCAGAACAACACGCTGTACTTACAAAGAAATAATGTTTTTTATTTTTATACGAGGCTAAAACATATCTATGATTGAAAGTCTACAAAGTTGAGAAGAAACATATGGCTGTTTTAAACTGTTATTAGCCTAATTCAACTTCATCATTAGCTCAACTCAGAGGTTAACGCGTTTCATATTTCAAATTACCCAGTCATATGTGCTACAGGCATGCTGAACAAATATCATACAAATCACAGAGCCTGACAAGATTTAATAGAAAAAGCTGCTAAATTGACCTATAAATATAACATATTACAATGCATCAGCCAGTGTTGCCACTTTCTTGGAAACAGTGGAAGAAATTAGGAAAGTTGTCTAATACCCTCTTTCAAGTTTTTTACATGACCATGGGATGAATATTCAAAACTTAAACCAGGGAACCAATCCCACATTCAATGTTTTACATCTGAGTTATACTTCAATAAGGTGTTGAAATTTAGAGCAAGACTCCAACGCCTTCCCCCGTTCTAATCCTCTCTGATCTGTCTGAAGCAATGGTTCACCTCTTTGACAAGTGCACCTAGGATTATTTTTAAATTACTTATTTGAAACCCAGAAGTTCTGCAAACCCGATTTGCTTTGAATCTCATTCCCTCTTTGCTGGGGGAGGCAGAATTTAATATTTATGATCTCTGCTCCTGTAAGGGAGTATTTGCAGTTCTTCTGATACATGTTACTGGGTTAATCATCTTTTGTTTTTCAAAACGTAAGTATCTTTTGTTCCTTCAAGGTAACGGAGGAGAGTTACTCATCTTCATAATTAATCTTGAATTTTAATTAAATCTATTAAGTGAACATGTCAAATGTTTGTCACTTTCAAAGCAGCATAACAATTATGCTTAATAATAAATGTTACTTATTCACATATTGCCCTGGGTTATATTGCAGCCACAGGATCTATAACAAGATGTATGTGCTGTTTTATTCGGTATTAATATGATTTATTATGTTATAAGGAATGTATTTTATTCACTCCTCTGTACCACCAGCAGCACAAGGATAAATTTCACTGTAGAACATGCTGGTGTGTTCTGTACAGTACATTGGGAAATAAATGAGCTTGCAATGACATATACATACTTTCCCTTATCTTTCTTAATCCAGCATAATAAACTCAAGATGCACTATTTACGCATCTCTTATTCTGCAACCAGACTAGTCAAATGAAGAACTCACATGAATAAACATAAGGATATAACGTAGTGTTTGGAAGATCAGAGACCAAATCAGCATGGTAGGGATATCCTTCCCCATGTTATTTGAATATCTAATAAAAGTACATGATATGAAGGACATTGGAGATGAGAAATTGACTCTGGTCCGAAAAATATTCCCAGAAAAACAGCCTTATGGCTTTCCATGCTAAGATTCCATAATGCCATACTTATTGCATCAGTTCTGCTTTCCCCTAAAAGTTGGTGCTTGATGATCAGCCTGTGCTCTAAAAAGGATCTAAAAGTCAATCTGTGTTATCATCTTCTCACACAGCATCACCAATAGTAAAGATTTCACAAACTCAATTCTACATCATTAATATCACACACAGCCCTACAATTCTTAATGCCTCCAAGAGTTTTGCATTCCAGACACCCAAAATATCACCAAATATCAATTATTAAATACTTTGGGAGTAAGAAATCCATTCCTCAGATACAACAGTGCCAAGAGAAAATTGCCCAAGAGCCAGAGGACTGATCCAAAGCTGAAGAAAACACTAGATGTCCCTAACCATGTCCTCAAATTCCAAATATAGGTGAACTTCTACAGCTTTGCCTTTCCTAACAAAAATATATCATGTTAATTAATTACTCGCTTAAATAGTTCCTCTATTCCCTTACACCATTTTTTTTTTGGGGGGGAACATGGCAAGAACACTGCTAGTGTTTATAACACGAGATGTCATGATGGATGTAATACAGATAACTGCATCAAAGGGAACAAAAGTGCATGTTTTTCAACAATCTCAGCATAGTCCTTTCAGTAAGGTTATAAAAACCTCATGATGGTGATGCACAGGCATTAGCTGGCTGTCTTCGGTGAACTGGCTGCCAGGGTCCCGAGTAATAAGAAGCAGAAAAAACACTTTGCCACACAAGTCAGAAGATGTAACTATGTGAAAAACGCAGCCATGAGCAAGCTTGAAGAGTAGCATAGAAGTCCTTTCTAGGTAACTGGATGAAATCATGTACCTGCTGATTTGCTGCTTCTTCTTATACCAGATAAGGTAACTCCAGCTAACTTAAATAGCAGGCAGCTCTCTCTGTGCCAATGTCAGTTTAGTTTTCATTACCATTAGTCTGTAGGGCAGGAGAACAAAGCACATTAACATTGTGATATTTGGCTATTAGAAATCAGTGCTTTCACCTGTGTTTTCTTTAGTTTTCTAGAAATGTAAACATGGGAGCTTTTTAATCAATAGGGGGGAAAAATCAGAGTATTCTCCCCAGGTCTGAAATAAATAAAAAATAAACTGCTTACACAGTAGGCTTTAGATATGTTAGTATAAAGCACCCTGGTTCATCGCGTTAAAAAGTGACGTGAACAGCAAACAGCTCGCTTTTGCTCTTGGGAGTCCATGTAAAAAAAAATTACATGAACAAGCTCTTTTACATCTTTCATATTTTTGTCAAACAGCATCATCTCAGCCTTCTGAAAGGCTAGAATCCAGAAACACTAAATGACATTAGGGACACCATCATAATTCACAATCTTAATGCATATACTCTTGTTCCATTACACAGATATTGATTTACTCTGTATTATAATAAATAGATGGAAGCTTCTTGACACTGATCAGCTTGCAAGCTGGTAATCAAAGAGAAACAAGTATAACGACCAAATGTATAAGGAAGCATTTTTTACAATTAGCTAAGTGCCAGAGCAAAGCATGACGATGTCAAAGTCATGGAGATGAGGACGATCATACAACAGATGGATGTTCATACGGAAAAAATAGAAGATCCAGCTAGACCCCTTCCTCTACTGATTAACAAAGCGCTAAAGTCAAGGTGGCCATATGGAAGCACTTTAATTTGTATGCTTTGGAATTTCAGTGACTCACATGATTTGCAGAACTACAATCACATGCATAATTAGCCCTTGGAAAGCCAGTGAAATAGTAGAATTTGGAAAAAAAAATATGCAAGCCTTAAATCTGGATGAGACTAAAATAAGCAAAAAGCAAACAAAAGGAGTGGCAAGCATTTAACGCTAAAACCAGATGAACATGCCTGTCAATAGAATCATAGAATCATAGAACGGTTAGGGTTGGAAGGGACCTCAAAGATCATCTAGTTCCAACCCCCCTGCCATGGACAGGGACACCCTCCACTACACCAGGTTGCCCAAAGCCTCATCCAACCTGGCTTTGAACACTTCCAGGGATGGGGCAGCCGCAACTTCTCTGGGCAACCTGTTCCAGTGCCTCACCACTCTCTGAGTGAAAAATTTCTTCTTTATATCTAATTTAAATCTGCCCTCTTTCAATTTAAAGCTATTGCCCCTTGTCCTATCACAATAACAAAAATAACAGAAATATTATATACTATATATATACACTATAGAAATAACAATCCTTGGCCAAAGAGAGAATTAACCTTAGGCTGGTAAAAGCAAGATTTCCTCTGCATTTTCAAATGCCCTGTGAACTCCCTGATTCAGGCTCCAAGGAGAGGAAACGACAGAGGACAGACTTGCATGAGTTGTGGCAGGATGCAACAAAGGCACCCCAACAGGAGACACTGTTGGAGATCAAGGGAGGTGGGAGGGAGAGGAGAAAACCAGACATCTTCTGCCAGATGCTTTGGGTAGACTTCCTCGCTTGCTCCAAGTGATAGTCACACATCCTCAGTTGAGTGCAGAGGCACATTACACATCTATTTGCACGGATCTCAAAATGATCATCTCAAACTGACATCCTTACATACATATTTTGCCTCCTTTTTCTCTACACACTTCCAAAACCTCCCGTGGGAGGTTGTGTGAGCTAGTCAGGAGACTCCTCAAATCACTTTTGCTCAGTTATTTAATCCAGCTGACCGTGGTTCTCTGTGACCACCCCATCATACGAATAATTTATTGCTATTGAAATACCTTGATTAGATACAAAATACCCCTTCAGTATCTTAACGACGTACGAAAGACTGTTTTGCATAATCATTTCTGCGGGAAAGTTTCTATTGACTATCAATAAATATCTTCTGTACAATCTGATCACTTCTACAGCAGGAACAAACCAGGAGAGTCTTTGGGACGCTCTCTCCAGCCTGTCAATCAGTCCTGTTAGGCACATGAATTGGACTAGGCACAGCAGGAGCTGCTGGGCAAAGTGCCCCTTTCACACCACTTGTGCCACAATCTGGCAAATGACAAACTCAGAGCACAAATTCATGCAGAACAAAATCAAGCATCCTCAAAAAAGGCTAAAAAACTGATTAAATTTTTGTTACAGCTATCAGACCATCAACATAGAATCACAGGGACCTATAAGGATCACCGAGTCCAACTGCCTGCTCCTCACAGAAGCCTTACTAAAAAAAATTACAGTCTTTACAATCATGGTAAAAAGTCTAAAAACACGGGAAGTGCAACATGAAGGTTCAAAACCAAAAGGCATTCAAAGGAAACAAAGAATGCCATCAGTTTTTAAACTAGCATCTTTTCAGTCAACATCTTTTAAAGTATTAATTGTTGTAACTTCTTGCAGCTGATAGGTTTAATTGGGCATTTAGCAATACAGAACCAGAACTATTTTCATCATCTGTCTAAAATAATTATTCAAAAGATAAAAAAGAACACTGACCACAGAAAAAAACGCAGTGCAAGTAGCATTTATTCTCAAAGCAACTGCAGAGCGGTGAAGGCAAAACCCATCATCTCTTGCAGGAAGAATGATTTTTTAAGTGGAGGACAATAGTCTAGACGTGTAAATAGTTCAGAACAACTTCTCAGGATTTGGTCTGTATGTCCAAATATAGACTTACTTGACATTTGTCATGATATTTTATAGCCACGGAACTGATTTAGGAAATTCAGACCAGTACAACTGCATGTGTGGAGAAAAGCAGATAAAAAGATGAAATCCACACATACAGCCAAAAGGGAAGGAATGATTTGCTGATCACTGTGCGCAGAAAGCTATTAACTGAAATACGTACATTTACATTAAATTAATTCATATTTCAGGAAAAAAAAGTATACAAGGTAGAAAGACTGGATAACTGGAGTCTATTGCTCAAGATACAAACTAAGAGCAGCGTAAAACTTCAACGGACAGACTCTTCCCCATACGCCCAGGCAAGCCAGTGCGTGGAGAATCACATTTGTTTCTGGTGGACTGAAAAAAAGGATGTAGAGAAAATGTTACAGATCAGTCAGCCTTATAAAAATACATACCTGCACGGCTTCACTTCTTCTTCCTCTCCTCTTAGATGTTCATTTAGAATAAGCAAGCAAACACTTATTATGCTAAAAGAAGTTTGCTTCACTTTTCTCCTGCAGAAGATATTGAGCGAGGACGCTAGAACGATGATTCACTTCAAGAGAAGCAGATGGATGTTTTTGGTCTGATTATCTGATGTTGTACCACATACCAATGCTGATTAACTATTACCGCTTAGCATATGAAAAGACAAAGTCCAGAAGCACAGCCCATTCATTACTTTCTAGTTCACATGTACTTTAAATGAATATTTAAAAAACGCTGCATCCTAGTGGTGATGGATATGAAAGAGTAATCATCAATTTACAGGCCTAATTATGCTTACTCCTCTGTAAATAAGACGAGGGGTAGGATTAAGCAAATACTTTCCCTTCATGCATAAAACCATGCAGAAGGAATGGAAGCTGTCCCTTACTGACCTACCTTGAAAAACAACAGATAATATATACATAGATATGTACCAAAAGTTATCCTAAAATCCTTTTCCTCTCTGGTTTCTTTGTCTTCCACAAGGAAACTGTTCTGTTCTACAAAAACATCTAACTAGTACGATAAAATGTCCCCAAAATACACAGAATGACACATATGTAGTTTAAGCCTCAGATCACGTAGGGTGCACACCAAAGATCTGCAGACACGTGGGGCTGGTTCACCATCCATGTCAGTCTGAATTTATGCAGTGTGCATATGCATTACACTTGTTGATATGGAACAATCTAAATGTGGTGGGCATCTCCTTATGGTATTGAAGGCTTAGATAGACAAGTGTGAATTTAATGTCACACAATAATAAAAAAAAAAAGCCTCTAGGTGAGAATATAATCAGGTGAGCTATATTCCTCATGAAGATCTTAACCCTGAAGGGTTAAAATGTGTAACATATGCATTTATTTCTTTGGGAGGTAGAAAGAAGAAAAAATGTAGAGTTGGAGGAATCAATACGTACTTTACTGTAGCTGTAAATTAATTTATTGCTTCACTTTCAATTCAACCCATTTCAACCAGACAAGCCCACGCACATTTTGAGCTTCAGTTGGTATAGATGACAGGAACAGCCATATAGTATTATCTTGATCTTTTAAAGAGGACAAGGGAAAAGCCACATTCAGGAAATGTTATCCATGTAAACAGAGCACTGTCATTAGCTATGGCAGTCTTGCCTCCAAAGGTACTTTGTTTTGGAGATTTTATGTCATCTGCCTCATTAGCCAACTAACATTATAAATCCGTGCCTTGTGGTTCAGGAGCCTGAAAGGAGACAGCTTACACTGACCTTGAAAAGACAGGATCAGCCTTGAAGGGCCAAGTGTCACCCACTCTTTGTGTGCTCCTTACATCAATGATATTTTAAATATTTCTTTTCTGGTACACCAAGCTGATGTGAGGAGGACGAGCACTGTCTGAAGATGACTTAGCACTGACTTTCCAGGGAAAGGTGTTCTGACAGTCTATAGATGACAGGTATATAAAGTGTAGGCACAGAGGTATTCACATCATACATAAGGAAATAAAGTGAAGCATCTAGAAGAAGATTAAATGAATAGATTAGACAGACAGCAGAGTCTACTTTTAAAGTTCCAAAAACAACCACCTATGAGAAAACAAAATGATACGATCTTTGAGGTCCCTTCTAACCCTAATCATTCTATGATTCTATAATAATGCTTCAGGAGATCAAAACTATCATTCAGTTGTCCAGGATGCTCCTGAGCTTTAGGAACACTGACAACATGGAATGAGAATTTAAAAGCCATTTTAGTCGTAGTTTCACATATTTGAATTTCTTAGTTTCTCAATACAATATCAACTATCCATTGATAAAGTAATTCTGCTGCCATACTTTCCCTACCAGACATTAGCATTTGCTTTATATTTTTTTAATTGATAATCCTGAGAAAGTTCCAGGACTACATCTGCCTTCTTCAGGCTAGGTTTGCAATGCACAGAGATGTAGCAGTTTGATTCTAAGCAGACCATATCAAAATAAGAGATGTAATCACTAAGCACACAGCAGTTACTTCTTCACACAGAACAGAATTATGAATGTTACCCCATTGCGAGTACGATTTAATGCATATATTTTACTACTTGTAGAGTCTGCAGAGTCTAAAGAAGGGGCAAAATAAATGAGAAAGAAAAAAAAAACCAATAAAATCTTTCCACCTTAACTGCCAAATTCTGAACTTCTGTTTCTGTTCCTTGGAGACAAGCAGTAGTATTTCTGGTTTTGCAAAAGCATCTCAGAAATGTGTGAAATATAAGACATGACTGGACAACATCCATGCAGCTCTGTGCTGTATTTCAGTCTGCTGCTTTTTCCGTGCAGAACAGAAGGGCTCCTGCACAGCTTAAGGGCAGGTGATGCGCAAACGTCTCCGATCCCGTGACACGAGCTGAAGAAATAATTAGCAAAACCGCAGCCCAAGCGCGGAGTAGCGAGCGCCTCATGAAAGTTTTTCTCCTCCTCTTCCAGATGGATTAATTTTTAAAGATAACTTGCTTTTCTTTTCCAGCGGGGAAAGAGTGGGGACAGACTTCCAAAAATAGGCTAGCCTGTCACAACTGCTAACTGTCACGCGGTGCCGAGATTGGAGCTGATCTCTTGGGGAGGCGGCTGAGAACAGAGGGGAGTAAGGAAGTAAAGAGAAAGAGTAATTTCTCTTTCCATAGCCCAGCCAGAAAGAAAATGAATAGGCAAACTGCAGTCAGTCACAAATAATATATAAGCCAAAAATCAGTCATTCCGAGTAAAAATACATAAACGTATCGGTTTACCAGCAGTTATTAGCACAAGTGCTGTATTCTCCAGCATCAAAAAGGATGCCCAAATGTACTCTTCGTCCAAGGTCTCACCAGGACAAATACAAGATTATCGCTTATTTAAATAAATTGACCCTGCAAATTAAACCAAAATGCTCTCTTTAAATTCAATTTTCAAACGCTGTCCTAAAAAGGCTCCTGTCCATGTGGCCTCTGCAGTAAATAGACACACTGAAGTCACAAGATGACTAGAAAAATTATGTTTAACCTGTTATGAGTTGAAGTACCATTCAGATTATGTAAATCAAATGCTTATTTGGGGAAAAAAAAAAAAACCAACAACAACAAACAACAAACCAAATGTACGTTCAAATCCAAGTAAAATTTGCTCAGCACTAAATATTTAAAGTTACAAGAGAAGGTAGGGAAAAAAACTACAACTGCATCATTATTAAATGGATGAGAGTGTAATCTCGTTCAACAGTGATCTTAGCTCAGTGCATCTAATGCATTCATTTTATTAAGAGGTCTGAAGCGGAATATTTGAAAACAGAAATCTTATTAAGAGAGTCTTCATCATCCTTGCTGGCGCTTTTCCTTCCCGCTACATGAAGGAAATGTATTTTGCCTGTATAATCTTTGCCAATAATGGACTAATTTTTTTTCATTGCCTGCCATAGTCACATGTTGTTGTGGAACATCACATATTCACTTCGCTAAGCTGCAGCACCAGGTGTTTTCTGATGCATCTATAATGCTAATAATGCAATCTCAGCATCAGGACAAAAAAAAAAATCACAACATAAAATTGGATATCATCACTAATTCAGGAATTTAATTTCCCTTTTTAGGTCTGAACCGCAGCCCACTTGTCTGCAGACAACAATAGGTTTTTGTTGTGTAGAGTCATGAAACATTGATTTAATAAGACTGAGATACTGACCGACAAAGATTATTTAATTTTTTTGAACGGTGCCCATACCTAGAGGCCCCGGTAATGACACAGCCGTGATTTTAGGTGCTGGATACAAACAGTGTCAGCATGGATTCTGCCTAACAGCCATCTCCTTCTCTTCAGCGTGCTTACTTCTTTATTTATACTTTTGCATAGCACTATTATAAAATAAAACAAACACGGTAGCTAATTTTTATTATTATCATATTTCTTGAAGCCAATATAAAGCGCTGCTTTGCTCGAGACCTGAATGTGCAGTACAAACCCTATTTATTATCACTTTCTGTGGGTAAATACTCCAGCACTGCTCCAGCATTGCACACCAAGAGGAGGCAGCTCCCATGCCGAGTCCCGGAAGGGCCAGGAGAGCACCAGCTTCAATTCCTCCTCCTCAACAGCTGAGTCAAAGCAAGTTCTTCTACTAAATGTTATGATAACCCAACAAAATGAGGCTGATTTTACAGGGAATAACGATTAGTAAGGACTGTGCCAATGGACATCAGCATTATAGTCCCATCATAGACAACCAGGGGCTCTAACACGAGTGTATTGCAGCTCCTTCCTCCCCTCCAAACTTAAATTATCAAAATAAATGCCTGCTTAAAAAAATAATAACCAGTGACAATTTTTTGTTAATGTCAGATATAAAATAAAATTAATTCCAGTAAACCACTCCTGAATTGAGAGTCCGAAAAGTAGCACATGAGAAATACAACACACCTTTTAAACGAGCCCTGGCCTGGAGCTCTTTACTTTCACACGGTAAGTGTTTATGAGAGCTTTTATGGGAGCTTTTGTAGGGCTCATCCGTATCATAACAGACACAGGGATTACCGTCGGCGAGAGTTCACTAAGAACACACACGGCAACTTGCTGCAAGCCAGAAGACTGTTGCGAAAAAATCACACAGATCACAAAACAGCCGAGATACGAACAAAATAAAAGTTTCCTCTGGGTATAGCTGAAGAAATTCATCTGTGAGGAGAAGATGACTGGAGTCCTAAGGCAATTATTTTCTTATCTAAAAGCGGCTTTGAAAGTCAGACATTTTGCCTCAAAACCCGAGCAAAAGCAGTGCTTAGATGGCTGCACGTAGGTACGTTGCAACAATTTTCAGATACTCTTTTCTAATACAAGTAGCTTGGGGAGAACCAACACCTTTTGTGTGTATCGCTAGCTCTTTGATGGTCTCCTAATGCAAAACTAGACCTAATTGTAAATAATCTTCTGTTTTTATGTTAAGGATACTCACGAAATATTGGTGGGGTAATAAAAAGGAGGGGAAAAAAGCCAAATATCTCTAATAGAGAAGCTGTAAAAGATCATACCTTTAAAGCAACTGATTTGGCATAAAATGGGGCACTTGGAAACAATTACTGCAATTTCTTCCCTTATTTGAATCTACTTATAGATATTGGCAAAGAAAAAGTACTGGATATACAGCATGGCCACTTTCTAACTTATCTCCTGAAACACCTTGGCAGACTCAAAAATTGGCATGTCCCATGACTTCAGCTCAGGGACTGAGCCTCACCAGGAATCTCCATCATCTATGGTCATCCTAATGAAAGAGACAAAGCCCACAAACAAATTTCTTTGCAGTGGTGGGGAATAAGCCCTCTGTTCCACATGTCTGGGTGGAAGGGCAGGACGGGCAAGACGACTCTGGGACACTGAAGCTGAGAATACACAAAAAATCCTCTTCTAGTTATTTTCTCAGGTCAAATCTAAAGGGTTGCCAAATTGCTTGGATACCAATGTGCATTTACCAAAGTGAATACTGATTCATTACCCTCACTGGAACATACTGCTGGTTAAAACTATTTGCCAATTATCTGCTCCCACCTTTCCATTACTGAGATAGCAATGCATGTATCACAAAGGGTTTTGAGTGTGTGACAAAGAGTTTTGGCTACTGAAAAACAGTGCTGCACAATTTACAAAACCAGAAGGTTATTTCAAGCAAAATTGCCATGAAACATCATCATTTAAATAATGAATGGCTATGCTTGCTTGCTTGATTTCTTTCTCCTAAAATAATTTTTCTTGCTTTCTGTCAGTTGGCAACAAATACATCTTAACATTTGCATTTCAAGCAAGAGAAATCCAGACAGTTGCTCCAAAAGGACTGGAAAATGTACTGTAAACTCTGATATGTACAAACCTACTGATGCCATCCAAACTCAGCCAGACAGGGAACGCATTAGCAGTTTGTCAGAAGGTCAGGAGGAGTCCCAACTTTGCTTAGGGGATTTGGAAATTGCTCTTCTATCTCATTTGAAAATGCTGTTCAGCCCTATCCCAGCCTGCAACATCCATTGAAACACTCAGATCAAAATGGAGCACCTCATTCTGCTCACTGCCCATAATCCACAGCAAGAGACACAAAATGTCCTTCACATAATTCATGACCAAAATGGCCCAAATAGGGCCTAAGTTTGTTGTCATTGGGTTAGTTTTTTTTTGAGGTGATGGTGGTTATTTATCTCCAGCAGTCTCTATGGAAAGCACGGGTGACATAGTAAAGCAAAAAATGCCCATCCAGGCATCATCAAATAGGTCCAACTCTCATTATTATTCGGTGTAATTATGAAAACTAAAAACTGGCTCAATTCTACCAGATTTTATGTTTGTGAAGACTTAATAACTGCATGGGACTCAAGCGAAAGGGGAGATATGTGGCAAGAAACCCTGTTTCAACTGCTTATACCATTATAGCGAGTAGGTAAATTTTCAGCAACAGATGTTAGCCCTGTTAGCAAGAAGACAAAACTCATGCATATGTTTGGGCAGAAGGAAAAAAAAAATATACAAAAAGCAGGCTTTGTTCAAATATTTGGCTATGAGATGCCTATGAAGCCAACTGGTCAAGCATTTTGTCTGATAATTTAACTTTGGTTTGCTGCCTCGTGGGCTCAAAACACCTAATTTAGAAACCATCTCACTCGATTTCTTTGCGTACCATTGGCATTTGGCAGAGAGGTCCCAGGTTTTTAAAAGCATCCCAGTTTTAAAAACTGTCCCAGGGAGGCCGCAGGTGTGGCATGCTCTGCTTCCTCCCCAGATGGAAAGGAGCACAGAGCAAGTCTCCCTAATCACAAAATCTACCCCAAAGGCAGCTTCACTACCCCTTTGCTGCGATGCCAAGCTAACAATAAAAGAAAACACAGTAAACAGATAACGCCGCTCAGGAATACTCTTGGATTTTTATAATTGTAAGATAACAGAGGATGTCCAATGTGGTTGCTCCACTGATTTGCTACCACAACATCAAAGATCACCATATATAATCTACATGTGTAGATTATGTGTATGTATGTGTGCTGGTATTTAAATAATGGTATGTGATAAATGATAAATGTAAGGCATAGGATAAGAAATCAGATTGGAAAAGTGGACATGTGAATTATACAACTCCAAATACACACATACATATGTGTATACATGCATATACAGAGAGACAACATGGATCTTCACACACTGTTGACTGTTGACTCACAGCTTAGATGCTGACGTGTTTGGGTGGGATGCTTTTAAAAACTCCGTCATTTTATCTCTTTGTCTCTAAGACAGTATCCTTGTGAAAACAGAAAATATTCAGAGTTTATTTTTTTTCTCTTGTTCTGAGCATTCAGCAATCCCTCAGTGAATTATTGTTCAGTGCATTCAAACAAGCAAAATAAATTCACAACAGGCTAACTCCTAAACTACTCCCACCCACAAATAAATCCTAACTTTTGCCAACTTCCAAGCACAAAAGAATACTAAATAGCAAAACCATAGACTTTCAGGTTATGCTGAAATGAACAGAGAAGTAGTCTTCCAAACTATTTCAACATATGGAGAACATGAGAACCATAGAAGAAAGCCACAAGGTAGCGAGACACCAGCTGAAAAATATTTCATTGAGAAGTTCCACAAAGGATTAGCAAAAACAAAATTGAGGCAATCCAGGTGTAAGAAAACGGAGATTTCTTATCCCTATTTTTTAAACTGTCACAATACTTTTATTATGTATAAATACCTAGGAAGATAGGTGAACTTGTGCAGGCAGAGCGTGGATGAGATGACCTCTAGAGATCCTCCTCTTTCTAATGGAAATTATTCTGTGGAAAGGGAGCAAGTACATTACAGAATGAAGTGAGAGTGGTAAATCCCTGTGGAGAAAACATCTTCCTAGGTACTTGAATAATTTATAGCAGTATGATGCAATGGTCACTCCAGGAAAAATTCTGCCATACTCCAATATCCTACAAATTTAGAAGTTCTAATCATTTTATATATTAAGCTCATTTTTCTGCATTAAGGCAACCTTTCAGAATTAAAAAAGCTTTCACAGTATCACATCAAATAGATGATTTTAACGGTCTTTCAAACATAATGCCAGGCAGAGACTTGACTTATACAGCTTCGAGGGAAGACCGTGAATTTAGAGGCAGCTATTTATTTCTCCTTTATATTTCACTTCATTCTAGAATATAACACTAATTCTAAGGGATTATAAATGCAAAAATGTAACAGTAATGTCGATTTTTTGGGTCTCTAATAACTGTCAGAAAAAAAGTGAAGAAATTAGACCACAAATCTGTCTGCAGCCTCATACAATTGCTCTTTGCATTTACGTCCATAAAGATGCATTAATTCAGAATGGCTTTTGGGTACATTTCCTCTCAAAACTAAAATAAATACCAAGACAAGCTGGCAAGATTCAAAACAATCTTCCCTGAGCTGTGATCCTACATCAAGAAACAAAGATAACATTCCCAAACAACAGTTATTAAAGAAAACAGGCAGAAAGCAGTCCTGTCTTTAAAACTCAGAGGACCAAAGCCATCATCACAGACAGCTGCAGTACCCAGGAGATGACTAAGGTGTACATAAAAGCTCATGCAACTGTGAGCGTACCCAACACCTGAAACTTCCCCAAACCAAGAAGGACATAAATGAAACCTAGGTAATAAACCCAGCCTTAGGGTACAAAATCTGGTGTGTCTTTGTGATGTGCATATCTATACATGCACACACCAGCAACGCTAGGTTTGCAATTTCCAGCACATGCTCTACTACCACTGCTCACTTTCACAACACCCGTTTCTTCACTTGTTGCCTTTTTCTGCTCCCGTGAAATAAACTGATGAACAATGGCAGTACAGATCATAAACCAGTTTTTACCTGGCTAATGAGAAATACCTGTAGGAGTTCTGCCTGAAACCAAACTGTCCTTTTTTTGAGATGTTCTGCACACAGATGCTACTCAGCTGTTTTCAGCACCTCCTGTACCAGTGTGTCAGGGCCCATTTTAGCTTGCAAAAACAGCTGCAGACTTCAAAACCAACAACTCCAGTACAGCCTGGCAAACCTGGCAATGAGATTTCAGCACTGGTCGCATCCTCATTTTTAAATCCTCATCTTCAACGTGTTTTACTATTTAAGAGGATACTAAGTTTGACTACATGGTAAAACAAACTAACTCAACTAGGAGTTGAGATCCTTAACTAGTTAAGATCCTTAACCAAGTGATAGAAATGTGTTCCTTGGATTAATGTATTCCTTGGTTTCCTAAGCATTCTATGATTCTATTATTCTTTTGCACACACTGCATACCCGAATAGAGAGATGGCTTCAAATTCAGCAACAGAAAGAATCGTCTCTCATGCACCACACTCCTCTAAGAGTCACATCCTCTTTTTTCTTTCAGGTTCATAAAAACTCTGGTCCCACTGGCTTCGGAAGGACAACTTACACACAGACATTAAACGTGCCCTTCAGTGTCTTGCAAGAATACAGCTAGTGATCAGGACCCTGCAGCGCTGTAGCTCTTCCCTAGGCAATATTTTTTTCGTGTTTTGTTACCTAGAGAGTCAATCAGGGAATGTAGTGATTTTTCTCTCAGGATCTGGTCTTATTTTTAAAACATGATTAATGGGACATAAAGTACACTTACACTTGACAGAAAATAAAAATTCAACAGAACACGCTCTACTTTAAAAAATACATAAGGGTAACTAGAGCAAAAACAAAGCAGTTATGTTCTACAAAGTCATCTCAGGTCTGCTCTGGGAAAGCATTAGCAAACTAAGATATATTTAGTAAAAAATAAGGTGGCACTATCTGTCTGATTTATTCAAAACCTCACAAGAAAGGAATTAAGGACTGAAAAAGAAAGACTTTTACGTTCATCCCTGCTTTTGTGCTTCCTGAAATGTTAGCAACCATGGCTACCAGACGTCAGTAGGCTCTCATTTTCATCACCAAGAAATACCAAAATGAAATATACTCCCATCAAACTTGTTCTTAGTTTTTGTTTTTTTTTTAAAGAAGTTTCGCATACTTCAGTATCAGTTGTAACAACAAAAAGGTGCTCCCACACATCCTACCCATTTTGCCTAAGAACTAGTGAAATCATCACTTCTTAACTGGCAGAGTATACTAAAATTAGGAGTTACAGTGTTAAATATCAGTCTTAAACAACCTTAAGACACCAGTGTTAAGTAACATCTGGGCCAACACGATCTATAAAAAGAACAATAAAGCCCCTTTTCCTCAGTGCCTACTTAGTTTGCAGACAGGAAAATTAATAAACAAACAAATGTAACTCCAGTGAGATTTAAACAGTGGTCATAAATGCTGGGAGATGAACTTTGATCACCTTCAAGCACACCCTGTTTTTCCCATTTCAGGCCAGAGCAGTGTTTGTGGGATAACAAGCTGTCTGTCTCCACTCCTCCCTTCTCCCAGAATAAGTGTCTGCAGCAGTTTAATTATCAAGTTACAAATAAACATATTCAGCTTGGTGCATACATTCAATTACAGATAATGAGCTCTAGACAAAAGCTATTGAACTACAACTGATACTCTACGAGCCGGTACACAACAAGCAATGATTAAATGATACGAACTAGGGAGAAGAAAAGAAGTTTTTATTCTTCCCTTCAAAAGCATGCAAAGCAAGGAGATTTTCTGGGGAAAATCTGACAAAGAGGTAACTGTCAATAGGTTATTATTTTCTCTAGTCTCATCCATTTTTCATAATATTCCAGTGAAAGTTCAAGTGGTACTCAAATTTTTCACCCTTAGTGGTGGTGTTTCAGTGAGATGTTTACAAATAAAAGCTTACAGTGTTTGCCAGAAGTCGAACTTCATAGCACCACAAGGATGCACCGTGATACGCTACACGCTTGCAAAGAAATGCTAAGACAAAGTGAAGCCTGAAGGCACATTTTGATAATGCAGGGATTTTAAGAGTCTGTAGTGATAAACCAAATGAACTCGAAATATTAGAAAGTCAGGAAAGTCAGACTTACAGTTTACCTTAAAGGAAATGGAAACACCAAAAGTACAGACAGGGAGAAATGAAGCCAGTGGAAAACTGACGTCTGACCAATGCGTCAGGCACAGTCAGGAGCTGCACAGATTAATCTTCTCCAGCTTTTACAAAAGCCCATGTAATGCTTTGAACACATGATGGCTATGAATGGCTAAGAAAATGTCTTGCTCTCTAAGGTTTGACATAAAGGAGTGATTTTTACATTACCCTTTTTTCTTTTCAACTGAGTTTTCATTTGAAATGGCGTAAGGATTCAAGGGTTCCTCTTGCAAACCTTATCAGAAATACAGTTTCTTTATCTCTTCAAAAATGACTGTTGCAATGTTCCATCTGAAAGGTTTGCTGTAATCCTTCATCCTGGATTTAGCTTGTTCAGATTCTAAATATAAAATAATCTGGAAATGTTAACAATTGTTTGTTCTCAGTATCTGTCCAATGGTTGCAAGTTGATCATAATCTTTCATTTTGGCCAAGTCAGTTCAGACTGCCCTCTCCTGATGGCACAAAATTAAAATCTCCAGCACTGCCTCCTACTTCCAGCACAGCAAAACTAGGAGCACAGACAAGCAGAAGGATCACAGATCGTAGAGGGCTTTTGCAAGAGGTATTTCACTTTGCTACCTATTGCTAGAGGAGAAATGATTTCTCTAACCACAACCTGTGGCTAGCTTTCAAAAGACCACAGCTATGGCCTACAAACATCCCAGTCAGACTCCGGTTCACTGCGGGGGAGCAGGCAGCACTGACCTGTGGATGGGATTTGGCTTTCCAAGTCTGCTTCTTCCAAGTCAACAGGACGCTGACAACTTGCTACAGCTAAAAGTGACAAGGTTTCCTCCCTTTCAGGGTAAGTGCAAATACGTGTGATCCACCAAGAGCCAAGGTGGATAAAAATAACATTTTCCAGTAATCCTGGAGCATGTTACCCTGACAAAAACCAGCTGCTTTCTCGTAAGTATAGTCACAAAGATCTCTGAAAATACTGCTCCTTGAAAATAACTGCGTCGATAATCAATCCGCAATACAGTCCATACACAAATTTGCTGCATCTCCTCTTGGAGCCATCACACTCTGCTCTCAGGAGGTCAAGGCCAGATGACTTTCTTTCCCATCGTTCCCATTACAGCTGATGACTCTGGAGTTGTGTGTGGATCTATATAACCCTTCTTATGACATGATAGACTCGAAAACTGGCAACCGACTGCCATCATCCAGGTCTTATTGTATGGATAAACGACTTATTCTTGGAAGATGCAGTCTGGATGGTTACACATACCAAGAAAAACTGGGCTAGAGAGCAAAATCAAGTCAACAGAAAGTAGAGTTGTCTGTGGAAAAAAGGTGAATATGCTTCATGGTAACATACTAGCCATTGGTTACTGCGTACAAAAACACCATGACTTTCTAATGAGGCAGAAACCAAGGAAAATTTGCAAAGAAGAGCTTGGATTTATTTTCTCAGGTGTTCGGTAGCCTAGGACTTGACTTGTCTCTTCAAATATTTGTTTCTTTCTGGGTTGTATCAATTCCTTGCTAGTGCTCCAATCTTGGCACTAGAGACGTTTGATGTTTACTACTTTGTGCCTGCTACATTCTGTACGGCCTTCCAAGAGTGGAAATGCTGAAATCCAAATGATGCAGCTGGCCTCATATGGGCTGCCATCAAACTCAGCAATCAGTGGTTAGCAGTTAGAGAACAGATAAACCAATAACCCTTCAAAAGGGTCAGAGATTAGTATTTGGAAGGATGGAGATCAAGGTATAGGAACCTCTGAGAACACTTTTAACACCCTGCTAGACAAGTACCTCATTTACTGTTGAACGCAGAGCCTCTCTGAATGGGAGCTGGACCTAGATGACCAGCATAGGTCAATCAAAATGTCTACAACTCTACAGAAGCTTAAATGATATTATATTAACATATAAACATTTTCATGAATATCCAAAACCAATACAAAAAAAACAATATACACAGAAAATACTTCTTTCAGCCTTACACAAAAGACTGCTCTAAACAGACAAACGTGATATGCAATCAGTAAAACTGCAGAGGACACTGACCAGGCAGCTCCTCTGGCTCTATTGTTACTGTTCCCCAAAAATACCCTTTTTTTCCTAAATCTTATCTGAAAGCTTGATTTAAATTCATCCTTTTGGTCAGGCACATTTAAACCTGTGTTAGAGATTGAGTTAATTGTGATGTCTCCATTTCTCGACAGTGTATTTCTGTAAATTATTTTCTACTTACGACCCTCCTGTTAGCAGACTCCCAAAGGAAAAGGGAAAAAAAACCCCACAAACTTGCTACTCTACATATGTGGAAACACACAAAACAAAAATCAATATTTAATAGTGTCATGGTTTCATTATAACTGACATATTAATGAAAATAATATATTATTATGACGTAATTCTGAGAATATTTGTGCCTTTAACAATCTCTGTTCCCACAAGATTTCACAGCTTTTTCCTTTCTTGATTCTTTCATGCAACCTCCACAAGACAGAAAAGCAATATATCTGCTCAATGAAATTACAGGATAAATTCCATTAACTCCTCCAAAAGTAAGACACAGATGAGCACATGAAAGCTCTGAAGTATTAATGCATTTCCTGGGGCAAGTAGAGATGGGCAGAGATAGCAAAGATGCTTGTTAAAATTATTTTTCTTGAGCTAAAATCTAGTAGTCATCAATGAACCAAGTTACAAGAATGCTGAAAACTCTTCCCCTAGTCCCACTAATTATCTCTGCTTCATTCTATTTATAAACTGCTTTTATTTGTGCATTGCTTTTGATATATGGAAGAAGAAGTGGAAAATGAAGAAGCCAGAGACGGTAGGAACTCTGGCAAACCAAGGTGGCACTTTTATTCCACTATGAATAGCATGTGATGATGAACAGAGACAATTAATGCCAAAGTACCTTATCTCTGTCAAGAACTGTATTTCCAGCTCCTGGTCACTGTCTTATTTCAGGATGCAATCTTAGAAAGAATTTGGGGTCATTATTGTAAAGAGTGGGAGAAAAATGACATGCAGTGTATTTTAGACTTAATTCCTAGCAATAATATCACCATTTAACTAAAAATAACCTACCAGAGTTAAGTCTTCAGCTCCTGGAACAAGGCAATGTCTGATGCAAACAGTCTGAGGATGAAATAAATTTATAAATGAGCTTCAAAACCTCTGAAGCTCTATGGAACCAAAAGCAAAACAGAAATACAAAAAGGCACACAAACTGAAGTGAGGTGCAACCAAATAAGGTTTGGTATAGGATTTGCATGGAGTCACAGTCAGGTCAACAGAGGTTTAGGAAAGGGAAAGAACTCTTTCACTCTCAATTTAAGCAAAATAGTCCTGATGAAGAATCTAAGTGAACTTAAATGTGAGCCAAACAGTGTTACGATATACATTAGAGGCAATGTAAGAGACCGAAAGGAGGCAATTAGCTGAAAAAATGTACTGGGAATGACAGCAAAGCAGAGGATGTAACGCTTGACTTGAGAGGTGAGAGCTGCACAGACCTTTGAAAGTGAAGCCAAAGCTCTTTATATCCAATCCAATGATGAACTAGAATCCATGTGTGAAGTGTTTGATATGATCAAACATATGAGGGAGGAAGTTATCTTTAGCAATTTCAGTTCACAGGATCTCAGAAGGGGACAAAGTGTGTCCAATGGGGCCAATAAATCGTATTTATGAGCAGCTGAGGCACCCTACCATGAATCTTTCCAACAACATGAATTCTCTAAGATGTTTGGCATCCTGCATCCTGTACTGTCCACAATCCCTGGGCAATACACTGAATTCAGCTCACTGTAACGAGCCAACACTGAATAGATATATCTGAGATACATTTCTTTATTTGAGTAAACGTATCAGAGAACAGTCAAGATCTTTGGTACCTCGTTGCAGGGTAGTCACAGCTCTTTGGAATGAAGGATGAAAGCTATTTAACAGATCCTGGGTGAAATAACACACAAGTGTAACTTTACAAAAAAACAAAAGCCAAAAGCAAAACGCACATGTGAAACGAGTTCATGCTCCTCTCCTTGAACAGGATTTGGGGGACGCTAGCACTGCTGCATGGAAGAAGCGTGCCATGTACTGCTCATCCTCATGAAGGGAGGAATTCTGACGGCCCAGCTACTGCACCTACGGCTTCTGTCGTCAATATACAATAACATCAAATCCTTAAATAAGGAACCTTAAACACATTTTCTGTCTTTTCTGCAAGAGTTATATGAGTCAAAAAGAGATACAGCAAGTAAAATACAATAAAACCATACCCGAGAATATTAAAATAATTGCTTTAACAGATTATTTAAAGTGTGCACATTTAATTTTAGAAGAAGTTAAAATAAATTAAAAAAAGAAGACACGGGGTAGTTGTCAGTCCTGTTGATTGACGTAGTACTAGAAGGCAACCATAGCTGGATGCACAAATAGAAATAGATGTTGCAATATTCCTTCTAACCTAATTTCAGTCTAGCTGAAGCCACACATCTGAGCTGGGAAGTGTGAAGGACACCTGAGCAGATAACTTGCTGTCGTGTAGACTCCACAGATCCAGGCAAGCTTTGGAGGAGACATCAAGCTCTCCTGGGAGGAAACACGTAGGTGACAGATGCATCTTTAAATCTTGCCCCTCACTGAGAGCAAAATCCTTTAAAACAGCAGGGAAACAGTTTTATTTCCCTAAAAGCTGCAATCCTGATTTGTCTCTGAGAAAAACGCAAGTGTCAGCCTTCCTAAAGAAATAGTCACAGTGTGAAGAACTGGTTCTACCTTGCTTCATCGAATTGCTTAGCTGCTCCCAAAATGTGGGAGTCTGCCTCTCCCACTGTCCTCAGCATGAAAACTCTCTATTGGGAACCCTACACTTCTCCTGTTGCATCAGTTTCATATTTTGGGATCAAAAAAGTATCAACTACTCAAGAGAAAAGGGGAAGACAGTGAAAATGGCTGTGATGCATTGTGAGGTTCAGATTGGATATTAGGAAAAATTTCTTCACTGGAAAGGTTGTCAAGCACTGGAGGAGGCTGTCCAGAGAAGCAGTTGAGGCACCATCTCTGGAGGTATTTAAAAGATGTGTAGACGTGGTGCCTAGCAGCATGGTTTAGTGGTGGACTTGGTAATGTTAGGTTTAAGATGGACTCAGTGATCTTAAGGGTCTCTTCCAACCTAAATGATTCTATGATTCTAAGATGACCTTGGTATTACCTTCCAGATGAGTTTCTCAGAGCCAGGTAGTTTGAAGACTCTCTACGTTGTGAGTCATGATGACAATTTTGCTTTCAAATGGCCAGTCTCCTAAAAATCATGCAACTAGTGTGGTTAACCACTTCCTATAACTAATCACTCCAAATCATAAAACAACTTTCTCCAATCTTCTCTTTATCTCTTCCGCTAATAATAAGAAATTCTCTGCGCATTTCACAAGTAGTTCGGCCACAAAAATATCCACTTAAATAATCAGAAGTGAAATCTCTCCACTGGTGCACATGTATTATTCATTACTACGTAATCTCAACAGCTTGCTTAACATGCCAGCGGCTTCTCTAACTTCCCACAAAAGGGCTGACAGAGAACTTTTTTCCCATTTTTAAGCACACACAAATTAAGTTTAGTCCATATGCTAAAGCCTTCCTGCTTCCTCTTCCTCCAGCCTGTAAGCATAACAAATCACAGCAAAATCCATCAGATAAAAGTTTGACTAAATGATTTCTCAATTCATCACCAGACCATAGTTTCCATCTGTTTTTAGAGACAACTAGAGTCTAGAACCTGACTGAGTTTGCACTCTTTCCTTTCTATGTGAATAAAAGACAAAGAATATAAACCAAAATTTTGACCTGTTCTCTCCACAGGAATTAAAAATCTATCATATACAATAGCAAAACTCCTCATTTTGCTTCAAGAGGCAGAAATTTAAAATGGACAAAATCCTTATGCAACTTTTTAGCACGAGTGCCACGACAGATGAAGGGGAAGGAGAGAGAAACTTCAGCCTGTTATTCAGAGCAAGCAGCTGGGCATAAGCATCTTTTTCATGGGCATGTCTTTGGGTGAAAATAAATCAGTATTAGTCTCAATAGATCTCACTCACCTAGTAGTCACCAGATACCTTTTCTTTGCTGAACTTTGGAGCTTTCAAATGTAGCTTCAACCACAATCATGAGAGCTGCCAACTCCAGAACAGCTCATTTCTACTTCCAGCCCATTCCTGCAATTGTTTCTTCTTAAGGTGAACCCATCGTATCAGTTACACTAAACCAACCAACCAGCCAACCAGAATATCTTCCCTGAAGGTCTGTAGTAACTGATTTCTGCCATTGCCAGTGAAACCAGGGTGGGAAAGTAAGACTGTTTGAGAAAGAAAAACAGACAATTTTTCCTCCTTTCCTTATTTCCATCATGTTTTTGTCCTTCCCAGCTAGGATCATGTGAGTGCTTGTTTTCAGCTTAATGCCCTTGCAACTCAAGTATGCCATGTTGTCTTCCCAGAGATAATATGCTTTCTCCTTAGCCATTAATGGATAAAGGATTTTGAATTGTCCGAGTAAAAATCTTTTCTTTCCCATTCCTTTTCATCACTGTCCAGTAGCTCAAATAAAGGCACATGTTCTCATCATATCCCAGTGTGGCTGTACGCAAGTGTGCGAGGAGTGACCCTGCACCTCCAGATTGCATTTAATGTTCTGCTACACCAGATAATAAGCAAGTCACTCACAATCACATACTAAAGTGATATCAGAAAAACATGAATTCGATTCAACAGCAGTTGAAACACCTGAACAGAGGACAAGGTACCAGTTGTGTGCAGCCCATGAGAAGAAGCATGATGCATCTTCTCAAAAGCTAAGTCTGGATTCTACAGGCAGATGGCTTTGCAGGTTTCTCTTCTTATAAATTTTTTTTTTTAAATTCAAAATAGATATTTGTGAATAGCCATCAATAATGCAGGCTGCCTTTGACATAACAGTTATTCTTTTTATTCCACTATAAAAAGTGACAAGAACAATTCTTTACATTTTTATGCTAAACTGAGTTATGGAAAAATTCTACTAACCTAAAGCATATTGCACTGCAGCTAACTAAATCACTGACTCCAGCAAAGAAGCCCTTCAATGACAGCTCAAAGTCATATGGCCAATGAGGCAAGAAAAATAAAATATCTTTAAAAATCAGAGCCTGGATTTATGGTCCTTCAATTAACAGCTGACCAAGTTCTTAAACAGGTATTAAGAAAATACTCTAATTTACTTTTAAAACTAGTTTTAGTTTATAAAGATCATCTGTTGATTATATTAATGTCCTTCCAGTATTAGACATACAGGTTGGAACATCTTTTTACCACATCCGACAGCACAGCTCGGACCCCAAAGAAACATGTTGTAAAGATCACACCAATAGCAAAAGTAACTGGGTCTATAACACACCTTGAGAACTGCCAGAAATGTATGATTTTTATGAAGAAATGCAATCTTTTCAAGCATGACTTGTGATGTCGTACAGCACTGCCCCATATGTCCAACCAAATGCCATTTTTAAACCCTGAAGATATATTTAGCACAACATACATCATCCTACTGTCGTCATTTCATTGAAAAAACACAGGATCATACTAAATGATGCATCCTCAGCTTGTGTCAAGAGCGCAGCAGTGAAAGGACTGCAACACCAATGAAGTTTGAAATGTAGTCCAATAAGCTAAAGACATAAGCAGAAGATGGCACGATAGATATCAATGGATTTGAATTATGAAGTCAAGAATAAAGAACGGGAACATAAAATATGCGGACATACGAACTGTATCTGTTCCTGACTAATCTCTGCTCCCCTGCCATTCACATAAGGCACCATCTGATCTTTCAAGTTTCTGCATGCATGATGAGCCCTTGGCTACAGCCTGGGCTGGTGCAGCCAAATCTTTGCGATTCCACCTGGGCAGGACAGAATGCAAGTTATCACTTCCGACTGGCACAATTTCCTCCGCCCAGAGTGACCCTGCGTGACAACTATATGCCTCATTACACCAGCCAAGAAATTAATGTACGTCACCAGCCCAGTACAGCTTATTGCCATCTCAGTGGAAGCTTGAATTCAGTTCCCAAAATTCAAAACAACTGATGAGTTTTTTGGAATTTGTTTTTTTTAAGGGCAACATTTAGCAAAGAATAAAATTTAACTGTTTTGGCTAACAACTGCAGATACCTTTTTGTATTCCATACTCGATGTCCATCACAACAAACCATTTGCTCATCTCACCTTCCTGCTCATAAACTATCTTTCTGACGCTGTGCTCTTTGAAGCATGGTCAATCATCCTGTACCAGTTCATAAAAGATGAAGCCCCCTTTCCCCAACAAACTTGAGAGCGCAATTCTTGTCCTAACCCAAAGGAGCATCAGGAAGCAAAGCCAATAGCTTGGTGCTGTCCTTCAGGACGTATCATTGAAACGACACTGTTGTGGGTTTTTACCTAATTTTTAAAGTAGGCTGTAAAAGATGGGGTTTATTCAATTTTTAAGGAGGATATAGGAGGCAATTAAAGACACACTTCAGAGAGATACTTCACAATCTGATACTACTGATCAAGCTTAAGGGAATAATTTTGTCCAGCACTTATCCACAACAATAACTGGTCTCTACGTTGAACAATATAAGCAAAAACATCATCTAGTAAAACAAACACAGCACAGTAAACTGATTTTTAAAATAAGAGTTTGAGTAGGAAATACAGTATAGCCACAGGCTTGCTCACTCTGCTTGTGGGCAGGGTGCAATAGTCCTTGATGCATGTCAGGTATCCACAGCAGACGGCCACTATTTCCCACACTGGTTTGTTCAGAGCTTGCTTTTGAGACATAAAATAACTTGCCAAAGCAATGCCAAAAAACACCAGAGCAAACAGCACAACTGTCAAAGCCTAGTTCCCCAGAGACACGTGTGCTCTGCTTCTGCACTCCTCTCCATCGTAAGGTCACCTTCACTAAAGAAAAGCTATTAAGTGCTGGGGTTCATTTGGACCTATGAATTAGCTGCTGCCAAACATGACACAAAATAGTAAATTCTCCATCCTCTTCCCAAGTTTGCTAACGTTTGGGGTACATTTCTTCTATTTTTTTTTTTTTTTGCAAAACTGGTAGATCTTTAAATTACATTTGAGTACTCCTTCACTCTTAAATTTGGTTTAGGTTGCCCAATAGGTTAAAAAGGTAGTAGGTATTGACAGAGATAAGCACAAGCACAGAAAGCCTCATTCCACAGGAAAACAGTCTAAAAATAAAAATAAATGCAGCAAATAGCAACTGAACTCCTAGTACAGATGTACAAAAATTGGATTTTGCTCTCAGCTGAAATAACTGCCCAAAGACTTGAGATTAAATGAAATCTCTTCTCCCATAAACCATTTTAGTCAGAAAACACATGTTCCTTTCAAAATATATTCAGAGAGGAAATGGTTAATTTTATTTTATTGCTTGAATGTCCCCATTAAGACATTTCTGCTAAATAAGCAAGATATTTTCAGTATTGATTTTGGGGATTATTGTTACCAGTAGCTCGATGCACAGTTCATCCAGTTCTTCAAATTTAACGTTATCAAGGTTAGATTAAGAAAACATCCATACGCAGACTTTTTTGAATTTTTACTGTATTAACTGAGGGAAAATGGTTCTCTCATTTCTCTCCATGACAGGCATTTTATTTCCCTTGTGCGCTTTCAGAATACATATACTGTGGCCTTTGTTCTCTTCTAAAGCTAATTAAAGCTTTAGTTTCATGTACTAAAAAAGAAAAAAAAAAAAAAAAGAGGCTATTTTCATAGAATTATCTATTTAAAGCCTACCATATCCAAATCAAGCATTTTCCACCATAGCAAGGCACACATCATGCATGCAAGCTCATTTTTGGAGACAATCTCTGCCCAAAGGACAAGCTAAGACACTCACTTGCCTCTCTGGGCAAATCTGTTCTCATCAAGAAGGTGCTGGTCCGTAACAGCTTTTCCAGTATGAATTCACTAATTCCTTCTTTTCTTCCCAAAAGCTTTACTTACATTTTGCTATTATTACTAGACCAGGTAGTGATGGTTACTCTATACAGACTGTGCTGTGTCAATCTGGGAGATCACTTCAGCTTTTAGCTAGGGGTTTTTTAAGCTTATCATGGTGTTTCACATAATTCAAGGAACTTCGTAATTTCATGGGACAATACCATTTCTGCACTGAAATAACCCCCTGCTGGCTTTCTGAGCTGGTGGTTCATCTTTGCGAATGCCAGGCCTGCAGTTGATTTTTATGAAGATTTGGTAATGTCTCCAGCTCTACCATAGTTGGCTCGAAGTTCATTAATTCGGAAACTTTTGACACGCACAGGGAATCATCGTTAAGGGTCAGGTTGCCCACGTCCATTCTGCATTCTCAATTTCTCCTTGGCAGTGCTTGCTGGGCAGCAGTGCTACCACCATCCCCGGAGCTCCCATGTCTGCTTATTTTCTGCCTATTTGAAACACCGCTGATACACCCGAGGGGACTTTGAACTCTGCTCTTCTTCTAAGTGAGAGAAGCAAAACTCCAACTAGCAAAACAACTTCACACAAACACAGAAAAAAGCCAGAGCATGGAGATAGATATAGTCCAGGCTCTCAGCCACAGAGGGAGGAGGCTGAGCATCGCTACGAGTGCCTGCGTACCTGCACACCTGAGGTTCAGATGAAAGTCTCCCATCTCAATTCACCACCTCTCATCACCTCCACAATCTCTTCACAAGGTAACAAGGGAAGAAGAAGAAATGAAGACTTCAGGGGTGAAATACCTGAATTTTAATCGGAGGAAGATTCACAGAGCAAACAGGGGATGGCATCAGGGTGAAGAATAGAAAATGTTTAATAGAAGGGAAGTGGGAATGAGAGGATAGTCTATTTAGAGAGAGGAAATACTCTGTACCAGGTATAGAGCCAGAAAAACAAGCACTGCAGCAGTGCTTCTCATATATACTAATTATTTCTGCTACCAAACAGCACAAAATGTATAAGACTGAAAACTAAACTAAACAATCTATGCACAGAAATCAGAATCCTCTACTGATTTTGACTGTCAGTTCCTTCAGACAACAAGGACTCAACATTTTAGGATATGAGAATAATTTCCAGGGAGTCACACTGATGCCCATGGCTTCAGATCCAGAATATATCCATAGCAGGAAGGGCTGAAGGGTAGAGCCTGCCTGTCAGCCTAAGGCATACAATTTTTTTTCCTGTAGCGCAAATGCTTAGATTTGCTAGCCAGAATTTTTTTTTTTATAAAGCGTGGCTTGACTTACTCTGAATCCAAACATGTTTTCTGTTCTTACACTATGAACACTAAGAATACAACAGCACTGCAAGATAAGAGTGCAAGCACGGCATGTACTATTTGCCTTGTGTATATGTGTGATAGTTTGATGGGGGGGGTGTTCTGGTGGCAGGGGAGGGGATTTGCTCCCTGTGCCACCAGATCTGAGTCCCATCCCCCCCGGGGGAGGTTGAGCCGAATCGGCGCCTCTGCGAATTGCCCTATTTAAGTTGGGACAAAGGGGCGGGAAGGGGCTTTTTGCTCAGGGGAGAGAGAGAGCAGGAGGGCGCTGCCCTCGCTCCCGGCTCCCGGCCGGGCGGCCGTCGGGCCCAGGCCGGCGCCATGTGCTCAAGATGGCGCCGAGGGAGCCGCATGGGGGGCTCGGGAAGCGCCCCGCTCCCAGGATGCTCGCCGGGCCGAGCTCCCCCAGAGAGGATTAAGATCTAAGAGAAAACAACCACAACGACCGGGTCAGTCAAGATGGAGCAGGAGGAGGGGTGCTGGAGCTGAGGTTTCCCTTGCAATCGGTGTGAGATGGCAGGCGGCCCCCCTGCAGCCAGGGTGTACTCGGCGGAGCAGCGACCCACTCGTGGCCCGTGGAGAAAACCCACGTCGGGGAAGAGATGCCTGAGCCCAGGAGAGGTCGTGGAGCAGGGGATGCGCGACCAGGTACTGTTAATAATGGGGCATGGAATGCACGACGAGGTCGTGGAGGCATCTGGGATCCGTGGGATGACCCACGCCGACGCGAGTGGCAGCAGCTCCCTAAGAGGCCGAGACTGGTAAAGCCCGAACTGGTACAATCCATGGGGAAGGACTGCAATCCTGCGGGCAGGACTTATGCTGGAAAAGTTTGGGGACTTTTTTCTTCATGAGTAGGGGATCCACCAAAGCAAGGGAAAAATGGTGTAAAGGCTCCTCCTCCTTTGAGAAAGGAGCGGCAGTTAACAACAGGGATGAACTGACCTGCACTCCCCATTCCCTGTCCCCCTGCGCCGCCGGGGGGGAGGTTGTGCCAGGAACGAAAGGAAACGGGGTGGGAAGGTGTTGTTTTAAGATCTGGCCTTGTTTTCTCTTTTCTCCTCTCAAGTAACCGGTTTCGTTCCTTGTGTCTCTTGTTCAGTAACTGTTAATAAATTGTTTTGGTTTAAGAAGAAAGCCTGAGTCATGTTTTGCCCGAGACCATGGTTGGTGGGTGCTCCCTCTCGGTTCTTGTCTCGACCCTCAGTCCAAAAACCACGACAATATGCATTGTCTGTGTGGGTCACACAGCATCAAGATGACATATAGTTTTCCACCTCATTCTGGGAAGTATTAATTATTTAAAGCATGGTCGATCCTTCTGTTCAAACTACAGCAAAGTGAGATTTCCCATGAGATAGACTTTCTCCTCCTCTTATCAGTTCTTTTGTGATCCCTTCGCTGAAGAAGCCTCCAAGTCATTAATGATATCCTTTCTAAAGCACTGACTCCTGTTTGGAGAAACGCCGGATGCACGTGGCATTTTACACACAGATAACATCACTGCTTCGAGAGTAATGTGCTGAGACAAAACACTTCACCTATGTTTAGACAAGAAATACTCCCCTTATCTAATCACAGTAATTTAGAGCTATGCATGCCCCAATACATGAAACGTATCAGACCATTAATCCCTATTTTTAACTATGACAACACGTTTACATTTTTTGTTTTCAGTATTGCTTAACCACCTTGATTCCATCAAAAGTTATCGCAGAAGTAGATTTTCTGAGGTTAGCTTCTCCACGGTGCAAATAAATCACTCAGATGAGCAGCCAGGCTTGGCAAGAACATAACACTGTACCTACACGTACCATTCTTCTTCCTTCATTCTACACATATCTACTAATTCTACCAAAAATCAGACTTTGCTGACTTCCAGGTCTTGTTCCATGCCTCTCTTGCAGATCCAGAGAGGAACAACAAGCACTTCAGAAGTCTTTTTTTATTTTACTTTTTTTTGACTTTTTTCCAATAGAAAATATTCCATTTGTCCTCTTGGCAGATGCCATCAGATAAGTACTCTTCTTTACCATCTTCTCAGGCTATTGACAAAGCAATTAATGCCAAAATTCTTACATTTTATAAGGACTTTTACTGGAACAGGTTCTGAAGCACTTTAAACACTTCAAGCTAAGTGCATAAACTATAAAACAAATTCTGCCTTTCCCTTCATACTTACAAAGTTCTGCCTCTGTAAGAAGATCCAGGGCATAAGCCACGGTGACATGCTGAATTTCAAGGCTTGAATACAACATGCAGAGGACAGCTAGATGCCTATGCAGAAGAGAAACCATCATTTTCTCTTGGGAGTTTCCCTGTGTCCATAGGGGAGGTAAAGCAAAGCCTGCTTACTTCTTTCAGTCATTGGTATAAAATGGTGATTGTGGAACCAAGGAAGAGGTTTCTGCATGAATTTCAAAGAGAAAGTCCCACTCCTCTGGACATTAAGGAGTTTTTAACTGACTTGTTTTGGGTTCCTGACTCTAATGAGTGAGAGAATCCCTATTTTTTCAATAAAATTCAAAGGACAAATAAAAAGGTTTTGGTGTTATGTTTAAGCATCCTGCTAAATCGCCTGATATTCTGAAGTCTGAAGCATCCAGCAAGTCCCAAAATATTATTCGGCACTGTGTCAGTAATAATTTCTACATAAATTCAGGAAAAGAACTGCATTTGTTTTGCAGTTTTTTGAGGGGTTTGGGTTGGTGTTTTTTTTTTTTTTTTAAATCCTTGGGCAATTTCACTGTACCAAATACTTTTACCAATTGTAATTTAACATTGTCATATTAATAACATGGATTTACATGAATCTATTAATAAACCTAAAAAACCCAATGCCACCAGTGGAGTCCTTGTGATTAACACACAAGTGTCATCTTTGGGCCATAAAACACTATCTTAGAGAAATCTTCATTTCCATGAGCTGCCAGGAATTTTAGCACTCAGGTTCATTTTCTGGAGGTACTTTGTGGAACCTTCTTGGAAATCAGGAGTAAGGAAATGGCTTGTGGCAATTACTCTCCCACTAATGAATGGATGCTCCTGCCAGGCCAAAGATTTGTGATGTGAAGTCCTGCTGTGCGACTCATGTCTTCCCTCCTCCCCCAACTTCCACAAGGCATTATGTTCACTGGTAGAAACGCATAGTAGGGGATACACATAGAAGCATCAGCAAGTTGCATTCTGTTCTTAATTTTTGGCACTGATGTGAAGTTTCCATTTGGTAACGCATCTGCCAGTGCTGGGGAGGTGTTTGAAAGGTGGGAGAGAGGGTAGTTTCCCTCTTACACCATATGCTGCAATTATTTAGTGATTTCAATATATTTTCCAATGCTGGGCTGAATGCAATCACCAGCTACGGTCAACAGGACCTTCTGTTTCATGGCTTGCCATATTTCTGTGTGCACTCATTAAAAATGCAGCCCAGTTCCCCTGGAAGAATGTTGTTGGTAGGTGGAAATCGTGTTCAGGTATGCAGGGTTTTTTTAATGTCATCCACAGCATCTATGGAATGGTTAGCTATAGACATTTCTTTCTAACATTTAAGTATTCTATATGGTCTTAGTAGGCTAACTACCAATAAACAGCATAGCAGCTATGTACTAGAAAAAAGAGGTTAACTTTTAAAAATCTTTAGCCCCAGACTACTTTAGATGCTTTTGCTACACTTCGTTTCTAAAGGAGTAAAAATAAAATTTCTCTTTTTTTTTTCCTGGAAATACTGGCAGAAACTTTATTCTGCGTCCTTTTGTACTAAATACTGTAGCTAAATAGCCTGAGAACAAATAAGAAAAGAAAAGAAATAATTCATCCTGTTATCTTGGCTTCTGCTGACACCACACAACTTCTAAGAATATGCATTTCCTACTCACAGTTCTGTTAATTCCTGCAGCACTCTTACATTATGTTCATTAACTTCCTTTTAATGCTACCATAGATTATTTCCATGCAGATGGGAAAAAAAAAGTGCAAAGGGAGCAGAAAACAGAGCAGGGACTACAGAAGTTTGTTAGTTTAACAACGAAGTTCCAGGAGCAATAACATTTTCAAACAAATGCAACACAAAGTCCTCCTACACTGCAGTGTAACAATCAATTTGTTTGCCTAAAAAACTTCTAAAGCTCTTGTAAGGGAGGAAAAAAGTAAGACAGACAATTCAACAATATCAGGAGATGGAAATTTTTAGCAAAAACTCCCTACAGCAAATTTCAGGCAAAAAAGAAAGCTTACAATGAAAAGATCAGGTATTCAATTAGAAACAATAATTAGCATTCCTGTCCTTACTTCAGCAACATTGACCCCTTTCGCATGAGTTTTCATGCAGGATATTATCCAAAAAATAGTACCAAAGTTCGGGATTTTTTCAAGAACTGTATTCAAAGAGAAGAATTTCTGGTAAAAGCTAGAAAGCTGTAGGAACTTGAATGCTCCAAAGGTACCTTACTTCAGAAGCAATCAGCTCAATCTCATCCTTAATGCATTAACTGCACAGTAAAACCATGAGTAAGACAATACTTCCATGCATATGCCTACAAATTCAGCCATTCTGACAGCAAGAATAAATGAGAACATATACACATTTGAGAGGAAGAGGAAGAGAGGAGTTTACAGACATACAGAAATTTAAATAAAGGCATGAAGAGCCAACACATCACCTCTGATACCAGAACCTGTGCTCTCGCTTCTCTAAACTAAGGTTCACTGCAAAGATGTATTTCATCATAAATGCTACAAGTTTGAAATAAATAGCTTCCCCGAAAAAGAAATCTTTAATAAAGACAGATGTTGTGCAGATGCATCAGTGCCTGTTCATTTTTCTCCCTTCTAATTAAAAGACCATTCCAACTTCTGGCTGAATTTTCTCCCGTCCAAGTGCAGTATGTTCCAGAGGGTTGCAGTGACATGACCACGCACGCATCCGAAGAGGGTATCACATCTGCATAACGGTAAGTCTGCCTCAGATTCCAATTTACTCTATAATGTATCACATGGCAGAGATTCATTCAGCTGATTTCCATAATGACAACAGTAGCTGAAAAAAAGTACTTGTCTACTAAATTGAAATGTGACATCTATATCAAGGTAAACATCCTAGTCCTCTGAATACTTTATTGGCAGCCACGCTACTTTAGCTTCACAATAAATTTTCCCCAATAGCAGCTTTTATTTCATTTCAAATCCATCAGCTCTTCTAGCTTCTAAATCCCAGAGCTGCCCCTTCGAGTTTTTAATCTTATCTTCCTAGTGTGAAAGTTCTGTAGACCAGCACTTTTAAACACAATAATGCAACAGTTTCTGAAAGCTATATAAATCGTGTGAAAGACTATCCTATTAATTCCCTTTCTCATTACCAATTTTTCTCTTTTATTTACAGGGCTTGGGGACATGAAAATTCAGTTACTCCGAGGGAAGGAAGAACTTCAATTTCACTGGGACCTCCCCTCTGGCTCTTGACATTTTCAGAAACCTGTTGGACAATAACACTCAGGTCAGCCCAGACATGGAAATTATGCTAAGCCTAAACCCGATCAATTCTAGTTTGTAGTTCTCAGATAATGACTTTGTGCTCAAGGCACTTTACAGATATACTAGGAAAAAAAAAAAAATCTATCTTCAGAGGATCAGACTGGTAGTACTAAGAAAACCCTGCTTGGAAAACAGGATGGTAAACTGATTAAAGAGCACCAGAGGGTAAAGAAGCAACTGGTTGTTTTATTCTGCTTACAAAGACCAGTATCTTTTTGCCAGGTAGGAAATAAATTATTCTGTGAGCTCTAAATGACAACTTTCTTGGTTTAGATGAAAACATCTACAAGTAACAGAGACAGAGGAACTGAAAGCAACAATTTATTAGAATACCATTGTTGAATTCAGTAATTAAATGAGTTATGGGACTTTTTTTTTTAAAAAAAAAGGAATCCTCAGAGGAGGAAAAGGATTAAGATGATGCCACATGCCATTGATGAGCCACTGCTGAAATATTTCATTTATCTTCTGCTCTGAGTAAGGAGGACTGACATAAACTATCTGGAAGTTATGAATATTACAAATAAACTATAAAACTTGTCTCTAAGGCAGCAAGTTCTTACTGATGTTATAATTTTGCACCACTCTGATCTGGGCCACAAAACTCCTCCAACCATCCGGACACGGATTTCCCTAGACTAGCCTCCTTTTCCCTCTAGTGGTGCAGTGGCAGCTGGAAATCTTCGAAGGAAAGAAGGTTTGCATCTCTCCAAGTCCTCTTAAAAGAGATGTCACACATAAAGACCCCATGCTTGCCTACTCAAGATAAAAAAATGATTTTTCTAGAATATATGATCTTACAAACACTACCATCTACAAGGGTGGCCAACTTACACCAAATAACTTCCATCAGCATGAAGTATGATGCCCATCCAACCTCTCAGATTCCCATTTGACACAGTGTCCCTCTCTCACACATCTCCCTGATTTCAGACACCAATGGCATTCAGTGCCTTTGCGACTACCTAGGCACTTCTGAAATTTCACAGGCTCAAAAGTTTCTTGCCTGCGTCCCATCCAGAAATAAACCTTCAAAGATATGAGTACCCTTGGGCTGTGCTCGGTTCCTCCTTGTCACATATTCTGGTTTGCTGAGAGAATTAATTGGCTTTGTGGAGCATGAAGAAACAGAAATGGCAATATGTACCTCAATTAGACTCTATTTTTAAAATCATTTTAAACTTCGTAAATCAGGAGACTTTAAGGACTTTAACAAGTTTGCTTGATTCACTTCGACCAAACAAGGTTAGGGACTCATTATATCGTACATGCAGCAGTTTAGCAATATTAAAATATACCACCCAGTCAATCTTTCTGTAAGCGACTTCGAAGCGCACAGTAAGCAGATCTAAAAAGCCCTGTAATTTGCAACTGGCAATCATCAGTCTGGTAACACTGTAAGAGGCTTTCTTAATTCCGCTGGCGTTTAAATTCATGAGCCAAAACACATCATAAGTTGTCTTTTATTACTGTCAAGAACAATGATATAGATTCTCTTATTTAGCCTTTTGTGACTTATTTGGATCCTCTGAGTGCCTGAGAAGGGTTTGCTTCACTGAACAGTAGATTGAGACTCTCCCATTTTTATCTGAGAAAGACACAGCACATAAAGCAACAACCTTAAAGCCTGCAGTCGGAACGCACTGGCTCTTTATAACCAAACTTCTTAATTATTAGACATTTTTTAGCATGGCAATGATGGAGGGTGAATGCTCCAACTCAGAAAGAAAATGCCACCTTCTGCCAGAAAACAGAGCCTGCTTCGTAATGCTCTGCCAGTGCCTAAAGGGAATATAAATGGATTCAGGAGGAAACACATGATGCATCACTGATAACATAATCTGGCATCACAAAAGGACAAGCAGCTACAGCTCCACCAAATATCAATAAAGGTGCAAATAGCAGCCTCTTTAGAAATCATTGCTTTCCCTCCAATATGTGGTGACAAACTCCATGACAGTATTTACTCCATGCCACCAGCTTCATTAAATAAATCAGACTACCCTCATCCACCCACAAAGCCAACTCCAGTAGTCTACGGAAAATATTGATTTTTCTTGCCTACGTTCAGGTCAAAGAAGCAATGCAATAAAATAGCGTAAGACAACTACTCCCTTTCCAGCTTGTAATTAGAGCGTTGAAACCGTGGTTTTAGGTCCTGGTTTGGGTTCCATTGTCAATTCAGTTTGACCTTAGGCAAGCAAATTTCAACACGCAGGAACTTGCTTCTTGCTGTAAAACAAGCACAGCTAACTTGTCTCAGAAGGCTGGCTGCTTGGCTTTGAGACTTTTTTGCCCTTTTAAGTTTTAATGACGCAATAAAATCCATTTCAGTTTGAGTTTGTTAGATAAAACGCATCTGCAAGTAAAATCATTATAAGTGAATGATTATGCATGTGAGCATCCATGCTAGGAGTACAGTCTCCTTCTATGTCAAGGGAGAGGAACAGGCTCTCTGGAGCACGCTTTGCAGAAACCACCCAGCACCATCAGCAGGAGGAATTTTTCTTGCATTGCCTCTCCTGGGAGGACCCACATATCTTCCTGAAAATGGATAAAGCTTTGAACAGCAAAGAGACACAGTTAAGAAAGGTAAATCAAGAAAACAAGGAATAGTTATTTTTGTTATTAGTTTTAGCTAAGATGCAGAACTACTTCCCTGCTATCACAGGGACCAAAATCAGCACAGAAATTTTAGATACATAAATGGTAGTGAGCTGTGAGCCCATAAAAGGTACCCCTGCTGTCCAAAGCAAAAGACCAATGATGGAAGCCACTTCTAAGAGACTACACTAAGAGACTGTGATCCACAAAATGTGGTTTGGCATAAAGGGATACAACAGATTATAATAGAGTTTATCATGAAATTTAATACTCTCAGATCTAACTTATATATTCAACATTTAATACGTAGCAGATATATCAAAGCTCATTGTGTGAGACCTTCCGCATAGCTTAGAACAGTCTTTACGGAATAAACACAGAACATAATTTATTTTTTTTTCTTGTTGAATCCTTTGATCCTTCTTTGGTTTTTTTGTTGGTGTTTTTTTTTTTTTAATCATTAGCAGTGAGCACAGTAAAAACACCACTCTTTTCTTCTCTCCAGACTGCAGCTGACAGCTGAGGTAGGTGCACCACACAACAGCTATAAGAAGAATCCTTGAGTCAACACTCTACACACACAAAAAAAAACAAAAAAAAAAGGTCTTCAGGTTCTGAAAGACATGAACATGAAAAGAGTTCACTGTTTTTAGAGGAGTAGAAGAAGAAAAAAATTGCTGGCCTCTTCAACAGAGTCTTACTTGGTCTTTTACTGCTTTGCAACTTTAGACAGTGACTTATGGGGAATTCCTGTGTGATTCCAAAATTTGGAGGAGAATTCTTTTCATTAAAATCATGCTGAGACAAGCCTCGACAACAGCATCAGGTGTTCCTGTCTCTCCAGACTGGATCAAACAGGTCAAATGTTGTAGTAAGTCTTCCAAATTCAAACTGGCAGTCTGGTTTAAGATCAAGCAAACATTAGCAATCCACATTATAAATTCAGCCTGTCCCACCCCCTTTCCTCACGTTGCTCACTTTAATATTTTTGGACAAGAACCTGAGTGTTGTGGCATTTCTATTAGAACTTCTTTCGAGCTCAGGGGCTGAATACTGAAGGCACAGCAAGACGCTTTTCTGAAGCGTCAAGCATCCTTAACTACCGTGCACATAAAAGATTCACAAATTCATGCAAAGTCCTTGAAACATTTGGAGCTTGAGCCTCAGCTTTGAACCACAGAGAGCTATCACCTTGTTTCCCATTTCTGAGTGCAGCCTGCGACAGCAGTACACTGATGGTGCTTGCTCAACTCCGTGATTCCAAGGTGATTTACTTTTTGGGGCACTGTACATCCGCCTGCTGAGAGTTAAACAAAACTTCCATAAATTTACCGTTCTCGTAATCACATAGCTCTGGAAGGAACCACGGTTCATACATTCCAAAAATATCCAGCCTATCATATGAAAATAAATGTTTTTCTCCCTCTCTTCTTTATGGAGGATAGAGGAATAAAGGGACAGTTCTTGAGTCCTAAAGTTGGTGCCAACTCTATATATTTTTTCAGCTTTGGGCTAATATTTTCCCAGCAGTACTCTACGGAGCAGCTGCATCCCAGATATTGTGGGCATCAGCTCTGCAGAGTCTCAGGACTATTTTGAAGAGAGGAACGCTATTCAAGAGCGAAATATCAAAAATATCGGCTTTTCAATCTTCAGATCTCATTTTTGCTAGGTAGGATACAAGATGCACATTCAGGTCGTTAAACTGTCTCTTCAAAATATATTTATAGGAGTTGCATGAGCAAAGAGAGTTCCCACAGAGGCAGAGAGCTTGATTCCCATGGAAAAACACCTGCTCCTCCAGCCCGCAGAGCAAGCCGCTCACTTGAGCTCTTGTGAAACCGCACGGTTACCACTGTGCTGCCACTGTCTCATTTCACAGCTAAGGTCAACCCCACCATCCCAGAGGTGACAGGAGTGCAATATATAGACATCTATACATACCAAAGTTAACTTTAATCTTCTTACTAGTGCTCAGGCTGGCCCCAGCAGGGCTGTGCCATGGGCTGATTCACCTCAGTCTCCCACAGCAGGTTTGAAGCATCAGCAAGAGCACACAGACAGGAGCTCCTCTTCTATTCCAAAGCAGAAGTGCTGTCTGAGTATGGCCTTTTGTACCATAAAAAAAAGCTCCCAGTGACCAACCAGAGAGATTTTTTTCCAGCAGTGAGAAAACACAGTCCGATAACGCAACATTTCATTGTAAGCGAAGTGATTTTTGGCTTCTTATCCAACAGATACTTGACACCCACATGCTGTGCAAACTCTTTATGTCCTGGTCCAAACAACACCATTTCCATTTACAAAGGATGTAAGATCTAAAATCTAGGACTAACGAAATATTATTTTTTTTTAACATGGTACACGAGGCAGCTCGCAAAACTGTTCAGAACAGCAAATGGCTACGAGCAAAAAACAAGCAGAGAGAGATAAAAGAATACTGCCTCACTTAATGAAAGAGCAGCTCTGAAGTCTGTTATTTTTGAGTTCTTTCACCATTAAGTTGTTCTGTTGAGTGCTCTAAGCCCAGAACCTTGTTTTCATACCTGTATGGAAAAAAATCTGCACAAAGCACTACTCATAGTGCAACAATAATGTATTCAGCTTATTAAAACTGTTCTTTTCTTTAGCTTTATGAAATTGCAGGAAAATCAAGAGATCTTAAATACAAACACAGGCACCAATTTACTACACTGCAAGTAGGTGAAGTGCAGAAGGAAAAACAAGAACATGCTGAAACCTCAATTTTCTTTCAAACTATCAAGATTCGAAACTGATCACTTTAAAAAAAAATGCTACTATTTGGTAAAGTTTGAAATCAACAGTAGAAGTTATTGTAGAAAAGGCTGATATCTCCTTATGTGCCTGCACCATGCAGTAGGAATCTGTGAATGGCCCCTGGCACATGGCATTGGAGGGATTTTTACAACTATCCTTTTCCTTATGGTTTGCTGTGTGTTATCATACCTAGTGATGATAACTGCACGTAAGACAGACATGTTTTCTGATATATACAGTGCAAGATTCTTCACTCTGAGGGTGGTGAGGCACTGGAAGAGGTTACCCAGAGAAGCTGTGGCTGCCCCATCCCTGGAGGTGTTCAAGGCCAGGTTGGATGAGGCTTCGGGCAACCTGGTGTAGTGGAGGGTGTCCCTGTCCATGTCAGTGGGGTTGGAATTAGATGATCTTTAAGGTCTCTTCCAACCCAAACCATTCTATGAGAATTAGAATCATTCTATGACTCTAAGAGAATATGTACAAAACAAGGAAAATAAGAATGAGCAATGGTTGAGGTCAGGTTCTTCCAACCAATGCTAAGTATCAGCTAAAAAATAATAATAACCTCAAATTACAATAATCATCTTAAAATATTACATAGCTTGACAAAGACAACTAAGGGACAATCAGGGAGGACAGCATAGTGGCTGAAAGTAATACTTCTGACAGGCTGCTGGACAAGTCTGCCTTGTGTGCTGGACTCACAGGGGCTGCAGAGACCTCAGGCTCAGGGCTTGGAGGGGAGCTGGCATCGCCCCAGCAGTCACCTGCCAGCAGCTTGTACCTTCTCCAGGAGAGCTGGGCACTCCAAATGAGCTGGAGCCTCCTTTGGCAATAAATAAAAAAAAAAAACGACCAAACAAACCAAAACCAAAACCAAAACAACATCCCAGCAGCTTTTTGCAACTTTGAATCTGGTCCTGGTTGTGCTGAGGGAAATGTGAATAACAACTCTCTGACTTTTAGGAAAAAATCAGTTTTCAAGTAAGGAATAGGTTTACACAAAGTACATAGCCAGGAGTCTTTGCAAGCAGAAGAGATTACAACCTCCTCTCTCTCTCTCTCTCTGTTGGTTTTTTTTTTTTTTTAAAGAAACGTGAAATTCTATTTGCTCTCAGCTTTTGAAACAGAAAGGATAATGAAGTGTCATGGTTTGATGTAGAGGGGGGGTGGTTCTGGTGGCAGGAGAGGGGTTTTGCTCCCTGCAACCTCCCCGGTTTTGGAACCGGGTTAGGCTGAGTTCTGGCCACCAGGTCAGACTGCCATCCCCCTCGGGGTTGAGCCAATAGGGCGCCTCTGCGAATTGCCCTATTTAAGTCAGGACAAAGGAACCGGAAAAGGTGCTTCGCCCAGGATCGAGCAGAGAAGGGAGGAGGGCACTGCCCCCGCTCCCTGGCTCCCGGCCGGGCAGCTGCCTGCGTCGGGCCGGCGCCGCCCACGGAGAATGGCGGCGGCGGAGCCAGCTGGGGAACTCAGGGGCACCCCACTCCCGGGGTGCCCACTGGGCTGAGTTCACCTGGAGAGGACTGAGATCTGAGAGAAACAGCCGCATCGACAGCAGGTCAGTGAGGATGGAGCGGGAGGAGGTGTGCCGGAGCCGAGTTTCCCCTGCGGCTGATGGTGAGATAGCAGGCGGCCCCCCTGCAACCAGGACGGCCTCGGTGGAGCAGAGACCCACTCGCAGCCCGTGGGGAGAAGATGCCTGAGCCTGAGGATGGTCGTGTTGGGGTGCACGACAAGGCAGAGAGGCATCTGGAGTCTGTGTGACGACCCACGCCAGAGCGAGTGGCTACAGCTCCCTAAGTACCCGAGACTGTGGTAAAGCCCACACCGGAGCAATCTGTGGGGAAGGATTGTTTCCAGTGGGCTGGACTCACGCTGGAGAAGTCTGTGGATTTTTCCTTGTGGGTAGGGGATCCACTGGAGCAGGGGAAAAGGGTGTAAGGACTCCTCCTCCTTTAAGAAAGAAGCAGCAGTAACAGCACGGAATGAACTGACCTGCACCCCCCTCAGTCCCTGCCCCCTGCACCGCTGCGGGGAGGAGGTAGAGCCGGGAGGAAAAGGAAAGGGAGGGGGGAAGGTGTCGGTTTTAAGATCTGGTTTTGTTTCTTTCTGTCCTCTTGAGTAACCGGTTTTGTTTCCCTTTGTCCTTCTAAGTAACCATTAATAAACTGTTTTGCTTTGAGAAAGCCCTGTCTGTTTTGCCCGGGACCATGGTTGGTGGGTGCTCCCTCTGTTCTTGTCTCAACCCTCAGCCCCTTTGTTTTTTTTTTTTTTCTCTCCTCTCTACTTTACTGGAGAAGGAGAGACTGTGTGAGTTTTAGTTGCTGGATCAGCCTAAAACCATGACACAAAGTTTCAAATCAACAAGAAGAGAAAGTAAAAGCAATACTGAATGAAGCTGCATTTAATTCCCTGTACAAATACACACACCCCCACATATATATTAACACAGTTTAATAGGTTGATTTCAGTTTTAACTAGCTATAACCAGCTCAGAAGAACTCAACAAGCTCACAGAATACCTAAGTATTAACTTCACAAGTAATTTTAGAAGCGAAAAAAAGAAACCACACTCAGGCACCTATCCCTAACATTTTTACGGAGTCAGTAAGCTCCACTCACTGATTCCAAAAGCCATTTTGCTGGTGCATATGCACAAGGAATTAAACTGATGTTACTTTCACTCAAATCCAACGAGGTCTCCAAGTCAAGACCACCAGCTTTGCAATAAATATTTATAGGAAGAGAAGAACAATCTTAATTTTCTGAAAATCAAACCTCAGTTTTTCTGACCCTTAAGCAACGGGACTGTTACTGTTCCCGAGGCTCACATGTACAGGCACCAACCCACAAGACTTTGAGCTCTGCAAGGAGCTGCAGACTCCAGTTCAAGGCCATACACTTTGGTACTGGGAGGCTCATCTCAACGCCCCCCATTCTTTCTAGAATCCTCTCACTGCTTTATCGTGGGTTTATAGTTTAGATATCAGTAGTTAGCTTACTTTAATTAAAAATATAAACAAGTATTTACATGCAAACACAACTAAGACCATTAAATGCTTAGCGACCTTCTGTATTCTCAACTGTTACTCAAATGAAAGCTTCCAGAGATGTGAGGTTTTGCTGTCAGCAAGTTTTAAACCATTATTTGAAGGAACATTTAAAATTCAGAGCCTTTGGAAAATCTCTAGAGTTGCTAAATTCCAACATAACCAGGCTTAGGAGTTCTTTGTTGTCCTGTTCTCTCATTTATCCTTAGATACTTTCCTGTAACCTCAGCGTGTGGTTTCTGAAGAAAGGCTAAAACTAAAAACTTTCTATTGCTCCTTCTCCGGTCTTCTGCAGAAACTGAAGCATAACTTCACCACCTTCAAATGAGATGCTAAATCTGTAGTTTACTGCGCATCCTGCTTCCACTGTTAATTAACAGCTCAAAATAAAGGCATTCACGTTCTGCAAGTCTGCTGGAACACAATTAGAAAACACGATGCCGTAGAAAAGCCAAAGGTACTGAGCTACTCACCACCACGCAGTGCCAGACTGGGTGTTACTAAAATGCAATACCAAAATAAGCAGGAAAGTAACCAGCAGTTCCCGTTACTGATGTCAACTTGTCTATGAAGAAAATATCTACTGGGTAACTGAAAGTTAGGAGATATTTTGGGGACCAGTGTGAGGACATTCATTGGAAGAAGAGTTAAAAAAAAAAATGGAAATTGCTAGCAAAATGAGTCAAAGCAAAGGTGCAGCTGTTAACAGCACTAAACCCTTGTGCTTTGGTTTATTCCTATCATACGTAGCAGCTACAAAAGGCAGACTGAATATTTATCAGTGAACTGGAACAGCAGCAGCTTTGCTCTGCCTCTTCCATTTAAAATCATCATGGTTCAAGAAGTGGCTCAAGGATGGAAAAAGTATTATGAGAAGACCTAAAATCTTGAAAAAAAAAAAAAATTGATCACCCTAATGGAAAATGTCAAAACCAACAATTTTCTGGCTGATATTTCTGCCAAAAATTATTTATATGCATAAAAATAAAAGTCACATCCCTTTCTGTATGCAGCAGATGTAGTTAACCATCATCTTCACCATATTTTTCAAATTATTTGAAGAAGTTGGAAAAGCCAGTTATCTCCTATTAAGATGGCATTCTCTCAGGAATACTGTATTGAGAATTTTCATAATCATGTGACAAAATTCAAAAGTAATACTTCTTGTTCGTTCTATAAAAAGATACCTTCAGCATTCCGATTTCTATCTTCATATTTCACTAATTCAACCAAATATATGTCTTGATTTTTCTTGAGTAAAGAATAAAGGTATGGGAAGTTAAACAAATCTATTTTGATTCCATCAGCATCCAGACAGTCATTAAATAAATTCATCGTGCAGACTCTATTTAGCAGTGATTATTTCTAATCCCAAAAAAGCAGGAACTGACATTCAGATCACGAGGGGAATTGAAAGCCAAACAGCAGCTGAGTTTTCCTGAGCTGCAGCTCACCAAGATGCAAACAGGAAAATCCAGCACGATTTGGTGGCTCCATAATGCACAATAGGCCCATTTAAGGAAAATCCTAAACAAGGTATTGTTCAGAAAGAGTATTTATGTTCAAAGGAATGGAAACTACTTGTTCAGAATGGTTTATATGCAAAGAAGGAATCCAAAGGAAGCCCTGTCTGTGGTACTACCAATTTGCTGGGTTTGACTCTATGATAATTTCCCCAAGAATATGTTCTCCATCCTCCCTGCACTTTTTGTGGCTCAAATTTTCATTTTTCTGCTATAGTTAGAGACACTATTGTCTCACGTGCTGCTTTTAGACCTTTCTGCATCTTTACTCTCCAGGGTTTTTCGAAATAAATCTCTACTTTCTCACTATTGTCTACCAAGAAGCTGTCCTTCAGGCAGAGACACCAAGTGCACTGATGTTCAGCCTCCCACCAGCTGCCTTCCTCCTCCAGTCCCAATTGTGCTATTGTATCAGAAGAAATTTGTGGCACGAAACATTTCTCTAAACAAGAACTAGTTGGAAAAACTTTCTCTACAGATTCTTAGCAGTGCCCTGAAGTGAACTTGATGCTTTTAGAAAGAGATGTAGAATGGTCTTATTTTATTAGAAGCAAACTTTATAACAAATAGTTTACAAGCTGCAGTTCAGCCTTGCCAATACACTAACCATGACCTCCTACTTTTTCCTTTATCAACTTTACAATATTATCAGAACCTGGATGCTGTAGACACGCAGAGGAGGAATGAAAAGCAAGAAAAAATTAAAAAAAAAAGTCAAGATGTGGCAGTCATATGACTTCTTAAATTTTGCATTATTTATTATGTCTAGGCCTTTTATAAATCTTTTTATAGTCATCATATATGTCAAAGAGAGACGTGCTTTTCAGGCCATTTATGACTAGAAAACACTGTCTATTAAATGTATAAAAGAATTCAGGTTTCTCTGTTGAGATTTCTCATCACGGTACATCTTGATCCTTTGGTGAGCCAAAGCTAAGAGCAGAAATGTTGTCAAGGCTCTATCTCAAGGAGATGGTAGCTCCAATGTGATCCTCTCCAGCCAGCCTGGGACAAGTGCTCCAGAAGAGAAGGCACCCGGGCAAGAAGAAACAGGTTACTGCCCTGCACTGGGCTTGGAAGAAAACCAATTCTGACATACAGACTTTCTTATTTTCTAGTACTTTTCATGGAGTGCCACAAACGATATATGGTCAAGGTTACATTTTACATGAGGTAGGATACTACTAAATCTCTTCATGATTGGACTAGCTCTTGCCTCCTCGAGGCAAATGACAGAATGAATGCAAACAGATCAAGTTATTTCACCGTCTCATTTCAGCAGACTTCACAGGTAGTAAGGAAGACCAAAGAAGATGTGATTGCCCTGATGCTCTCACTGTATCTCACAGATCCTCCTGATTTCAAATGGACTTTTCAGGAACCCCACACTTTCTAAAGTTAAAAGCTAACAGACTGCCCACGGCAACAAAGCAACAATTATTGAGTTGGAGAGTGAGGAACAGAATCTAGAACTGGATTTTCCATCACTGCACTGGAGCACCAGCTCTATATTTAACAAAGAACACTTCTCAACCAAAGATTCAATAGCCTAAATGCTCTTCTATCCATGTGCTTACCCAGATAATCTTGGTATCTGCTTGCCATATATATCAATGATGCCAGATTAAAGGTTCACATTTGGATTAACTCAAGCAAGGATCTCCCGGAATAATGTTTTCGTCTAAAAGATCAGAATGAATTAGTCCAAATTTATTTTAATACATGAGGAGGACAAGTTTATGTTTCTGATCCTCCCAAATTCATTTTAGTCACTTAATATGTGCCTCATAAACAAGCTGGCATTCACTGGCTTTGGGACATGGTGTTACACTCAAGGATTTGTTAAGGACTAAGTCACCGATTCAGATCAAAGAAAACATCTGGCAACCCAGGACTCTGCTGAAGCGAGACGGCTGCCTCGGACGGGGGAACAAGCTGTTGCTACTGAACCTTAGTAGCATCCATGCACTCAGGGCTCAAATTCCAATTTGTCAGTAACAGGACGATAATCAGAGGGATAGATGTTACCATCAAGGGGAATTTAAACTTTAGCAGCATGCTTTGAATAGCAGAACTATTTAAGAAGCAAAACTATTGCTGAAAGATAATATATAACACACGGTCAAGTTGTGAAAACAACTCTTAAATCCCTGTGTTCTTCATCTTTCCCAAATGACCTTTCTTCCTTTCCCTGTCAAAAGCATCCTCACTCAGTCCTTCTGTCCTACATCATTTCCTGCACCTTTTCCCTAATTTCTTGGAGAAATCTGCTAATTCTAGGAAAGAGGCATGAGGACAGAAGACAGGGATGCATGGATGAGATATAACACAAGGAGAGAGAGACCCTGCTTGCAGCCAGCACTCTCTGTAGCTGAGGCAGTCGCTGTCAAAGAGCGGAAGGAGCAGAACTCAACTGCTGCTCGCCGCGGCGTTAAGTTTTGTGCTGTACTTTATAGCATCTTTTTTAGCAACGCAAGCAAAGTTCTCAGAAACACTACTTACACGTAGCTGCGGCTATCCAGCATTGCTGTGTGTCTTTCCAGAGCCTCTGAAAATCTCAGTTATAAACAAGCTTATGAAAACTAGAGAGCTTGGAGTTAGGTTGATGCTGCATTACAGGACCAATTTCATTCTGGTTTCAGCGGCTCCCAGTTGACATTGGGAAAGAGGAATGAAAGGGAAATGGACTCCTCCAGTTCTTGAAGCTCAAGTCAGGACCCAGTGTACCTCTGGAACATTTTTAATCAAATACAATATTAAATCTCACATAGAAGTGACCTGGAAGAAGTTTACTTTGACTTCCCATATTATATAGATGAGCACGCTGCCCTTGAAACCACAAGTCTACCAAACATTACAATTAAGAGGTAGCTCCAGTATTTTTGTTTCATTCCACAGGTTTGAGACCCAGCTACCTTCATAGAAATGAATCACGAGGAGTAGCTAAGTTGTAACTGCAATAAAAAGGTAATTGTTTGTTTTGGCAAATAATTCTCTACTCAAGAGCTGGGCAAAATAAACCCTCTGAGACTGAGCTTAATGTTTCAATTTAGGCCATTTATTAGTTTTGCCCGATTTGAATGCCCAAGTGCAGCAGGGCAAAGTTAACGCTGTGAGGTTGCCTGTATGGGCAACTCTCTGCTTTCTGGAAAGGTGTAAGGCACCACTGAGCTACTTTAAGTCAAATTCAAAGACAGATTTTTGTTGTTTTTCTGAAAGTATTGAGGCACACAGATAGAAAAACAATTTGCTGTTCAGCTTCTTACATAAGTTAAATAATAACAGCTGAATGATTTCTAATTTATCCATTAAAACACTCCATTGTCTTTCAAAGGAGTTTTGTAAAATGACTGAGCATTATGTCTCGGCACCTGCTTTTTGCTGTGGATTTTTAGATTTCAAAAGAAAGCTGTTGGTAATGTTTTGTTGATATGTCAAAAAGTTCTATGTGTTGTTTTATAATCAAGCAAATTTAATACCGGGTAATTAAAGTATTAGTTTTTTGAACATGAAGCTTCTCCCAAAATCTTATTTTCAAACATATTGAAATTCTAAAGTGAAAAGAAAGCAGCAAAGGAAGCCAATTTTCCCTGTTTAGCACTGACAGTTATTTTTCCAAAGTTTTGCTAAAACAATGCCAACCTAATTTTTAGGTTGATATGCTTCCAGTATAAACACTGCATCCTCTCTTACAGCTTTCAAATGTTAACAAGTACGTATAATCATTAAAAAAACAGACTACTGAAGCTGAGATACAACACAAACCCATGACAAATAAATGGTTCTGCCTCCATCCTTTTTGTCAACCACAACTACTCAATCACACACAAAGTAATATGTCTGATCCTGCAAAAAGATAGATGTATCTTTTACATTTTATCTATTTTCATAACCTTTTGCTTCTAGTAGAAAGACAGAAAGGTAAACACTTGAATAAAAGAGATCATTCGGTATTCAACACATTTGTGTTCATGTGAAGGATGTGTTTTAGATGTTTTTATTTGAAATGTTGTCTCTCAACTCTGCTGATGAAACCAATAGGAAGGTGTCAGGATGTCCATCGTCTACCTGGACTTGTCCAAAGCATCTGATACTGTCCCACACGACAACCTTGTCTCTAAACTGGAGCGCCATGGATTTGACGGATGGACCACTCGGTGGATAAGGAATTGGCTGGATGGTCGCTCTCAAAGAGTTGTGGTCAACTGTGTCCCTGCCCTTGGCAGGGGAGTTGGAACTAGATGATCTTTGAGGTCCCTTCCAACCCAAACCATTCTATGATTCTACGATGGCAAAAGATTTTTAAACAAGTGGGTAATCACATTTTTGTATGAGATTCTCCTACATTTAAGAACGAAGACTAAAGAAAAGGAGTACTAAAATTCAATTTGAATTTACTATTATGAAAGTTAATTTGAGTGAGCTACTAAACGTACAGGAAGCCAGGGAAGAAGTTTCAGTTTTAAAAACCTCAAACAAATATTATAAGGAATAACCATGTTATCCTCTGTACCACACTGGAATAATGCTCTATCAGCAGTAAATAAAACAGGAACTCTGAAACGTATGGGCTTCTGCTTGCACAGCTTCATTTAAACACAGAAATCAAGGTGTGGGCTGAATTTCACTGAATCAGTGGATTTATGCTGACATAAAAATGCAATGAGACAGAGCTGAATGGGAACTATATTCCTGCAGGCTCAGCTATTTCACCTTCTCTAGTAATTCATATAGACCACTGGGTTGCTGATATATTTTATCTCACTATTGAGAAATACCGACAATAAATATATACATATCTATAGACATATATATATTTCTTGATGATAAAAATCTTAATTTCTCCCACCTATATCACTTCCTTACGTATTTCTCCTATATCACGTTATGACACATCTACTATTTTTTTAACTATTTGAAAAGCTCATTTTTCATTAAGATTGCACCTCTTTTCAAAATATTTTTTTTGCAATCGCAACTCTCCAGTGGGAATATTATTAGGGCTTGGGCCCACTGAGTTATCTAACGTTAAAGCTTAATTTTAATCATATTAATAGTCTCCCTGAAATGTAACACTTACATATGCTTAATGCTGATCATAGTCATTAATAGCTTTTGTATCAGGCACTGCCTGGAAACATTAAAAACAAAGCTTCAGTCTTCAGAGATACATATAGGACTAAGAGATGGTCTGTACTTTGCAGCACACTCACTATATCACAGACTAATTAAAGTACCATCAGAGGAATAACAACCACCTTGTCTTTTGTTTTTCATTATTATTCTCTACATGTTCAGGGAATCCAATTGTTTCAGATTCTTTAGGATTTAGACTCAATATATTGTAAAACAGCCCTGAAAAAGCCTCTCATTAATTTGCCCAAGGTAAACAAAGAAAAGCAAACTACTTTAAATTCTTCACCTCTACACTTACAGCAAAAAGGCAAGCTAGCAGGTTGTGCATAACGCCTAGCATTTTTTTTCATGGCAAGTTTTCATGATAATCAGTTTCAAAGAAATTGGAGATCAAAAAGATTAGCAAACTCTTGCATCCACTCTGTTGAAATATTAACAACTTCTGCCTGTTCTTCAACGTTCTTCAGCAGATGAGTGAGTCTCAAACATTTGGGCATGGAGACCACTGCTAAAGGTGACTTTTCATGGACCAGCTGGTGCCTTCTTCCAAAGTGTTTAATCAAAAACACCTTGGGGTGGGATTCAGCTTGAGATGAAGACATGTAAATGTAGTCATCTGCATGTAGGTGTGTCCACGTTTAACCTGGATCTGGGGCTAAATAATAGCCAGCTGTCCTATTACCCAGTGTTCCCTCCCTACTCGAGGAGGGGAATTGGGAAAAGGAAGGAAGACCTGTGAGTTGAGATAAGAACTATTTAATAACTGAAATTAAATAAAATAAAATTGAAAATGATAATGACAATAATATATACAGACAAGTGATGGACTGTGCAATCGCTCACCACTCCTGGACCAATATCCAGCCCGATCGTGGCTATCGATCCCACAGCAGGAAAATCCTCAAACTGCAATCCCAGAGAGAAAGAGTAGGCCTGGAGAGCAGAATGATGGACAAGACCCTCCAGGGATAGCAACTATTGAGAAAGAGAGCTTGTCCCCAACAAACTTTCCAATTTCTAGTGAGCATGACGTTACACAGGATGGAATATCCATTTGCCAATTTACATGTCAATCACCCTGGCCACACTCCCTCCAAGTTCTTAGACATCTGAGTCATTAAGAAAACAAGTTGGAAAGTCCTTGATCATTATGGATACTTGCATACCACAGCTGGCTACAAACTAAATCAAAGTGTGCATTATCAACTTTGTTCTCACTGAATCGGGTGCTGCAGTTTTCTTAAAAATGCGGCTTACTTTAGAAATGTAGCTTTTCTGAACAGAAAATTGATTCTATGATTCTATCCCAGCAAAACTAGGAGAGGTGTTTATGGTCCCATGCTAGTGCATGGAGATCAAGCTGCCATAGGTGATGGCATGCAGAAGGAGGAGCTGGGCAGCCAGTACCAGATCACTTCTAGGATCCAGGGAACTGCTCTACCACCTCCAGCCTTTTACTGTCTAATGTGGTTCAGCAGACACACGACCACGCTAAACAGTCCTTTTAAGATATATTATAACATACATATCATGCATATTGTAACTTCTAAAATACATATTATAACAGTATAACCTATAACACCATGTAATTGAAAAATTTTATTGATAACATAGTTTTTATACATTTTCATATGCTCCAAAAGTATTGTCTTTCTGGCAATCACTTTCACTATTAAGTCTGTAGATTGATCAACATTAGGAGAGCATCCATCAAACACAGGAGCAAGTCCAATCAATTTTAATTCTGACCTGGTTTCTTGCTATTAAATGTGATACTCAACTTAGCGCCTTCTTTTAAAGACATAAATGAGTTTCTTGTGTTTCACATTGCATGACTGATAAAGCCATTTCACTTCTTACACTTACACTTCTATGAGAAGGCATGATTTAATACCTTCGAAGAGTAGCTGACACCTTGTGGAAAACTTTAAAAAAAACCATTCCATTCCATTTTGAAGAAGTTTTCATAATATCAGATATGTTTTCTGCTGGCTTATTCGTGATATATAACACCAAACGACTTCTTAAGGCAACACTTCTTTCAAAGGCCTTGTCCCCAAAGAGAACTGCAGTTTCTACAGCAACCAGTTGTGAAATCTTAAATCCAGGATTATCACATAAATAAACCAAAGTGTGAAGAAAAAGGTTCTTTTCTACCAAAATTCTTCTGTAGTGAAGGACTGGAGAAAAATAGCCAAAACAAGTTAAGACAAGTGGAAGACATACATAAATAATAAAGTTTCAGGAACTTTATCAGCTACATCAATTTACGTCTTCAGTTGTTATACTGCATCTGAACATCCTCATCCTGTGTGCCATAAAAATGCATCATTCTCTGGGTCTGTTCTTGTATTACATCTACCTCATGGATTTTCACTCCTCAATATTTTAATGCTTTTCTTCCTGATTCTCCCCTTTACATTTTGGCATAACTAAGCAGAGTTGAATCTCTCTTGAGGTTCAAGTGCATGAGGAGTGTGTCACATGGAAAAAAAAACACATCTGGAGGAAGATCAGAAATATAAAGAACATCACTAATAGAGATGGTTTCACTGGCGGGATAAACGCCCAAACAATCCATGTGTGCCTGGACAGTAAGTTGAGCATCCAGACGTGGATGAGATGATAGCTCTGAATGATAAGAGAATGGGGAAGGGTGCTAAGAACATTTGCAAAGCAGTCATGGGGTTATACTTTTAAGCAGAGATTAAGCAGCTAATTAATTGATTAATCAAAACAATTAACTAGATGTCAAATCAGCACAGCAGCAAATTTAAACAGTCAATTAATTCATATATTCAAAAAGAACAGTAAATAATTAATAAGGAATTAAAGAGTTTGTTAATTATGTGGCAGTAGATTAGCTATGCAGAAACCTAAGTGAGAAGCAATTAATTAATTATGCAAAGAATCAAACGAGCCACAAAATATTTATGCAAAGAATCCATACAAATGGGCAGTTTAAAAGCAGATGGGTGGCAAAAATGCTGGGATACGTTAAAAAAAATGTTTAATAAGGATCAATTACTGGCAATTGTAGTTAGCTAAGCTATTAAGAAAACCATTTGAATCAAGAATGGAAGTCAGGTCAGAAATCAACTAAGTGAGGAGAATTAGGTTATCAAATAGATTCTAAAATAAAGTTTCATCCAGACATTGGGAGTTATTGACAGTTACAAGGGGCTGGTCAGGTTTAGAAAAACAGGTCAGTGATATTGAAATGGACACTGAAAATACACCTTTGCCATGGTATTTTACTATTGTAGCCTCACCATCTGCTTTGCCATCTCCTTTTGCTTGCTGCCCCAGTGCTGTACCCTGCCTTGTCTTCAGTTCAGATTACAAATTAATTAGGATTCACGTTTTACATTCGCCTGCAACTTGTCGTGCATACAATCGCAGCGTCAGACATAAATAATACTCTGCGTAAACATTATCGCCAAAGTTTAACTCCCCCAACATGCCTTCGTTAAAACTGTAAGTGAGTTGCATAACAGATTTGAGAAAAAGGCTTTGTTTACATTAGCAAAAGGGAGTGAGATGAACATTATGGCATCGGTGTAACTAGAAGGTAAGTTACTCGTCCAAGTGGCGCCTTTGTAGTCAGCCAAAGATAGTATTAGGGCTCAGTAAAAGACAGTACAGCATCTCTCCATGACAGACATTTGACAGAAATGCCTGTATCATTACTCACATGACTGAGATGAATTTGTAACATATCGACTAACGCTAAGGATGCAAAGACAAAACCCCAGACTACTGTGTTACAAAGTAATGCAAATTTTAGAAGACAAGGAGATGAACATTGGACGCTGTAGGTACAGTTATAAATTGGCTGGAATTAGTCTGTATTTAATGTTCATGGTGCCACTGACTATCCTAGAGGAGGGAGGCACAAAGGCTTCCTTCATTTTCAAATCCAAAAGACAGTCTGGAGATCTGAGAGTGTGTCTGTATAGAAATGCAGGAAAACTGTATGTGCTTGAAAAAAAAAAAAAAACCACAAATGTCAGCTTAAAGATCATCTAGTTTCAATCTCCTTGCCATGGGCAGGGACACCTTCCACAAGACCAGATTGCTCAAAGCCCCATCCAACCTGGCCTTGAACACTTGCAGGGATGGGGCAGCCACAAGTTCTCTGGGCACCCTGGTCCAGTGAAGTTCTCTGACCACAAATTCTCTGACCACCCTCACAGTGAAGAATTTCTTCCTAATATCTAATCTAAATCTCCCCTCTTTCAGTTTAAAGCCATTGCCCCTTGTCCTATCACTCTGTGCCCTTGTCAAAAGTCTCTCTCCAGCTTTCCTGTAGGTCTCGTTTAAGTACTGGAAGGCTGCTAGAAGGTCACCCCGGCGCCTTCTCTTCTCCAGGCTGAACAACCACAACTCTCTCAGCCTGTCTTCACAGGAACAAAGAAATCTTTTCAGGAAAAACAGTTAACCTTTTCCCCTCATACACACACACAGAGCTTCCGAGAAGGTACCATAATATCCTGACCTGAGGTTCACATTTTTCCTCCAAAATGAAAGGCTTCAACAGCTGTGCAAATTTTGGAATAGAAGCACGACTTATTAAAGAAACATTTCATTGTCGGGAACAACTCAGAGCTTTGCAAATCTGTACAGAGCAAAAGTAAAACAAAGAATCCATGACAATAAACCACCATATTAACCTCTTTTGATTTACAAACTAGTCTCCCATGGCTATTTCAAGAAAAGTCTCAACTGAAACAGACAATTACCATAACTTAAAAGGCCATTGTGCTCCCTTAGTAGGTGCAATGAAAACCACTGTTAAAAACCACAGCTTTATCACCCAGCTGTTTTCTGTACCGTATTCTCCTCCGTGTGCCTTGCCCAGGTTTCCTACTCAGAGTAAGACCACAAGAATACAGTGGAAGGCTCTAAGATGCAGTAACAACTTCTGAAGCATTAGGCAGGACCTGCACTTCAAATAAAATCCCCCTATTTATTTATTATTTATTTCCCCCTAGGAAGGACGGCATTTCTTTCCCCAATACCTTCATATGTCAAACAAAGACAATGCAGAAAATGTCACTTTTAATACTGAATAGAAAGTGACTTTTAATAGAAAAAGTCACTTCAGTAATGGACCCATGTTTTATCATGAAGTGAAAATCACTTAAATGCATGTATTTATTGTGAAAGATATCAGAAATAGACAGGTCGTCCTGTATCATCTTGTTGGCCCTTAGAGGTCCAGGAAGGATGTTTTCTGGAAGTTGATTTGTCAAAACACCCCTCTAGGGTGGCTACCTGACAGGTTACATATACTGCAGTGAAAATTAAAATAATTTTTATTTTTCTGAGACAAACATGGAAACCTACTGTTTAATGATGTCATAAGAATACAATATATAAACTGATCTTGTTGCAATCTAAAGGCAGTTAGCATCAAAATTGGAAAGCATATTCTTGTGAGCATCCTCTATCTCAGGACTTCTCTCCAGGCACTGCGATGGCCCCTTGCTCTATGAGATGCCAAGTCGTAAATAAGAAAGAAAATAAAACCAGTAAATGATACTTTAAATAGTATTAGAGACAGAGTAAAATAAAATGCTTGCCAAGTGGGAAAAAAAAGGGAAATCAATATTATTTAACACATTTCTAGATTGCCATCCACCACAGCACAGAGGAGCTTACAACAATAAAAATACAACTTCAATACAGTACCAACAGTGAGCAGCAACAAAATCGATCACAAGCTAAGTGAAATGCATGAAGCTTTGGTTCTAGCTGAGAAAGCTCTTCTGTCCTCCCAGAACAGCTTGCAAAAAAAACCAAGAGTGGGCTCTGGCTAGAAGCCTTAATGGTTACAGCAAAACTAAGGAAACCAAGGTTAAAGCCAAGTTTTTATATCCATTGTTAGTAACAAGGAGAAAAAATGGTATTAAGTGAAAGAAAAAATAATCAAATTACATTATTTCAAAGTGATCCAAAGACAGCAAGAGATCTACTATATGCAAATACTCCATAGTATTGTTTTTCAAAGGCCTCTCTGAATTCCTCACAAGACCCCACATTAAGAACTAGAAATATGTACAAGAGTCAAGGACAGCCATGAGAGATTTTCTTCCAGGAAGGTACACCTAAAACATGCAATGGAAAAGCCTATTACCATCAAAGATCTCATTACCTCACTTCATTCTGCCTAAGGACTTCCTTGGAGCAATGAGTATTTCCTGTATTTACAACCGAAAGAATTTAGCTACTAGAATTTTAAGTGAAGAATTATTTTTTTTCCAAGTATTCATTCACTAGTAAAGAAGAAATAACAACAAAATCACTGGATGCCTTTCCATACAGTATGCTTTACCAGACTGGGAAATCATTTTTGTTCTCAAGAGTAAATATAGCTTTTTACACATTACTTACTATTCCCCACTTAAAATACAGGTCTACATTGGTGTGACTCTTAGCAGCTCAGAGCATGTGAGAAAACGAGGGAGGTGACCTTAACCCTCTGATGAAGATAAGGGCAGCCTAGGTTTTACCAGATATCTGTTAGGAAATTACGTTTAGATGAATTTTGAGGACTTCTGATATTTTTCAAGATAGCTGAGAGGCACGTCTGAGCTACAGGCTCGATTTGGAAATTCAATTCACAGTGCGTGTGCGCATCAACTACCTGGGCAGCAATTCCAAAGCACCTGCTGGGCACACACAAATAATGTCCAAACATGCATGTTGATATTTTGATGAGTCCAGAGCACGTGTGAGTCAACAAGCAAATGATACACAATGTGGAATGACGTTTCTCTCCAAAAAATCCTGAAGAGGAATATGTAGACGTGTGCTATACATCTAATACACATATTTCAGCTGTTTCCTATCTTCTATGTTGCCAGAGGCTCTGCTTCTCTCCTCTCCGCCTCTGGCAGTTATAGAAGTGAGAGAAAATTCTGGACAAACAGATCTACCAAAGGCATAGATCCATAGGGCACAGAGAAATACGCGAGTGCACCAGCATCACCACAAAACAACAAACTCAAAGCATTGCAGAAGACTGATACCTCCAGAAAGAGTAAGGAGAGAGGCACGGTGGGAAGGCTCGTAGCCAGGGGAATCTGCAAGTGGAGGTTCAACAACCAGAAAACTGAAACTCAGGCAAAAGGGGCCCTAATCACATTTTACCTAGTCACAGCAGTGTTTTAATCAAATTTAATTCCTCATCTCAGTATCTGTTTCAGTGGTTGAAATGTAATGCTAAACCAATCTGTGGAGATGACGAATTTTAATACTGGGCCTGGCAGTGTGACACCACTCCTGGCAGTGTCGTCTTCTCACAACCCAAAACTTGACATTGTAACGTACAGATGCAGAACATCTAACTCTCCAGACCTCCAACTGGCCTCCAAATCTTTCCAGTTAGACAGCCTTCATTAATGCAAAGCAACATAAGAGCCAAAAGATTTTATTGCTTTACTAATCACCTTTATTGATATTTGCATGACACCTGACTGTTTTCTCAGTCCATCTGTTCCTGCTGCTCATTTATAATGTGAACTCTTAATTCTGTCTCGTTAGAACTGGCTCATATGGAGGTAATTATGACAGCAAAAACAAAGGATCGTGATTTCTAATGGAGAATGGGAAGCAGAAGCTACTAGTTTTGCTATTAATGTCATTTCTAATAATCCTTAAATAGAACTGCTTGTACATACAGATAGGATGTATTGACTGCATTAAAAAGTCAAATAAATGTTACATTAAACTAAAAAGCAAATCTTTTAAAGAAAGAGTAAAAATATTATCTCTTCTAACCTTTCTTGAATGCAGCTAGAGCAATAAGTAATGATTTAAGGTGTTCAGAAGACACCTAGCTAGTTTCACTACCTATACATGCACTTCACAAGAGCCACGGACAACTTCTCATCCACGTGCTTAAGATATAAATACAGTAACCAGAGCTCTTCACAGATATTGTCTCTGCAGATCTACAACAGAGTTCCTCACTGATGTTATTTATAAATTGACTAGGCACAAAAGGAAGGTCCCATTCTTTTGGTGGCTGGGTCCCATCTATTTAAATAATATGTCATGGTTTAACCCCAGCTGGCAAAACCAGCACATAATATCAAAATGTGTGACCTAAACCACACTGCAAAACTTTTGCCAGCACATCTTTAAAAACCACCAATCAGTAGCATGGCTAACCCAGTGTATACTCAACCCTTGGTCTCTTCTGGCACAAACACCTACTTCAGCTGGTGGAATGCTGGTGTTAAGAAGACCTCCAGAAAACCTGCTATGTAGGGAAGCAGTACAGATGTTGGTTTTATTTATCTGAATTGAAACCTGAGCATTGTGTAATTAATTTTTTTTTGAGTTGTATTACAGCTTAGTTGTACTCACATAGCCAACGAACTTCAAAAAGGTATAGTAAGGCCAACGGGGATCAGAGCACACGTGCACAAGGTAACCTAAAAGGAGCACCCAATTTGGATTTGCCTGACCTATAATGATGAACAGCACGTGAGAAAGGAAACCTGAAAGCCCTGACCACCTAAACCCAGACTATCTCACCTGGAGATGGTCAAAACAGCATTGGCTGGGGAAACCAGAGTATTGATTGTCCAAGTCTCATGCGCTTCTATTAATCAAGCTTCTGCCTCAACAGCAAGGTTGGAATTTGCTCTCTCTTGAAGTTGAACGGATCGTTTGTAACTCTGACTGTAGGGCACAGCAGGAAATCCTTTCCCCTATGAGCAGAATACATTGGCAAGAGGGTGCTTTTCCGTACAAGTCTGGTACCTTTTATGGAAATGTTTATTCACGCTAGCCAAGAACCGACAATTTTTGACAGGATAAACCGTATCTCCTTTATACCACCATGGGAGTAGCTATCTTACAAAAACCTTTGTAATGTAGACTACTTGTAATGTGCCTCATTGTGCCATGGTGAACCAAAGATTCAAGCCTGGTTCACACATTCTAATCTGTATGCCCAATTTTATTTTTGAAATGAAGAAATATATTTGAGAAGGGCGTGAAATTCCCTGGGCTAACATCAGGCTTATTCATGAATCTATTAAATAAATTGTAGTTTATTTTTCATTGGGAAAATAAAATGGTATGTGTGAGACATTCACTTCTTCATGGGTAACTTTCATGTATTTCTTGTGTGGAACTCATTTCAATATGCAAAGATAAATGCCTTGATTTTTCCTCTTTGCTTAGTAGCAGCATGCAGGGTAATACGAGCTGGGAAAACTGGCATTTTTCTTTGAACGAATTCTACTCAGCAGGATCCAAATTCTTAACTGGAGAAAATCAGTATAATTTCCTAAACATTAGATGCTCAAGAAACACTGAGAGTCTCACCTTTCTGAGAAGTTCTGAAAAATTAGGTTTTGTATTATTATTTTAGCTTGCAGAAAGTTAAATTTGATTAGGATAATCAATATTGCTTAGAAATCGTGATACATAATACCAAAGTAGCTCTTTCCTAGAAAACTGAGAATGGAATGAATGAACGAGGCAGAGCCGCAATGCAGTCCTTCTTCCAACAGCGAGACCTGAAAACTTCCCTACCAGTTCTCTAAATAGCAGCTGTGATTTCTTTTTCTAATTACAATTCACTCTCTTTCCCCTCCTCCAACCCCAAACTAATTTTAACATAGCTTCTTGTTAATTAACTACGTTAATTGGTAATGCTTCTTGGCAAATTTAGCAGGTTTCTGCAAGCAGTGGCTCTAATATCTGTGTCTAAATGCATATTCATCCTGATAAAATTCATGAAAAATCCTGCCCTCCACTCTTTACAGACTTCTTCTAATTCAAAAATCTATCTCCTTCTCTTACTTAAAGTCTGGCTGTGAAGTCCCAGAAAGTTCTCAGAAAACCACTACTGAATACACTATAAACCAGAAATTAAATAAGCACAACCCATGCTATAAAGCTCTGTTCCTCAGGATGCTTTCTCCTGAGGGTCTTTGGATACATTGTAGTTACTAATTTCTGCATTTATTAGGGAAAAAAAAATAACATGCAAGTGCAAACTAATTTCATCCAGCCCTGCAAATACATTATTAAGGGCTGAGTCTTCTCCAAGGTTCGGAATTTAATGAATGAGTTCAATTAATCTGTAACGGCACTGAGCTTTGCTGCATGCAGCTGAATTTAGCCACAACTATTATTGACTCAATGGAAGGCACTGGATCCAGCTTCAATGAAAATTATTTGTTTATTTATTTAGGTACTCAAGTATTGGTTTAACCAGGCACTAAGCTAACTACAGATTTCAAAATGTTGGCTTTAATTATTTTAAATTATTTTTAAACACTTATCTGTACATTACAGCAATGCAACAAAACTATGTCATGACAGTGATGTTTCTACCAGGATTTCAGAGAAGGGAATCTTGCATCACCTGCCCTTTGACTATCCAGCAACCCCTATCCCAAGTACCCAACATAGAGAATCACAGAATGGTTAGGGTTGGAAGGGACCTCAAAGATCATCTAGTTCCAACTCCCCTGCCATGGGCAGGGACACCCTCCACTACACCAGGTTGCCCAAAGCCTCATCCAGCCTGGCTTTGAACACTTCCAGGGATGGGGCAACCATAACTGTTCTCTCTGGGCAACCTGTTCCAGTGCCTCACCACCCTCACAGTGAAGAATTTCTTCCTAATATATGATCTAAATCTCCCCTCTTTCAGTTTAAAGCCATTGCCCCTTGTCCTATCACTACACGCCCTGGTCAAAAGTCCCTCTCCAGCTTTCCTGTAGGTCTCGTTTAAGTACTGGAAGGCTGCTATAAGATCACCCCGGAGCCTTCTCTTCTCCAGGCTGAACAGCCCCAACTCTCTCAGTCTGTCTTCATAGCAGAGGTGCTCCAGCCCTCAGATCATCTTTGTGGCCCTCCTCTGGACTCGCTCCAGCAGCTCCATGTCCTTCTTGTGTTGGAGAGTCCAGAGCTGAATGCAGTATTCCAGGTGGGTCTTGCCTTGAGAAAGTTCTAAGGGCCTCCTTTGCAAACAAATGCATAGTTTATACTGGAAGTATTTGCAGTATGTTACTGCATGACTCAATATTCAGGTTTTGTGATTTGAAGGAAGATAAAGAAACTACAGTAGCATCCCCTCCACTCTTCTCTTGCCCTCTGTTCTCCTCTTTCATGCTGTGTGCAAAGACTTTCCCCTGAAGTGTGGAAATCATAGAATGGTATAGGGTGGAAGGGACCTCAGACATCATCTAATCCAACCTCCCTGCCAAGCTGTCTTTCACTTGGCAAAAAAAAAAAAAAAAAATTAATAGGTATGTCCAGTAAAAGCCATTCTCACTTCCCTCCTTGCTGCTGCTCTCAGTACAAGACTGCTTCCAGTGCGTACCTGCAATGAGATTTGCTAACCATAGCTCTGCCACAAGACCAGTGAGAACAAAAGAGGAGTTGAAAGCATTTGAAAGTCATTCTAGAATAAATTCTGTACATAATACTGCCACATAATACTGCACTAGGTTCTGGGAAATAAGAGCTGCCAGCTCAGCTAACGGTAACTGAGTAAACAGTAGAGTGAAACTGCTGGAAAATAACTGCTAACAGGACTGGGAAGAAAAGTGTCAACTGCATCTGTAACAGGAATCACATCCACAGCAACACATCTGCCTGACCTGCAGCGTAACGAGTAGTTCACAAGTCTTATTCTACAAAGTAATGAGTAGCTCTAAAAGCCATAAATCTTTCAATTGTTCATTACAAAGTGACAACCATTACCATGCCAGAGAGGTGTCATCTCTAATTTGTCTCTGCACCTCTCTAATAAGACTCTTACGTCCTAATTTTAATGTATGTCTAAAAAACATAACATTTGCACTCTCTTCCTATTTAATCTTTAAAAGGAGTTTTCACGATTTGGTGAACCCATTTAAACTTTTGTTGGTGGAGTTCTTGGTGAAGCTTTCTCCCTCAAATCCAGCATGGATCCTTTCTAAAGCTCTTCAGAGTTGAGAGATCACAACTTCCTGAGGAGAAAGGACTGAACTAGCATCAATACAAGAGGAAGAAACAACTGGGGAATAAAACTCACCCCGAGTCAAGACTGCGTTCTGCAAAATCTTCTTTGTGGCTCATCAGCAACAAAACCCTGCCAAGCTTATTTGATCTGTCAAGATCCGAACCTACAGCACTGCGAAGAGTAGCAAAATATATCAGCAAACCAAAATTAAGTGTTAGCGAAGGTCACAAGTACACACAAGAAGCTAAGAGCAGTATGTCCTCGATGCGAACACAACTCGCAGTTGGATTTGCCAGAAGCATGTCACGACGGCACGTAATTCCTATCAGACTTCCCCGAACAACTTCGATGTACAGTCATTAAATATTCCATGCCATTTCGTATCACAGAAAAGCTCTCTAGCTTTTGGTACAATGTTAGATTAACTTAATAAAGTTCAAAACATATATTTCCACACTGGAGTTCCTCTGTGCCAAAATTCTAAGAAATGTACCGGTTTTCAAAACTAATGTGGACATTTCTCTAATGAATAGTCATACAAAAGATTTTTCGCATAAACAATATTCACATATTCAGTTTTTGTTATTCTTCCTTTTAACTACTTCCAAGAAGATGTAAATTCAACCCTTAACACTAATAAGCAGAGTCTCCAGGGTTCCACTTAAATCTTCCTAGCACGAAAAGTAGACAATAAAAGAAAAGCCAGTGCATACAGCCAGACTTCACACAACCAGTGAGATTCCTTGAATTTAACTATACAGGATTAAACATCTGCCATACAATGGCATACCTTAGCTTGCAAAGAACATGCTGAGTAACCGCTACCCTGCACCTGATCTACTTGCAGGAATACCATAAAAACTTGTATTCGATGAATTTGTACTGTGGCTACGAAAGGTAACAGCAGCAGCAAAGGGAGGACCAGCAAAGCCTCTGACTCCAGCTCTGTAGCATGCCTGAGTGCTAATTCCTTGGATAGTTTGTATGGAAACTGGACCTTCTTTCCCTGTTGTTACCCATCAAAGCTTGATAGACACATGTGAATAAACCCACAAGGCTATGAACATCTCTGGCGCTAAACATCATGGTCAACTAAAGATTCGTACTCAGCTCTGCCTGGTAACAGAGAAATGTTTTTCATATTTATTTTTTTTGTAGAAATACTAAAAAGTGTTTGCTTTAAAATGTATATGGGCAGCTTAAGTACTAGACTCAAACAGCAGTCCCACTTCCAAAGCAGCAGTGTTCAAGAGAGGGCATCCTGCCTGCCATCGTTTCTGTAGGAATTTTCCTCAGATTGATAGAATTTGGCTTTCTGTTAAAAAAAAAAAAAAATCAGCAATCCAAATATGTTGATGCATCTGGTAAGCAGCTTGCACAATGGCCATTAAAATCCAGTGCTGGAATACTACTAAAAAATACTTCATTGTAAACTTTTGATACATTATGTTTTCCAGAGTTTTATTCTGCCACGGTAGCATACACTATCATAGTACTTAAGGAAATACAGCAAAGGATATTAAATTTAGCAGCATTGATCAAACAAAGTTTTGGCTTTGAAAAAAAAGGATCATAAAACTGAAATATGCCAACATTACTTCATTCTGATGGCCAGGCTAGGGCCATAGTGCAAACTAACAAAGGGAAATTGCACTTATGTGCATTGAAATATGGGGAATATCAGATGATCAATAGTTATTTGCTTGCTATTTTTCTGTCTAAAGATTCATAACACAGTAATGGCTGCAGCAGAAAATCATTGCACAGCTTCGTAAACTTTCCTGGAAAAAAAAAAAAAAACACATGGCATTTTGCATTCATGAGCAATACTTCAAAGCTGACGGTGATTCATCCGTAAATCTCCATTTAATGCACAAAAGAGGGGCTCTACAGGCCATGGCCATACAAACCTCTCACAACTTTTGGACACAATGAGCCTCTGTCCTAAGGAAGACAAACCACAGAGCAGTTACTTCAGGAGGAGGTTACTTCAACACCTACTCAAGTCCCTGCTCTTTCTTGGTTCTAACACAATGGGCCAGGCTAGATAAGGCTTTGGGCAACTTGGTGTAGTGGAAGGTGTCCCTGCCCATGGCAGGGGGGTTGGAACTAGGTGATCTTTGAGGTCCCTTCCAACCCGAAGCATTCTATGATTCTATGAGCACAATGTGCAGAAGACCAAAGAGAAGACCACCAAATTCTTGACATACAGATGACTCAACCACCTCCCTGGGAAGCCTATTCCAAGGGTTGTCAGCCACTGGAATAGGCTGCCCAGGGAGGTGCTTGAGTCCCCATCCCTGAATGTGTTTAAGAAAAGGGTGGACGAACTACTTAGAGATATGGTTTAATGAGGGATTAGAGACGGTTGGACTGGATGATCTCTAAGGTATTTTCCAACCTAGAAATCTATGAGATCTATGAAAAGCTTCTAAAAGAGACAGACTTTTGGATAACATAGGGAAAAAAAAAAATGTTTTCTAAAAATATAGCTCACTTACCAGGTTTCTACAGCAGGGAAACGCACAGGGGACCTGTGCAGCTGAAAAGATTATCACATGATCTGGAAAATGATTGACTAGTGTAGGGATGAATTTTGCTGACAACAGAAAATTGTTCAGAATAAAAATAAAAAGCTTACTGTGAAAAATTGTAGTGCTGCATAAACCATCTAAGTGATGGGGTGATAAAATGGCAGCTGAAATGCAAAGGAAGGCAGATAGGTCTGAAGTATAATGTAAGCCCTGACAGGTTCTTAGTTAGTCATTACCACTTTGGAAAGAGATCTCAGATATGCAGCAGGCAGTTCTATGAGAACTATAAGAAATACGAATGCTCAGTAGACAACCCAAAAGAAAACAGCACATAAAACATTAATAAAGAGTGGGATTGAAAGGAAGAGAGAAAAGACTAGTGTGCTGCCGTACAGAAATCCGGGGTGTGCCTCTACCTCGGGAATTGCAGGCAAAGCAATCTCAAAGAGAGCAGAACAAAAAAAAAAAAGGATGATTTAAAAAAAAAAAAAATCACACTTTTAACACGAGAAAAAAATGGTATTTTGATTCTACAGCTGTAGATTCTAATAGGCTCTAATACAATATAGAATTATAGAATATAAAATATAAAGTATACAATAAAGAATTATAAAATAAAGATGATGAGGAAGCAATTCTTTCACAGTTCCACATGCCGCAACTGGGGCAAGAATGAAGTTACCAAGTGACAAAGGCAAAGCAAACTCTAGAAAATACATTTGAGACAGCACAGTTGAACTCTGGGACTCCACCACCACAGGTTACTACTACAGCCACCAAGAGTAGAGAAGCTCAGAAAGAGATTAGGCTGATTTGTGGAGCATAACACCATTAGCAGCTATTAAGTTCATTGTAGCTGTAGCTGAGAAAGTCCTGAACCTACTTGTTCCCAGAAGCTGGGAAGGTAAATCCTGGACACGTACATATGGGAAGGAAGGGATCACTTTGTTGTCCCTGCTCCTTACGCTCCCTTCTGAGCCACCAGCCTCTGGCTGGGATTAGAAGACAACTCGTGGGGCAGATAAAACTGCGTCCTCCGCTTACACGGCTGCTCCCATCAGTTCTCAGGGCAGGTGACCAAACGCCTGCTGAAGGGCCCAACAGCTCAGAAGGTGAGCTGAAGTGTCCCAAGGGGAACACAATTTAACTGGAAAATTGAAAGGACACATTGCACAAACCTCCATTCCTCCTCCTCCCTCCATTTGTCTGCAAAGGAGAATCTGACTTTTGATTTAGTAAGTAGTTACCGCACAGTTCCTCCTACTTTAAGTACTCAAGTGCTGTGTGATCCCTTTACTCTCCTATTCAATTTACAGAACTTCAGGTATCACAGATATATCTTCCTGCTCCTGGTGAACTTCAGATGGTCACTTCTTTCCCAATAGAATATTTAAGGGCAGAAATATAGTTTATGATACCAAATTGTCTAACGCTTACAATCTGTTTCTGTGTAAAGGGGATCATTTCTCCATGCAATATTAAAGGAGAAACATAACAAACAACAAGGGCTGGATAAATAGCCTCCTCTCTCAATTTAAAATCTACAGTGTTTTACACCAAAGTAATTTTAACTGAAAGGAAAATCTAAGTGGTCATTCATCACCAGGGAAAAATGCTGTTATTAGTCTTCAAGTCTAACAGCTGAAGCCTATGAGAGACCATCACTGTTCCCAACAAGTCAAAAATACTTTTTTTAAGTACTGATATAAAATTCTGGTGCTTTGTACTTTCGTTGTGACAACTTCCAAGAAAATTTCAAACCTGTGATACACAGTTAGCAACACCGATACCTTACACGTCGTTAACTTCTGTCGACACTTTAGATATTCTCTCCTCTTTTCCTTTAATAATAACATTTTAATTACAGAAACTGATTTTAAAGTATCATTTCTCAAATTTTAGACTACTGCTAACGCCTAATAGGTCTGCAAACACTCTTCCAAAGATTTAAGGTTTGTTTATACTGTTGCAGTTGACCTTAGATGCTTAAACAATTTGCAGGTAATTTGGAGGTAACTACTTCTAAAAGATGACAACGAAAAGACAGTTACTTGGAGACTGCTTGAATTCCCATTTTTTCCTTTTCTTTTTATAATCATTGTGCACATAAAGGAATTTAAAACCAGAAGATAATTAGAGACATAGCACCATGTATAAATAAAACAAGTAGTGTGGTTATGCTCCCCTTTTTAATAAATGCCTTTAAAATAGATAAATGCCTTTAAAATGCAGCATTATAATTTGTCAAGTTTTGTTGGCATCGTAATGGAAATACATCTTCCGAGGGGATCTGAATGTCATGAGAAAAGTAGGCATTGGTCTGGCTAGAGGAGAAATAAAGACAAGTGCAGATTGCTAGGAAGGGAAAAAAGGCAAGAAGCTTGATATAACGAAGGTGATGGACACTGCTTAAAAAGCTGGAAACAAAGGGGCACTTAAAAAATCAAAGTATATGTAGAATTGTCTGTTTCGAAGTACGAGACGAAAATATAAATTATAAGGCAGTAAAATGAAAAGCAGGAACGTCAGAGGCACACCTAAAGCCTCTCATCTGAAAATTGAAGCTGAGATCATCTTTGAAAGTCCAAGTTCACTATGAAAGAATTTCAATAAGAGTTTAAAAGAGTGAAATTTGAAATACTTTCATCTAGTAATACAGCTAATTTATTTCTATTCATAAAAATCACACTTTCTATTCAACATATCCAGTACCAGTTTATTTATATGGTAAGAATAAGGTCAATCAATAACAGGGATAAGAAAAATACCTTTCTGAAGTATATGTCATCTGCTACTACAACAATTCCAGGTATAGTTTCCAACTTCAACAGTTACTTGGTTCAATACTGTTCAACATACAATTTAAGAGTTCATTTTGTCATGGAATCATTGAATGGTTTGGGTTGGAAGAGACCTTAAAGATCATCTCATTCCAACCCCCCTGCCATGGGCAGGGACATCTTCAAATAATCAGGTTGCTCAAAGCCTCATCCAACCTGGCCTTGAACACTTCCACATCCACAACTTCTCTGGGCAACCTGTTCCAGTGCCTCACCACCTTCACAGTGAAGAATTTCCTCCTTAAATCTAATGTAAATCTACCTTCTTTCAGTCTAAAGCCATTACCCTTTGTCCTATCACTACAAGTCCTTGTATAAAGTCGCTCTCCAGCTTTCTTGTAGGTCCCCTTTAAGTACTGCAAGGCTGCTAGAAGGTCTCCATGAAGCCTTCTGTTCTCCATGCTGAACAATCCCAACTCTCTCAGCCTGCCTTCATAGGAGAGGTGCTCCACCCCCCATTTTATCAGCAGTCTTTAAGTAAAGAACATGAATCAAGATGGAAACTTCATTGCAATCACTAATAATTACATATTAAAGAACTAGAGGAAGATGCACTCAGGTATACCAGACAAGAGGAAGGTAATGTCTCTCAGAAGACTTAAAAGGTACCTAAAAGTCTACAATAAAATTGATGACTTCAAAGGTTTTTATATTACTAAAAGATTTTAAACTACAAGCCTTAAAGTTTTACACACGTATTTGATGGCAGAATGTTAAATGTAGTTGCAAACTCTCATGGTTTTATACTCTCTCAAATGCAAAAGTGCCAGCTATGTAGAGACTGCTCAGAAGGATTACTACCCAACATCTATGTCCTAACAAAAAAGAAGGCCTCGTATATGTGATTATCATGAGTAATGAGCTAAAATAATAAAAAAAAAAAAACAAACAGGTTGCCAAATCATTTCCAGCTGCTGCTTTATCACACTGCATATTCTAAGTTATCATCAGGACCAAGTCAATTCTTTGGAGGATGAAGAAAAGCCCTGATGTAAAAGAAAATATTGACTGATGGATTGATTGATTGAGTTTACACTATTCAAAAAAGGAGTGTTTGGAAGTAATGTCCATGCCACTTGGAAAATGTAGAAGTGCAAGTTCTCCATTTCAAAACAGTCATAAAGAGGCATATTTCAGAAGTCACGTCGTATCTCGAGAGAGACTGTACACAGAGACATTTTAATCACTCACACAGAGAGCAGAGCTTTCCACAGCAACCAAATGGTGCCCACTAATGAAGAAATCCTCAAAACCCCAAACATTATTTGAAAAGCACTATAGTTTTCAGAATAATCAAGCTATAGTTTGTACTCATTTTAGAGCTGATAGTTATATGCTGCTTCCGAATTCCATAAAGCACAATTTAAGAGAAAAAGGTGGTATTGTCAGTACAGTTCAGAGCAACTCCAACACTGTAAGAACAAGCAGGTTTTACACGTTTTCTGCATAGTACTTTTCAACAGTATGTCAATTGAGAAAAAATACTAAAGACATCTTATTCCCTAAATCCAGGAAACATCATTCACCGCATGTGCTGATGGCTAGGCCACCCCAACATGTGACACAAGAGGTGAAATCCTTGTTGTCACTCAACCAAACGTCAAACTGTCATCAACTAAAATAAACCCAGGATTTCATCTCTGAGAAGATCACACTACACCGTAGGATGGATGACGTGCTCCGGTACATGGAAACATTCAACACCTGAGTAAGCACTTAGAAATACACTGTCCAACACTCAGAAATAAATTAAAATGGTTTTAAGAAAATAATTCTTGGTTTTTATTTATATGAAGGATGGCGGACTGAAAGCTCAGCAGAGTGTTAGTTGCTACATTTTTGCAAAGATAATTAAAAAAAGGAGCAGCAGGGTAACGTTCCCCTTTGCCACAGCTAGTCGAGTGTCTCCCAGGAGTACAAACATGCCGTAATTAAGAGGGTCTAATCAGCTCCCAGGGCCCACCTCACTATTTCAGTTTCTTAAGACTGCCAATAAAGATGCCAATTACAGCTAAATATAACAGAACAAGATATGCTCTTGTGAAGTACAAAGAAAGATCACACTTTATTTCAAATTGGTCATCAAATAGCTAATAAATTCTAAAGGGCTTTCATCCCTTCGATTTTGAATGGAAGAAATCTGCATACAAAAGCTTTCAGAGCAGTTCTACCACAACTTAGCCCACTGTGAAAAGTTTGGATGTGTGGTAAGTACATTATTTATTCAAAGAAGCAAATAATATTTTAAAAGATCTGTATCCTAAATGTCTTAATTCTCCCCAGAATATCGATACTGGAATTGCTAGCTCAATCCGTTCTAAATAAAATTGAAATAACCACAGCATTTCACTTTGTCTTCTCCAATCAGCCTAGCCTGTTCTGAAAAATCAAAAATAAAACCCCTCACCTCTTACTTGCTCTACTTATTGCCAAAAGTAATCTGTCCTTACACACTGGGCAATTAAATATTGAAAATAAAAGGTACTGACACTATCAGAGCTTCATCCCCCCAGCTGACTAGCGGCACAAGTTATGTGCAGAGCCTGCAATTTTCCTTTTGCAGAAGGAAGCCGTGGAGCCCTTAAGGCTGCCACAGCACAGCTGCTAATTTTGAACACCTCTCTTACAACTGGATCGGTAAACTCCGAGTGGGGATGAATAAATAAAGTAGGTGGTGGATTTTAAAAGGCAAGTGAAACAGAAATAGAAGGATCTTTTTATAGTAAGAAAAGCCTGGGGGAGATCTCACCACCTCTTTTCCCTGCTGAAAAATGCTATTTGCTTTTTAATTAAAGCTTTTTCAGTTTCTTTTCGCGGCCCAATTTTCTCTGAGCACCAGCACGTCTGTGGAGATGAAAAATGCAGAGAGTAATGAATTTTAGATTTGGAAGAAGTCAGCTCTAGAAATAAAAAAGGCTTCCACACGTAGCCAAGATTTGAAGGTGAAGTGATTTAATGGCTGACTCGACTCATTATAATTATCATTATTCATGTTGTGGTGCCACCCAGAGGCTCTGTGTTAGGCACTGTACTAATAATATACTTTCAACAATAAATCTGTTTGCAAAACTATGAAAGGATTTAAGAGACCAGGCAGGCTTTAAGCAAGAGGAAGAGCAGATGCATGGCAAGAAGAAGGGAAATGAAGCTTCAGTAGACAACTACCAACACACCAGCCAATATGGCTTTGTTTGTTTAAACAAGAAAGTAAACTCTTCCAAGGAAAATAATCTGGCATAGGTCACTGTGCAAGGACCAAGAGAGAGAAGGCACCAAGAGTGATGCACCCCTCAAACATTGCATCAAGGCATCCCCGATAGTATGGGATGAACCAATCTCTTACTCCTGTGTTGTGTATCTTAACATTTAAATAGGTTTGGCAGAAAAAACACAGAAAGAAGGAAATACAGTATTCACCAGCAAGTTGAGGAGAGATGGGAAGCTCAAGGATAAGTAGTTAGGAGCAGGAGACAAAAAAACCCAAACAAACAGAGAGGGCATGACGAAAGGCACTTGAAGAAAGTGCCATTAGGGCTTCTCCCTACAAAAAGGTGGCAGGATCAATAGCCCCAATGAAGTACATCTACACCAATGCACACAGCAATGAACAGGAGGAGTTGGAAGCCATTCTGCAGCTGGAAAAATATGACATAGTTGCCGTCACAGAAACATAGTGAGATGACCTTCACAACTGTCATGCTGCAATGGATGGCTGGCTATAAACTCTTCAGAAGGGACAGATGGGCAAGGAGGGAGAGGCAGTGGGGTACGGTAGGGAGTGTTTTGACTGTCTAGAGCTTGACAATAGTGATGAAAGGGTTGAGTGTTTATGGGTAAGAATGAGGAAGAAGGATAAAAAGGCAGATATCATGGTGGGAGTCTGTTATAGACCACTGAACCAGAATGAAGAGGCAGATGAAATATTCTACAAGCAGTTAGGAGAAGTCTCACAAGCCTTTGTTCTCATGGGGTACTTCAACTTACCAGATGTCTGCTGGAAATACAATACAGCAGGAGAGGAAACAGTAAAGAAGGGTCCTGGAGTGTGAGGAAGATAACTTCCTGACGTAGTTGCTGAGGGAGCCAACTACAGAAGGCACCCTGCTAGACCTGTTGTTTGTGAACAGAGAAGGCCTTGTGGGTGATGGGATGGTTGGAGAATGTCTTGGGCACAGCAATGATTAAATGATCAAGTTTTCGATTCTCGTGGTAGTAAGGAGGGAGGTCAGCAGAAGTGCTACCTTGGACTTCCAGAGGGCAGATTTTGGCTTGTTTAGGAGCCTGGTTGACAGAGTCCCTTGGGAGACAGTCCTGAAGGGCAAAGGAGCCCAGGAAGGCTTCAAGAAGGAAATCCTAAAGGTGCGGGAACAGGCCATCCCCATGTGCCAAAGATGAGCCAGCACGGAAGAATCTCAGCACCTCACTAGGTCCCATGAAGGGCAATGAAGCTGGCGAAGGGTCTAGAGCACACGTCTTTCGAGGAGCAGCTGAGGGAACTGGGGTTGTTCAGCCTGGAGAAAAGGAGGCTGAGGGGAGACTTTATCGCCCTCCAAAACTACCTGAAAGAAGGTTGTAGCAATGTGGGAGTCGGTCCCTTCTCCCAAGTTACAAGTGTCAGGACGAGAAGAAGTGAACTCAAGTTGCGCCACAGGAGGTTTAGATTGGATATTAGGAAAAACCTCTTCTCTGAAAGGGTTGTCAAGCATTGGAACAGGCTGCCCAAGGAAGTTGTTGAGTCACCATCCCTGGAGGTGTTTAAAAGACAAATAGATGTGGTGCTTAGGGACATGGTTTAGTGGTGGACTTGGCAGTGCTGGGTTAACAGTTGTACTCAATGATTTCAAAGGTCTTTTCCAATCTAAACTACTCTATGATTCTAAGCGAGTTTGCTGTAGAGCAAATGTGAAAGGCTGATATTAAAGTGCCAGTCAGAAATGTGGATAGTTTATAACAAGTCAAAAGAAAAGAAAGCTGTATGATAATGCTGGTGTAATGGAATGGCAAATGGCAATCTGGGCAAAAGGCAATTCAGTGTTTCAGGTCAAGATTTTTAGACTTTTGTTTAAGATTATTCCTTGCCAAGTGACTATGCTAGGCTTTCTTCACAGCAAATTTAGCAAAACTCTTTGCTGACAGCTGCCAATAACCTTGCTTATCCAACAAAACCCACTCTTTACATAACTCTCTAAATTAATAATTAAAAATAATTACACATCATTTCTCATTAGATATACCTAAAGAAGATACGTGCATCAAAGCAGTAGGATGGGGCATAGCTCAAAAATGTGTATAGAGGAGGGGGTGGTGTCAAGTTTCTGTCAGCAAGAAGTGGTTTTTATGATGTTTCAAATTCTCCAGGTCATATCCTTCACTATGTGAATCATAGAGCTCATGTAATCTTCTCACCAAAACTTAGCTGTGATACAACTGACACGCAACTCAATTTTGTTAAATTGACAGAAATCTGTCCCTAACTGCAACAACAACAAAAAAAGTGAGTAATTTGCTGTGATGCCATGGCTATATCCTGGGGAACTCTGCAAGGCTTACTTGTGTTTAGTAGTTATCCTCGGACTTTCTTCAAAGGATACTCACATCTATGAGGTAAATAACAGGAATTAAGTTGTTTTAACTTTTATGGTAATCAGATCCAAGTGACAGAAACAATAATCACACTTAAATAATTCCAATTATTACACCAAAAAGCATGCTACTTCACAAGTACCTCAGGGCTCAGTAGTAGGAAGCAAAGTAAAATATTCTGTATTCGTCACGAGAACCTAAACTCGGCAATAGTGATATTAATGTATATTTTCTGCTTCATTTCCTTTGAATTTATTGTCGCTCATCATTCACAAGGTTTCTTCAGTCCATATTTGTTCAATCAGAAGGCTATCAAGTACAAAAAAATCTCTAGGAGAACATTTAACTAGACCATCCTCTACGTTTATCAAAGACACATGTCCATTTATTCTCAATGGTACAGTGCTACCGGTTAAATAAAACACAACTGCAGTCAGTAATTCCCAGTCAGCCCTGGAAGGATACAAGGTCAATTATTTCATCCTTGTAAATTAAAGGATGGCAACAGCATACCAAATAATTAAAAACCTAACAACAGACAGGCTGTTTTCATTACATTTCATATCAATAACAGTTGTCAAAATGAAAAGAACTGAACTCAAGCTTCATTTGCTTCCTACAACCCATTAGTAAATGTGTAAGTTTCTGTTTTGATAGGCGAGGGAAGCCTTTGTAGTCTCATAAATGTAAAAATAAAAGATCTAATTTATTCACTCATCAACAATGGAGGATACAGCTTGACAAGTTTATATGCCTGAACACACACCCACCAATTAAAATGGTGAGGATGGATGATCACATAAATTTCTGGTGTACCACATATGGCAACCTTGCAAGATTGTCATGAAAATTAGAAGACCTTGATCCTGAAGAAGACATCTGCTCCATCTCCTTTGCCCACAAGAGGATCTTGTTACACCTAATCATTCGTGAGACATGTCAGTCTAGTCAGATCTCAGAGGTTTTCATGGTAAAGCCACCACGGCCTCCCTAGACAATCTCTTCCATAACTTTGTGGTAACTTACCATTTTTTTCAAATATCCCCTATAAATCGCTTTTCCTGCAACTTTGTTTCAGAATTTGGTTTAACCAGAAACACAAATAATCTGTTATTTTTGTCCTCCTCTTTTTTACAGCAGAGGTGTTGTGGTTTAACCCCAGTATGCAGCTAAGCCCCACACAGGCGCTCGCCCACTCTCCCCCAGTGGAACAGGGGAGAGAATCAGAAGGGTAGAAGTGAGAAAATTTGTGAGTAGAGATAAATAATGGGTAAAGCAAATGCTGCACACACAAGCAAAACAAACCTCGGAATTCACCCACTCTTTGGCATCGGCAGGTAGGTGTTCAGCCATCTCCAGGAAAGGAGAGCTCCATCATCCCTAACGGTGACTTGGGAAGACAAACACCATCACTCCGAACATCCTCCATTCCTCCTTCTTTCCCCAGTTTTTCTCGCTGAGCATGATGTCATATGGCATGCAATATCCTTTTGGTCATTTGGGGTCAGCTGTCCCAGCTGTGTCCCTTCCCGATTCCTTATGCACCCCCAGCCTACTCGCTGCCAGGGCAGTGTGAGGAGCAGAAAAGGTCTCAATGCTGTGTGAGCACTGCTCAGCGATAACTAAAATATCCCTGTGTTACCAACACTGTTTTCATCACAAATCCAAATCATACCACCATACAAGCTGCTATGAAGAAAATTAACTTTACTGCAGCCAAAATCAGTACAAGAGGTAACATATCAGAGGGCTGTTATGTACCTCCTGGTCTTCTGTCAAGTTAAATAACCCAAATTCTCTCTTTCTTCCTGCAGGTCATGCTGTGCAGATGTCTAATCATAACCATGACTGGATCCTGAATTCTCTGTAATTAGTCTGCACTCTACTGGAAAGGCACATGAGAGAATTAACGAAGCGCTCCCACCTAAACTTAGTAGTTTGTCCCTGTTCCAGTAAGAATTCTTATTTTTCAGTTCAGTTCTTCAGGTAATTTTGCATTTTAATTTTGTATTCAGATCTCTCTCAGCTTCCTTGCACCTGCAAATTTCATAAGAATATCTTCTAGTCCACCAAAACAGTCTTTGCTGCGCTCCATTCAACATATTCTTCCAGTCTCACAACGAACCACTCAGGACTGTTTTCTATAGGTGATTTTCCAACGAGTTATGCATTCACCATACAGCAGAGTAACATAAACTGTGTTACTTCAGCTTAACGTGTAATGAGAAGGAATATCAAAAACCTTACTAAATGCCCCAAAACACGTTATCTACTGATTCTTCTCTCTGAAAGGCTTGCCACATCCTCTCGAAAAAGTAGACATTTCTTTTTGACTACCTCCTGCTCACTGTCCTTTATCTCCTTGTTTGAGGGTATTGTCTTTGATTACTCTTTTTTAATTCTAAAGGATAACAATGGGTTTACTCTGTATAATAGTTCCAAATGATGCGGTGGATATACCAATATATCAGAACCTGTATTACTATCAGTTTGATGAGCAGCACGCATACAAAATTCACTAGAAGTGCCAAACAACAATTCCACCCAGAATATTTAGCTGTTTTAAAGAGCAGAAAAATGACACACGTTATATTCTTTACAAACAAATGATGGGAAATAGGTTGTTGACTACTAAGTATGAGTGCAGTGCTCATTCTTGGTGAACATCTTACATCTCCTTTTGTGCGGTGCATTATGGCTCTGTCATATGAGACTCTCTTAAAAAGACAGTAATAAATAGCTTTGTAGGAGCATTGATATTTTTGTGAGTCAATGTTTCTTGTCTGCCAACGACCGTGGATCAAACCCGCTGAGTGTACAATTAACAGCCTACTTTTCCAATTATGTACCCTCACAAAAACCCAAGTTGATATAGCTGTCATAAAGAACAAACACGATACAGCCTACCTGAACAAAGCACAACATAAAAAGATACACATTTGTATTTTCTAAACAAACAATAGCAAAATACAGCTACGTTATATGAAAGCAATATGCATCAGGACAGCTGCTAAGTATTCTTGAAACACTATTTCTTTTGAACGTTATATCTGAACCGGATTCTTAGTAAAAAGTACCAAATGTCTTTTACCTGGTAGGGTTGAAACAGAAAATCAAAGAGAATGAGGAGCAGGAGTATAGCAAACAGGTAGCCATATCCTAGATGAAAAACTGAGATTCCCTAGGCCTCTTTATAGGAAAAATCTGAGTGCAGCTCTACATTCACTGTAGAGTAAAATTTGCATGACAATATTAAGGAGAAATTGGGAATGTTATTGCAGAACTATTTAAGAACTTCCTCTTCCTGCCTGTACACACATCATCTCTATAAGCAGAGCTTTATGAAAGTGCTGGGACTTTAGAAAGTGAAACTACTTCCTGAGATAGAAATTCAGATGAAAGCGAGAAGAAAGGAAAACTTTTGTAAAATACAATTCACACTTTTAAGAACTGAGCGAACAGGAATTCTTACAGCCTCACATCAAAAGCACAGGTCTCATTGAACACAGCTCGCTCAGCAGAGCTTGCAAACCCAAAAGGAAAGGAAACTTTAGCTTTTCGTAAGTGAATAATGATCAGGATGCTAAGAAAGTGTATCTTCAAGGCAAGAGTTTTTGATGGAAGACTGTTCAGTGCCCCGCTTCCCATTGCACAGACAGCTCAGAGGAATTCTATGAAATGCACTGAGCATTGGTCCCCAATTGAATTTTTTCCATATGTGCTCAAGAGCATAGTAGTCTTTTATAGCATAGTCTTCTTAACACCTCCTTGCAATAGTAAAAATTTACCAAAAAAAATGAGTAAAATGCCAGGGAGATCAGTACATTTCACTGTAGTCATAAGAAAATGCCAAATACATTAACTAGAGTCTCAGAGGTTAAAACTTCATCAAAGAAACTTGACGTTTTTGATACAAAATTTCAGAAGTCAACCATAATGACCCATTTTGAGACATCTTTCTTTCTGCTCCCAGTTCTTTCCCTTACCCAAAGCAAAAATTGCAGCAAAATAGAAGTAACATTAGTTTAACGAACTGCAAGACCATTAAAAATCCAACAACAATCCTTCCTTGGATTAGCAAGAAATGAAAAATAATTTTATCACTCGATACTTGCTTAGGATCTGATTCAAGTATCACTCGATATTTTATCATGATCTCATCCTCATACGTGATGGTCATATCTCATCGGGATGGGTGGGAAGAAAAACTTTACTGATAAAGAGTCATATTTTTCATTAAATGTTTTGTGATGAAAGAAAGTAGGCCCAAAGAAAACAAATGATCTCCCATCTGTTTAAAAGCATATGGTTATTATCCTACTGTAACAAATCTCGTTCTGATCCAAAAAATGACACACTTTAGTACTTCTCTCCCTGTGCTATAAAAATTAGTTCCCAGGGAAAAACAACTGACACAAAGTAATTTTATAACAGTGTGACATTTATAAAAAATTAATGTTTCTGCTAATTGATTGGCTGGGGGAAAATATGGAGACAATCCAGCTAAGTTTGAGTTTGATGACAATGCTTGCAGAGAAAAATGGCACAAAACCCCTATGTATCTGGCTCAGATTTGTTCATGTGTATCAGGCTTCATAACAAAACACAGTTTATTCAATCACACGGCCTCCAAATGAATTTGTCCCTTTCTAGTCATTTTTTTAAAAACACATTTTATTATTTCAACCAAATTTTTCAAAACGAGTAGAGGTCTTAAAAAGCTTAATGTTCCAAACAGTTTCTTGAAAAATGAATGCTCAAGAGCAGAGGAACTCCACTAATTCTCACACTAAGATAAAGGCAAGAATAAACCAGCCACCTTCTAGCTACTAAATCCAACACTTCTTATCTGTTAGAACAAGATTTCCTTTAGTTTTCAACTGCCCCCCTCCATCCCTGCCTACCAAGAAAAAAAGAAACCAATCTCCCTGCATTTCCAAAATGTCACCTCCCATCCTTGGTCAAATCTGGTCGACATGTTTCCAAAAAAAAAAAAAAGTAATCATATTAATATAAAAACATAGAAATCCCTCTAAGCTCAGTCTTTCATCTTTTTCTTCTTTTTTTCTCTTTTTTTAATTCAAGCTCATCGAACTCCACAGCAGAGCACGCTTCTTTTCTTGTCACGGCTACGGTGATGAATGAATGACAAAAATGTACGCAATGAAAATGTGGGGTTAGAGTCTACAGTAGATAGGAGAGGGTAAGATTCAGGGAGAGATATAACAAGGTTGCAGGAGGCTATAAGCAGGGAAAATGCATCCCTGTCTCTCTTCTATTCGCCTCCACTTTCCTTCATGCCTGATTACAGAGAAAGAGGGAAGTATCTCTCAGATCCATACCAGAGTAGTTGATCTGGGTGAATAATAGCAAGTCCTGAACTTCAGAGGAGAGAACTGGCCAAAGTTGGCTTACATTGGCTTACAGAATTTCAATAAAATACATACTGTGGTTTTGGCACGTTAAGTGGATTTTAATAAAAAATACTCTCAGCTCCATACTTCAAACACAACTTTTAATTTGGCTTACAATGAATAAGAGAGGTTTGCTCTTCACCGTACCAAAGAGTCCTGGACCTCTTACTGCCCAGGCCGGCAGGCTTACTGCAGCTACGGCTTCACCCCACTACACATCTGCATTTCATTCCTAAAATGCATTTCATCACCACAATTTTGCTCCCACCTGATGCTATGAAATAGGCCAGAGGCTACATCTCAGCATCATTTGTGCGGAGCACTCTGGCAGGCTGTAAGATAAAGCAAAGATAACATTGCTTGGACACAAATAAAAATTGTTACGGGCTTTTCGTTTTGTTTTCTAAAGCGTCTGAAAGCGAAATGGGAGATGTCAGTGTTGGTTCTTATCTGAAACACTGTCTGAAAGTCCAGCTTATAGGTCATGGCAACTTTTGTGTTTAGTTTTATTCTTCCACTTAGGGCTCAAATGAAAACAAAAAACAGTATTTTGAAAAAGTAAAAGGAAAAAAATGTGCTTTTTAAAAAATCAACATATCGACATCATAAAAAATAATTTTCTAAATCTATGTTGAAGCTTCCACTTTATAATCAACAGAAAAACTAGAGACAAGATGTGGGACTTAAACCTCTTCCTCTGCTGGCTTTCTCCCAGTTGCCTTCTCCTGTGCTGAAATTAGCACTAACTAGATACCTTCTGTTAGTTATCAATGATCCATATTGTATATTCATTTGGGAGTTCTTTTTAAAGTATTTATTATCAATGCATTTTACTGCAATTACATCTCTCCTATGCTTTAATTTTTTTAAGATCTAATTTGCATTTAATTTGTCATTTCATCACGACAAAATCCCATTTATTTAGACCCATATCCTTATGAACTATGATAAATAGTTCAAAATAAATTCACTTAGCTAAGCTGTGTGGACATTTTTTTAAATCAGTCTTAAAGAACATGCTACAACCGCTCATTACAATGGCAGTCTGCAATAAGCAGGCAAATTTTTCTGAAATCAGAGCTTCAGAGTGAGGTCATGTTTGCCAATATTCTGCTTGGAGCTGGGAAAGAAACCTTACAGAACTTTCTACTGATAATTTCCCTTCCACAGTGATTGATGGTGACCTTTCTGCCAATGTAAGAGATACCATTTGCGGACCAAAGATTTCTTCCCTCAACATTCTACCGTAGATTAATAATAATATTTTCATGTGCACTAAACACAAAGTACCCATCTACAGAATTCACATTTTTAGCTCCAGACTGTTTTTCCACCTTATGACATATTCTCAATTCAACATTTTCTGTTTTCCCTTCCCCCCACCCCACCCCCCAAGGGGAATTCATGATGCTAACGAACACTTGCAAAATAAAAATCACAGATTAAGTGTTCTTTTATCCTACCAATAAATGACAGCTTCAACTGGTTCAGCATCCTGCAAATCGCTAAGGGATTATTCCAAGTGAGACTACGTGGGTATGTCACAAACTATTAGACTTTATACAATACACATAATTGATCATCATAATTAAACAATAGAAAAATCATCTTTAACCCTTGCTTTGTCTACACAATCTGGTAGACCCAGGATAACTAATGACTTCCAAACCTATGGAGGAGACAAGCGTACTCTTATTTCAGGAGCTGAGATTACCAAATGACTTGAAAAATCCGCAGAACTACAGGTTTTCCCAGAAAATTGTATCACCAGGGGAAGAGTTCACCAGCATTGTTAGACTGTAAAATTCATCATAATTAAAAATATTGTTACAAATCATACTTCAGAAAACAGGCTGAAATTATACTCTCTTCCTCCAGGTCTTATGAAAATTGATTTTTAAGTAAGAAAATAAATATTGTTATCTCTAAGCCGTCTCACCCTTCCCAAAAATGGCACCAATTAGCAACAGGTCTGCATGGCTGGAGTCCTGCAATAAAACTCCTCTGAGCCTTTACTGGATATTTAGGTTTTATTAGAAGTATTAAGAACTGGACTGCTTCATAATGAAAATATGATTTATCTTGCCACTTTCTGACAACTTAGGACACAAAGAACATAATGTATTCTGCAGTAATCCCTTTTTCTGTGCTATGCAAACTTGCCAGCGCATATGCAGATTCACTGCTTTCCCTCTGACATCTCATACTGATAAATGAATATGATTTTTTTTTCTGCAATTACTATTTTTACAATTGTGGTTGTTTCTGACATTTACTTCAAAGCCAGGGGCACTCACAGCCACCCTCTTCCATCTTATCTAGTCACAAAGCCCTGAACTGAAGGAGTTGACAGGTAGATTAGGAAAGACTGAATTAATGTATACAAGAACCACCTGCTTCGTGTCTCCAGATCTCCCTATTTGCATCAGAGCCCCCGGCAACACTATTCAACTTCAAAACTATCCATTCCCATTGCTACCAAAATTCGCAGTAAAATCCATTGGTGGTCTGAAACCAGCGAATAAAACCGATTCCATTATTTATGTATATCTCATCCATTTCTATCTGCAATCAACATGCAAAAACTATTTTTCTTCCTTTTTCCCCTTGCAAGAGCATATATTTCCTAGGAGAGCAAGCACTGACAAATTTAAGGTAAGAATAATAAAAAATAGATGAACACACAATGTAATGGAACATTCACAAGGATGAGTACAAAAATATATTTATAATTTATTTATATTTTATAAGCAGGAATATTTCATTATTTGCTTTGGGAATCAAGACAAGCACTTTACTTGATATCTCTTAAAATCAGCTTAATGCACACATTAAACGGAAAGAGACTGAACCAGCTCCTGCACTCATACCCCATTCCTTGACTTTCTAGGACTACTGTTTTCACTTCTACTGATGCTTACTCTAACACCTTTATAAGTTTCTAAAACAAAATAGCATACACATCTTGTTAACAAATCACGCATCTTCAAGTCCAATTCTGAAAACTAAAATTTCTCTTAACAGTAATCATGGAAACATAGAATGGTTTGGGTTGGAAGGGACCTCAAAGATCATCTACTTCCAATATGCCTGCCATGTGCAGGGACACCCTCCACTACATCAGGTTGATCAAAGACTCATCCAACCTGGCCTTGAACACTTCCAGTGATGGGGCAGCCACAACTCCTCTGGGCAACCTAGTCCGCTGCTTCACCACCCTCATTGCAAAAAATTTCTTCCTATATCGAATCAAAATCTCCCCTCTTTCAGTTTAAAGCCATTGCCCCTTGTCCTTGTCAGAAGTCCCTCTCCAGCTTTCTTGAATGCCCCCTTTAGGTACTGGAAGACTGCTAGAAGGTGTCCCCAGAGCCTACTCTTCTCCAAGCTCAACAACCCCAACTCTCTCAGTCTGTCTTCATAGCAGAGGTGCTCCAGCTCTCTCATCATCTTCATGGCCCTCCTCTAGACTCCCTCCAGCAGGTCTATGCCCTTCTTATGTTGAGGATTCCAGAGCTGAATGCAGTACTCCAAATGGGGTCTCATGAGAGCAGAGCAGAGGGGCAGAATCACCTCCCTCAACCTGCTGGCCACACTTCATTTGATGCAGCCCAGGATATGGTTGGCTTTCTGGGCTGCAAGCGCACATTCCGGCTCATGATGAGCTTCTCATCCACCAGCATTCCCAAGTCCTTCTCCTCAGGGCTGCTCTCAATCCATTGTCTACCCAGCCTTTACTTGTGCTTGGGATTGCTGAACTTCGTGATGTTCATACAGGCCCACCTCTCCAGCCTGTCATGGTCCCTCTGGATGGCATCCCTTCCCTCCAGTGTGTCCACAACACCACACAACTTGGTGTCATCTGCAAACTTGCTGAGGGTGCACTTGCTCCCACTGCCCATGTCACCAACAAAGATGTTAAATAGCACTGGCCCCAGTACTGACCACTTGCCTCCACTTGGACATTGAACCGTTGACCACAACTCTTTGAGTGCGACCATCCAGCCAATTCCTTATCCACCGAGTGGTCCATCCGTCAAATACATATCTCTTCAATTTAGAGACAAGGATGTTGTGTGAGGCAGCGTCAAATGCTTTGAAAAAGTCCAGGTTGATGATGTCAGTTGCTCTTCCCTTATCCACCAATGCTGTAACCTCATCATAGAAGGCCACTGCATTTGTCCTTAGTGAAGCCATGTTGGCTGTCACCAATCATCTCCTTTTTTACCATGTGCCTTAGCATAGTTGCCAGGAGGATCTGCTCTATTTGAAAAGTCCTCTAACTTTTTACATTGCCTGTTGCAGAAAGGTCAGAGTTTGTGTCAAGCTTCCTGAGCAAGGTATATGAAGAAAACGCAGGTGTATAGGAATAATCACCACTCAAGAGATCAATCTCACAGCTGAGAAATGCTCGGATTGGAAACAATTTGTTGAATATGGACCCATTAAACACACTACTGGCAAGACCGACTTTCAAAGCACACGTTCATGCCACAGCTGTACACAGTGGCTGTTGAGGTTCAATTTTGAATGGAAACTCTGCCGAGAAAATCATCCTGTTTGTCCATACTGTCAAGAGGGCACACAGATGACAATGATGCTGTTTAAAATACTGGCCGTTTTAAAAAGGTTTCCAGTATTTTAAGATCTTTTTCTGCGTACAGAATCACTAATAATGAACCAGAATAGGATGGTTGCTTGACATTAAAATAACATCATCTCTGTGATGCTTCTCATGTTGCACTGTACATCACTGCCAGCAGCAACACCTAATGACTACCTAAAAAATTCAGCTTTATGCACTAAACATTTTCACCAAAAAAAAACCTTAATTCAGCCACTATCAAAGACATAGAATTACAGAATGGTTTGGGTTGGAAGGGACCTCAAAGATCATCTAGTTCCAAGCCCCCTGCCATGGGCAGGGGAACCCTCCACTACATCAGGTTGCTCAACACCTCATCAAACATCTTTGAAAGAGGTTAAAAAGTAACTCAAAAACAACTGAGGGATGCTTTTGTAGTAAAACTTACCGTGACACTTAAACTAGGATAGATTTCACTTGAATTCTTCTGCAAATGAGGGTTGCTTTGTACATGGGAACGGACTGAACACTGACCTCAAGGGTATAATAGAAGAACCTTTTTTTTTCCTGAAAGCCTCTTCAGTGTAAATTACTTGTCTTGGATGAAATATGACTATAGTAAATTGTAAACTTGGAAGAATATGTTGTAGTAATAAAAGCCCAATTTGTTGTTAAGAGCTAGCAGGGAAAGCAAGGACGAATACAATTGCAAATGCAGATGTGAAGTGAGACAGGACATAACCCGCAGAATTTCTGATGGAATTACCACCAATACTACGTTTTCCTATATATGAACCAGAAATTTACTTTAAATAGAGTTCACTCAGAACAACAGGATGAGAAAGAATGAAAATAGAGGTTGAAACAAGTCTTGCAGCCTTCTCCAGTTGCTTTTCTTTCTGAATTTCTTTCTTTTTCATCACCTTTCTGAGTGGCAACAGACTCACTCCATTCCTATTTGAGCTACGGGGCTGGCTGAGTTCCTCCTCCTTTTTTTCAGCAGCCTCAGCTTCAACGAGGTGTCTCTCTGCCTGTCTTCCTTTGCAGGAGGCAAGTCTCCAGATTGAACTCCTTTCTCCTTCACATAGGAGTGATCTTTCTCTGCCCCTTAAAGGACTCCACACTGCTGCCCAGCCAGATCTCAACCACCACTGAATAAATAAGTTCATATTAGAGCTGCATAACAGGGTGGCTTTAGGATCTCATAAAATCAGCTATTCTCCACCATAATAAAATCAGCCGTTCTCCACCACCTCTCAAGTACTGGTTAATTCAGTGCAGAATCAGCATCTTCGCTAACAGCCCTCCTGGTTTTGAAACTGCAAACTATGTTATAAATTCTTAAATTTGGGCAAACCCGGTTCCTACCTGAGAACTGCACATACAAGTTTGTAATACGAATACAGTCAGCAGTTTGTACAACAGCTCATTTTACTGCAATACACATTTTTTCATTTAGGAATATAAAGACTCTGTGAGTCCTTTGTATTTCCTTAATTTATGTTAAAATCTGCAACAAATACACTTATTTTCTCTCTCCCACTTCACAAGCATCATGAGCACATGGCATTGGGGTGTTTTAAGTGACTATCACATTAGTGTTTGAACACTGGACTTGGCTGCAGATGTAGGTGGCCTGAGGAGGAAGCGGAGGACACATGGTCACTCATTAAGGTTCTGAATGAAAATAAGATGCTTAAAAATAATTTTATTTGAGAGCAAGATCTGGTAGGCTGCTGGTTTAACATCAGCATGTTCTGACTGTGAAATTGTCGGCTTTAGCTTAAGTTAAAACTCGCAGGAAAAAACCAGAATGTTAAATTGAAGAGAATCATAGAATCGTTAGGGTTGGAAGGGACCTTAAAGATCATCTAGTTCCAACCCCCCTGCCAGAAAGTAGCAAGTGAATCATTTATATAATAAAATTTTTTTTGTTGTCCCCTACGTCCTAAAGTTAGGCAGGTGCCTAGATCTAAGTCTTGGATTAAATGACTAGCTTGAACTTCATTTGATAAACTTATCAAATTTGATAAGTTTGATGGCAAAAGCTAAAGCAGAAAAAATTACAAAGGAAGCAAGAGTGCTTCATGCCCTTTCCACCAGTATATCTCCCAATCTTGAGCAGTCAGCTGCATGTGATTTCTAACATATTTCAGGAAGAACTGATTCTTGATATTGCGCATATTTCCACTTACAACTTCTATTCTGTCAACTCACTCCCTACGAGAGGAAGGATAGGTAAAATATGTAGACATAGATATTATTTTTACTAAGGACATAGGAAGCAATAGTGCATAGAAGATAAGCTCTTCTAGTATGTCACGAAAGAAATTGGTACAGAAACAGTAAAATAAACAGGTTTACTACCTTTTGTGATAGTTTTGCTGCAGAGTTACAGACTGCATACAGCCGAAAAAAATGCCCAAGACAACGCAACTCATAGCGCAGCTCCGTGTGCACCAGGATAAGAAGAATTAGCTCAAGTGTGAGACTGCTTCTGGTTTTAATTGTGATTTTATTACAGGTCTCCTTCAGGATACTTCTCCACAGATCTGTTTCTTTTCTATTTACGCATAGGGTAGAAAGAACTACACTGTTAAATAATGATTTATAAATTGCGGAAGCAGTGGAAGGCTTACTAAAGGTCAATTTTCCTGCAAGAAATGCAAAGGCAAAAGCAGTTTTTCCAATAAAATGAGAGAAGGGCTCGTCTTGCAGGATAAGGTATAGAATGAGAAGTGGGCAGATAAGGATTTTATTGCTGTGCTCCCGATTCTCTGAGTAGAATTTCAGAAGTTTTTACATGCGGTGTCAGAATTTTCCTGTACAAATATCAGCAGAACCCCAAAAAGACTTGAGGTCTGGACACCCTTAGTTTATTTAGGAGGTCTATCAAGACACTGTGCAACCTAAAGACCCTCTGATAACAAGAGACTGATGCTATACAATTATTAAATAGTTCTTACCGTGAAATTTGCTGCATCATTAAAATCTCTCTGTCAAAGTGCATTCACCTTTGCTGAAAAGATCTCCACTGCGTTTCTCTGAGACCTGACAAAAGTCAGTTTTATTTCTTAATATGTAGTCAGAAGTCAAAAGAGCTAATAAAGGTCTAGGGTTAAAAAATCCTGGAAATTTATGGAGGCAGAAACAAAAATATAAGAATTTGGCAACTTATTCAAAGCAAGGTGGTAGCAGAACCAACTGAAGTACTCCAGGCTCCCAGGTCTGTGCATGTCAATGCCCCAAACCTGGAAGGTACATAAGGGAATAAAGTGAACAACCCACGGAGTTCCACACAAATACTTCTTGGTGTAAAATTACTCAATGCCCCAGCATTTAAAGAATTAAATCTTAAGTTATAAGATAGCCCATTATGAAGCATTTTGTAATTAAACATGTATGCCTTTAATACACTTTCCATAGTATGAGTTGCCCTGATCTCTACCATGTATGCTTGACACCCAGAGTGGGTACAACTGAAATGTAGTCAAATACACCTAAACTGAGTCTATCCTGGAGTATTTTTTAGAAGGAAAATTCTCGTACTTGGCTTACTTTCTTAGGTAGAACAGGAACTACAGAAAATTAGAGGGGGAGGGATATAATTAAAAAATAAAAAATAAAACAGCAGGGAACTTTGACTCAGCATGTGTATCACGTTACATTTTGTTTTTAATAATTGTTTTTAAAACAATGTTTTCCTTGAGAATTATTTTGCTGAATTTAGTTTTACATTTCTTACTTTGCTGTACCCACACAAAGAACTGCAACAAATACCGTTGCCCACTCACTCAGCCAGAATTAGTGGAAAGTTAAACATAAGTACATAGTGAGTAGGAAAAAATGCAGTTAATCTCCCTTCTAAAACATGGCTCAATGATACTAAATCAGAATGTAAAAGCAAAAGTAGTGAAAAATAAAATTATTTTGAAAATAATCAAAATACTAAGTCACAACTATAACTGCATTAAGTCTTCAAAGTACCTGCTTAGAGAAGACTAGCCATTAAAAAAAAAAAAAAAAAATTGAGAGAATATATTAAGAAAAAAGAAAATTTGTATTTTAAATTATTTTTGGAAATGAGTGATGGACGACTCAAACTCCTTTTCCAATTTCATAGCATCATAGAATGGTTTGGATTAGAAGGGACCTTAAAGATCATCTAGGCCAACCCTGTTGCCATGGGCAGGGACAACTTCCACTACACCAGGTTGCTTAAAGCCTCATCCAGCCTGGCCTTGAACACTGCAATGATGGAGCAGACACAACTTCTCTGGACAACTGGTTCCAGTGTCTCATCATCCTTATTGTATAAAATTTCTTCCTCTTGTCCAGTCTAAATCTACATTCTTTCAGTTTAAAGCCATTGTCCCTTGTCCTATCACTACACACCCTTGTCAAATTTCCATCTCCAGCTTTCTTGTAGGCCCCCTTTAGGTACTGGAAGGCTGCCAGAAGGTCTCCCCAGAGCCTCCTCTTCTCCAGGCAGAACAACCTCAACTCTCTCAGCCTGTCTTCATAGGAGAGGTGCTCCAGCCCTCTGACTGTTTTTGTGGCTCTCCTCTGGACAGGTTCTAAGAGGTTCATGGGTCTGTCTTGCGCTGGGGACTCCAGAGCTGCATGCACTGCTACAAGTTGGGTCTCATGAGAGTGGAGTAGAGAAGGAGAATCACCTCCCTCGACCTGCTGGCAATGCTTCTTTCGATGCAGCCCAGGTGATGATTTGCTTTTTGGGCTCTACGTGATCAAATTCATACTCTAATGAATATTTCTACTTTCTATTCTTATGTGCAGCACCACGTATTTCGATTTTGTAAAAAAGGCATTGCAAAATTATTTTTTTTAAAATTCTCTATGAACAAAAACATGTATAATATTTCATTTAAAGAGAACAGTTGTTAAAATACTGAGAGCTATTTCTAGAGGGAAAAAAAAGTATTCAGAAAAAAAAAAAAATCTCCCTGGGATTAAATGCTTCTTAATCAATTTAATTTGTATTTTAAAAAATACTAGTGCCAGCCATCATGCACAGATGCATTGCGAAATTGGAATAAAAAGTCGGTTAAATTCAAATGGATCTTTGCAATTAACAGCAAAAAAAATTAATCATTCCAACACATATCATCTTCAACACTGTTCCAAAATGTGCACATACTCCTAATAAATTTCCACATTCTTCTCTTACTAATGGTTTTAAACTCATAAAACTGCAACGCACAACTGAAAGTGACCCATAAGAGAAAACGTGTTGACACATGAAAACAAGTTTTCCATAATCTCATCAACAGGCAAATGCCACAGCATCTAAAATTAAGAATAAACTGAACTTTCTGAACTAAAAATCAGATCACTGCTTGTTTTTCCAATCGATCTAACTTCCCAGATTGCTTTTCCTATCTGCTGTACGCCGATCCCACATGCTGAAGTTCACCGCCAAGCTCCTGACCAGATGCGATGTGCTACGCAGGGTGCTCTGAAGGCACTACGTGAAGTTAAAATCAACTTGAAAGGTTACAGTCAAGAAAGCATGTTCGTGTCTTCACAGGCACAAACTTCTTTTTAAGCTTCTGTGCATCACAGAATAAAACTGAAAGTCAAGTTTGTAACTAAAGCCTCACTCTAGCATCTTAAAATAAAATTTATAATTTGAAACTGGTAATTGTTCTTATGGCAGGATTTTATTCAGGTTGATGAACATAGTTAAAAAACCTCCTTGTAAGCCTAAAAGGTCTGGAATATTCCTCTTGCCTGGCTTGGCAAACATTATCAGCTTCTGCAGATTTTTACATTTCTGTTGAAATAAGCAACTATTTTGTTCCTCTTGGGTTGAAAAAAATCTCTTATAAATCCGCATCGTAACTCTTCTGAATTTGCAAGTCCTTATGGATCTGCTGTTGGTCATACTTTGGCTCAAAAGTAATATGCATTAAACTATATTAAAAAGGCAAAATTTGGGGCTTCCAAACTTACTTTGCTGGGAATCACCAAAGTGAAAACCAGAAGCAGCTGCTCTAAGCGCTGTGCTGGGCAGTATGAAAGGAGAGCTGGGATTCATTTTGACCAGGGAAAGAAAATAGCCTTTTTTCTTTCTTTCCTTTTTTTGCCACTTAGGAGCAGCTTTCAGGTCACAAACATACCAACATTTGGGAATCCAAAACTCATGGTTGCATTTCTATCGCCCTTTATTTGATCAAATATGATGATATTCTTGTAACAAATGTATAGAATGAAACTGCTAAATGATCAGAGTTAACTATGAAGATTTTTAGAAACATCTAGAACTTTGATTTGTTCAAAGTTTATATCTTTTACTGTTTACTTTTTGAATTTAACCTGAAATGCAAGCAGATTGATTTTTATTTTAGTGGCTACTTTGTCAGGGATCTTAAAGTTATATAAATTAACATTCTTTCTTTCTGTGATTTACAAGATCAACCCTCTTCTCACAATAGAATTACCATTTGTGAGTTTTTTCTGCACCACATCAGATCTCAGATGTCGCAACACATGAAAGCATCCAATTGATTTTCTTTCCCTCCAACTGAAACATTTTACATTGGTTTTCATGGGATTTTCTCTTTTTTCTATTCAATATTTCTTCTTGTTGAGAGTTTTGGAACTGAATTTTGAGATTAAGTTTATACTAAGACTAGCTGGTGTTTCTAACAGCCTTTGTCATTGAACAGAATGGCAAAAATTTTCACCTCAGGGTAAGCTGGAAAATAGAATTAAAGATCTACAAAATAATTTTAAGGAACACAGGTCAGCATAAATGTCAGTATTATGAATGGCCAAGTAAATAGGTTGGGGAGAGGGAGATGAGGAAAGAGCGGGTACTTAATTATGGATTGTAATGAAACATTAAAATTCTTTCTGACGTGAAAAGTGATCGTATTTGTTCGCTGTGGCTGATGAATGCCACCAATTTTGGTTCAGTTTCACTTTGCTCAAGGGCTTTGAGAAAATTTCAGCAACAAAAACCACAGCAATAATGTCATTATGGCCCTTCTCTATTTCTGAGTCGGAAAATCACTAGGGTATATAATAAAATTCAGCAAGGAAAGAGGTAAGAAGGCTACTTCAGGTGACCTAGAGATGATCATTCAAGAAATAAGTTATTGAAAAACATTGTATTAACAGCATTTGCAGTACATGTATTATTTAGAGAAACTCACTTTATTTAAGACTTGATTACAACTCCTAATTATTATGCAATTCATGTATTCAGCAGAAGAACTTATAAGCTAATTTGCTGACTTTATTTGGAAGTGTTTGTACCGAGAGAATCACATTAGTTTGTTCACCCACAGATTCAAAATTACGGAAAAAAAAAAATCTTTATTTTATAGCAAGTCATTAAAGGTTTTCAGAAAAATAAAGTAAAATTATCCTAACTATTCTATTTTAAAAATATTAAAATAGATCCCCTCAACAATCTGTTGCCAGTTTAGAACTCAAGTTCCATATTTCTGCCCTATTTTCTGCGTTGCTTTCCCATTCATCCTTTGTCACGTATCTCTAGCATGCTCAAGTATATCTGAAATATCACGTATACAAGACAACTCTAAGCAAAAATATCAAGTCCCAGCCCAAGGTCTCAGTAACCAAACCTCAGTAACGTAAGGACCTCTTTCTTTCTTTGCAGTATATCTAACTTCCTATTGAGTTTTGAATATTTTTTAAAAAATTCTGAACAGTGCATACCTCAGATTTTGACAGAGATGGTGAGTGTACCTTACAGGATTTATGAACTACTCTTTATGAAATGTTTCTAGAATTTGTGCAAAGCTTAAGTACGCAATACAGAAGTTTTAATCAAACACATTTTGAATTTTACACATTTGCAAAGCAGCTATTTAGAGTGTATTTTCATCCCTTAAGGATTTGCTTGTTGCAGAGTAACCAAAATATTCATGATTCTTAATTACTTTCTAAAAAAAAAAAAATTTAAAAAAATAGTTCTTCCTTTGAAATTTTCATTCATTTCAATATTTCTTTAGGGCTTTCTTACATCTTCCTGACACCCTACATTGTTCCATTTAGTTAAAAGTCAAAAATCCAACACCAACATTCTTTCTTTGCAGTAATCATATACACTATTTTCAGCTTTAGAAGGAACAGAGGTGGCAGTCAGGTCACAGGAATGAGGGAAACCAGTTGTAGGCTATATCCTACTTAAAGCATGATTAGGCTATACTCTGTATTCCATCTGAACTCTCACATCTATTTTATGTAGAGGCATGTACAGTTCAACACACAAATCTGAGCTAAAAGAGTTGATGCCTCCTTTCAGATGACTCAGAATCTTTGGTGTTCATGCCAGCCTCAGAAGATACTGAGAACCTAAGGTTGTGGGCCCCACGAGAGCTGGGGGTGCTTCAGAAACTCAAAATCAGCAAGTTAAAACTACAGTTAATCCTTTTTTATTTTCTTTTGTGGTTTTTTTAATATATGATTTTAATATAAGTATATTAAAACTTTAATTTTGTACGCATGGAACGGTAAAAAACAATGCACCATAATCAATTGTTATTATGAAGAATGAGTTGCCCCTAATCTGTGTAATAGAACCACTCTCTTGCTAATCCATCACACACGTTGCCAAGGACACTGCAGGGACACTAAAAGCACCAGTTTCACTGTGGTAGTATTTCTTCTCAGCACGTATGCACTTGTTGGTATAAGGAAAGAATATAATTTGTTGTGACTAACAGCTTTCATCTTCAGAAAAAAAAAAAAATCGCTACACAGCAAAGTTCTTTTCTATTGATCAATTTTTTACCACCGTTAATGAATGAAAGCTCTAAGGTTTGCAGTTATCCAGAGCGGAGCCCAGCATAAGTTTCTCTCTGAACTTCATTTCTTGACAGGTAAATCAAGAATGGAGAACTTGATTGCAACGTGACACCGTACACAGATCAGAACAGAAGCAACAGAGGCTAACGCTCCACTGAAACCATACCTTGTCAATCAAGCTGTCACATTATTTGGAAAATCTTTTCACTAGCCAGATCAAATTCTTTCAAAAATTCATTGAGATCATTTTTTTCTCTTTGAACTCTGTAGGAATCACCTTCAAGCAACAAAATCATATCGCCTGCCAGAAAGGAAAAAAAAAAAAAAAAGTACACTTTTAAACTGCTCGTAGCATTGCAACATTTATGAACCAGGGCGCTGAAGTTAAAGCTGCGGCATTCAGCTTTTTCATGAAGCATGATGAGGTTTCCATAAATTGCAGCCACGTCTCTCCTAGAGGGATATGAATAAGTCTATTTATGGAATATTCAGCAAGTGGATGCAGAGTGAAAATATCACTGTGTCTTCAAAGACTAAATTAGCAAGTTTCTGTATACTGGATTCCATAATGCTGTCCATAAGCTTTTTTCTCCTCCAAATTTTATATTTTTGCAGAATCACATGCTAATCATGTCAACATAAAGTGACCTGCATACAGCCTCAGTAAATTTTCTGTACGTGTACTTAAACACACGTGCGACAGAAATGCTATAAATGCAGACACAGGAACAGCAATAAACACATTCTACAGAAAAACGTGAGAGCTGAGACAAAAAAAATGAACCTCCTCATATGAACACCAAGATGATTTGGCCTACAAGAAAGATGGGGAGAGGCTGTTCAGGAGGGCCAGTTGTGATAGGACAAGGGGTAATGGTTTTAAAATAGAGGGAGGTAGATTCAGGTTGGATATTAGGAAAAAATTTTTTACCATGAGAGTTGTGGAACACTGGAGCAGGTTGCCCAGAGAGGTGGTGGATGCTCCATCCCTGGAGACGTTCAAGGCCAGGTTGGACGAGGCCCTGAGCAACCTGATCTAGTTGGAGATATCCCTGTTCCTTGCAGGGGGGTTGGACTAGATGACCTTTGAAGGTCCCTTCCAGCCCTAACCATTCTATGATTTTATGATTTGGGTGTAGGAACAAAGACCGCTAAATCTTGCAAATACCCAATTTAATTCTCTTTCCCTTAGTCACTTGGATTTATCTGGCAGAAATAGAAATCTGTGCCACAGCTAATACTCATAGCAGCAGTAATTGTTCCCCCAGAACTCATTATGTGGTAAAATCCTATTTTTCCAACGAGATCAAATCACTGGTCTCATGCTTTGTTTTTACTCGACATACACAAAAGAAGTATGCTCCTGGACAAGGTGGGCATAAATAATTCCAAAAGTACTTTTGCAGAAAAATAGAAAAGAATGTACATATTTGGAAGCCAAAACCCCTCTTCCTACAACCTCATGCGCTTGAGTCTAGTTCACAGCTAAGAGGCTGAGTGTACGTTGGTTCAGATTAACAGCCTGCAGTGTGTTTAAGTCAGTGATCCAAATACCACTAAAGCTGAAGTAAATGAACATTCTCTTCAATAGAAAATTCAAATTTTAAAAACCACCTGTTTTGACAGGGCCTGAGGCGGTTAAAACTCCACGCGCGTTTTCTGTCTTGAAATGATGTATGAAATTTTCAGTTGATAGAATGTTCTAGCACAGGTTCTATTATTAAGCCATGTGAAGAGGCATTGGTAATTATTATCTATTTTATTTTAGGCATGAGTACAGAAAAGTAGCTGGAAGAAGTTGTTTTTGAGCAGTTCTCTCAGTCTTTCCAGACTGATGTCCTACAGATAAAATAGAACCATCTTCCCAAAGAAAATGTGTGGGTTTTCTATGACACAAAAGGTCAACCACTCTCACAAAATTAAGTTCTTACAAGTTCTGGTGTTCTTTAGTGGAAAAAAAAAAATCACTAAATAATAATAACAAAATGAAGTTAGCTTGGCAACAAGCTTCCAGAAAAGAACTGACTCTCTAAAGAAAAGATTTTTCTGAGAAAAATCATTAAAATCTCTGAGACAGAGATGCTGATAGGAAACATTCTCAGGGTATCCAGGATAAATGTGAATTAAAACATATAAGAAGCTATTACATTTTGTCATAGCTCAGATAAAAATTAGGAATGCTAAGAGTTAGTACTGGAAAACTTGAGCATAGCATAATAGTGTATAGAACTTTATTTATTAACGATAAACAATTCTAGATGTTTTAACCCCACAGGATCCAATTCTTGGCTAAACAAAAGAATCGGAGAGCAGCTTTCTTGCAACATCTTTAAGGCAAACTGCTCTGTTTTTAGCATTTCCACATAAGAAACATCGAAGACATATTGGTCTCTGTGTCAAATAAAGCCAGCCATGAGTCCCATCAAAGAACTACAAAACATACTCCAAACCTGGATCTGCAAAAGCCATGGATGCACAGTGCTGGAGGCAGGCAACACCTACCTTCCGTAGCTGCCTGCACATCTTTACATGCCTGTTGAAATTCTGTACACCACCAGTACAAGACAAGTAAACTTTACGATGAGAGACAGCAGAGCAAGGCAGGCCACTGCTGGCTCCCTGTTGTTGCATTGCCTGATGTATTTCTATACATTAATAAACTCTATTTGTAACAGCACGCATTCCAAAATTCGGGAACAAGAAGAGAAATACAAACGTAACTAAACACCACAACTTTTCCGAATGCGCTCAAGTAAATCTGGATTATTTTCACATAAATGTGCTGATGAGTAGGATAAGCACTGAATACAAACACAAGCTGATTGGATTTGGGTAAGGTTAGGTTTGGTTTTTTCAAAAGAAAGATCATGTTATCACATTTCAAAGAAAGATGATGCCATATACTTCAACCAGATGAAATGAAATGCTGAGAAGCTAAATCACTGGTTAAAATTTTAACTATATATTCTTTTAAAAGAAAAGACGACACAAGGAGAAATCAGTTGTCTGCCAACAAAGTTTTCCGTGTTTCTGCATCTTGTTGACATCTTAACTAAGGCAACAGATTCAGGGCTCCCATTCCCAGAAAGCAATTTAACTTTCGCAACATGTTTTCCCTTTCCTCATCATAACCCTATGTCCTTCATCTCACCTTAAATTCTAAATATAATTAATGTAATTACTGAAGAAAAATTACAGTGCACGTAAGAGGCCTTTGCAGCTATTTATAAGCAAGTTAACCAGAAGATGGAGTTGGGGTGGAAGCATGCAGTCAAATCTGAGTCACTAACTCATGGGTTGACCTTGGGGAAGTTGAAAAAAAATTACAAAACACTCACACCTGGCCCGACTTGGCATTTCTTTTTAATATTAAGATTGGCCATGCTCTGAGTGGGGTCTGGACCAGACGATGACACAGGTCCAGACAGTATTGATTCCATACTGTACTGATTAGTGTTTTCCAACTTCTTGAAAAATTTCATAGGTCACTCAGAACACTCCTTTCAACCAAAGAAAACAAAACCAACTTAGCCAAAGTATCACAATAAATTTATAATAAAGGTGGAAGACAAAATCGGATATTCTGAGACCTATAACTTAAAGCTTTTGTCATAGATTTATTTCTTCCTTCTCACTCAGCTTTGCTTTAGTACCTCCAAGTGTTGTATTCTGAAACTATGGGTTTGTGGTATTTAAGTGCATTTGCAAAGCACTTCAAAAGTGAAACCACTAGAGTGATTTCATAATTTTAAAATATCTATTAAAATTTTAACACATGACATTTTTCATTTGTCTTTATTCCTGTAAATATTTGCTCCAAAATACACTGCAAGAGTGCTAAATGAAAAACGTTACAGTGCAGTCTCTACACAACGTAGAGAAGAAACGAGAAATAATACAAATACTTCAAAAAGTGTTTCCATTTGTCACTCAAAACAAACTTCATACACAAATAACAACTATACAGACTTCCACATCCTCCCAGATCATTATGAGGATATCAAATTGGACTCCAATCCTGTATTTCCAGCCCTCTGGGACAAAACAGAAACATCTGTTTTTATTTCAGCTGTCAGTCTAACAGTAAGTTTTAAGACAAATCACCCTCTATGAATAATTAATACTGCTTTCTCAGATTTCGGAATATTAAGTCATTATATGTTTACTTTCACTGATGATTACTCTGTTTTGCCTTCTTGCGTTTAGTCATACAACTCTGGAGAAAAATGAAACTTCATCAGATAATTTGCAAATTCTGGTTACAATTGAGCAGTCAGTTCTTAGGAGTTTTGTATTTAACATATCTAGCTGAATAGGGATATGCATCAAAGGGTATTCTGCAATGGGGTTTTAAAGGCACAGAAGCAGCCTTGAATTATAACGTACTTCAGCAGTGGAAGGTCTTAAGGTTGGTACGCTGAAGCCCAGAGAGAAGGGCATCAGTCTTAAGACACAATTTTTAATGAGGATCACATAAAGATGGGTTGGGATAGGGACGAAGGAGATTCTACTTCTTTAGCAAACGTATTTCCTCTCTCTTTTTGGGAACAGAGGATCTAAGTCTGCAATTCTCAAAGGCATCAAGGCCACCTTCCCACCAGTCGTTCAAATCACTAACGCTACAGAAAGCTATCTGCGTTTCTCACTGGGTTTGTCTTCTGTCGGACTGGTGCGTTACACCAGCGCAGGGAAGTCTGGCAAGAGGCAAAGCTGGAACAAAGTAGGTAGTAAAACTGCACAAAGTAATTGAGGAAATAATCTGGAGAAAAATTTGGAAGTGAGGGGAGAAAACTATTTTCAGAGAGATCAACTCCTTAATTTGACTTACCCAGCAGCTACACAAACACTAGCGCCAAAACGCAGGATACACAATCAGGAAGAGGGGAATGCACAAATAGTCCCTCGTGGCAGCCCTCACCTTAGGTCAATCAGAAGCTCCCCTCAAACTACACTTGAGCAAGGAGAAGGAATGCAGTGGGTTGCAGGATCAGGAGGACATCAGGAATTTTGACATCCCATTTGAAGTTCCTCTGACCCTTGATGCTGAACTGGGCTTGGAATAAACTAAGCATAGATTTGTGGTTGCTCTATTTACAATTAAGAATAAAATCTCTTCCTGGAAGTGGTTTCTTGCAGTTCCCGGATGAGGAAGGTTGTTGGACAGAAATATTGCTGTGATATTGAGGAGGATATTTAGAAGTCTTCACGTTCAGAAGGACATAAGCCTAATGTTACCTCATTGCCAAGCCAGTGGCAGCTAAAGAGAGTAACAAAAAAAAGGTTTGCTAAACAGCCAAACTACAAGTGAAAGGACTACTCTGACACACTGATGTGTAAATAAAGATACTGGAAGTAATTCAGTGTAGAAAAACTTTTTTTTCCTTATTAATCAGAGATATTGCCAGAGGCAAAATGTAGTCCAATAGTTTTAGTTTAATTTCAAAACTGGTGTGAAAGTCACACGTTATTAAACTCTGAATAGAAGACATTGCTCTGACCAATCATTTTCTAAGCTTTATTCACCATCATTCATTTCTAGTGCATTTTAAGCCAGTATCATGAGTCATTCACTGGTTAAACCGGGAGACTGTGAGACTGAGCTTCCCACCACATTATTGTCTTATTTTGTAGCCTGAGGCAAGGTAATGATCTTTTCTCAGTCTGTCTATATGTAATATGCACATTATGCTTCTCACAGGGATATGATGCGCTCACTGATGATAAGAAACATTTCACTGTTCGCAGAAAAATAGCATCATAAATTCACAAGAGGTAAGCAACGGAGTGAAAACAACTGTCTTCTCATACCAGTGCAGTTGGACAATTTAAAAGTTACAACAAACTTTTTTACCTAGAGGTATACCATTCTCCGGTATTAAGCTCTCCAAGGTTTGTGTTTTAAAAATAAAAAAATAAAAATAATAATTTGGCTTCTCAAGTCAGCTTCCAGCCTTATAAACATAACGGTGGACGGAAGAGAAAAGTCAGAAGTTCATCCTGCCCTCAGAGAAAGATACCCATTTGTCTCAGGACTTCTAATCTGGAGCCAGAAGGGATGAGATCTTCCACGTCATCCCACGAACCCTGAGAGAGAAGGAGAACAGCAAGACTTGAGCTCTGGCTGCTGAGAGGGACAACACAAAGCCAAGAAAAACAAAAGAGATGCTGGAAGAGCGTATTAGAACAAGCCGAGTTGGAAAGCTGACGTGGGAGAGGAGTTCAGGGAAGGAACCAGATAAAATGGTGAAGATAGGATTTGCTTCTTCAGTTGAATAGACTTGCTCATTTATTTTATTAAAATGCCACTGGAGTTTTATTTGGCGATGCAGTTGCAGAGACTGATAACAATATGGGTTTTCAGATACGCACACTACGAAAGAGGAGCTCTAGCAGTTATGCAGGAGAATTTTGCAACATTTTCTTCTGGGAACTAGTTACAAACTAGAGCTATCAAAGAGTCCATCTGCTTATGTAGTCATGTTTCTAGTTAGTATTTTGCTTTGTTCTTGGATGCAATGCATGATGTTCGAATTAGAAATCTTCATAGGCTTTGGCTCCCCCATAACATACCTACATTCTCTTTCAGATTTTTAAGAATCAGTTTGGATTATTCATGGTACAGTTTCTAGACTCAGAGTTATTGGGTGAAAAGGCAAAATTACTCTTTCATCTTTCACTTTTACTCCCTAGGAACAGATCGATTATTTTAGAATTCGCACACATTAGTTGAGGTCTTCCCTTCAGAAACGTCAAGGAATGTTTTGGAGGGAATTTTTCTGGCGTACTGTAATGCAGTTTGGCAGAAATATGGTTTTCTCTGATAAATTCTTGCCTTATTTATCTAATTTTATGCTGAACATATCACAGAAAAATTATGTGAATCAACAAATCAAATATATGTTTCTATGTAGTTACTTAGACCTCTGCGTGGAACAAACCTGTAGGTGTATTTATGCAGCAAACAAATTATGTATGTGGGCAGGCAATAGTAACAGTACCTTTTATCACATCTTATCTACATTTCTGGCATGTCGACAGCACCCAAGTCAGAATCTTGAACAAAGGGGAAGATTTTACACTAAGATCTAGTCATTTAACTGACAGCAAGAACAGCAAAGTTCATTTCCATAAATGTTTTCCCCTTAAGCATCCCAATTCAGGATTTTGTTAATATAAACTGCACCACATCCCAAATGCTGAAATGCGATACAGAAAGAGATGCAGTGAGACAAGGCTACCTATAGCTCGTAATTCCTTACAAATTTTAAACAGCACTCAACCACAAGCAGGAAACTACAGCAAAAAAAAAAAATGTGTCTTAAGCCTCTTTCAGAGATTCATGAGAGCTTTAAATAGACAATAAAACAAGTCAGTAGTTACACTTACCATCCACTAGCACCAAGTCACTACTTACACCTAAAATGCTTCCACTTAACAAATAGGACTGGAATCACAAGTCAGCCTAGCTTTGTAGCACAGAGACAGCATTAGCATCCACGAGACTCCTGAGCGGCGCAAATTTAAAGGACAGGACAATTAAAACGTTAGCCACCGCCTGCAGCTTTATTTGCAAAAGTGTTCTCAACATTGCCACCATCAAACAACTGCTGCTTCAGACAGAGTGAAACGCTAGGACTTAGTACTTTGTTTTAATTTGAGGTGGATCTGCAGCACAGGCTCTCTATATACAATAACCTGAAATCACAGATTAGCTCAAGCAGATAAACTAAACTCTCCAGATGCTGCTCTGTACCAGCCAGAAGAGTGCAGTTGAAATGATGAGATTCTCCAATGCACGTAGAGTTTTGCACACACGTCTCAAAGTGACTCAATCTTTCTCTAATAACAACCTTTGATATTTCCGTTGTTGCGAGGAGATTTAAACTGAGATTCCTAAACTGAAACTTGGGCTGTGTCAGGAATCGTTAATCCTTTTATATAGTAACCAGGAGCCAAACACATTTTGTGATGACAGACTGCAAATAAAAGGCCATGCAGAGCCATCAAACATGCTAGGGGCATTGCCACAAAATGCAGCATAGGTATATGAGGTCAGAACTAGGTCATATTTCCATATTTTATCAAATTTGCCAAGTTTCAAATTAGAGAAAAATCACATAATAAATCTCAAAACACGAGAGAGTAAGAAGATAAAAATTCCCCTTGGTTAACAAACAAATCCAGAAAAGAATATACAAGTCTCAGATACAGCAGTAAGGAGAACAGATAAAACCTCTCTCACAAAAAACATTTTCAGAGAACAGTAATTACAGGCAAGTATTTTTGTCTTCACTACAGATACAGCTTTGACATTTCCACTCTCTCATGGAAACTATGTATTTAAAGTGAAAATATGAAACCAGTAAAAGGCAACTGTCAATCGCTGCATGTTTGTTGAATCTATGTCAATAAAGGCCAGTATGCCTACTTTGCAATTATGTTTAACTTATCTCTGCCCATGGAAAAGATCTAGGGGAGAATTTAATGAAAACAAAGTGTTTTAGTAACTGACTTGCATTGAATTTTACAAATTTACAGCAAAAGTGAATGTCAATAGATACCAAAATTCACCAGTTTTCGCCTTCACGCCAATGCATGACTAGCAGGAGCATTCAGTCCATTAGGCTCCAAAAGAGCTGCCTTTGCTTTTACTAACAAAAGCCACTGTTGGTAAAAAAAAAGAAAAAAAATCCTTTGTTTCACCCAAGAATGCTTAGCTAATAAAGCAAATTAGGTAGTAAGTGAACAGCTAACCGTAAAAAAAGCAACTATAGGAAAAAAAAAAGACGTCATAGTAATTGTAAAATTGCAGCAAAGACACGACCATTAAAGTAATTAAAGCTGGTCCAAGCCCAAATAAGAATTAAATAGTCTAAGAAAGCAAGAGAGAATGCAGCACAGATAGCAAACCCACATGGGATTTCACAGGACTAGTGAGTATAAAAAGCATCCAGATTAACTAGGGAAGTTGAGGAAAACTGAGTATACATCAGGATTTCTACCATACTCCAGTAGTTGGAACAGAAAAATCATATGCGTTTTCACACAAAAAATCAACAATCAATTTAAATGCTATTTTATCAGTCTGCAAACAAACATCATGACTACTTCTACAGGCTATGAAAACTATAAACAAATAACTGATTAATTTGCAGATAAGATCATGGATTTTAAGTTTATGTAATTTTTTATCATATTCTCTGCTGATTCTTTCTGTAGTCTAGCAGTTATGGAAAGAAACAAAAAACATCCTGAGTTATTTCTTTTGAAAGAAATCTTTGTGCTACCACCAAAATCTCAAGAATTTCCAGTTCTCTCAATAGATTATATCAATCACTGATGTTCATAACGTTTTTCTTTCATTAAGAAAGTGTGTATGTTTACACGTCATCAAGTCAAGAACTCAGAATCAATTCCTCCATTCCATATCCTATGTGCGTATCTCAAACATGAGCAACACCATCCGGAGTCAACGTTAAGCCCCAGGTAGTGTCCTCCTTTTTCCAAGTCAGGCATATCCGAAGATAACAAATCAATAAAAAGAAAAAAATATCCGGGCACCATAGGACCTGAAACTATAGGACCAGGTATCAATGTAGGTTTAAAGAGTTAGAAAAGTGATGGTCCAAGCCCTTTGCATGGTGTCAGAACAGCTTTTGACAGCCCTTTCTTAGGACATTGTCTTCCACACGAAGACCGGCTGTTCACGCAGGTTTCCTCCTGCATAACTGAGCCTCTCTCCACCTACCATCCCTGTTCCTCATGGCCTTCCTCAAACTTGTTCCTGTGTTTCACGTGATGGTAAGCTAAATTAACAGCTCAGCACCTCCAGAGGGAGGAGGAGAAGCTGGGCTCCCTCCTGCCCTCCTCTTCTGCCCACCCCTGCCTCCTCATCAGTGAGTCAACAGCTCCTTTGCCCCAGCACTCACCATCACTGCTACAAAGCACACCGATTCAACCTCCTAACCCGACCTTCCTCCCAAAAAAGCAAAATCACTGTTTTATGTTTTTTTCTGGCGTTTCTTCCTGCCATTTTAGCGAGCTGAATTGAGTCACTGTGCCATGAAGTGACACAGCCAGAAACACATGAATTTCTTTCACATTAAGAGAGAGAGATGAGAGACAATGGGACTAAGCAACATCTGTCGGTTTTGATAGGGACAAGCCATTAATGTCTTGTCTTTTCATAAAGCCACACCCTCCCTTTCTCTGTCATTCCCTTCAGCCAATGCCCATTTACCTAAATCTCATTGAACTACAAAGGAAAATAATTGTACAATTGAGATCTCTTCTGTTTCTCCAATTCTTTTTTGACAATCCTTCAATTTTTGGTTTATTTATGAACGAGATCCTGAACTGCCTATTAATGTGTGCTCACTGTGCTGCTGCCTGGCACGATTCTAGCAGACAGAACAACGTAACAGTTACAACCACACAGACTAAGTCAAACACAGCCTATAGAAAAAGCTTGGTGTTAAAAACTGTTTTGGGGATGCAGAAAGAGTAGAATTAAAATAATTTCTTGATATGAAGGAACCTGTTTTAAAAGGTACGTGATAATGGACTCCATGTGTCAGAGGATAAGAACAACCTCCAGCAGCAAGACCTCGAAGAAATTCTTAGAGAAGAAGTATAATTAATTTCATTATACCCTGAGAAGAAAGTGTACCTATTAGTGTATTATTTTACTCATACTTTTCCTATGCTACATAATGTTTGGTGAATAAAAAGGGTTACATAGCAGCTTATTATTAAAATATGATGACAGTGTCTGTGTCTCCCCAAGCAGCACAAAACTCTAGACTCATATCCTCCAAAAAATCTTCTCATTTTTATAAGCCATCTGTCAACAGGCCATTTCTTCTCTGCCTTTCCTTTGATCACACAGCCCTAATTTTCTCAATGTGGCAATTAATCTCTTTTCCCCTTGATTTTTATATAAAGATATTAGAAAACCCTCTGAAGCCTCCACATTGTACACTCAGCTAATATATGCAGCCTTGTATTCCTATAATTATCCCTTTTTTCCCCTCCATTCTCCCTCCTCCCTTTTACATATCATCTATCATATCCTGTTTCAATAGGACCACATGATCTTTTTGTGCTTGCTGAGTACCTATCCAATGTGCCACGAGCTGTCCTGTAGCAGATATAATCACCACCACCCACAATTCTGTTCCTCCAATTACCACTAGAAATCTCCGGGCTCTTTTTTCTTTGGCAAACTACACGTTGATATTATGTCTTCCGTTCATGCGGTACGATTCCAAGAAAATGAATGGTGTAGATGTCAGGCAGAATAGCATGTACTTAAAATTCTTCACTATTTCAGCAGATTACCTTTTGCTTGCATTAGGTCTTATCCCCTTTAATAAAAAACTTTCCTAGAATGAATCTTTTGATGAATAGGTATTGAGATAGTCTTTGGGAAAATAAAATCGTTCACTTAAGGAGAAGTAGAACATTTCATGTGATTGCATACATCATCCTTCCCCGAGTATTCATTTCATGCACAAAATCCTTTTGATGCTTTATACCTTTAGTGTCACAATAAAGAAATCTTCTTATTACTGAAGAACGATAAGCGAGTAAACAGCAGCTGTGTGATAGCACTGATGTAGCAGAACATATCCCCGTGAGGATTCTTGACCTTTCAGCCTCGGTTTTCAATGCTGCAGCTAAAAATATCTTTTCTCCACTGACAAACATTACAGCTACATGCTGCAGAATAGCAATGAGGAGCTTTATGCTCTAATGGCTTTACTATAAATAGAATCTCTTCAATGCTAAAAGCTCTTCATTAAAAGGATTAGTGACTATAACACACAACAGGAACAACCGAGACCAAACCTCAGGCTTTGTAGCACAAGCTGATTTTAAATTTACTAGATTTAAGATTTACAAAGTAACTGCATCATTTGGTGAGTAAAGCCGAACGAAAAAGAACTCCCTCCTCCCCATCCAACGTTTTGGAGAGCTGTCTTTGATATAAAATTAATAGTTTTGAGGAATCGGCTTCCTAGTATTCTCATTTTCTCCAGTTCAACGCCAAATGGACTGTATAATGCAATGTCAAAATGAAGTACAAAGTCACGACAAAACTGATGTCAGTACTTGAGCATAATAAATGATCAGTTATCCGCTAGAGCAGAGGAATTTTCTTTCCTGCCCAGTGTAAGACAGGCACACAAATTCTCACCAGGATCGGCTGCGGCTCTGCAGCGCTCGGCTGTGTTGCGGTAAGAGTCACTCTCCGTGGCTGAAGCAGGAGGGTGACAAAGGCAGGGACGACGAGGAGACGAGCAGAATGGGATTCCTACTTACCATTTCAGGATCAACACTTCATAAAACCAGTGGTAGGAGGTTACTTTGAGATACATCGGCAAATAGACCCTTAGACTGACATCTCACAAACACTATGCCATGGGAAAAAGACCGGAGACAAGACGTAAATTAAAGCAGAAATAAGGCACGTATTTAAAGTGATGAGTTATCCTAACATAGCAACAGTGACAGACTGACTAGGGAGTCAGAAACTTCGAGGAAGAAGGTAAATACTACCTGCCAAACATGAGATAAATTGACCATCTACCAATATTAGGAATAACAAGCTTGTCGAGTACCTTGTTACCAAAATGTGTGTGAAGCATTCACAGATTTTTAAACTTCACTGATAAAAATTGTGGTGTACATGCAGTCAATGAAACGCAATCTCCTCCAAGACTAATCATATTTGAAGACACATAGTAACCCTGCACAACCACTGTGAAAGGAAACTATTTCTTTTTCAGACGCAGTTTACTTGCTCCCATGGTAGCCTGGACTACCAAGGCATCTTTCAATGAACCATAGCAGTGCTTACAATTAGCCTTATAAAAAAGTTAGTACATCTTCTAAGTACTCGTTAAACCTGGGTCCATACAAGCAAGACTTCAGCCTCTAACAGAAGGGTATTTCTTGCAGCACCTTTGTACTTCTGTGAAAATATGATTCCAAAATACCCCAAAACACATCACCAAAAAAGAGAAGTGATCAGAGAATACTGAAAAACTAGATGGTATATCAAGCCTTCAGATCCCTGAGGTTGTTAAAGAAAGGATTGTCTGTCTACGGATCCATTCTATGTTTTTAATTCACAAAACAGTGCACCACCTGATTGCCCATCAATGAATTCCACTCATGGTCTTTTGACTGTTTTCTTCTGTGATTCTGCAATTATGTTTTTGCTTCAGCATTTTTAACTTCCTTGAATTAAAGCAGATGCGATAAGGCAATTCAATTTTTTTTTAATACAAGGCATAGTTTCAATTAGTTAGAACTAATGGCATATTTATCTATATTATGGCTTTTCCTCTTTTATATTTGTTTATTGTTAGGGAACAGAAATTTTATCAAACATAAACCAAATTTAGACTACCAAAATAACTAAGGATGGCTTTTTCCACTCTGACATTTAGACAAATGGCAAATTTTGATTTCCTGCAAAAATTGCTAATATGCAGAACTACATACTTTTTTTCACTTTCAATTAGAGGATTTGCTACTAACATGCCATATGCTGTGTGATATGTTTAACAGAATGTTACACTTCTAATTGCATACCAATCAAGGGCTCATATTTTCCAACAATTAGCAGGGTAAAGTATAAATTTCCTAGTGTCGCTGGTGCTTTCAGGCATCCAACAGAGCTTACAATATTTTAATCCACACATCTTCAAAATCACAAACATGATTTGGCTCCTGTAAGAGACCTCCACACACAGAAGACTTAAAAGGAGAAGACGGGGAGAGAGGAGAATGGAAGATGCATTGCTACTGACAGCACCATCCTTTTAATTTCCCGTAAAAGTTCTAAGATATTCAACCCCAGAAATGGGGTAGAGATCTCAGGTGAAGTATTATGGCTGGGCTGGGGCTTGCTTTTTTTTTTTTGAGGGGTGGTGGCAATCAATGTGTGTCTATTTATAATGCCTTGACCTTTCATAATGAGGTTTATCTGCTAACAGTGGTTGAAAGGATGAAACGTGTAGCTATTTCTGTCATCTTAAGGATCTTATAGAATGGATAAGATAGAATCTGATCATTTGAAAATCACTCAGTTTCATGGATAAGACCAAGAAACTAAATGTTGTCTATTCTTGCCATTTATAGCTAGTTTGAATGGGGTATGGGAATGGAAAAATCAGGCAACAGCTCTACAGGTAGAGCTTGGTAACTGCCACTTCCTTAGGCAGTAGAAAGTATGTAATCCTGACCTTCATCATACAGCTTCGGAAAGTTTCAAAGATATTTTGGCATTAGTTTGCTTGTTATTTGTATCTCTTAACAAGTGACGAGTCTTCCCATCGTATCATTTATTATTTATGATGAAGCAGGAGTGAGCTACTTAATGAATAGCAAGGCAACTCAGATTCATTTTAATCCCTGTTTCAAAACAGAAACAATCCCAAATGACTTTTCATCCAGACATTATTACATATGAGTAAAATTTTACTGAACAAAATATTTACTTGTGTTCATTTCAGTGTTTGCAAACTTTAATAAATTCATTTTGCCATCAGAATATGAAGTAATGACAATTAAAGACTGTCTAATCACTGCATATAAAGTTTTAATTTGCTATTAATTGCTAGCTACCATGTAATCAGATTTAATTTCTAGTGAAATGCTCAGGGCAATTCCACTTTAGCAGTGAAAATAGTTGAACTTGCACTTACATCTCCTGTTTCTTCAGTGTTATCTCAGAGCTCAGAAAAGCCCTTCAAATAGCCTCCTCTCTAGATTTCCCCCCATCAGGAAAAGCATAAGAGTCATCACTACAGTATTTCATAGATTCATAGATTCATAGATTTCTAGGTTGGAAAAGACCTTAGAGATCATCGAGTCCAACCATCCCTAATCCCCATTAAACCATATCCTCAAGTAGCTCATCCACCCTATTCTTAAACACATCCAGGGATGGGGACTCAACCACCTCCCTGGGCAGCTTATTCCAGTGGCTGACAACCCTTTCAGAGAAGAAATACTTCCTAACATCCAACCTGAATCTCCCCTGACTAAGCTTATGCCCATTTCCTCTTGTTCTATCACCCATCACTAATGTAAAGAGCCCTTCCCCTAACTCCCCACCATCTTTTCTCAAGTATTTATAGGCCGTAATCAGGTCTCCCCTCAGCCTCCTCTTCTCCAGGCTAAACAGCCCCAACTCCCTCAGCCGCTCCTCATAAGTTTTATTTTCCAGCCCCTTGACCAGTTTAGTTGCCCTTCTTTGGACTCGCTCCAGGAGCTCAATGTCTCTCTTAAAGCGAGGGGCCCAAAACTGGACACAATATTCCAAGTGCGGCCTCACCAGTGCCGAGTACAGGGGCAGGATCACTTCCCTGCTCCTTCTGGTCACACTATTCTTGATAAAGCTTCAATGGTCCAATGAAGCTTCACCCTGGTCCAATGCCTCACCACCCTCTGAGTGAAGAATTTCTTCCTTATATTTTACAAGGGCGTGTAGTGATAGGACAAGGGGCAATGGATTTAAACTGAAAGAGGGCAGATTTAGGTTGGATATAAGAAAGAAATTCTTTACATTGAGGGTGGTGAGGTACTGGAACAGGTTGCCCAGAGGAGTTGTGGATGCCCCATCCCTGGAGGTGTTCAAGGCCAGGTTGGATGAGGCTTTGGGCAACCTGGTGTAGTGGAGGATTTCCCTGCCCGTGGCAGGGGGGTTGGAACTAGATGATCTTTGAGGTCCCTTCCAACCCTAACCATTCTATGATTCTATGATATCTAATCTAAATCTATCCTCTTTCAGTTTAAAGCCATTGCCCCTTGTCTTAACACTACACGCCCTTGCAAAAAGACCCTCTCCAGCTTTCTTGTAGGCTCCCTTTAGGTGCTGGAAGGCTCCTAGAAGATCACCCCGAAGCCTTCTCTTTTCCAGGCTGAAAAGCCCCAACTCTCTCAGCCTGTCTTCATAGAAGAGGTGCTCCAGACCTTGGATCATCTTCGTGGCCCTCCTCTGGACTCGCTCCAGCAGCTCCATGTCCTTCTTGGGGACTCCAGAGCTGAATGCAGTATTCCAGGTGGGGTCTCACCAGAGCTGAGTAGAGGGGCAGAATCCCATCCCTCGACCTGCTGGCCACGCTGCTTTGGATGCAGCCCAGGACACGGTTGGCTTTCTGGGCTGCCAGCGCACATTGCCGGCTCATGTTGAGCTTCTCATCAATCAACATCCCCAAGTCCTTTTCCTCTGGGTTGCTCTCAATCTATTCTCCACCCAGCCTGTACCTGCGCTTGGGGTTGCCCCAACCCACGTGCAGGACCTTGCACTTGGCCTTGTTGAACTTCATGAGGTTCTCACAGGCCCACCTCTCCAGCCTGTCAAGGTCCCTCTGGGTGGCATAATAACTGAACATTCAAGGGTCACTTCTGGAATCTGTTCAACGGGGAAACATCCACTATCCCATACAGAATACAGTGAATTTCTAAACTATAATGTGAGATAAATGAAGGCACAGACAACCTGCTTCAAAAATCCATTGGAGCAATGTTTCAGTCAGTATCTACAGACAAGAAGATGTGAATCAAATGTAGTTCCTGGGCTATTTGAAGTATCTGGTTATCTGTAATGCTTTGGTCCCTTCATCTTCAAATTTAGACATGTAACAATTTTCTGCTGAGTTCCTACCATCAAACTATCCAACTTAATTTGACTAGAGGTTTGCTGATTATTCTGGTATGCTGTAAGGCAAACAAACAGCTCCACAGACTGAAACTCCAGATGAAAAGACAGAGGCAGACACCATCTGTGGTTTTTTACATAAATTAGGTAACACTACTGGATTATTACCAAGTTGTCAGCACCAATGCAATACAAAAGATATTTTAAAAGAGAACAAGAAGGATTAAGAATGATGCTATACAGTATGTCAGAGCGGTTCTTAATCTCACAGAATATATTGCCTAAGAAACAATTTATTACAAGAACAGAAGGAAACCTGTGAAGGCTAGCTCTGCATGATGATCAAGTAGCTGGATTTTTTCACTCTCTCAAAATAACAGAGGAATTTCATTGTCTGCCACGGTGCCTTGTGAAGAACAGCTTCCAGATTATCATCACTAACCTCTATTACAAGCTGCCTCCCCTATCAGCCATGTATCGCTACATGTCACAGCCCTGGTTTGCCTCTGCTCATTTTTACTCAACTGAAGTACGCACAGCTTTCTGAACCGACCTCCTATACCAAAACTATGTACTGTGACAGCCAGAAAACCAAAACAACTTCTCACAAGCAAACAATCCTGTATTGTCTTATTTTCATTCCTTGCCTTGCGTCATTCTGGCATATTTTTTACCTTTGTGTAGTAGCTATCGCCTTTGCAGAGATTTCTGAGCATTACTGGCTCCAAGGAACTGCATGGACTGCACTACAACCTCCTGAGAAGACAAGAATTGAAAGGGAATATCCGGATATTGAAGCAATAATCTGTGCTGAGTTGACCTTTGCCAGCTGCCAGATGCCTACCGAATTGCTCTCTCACTCTCCCACCTCAACAGGACAGGGGAACAACAAAAAAAAAAAGCTAAAAAACCTCATGAATCCTCACAGAGGCAACACCCGGGCATAGACACCTCATACATTTTGATTTCCAAGATTTTGCACACGCATGTGTTGAAAACTGTTGACTACTGGGTAATGCAAACTAACCTAAACTTGAAATTCATCTGAATATCTGGGTATCCCAACAATTGTTGAATTTCTAGCTAGTAACACTAATGCACACTACAAGAAACATTTCTTTGATTCTACATTCATAAGGACAATACAAGACACCCAGATAGACAAACGTCACTTTGTCACTCAGAATACAAGTCTAGATCATCAGAAAAAAAAAAAACTTTTCTATATCTGAGTATGTAGTGATGGAGCTGCAGGCATCAATCCAGTTCTTACTAGCCAGCTACCCAGGTGCGGGGTTCACAGCCACAAACGGATGGTTTTCCCTGCATCAGGGCAAACGACAGCAGGAAGGAGCCTTTTCTTCAGAAAATACCTTCTATAGCAACATCATCAGCACAGCCAGGGGAATGTCACAGACCCGACGAATACGACATCGTTCCAGCTGTTCGGAGAAATGACTCCTGAAAATCATGCCGAGCATCTTCCTCACTGTTTGCTAAGAAAGACATGAAGTGATGAAAAAACCTAGTAACACAGGAATGTCACATCAACGGACAAACTGTTCTCCATTTGAAATATTATAGATGCTTTTTCACAACATGACATTAACCTCTGACCGAAATAAGGCCTGATACTGCTTTACTGCACTACTGGTCACGGTGTTGAGTACCTGAAACTTGAAATTTAATCCGAATTCAGTTCTGAAAGTTTTGGTGGTTTAATTATTTTGTATTTACGCAGAGTGATTACATTATTACCCACCTTAAACATTCAAGATTCTGCTACGCTGCAGAGAGAGCAGCAACTTGCTAACCACCATGTTGTAGCCAGATACCAACAAAATTCACACATCACGACCAGTCTCAAACTACCGTTTGTGAGAGAGGTAATGTTGGCTTCGATAGCCTTCATCATGTTCTGTGAAATACTAAATAATCACCATAATTATGATGATTAATAAAGGACAATGGATAGTCCTGAAAATGAAAGCGCAGATTTACTTTATAAGGTAGAGATCGCTAAGGATTCATGTCAGGAATAATGCTGCTGAAGATCTAATCTTCACACCCATATCTAAGAAAACAAAAAACACCCTTTATTACAGACACAGACAGAGGCTACTGAGATAATTGTGGGGTTGGTGACAGAAAAAAACCCTATGCTATCAAGGAAACTAGAGAGGTATTCCTGACTGCTGTCTTGAAATGCACAAAAGAAAGAGCAAGAGTAGAGAAGGAAACACCAGAGACTGAGAAAAGCTATTTAAGCTAAAGAACAATATTGACACGAGAACAAAAGGGCTGGAAATGAGTCACAAATAAATTTAATCTTGAAATTCTTATTTGCAGCAAGGTTCTCGGACAGAGCTCAATGAGTTTACAAAAGGCTCTCCAAACAAAATTATATTGAGACACTTTCTGTAATCCACTTCTGAATTAAATAACGAAGATGTCTATTTCATGTTATGATATTAATTTAAAACAACATGTGGACAATACAAATCACTGTGTATTAAGTACCCATAAACAGAAATAATTTCCTCCAAATACAGCCTGTTTTAATAAAAATAGTTCATAAATATCGAACAGTGAGCACGTTGCTGATTAATACCTTCATCAGGAACAGATGTTCAGAAACTCGCTGGTTGCTTCAGCAAGTTATACAAAATTATTGTCACTAGGAAACCAGAAGAGGTCATTTTGCCTCTTTAACAGGCAAAGTTCAGGATGTTCACTCCACTGACAGCTGTTCACTGAACTTATTTTCATCCAAATTTCGAAACGTAGATTACATTTCTCACTCATTTTTCATTTTCTTTGTTTCACTAGCACTCATTAGTGAGAGAAACCTGCATGTTTTCTTTCTGTAAGTGAAGCTTATATGTGAAAAACCATCATAGTAAAGCAAGAGGCAATGTAATTATTAGGAGGCAAATGCCATGAAGAAGCCCGCTAGGCAGGACAGTGTGGACATCCATCCCTGTGGGGTAAGCTCCTGTTTTGGGGAGTTTACACTAAATTTCTGGGAAGAATGAAGGAGCTACAAAGATATCTCATTTCAGACAAGGGCTCTGAATCCAAGTGGCCTAATGTATAGGTGCAAAGTCATGTTTTCCTCAGTCTGCCAGTCGGAGCTAAGAGTAAGGCAAAGCCCAAGTCAAGAAGCCCTGTCAGAGCTGAGCTGCTGGTCCCTCCACTCAGTCTGGAGCTTGTGTGCAGCATAAAACCAACTTTGAGACTTCATGTCCCACTAAAACAAATTTACTAAATGCTCCCACAGCTGAGAGCACTGTTGGAAGACTTCCAACCAGAACCATTTGGAGCTGGTGGCACTCGTTTCTGCTCTAAAGTTTCTGATTTATGGTCTCCAACACTTTCAATACCTGAGTTTTTCCTTTAGCTTGAACAACCCAACCCCATCATTCACTTAGATAACTGACAGTTGACTGTTTATCAAAGCATAGAAATGTGATTATCTTTTAACACTTCTTTTAATTTTTGAGGATCGTTGCTGCTGCCTCTCCTTCTTTCCTGAAGTTTTCACACAAGGCAACCAATTATTTCTCTCCATGTATCTCCAGACACTGCCGAGACATTTTACCCTTTCTATGTACCACTAACATTTTTAATTAAGATTCTTCCTTATTTAAACTCGTGTCTGGCCTTGATATAAAAGTTCTGTCACAGCTCTGGACATGTCTGATATTATTGAGCCACAACTTCATATGATACTATACAAAATGTAATGAGTAACAGAAAACAACTCAAGCATCTTTTGATGGAAGCCCTTTTGTACAAAGCCATCCTACAGAACACATTTGCTCAGCTCCTCTTTTATATCCTAAGATGCAAATAAAAGGAGCCCTTCTCCTTCTGTAACTTTTTCTAATGTATCCATAGGTAATCAGAAATGTTATTAAAGTGAGCCTAAATTTCTGCCGAACAAGGAAACAGATACTAAAATAAAAAGCAAGTTCACTACTGAGTATACAGTATCAACAAGTACACAGGATCACTGGTCAGGAAAGATTTCCTGTTTGACCAGCTTCCTTTGTAAAATCAAATCAATTAATGACTCAAATCAATCAAATGAGATTAACTTCTTTCTGGTCTAAAACTGTACAACCTTTCTTTTCAAAAAATATTTTATGATTATAATACAAAAGTCTGAGATACAAAACAAAACCAAAAGTAAAATCAAGTTCTGACACTGTTTTACCAATGAGACAATGCAGAGAAGGAACAGACTAAGAAAAATCAGAAAATGGAGGAAAAAAATGCCAAAACCCAGACAATTAGCTGCCAATATTGAGAGAGAGACTAAAAGGAGAAAAGGAGATGAAAGAGAGAGGAATTCAGTCGAAGCTTATGTTTGCTTATACGAATCTGTCTGTTCTGGTCTGTGCTGGTACTGTTGAAGTTTTGATAGCTGGAAGCTAATAATTTCAGTATTACAAGGCTTATTGAGGTGGGTTTATATTCTTTACAGTGATTAATTCACTTCAGCTTCCTTGATGAAATAAAGGACTACTTCAGAATGAACACTGAAAATTAAACCAACTTCCCTCCCCTCAAAATGTCTGTTTGCCAGAGAACTTCCACTGATAAGTCATGCTAGCCTTAACCAATGAGTCATGGGGGTGGGAGGAGAACACATGAAAATACTTGGAAAATTTTGCTTTTAGTAAAAAAACAAAAAATAAAGGAAAACCTTCCATTTAAGTACAAACTTTAAACTACAACAGAGTACTTTTGCACTTCCACTGAGAAGTAACGTTCCAGTCAAAACCACACTTTTTAGTGAAAAAAGAGTCTGATCCAAAGTGCAATGTAGTCAGTGAAAATACTGTGTTCATATACAACACTCATGGCATTCACTTCCAAGCATATGCATCGTTTTTTTCAAGTGAAATAAAACAAAAGCTGAAAAAAATGTTGGAAGCCAGATAAGGAAAGCTCAGCATATACATTCTGGAATAAATCTCCCTCCTTGCTTACTGTCCAAAACTAATTACACGCTGAACCTGTCCTACATAGGCTATTCAGAATATTCCACCACTACAATTAGTGTATTTTCCATTTCTCATTCTCTACACACTTAACTGTACAATTCATTTAATTGGTGGGCAATTAAAATCCTGCCTGATCAAAGCATCTTTCTTGCCTCTCTTGTTAATACATACATCCTCTGATCTTTTTTCCTTTTTTCTTTTCTTAATTGTTCACAAGCTGAATCATATTTTTCTAGATTTTTATTCGAATGGTATCTTATGTCCATCAAAGTAATACAAATCTATTTCTCTGCAGCTTCAGTGCTACTTTTCACCACCAGCTTTACAAGGCAGCTTTTTCCTTTTCAATCTCCTTCCTTACAATTATCTTCACAGCTCTTTTTGAAAATGTAACCCATTTTCATAATTATTTCAATAGCTTTTCATTTTTTAATTTGGATGTTCAATTAATCTATTATTCAATTTACTTCTAACAATACCTAGAAAATTAAGTACCTTTGCATAACTGTGTAACAATTTATCATCATTATGGTGTTCCTCAACCACTTGTTATGGCTTAACTGAAATGTCGTAAGCAATATTCCTATAGAGAAGTAAAATGTGAATAGCTTTTTTTTATTTTTGCTCGAAAAATTACAATGTTTTTGTAAATGAAATATTGAAAACAAAGTCACTCACTCACTCAACATAACAAAATGTATTAGGCACATGTGTCTGAATCAAGCTTGAATGAGTTGATTTTCCTGCTACTGCAATGTCCTGTTTCTTTTTCTCCTTTTCATATCTGATTAAACATCACTATTTAGTACTTTCCTCTTGGTCAGTATTTCTGCTGTTACAGTGTCTTGAAAACCTTAATGGTCTTTACAAAATCTAAATTGCATTTATTAACAGACTCTTTCTATCCAGTATGCTTTTACAACAAGTTTCCCTACTTCAGCGATTTTTTTTGCCCTCCTTGAGACCCGGTCCTCTGATGGATCCCTGGAAATCAGTCAACTCTTAATTTTACAAAATTAAAGAAATGTGCCTCAGAGATAGTGCAACTCAAAGCAAGTAAGACTGTATTAGATGTCAAAGTAGTGAACACAGAACTGACCCGCCAGATTTACTCAACTTCTGAGAACTGATCTAATTTTACTCAGTGTACTATCTCCATAGCATAAATCCAACAATAAGTCTTCGTTCCTTGATCACCTCCAAAACTTTACTTTTTCCTATTCTGGTTTGATTTAAGCTCTTCAGTAAGAAGTTTCCCATGGGAGATTTCATTAGAAACTTGGACAAATACCACATACACCTTTCTTCTTAGCTGAATTACACTGGTAGCTCACAGCAACAATCAAATCCTTTCCAAACACTTCAGACAGCTGAACTTCTCACAGATTTCTGTGTTTCTAGTTTCTGAACAAATAAGCTTCTTTTCTGGACTACATTTCATCCATTTCATTTGTGGTACTTTGGTTTTTAGATTATCAAAATATTTTAAGAAATACAGAGACAGAATTTTGACCAAGACCTGTAGTGACAGGACATGGAGCAAGGGTTTTAAACCAAAAGATGGTAGGTTTAGATGGGACATAAAGAGGAAACTCTACAATGAGGGTGGTGAGACACTGCAACAAGTTGCTCAGAAGAGCTGTGGACGCCCTGTCATTGGAAGTGTTTGAGGTCAGGCTGGATGGGGCTTTGAGCAGTCTAATCTAGCATCCTAGATGTTCCTGCCCATTGCAGAGGTTTGGACTAGATGATCTTTGAAGGTCCGTTCCAATCTAAACCGTTCTATGATTCTGTGTAGCAGCCTAATCTCTTTTTGATGAGATGGTGGTGCTTATCTTTGAGCCATCAGTGTTATTTCATCAGTTTACTAGTCCTCCTATCTGCTTTCCTTTTTCCTATTTGTATGTATGAAATTCGTACTGGATAAAATTCAACATAACTGTATGAAATTCAACATAACTGTATGAAATTCAACAAGACCAAGTGCCGAGTCCTGCACTTGGGCCACAACAACCCCCAGGCTTGGGGAAGTGTGGCTGGAAGGCTGCACAGCAGAGAAGGACCTAGGGGTGCTGGTTGACAGCTGACTGAACATGAGCCAGCAGTGTGCCCAAGCAGCCAAGAAAGCCAATGGAATCCTGGCATGTATCAGAACCAGTGTGGCCAGCAGGAGCAGGGAGGTGATTGTCCCCCTGTACTCAGCACTGGTGAGGCCACACCTGGAGTACTGTGCTCAATTTTTGGCCCCTCACTTCAAGAAGGACGTTGAGGTGCTGGAGCGGGTTCAGAGAAGGGGAACGAAACTAGTGAAGGGTTTAGAGAACTTATCCTGTGAGGAGCGGCTGAGGGAGCTGGGACTGGTCAGTCTGGAGAAGAGGAGGCTCAGGGGGGACCTTCTCGCTCTCTACAATTACCTGAAAGGAAGTTGTAGGGAGATGGGGGTTGGTCTCTTCTCCCACGTTATGAATGACAGGACGAGAGGGAATGGCCTCAAGTTGCACCAGGGGAAATTTAGGTTGGATATCAGGAAAAATTTCTTTACAGACAGGGTTGTGAAGTATTGGAACAGGCTGCCCAGGGAGGTGGTGGAGTTCCCATCCCTGGAGGTGTTCAAAAACCGTGTGGATTTGGTGTTGAGCAACATGGTTTAGGGACCCTGGCAGTGCAGGGTGAATGGTTGGACTCGATGATCTTGAAGGTCTCTTCCAACCAGACGATTCTATGATTCTATGATTCTATTTTTTTAAGCAAAAATCACTAATGATTCACACAGGTGAAACTGGTCCTAGACCAATGACAACTCCATTAGTATCGACGAGTTCATTTTCCCTCCCACCTCTTCTCACTGCTTTGTTAGAAATGCTGGACCTGCAGCTTTAGCTACTAGTTCTTTCAGAAATCTATTATGAAGCAACCACTGGCACTTCACCCAGCCTGTGTCAAGCTATCTGTCTTTGCATAAGAGGTTTTGTTAATTTATTTTCACTTTAGGGTGCTCTCTTTATTCTTAGTATCTTTTCTTTGAAATGACTACTCACGTGGTTATGTCTGAAACTCTTTCTCTACAAGTTTCTCCTCTCAGTTTAGAGTAACCAAGGCTTCGGTAGGAATTAGAAGCAACAGCTGATGAAACACATATCACACAATAGCATGTTTTGACACACAAGAACATTTTTTGTGTGCCAGATGCCCTAGTTTTATCAAGTTAGACCATTTTTTCAATGTACTGACCCAGTCCCTTAACACTTCCCAGTAACTAAAGCATGTTGCTTGTTTGACATTGCCAAAATATCCTCCAAAACAGCCTGCACACAAGCTGTTAAGACATGAAAGTGTTCCCACCTCTCCTGCATCTTAAAAATAAAAATGAAAAACCTGAAGATTTTTCTAAATGGATGAGAAAGGTTGGTTATCTAGTAAAATCCATTTACCACCAGATTGCTTTTTGATTTTGGTCTTCCTATGAATCAGACCGCGATTCTCTACCTTATAGACAGGACAGTCCTGAGATTTTCTGGCTAACACTCTTTGTTTCATCTTTCTAACGATGATAATGGCCAGATTACTGTAATTCTAAAATAGAAATAATTAAATAATATTTTAGTTTGATGAATGAACAGAATAATTTTTTTTTAAGGGCAAACCTTCACATAGCCTGCTGATCTCTCCATATTTCCAAGCTTATATCTATATAATCTACATGATCCTGTGGAGGGCCTACGAGGAGTTTGTTTATTAAAAGAGAAAATAAAACGACTTCCTTGCAGCTCCCCATCAAAACCAGTCTTTCAACAAACATCCAAGACGGTCTTGGAATTTCAAATGTGGGGGAAGAGCAATTTTGAAGGACTGCCCCGACTAAAGCAAAACTGTTACCAATGATCATGTCTGCAGAGACCTGGCTCTTTTTAACTAGGTCCTTGGGGACAACAAGCTGTCAGGGTATCGAGAAGGCATCCAAAACACAGGCTTAGAGATGTATCATTTCTTCATCTACTCACTGACAGATACTTTAAAATATTTTTCTCTGTATTCAGGATGCGGTGATTTGACACTGCTGCAAACCCTAATACTTCATCACATAAATTGTGGAAAGATTGATTTAATTATGGTCGAAGGTCAGACTGGAAAATGCAAAATAAAATGGGTGAGTAGTTTCAGTAATTAATTTTAGGATCCATGAAATATATAAGCTGTGAAAATTGATTTTGATTTGGTGCTAAAACATACAATGAATTATAAAGGTAATTTATTTTAGAAGCAATGCTTCCATTAAAATGTTTTGTGAAACTTAACCAGACAGAACTTCCAAACAGCTGTCATGAACCACATACTCATGAAACACTGCAGAAGACTTTTAAATCTACTTCTGTTGATGCCAACTACCTGCGAGGGGCAATTTAAAACCATCCTTCAATTTGTTTTTTTTTCTAAGCACAATAGTCTTCATGATGCAAGTAGACACACAATTTACTGTGAACCCACAACAAAATGTGTAGCATTCTCTACCTAAAAGCTAGAGTTTGGCTACTAACCATCACTTTTCTTAAGTATGATCAGGCCAGCATTCAGCAACACAATTGTTAGTTTTCCCTTCGATCACATACTAGCGAATGAAACATCCTGCATTGTGAGAAGGTAACCACAATTAATTTAAATGTTATAAACTGTTCTGAAATCCATGTTTATTATGAAGGAAGAAGTGAAGAATGAATGAAATGAGTGAATGAAATAAAAGAATTAATTGAAACAAATGGCTATTTCTGGCCTTTGCCCACAGTGAAGCTTTACCTGTGTATGATTCTTAGAGTGATACTGCAAATATTGTCTTTAGAGTTCAGGTATAAACATTGGCTTTCAGTTATCCAGTTAGTTTCTACAGAGAAAGAAAAGCTAAGTATTTGCCCGGTATATTAAAACATTTAGCACATTTAGATCTGTCTACAGTTCCAAAATACTAAATCAAATTTCTCTAATAAATCTTCATTCTTATACAAATGAGAACCATCAGGAAAAGATGTCTTTATCTTGTGGCTGAAGGCAGTGAAGGAAGTTAAGTTTATTTTGCTTTATGTAGCAGAATTTAGAATATGTTTCTGTTGTGAAATTTGTGTAGAGCATGCAAAGTATGGGGAACCCCTCACTTAAAAGGTACTTCTCATGTGAACGCAGGAATATCCTGGGTCCAGCCTATTCCAAGTTCAATCAACAGTCTATATTTCAAACTCAGTCTATTTCAAGTTCAATAACACCATTTTGGGCATAGCATTTACACCTATGATAATTTTACTATAAAATGCAGAAGAGCACCATCACGCTGATCAGTGTTCAGCCTCAGAATTTTGCTTGCTTGCAAAACTTAGCAACACAAATCAAATAAAGATTGAAAAAAATATCACACAGCCAGCAACTACAAATGCCTCCATCTGATCATTTTCAAATCTAACCACGGAACTTGCACGACATATGCCTTTGAAGAGTCTTGCTTCTCCTCATTAAACTTTGCAGGCTATGTTTCCTTGATTTGATGATAATAATATATTCACCTTAAACCCACATCTATTCCTACATTTGGTTTGTTGCCCAGCAGTAAAAAGAAAATATGTCATAAATTTTAGAGAACATTGAACGTGGTGGTGTTGAGCAAGATTATGTTTTTCAATTACGTGTGATTTACTAACCTGCCTAATAGACAACTTCATTTTACAGAGATGTCCTAAATCTTAAAATCAATTTTAACAACATATTAAGAACTTTCAGTCTAGCCTTTGACATATTTTCTGTTATGATTCCTCGTATTCTAAATACTTGTCCCTCCCCAGCCATTTAATTATATGAAATCACAATCAACGCTGTTCACAAAGCCACTTTTTTCCTTTATCTGACAACCTTCAGAGCTGACTTCTAACCCTCAGATCAAAACTTAAATGCCACTAACTTCTAATTCCACTCTTTGCCTTATATTGAATGAAAAAAGACAAGATTGTCAAATTTACATGAAAAATTATTTCAATATGCTTTTATACTTTTAGAAATGTAATATTAACTCCACTATGAATTAAATATGCCAAATTTAAAAGGAATTTTGAAGTCCAGCTTTTATAAATTTGAACAAGAGCCAGTCATTTTTTTAATCAAAACCATGTTAAATATTCATTCATGTTTCAGTGTGAGCACTTATAATAAAGTAAACCCTTCAATGTAACCATCGATAAAGCAAAAGTCTTGAATAATCATAGTGCTATGCAATAAAATTGATTCTAAGGCAAAATTTTCAGCCCATATATGCAAAGATTATATTACAACGATGGCTAGTATTAAAGGGTTCACATTAAAATGCAAGCTCTTCTCAACACAGAAAATCAGAACTCAAAGTAAAGCAAGGCTGTGACTACAGACAGTGTGACGATTGTGAGAAAAAAAAACATCTGGCTGACACTAACATATTTTTGATAACATCAAAATAATGGACAAGGCAGGACAAGAAGAGAAAATCTGAAGACTATTGCCATATTAATTATATATATTAAGTTTATAGTTCTCTTTTACTAGAAATGTTAATGTTCAAAGAATTTTTAAGACAACTTGCGTAAGTTTATTCCATTATTGGTATTCAGTTCAGACTACGACCACTAAAAGATCTGATTCTTACACGATAGCTGTCAATCACTTCAAAATATATCAAGAAAAAATTGCAGGGAAAACAGAATTTGCATTACATTTTAGATTATTTGAAACACATAACACTTTTCCAGGTCTGTAAGAGTTTAATAGAAAATATATTCTGTTGACAAAAGACAATTTAAACTCCACAAGACAGTATGTCACATTGTCTAAATACGTATGGACACACACACGCTCTTGATTTTCCAGGCATTCCAACACTTCTTATTACTCCCACCTACCAAACCAAAAAACATAAAAATCTTCTAATTCTTTCGCCATCCCACACACTAATAAAATCGAAATAGCCTGCATTGCCAAGGTACACTTTCTGGAAGGATTGCAGCAGCTTTCCTCTTGATGATTGCAGGTAGGGCTACCTGGCTACAACGTTGTGAAACCAACTAGCAAAGATTTAACTGCTTAATATTTGAAGCTATAGTTAATTAAAAGAAACTAAAATTTCTCCATTATTTTTAATTCTCATTTTTTGCTTTTGTTGTCAAGCAAAATCAGGCATTTAATCAAAACGTCCTTTTCAATAATCTCCATAGTGAGCTACAGTTTCTACATGGATATATTTTTTGTGTTACACAAAACAGAGAATATATGCAATCGTAATTTCAGATTGAGAAAATATTAGACAAAAAAACAAAGTAGACTTCTGCAAAACCAGTATTTTCAGCAATCAGAACCTTCCAAAAGGAAATATTATATATAAATTGTGGGAAATCAAGTATTTGAGATCCCACAGGATCTCCCTTTCCCTGCTTTGTTTAATGCAGAAAATTCACATCTAGGCCACAACCAGCCAAGAGATTGTGCTTCAAAACATTTTGTAGTTCTGAGGCAGGGAATATCAGTTTTCTCTCATGTTCATACATTCTGAAAACTAAAGTAACTGGGATTCTTTAACTGAATTAAACAACAACCTGAGAAATTACCAACTCCACAGGCAATCACATTTCATGGTAAATCAGCGTTACGTTCATGTTTTCCAGCTACTGCATCAAAGTACCAATGAGTATCACCATTTAGGCAGGAATACCAGAATCAATCCTATGAATCTAAAAGCCTCTTTTACTAAGAAAACAGTAGAATTTGGCATGAAAAGAAAATCAAGAAAATACGAAAAGAAAAAAACCACAGTTTTCATCCTTAAGGTGATCTCCCATGTGAAAGTGTCAAGGGGAAATTTTCCAACTCGGAGCCCAGGTTACAAACCTTTTGAAGGTCAATGGCACTCAGAAGAACTAGAATGACTCAAGTGACCTGTCTGAGCTCACAACATACATGTGACACAAAGCCACTCATGTTGCAGGGCAACCATAGCCAAAGCCAGTCATACCAGCAAGTGCTACTAAATCCTTGAATCCTCTGCAGAACAGAGGCCAGATAAGCACAGTTTCAGACAGATAATGCTTCAAGTTTAACATGTTTACAATAAACAACTTTAAACCATTACCAGTTCTAATATTCTCATCTATAAACCAAGTGCCTACAAGCATTTGTAGAAGTGCACAAATACTAGAGTTTGGGGTCATTTTACTTTTAAAAGTTAACACAGACAATAGCAGTGGATTCTTGTTTTGTAAAACTGGTGCTGTTCAGGTCATGGAATTAATTAAAATAAGGAGTATAGAGTTAAAATTGCTTTAAAATGAAAAGCTTTGAAAACTACTTTCTTAGGAACTAGGGACTTTTTCTGAAACTTGCAACCAACACAGAAGTGTTGGGGATAAAACATGCCATGTTCCAATGCCTCTGAACAAACCTCGTTAAGAACTTCAGACAGAAGCCACATTATTACGACTTTTCAAAATTAAATTAATTCAGTATTTCATTGTTGGAATACCATTCTAAATGCAAAATTTAGAGAAATGAAATTGTTCTTCCTTACCGCACAGAGAAACAACTTTTTCTCTATCGAAAAAGTCAGCAACACAAATGTCTACATCGTGATAAGAAATACACCATAAAGTATATTACAATTCAGTATGAAAATATTTTAGAGAAATTACTTTAAAAACACACACTGTCAGGCAAAGGGAAAATTAAGCAGCCACCTCTCATACAACAGAGCTAGGATTGCAAATTACAGGAAAAATTGCGTACTCAGGTTTCATGTTTATTATTCCTGAATAGTAATACTTAGAATAAAACAAATACCAATTTTTCATTTATCTTCAGCTAAGTAAAATATCTAAAGGAAAACAAAATTCCTAGCGAATTCTCTTGTATTATAGAGTATCAGTAAATGAAAACATTATCATTCTCATGCTGCTAAAATTACGAGCCAATATATCCTCTAAAATGATCATCAATAGATTTTGACATTACTCACCCCACTGGAGAGGAGCCAACTGCAGATGCTCCAGGACCAGCTGATTAAGAACACCTTCCACACTTGCTTCCCCTTCACGCTTCAAGGAAGGGTAAATTGGAATTAAGGAAAACTTTGTTTCAGCAAGAAAAAGAGCATGTAATACATAAAACTTTTATTATTGGAAATCAAAACTGCAAGCTAGAGATTCATTAAAGGTTAATGTTACATATTTGGTTTATTAACCCATGAATTGGCTAACAATAATAATTACACCCGTTGATACCTTCAGAATATAAAAATTTAATTCCACTGGGGAGTGTTAAATACGAAGATGCAAAGGCAAAATGTAGCTGAACCATAGTTAAGGGGAAAAAAGTCTGGAAGCTGTAAAAATGCAGAACCTGTAACTATGTGGTGCAGGATCAGAATTCAAAATGACAAATTAAGAGCAACCTGAAAGCAAAAGGGATAAAATTTAATAGGGCAACACAAAACAGGGCTCGGATAGCTTTGAACAGTGGCTCGGTGGCAGTCCTGTGGAGGTACAGGGACATCAGACAACGCAGTGACAGTGTCGTTATCGAGGGCAAACATCACACCAGAATCGCACGGGCACAGAACCTTCCCTTTCTACTCACTCCTCTACAAGCTCAGTGACAAGCTCTGCCTGAAATGAGAAAATACTAGGAAATTATTCTTACTCTAAGGACAGCGAAGCACTGAAATACACCGTTGGGAAAAGCAGCATCTCTATTTTCAAAGGACTTCGAAACAAGTTATGCAAATGCTAATGTAAAAGCTTAGGCAATATTCGATGTAACACAAATATAACATTTTCCAAACAGATTAATAAGACTTTCATGTGTGATGCGTCAATCAAGATAATATGGATCTTGTATCAGGAAGAGCACTGGATTTATTTTTTCTAATTCCCTGACTTCAGAAAGGCACCGAGCAGCACAAAGGCCTTTGAAGCACACGCAAACATTAGCATCATCTTGTACTTGGCCAAAGCTGCATTCACTGGGGTTTGGTACAATTCTGTACAACCAACCTCTATCTCAGCTGGGCTGATAGGAAGAAGAGGAAGAAGTGGAGGTAGAGCAAGCACAGCACCTTTACAGATGGCACATACAGCCTATCAGCTCCTGTGTACTTACACTGGAACTCCTCTGGAAAAAATTCTATCATCTTTACAGCTGGGCTCATGCTTTCCCAGAATGGGAGGATTTCATAGAATCATAGAATGGTCAGGGTTGGAAGGGACCTCAAAGATCATCTAGTTCCAACCCCCCTGCCATGGGCAGGGAAATCCTCCACTACATCAGGTTGCCCAAAGCCTCATCCAACCTGGCCTTGAACACCTCCAGGGATGGGGCATCCACAACCTCTCTGGGCAACCTGTTCCAGTACCTCACCACCCTCAATGTAAAGAATTTCTTTCTTATATCTAACCTAAATCTGCCCTCTTTCAGTTTAAATCCATTTCCCAGAATGGGAGGAAACAAAATCCAAAAGAGAGGTAGGATTTTCTCTGAGACTTAAAAATAACTCCTTTTCCAACTTCAAATATATATCCAATTATAGGTGAAGCCGTGTCACACCATAATTCAGGGCTAACTCCTTAGCAAGTTGATCAAGGTTTCAATCTATGATTCCAAAAATAGTGGAATCATGTTCGTCAAAAATAGATTTTAAAAAACAGAAGAATATCTGAGCTTTTTTAAACAGCTCCTAAATTTGATGAGTCCTTTCTCCCCAAAACTCTGGAAATAAGAGGCACATCATCTGACTGATAAAGTATGTTCTCATATGAGTCATTTAAAAGAAAATTAACAAGTACTGCAGATAACAAATTTCTACCACAAGACATAATTTTGCATGAGATTTAAAAGAAAAGTCTTGAAACCTCAGACCAAAATGAGATCTAACAATTAGTGATAGAGACTCAAGAGCTCAAGGAGATGATAAAAGAGGAAAATCAATACACCGTATAGCATTCTTGCAACTATTTTTTTTAATATTCTCATTACACCCTGAAAAATGTCTTAAATAGCTTTTTTTTTTTTTCCCTAAAAGGACTACAAATGAAGAATTCAGAAACCCCAAAGACTCTGAAAGCTGTAAACACCATTAAAGAAAAGCACCTATTTGGAAATTGAAGGCAGCAGAATATCACCTCGGAAAAACATTTTTGCTGGAAAATAGGACCCAGGACACCAGCACAACAGAATAATTTCCATAAACCAAACTACAGGATAGAGAACACATAATTTGGATTACTTCATAGAAGCAGCAGATAAATAATTCTGTTATCACATCTTTAATGTAAGGAATATAAGTGAGAGAAAACACTAATAAAAAGGCAGTATTTAAATGAAGTTCTAAAACAGAGTGGCTGCCATTAACTGTAATGTTAAACTAACTTAACTGTAATTTACATACAACTGGCTCACAGTGGTGCCTGCAATATTACAAATTTTTATGGCTTAAAGCTCCATGGAAAGCTTAATGTCTCAGATACCATTATAAAATGACTATAAAATAGGTGATTCTCCATACTTTATCATTGGTAAATGCTGTCAAAGCAGATCCATGTATTCATAAGGAAAACACTTTTTACGATTTCGAAATCTGTAGCAATTTCGGGTACAGATTATTCCCGAAGCCAACTGCTTCTTAGATTAGAGTGCAAAGAGTATGCATAGCTATTCCTCAACCAAAAAAAAATGATATACCTACACTTCTTAAATCCTGTGTCCAGATTTGGTTCCCCAGTTCAAGACACTGAAACACAAGACAAATTTCCCTGGAGGGACACCTAGATGATTAGAGAGCTGGAGCACGTAACACATAAAAAGTTGAGACAACAGGGTTTGTTTGGTCTTGAGAAGAAAGAAGCCTAAGGAGATATTTTATTGCTTTCTGTTATAAAGAGAGGGTATAGACGAGATGGAGCTAGACTTTTCTTGGGGGAGCATACAAAGAGTGGCAATGGACCCAAGGTTCAGATCAGGATTTTATACCAAAGCTGTACAAGTTCCTTCCAACCTAAATTATTCTACAATCAATGTAACCTCGCTGTCTTCAAATTACTTCACAGGAAGACCTGGCAGTGCCAGGGGCATTCAGTGCAGTATTCAGGCTGCCCCACAGGAATGGCAGAATTGGCTCAAACGTAATGTAAATGCCCAAGTTGCACAAATTGATTTAGAAAACAGGCTCTCCCTTGCCAGCCAATTCCAAAAGTACTTAGTTTAACCAGTACCAAAAATCTTGCCCTCAGAGTATCTAGAAATATAGAATGGTTTGGGTTGGAAAGGACCTCAAAGATCATCTAGTTCCCATCCCCCTGCCATGGGCAGAGGCACCTTCCACTACATCAGGTTGCTCAAAGCCTCATCCAGCCTGGTCTTGAACACTTGCAGGGATGGGGCATCCACAACTTCTCTGGGCAACCTGTACCACTGCTTCGCCATCCTTATTTTAAAAAATTTCTTCCTTACATCTAATCTAAATCTCCCCTCTTTCAGTTTAAAGCCATTACCCCTTGTCCTATCACTACACACCCTTGCAAAAAGTCCCTCTCCAGCTTTCTTGTAGGCCCCCTCTAGGTGCTGGAAGGCTGCTAGAAGATTTCCCCGAAGCTTACTCTTCTTCAGGCTCAACAACCCCAACTCTCTCAGCCGGTCTTCACAGGAGAGGTGCTCCAGCCCTCTCATCATCTTCGTGGCCCTCCTTCAGACTCACTCCAACAGCTCCATGTCCTTCTTATGTTGCAGACCCCAGAGCTGAACACAGTATTCCAAGTCAGGTCTCACGAGAGCAGAGGGGCAGAATCCCCTCCCTCGACCTGCTGGCCACACTTCTTTTGATGCTGCCCAGGACACGGTTGGCTTTCTGGGCTGCCAGCGCACATTGCCGGCTCATGTTGAGCTTCTTGTCAACCAGCACTCCCAAGTCCTTCTACTCCGGGCTGCTCTCAATCCAATCTTTGCCCAGTCTGGATTTGTGCCTGCTATTGCCTTGACCCACGTGCAGGACCTTGCACTTGGCCTTGTTGAACTTCATGAGGTTCACACGGGCCCACCTAGCTTGCCCAACTTAAGCTCTGCTGCCAGACAGTCTCAAAGACAAAAATCACTGAAGTTGACACAGAAGCTCAATAAAGTTGGTATAGTTTAACCATTCCTAATGGACACAAATAGCATTGAACTTCATCTCACTGATCCCTATCTCCTGACTGTGTAACAGGCAATTATATAAAATTGCTCATTATAGTGCAACTACAGACTGAACATGGTAGCAATTTCATAGCCTTGGAGACAAAAAGTAACCAAAATAAGCAGTAAGAAAACGTCAGCGAAAACAGACAGAAAAGCTTAACTCAAGAGTTTGCCTATTTTCTAAGACAAGCCTCTGGATGTCAATCAAAGCAAAGCAGTTGGTACAGGGGGTGCCAATATACCCTTTTATTCTTAGCTCAAAGTGGAACCTGATGAAAGTGTAAGATCCAGAATTTAAAATTCAGTGAAAAAAAATTGCACAGATAAACAGAAGTACAGACTGCCAAAGTTAAGTTTGACCTTGTAGTATCTATCTACTTAACAAAACCTCCAAACATTTTGCTGAAATCTTACTGTCATTACAAATCTGCTATTCTGTAGGAGTAAAACTCCAAAATGCCTTTGTTGACTCAGGCCTCACTTCCAACAGTCAAATCTTTATTATTAACAACACCTGCATCAGCCAGGACCGAAAGAGTTAACTTCCAGTCTCTGGTGCAACTGTTCCCATTTGGCAGTTCAAGACATTGTCTTCTGCACAATCAAATGAGTTTCAATGGAGGCCTCAGAGCCAACGAACACACAACCACCAAATGCTGTTTAAAAAAAATAAAAACCAAAACCTAATTTTTCACAGCAGACACCTTTATTTCACGTTTCTTTAGCAACAGATTGTATGTATCAACTGTTTCATACCAAAAACCTGAATGACAGCCAAAAGAACTAGTTATTTCCCCAAGGAAAACTCTGGTCTTTTATATTATCTTGACTGTCTAATGTGTAGCTGGGTATATATATACTATATATATATATATACTATAACACAGTATGTTATCTAAAACCTACTGCTTAAAAAGAAAATAGATTTTAAAAAATGGTTTATAACTTAAAGTTACTCATGTTTTTTCTCTCTGCTATGCAGCATTCCACATCTTGCATCCTTCTGAGAAGATTTATTTTGAATAACATATTTCTCAGTTCCTTTGCAAATAAATACAGGTGGAAGCGTGCATACAATCATAAACAAATTAGCAAATGTTCATAAATAAAAATTATACTAATGAAAAACGAATTTAAATGATTAATGATCACAGTTCACTTACAGCAGTAGCGTTAGTCATATTTTAAGCTATCTGCTTGATTATTATTATGGGACTTTATTATTAAAACTAATTACATCCAGATATTGAGGTTCTTAAGTAATAGCTACTTTTGCAAACAATTATTGATGTTAAGAAGCTGCATGGAAATGTAAAGCTCCATCCAATTAAAGTATTTCTAAGGAAACCTTTATTGATGTACAAAAGTTCCCCAATATGGAATATTCTCATAACTGAAGATTCATAATTATGATGAAGATGAAGTCATCAAAAGCTGAATCGACAAACAGAAAAGGAATTTTCAATAACAGGTATCAATGGTTTGCTGTCAAGCTCAGCACATCAAACGAGATGACTCAAGGTTCTGTCTGATACAAAGTAACATCAAAATTCTGATTGGCTACTTAGATGATGAAATTCAAAAACATTCATAAAATTCATGTACTTGGAAAAGATGTCAGTGTTCACAAACCTAATAAATGAGTGGAACTTATGAAGATCACTTCGGTGAAATTCAATGAAGAAAAGTTTCAAGTATCATCCTGGAAGGAAATCAACAAATCTATAAAGAGAAGTCAAGAATAATTATTCGGTCAGTTAGGCTGAAGCAGATGGAAAAAAAACTCTATCAGACATAGGACACTTGCACAAAAAGTAAACAATATTTCTAAAAGCATACATTATATGTGAAACATGGAAGGCATAGCTTTTATTCTATGAGAAACCTCACCTGAAGTATTGCTTCCAGCTTTGGATCCCACATATCGAGAAAAACATCGCTCCACTGCAGAACATCATCAGCAATATGACTGAAAGAAAATGTGCTTTGGAAAAAAGCTGGCAATTAGGTTTAAAAACAGAAAACAAAAAAGAGAGGAAGGGATACTGAATATAATTTCAAAAATGTAAGAAAGAATGTCAAATAGGATAGGCTTCATACAGATCACAGAAATTAATGAAGTAAGAAAAAAATATCTAACTATTAGAAAACTTAAAAATGGAACATGATATTTAGGGCTGCACTGGAGTCTCATTTTGTAAAGACTGTTAGGACCAGGTTTAGAATATTTTCAAGAAAATGACTCCAAAACATTATAGTCTCATTTCACTGAAATAGCAATTCTTTCACAGTACATTAGAAAATTTCCCTGGCTGCAATCAAACCTGGGAAGAGTGGGAGACAGGGAGAGGAAAAGGAGTTTAGTTTTCAGCAGCCATTCTCTGACCCAGCCCACTGTGTGGCTGCACAAATCACAGAATAATTTATATTGAAAGGCAATTTTGGAGTCACTGTCCAACCCTGTGCTCAAAGCATGGAAAATATTGAAATTGCATGGAGTTGTTCAAGGCCTCATCCAGAATTTTTCAATCTCTTTAAAGACATCAATTTTATAGCACTTCTGGACAACCTGTTCCACTACTTGAGTACCCTCATTGTGAAAAGGATTTTTCCTAGCACCTAATCAGAATTTACCTGGTTGCAACTTGCTACAGTCACTTTGACTCCTGCAACTCTTGGGCTTTGAGAAGGTTGCCCCTGAAGGTCCATCAGCTCTCCTGGACCCCTCTAGTCCTGAGGGCAGTCTCATGTGAAATCTCTTTGTGGCCCTCCTCTGGACGCACTCCAGCAGCTCCGTGTCCTTCTTGTCTGGGGACTCCAGAGCTGAATGCAGTGTTCCAGGTGGGGCCTCATGAGAGCAGAGCAGAGGGGCAGAATCACCTCCCTCGACCTGCTGTCCACGCTACTTTTGATGCAGCCCAGGACACAGTTGGCTTTCTGGGCTGCCAGCGCACATTGTCGGCTCATGTTGAGCTTAACAATCTTCCACACAGGAAACATGATGTTTCTTAACACAAGATTTTGAAGAAGTCAGGTACAAAGTATCAGTAAAAAGAAGAAAATCTTGGAGCACTCAGCAACAGACGCAGCACTCTAGAAACTTTAAAGGACACTTAGTAGGGATGCCTTGATCCATGAGTCAGAATGCACAGAAGGTCCCTGAAGAAAATACAAATTTTGTTTAAAAATATTTAGAAAATATGAACATAAGCATAATTTGAAAACATGAGCCTCCTTTACACTACCTGTGCTCCTTCTGTTCGAATCCTATGTTAAAACAAACCCCAGTTGTTAAGCTGATACCAGATGCCACCCAACAGATGCTAAAAACCAAGACAGCATGTTCTTTATTTAAAAGATCTCCATACACCTGTAATCTCGAAGATACACTAAATTACATTACTCTAGAATTTTTCATTGAAATGGCATGACAGTTGGCTTTCTCATAAGATCTATGTTCCTAATAATTTTCATTCCATCAAAAACGTACAAAGGGTGAATTGAATAATATGCTCTTTTGTCTTTACCTCCTGCTTCAGTCCTCTAAAGAGTGTATGGAAATCAATCAAGTTTTACAATACTTTCACAAATGAAGCTCTGAAAAATCTCATCACTTGAAACCCCGAATATGCCAATGGCTAAAGCCATAGAAAACGGACTTTGCATACTGGAAAATATTTCTGGTGCTCCTCAAGATATACAGAAATAACCTGAAATCCTCATCCTTTATGAACTATGTTTGGCCCTCACAGGAGTTCCATCTAACTAAATTTTCACTGCAGTCAATGTAATCTACACACTTAAAATTTGAAGCCTTTGTTTAGGTGATGTTTTCATACGGTTATCAATCAGTATGATAAGAATTTAAGGAATTGCAAGATAAATAATGTCGTCCTTCCTTTGTAAGCCACGTAAGATTACTTGTAACAAAATGGTCTGAACTCTTCTCATGCATACACTTAGCAGGGAAAGGTTAGCTGGAGAGTTCAAAGTCGTTCAAAGATGGAAGACACCAAAGAGATCACTTGGTCTTACCATTCAAAAGACTTTTGCAAAATGCCTTCTCTAGTAAGAAATACAAGCAACTACCTCTCTTTGTATTTTTGCAAATGTTTTTTATCTCTTGGCTGCATTTAGGCTGGCAGTTAAGCTATCCATCCATTTCTCCGTGTGTCTGTCCTTCAATATGTCTGAAAGAAACTCTGCTGGACAGTGTCAAATTATTCTGGCAGGAGGACAGATGTCTCAGAAATGAAGTTTCTCAAACTTTGCACAAGTGAGAGGATAATTTTTTCTTTACTGGTTCACATCTAAATGTTGCTCTAAGAAGTAAAAGGAAGAGAAAGACTGACTCTAGTTGGGACATGAATTCTGGAAAACAAAGCACACATTTCTTCAATAATTTTTAATTTAAAGGCAATTCATTGCCTTTCATTAGAATAGTTTTAGTTCTAGGAAGGGAGAACACTCATACCAAATCTTAAAACACAGAAACTAATACTACTGAATTTAACACACAGAATTCATGCATTGTTCTCTTGGTTTTCTGACTTACATGTCAGCCATGATCGTTTTGGTAGCAAAATTGGGTTTAAATACAGAACACGGAATGGATGTAAACGGTGTTGCTCAGCAACAGAAATGAATGAGGATGTATTTTTACACCCTGACAAAACTATTACAACTATGCATTCAATTCCAGCATAAGAATACAAGTATGCTAGCAAAGAATATTTCTATCTTTCCATAACACAGAAATTTTCTAAGAGAGTTCTGGTTAAATATTGACATTTTTGCATAAATGGATCTCTCTGAAACGTCACTTAGGCAGCCTGGACAGAAGCAGGTACTAGGAACCTCATTTATGTCTCAAGTCTTGCCTTTGAAAAATCCTGTGCAGCTCATTTAACAATTAGCAATGAAAAATCATTTCAGATCACTAGATAAAAGTTAATTAAAAGTACAAAAAGATATCTCTAAAGATAAACCATGATTTGATTGCCACTCTTCCCTCATTTCCTGCCACCCACTACCATTCAAATTTGAGGATGATCTGAGTGAAGAATATAAATCTCCTGGAAGATGCTGAGTATTAACACATGGCTTGGGGGGCTGTTGGCTGCACAGAACATTTGCCTGATGAAAATCATGAAAAACTGTACTTTTGACAAGCCAAACACGAGATTTTTTATGGAAATGATGAAATTTACAGCAAGGCCATTGGTTTATTTTCACTCTAAACTGAATGTAATTTCTTCTTAATAATCATAAGGCAGTATTTTACTGCATTTAGAACGGTTATGGGGATTTTATGTTTGGTATGAGTAAGTCATCACGCAAGTCCTTTCTAAGCCTTAAAAAGGCTACCCAAGATTAGATGTATTACTAAATCTGTAAAGAGGACTTGGAAATAAATTATTTTAATACGTTCTGATTTGCTGAAATTTAATTAAATATATGAAAACTCTCTAAATCCAGCTGCACGTATTTCTTTATGATTCAGTTACTTGGTGTGGGGAAAAACAGAAGAATTTGACCCTATAAAACTACTATTCATCAATGTTAACTATACTTCTTCAGTCCCCTAAAAGTTGAGAAAAACACACCAGGTTTGTGCAGGCTCAATGACTCAGAAAAAAACATTATAGTACGACCCAAGCATCATCTAAATAAAATACAGCACAATTAACCTTAAAAAGTCTATAATTATGATAAGCTTCACAGTTCTAATTACTTTTCGGTAACACTGCTATAAAGTGAGTTGAATTATTATTTTAAAATGTGCCATAGGGCATCTATTTCTATATTTTTTAAGCAAGTATTTAGGAAAGGATATAATTTTCCAGCAAATATCCAGCTTGCTGTTAATCTCCAGACCTTTTGCTTGTTGCCTTTCTTCTTCCAGCTGCTTTGTATTCGCAAACTGTGTGCCATCAGCAGGGGATTCTGGGAAGCTCTCAAAATTGAACTTGTCGACTTGGATAGCCATACTGTAGCAAAAGGAAAAGAAACAGAAAACAATCAGGATTTTTACTGTAACAATTTTACAGATATTACTTCTGCAGAAAATGCAGACCACTGTGAAACCAAGCACTACAATATTAGTGGATTTGTCACAGCGGCATCCAGTCTCTATGCTAATGATACATAAGCCATACGATTTCTGCTACCGAAAACAGAAGTCTAAGTCTACTAAAGATGATAAGATTTGTAAGAAATCATCAAGCAACATCTTAAGGCCTTTGTGAGGGGTACACATGACATCTGTTTTGCAGTTGCAACCAGTTGACCTCATTGTGGTTCTGCAGAGGTTCATCTGCCTTCACTCTTGGTAGGTAAATGCTCCTGGTGTGATTAAGATTTGCTGAAAAAAAGCAACAAGACTGGGCCAAATGCTGATGAAGATATTATTTAAAGTAGTTTATTAATCTCAACCTAAACACAAGTGAAGCAAAATAATATACACAAAAGTGTCTCCTGTAGTGAACAGTAACATACTTAGAAAGTCATGTGCACTTCATTGATTTACAAGCCAACTTCCTAAATTTTCCTTTAAAAATTTCCTTACAAAACTCAGGAAGGAAAAATGAAATAACCACAACACTAGGGCCTAACTCTGGCCCTTGTCTTAAAGAAGATACTTCTATCTCGCTTAATGAATCTTCATGAATTACAAGCAATATTAATTTCAATATCATAGTATAATTCATTGGTAGTAAATTGTTAAATAATCACTTTATTAAATGTACGGTAAGGCATAACAGCAAATTAAATTAAATATATTATGCTATAATGCATGCGAAATACTTATATGTTAAACCAGAATCACTAATCTAATATAAAAGGGAATTTAGACCAGCTCACATCACATGAAATGTGGTTATAGCAGATCTAATATACTGTGCTGCCAAAACAGCTTTAATTTCCTGAATCGTCTGAAATAGAAAAATAATTAGGGAAGAATTAAAATATATTGCTCTTGAGATGACTTTGCACTTAAGGAAAACAGAAGACTAGGCAACAGCTTTGAAAACTATTCATGATAAAATGCAAATACAATCTGAGAAGGGGTATGGGAAGGGCATTTCACAAAAACGCAGGAGTACTATTATTCTTTTATCTATTTCTACATATAAAGAGGGAAACATGTTCCATAAATGTTGCCAAAAGGAAAGCACTAGTAACAAAAGTCAACAAGAAAGGGCTTTGAAATCCCCCGGATCAGAAGAGATTTTCTATAATTAGCACCAGTTTAAGAGAATCTTGACCCGAAAAGAAACGCGGAGAAAATACACGGTAATTACAACAGCAAGGACTAATCTAGAGCTTATGAAGTTTACAGTGGAAAGATGAATTTGAATCAGCCTGTTATGCTACACCATGAGCAAAAACTGACATCTCTGGAGAAGCCGTTAGTGTTCTGAAACTACCTTCATCATTAAAAAGTACAGATACGGCACTGAGACAAAGGTGGCACAATTACTGTTTCTGTACGTTACTTCTGCAGACTGCATCTTTGCTGATCTTCACGTTTAAAAAGCAAAAAAGGCAAAGGAATTAGCCTATTCCTCTCTAACGGGTGTTTTCGTTTTGGCTGTTTTTCCCTACAGCAAGAGATCATTGAGTTCTTCATCTGAATGCAAACGCCATCAAACGCTGGGCGCGTAAGAAAGCTACACAAGCGTCTCACGGTAACTGCAGGAATCAAGCCAGGAATAAAGAAGGTAACGACAAAAAGTGGATTTTAAAAAACACATCAGGCCTGAAACGATGACTAACAACATCAGTTCCTACTAGCATCGAAATATGATTTGATTCCGCAAATGCCCCTTGAGTTTCCTGGATTTTGCATGGGCAACGCATGTGGAAGGCAGACAGAGACCCAACTGGAACATTACAAAACCACTTTTGCTTTTGTTTCTGAGATTACTTCATCACTCTGTGGTACCTGAGCAGATGCAAACCCAGTACTTCACTTCTATTATATTAGCAGTACTACTTAAATTCTCACATAAATACTCACAGTTGGTTACCTATAGTCATATTTTGACAACAAATTATCTTGGTTTCTGAACAATCAAACATATGTAGAATTCATCTCCCAATGGACCTGGAAAACAGCTCTCATCTCATTATTTTGCCACACTTTGCTAAGTGAATGATATATTAGAAAAACAGTCCTGCCTAACAATAGTTAATATTTAATTGAGGGCATTCAGATTGCATTCTCCTGTTAATGGATCATCACTGGCAATATGGCTTTTTTTTTTTCTGGAAATTAAATATGCATGTAAGCACTTTTTTCCCCAACAGTTGACAATAAATCCACACCAGCTACAGGAATACAGCCTAGATTACTCTTAACAACAGTTCATTGTACAGGTCTGTTTGAAATAACTTTTATTAAGCTCTCAGGTATGGAAAATTTTAGTAAACAGGGCTCCTAGTACTCAGAACCTCTACTGATATTTCGAATTTTTTTAATCCTGTTTTTATTCATGCTCTGTATACTGTCGCACAGTGACACCTGATGTCACACAAGAAGATACAAAACCACCCCCAACAACATACTCGTCAGCTATAAAGAGGTCTGAGTAAAACAGAATTATGAAGAGTAAAAAACCCACACAAAACACTATGACAAATACAGCTGTAGGCAGAATATATGAAAGCAACAAACAGAGATATAGTTACACTTAAAGTAAAGCAGGACAAAATTAAATCCTAGCTCTTTTTCTTAAACATTTATACCTTTCATCATCAGTATTCTGTTTCCTCTCTTATGCTAAAAATATTCGCATCGAGCTTCGTCTCTGCATTTTTTGTCAATAATGTTGCTTCAGTATTTATTCCTCAGCCTATGGAATGTGTAGTGAATTGGAAGGTTTTACACAAAAACCAAAACAAAAAATAAATACTGTAACCTAAATCAGTCACTCATGCTTAAAAATTTACCCCTACACAAATACGGCTTCTTTGCTTTACTTTTAATACACTGATTTCTCCCATTTCAAAAGATGCATTTCACCAGGGAGGTAATAATGAATGGATGAATAACTCCTGAAGTCAGTTGACTGAGGTAGAAAATGGATAAACTGGACGTTGGCTTACAATCACCAATCAAAAAAAGGATTTTTAAATTTTTAAGTGATCTGTTGAGATCCCATAGGCTTTATCCTAAAAGAAGGAGAAGGCAGTGAAAGGCAACCTCTTGACCAACACCCAACTTTGTCACTCTGCACCAAAAGAATGGAACTGAAATGTATTTTAGCTGTAAAAGTCTTTCTCCACTTCTGTCTACAGTTACTTTACAACCTATATTTCTCGTCAAGAGTTCTCTGCATTTCTTGTCTCCCCAAATTTGTCGTTGTTTGTTGCGATATACAAGAATCTATAGAATCTAAATAAAAAGAAGCAAAAAAAAAAAAAAGACAATTCAGATTGAAATTAGCATTCAGTTTATTACAAATGGGCAGGATAACGAGGGCTCACATTGTGCAGGGGTAACAGTAATACACAGGACCTTGCCCTTCAGAGTAATCACATATCAGGGAAAACATAAAAGATCATAAAATGCAGAAGTTTAAACATATACATGCTCCAGGAAAAGGGACTAGAATTTCATTTTAACCTTCTTTGCCTCGTGGGTAGCTATCCAAATTTCCCACGAGAAGAGTCTTCAATAAATCATGAGATATTTGTATAAAAACACTGCATTATGCAAAAATATTTAATAGCCAATCCTGCAAATGCAAAACAGGTTTTGTTTCTCTCTGGCTAACCTTGCTTGTGCGGGAGGAGGGATAAAGCAACAAGAGTTTTCATGAATAATGAAACAATCTGGGGTTTGAAACTACTGGGTTTTGTCATGAAACGAGCCCAAGCTGTTGTGACAGGTATTCAGACAACCAAGCATCATTACAGGGATGCAAATTATTCAAATACAAATTGAGTGAATAAAGAGGAAAAGGTCAACTCATTGGCAATGCTGATGATACGTCTGTACGGTATCATCTCCTGTTACCTGTCAGCATGACTTATAGGGAAAAAAAATGACAAACTTTCTGATGGTGCAGCAGACATTTCAATAACAGCTTTCTGAAGTCCTATTAAAGTAACAGCACAGAATTATTAAAGACATCAGATAGACTATTTCACCACTTCTCATAAAATGAGTTTCAACTTTACTGGAAATACTACTCTGGTCTGACAACAAAATGCACAACAGAAAGGACTTTGTATCAAGGAAAAAAAAAACTTCCTTTAAATGGCATCATGACTGTTCAAGAGCCAGCGCCCTGCACATCCTTCTTTACTAAAGCAGTGCCAGTTAGAATTAAGCAACATCGACAGTTTCACAGAAGTGGCAAGTAGCAGATAAAATTAATATGTGCAAAATTCAGTAAGAGAATATTGCCTGTAGTGCTATCAACTCCTGCTCTTGTTCCTGGCAGGAGAGCGGGCAAGTCTCAGGCATGTCCTATCCCCCAGTGATGCATCTCGGCTCTTTTGATGTCCTCATCTCGGGTAAGAGGATGAATCTATAAAGTGAAATTAAATATGGCACACTCTCCAAACAAAACAAGGTTAAAAGCAGGCATGGTATTAAAAGAAAAGCAGCAATCTGGTTAACATAACTGGATTTTCTCTTTCATTAAGTAAATAAAATACTGCTGCTTCGACTGGAAGAATAAAATCTAGAGATAGTCCTTATTCAATTATCTTTAGGAAGAAACAATGTAACAGAAACTCAAAAACTCTTCCTCATTGCTAACTACCTACTTAAATACTATCATCCCTAGACGAGTTCGCAAGCTGTTTCCATAATGAAGCTGAGAGGAGGCAGTTGGAGACTTTATTCAATATTATGCTTCCCGTTCATCCTCCTTTCTTACATCAAGCAGACAGCAGGGACACAGAGCCAGACCATATTACTACTATTTATGCAAAATGCTTATGTATATGAATAATCCCTGTATAGCAAATGACTTTAAATTTCAGGAGAAGCTAGAAGCTCGCTTCTAGCTGATACTCTGGTTCTCACTTTCAGAAGGAAAAAAAATATGCATAAAGACAAGCCTACTTTAAAAATAAAAGAAGCTTCACCTGATTCTTCCATTGTCCAATCTCAGTAATAACATTTTTACAACATCACGCTTCAGGTACACATAATTCCACCCTAAATACAAGTTCTGCAGCTGATATAAAAAACGGTAGTGACACTTCAGTATACCAAAACTTAGAGGCAGAGAGGGATCTCAACAATCGAATCTCTTGTGAGATGAACACATATGTATCACTAGGTGAAAACGAGACAGTAAAGTAACTCAAATTAACATATACTTTGTGTTAACTTCTAATTATTTGACTGCTTTACAAGTGCAATCTGTATTTCATTCACTACAATAAAACACAACTGTAAAAATAAGTAGCTCAAGCAGCCTGTAAGTAATACTCTCTCCTCCTGGTCTAAAACTGACTTCATAAAAGAAAAGGATTGCTTTAATATCTGAACTATGCAGAGTAAAAGATAAATTTTTCCATTAATCTTGGAAAGGTCAATTAAATTAAAAAATTTGCATTTAGAACTTAATTATTTATTTAAAATAATTGAAGAGCAGATAAAAGTCAAACTATAGTGCTGAAGTCTGTAAAATTCAACGGCTTATGCTTATCTGATCCACAACATTTCAGATGATAAAAAGTTAAACTAGGAAAGAACAGTTCCACTGTATGTAATGTAATATTTGAAAATGGAACAGCATTAAGAGATAGTTAGCTACATAAATCTTTGGTTTAAATGAGATTATACTATTCATGCTGAGAATATGAGTTTTTAATTCATAACTTCAAATCTGGAAACCATAAACTAGAAATGAAGAGGTATAACAATTACCTTCAACTTCCACCTTTTTTCACTTGCCTATTTAAATAATTTGGACTTCTATGGCAATCACCATGCAGCAAAACTGTTAGCTACTTAATGAAATAAATTTAAAATAATAATGGTAATAGCTTACTCTATAAATACACCAGTTTCTATAGGGGGCATAAGAGACTAATAATCGATAGTCATCAATTCCATTAGGAAATCTAGGAAAGGCTAAGCACGGCAATACTCAAAGATTGAGTTGAATATCCTCCCTTTATTTTATTTATTGCAGCTGAACTACATAAGGATTATAATCCTGACATTACCCAAAATAATGACATACTGTGCCTTCTACCTCTCTCTCAGTGCAATATTAATGGTCAGAGAAATAAATTGTAAAAGGTATATGTTCATATACAGTTGCAGTATTGCCTTTATATGGCAGAAAGTTCAAAAGAAAACATACGTAAATTAAAAATACGGGATTTTGTGCCAGATATAACAAACAAGACCAAAAAAACTCATTCTACAGACATGCCTAGTCATCATTCCAGCTCTCTCAATCTTTTCAGGAAAAGATTGAGCTTTTCCACTCAAAAAATAAAGAGAAAAATACTGTGGAATAAGGCAAGCATCTCTGTTATCTTCAGAGCATCTTTTCCAGGCAGCCTCAAGTGGAGGACCCAGGTACTCACCTGCTCCAACCCTCATGTTCCTTCTGACTCTGCACACACCTAGCTATAAGGAACATGGGACCAAATTGTCAAGTGCCTCTGCCTTTGGAACACTCCAAAGAAACCAGAAACTCTGGTAAGGAGCCCTGTGATCAGGAATCACCACCAGAACACTTCACAGCATGGTCTCTGTCCTGTCCCAACACCAACAGTTGCTGCTGGTCCAGGGCACAGCAGTATGTACACGTGCAGTTGGGTCTGTGCAGGACCTACGTAGGACACCAAGACCCTCACAGGAGTCTCACAGCCTCTCGCATATGACAAACCTGGAGCATCAACCCACTTTCTCTTCCGAGAAAAAGCTTACAGATCTCCAGTAAATCATGCAATTGATGGTGATGCTTCTCTTTTAAAGGAATGTAACCATAACACGTGGCACACTCCTGAAAGGTTATCTTCAGAGAAGATACTGAGATCCTACTCAAAATCAAACTCAGGAGTGCTCGAAACTAAACAGTGCTCAAGACACCAGAACAGCCCATGCAACTGAGAAATCATTCATACATGAAGCAGTCGAATTCAGTGATTACAAAAGAGGAAACGAAGTGATATAGAGCTTTACATACAATTCTTTCATAAAGGAAGTGATTCAAACATTTTTTGGGTAAAAAACAGGATGCATGAATGCTCAGTGTGCAAGTATACGCATTTTGCCTTGCACTTTCACTTCAAGATACAACTAGACTTTACATTCACTGTGAATTAATAATTTACTTGTTTGCTTTCTTTATAGACAAAGATAACATTTGTCCTTTTCCCAGAGCACTGCAGTAGAAGCTCACCTTGAGATGATAATCAAATTCTTTCCCAAGCCATTATTTTCCCAAACAATTAGCCTTCCTAGCTGTATAATCTGCACACTTCTATCACACGTGACCTTCGCATTTTTCAGATTTCTTAAAAAAACAATAGCTGTTCAGAGCACTCCTTGGTTAGTTCTTTGAAGAGTCTTGTATTCAAGTTAGTCCACTCCAAGGACTTGAAAGTGTTTATTTTGTCACAGCCTCATTGATTCTTTTGATATATAAAGGAGTTATACAGATTTTATTACAGATTCTCAGGTCCCAGAAGTAAGCTTTGTGAGTGACAGCATACTCAAACTAGCCTGCCAAAGAGTAAAGCTGGGGACAATCAGGACATAATCAGTTTAAGAAACCAAAGCACCAGTACAACAGCGAACATCTCCCACTGTAGCAACATGGTCCATGAGTTTTGACCCATAGAGCTAATTTTGTAACTATTACCAGGAATAATGTTCCCAGACACGAGTGGGAACACAAGAAGCTTTTATCACGCTCCCTAAATCATAGCTCCCAGTGAGAAAGCTTCACCTGAGGAGGTGTACAGGTTCCACAGCCATCAACTGCTCAGCACTATTAATAAAAATTGTACGTATCTCACACACACACACACAAAATTTTCACCTAAACAATACTCTTCCCACAAAACACTGTATGCATGAGAAGTTTAATTAGTGCTTCCTCCAGCAATAACACCTAAATATGTGTTTAGAAGCATGTTCAGAAAGAAGTTGTTTTCAGAAAACAAACTCTCCCACTGAGCAGTGCAGCAGCCTGAAAGACCATATTGGTCTTACCAGTTCTCATCAAAAGTTAGATCCTTAATGAATGTTAATGTGACAACCTCAAAGCATTTCCCCTCTGCCCAGGAAATAATGGTTAATAACCCAAGGCGTTGCTTCTGTTGCTAATTACACTCAGCCTTTAGCACCCCTGGCTCGAACTTCAGCAATATGCAGAGCTAGGACTGTCTTCACTTGCATCTCATCAACTTTACATTGATTTAGCTTCGTACATTTTGCCCCACATATTGCTGTGTTGCATTAGTTGTCTGATTTGCCTGATTAATGCACAAGACAATGAGCACAGCTCTAAAATACCTTGTATTTTCATCGAAACTCAACTGCTGTAACTTGCCATTTGGAAAGGGCAGTATCTTATGAAATAACTGCTCTGCCAGTTGTCCTCTTATTCATCGAGCCGTGACCTTGAGTTCCCATAGGAAAGGGTAGCAAAGCCAAACGGCCACCAGCCTCAGATCTGAACACTACGGCTAGAAAGTCAGTATTTATTTAATTATTAAAATGAGAAAACGCTCATTTTGGAGCAGTTGCCTGCCTTCTACTCTGCTCTTGTGAGTCCCCACCTGGAGTACTGTTTTCATCTCTGAGGCCCTCAACATAAGGGAAACATGGACCTGTTGGAGCAAGTCCAGAGGAAAGCCATAAAGATGATGAGAGGGCTGGAGCATCTCTGCTATGAAGACAGGCTAAGAGAGTTGGGGCTGTTCAGTCTGGAGAAGAGAAGGCTCCGGGAAATCTTCTAGGAGCCTTTCAGTACTTAAAGAGGGCCTACAAGAAAGCTGGAGAGGACTTTTGACAAGGGGCAATGGCTTTAAACTGAAAGAGGGAAGATTTAGATTAGATATAAGGAAGAAATTCTTCCCTCTAAGGGTGGTGAAGCTCTGGAACAGGTTGCCCTGAGAAGTTGTGGATGCTCCATCCTTGGGAAGCTTTCATAGACTATGCAGCTAGTGTAAAGGAACTCAGAGGTAAAAACAGGATTTTTGGTGCCACTAGTAAACCAGCATTTCTTGTTATCTTAATACACATAAATTTCTTACATGAGAATGGATTTCATTACATTTGGAGGAAGTAGAGGGAAGTGGGATTACAAATATGACAAGTTATGAGAAGTCAACTAATGGTATCTGAGACAAGGATACTCTGGTTTTGATGGACTTCCAGAGCACCCTTCATTATCATGAGCACAAAGACCCCAGCTGCAAACAATTTAAAACAAAACTTCAAAATCATGACCTTTCAAATAAAAGTTCACACTGAAGGTATCGTTTTAAGTATGTTACTAAACCTTTTCAAAATTTTCAGTATTTTTAACAGAAAGTATTCTTCTTAAAATGAGAGATATCCTACCAGGATTAAGGAGTTGTGTAATTTTTCATCTAAGTATTTCACTCATGTCTACTTGAAATAATGCTTTTCAAATGTCTAGCTTTAAAAATATATATATTTAGATTAATCTTTTCAGTGCTTCATAAACTGAGAAACAATTGTTTCCAGTAAAAAATTAACTTGATATTACCTAGAAGCTTTGGTAGGGTTCTAAAATACATAAATCCTGAAGGTGAAGGGGATTTCAGCTTTTTTTTTTTTTTAACCTAGAAATTGTCAGTGTCTTTTAATTAATCTAAATCTAAATTTTATGGACTAAGAAAAAATTTTAATGAAAATTCTGTGAATCTCTGTTTCTTTGTAGTATTCCTTTATAGATAATAAAAGCTCAGAAGATGATGCTATGTAAATTTCTGTAAGAATTTTTCCTTAAACAAATATGCAAACTGCAAGGTAAAATCCAATGGAAGCAAAATAGAAAACCATTATTTGAGATCTCTTTTGTGAAAATTACATATACTTTCCTCTCATTGACTAGATTTTGCTGACTATAATAAAAACATATGTAGGCATATCTAGATTTAGGCATCCATTTCAAACTGCATCACAGTTTAGGAACCAGTCTTATTCTCCACCTTTTGGGGGAGTGGGGTAAAAATCAATATATTTTCACTTCTAGCTTACGAGAGAGTAGAAATTCACTTTAATATAGATCACCAGCATTTTTTTAAAAAAACATCCTGTCCCACTTGGTTCTCAGTTCCTTCAAAACCCCGAAACGAACACAGAGAGGGGCACACATATTCACACACACACTGCTAGGCCAATTTAACAGTTTAAAATAAAAATTCTTTCCTGTTTACAAAGCAAAATTTAACATAGGAAATCTCAGAGTCAGATTACCCCCAAATTATAAGCTAGTACTACCAGACAAACTGTATCCCAGAATTGTGTAACAGTATTATAAACTTTCCCATCAAAAGCTGAGAAGCCCACACGCTTCTGATGTGCTAATTTGCACTGAGTTATTCAATTATACAGGTATAAATGGATTACAGGGTTAGTATTAAAACTGGAAGCATATGTTATTAAAATTGGGTTTATATATCCTATACTAAGCAAATAATACTGTAAATACGCTAAGCAAAGATTACACCATCTGCTTTGTTCTGAAACTAAGCTTTTTATACAAAAGATCTCCCTTTTTACTGCCTACTCTTCTCCATTTCTCTTCTTCAATACAACTAAAAGAGACACCATCAAGCAGTAAATCAAGGAATAAAGCTGCAGAGGTTTTTTACTCCCATTTATTCCCATTGAGCCTCCCTCAGGGATATACAAATTGGAAATTGCAAAATTATCATCTAATACGCAGAAACAACGTAGGCGAGACCAATTAAGTAAAAGGCAGAAAGTTGTATTACACATGTAATTAAATGAAATTCTTTGACTAGACTACTTTAGAATCCTTTCCCAAAAAGGACGAAACTTGACTTTGATCAGCATATGACACATTGTATGACATGGCACTAAAACAGCACATTAAGAGTTTTGGTATTACTAAAAAGAGCAGTTTTCTTAATTGTAAATCAAGCCACTTTCAGGTGGTAGGAAATGGGCTAAATAGTATTTATTCCTAAATACAGAAGACTCTAATGATGCATAATTGAGTACAAAGTCATGAAAGAGTAGGGTTGTGGTTTTTTTTTAAGCTGTAATATCCTTCAAATAGGTGTGCACACATATTTTTTCAGTTGGACTGTTCTCTCACAGAAATCTCTGGCATAGAAAGCAAGAAACCACTAAATCAAACCACCACCTTAATTTCCAACTATAACATGAGTGGCAATAAGTAGGGACAATTTTGGCTTGTAAGCGTGAACATCATAGAATCTAGAAACATAAAATGGTTTGGGTTGGAAGGAACCTCAAAGATCATCTAGTTCCAACCCCCCTGCCATGGGCAGGGACACCCTCCACTACACCAGGTTGCCCAAAGCCTCATCCAACCTGGCTTTGAACACAGGGATGGGGCATCTACAACTTCTCTGGGCAACCTGATCCAGTGCCTCACTACCCTGTGAGTGAAGAATTTCTTCCTTAGATCTAATCTAAATCTGCCCTCTTTCAATTTAAATCCATTGCCCCTTGTCCTATCACTACATGTCGTTGTAAAAAGAAAATCAAAAAGAATAATGCAGTAGGGGGAAAAAAAAATGTAGTGCAAACCATTCTCATTTACAAGCTTTCAGGCTCTTCATCTCTAGCCATTCTCAGCATTGAGGCAAACTATTGCTCGTTGCAGGGTCCATCTTGCGTGCCCACAGCCACTGTCCTTGTCACTGCACAGGTGCTTTGGTTCAGCCTTTGGCAGCTACTTCAGGAGCTGGAACACAGGCTGGGATGAAAACATAGCCTAGAAGGCAGATGCGAGGGACTCTCCCAGGCTACAAAAGCCAGAGGAGCAGGAGAAGCAACGCTTACCTCACCCATGGAGCTTTTTGACACTTTCCCTTTCTAAAAATTGTCTAAACCAGTCAAAAAGTAAGGCACCTTCACCTCATTTTGAGAACAATCCAATAGGATTCAGTTAAACCAATAATTGTTCATCTGGCTGATAATGAGAATATCAGATACAGATTAACAGCTCCAAGCACAAATTGCCTTTTGGAACAAAATTAATACTGCAATTGTTTGGCAGACAAGGTGTGTAAATAGTTTTACAAACCCGGGACAACCTGTATACCTAAAGCCAAATTGGTATTTTCCTTAAAGTAATTCCCAAAAGCTGACTTTTTATCTATCTCTTTTTACGTTGTATTTCTTTAGATAATACCGTATCAATAGCAAATCTGTGACCTTCTGTCTCGAGAAAGTCCCTATCCTATTGGAATACATTTGCCAAGCAGGCTTAGAGACTCTGGTTAAATCATTACCATGATTTCCTTACTGGAATTATCAGTTTATTGTTTATTTCATACATGTACACAAACTAAAATGGAAGACTTGGAAATGAAATAAAGTGATTCGCTTTCTCAATTGAACATTATGGAAACGCAGAAAACGAAAAAGCCATGTGGTTTCAATCACCTTAGGAAAAAAAAATAACCAGTTTATATCAAAAGAATTAACAGCTTACTTTTAAAAATGTTAGATTTGTCTAAAATCTTAATTATTTGCATAAATCAGCTCCTGTGCACAAAGGATCACAAACAAGTGAGTTTGTGTAGTTGACAGCAGCATTGAGAAGAGCAAGAGACAATATGAAAGACAAAAAACAGGGCTTGTTTGGTGAGTGTGTTTTCAGGACAAGTAGTACAGACAAAACCAACTGTCTAATGTCACTGTGTGCTTGAAAATATCATTGTGCAGGAGTCCAGCCTGCACAGCCTCTCAGATAATGCCAGATAAAGGACAAGAAGCTCTCCTTCAAAATTACAGATGGGTGCTTCTTTCCAGAAAAGGAGACCTAACAAAATACAAGAGAGAATACAAGGAAGAAGTTGACTTGAATACACATGGAACAGCCTGGGAAACAAACAACAAGCAGTACTGACATAAGAATATTCCTTATCTAGATTTAAATTCCACAATTAAAGCCTGTGCGTATGTACTTACTGCCTGTTGTCACCGCTTTATCATCACTCACTGATCACTCCATTACTTAGTGTCATGAAATCCTCTATTTCATATTAAAGAGGTCATGACTCTGAATATTCTTAATTAAGTCCCGTCCTACTCAAGTCACTGTGTATTCAGAAGGAAAATAAGTGAAAGACGAAATAAGCCGCTAGTTATGTCATAGAATCATAGGATCATAGAATGGTTTGGGTTGGAAGGGACCTCAAAGATCATCATGTTCCAAATCCCCTGCCATGGGCAGGGAAACCCTCCAGTACACCAGGTTGCCCAAAGCCTCATCCAACCTGGCCTTGAACACTTCCAGGGATGGGGCATCCATAACTTCTCTGGGCAACCTGTGCCACTGCCTCACCACCCTCTGAGTAAAAAATTTCTTCTTTATATCTAACCTAAATCTCCCCTCTTTCAGTTTAAATCCATTGCCCCTTGTCCTATCACTACATGCCCTTGTAAAAAGTCCCTCTCCAGCTTTCCTGTAGGCCTCCTTTAAGTACTGGAAGGCTGCTAGAAGACCACCCCGGAGCCTTCTCTTCTCTTCTTAAGATGTCCATCTTAAGATATCAGCATCACCAATATATCGAGGGGGAAAAAGGAAATGCTGGTGAAGGACAACGGATTGGTGGACGAGAAGCTCAATATGAGCCGGCAATGTGCTCTTGCGGCCCAGAAGGCCAACCGCGTCCTGGGCTGCATCAAGAGGAGCGTGGCCAGCAGGTCGAGGGAGGTGATTCTCCCCCTCTACTCTGCCCTCGTGAGACCTCACTTGGAGTACTGCGTCCAGTTCTGGAGTCCCCAACATAAAAAGGACATGGACCAGTTGGAGAGGGTCCAGAGGAGGGCCACGAAGATGATAAGAGGGCTGGAGCACCTTTCCTATGAGGACAGGCTGAAAGAGTTGGGGCTGTTCAGCCTGGAGAAGAGGAGGCTCCGGGGTGACCTTATAGCGGTCTTCCAGTACCTCAAGGGGGCCTACAGGAAAGATGGGGAGAGGCTGTTCAGGAGGGCCAGTTATGATAGGACAAGGGGTAATGGTTTTAAAATAGAGGGAGGTAGGTTCAGGTTGGATATTAGGAAAAAATTTTTTACTATGAGAGTGGTAGAACACTGGAACAGGTTGCCCAGAGAGGTGATGGATGCTCCATCCCTGGAGACGTTCAAGGCCAGGTTGGACAAGGCCCTGAGCAACCTGATCTAGTTGGAGATATCCCTGTTCCTTGCAGGGGGGTTGGACTAGATGACCTTTGAAGGTCCCTTCCAGCCCTAACCATTCTATGATTCTATGATTCTATCTATTGTGCCTGACGCATGGCAGTGCTGCTGTAGGATGAGATGGGATAAAGGCTGCTCATGAGCAATACAAAACACATTAATAAGAAACAGTTTAGAGTATTATGGACAAAACAGCACAGCCTACTATTTAAGCCTATGGATATTTTAAAAAACATCTCAATGACTCAAGACAAACTTCACTTTCTCAGTTCACTTGAGTACTTCCAAGCCTAAATTCAAATGAAAAACAGGACCTCAGCTCCCAACTTTAGACGATGCACACGCTCTCCTATCTTTAAATTAATGTTTCTGAACTTCTTCACTTTCATCTTTCATTTTACATACGTACTTTGCTTTTCCCTCCAGTGAATAATGAATAATACACAATACAGAGTGTAATGCCTGAAAAAAAACTGAACTCGGGGGGGAAATGCAGCTAAATTGTTACAGTCATGTCAGGACCCAAGGCAGTTAAGACCTGATCAAGCCGCTAAAAAGACAACACTTATAACAACAATGGATTTCAAAGATATACAGAAAAAAAATATTTGCAAGTGCATGGAATTGATAATGATAAAATATTTACTAAACCTACAGATGTCACTGCATTCTTTTACTGCCTTTTCTTTCAAAGTTCAGTAGATTCAGCAACACAGTTTCTTTTGTAAGGGTGAAAATTTTGATTGTTTCATGATTTTTATTGCCATAAGCCTTTCTAGAAAAATAAATTACTCTTTTGTGAGACATCTTTAGGAGATGTACGTTTACTGATCTCAAGGTACAAAAACATTTTGTGTTTTGATATATTCTGTTTATTTCAGGGAACAAATGATCTATTCTCAATGTCAGTTCTATTAATAATTAAAATGACTTTTCATAACACAAAGTTTTCACAAAAATATAGACAAATCTTTAGACAAAACTTTAGCCCTGCTCATAAATCCTTGTTGCTTAAACTAAGTTAATTTGGGGGATAATATTCATTTGTTTAAAATGCACTTACATTCTAAAAAACTATCCTGTGGTGTATTGGGTCAGCGAGTCCAAATCAAATTTCTTTCTTTTATCATTTAATTCCTCCCTTCCAGTCTTCTAATCCCCACACTCAGATTATTAATGTTTATAATCTTTTTCCCATCCATCATTATCAACAACAAGCTTTTCCAAACTCTCTGCTATCCTCAGAAGAGCAGGAAGTGCAAAGGAAGGTCAGAATTTGGCCAAGTAATTAGAATTCAGTTAACATTTCTGTAGATAATACACGGTCCAGGCTATAATGAAACCCTTTATCATGCTCTTCCACTCCAGTGGCTAAACAGTTTTTCATATTTATTAATATGGAAAAGGAAGGTTATTCACCAAAAACTGGAAGTTCTTCTAAGATGCCTGGTCCACCTGAGTGTTTATGTATTGGTTACGCTCACCTGTATCACAGAAGACACTTTTCTAGCCTTAGCCTTATCACCTCACTTAACATCTCATTCAAGCTGTGACTATCCACAGTTCGGGTCATTTTGGATAATGACCCAAAAAAGGATAGTGCACTTCCCTCAGTCCCTTCAGCTTCTCTCATTGTCCAAGCTAAACTCAAAAACAAACAAAAAAAAGAGACTGATAAAAGGAAAATGTCATCTGACATGTCATCTGGCCTCTCCATCACTGTGGAGAAAAGACAAATTGCATCTTTTCCTGCCAACAAAAATATGTCTGGCTGATTTGGGGTAAATTCACTGTAGCTCTGTGAGCCACTCAGTTATGAGCAGAGATGCTCTCCAGACCACAGACTTTTGGTCTGAACTTTGGGACAATTTTATAACTCTGAAGTGCAAGCAGCTGTTGGAAACTTAGTCATGATAATATGAATATAATGACTATAGCAGCTTCGACGTGTTCTTCCTAAGGTATTTTTAAAGAGCTGGAATTGGGGGAAAGTATCCATCATTAGTAACACCTAGTGAATCAGGAACACAAATCAGAGAATTAGAAACACAAATCTGTTAATTAGAAACACAAATCTGTTGCTTAGAAAGACATCTGAACTGGGCCAGCATAGCACCCACAACAGGGCCAAATCTCAACACAAATGAAATTCCAGACATTTCAGAAAATTAAGTAAAGGAGATTATCTTGGATGTTGGCTCTTTTATTTGGAAGCCAGAACTGATGCAGACAAATCAAAATGCTTCGTGCTTTGTTTTGCTCTAGTTTCCTGACTACTTACCACACAGTCCTATCAGTACCTATCAGGACCTGCAACACGATCATTGCTGATACAAAAGAAGCCCAGAGCTCCAAAGCACTTACATGCATCAGAGATTTCATGTCCTAACCAGGGAGAAACCATAACAGGGTGAGGGCTGAAGATGAAAGGCTCCTCTCTGCAGATGCTGGCCATGTCTCATCATCACACAAAAAGCATGGCTCAAATTAACTCAAGTAACTGAAACAGTTGCACAATCATCTCTAGAAATCTTTGTACCTGTTCGAAGTAATGATAAAAAATAACTCCACTTAAGTTGAAGTGTACATATCTACTGGTGCAGAGACCTCCATGAACAGCCTCAGAGTCACAGAGAATCCAAACTACACGTCCTTGTAGAATCACAGAATCATAGAATGGTTAGGGTTGGAAAGGACCTCAAAGATCATCTAGTTCCAACATCCATTATGTACTCATAATGGTCTTGACCTATGAAAAACTGATTCTGTTTACACAAGAACACGCAAAATACGAAAAACACAGTCCCCAGAAGACATATAAAAACCAAACTGGTTTTCCTTATGAAGTCATAGAATATTTCAACTGCATTTACCATATTTAACTTGAACTACAAAAATCATTCTCTGTTTTGGAAATTCAGAGTAAGTCTCTGATCTTTTTTTCCTCTTTGTTATCATAAAACAGCTGCTGTAAAGCTCCACTCCTCTCAAATGAGAGGAAACCTAGTGGGGAAGACATGTACTAGTGTTTTTAAGCAGGCTTCCATGAGGAATGTTCCCGAAAAAGGATGGACAAAGATGAGTAGGCAAAGTAGTCACTCTTACTGGCAAGGGATCTAACAGTGGGACTTACTTCAAAATAAAGAAATCTGTACTGCCGTCTACACAGGTGCTTAAATGCACCATTAAACTCAAGGGAGAAGATAAAGAGGGTGATCCCCTAACAAAAATCCATGAGGATGACCTTTAATGCTGTGTATCAACAAGTGCAGCCAAAGCAGGTAAGGGAGACTGACAATCCCCTTGTAAAGATAAAGATCTATGCTGGAGTAGAGAGGAGCAGAGAACGAAGGACAGCTTTTGCAAAGTTAGTTCAAGCCTCAGAGGTTCTCATTAAGCACAAGGAAATTCATCTCCTTGTTCTCCAGCTCTTCCACAATGGGGTTCTTGTTGGCAGAATACTTTGTGAGAAAACAGTATCTAACTGCAGGACGTGCTCGTTGCATCAATCTGTGACTCAAGAATGACACGGGTACCTCAACTGTAACAAGAGGTATGTTGTAAATAACATGTTATGGATGGGAACACTTCCAGGTATGTCAAGGACACAGATAGATGATATACTTCCATTAAGGTAATTGCTTTACCAAGAAAAAGGTTCCAAGATGCTCTTGGGAAGTCCTGGAAGTTTTAGTGCTGTGGAAGCTCTAGGGAAAGACTGAGATTTCCCAAGAACCATGCAATGTGGGGTGACAGAGGGCTGCAGTAAGGAATTGATGGCAGAAACGCTCACAGCCATAACCACCATCAGAGCAGATGAAGATTATTTTTCCTTCTATTCTGGCTGATAAAGGCTGCTTGACTGAGGTCTGCTCCATCCCACACTAAATACCTACATGGCCATGAGGCAATAGAGAAGGTAAGTCTGCTATTCATGACAGAGCACTAACGATCTTCCTCAAGACTCAATATTCCAAAACTTTTTGTCTTTTTCATTTGTAAAAAGGAAATCACAAAAAGAAAATCTATGTGCTTTGGGATCAGACATCAAAAATTGAGATAACTACTTAAGAGGTAGAAACAAACTGAAGAGAGTGAGACCCTCAAAGCCCAACAGCTTGAAAGTCAACATCTAAAATTGCAAATTGCCTATAAAAATTTTTGTCTAAGCACTCAGAACACAAGCAAGGCACTATTCTAAAAGGGACAGCAAGGAAACTAGAAAAATGCAGCTGCAATGTCATGCTAAGAACGACACAGGTAGATGAAGTCTCCTTCAAGAGGAGGTATTTGGTGGCAAGCAGTTGGAAACACACACCTCCTGGTTAGAAAGTGTACATGGGACAATCACTTAAAGAAAAAAACCTCTGTATTTATTTTAACAACAATTAAAAAAAAGTGTCAAAAGCAAACTATACAAAGAGAACAGACGTAGTCGCTATAAAGCATTATTTCCACTGCCAGTTTTCATTAACAGAAAAATACCTGAAGATCGTAGACTTTGATCAAATAATGTGTTCAGAAGCAGCAAGCTATTTTATGAGATTCCAAGACAATCTTCTCTCAATTCCACCAGGGAAAAAAAATTAGAGAGACAAAAATGCAAGTCATTGCATGGTGAAACTGTCCCTGTTCCAGTACCTTACACATTAGTTTTTCTCTGGGCTGAGTTTTAATTGTGAATTTATTGCAGTGATTAATGTGAGGATAATTATGGTAATCTTTTTTTTTTTTTTCCCCCTGGTTTAAATTGCTGATTGGTACATTCAAACCTCAAGCTATTTCATGTATAGCTGGGGTTTTGGGTTTATCCTGAAATTGCATCGTTTTTCAAAAATATCTACAATGTCGAAAATGAATACCCATTAAAACAGGAAAAGACAGCATAAAGATGATACACAGGACAAACCATACCTGGTCTTTTTAAGGGAAAAATCCACACAGCCAGAGCAAGGCAGCCAGAAACCACTTCCCAGCAACCATACAGTTGTATTGAATCATTAAGGCAGCACAGGGCTTAAGAGGATAAATCTCAGCTTTTAAGTGCAAAAGAGAATTCAATTTTAACTACTGAGCCATGACCACTGCCTCTTTAACAACGTTATAAAAAGCTTTTCGAGTTTAAAAAAGTCAGCGTCACATAAACACGCTCACAAACGGTCTAAAAATAACTTGAAGCTGCCTACCCACAAGGTCAGAGGCAGCAGACGCAAAGAACCGAAGCTCTACAAAGAGCTTCCAGTAAGGAAAACACTGTTGACAAAAGTGAAAGTGTTGCCACTAGTTCACAGCTATTTCCATGCAGCTCCTCGGTGTCAACTTAGGCTGAGTTATGCTAAAGGGGCTTGAGATGTAGGAGTAATCCTGAATGTGCAGTTCTCATCAATGAAACACTTTACTGGTGTGCAGAGCATACTTCTTTGAACTAATTAACTGAAATTAAAAACTTTTGCACATAGAATCACAGAATGGTTTGGGTTGGAAGGGAACCCACAGGCAGGGACATCTTCCACTACATCAGGTTGCTCAATGCCTAATCCAACCTGGACTTGAACAGTTTCAGAAATGAGACATCACAACCTCTCTGGGCAACTTGTGCCAGTGCCTCACCACTCTCAGAGTGAAGAAGTTCTTCCTTACACCCAATCGAAATCTCCCCTCTTTTGGTTTAAATCCACCACTCCTTGTCCTATCACTACATGCCCTTGCAGAAAGTCCCTCTCCAGCTTTATTGTAGACCACCTTTAGGTGCTGGAAGGCTACTAGAAGGTATCCCTGGAGCCTCCTCTCCTCCAGGCTCAACAATCACAACTCTCAGCCTGTCTTCATAGAAGAGGTGCTCCAGCCCTCGAATCATCCTTGTGGCCCTCCTCTAGACTCACTCCAATAGCTCCATGTACTTCTTATTTTTGGGGCCCCAGAGCTGAACACAGTATTCCAGGTGAGGTCTCATGAGAGCAGAGCAGAGGGGCAGAATCCCCTCCCTCGACCTGCTGGCCACGCTTCTTTGGATGCAGCCCAGGACACGATTGGCTTTCTGGGCTGCCAGCGCACATTGCCAGCTCATGTTGAGCTTCTCATCCACCAGCACTCCCAAGTCTTTTTCCTCAGGGCTGCTCTCAATCCATTCTCCATCCAGCCTGTACTTTTGCATGGGATTGCCCTGACCCATGTGCAGGACCCTGCACTTGGCCGTGTTGAACTTCATGAGGTTCTCATGTCCTTTCTGTTCTTTGCTAAAAATGTATTTGAGATGCATTAAGGTAGAAATCAATAATTTTCAACAATTCAGTGTAGTCCATGTGCTCAGTTACTATGAATGCAGAGAATGTACAATATTGATCACAGTACATCAGGAACCTTGTCCATGTGGATCTTCTAATGGATTCTTTTCCAACTCCTGGTAGATACTCAATCAGCCATACCACAGCACAACCATTACTTTAACATACTTGATGCTTCTCTGAGCTGAAAAATATAGTGGAAATATCAATAACGATGGGGGCTCAGACTTCCTTGAGAATTTTTTCTAATTCTTTTTTTGGCTGTGTCAGGTCTACACTTGGTAGAGTATCATACCACAAGATAGAGAGCTCCTCTTTGCAGACCTTGAAAAACAATCGAAAAAGACCACCAGTAAGTGTGCTTTGAACACCAGTACAGTGATTCACAGATACAACAGTTTAGGGACTTCAATGATTCTGCATCGGGTTGAGTTTACCTAGCTTGCAAAAGATGGAGCACTAAGTCAATCCTCCTGGGATTTGAACCTCGGGTTTAAGGAGTCTAAATATTTCAAACTAATGTTTCGAGCATTCTCTCAACCCCTCCAGCGATACCTTTTTCTTACTATGTTTTTTTTAAACTTTAATGTTTTCCCTAGAAGTGGTCACAGAGAGAATTTGATCACCAAGGTAGGAAGTCATGGGCTGAAACAAAGCCATACGAAATACTGCAGCCTGTCAAAGGTGATAAGTGCCTCAGATTATCCTTGACTGCATTCCCTGGGCTCAGCATTTCATTAAATAGCAATGCTCTTTTAAAAATAGATTTACCACCGTCATGTCCTGGGGTTCTTTCATGTTTTTAGCTAAAGCTATGTACAGAAATACTACTTTCCTCAGTAATTATATTCGATTTTCAGTTTCAATGTTACTGATAAGATTTGTTAAGTTTGGGTAATACAACCTAAAACAAGTCATGAACACCAAAACAGCTTTTTCTCTCTGCTTTAAGAATCTCCCTTCAACTGGATGAATGTAAAACTTCCTGGGAGAAATTATGAAACACCTTAAGAATCATATACTAAATGTACTAAACGAGGTAAATTTGGCTGTTATATCCTGGAAGAAAGACAATACAGTGAAACATTGATGCACGTCAAAATAAATTAGGGGGTTTTGCTGTGTATTTATAAAATTCTTCTAGCACATTTCAGGATAGAAAGTATCTGCAGCACCCACTTAATAATGCATGATCAAAATCTACTTTTTTTTACTGATTGTGATATTGTTTCAAGTAAAATGACTGAGCATTTATTAAAAATAAGAAATATTATATATTTATGTGGGTGGAAATCTTAACAAAACATTGAAAAGAGCAAATATATTTCCAAGTAAATTGACTCTTCTCTGCAGAATACTTATCTAATTGGGGACAAAAACAGGAAAGCTGAATTGATTTACTGTTAACTGAAACTTAGAAAACAACACTTTCCACAAGATGTCAAATTTAATTTCCTTTCTTCATTGGTAGAAGACTCATCAAACATCAGATGATGTTAATGCAACACCACTAGAAGTCAGGACAGAAAAAAAAACCAACCCACAATATTGTCTCTGAGAAGAAAATATAAGTTGCAGCAATCCACTGATAAGCCTTAGAGTACTTCTCAACTACAGATTACTTACAAGGAAAACATGGTCAGAATTATCTAGTGTTTCCTGCAAGTCAAGGTGTTCTTCTAAATTGGAAACTAATTCAAATATTGATAACTTTTGCAAATAGTTTTGAAATGGTCTACCATCACATTTGTGATAAGGTGATAGTCGTATTCTAATTAAAATCTCTTAAAAACATGATACCTGTAACTTCTAGTAGATCAAAACAATCAGGTATATATTGAGGACTAAGGACTACCACTGAAAAAGATGAAGAGGAGAAAAGAAAGGAATGAGGTCTGAGCTGGTATCTCACATCAACAACTGACTGATTTTTCATTGAAAATAAAGCTAAGGCGACAAATAAAATGAAATTCCATGCAAAAGTGTGCAGTGTTTAGTATTCCCTTTTCAAAGGAAATACAGCAGCATTTTGAAATAAAGACCTTTCGCATCTCTGTTTCCTAAGATGTAACAACGCATACTTCTGTGGCCCCACTGCATTCTGTATCAATGGAGAAAATATTTAAGCTACAGATTGAATTTAAACTCTTAGAGAAAAGAAATTAATAGAGCAAGTATGATCATTATTCTTCTCTTTAGTCTAATTAAAACCTATAGCCGGAAAGATTCTTCAGGGTCACAGAGTCAAGCTTCCAGCTGCAATAAGCAATATATCATGTAAAGCCAAGTCTTGCCCCAGGAGAGGAAGAACCCCAGGCACCAGTAGAGGCTGGGGCTGACTGGCTGGAAAGCAGCTTTGCTGAAAAGGCCCTGGGGTTTTTGGTGACAAGCTGCACATGTGCCAGCAGTGTGTCCTTGCAGCAAAGAAGGCCAACAGCATCCTGGGCTGCATTCAGTAGAGCACTGCCAGCAGTTGGGAGAGGGGATCTGTCCTCCCTTCTCACCACTGGTGAGACACATCAGGTGTCCAGTGCTGGCTCCCCAGAAGAGGTGAGACATGGATATACCGGAGCAAGTCCAGCCCAGGTCATGAAGATGATTAAGGGATGAGAGTATCTGTCATACGAGGAGAGGCTGAGAGAGCTGGGACTGTTCAACTCGGAGAAGAGAGTGCTCAGGAGGGTCTTATCCATGTGAATAAATACCTGACGGGGGCACAGAGTACAGAAGACAGATCCAGGCTCTTCTCAGTGATTCCCACTGACAGGACAGGAGGCAAAAGGCAAAAATCAAAATAAAGGAAATTGCATCTTGACATAGTAGAAACCATTTTTACTGCGAGGGTGGTCAAACGCTGGAACAGGTTGGTTGGAGAGGCTGTGCAGTCTCTGTGCAGTCTGTGATTATGTATTTGATGCTGTAACCTTACTCATAAAACTATCAATTCTGCCTTCAAACTACTTTGGAAGACTGTGAGGGCAAAAAGCCAGTCTGAAGTTTATTCTAGAATGTCTATCCTCTAACAGTTCTTTATTCTAGGTTCTGTTTACTAATAAATAAATATAAAGGAATGAGGAAAAATCTTCAATTGATAATAAATAAAATATTCCTAAACATTAAAGGGACTCAAAAACAGAACGAAACATTTAGAAGATTTCTCTACAGGGATAAATATTTATGTCATCTGCAAAAGGAAAGCATTTCAGGTGAAGTATTATCAGGTGAAGTTATGCAGAGTTGGGTTGTTGGGTTTTTTTTACATTCAAATATTTGAAAGAGTGCTTGCATAAGGCACAGTTAACTCAGAAAACATGTTAACACAGTGGAGGGGAAATGTACACAAGAACCTGCGGGATCATCTCCTGCTCATTATCTCTGCCCTCAGAAAAACTGAAAGTCTTCTTGTACATTCATTTCATACTCTTGTTTCAATTAATTTCACAAAAATGAATTCTCTGTAAGGAAATCTCCAACCTTTGGTTATTCTCAATATCTACATAAAATACTGCCTGAAAGGAGGGAGAAAAAAAAAAAAAAGAAAACCTTTTGCTTCAGAAATCTCTTCATTTCAGGTGGAGAGGAGCTTAATGGGAAGGGGCAAGAGGAAAATAGAGGTTAAGATGGGGAATAAGTGAGACAAAGAAGGGCAGCAATATGCAAAAGGGAAATCCTAAGGAATTTTATAACCTTAATTTTTATATATGGCTATTTAACGCACTCAGAATTGACTCAAGGCAGATATGATACATATTCCAGGTCAACACTCAACTACAACCCAGTGGGTATGTCGGATGAACAGAGTTTGCAGAATTTAGCACTTTAGCACCCAAGGACAAATAAACAGATAACATGAAAGACAAGTAAACTCATACATGCGTGCTGTTCTGAATCACCGAGCAGCTTTCAAAGTGAGCTCTGAACTTCATCTAATGAGAGTTTTCACAGAAAAGCCCAATCATCACAGTGATTGTGGAATTGCATTTTGCTATGGCTTTTAATTGCTACAGTGTTTAAGGTTGTCAATTTACTCAACAACATGCTGCACCAATAAAGCATAGTATTTATGGAGCACTTAATGAATAGGAAACTGGGTTCTAGCAGGAATCTCCTGAACTGCTAAGTTCTATCATGCAAGGAGGAGGCTGCTGGTTCAGAGACGTAAGTAAAACTAACCACAATACACCAAGATAGCTCAGATGAAACACGCATCATTAAACTCCAGATAGATGAAGAATTTGCTGTAACAGTAAAAGTTCTATTCTCTTTTCATTTGAGAAGGTCATAGAAGTTAGTGCATCTATGCTCAGTATCATTTATCTTCTGCCAGCATCTTGAATCACTAAGACTCAGGATGCAACACAGTCCTTCCTAAACTGGGCTTCAGGGATGACTTTCTGCTGCATTCAGAAAAAAAATGAAAATCCTCTCTGATTGTTGTCTCAGATTGCTGATTATAATGCAACAGATCAATATGCAGCGCTTCCAAAACAGTTACATGAACTCAAAACAGTATGTTCAGTACGTGGTATCCATTCACTCTTCATTTACAGACAGCTCTCCCCAGAATTGGAAAGCTTCTTACTCTCACGTTCTCTTTTTGAGACCTAAGCACCTCTCTGACTCTAGTATCACAAAAACATTGAAAACAACCACTTCAGTAAGAGACTACTAAAAGTTCATCAAACCTGTACTTTCCCTCTACTATGGTTTCATAGAGGATTCTTGGTGACATTCAAGGTCTCGACCTTTATTCCTCAAAATGTTCCATGTTAGAGCACTAACTATCTGTAATTCTTGTATCACGTAAATGTAGTGAATTTCAGGATGATGTTGAATGGCTGTAAATACTGTTCTTTAAAAAATAAAGCATTTCTCAGTTTTTACACTTGTTTCCATTAAATTCACTTCTTTCACGCATCTCTCCGCAATTTGAAATATTTCAAAAATTAGTCATAAAAGGAGATTTTTCTTTAGTGTCCCCTTCTGTTTATTGCTACTCTCAGCACTTAAACCAGAGCTCGAAATGCGTGTGCTAACCAGTTCTTCTTGCTCATCTCCTGCTACATCCACGTATATCAAGGAAGCCCTACTGCTCCTTCGACAGCAGGAGCTCGTTTTGGATTAACAGGCCAAAACACTGCCTGCCTTCATTAACACTCTCCTGATAAACCAGGAGGATACTCAAGAGTCTTCGAAACAAGAAACTTGAAAAAGTCTATATTGGTTTGAAAAGACTTGAAGAATATAAATGATGTCACAGCAATTAATTAGCGTACTGTCTTCACCGCGGCTTCCAAGTCCTTGACCAGTCTCATTATTACTTTTATCAAGAAGCCACTACATCACGTAATAGTAAGTGTTCTCCAATGAAAAAGGCTAAAATAATAGAAATAAAGAGCAAATTACCAAAACAACTAAAACAATTTTCTGAGGTTATGCCAGTAGGTTCAAAAAAAGTTATGTTAAATTAATTACTACTGATGAGTGCAAGCAGAAAGAACAGAATTAATGGCAGACCATGTACCCCAAACATTAAATCACCGTAATTCAGCTAATTTGGGTATTTCTTTTTATTTACTTTCTGTAACTTCTAATTCTTGCACTTCCATTTCACTAGCCTGCAGAAAAAGGTAGAAAACTGTAACAAAACTCTCCATCGTAATCAGGCCTTATCTGACTTATGACCATTTAATTCCTTATTGATTCTTTCTTTTTTTTAATCATACTCACAATGAAACTGATTCTTCGCCTTCTGAAGACAAATCTGAAGACAAATACACAAATTTGCAGACCAGTATAATAAAGACTATCATGTCTTATACACAATACTCTGTGTAGGAGCAAACCTTTCCTTTACCTTGACAGATGCAATTCAAAACGGGGCACGGTGTGAAATCAAAATATTGAAACTGTCAAATATAATCACTCTTCTAGCACACCATGCAAAATTGAACCTTTAGTTTATAGACAAGAAAAATGTTTTATTGCTTTAGCAGACCAAGGTCTCAAAGATGACTCAGACTTACCCTGAGAAACACAGAGCCTGAGAAGGTAGATAACCACAAACCCCATAGAAAAAGCCCAGTCTTCCAGTGCGTGTCAGAGGGGAGTGTGCAGCTGAGAGAGGAGAACCATGCTGTTGAGAACTGGAGAGGTTATCAGCATCATTCTCCTCTTCCATACTTACAAGGGTGTTGTGTTATTAAGCACATACTAAGATTAACTCTTCTTTCCTGAACCCTCTGATGTTTTTTGCTATTTCAGCAACACTAACCTTCCCGTTGCGTAGGAATGTAGGTTCCTATGTTCTCACTTCTTTCACTGATTTTTCTTTCTATATTTCCATTTCATTAGATTGTTTCCTTCCAGTCTAAGAAATCCCAGCTCTTTATCTTCTCCATTCTCGAACGCAATCTCTGTGCCTAAATCTGAAATGGCTGAATGTGTTATCCAAACTTATTATTTCAAACTCATTTCCTTAGACCAGTTTTTGATGCTCTCCAACCTAATCCTCGCTTCCTCCATTTCACAGTCTTAACAAGGATTACAAATGTTCCATCGAGATACAATCTGAACACCTGCATCATTATCGTCTATAATACTTGTGCTGTGTTTGACACAGCTGACCCTTGCTGCTTTTTATTTACATCGCAATCAAGAACACCACCACTTTATTCCTACTAGAAAATGTCTAATTTGTGGCAACTCTGGGTTTTGCCATGCTTTTATGTCCAGCTTGCTGGACTCCAGTTTCAGTTTCCACTTCTCATCCAATCATCCAGCCTAGCCAAAGCTCTGCCCTTGCTCTTGTTACACCACTACAGTTTTTGGCACGAACTTCACAGTCTCCTGCCTTCAGCCTCACTTCGAGCCATTGATGCACTTTATTCCTAAGTTTGTAGACTATTTAGGTTCTCCAATTTTCTGAGCTTCAGGCCAGGTCAGTCCTGAACACATTTTTCTGATCAAGCACTTGCTTGGTCAAGCACTTTTTTTCCTGTCTGAAAAATTGGATTTAATCCAATTTTAATCCATTACTCAGACACAATACCCCCAAGATCATATTGTCTACTTGGAATTTCTTAAAATAGGATGTTATTCAGTGGCTGGCTGAAGGCAGTTCTGTGCCCTCTCTGCTTACCTGGACGGTACAAAAGTAGTTTATTAACAGTAGAGGTTCCAGTATTGCTTGTCAGAGAACTTTGGCTGAGCATATTACAGCTTTTTTATCTTGTGCATGCCACTACTGTTTTCTAAAACTGTTTCTGAAAAGTGAAGTATTGTTTCTCCTGGGTTACATAATTTATTTCTTTATCAGCATGTTCTGCACATTATTCAAGACCTTTGACAATAATTAGTTTTGCTTTAAACACTAAGAGAACAAGATTGGGTTTGGAAATTTGTCAGACATTTCTGAAATGAAGCAAAGAAAAACATTAAAAATGTGCAATGAAATATGTGGATAACAGCAAATGATGACTTTTTTAACAAAAAAAAACTCAGAGCAGCAACAAAACGCTGTCATAATATGTATTATTTACTTTAAATGATTTTAAAACCCTGTAGACAATCATTATTTCTGTGCAAGATTATGACTTCTGCGTGAACATATTAGACACTACTCTTAGATGTGAATAGGTTTCATTTGTATGATCTGCACCAGACTTGAAAAATGATGAATTTCCAAGTGATTAGTTCTCAGCATGTTTGTTTTTCAGCAGATTCAGAAAAAAACATGTTCTATTTAGGGTTACTTTTGAATGCAATGTATTTTCAACTACAGAATTACGTACTTTTTTCACAGCATTAGTATTGTTGATAGTAGATGCAGAGCTAAACTATTACCTGCAACAGCCCACAGGTAGTCTGCAAGGCAGCGCTCATCACTCGGTAGGCTTGCCAGGTACTGCCAGAACTTTTGGGAGCCTAAATCAAAGCTAAACATACATCAGTCTAACTGTTCAATGAGCTCATCAGAGTACAATATGTTAATAGAAAATGACAACTTTTTTTCAGATTCAGTCTATGCACCCTGTTCTTACAAATTCTACTAAAACAATTTCCTACAGGCTCCAGTTACATACAGGATAATGGCTAAATCAGTATTTAATTGGAGCTGACACAGTCAGTTTTGTAAGACATGCAGAGAAGATACCAAGGCTCAGTCTTTCACCAAAAGACGGTTCAGAGATCAGGACTGCAGAACCTCTTCCTTTTCCGAACACGAACTAAGACCCTAACACGCTTTAAATTCCTAAAGGCACCTAAACACACTGGCACTGGGGGATCTTCCATGAGATGACAAAAAATTCTGTCTTCTTCAGTTTCATTTTTCATTACATATGCAATCATTTTAACTGAATTTCAACAGAGATTATTCTGTTGGGTTAAATTTTCTAACGTGAGAAATAGAATCCCATGTCCCTGGAATACTTCCTACAACTTCTACCATTTCAGTTTAAACATTTCCACAGTATTCCAAACCAAGTAAGAATAAAGTATTTTTTTAAAAAAAAATCTACTATAACTTCTTCTACCCGAAATTCATTTATATGATTCTGTATCTGTCATGCAGTTTCTACCTCTCTGTCTGAATGAAAATAATCAAAAAGTTCCATTTAAAGAAAAGTAAATTTTTTCTACTTAAAAAAAAAGATAAATTGCTTCTTATTCCCCCAAATTATATGTATTTTACATACTTAGTACACACAGTATATACCCAGAATCTGTGTTCTGTTCTAGAGCCTGGGCAAAGTATCAGGGTCTCACCTCTACTGCTGTAATCTGACACGAATTACATGAGTTTAAGTAAATTCAATGACTTTAAGAAAGCAGATGGGATCATTGCCGTAACTACTCAGGTATTAATAACAAACGGTTGCAAATCCATTACATACTCTTTTAATGAACTTGTGCTGTATAGAAATATACAGAACTCATGCTCCAAGAAAACAAATGTGTGACTGTGATTCTCTAATTCACCTACTCAGAGACCCTCAAACAAGTACATCTGCCATGTATGACTGGAATGTGCTGTGGCTGTGAGGAAACCACATCTGGAAAACATTAGTTATCAGGATACTATATCTTAACAGATGTTGAAGAGAAGGAGGAGTGCCTCCTGTTGGAAAAGCAGCTAACCAACCATTATATATCGCTACAGCCATTAACTGCGTGGAACTGTGAAACAACCTGTCGCACCTGCCCACCACCAAGAACAGAGATCACTTCTAGAATGCATGTAGGATTGCAATAAAGCAAACTAGCCACATGGATGCCTCTGCTTCAGAAATGGGTATGCAGAATTGATCAGTCTGGTAGTCTGTAATGCCATATATGTAAGTATTATCTCACCAACACTAAAGGAAAACACATCTTTAACACTTGTGCTTCCTCTAGTATCCTGCCTGTAAGGCTTAGCTTTAATTTGGATGCAACACAAATATCTTCTAGCAAATAAAGTAATTTTTAAAACCTGTTGACTTCTTTTAGGTTCATGTATTTTAAATCTTGATCAGCATCTATTCAGTTTTCATTCACAGACGGACATTGATCAAGCCAGCAATGTGTGCGTGCAGCCCAGAAAGCCAACCGTATCCTGGGCTGCATCGACAGAAGCGTGGCCAGCAGGTCGAGGGAGGTGATTCTGCCCCTCTGTTCTGCTCCTGTGAGACCCCACCTGCAGCACTGCGTTCAGTTCTGGGGTCCCCAATATAAGAGAGACCTGTTGGAGTGGGTCCAGAGGAGGGCCACAAAGATGATGAAAGAGCTGGAGAACTTCTCCTATGAAGACAGGCTGAGAGACTGGGATTATTCAGCCTGGAGAAGAGAAGGCTCTGGGGAGATCTTCTAGCAGCCTTCCAGTACCTAAAGGGGGCCTACAAGAAAAATTGAGAGGGACTTTTGACAGGAGCATGGAGTGATAGGACAAGGGGCAATGACTTTAAACTGAAAGAGGGTAGAATTAAGACTCGATCTAAGGAAGAAATTTTTTACAATGAGGGTGGTGAAACAGTGGACCAGGTTGCCCAGACAAATTGTGGATGACGGATTCCTGGAAACATTCAAGGCCAGGCTGGATGGGGGCCTCTGAGCAACCTGATCTAGTTGAAGATGTCCCTGCTCATTGCTTGGGAGGGTTGACTAGATGACTTTTAAAGGTCCCTTCCAACCCAAACGATTCTATGATAAGTTATTTGCAATTTTTCTTCATTAAAAGAAAGCAAAATATTTTAACTGAGAAAAGGGTACAGAACAATTTAAACCACAACCAAATTTTATTTTAACAGTACTGAGGCAGCAAAGATATCTCTTAGAATTTAAAAAGCATTAACTCCCAAATAACCTTTGATCTCAAGAGATCAGCTATCAACCGCAAGCACAGCTGTCATTAGAAAATTACAAATGTATTCACACTTAATATATTAACCTTTGAGTTATGAACCTCTAATTAGTTTCTAATTATCATATACCACTAAAAGAAAACTGTGAACTGAACAAGCAACATTCCTCAAATAAAGGCTAGGAAATTTAAGGGATACACAGGATAAAAAAAACTCAAAGGCTTCCAGAGTGAAAAATACAGCTGTGACTATATATGTGTGTGTGTATATATATATATATATATGTAGTCTACAAAAGAGTGAGGCACCAATCTCTGACACAGGTCAGACTGGAACAGACTGGATTAAAGTGCATTGAAGAAAGCACAACAAAAAAATGGAGATGCCAATCAATATAGATTTTAAGGAGATCTGATCATAATGGAAATCTCCCATTAGATACTCAAGAATAGCTATGTGTCCCTGGTGGTGTAAAGAAAACCCATTAATGAGGTGATAGGGAAAATAACACCATAATCTCCTGTTTTTCTGGATCTAGGAAAAAAGACTGGGTAGGTTTCATGTCCAATCCACAATGCCAACAAAGCCATCTTTAAAAGGGATAAAGAACAGCTCAAAGAAACTGACTGTAATATTGGAACTATTTGTTATCTTTGAAAGGCAAAAAAAAAAAAGGAAAAAAATCCACGAAACAAAACAAATACTTTTAAAAGTTGTGGGTTTTTTAAGAGAGAGATTCAAAAAATAAGGGGCAAAAAGTCATAACGCTGAACCCCAGAAAGACCAATTTTTATTGGGCACCATTATTTCCTGGATCATTTTCAGTTAAGGGAGGACTTCCAGCATCCTACACAACTCGCGCATCAGCTGCTCTGTGGGAAACCTTCCTACTCCTTTCAACAATTCAAGATCGAGTCCCATCGGAAGCAGAGACAAATGCTTGGACTTGTAAAACTACTCTTCAAAGACATGGGAGCAGAAGGCACATGGCAACTTAGAAGAATCACGTCTTAGAAAACTTAACAGAAAGAGCACACTTAATACTAGGATTCTGTAATTTGTCAAGTTACTATATCCCTTAAAGACAATCTAACAAGTTATCTCAGGTGGAGATAAAAACTCAGAATCTTTTTTTAACAGTAAAACAGAAGCACAGGAAGTATTTGGTCAAAATCCTTCCCTCTGAGAAATTTTCGGGAACGTTACTTTCAGTCAAAGAAGTTTTTTCATAATCAGAAAGAATAATAAAGTCCGTTTCATAAGGGTTTGTGTTCTTTGACTCTTCTTCATTCTTTAAACTCAGTCTTGATTTCTCCATGTTCCCAGGCAAACAACCAAAAGCTCCAGATGTCAAACCAGATACTATTCACTAAAGTCTGCCTCAGAATAGAGGCAGCAATTTTTCTTTCCCCTCTACCCATCAATGATTTTGACATAACTTTTAGGAATGAAATCTATCTTTGAGACTGCTAGTCTTCAATTCTCTGGTGAATTTAAAACTTAGTAGTGAAAGAATAGAAAAAGCAATTGCATCAAACTTGTTTTGTTAGAAAACCAGATTCAAAAAGAGAGCTTGGAAAGGTCAGGCCGAGCACTAGTTCTCACCATAAACACTAGATTCCTGGTTCTGATAATGAAAACAAAATCATACAATCATAGAATCATAAAATCATTTAGCTTGGATGAGACCTTGAAGATCATTGAGTCCAACAGTTAACCCAACACTGCCAAGTCCACTACTAAATTGTGTCCCTCAGCACATCCACACATCTTTTAAACGCCTCCAAGGATGGTGACTCAACTGCTTCCCTGGGCAGCCTGTGCCAATGCTTGACAACCTTCTTGGTGAAGAAATTTTTCCTAATATCCAATCTAAACCTCCCCTGGTGCAGCTTCAGGCGATTTCTTCTTGTCCTATCACTTGTTACTTGGGAGAAGAGACCAATCCCCACCTCGCTACAACCTCCTTTCGGGTGGTTGTAGAGAGCAACAAGGTCTCCCCTCAGCCTCCTTTTCTCCAGGCTAAACAACCCCAGTTCCCTCAGCTGCTCCTCATAGGACTTGTGCTCCAGAAGACCCTTCACCAGCTTCGTTGCCCTTCTTTGGACACGCTCCAGCACCTCAACGTCTTTCTTGTAGTGAGGGGCCCTGAGTACATTATTTGAGGTGTGGCCTCACCAGTGTTTTGTACAGAGGGGACAATCACTTCCCTAGTTCTGCTGGCCACACTATTTCTGATACAAATTATAGTGTTTAAATAGTATGCATGGCTTCAGAATACATGAAATGAAATACCTTTTGCAGGATTTAAGTCATTTTTCGGTAAAATAATCAAATTTAGTAAGAGGTAGTCTTGAGCCTCAGCTCAGTTTGTAAAACATTTGAGAGGTACCTGGAATCATGAACGGTTTTCCCATGACTTCAGTCCCTCGGTGAGGCCATACTCAACTGTCCATTGAGGGAGCTCTGTTTCTAGTGGTCTGGTACTTTTATCTGGTCTGGCACCCAGTAGCAATAGCCCTGAAACCAACTTTTGTAGATCAAAGATGCACTTAAGAATCTTGAGGTAGCTACAGTACATCTGGGTACTATACAGCAATTATGTTTGTACAAAGACAAAAATGCATTGGACAGAATATATTATAAACACCTAGTTCTATATTTGACTAAAAGCCAGTCAGCCTCACCTCAATCCCTGCGAAAGTGACAGAAAAAAATCCATCAAGGAAACCATTTCCAAACAGATGAAGGACAAGAAGATAATTGGGAATAGTTCACATGGATTTATGAAGGGGAAACCTTGCTTTAACAACCTCATTGCCTTACTGTCGTGGTTTTTGGACTGAGGGTCGAGACAAGAACCGAAAAGGGAGCACCCACCAAACATGGTCTCGGGCAAAACATGACTCAGGCTTTCTTAATAAAACAAAACAATTTATTAACAGTTACTAAACAAAAGACAAAAGGGAACGAAACCGGTTACTTGAGAGGAGAAAAGAGAAAACAAGGCCCGATCTTAAAACAACAACCTCCCCACCCCCTATTTTCCTTTCGTTCCTGGCTCTGTCTTTCCCCCCAGCGGCGCAGGGAGACAGGGAATGGGGGAGTACAGGTCAGTTCATCCATGTTGTTCACTGCCGCTCCTTTCTTAAAGGAGGAGGAGTCTTTACACCATTTTTCCCTTGCTTCGGTGGATCCCCTACTCACAAAGAAAAGTCCCCAAACTTTTCCAAAGTAAGTCCTGCCCGCAGGATTGCAATCCTCCCCATGGATCGCACCAGTTCGGGCTTTACCAGTCTCGGCCTCTTAGGGAGCTGCTGCCACTCGCGTCGGCGTGGGTCGTCCCACGGTCTCCAGATGCCTCCACGACCTCGTCGTGCATTCCATGCCCCATTATCAACAGTACCTGGTCGCGCATCCCCTGCTCCACGACCTCTCCTGGGCTCAGGCATCTCCTTCCCGACGTGGGTTTCTCCACAGGCCACGAGTGGGTCGCTGCTCTGCCGAGTACACCCTGGCTGCAGGGGGGCCGCCTGCCATCTCACACCGATTTGCAAGGGAAGCCTCAGCTCCAGTACACCTCCTCCTGCTCCATCTTGGCTGACCCGGTCGTTGTGGTTGTCTTCTCTTAGATATTAATCCTCTCTGGGGAAGCTCGGCCCGGTGGGCACCCCGGGAGTGGGGCGCTTACCGAGTCCCCCATGCGGCTCCCCCGGCGCCATCTTGAGCACATGGCGCCGGCCCGGGCCCGAGCGGCCGCTCGGCCGGGAGCCGGGAGCGAGGGCAGCGCCCTCCTGCTCTCTCCTCGCTCCTGAGCAAAAAGCCCTTTCCCGCCCCTTTGTCTCGACTTAAATAGGGCAATTCGCAGAGGCGCCGCCTTGGCTCAACCTCCCCCGGGGGGGATGGGACTCAGATCTGGTGGCACAGGGAGCAAATCCCCTCCCCTGCCACCAGAACACCCCCCCACACATCAAACTATCACACTTACACAATGAGGTGACTAGTTTGATTGATGAGGGGAGAGCAACAGATGTTGTTTCTACCTCAAATTTTGTAAAGCCTTTTACTTTTTTTTTTCTCATTATCATAGACAAGCTGACAAAGTATGGGTTAAATAAGTGGTCAGTGAAGTGGATTAAAAACTGGCTGAACTACTGAGTTTCTACTGATCAGCAGCACAAGGTTCAGTTGGAAGTCAATCACTAGCAGCATATCCCAGGGTTCAACACTGGGTCCAATGCTGTTCAACATCTTCATTAATGACCTGGTTGATGGGGCAGAGTGCATCCTTAGCAAGTTCACAGATAATACAAAACTGGAGGGAATGGCTGATACACCAGAGGGTCACATTGCCATTCAGTGGGACCTCAACAGCCTGAAGAAATCATAGAATCATAGAATCATAGAATGGTTAGGGCTGGAAGGGACCTTCAAAGGTCATCTAGTCCAACCCCCCTGCAAGGAACAGGGATATCTCCAACTAGATCAGGTTGCTCAGGGCCTCATCCAACCTGGCCTTGAACGTCTCCAGGGATGGAGCATCCACCACCCCTCTGGGCAACCTGTTCCAGTGTTCTACAACTCTCATGGTAAAAAACTTTTTCCTAATATCCAACCTGAATCTACCTCCCTCTATTTTAAAACCATTACCCCTTGTCCTATCACAACTGGCCCTCCTGAACAGCCTCTCCCCATCTTTCTTGTAGGCCCCCTTGAGGTACTGGAAGATCGCTATAAGGTCACCCCGGAGCCTCCTCTTCTCCAGGCTGAAGAGCTCCAACTCCAAATGGACTGAGTGGAATCCTATGAAGGTTGAACAAGAGAAAATGCGAAGTCCTGCACCTGGGAAGGAATAAGCCCAAGCACAAGTATCTGCTGGGGACCAAACAGCTAGAAATCAAAGAACCTTGGTTTGCTAGTGGACAACAAACTGACCACAAGGCAGTAATGTGCCCCTATTGCAAAAAAGGTCAACAGCAACCTGGCCTGAATTAGGCAGTGTTGCCTGCAGGTCGAGGGAGCTGATCCCTCTCATCTGCTGAGACATATCTGGAGTGCTGGGTCCAGTGATGGGCTACCTACTGCAAGATATGGACTTAGAGAAGCAAGTCCAGTATGAGGTCACTAAGAAGATTCGGGATTGGAGCATCTTTCATATGGGGAAAGGCTGAGAGAGCTGGGACCCATTCGGCCTGGAGAAAGGAAGGCTCAACAGGCATCTCATCACTGTATATAAACGTGATACGAAATGAAGATGAGGCAGCCAAACTCTTCTCAGTAGTGCCCAGTGACGGGTCAAGAGACTCTAGACAGATTAAAACACATGAAATTTGATCTAAACAAGAGAAAACATTCATTTTACAGTCAAGCACATAAACAGATTATCCAGAAAGGTTGTAGAATCTTCATCCATGGAGACATTCAAAAGCAAATAAGACATGCTCCTGGGCACCTGTCTCAGATGACTCTGCTTGAGTGGAGGAGATGGACTAGCTGACCTCAAGAGGTCCATTCCAATCTAAATAATTCTGTGAATGATTCTGTGAAAACGTATTTCATTAATATTTTTGATGAAGCATTCGCATCCAAACCAAAATGGTCTTAACTAAATTTCCTGAGTATTTAAACCGTATCTATTGTCATTAATAATACAAAGAAAAAACTTTGAATGGCTCCAGCTGTCAGGAGCTTACGATTTACATTTCAATGCATGAAGATAAAATTTAATGTCACTTTAAACAAATTATTTTTTGTTGCAGATTTTATTAGACGGTTACTCTCCATGAGCTTTCACAAACCTCTTATGGTGAGTCATTCATAAATTGGATTCGTATGGCAAGAAGACATAGAAACATGTTAACTTCATGAGTACTCCACACAGCTTCTAACTCTGCTTAGTTATCTGGAATTCACACTAAATCACACATTCACATTAAATACTTGTACACGAATAGAAATTCTTTTAGAATCGGGTATATGACTAACTTCCATTGAAACTCACCGTTACCTTAGCCTTTTCTTCAGCATCTTTTGCTTGTCAAAGATTTGATCAATATTTTAGTAAAACATACTCTCTCCTGAAGTTTCCACTCCAGCCCAGTCTTCTCCTACGTTATCATGAATAGCTCTTCCTAAAAATCTCTCCCCTTCCATCCAAATTCCAAAACTGCTTTGCCAAAGATTTGATCAATATTTTAGTAAAACATACTCTCTCCTGAAGTTTCCACTCCAGCCCAGTCTTCTCCTACGTTATCATGAATAGCTCTTCCTAAAAATCTCTCCCCTTTCCATCCAAATTCCAAAACTGCTTTGCCACTTACATTGACCAAAATACTCCAGCACGCACTTAGTCAAGAAACGAGCAAGTATTTCCGAAACTATGCTACCTGTTTGGAATCAGTCAGGATTCAATCCTATTATTACAGATAAGTTTTTTGGTTTTGTTAATTCCTTCTTTTCTAGGGCACTGCACAAAGCACTGTCTGTACCGGTCTTACAATGAAATAATATTTCATGAAGAATAAAATGGTGAGTTCATAATTCAGAACAATGTATTATATTCTATCACAGTATCAAACCCCATTTTTATAGTTCCCTCTACGATAACAAAATTAGTATCTATGATGTATTAAGATACATTCTGCAAGCCTAAGTGAAAGATCTGAGAACGCATTCGTTGCTGCAACTTAAACGAGTTTTCTTCTTTTTCCACAATTTTGTATTATTCCTTAATCTTTTGTAATTCCTGCAGCAGCAAGTATAAATCCTAGCTACTGAACAGAATCACTTTGTGTCAGGGAGAACACACATAAAGAGGAAAAAATATCCCATTGTCAAGGAATTTATAAACAAAACAAAGATATAAAATTGCTGAGTAGAACTGAGAAGAGATGGGAAAAAAATTACAGTTAATGGTCAACACAACAGAAAAGGTCAACATAAGTAGAAAAACTCCTCAGTGGGTGTTCAACTAGAAATTCTTTTATGCAGCAAATTAGTGTAATTTGCTATATAAAATTTAAGTTTAAATGCCTTCAAAGCTTGAAAAATTATAGCAGCATGTGAATGCTGTTTTCTTCAATCCATATTTAATTTTACATTTCCCACAGGGCTCTGGCATTTCCAGGATTGACCACAGGAAGAAATGATTTGTCTTTACCAATGCTGTAATTTTCTACATGACTGTAAATCATCATTTACATTTCAGACGACTATTGCTGATGGATTTTAAGTAAAAACTTCTGGAAATTTGCAAGCTGCTCTTTACACATCTCAGCTCTTGGTATCACTGTGTGTGTATCTGTCGTGCGGTACACGGCACGTGTTCAGCTGCTGCCAGGGCAGTGAATTCAGCACCCAACGGCAACGGCTACAGCACACCCAGAAAGGCAGATTGTATTTCTGCTCTTGGCACGTTCCTGCTGAGTGACAGCCAGAACATTGCTGCCCATTCTGTCTCTCAGGCCCCAAACCACAACATCCACCTCTTTTATAACGTACTTAAGCATATGGATAAAACAACATGTAAGGTGGACTTCATTATTCCAGTTCACTACCTGTTACATTAAATGACTGAAGTTTCCAAAAATGAGCAAATACCAGTTCTCATTTCTGCTCCTGTTCAGACATAGTGAGTGAACAGTATAGGAAACTCTAGAAAGTTCAACAGTGTGTTAGGAATTGGAGCACCAAATACACAAGAGAATGAGGTTTCCACAGAAGCACACTGAACTGGCTTCACAAAATACCAGCTTCATATACCACAAAGCTCCATTATCTTAATTTTAAATTATATGAAAGGCAGACTTACTGTAAACAAGATACAAATCCTCTCCACCTACTTAAAATACAGTTGTTCTCCATCTTATCCTTCAAGCTTCAGGAGAATTAAAGATGCTGAAAGTCAATGACAATCTTCCAGAACTTTTTGTTTTGTTTTTATATTGAAAAAGAGACTTCTGGTCAAAGTTATATACGAGAAAAAACAATGCTGAATGAAACATACCCCTGCATAGCCCTCGAAAAGGTATATAATTCCCAAATCTCCTTTTTTTATTTTCCAAATTTCCACAGGGATCTTTCTAGCTCTCATAGCAAATTTCCATTCCTAGACATGAATTTACAGTCCTTGTAAATTCCTTCTGACAAAGCGTGAAAAGAAAATTAAATTGTCCTAAGAAGTTCTAGTGGACGTACTCCTGGGCTTCAAAGAAACTGAATACATCATCCTTCTTGTTTCAGAAGAAGTCAACCGTGAATAAACATTTCTTATGTCTTTTACGTTTGCTGAGCCCCAAACTTAAATGCTCATCTACATCAGGACTGAAATAAATACACGAAAATGAGAAAGTTCAACGTTTAAAGGTTGTGAAGTTTTAACAGTTTTTCTCATATGTTTGGAAAGAAAGAAGAGAGTCAAATGACTGGTGGCTGCACCTTTGGGTGAACTCTGCCATGCAGAAATTGGCTGAGTGTAAAACAGTGGGCTGAATGTACATCTATATCCTTCACCTTAATGAAAAGTTGAGAATCCTCTGCCTCTTCCCTTCCTCTAATAGCACGGTTTGATTTACTCCAATCATGTTGCCTTTTTATGGCTACATTTTGTACCTTATCATAGCTGCAATCACATTTCTTGCTGTTCAGCAGAACTGAACTATTTCTTCCACACCATCAAAAGTTACAGTGCTTGACAGCCCCCCCATTCTCCTATAACTTTTCTTCTCTGCTGCTCTGTACCCATGAAATGAATACTCTGGGTCTGCTCATCAAGTCACCGCTTTGCTGTCTCAAGCCTGAGCCTGAAAAATTTAACTCATGTCAATCAAGCAATTAAACTTGAGAGTTTTTAGCCACTGGAAATGTTGTAGCAGTAGTCCTCTAAAACACCTACAGGAAATTAAACGATGATATCATCAGCCTATGTATAATTTTTTAATTCGACCTGCTGTACCAGCATATGCCACGTAACTGAATTTGTACTAATATAGCACCTGTCCCAGGTGCTAATATAGCACAAGGCTAACTCTCCTTATTGTGTGATCCTCTCTTTATTAGAGACTTCCATTAAATTAGCTTTTCAGGTCTTCAGGATATGGCTTATTTCCTCGTATCTCTGCTGGTAGTAATATCTGCTAATAAATAACATGACTAATATTTGGCAATAAACAACAGTAGCAGCCTGCATGAACTAAAACCGTGTTTCAAGAGCATCTGTATTATTTCATATCAAAACATTTGAAGGACAAAACAGGGAACATTTTAGTTACCACTGAAAGTTATGATTTAGATTTTTCTGACCAAGCACTGAACAACAAAACATACAGTTTAGTTGCCAATTAGTCCTGCCCTGTAGAGCCTTTTCCTCACCCACAGCCGTTCTGCCAATTCATTCCATTTAGGATCCGTAACTTAAATGGAGGAGGAGGGGATGAGTTAAAAATAGCAGCAGTAAAAAAAAAGCCAATTAGTAGGAATTGCCACAATAACCTTTGTCAGGATAAATTTAAGGTATAAGGCTCGGAGATAGTTACTATGGCAACCACAGGCACTTGCAAGGTACAATTAATGAGAAATGCAGTATCTGTCACACAAGGAAGTAGATGCAGCAGCAGCCTGACAGGCTATTTAAAGACACTGTTTTCTTCCCTGCCCCCTTTTTTCAAAGAGCAGCAGGGAAGTAAACTGCTACACAAGTAGCTTTAATATGTGTAATTTTTTCTAATTTTGCATTCTCTTTCCCCTTCTTCAGTCACTGAACTGTTAAGATCTCAACGTAAGCTTCATTCAAATTGAACAGGTAAGATGTACGGATATTACTCATGGTTTGCCTACTCTTTGAAAAATAAATTTAGCTCACAACTCGTACAAAAACTCCAAGTAGCAAAAGGTGAAATGTTTCAGCTAAGGGTGCAAACAGACTTACGGTAAAATAAAGCAGTTTTACTGTATTGTGAAACAAGACATTCTGAAGCCAAGACAAATATTTGTTTAAAGATCTGTATAAATTCTCTTATTTGCCAATACAATGTGCAGCTGGTATCTTTACAAAATACATTTTACCAGTTGGAAATTATCTCAGATACATGTCTGATATTTTTTCCAAAAACACACAAACAAGAATTCAGTGTGAACAGCTTTAAAAAATGAGGCGGCTTCTTTTTCTACAAAAAGTCCATTTCAATTCCGTTTCTGGTGTTTACAAAGAAAAGCCAATTTCAAACCTGGACTGTCACTGCCACCACAAGCATCCTCATTAAAGACAAGCCTGCATGAAGTCATCAAGGTACACGCAAAATGACACTGTTCCCATCAGAACTCTAAATAACATATTCTTCAGGACTGTGAAAAAATAATAATAAAACATGTGCTGCTGCAACTCCTTGGTACCCCAGCCAGCTCTGGGGTCTCCAGCACAAGAAAGACATGGAGCTGTAGAGCAGGTCCAGAGGAGGGTCACGAAGATGATCCTAGGGCTGGAGCACCTCTGCTATGAAGAAAGGCTGAGAGAGTTGGGGTTCCTCAGCCTGGAAAAGAGAAGGTCCTGGGAAGACCTTATTGCAGCCTTTCAATATGTAAACAGAGCTTATGAGAAAGACAAAGAGAGACTTTTTACCAAGGGCTGTAGTGACAGGACAAGGGCAACTGAAAGATGGTAGATTTAGATTGGATGAAAGAAAGAAAGAAATCTATTATGATAAGGACGGTGAGACACTGGAACAGGTGCCCAGAGAAACTGTGGATGTCCCATCATTGAAAGCATTCAAGGTCAGGATGGACAGGGCTTTGAGCAACTTGGTATAGTGGAAGATGTCCCTCCCCATGGCAGGGGGTTGGACTAGCTGACATCTAACCCCCTTTCAACCAAAACTGTTCTATGCTTCTATGATTTCGAACTACACACGTGGATGTGTTCAAAACCAACATCATTCTCCAAATCTCAGCCAGGTGAAAGCAGTAATTTAACTATGGCGGAACCACATGAATACACCTTGTTTATACACAGTGTCATTCACTACTCTTGCTCTCACTGTTAACACGGATACATTTCACTAAAACTTTCTCCTCACACCATGTGAAGTTTCTTCTTGATCGAGCTTGGTTTTGTTCATACCAAACTGAGTCTTCATGTCGTAGAAGAATCCTACGAGAAGGAACTTCTTCACGAGCTCAGAAATTGTTATGTAGACAATAGATTATTACTAAGCTGTGTTCTGTTACCTTTATCAATCCCAAAGAGGCAGCTTCTCTCCTTTAAAACACTGCACATTAAATACTAAAATCTTTCTTTAAATAATACACCTCCTAAAACAAAAGCACTCAAGAGAACACACCGCAAAATCCAGATCAATGGTGGCTTGTGATTTAAATAGGTTAAATATGGTCTTGGCAACTTAGCAGCCAAGCTTTCACACTGGTGTTAGCAGGTGTGGGATCTCCTTCAATCTGTTGTGCCAACTCATCGGGAGATGCACAACTCGTTAACACCATTTTGATATAAAAGACAGGGCTGAGAACAAAGATTCCCTGACGGAGTAACTCTGGAAGGAAATTTTGGTGATTGATAGGTATAATTTGCATGTTAGGCCCTCATTTGTCAAAGGGAAAGGTTTTAGCTGAGATACATCCATGGCTGGGGTTTTACTATACGTGTTTCACAGCAGCTAAGAGAATTCATATTCTGCCATGTGTTCTGTGGAGTTGACATATATTTCAGTTTGAACTGAAAAAAAAAAAAAAAGACAACAAATAAACACTTCAGGAAAAATACAGATGACCTAGTAAACTGTTATAGCAGGAGAAATTTAGAGAGAAAAATTTCCTCATGCAAGCAATGACTCAGTAGATTCTTTCCAAAACAAGATTAGCTTCTGGAGACTTATACGGCACAGAGGAAAAATTATTTTAATTCTATTAAAGACATGTAGCCACACGAAACCACTGGCCAAACTCTATTCTGTTACTCTGAGTATATCCAGTTTCAATACATACCTGAATTTATCCAGATTATAATTTTTCATTTTGTCATATAATTTATAATACTTTCATCTGACTTTAAAAATATTAAAGAAAAGGTTGCTGTTCCTGCTTGTCCACTGCTTTCCCCTGTCAGTCAAAGGACAGACCAACAACTAACTGATTGTCATCAGCACAATTCATGGGAAAGAAGACTCTGAAAGGAAGAGGAGAATAAGCAGTGGGGAAACAGAGAAATATCTTAGAGCATTTGAAGAATTTGAAAAAGCACCTCTCATCAGTGAGGAAAAACTCTGTTCCATCCCCAAATAATCTAGTATAAACAGGCTCCAACCCATTACTGCCTCCTCTCCTTAAAACTGAACTTCAGCAGTGCAAATCCTGCATCAACTGCATGTTTGGGAACACTCCAGAAACCTTCAGGTCAGGAGTCAGGAAGAAATCTGTGGACAATAGCAAAACCTTCACCGAGAAGTAAATGATTTAGTTTGTGAAGATAAGAATCAATAAACCAGTTTCCATTTAACCACCTTACCAATAGTTGCATCAGATATCAAAACTTTAATCCCATAATTGAAATGAGAAAAAAGAAAAAAAAAAAGATGTTTTCAATCATCTCAGGCTATTAAACTTAGAATAGTTTTATAATTTATCCTTCCAATGTGTGCTTGCTTTTATTTTTTTTTCCTCTCAAGAGTAACAGCATCTACATTGCTCTCATATTATATCTCCTTTTGCAAATATTTCCTTCCTAGTACTTTCTTTCAATTTAAATAGTTTTCGAGTATCACCTTCTCAGAGGTGAGATCATACCAAAGAAGTGAAAACATCCTACCCTGTGTTGATACAACACATCTGCTCAAAAAGATGTTATTTTTGTCTTCAACTGCTCTTGGACTGTGGGCAGCATTTTTAGAGATGCATTAAAATATGCATCCAATTCCTAAGAGGTAAAAGACAACTCTGAGCTCATCATTCACTATTTAAAGTTCGGATTCTTCTTCCACCCTGTTCATCACTTTGGATTTATTAAGGCAGAAGATCACCTGCCAATTCACCATCTCGTCCTTCTGTCATTCCTCGCAGTCAGCTTCCCCCTTTACAGCCCAGAGTTTACTACCAGGGACCTTCCCAGCCCACTGCTCGCTCCTTTTCCCACACAGGTTCCAAAGAGACTGAGCAGCTCAGGGCCCAGCTCAGACCCCAGCAGGGCTCCAACGATGACTCCATCTCTACAAATGATTATTTACTCCTCTGTCACCTTGCTCTTAACCAATTAATAACCTTCCCTTCTTATCCCACAGCAGCTTGGAGTCTCTATCAGCCTTTGGTTGGGAATTCTTTCATATGTCAACAATTATATTAATTAGATCTTCCTTACCCACAAGTTGTTATCTCCTTAACAGAACTTCAAAGTATTTATGAGCTACATCTTCCCTGCATAAAACCGTATTTACTCTTTTCCAATTCAGCATACTTATCCAATACAGATGTACACACAAAAAAAAGAAAAACTGAAATGAACCTGTAATTAACCTTCTTTATTACAAATCACTCTCTTTCCTGAGGGTACTCACAATTCAACATATTAAATCTGGAACGTTTCCATAATGTTGGGATGTTTCATAGCCTGAAAGCACTATATAAGACAAGGAGTAATTTAAAAAGTGTATATATGGAGATTTTAAACACACCTACCACACTAGACAGAAATCAGAGTACTACAGGATTCAGATTTAGCGTTCCTCTCCCTCAAGCAACAGTCCTTTTGAGGGCCAGAAAATTAAACAACTCCAATGATGTTGTTCGAGAACTGTCTATTATTCTTTAAAAATCCAAAGCTAGAGCAGAATTCTTCATTTTTCTTACAGTTGTCAACTGTAAGAAAACAAGTTAGAAGCAGTTTGCATTTTGGAAGACTGAGTAAATGCACTCCAAATGCTGCATTGTGGACTAAGAGACACCAAGCTAACCTGGGTAAAGCTCTCTCTTGGGAAGATCCAGCCATCAAAAGAATGGGCTAGAGTGGAGAGACCAAGTGGCTGAAGAGGAAAGATTATGGACTTAACATCAGCCCATCCCCTGCCAAGACTATATACTTCCACAGGGCTAAAAATATATTGCAGTCAAATTTATCAGAATATTGTTGGGTTTTTTTAATTTACACCCTATAAATCTTTGCATTCCAAAGAAGGCTTCAACTTTTTGCCTATGATCCCAGCTAGTATAGTAGCGTCAGGAGAATAAACAGAGAACAAAGACTCCAAAACAACTTCTAGAGACACCTTTATAACTTCAAAATGTAAATGTCGTAAAAAAGCCAGCTTTATATACCATATAGCATTTACATAACATCTTTCAGTGATCTTTTGAGATCACTGTTGGTTTAGCTTTTGCTTCCATTTAATGCAGGAAGAAGTAAATGGATGTCAAGACTGAAAATAAATTCAAGCTGCTGAAGCACTAATTCTCTTTGAAGGAAAGACTCATAAAGCAGCTATTTTAATTACACTTTTGATCATCTAAAATGAATTAATAGGAATTGGGTATTTTCATTTCCAACTTCAGGAATTCTACACTGTACCATCACAATCTTTTACAGAATATCAGAGAGCAGGCAGAAAACCAAACCAGTGAACCATCAGAGTTTAACTTTAACAAATCCTTTGGCCATTAAAGTAGACATAACTGGCAGCCACTCAAGACAATCTTCTTTCATCCCATTAATGCACTCACCATGTCACCACAGCCGCAAAACACAGCAAGTGCTCCTAAATATAGACAGTGCTGTGGGCTAAATTAATCTATTTATCTACAGATATTGATCAAACCAGGTGTGACCTGGAGCTGTACCTACACCCAAACGCTCACTCTTTTCCTAGCAGCATGAACAAAAATGTTCTGAAATGTGTTAAGTAGCTTTTTCCCTGAAAATAAAGATAATGGTTAATTAGGAAATGGACTAGAACTATTCAGTTATCTTCACCATTTGAACCTACAACCTCAAAGGTTCTACACATCCAGATACCTTTCACTCCCTATTTCTAACTCTCTAAATACTGCATTAGAGCAATTTATCAGGAAAATAAATTCCACAGCAACTTTTCATCTGTTAGATGAACACACAAGGCACCAGGCTTTAGGCGTGAGTGAAGAGAAAAAATAATGCATCTAATCAGACCTATGAAGGAGGAATGTGCAAATACACGCTACTCCTAGTAACATACTGCTTAAAGTACTATATGAGTCTGGATGCCAAAAGTCTTGCCATAAACTGGCAGTACGCCTTCTATAACAGCAGAAAAAAGGAAGAAAGGCTAAGGTGAGGAATTCGTCCTCTGGAGGAAAGAAAACAAAACAAAACAAAAAAAAAACACAAACCACAGAATAGGACAAACATTGTGAAGACACAAAGTCTTAGAGGACAAGAGAAAGTGACAGAAGAACCAATTCATATGGGCATGCACCCGTAACGCTGTTGGCTCCGGGAAGAATGAGCAAGTCTATCAATAAGTAGGTAGATTTTCCAGTCAAATAATACTGTAGGTTGGAAGGGACCTCTGGAGGTATCCAGTTCAAACCCCTCACTCAAAGCAGTGCTAAATGGAAGTTGGCCAGAAAGAGCCAGGTTTGCAGCACAGCAGCATGCCAGCGATACTTATTTTTCGCAGTCTTGTGAAAAAGAAAGAATTATGAAATAAGAATTATGAAATAAGCTCTGCAATAACAATGTTTGCAGCCTACCTTGAATTTAGGCTGCAAGGCTAGTCTTCCAGAAATTTGGGCTGTGCCAGGTACATTCGTGGAGCTGTAGATATGCACTTCCCTACTGGTCTGTGCTCATCTGTATGGCATCTCTTTTTATTTTGTTGTTGTCTATCATCATTTCACTTAGTATTTCCAGGTTTCTAACTGGAAATTACTAAAAGAAGACAGACAGCAACAGCCTACCTCAGGTGTGCTGACCACTGAGTAGGTTCAGGACAAAACAGAAATTTTGATTAAGTTTCCATCTCACAGAAATACTGACAAACATCTGTAGAAAAAAACAATGTTGATTTATACTACTTACCTTTCCCCTTCAATGTTCAGAAAATCCACTAGGAAAAGAATAGATAACCCCCAAATTTCCCTGGAATCATTTCTTCCTGTAAATATTGGTATTTTTTATTGAATTCTAATGAGGAGACTAACGCCCAGTGAAAGGCTGATAACGTTCACCTTCATCCTCCACTTTTTTCCACCATCCATCAATGCAGAAACACAATTTTCTAAACTCACAACATAAACCTATTGGCTTGAACATGTGTTAATTAAGGGCAAGCACAAGCCATTTCAACGATGACTTCCTTCAGGGAGCAGTTTTTTCCTGTTTAGCTTGTCACTCCATTGTTATCTAACAAAAGAAACATTTACAAAGTTTCTTACATTCTTACTTTTTCTTCCACGTATCTTGCACAAAAACGAAAACCCAACAAAAAAGTATTAGCACTTCAGCCAATTTTTTAATAGTCCTGCACTTTGTCGAATGCTTCCACAAATGTGCCTAGCATCCAAAAATTTCAACAAGAATTTTTCCAAGTATTCAAGAAAGGAAGGAAGAAAGGAAAAAGTCTGTGTTCTTCTATTTAAAGAAAAGCTTTTTTTTAAAAAAATAATTTCTAAATCTGAATTCTGAAATCACTTATTCTGTCTTTTTTCAAGAGATAGCTTTTGAACCCTACAATCTGTGATCTATTGATGATTTAAGGGGAAAATGAAGATGATTATTTTGGAGTTTGAGTGATTTATAGATCACCCAAAACTAGTACAGTAAACTTGTACTATATCTGTGTGACATTTTGTATAAGGGCCAACCTATCTAGCCATGTTTATGCTGTACCCTATTGAACTTAATGAATCTTGTCAGAGACAAACTTGGCCTGCACTCACAAACCTCCTTAGCTGCATACACAAAATATTAGAAATAGTGCAAATTGGGTCTCCTGAGGTCAAGTCAATATTCAAAGAGGTCAAAAAAAGTGCCAGGCAGGCTAGATCCAGCGAGTTAGTCACCCCTGATTTAGGAGAACAGTCAATTCACTTAGACCTACTTTTGAGTAAGTGGGAAGAGAAGCAGAAGCTTATGAGAAGTGATATAGTAACAAACCAGTTCCCTACACAGTGCAGCATCCTCCAACTGATAGAATCGATACACTGAGTCTTTCAAATGAAGCTGGGGAAGAGGAGGAAAGGGGAGAAACACCTTTAACAGATAAATCCGAGAAAGCCTACCCAAAGGGAAAGTCTCTATACCTGCAATTAGAGAAGGGACATTTATCTGTGTTCCAAATATGTGAGGTTTTGACAGAAACAGAAATGTTAAATTCAAACACAAATCATAGCAAAGGGATTATCTTGCACATTGCCTATAAAAATACACCCTAACCATATTTTCAGAACAAAAGGATAACATTGCACTGGGGAGGGAATGGAAGGAGGAACAAGCAGCTATTCACGTATTTGTTGCTGTAAAACCAACAAGGGCACTGGTTTTATCATCAACAATTACAGGGACTTAGCACTGGAACAGGTCTTCCTGTTGGCAGTCCTAGGTCTCTAGGAATTCAGCTGAGGACACCATAGAAGCAGCCAGGTTCTTTGCCTCCACTTCTCTGCAAGGGAGACTGACCATCTGATGATGTCTGAGGCTTGGAAATGTCTTCACTTCTCGTGATATTCATGGACAGCTCAAAGCTCAATTTTCCTTAGTGTCCTCAACTTGCTTAACGTTGAGAAGAGAGCTCTTCTCTATTGCCAATTTCATAGAACACATTAATAATCCCTTTTAGTTTTTACTGCGTTTATCAAACCAAAGTCAAGGTCTATGCTATTTTCACCAGCTACCTGCATCTTCTACCATTTGGTCTCCTCTTTTTCTTGTCTACACGTGACCAGAATGGAATGTCATAGTTCTCACGTATCATTCCCTATGTCTATTTGCCTGTCCTATTCTCAGATCACATTTCATTTTTTGCAACACACTTACACTGAGGACTCTCAGCTACCCAGTGATGACCCATCATGCCTTTGCACCTTACCAAAGAATCAGACTCACAGAAGAGTCAAGATTGGAAGGGACCTCAGAAGATCATCTGGTCCAACCTTTCCTGAGAAGCATGTCTCTTGCATCAAAGCAATTCTTGAGTGCTCTAACTACAAGCAGTCCAAACCCAAAGTTTCACTTCATTATTCCTTCTATTGCTCTTTATTTTTGTATTATTCTTATCATTATTTTGCCAGCCTATCATTTTTGCAGATTCTTCCTGTAACATCTCCAATTTTTGCAAACTGCTTTGAAATAAACATTAGAACTGGATCATACTATAGATCTGACCAGTGCTAGATATATCACCCTTCCCTACTCAAAGAAACACATTCTTTGCAATTTCTTTGTTAAAAATAACTAATTATTCACTTAAAATTATGTAGTATATTTAAAGATTGAATTTGGCTATTGGTAAAAAAGGCAAGCCATAAAAAAATTAAATGTGTCTTTAAACAATGTCAAGTAAAAGACAAAATAAAAGCTATTACACTGAAAATGGCAGGTGATTTTCATGTTTTAATTAATAAAATCTTTGACATTTTTTAATTTGACTTGAAGATATCTGTCCTGGTTTTGGATGGGATAGAGTTAATTTTCTTCTTAGTAGTTAGAATAGCGCTGTGTTTTGGATTTAGTAAGAGATTTATAATGAGAAGAATGTTGATAACATACGGATGTTTCAAGTTGTTGCTAAGAAATCAAGGACTTTTCAACTTCCCATGTTTTTCCTAATGTGCAGGAGCATAAGAAGTTGAGAGGGAGCATAGCTGGAGCAAAAGTCTCACAATTCCTGGCTTAGGATAAAGGCTTAAGCCCAATGGGATATTCCATATCATGCAACATCATGCTCAAGTGTATAGATGAAGGTTGGCTGGAAAGTTTGTTCTCTCTGTCTCCTGGGATGGCAGTTTCAGGATTTCTCTCCTCCAGGATTGCTAGACAGGGACTGGTCTTGGTCCGTGGGTGGTGAGCAATTGCATTGTGCATCACTCATTTGTATATCCTATTATTATTATTATTGTTACTGTTGTTGTTATTATTATTATTATTACATTTTATTTTATTTTAATTATTAAATTCTTCCTATCACAACCCACAAGTCTCCTCCCCTTTATCCTTTCAATTCTCTCCCTCAACCCCCAGGGGCAGGGGGAGGGTGAGTGAGCAGCTGCATGGTGTTTGGTTGCTGGCTGGGGTTAAACCACGACAGTATCTCAGAAACATCAAGCTTGCCATGGATTTAACACGAAGACTCAGGGAAGTTGCTGTGAAACTTTATTTTATCTCGATGAAAGCATGCAAAGCCCTAATCATAGCAGCTTTGCCTTTAAAACATAAACTGTAACAGCAGTGGAAGGGAAAAATCATTAATCTCTCACGTAGACAACATGCCCTGTCATAAACAGAAGCACAAATTAAACACTGACTCGGCAGCTATGAGAAATAACAATCATGATTTACTTACACACGGACAATAAATTTATTAAGGGAACTTACGGATAAAAAAGGGGCAGAATTTTCAATTCTCATACCCTTTGGAAGAGGCCTTATTTCAAAATGTTTTCAATAGGTATGTGCTTTATTAACTAATGCTGCAGAAATTGCAGTACATCACATCACAGACTTCATAGCTCAATTATTCAACGCATTTAAACACAATAACTAAGCAGTAGTCAGTGGCCCTCATTATTAGCATGCACACAAAGGACTTTTAAAAAATTCTGTTTTCCATGGATGAAAGAAACACCATACTATGTGATAAGAGGTATTAAAAAAAAAAAAAATTTTCTTTAATTATTAAAAATAGGTGAAGTCAATACACACAAAAGTTCACTTACCAAAACTGAGAAAAATACCTATACTTCTATTCACTTAAAAAAAAAACAACAAAACTTACTATGGTGGATATGTGTAAGTAAAGTCACTCATTCGACCCTGCTAAAAGGGAGAAACTGCCAACCTAGCAAGAGCTTGGCAGTTCTTAACTTCTGAGTGTTGACTTTGTTATTGTAGTATTTCTTTAGCCTATTTCTTCTTATGCAACTCCTAATTAAAAAAAAAAAAGGGCCAAAATTCCATCATGTAGTTTCACATTGGCATTCACATGGATCACCAGTTCTTGTCAGAACTTGTAAATTTTGCATAAAAGCCTCTGCCATTTGAATCATCAATAGAACAATTTCCTCCCTTATGATGGCCTGTACCAGTGATACACCAAGCCAGAGGCTTCAGGGATACTTACTATTTTCAAGGAATTACAACTCTCAAAAAATTCCAGCATCTAGTGGAGAAGATATCCTCTCTGGCTGGGAAGATGCCTGAACGACTGGAGATCCTTCACAGCTCCTCCATGACTGACACCATTTGACTCTTTTTCCCAGCCTTTTCTTAGCCAGATCCTGTTTGATCTTCACTTCTTAACTCTTCACTCCAACCCTATGATTCTATTCCTGGGCAGTCCCAAGCTTTAATCCCTACAGTCCTCACATCAAGGGCAAAACAGTCTGAAAACTCTGATGTCTAAAAGAGTTAACATCTACAGCAGCCAACTGTGGAACCGCATCTACATGGAAGACTTTAAGAACTCAACTGTGTTGTACCACAAGGATAGATGAGAGGGTTGATCTACTCAGACCAGCACCATGATAAATCTTCCACTGATGATGTTTGCCGTTCCCAAATGCCAGACACACCGTGCACAGAATAGAAATGTAAAGGCAATGTAGGATATGTTGTACAAAATGAGATATCCTGGGGCACATAATGAGATAACATCTATTACCATAAATTATGAAGTGATTTACGCATAAATGAGGGTTGTCATGAAATTTAATTTTAATGGTTTGATAATCAAGTAAGAAACACAATCATTACCATACCTAAGTTTTTCAATAAATTAAAATCCCTGCTAGTGGCAAGGCTTCTTTGTTAACATCCGTAATACGATTCCCCTCCCAGAGCTGGCTGCTATATTCTTTCATTCCCGAAAAACCTGTTGAATGCCACATCACTGTGATAAACAAGTTCAGTTTTACTGCTGATGATATTCAAAACGTTTCTGTGTCCATAGCAAAGCCCCTTCAACAGCATGCAGTTGCCTACTCCAAGAAAGAGCTTTGCAGACAGGAGGCTCCAAAAGTCTGGAAAAATATCTAAAGGCTGAACTTTCCAACAGCATCTATAAGAGAACTTGTTTCCCTCATCCATCTCATGAATTCAATCCTCTCCTCACCTCAGCGATCTTCTGAGAACAAAGTAGAACACATCACTAATTGTCCCACAAAGGGACAGAAAGGAACATTTCAACTGTTTCAAATATTGTGTCCAGTTCTGGGCCCCTCAGTTCAAGAAGGACAAGGGACTGCTTGAGAGAGTCCAGCGCAGGGCCACAAAGATGATGAAGGGAGTGGAGCATCTCCCTTATGAGGAAAGGCTGAGGGAGCTGGGTCTCTTTAGCTTGGAGAAGAGGACACTGAGGGGGGACCTCATTAATGTTTACAAATATGGAAAGGGTGACTGTCACGAGGATGGAGCCAGGCTCTTCTCACTGGCATCCAATGATAGGACAAGGGGAAATGGATATAAGCTGGAACACAGGAGGTTCCGCTTAAACATGAGGAAGAACTTCTTCCCAGTAAGGGTAACAGAACACTGGACCAGGCTGCCCAGAGAGGTTGTGGAGTCTCCTTCTCTGGAGATGTTCCAAACCCGTCTGGACGTGTTCTTGTGTGATCTGATCTAGGTGGTCCTGCTCCGGCAGGGGGATTGGACTAGATGATCCTTTGAGGTCCCTTCCAATCCCTGACATTCTGTGATTCTGTGAAATCATATGAGAAACACAAAGGGTTCTATGAAGATCACTGTCTGAATAACCTCTAGAGACAAAGGAAAAATATGAAAGGCTGATCCTTCCCATTTGTGTGTCCGCAGAAAATATAAAGGTAAAAGACAAAAAAAAATGAGTGAACAAAATAATGACTGAGCCCAAATGATCATTTCTTACCATAAAATGATGAGGAGTAAAGTATGTATTCCTTTGTCCTTAACTAAAGGAGAAAGAGTGTTGCCTCTCAGAAACACTACTTACATACGTATCTGAGAACAGTTACAATGCACATACTAAATATTCCCAATCAATGGTTTAAAAATCACATTAAATTGTAAGCTTAAGGCTTCCTGAAAGCTAAAATGACAATCTTTACTAGTCAGCAGAATAATCTTACTGTACAAAAAGGCGTGTATTTCCCAGATAGTATTATAATGGCCTAAAGGATGTCACTTTGCCTTAATAGTGTAATCCCATTTTTTGAGACTGCATCCAGTGCTACTCTAACAGCTGTTATTTCCCTATCTCCAAGTTAACTGAAGCAATCTTCACTTCAAACTTTAAAGCAAAAAAGGTGTGTAGTACTCTACACATTTGATCCATTTTACATAAATAAACTGGAGAACAGGATGGGGCTGGAATGCACCAAATAATAAGGATATTATAAGCTGGACACCAGGGACTGCCCTGCATGGACTCAGCAAGATTTGGCAGTGCCAGTACTGATCCACTGATAATCCCAGACTTCTTTTGGCCTCTCTGCTTCCAGCTCTGACACATTCCCCACTTTCAGCATCATAGTCAATCGTAGACCTTAGTTATAAATAATTTGATTTATATCAATATGTTATGGAGAGTGTTTTAGAAAGTGTAGCACCCAGAGCCTTCCATCACCATTTGTCATTTTACATAAAAGCGATGGAAGAATCTCTTGCAAATTCCATCTCATCAGGCACAGGAGGGCGAAACTTCTACTCTACATCAATGGCTCCATAATACAGAAAAAAGGAGCAACACATCAGAGACTTCCAAGTTATTTTACTTTCTAAACATACAATGTGGGAACCAAAGATGTGAGCAGTACGCAGGATGCAGCATTATTGTTCTTTGAAGGTCTGTAGGCAGAGAATATGAGAACACTTAAAAGTCTCCAGCAGTAAGAACAAGACTGAAGAAAACAATTTCCTGCTATCTACACTTTGTCAGGACAGAAGATTTCAAAATGATGATGATGAATGGAAGGAGAGTAAATTACAAAAGGAAACGAGAGTGACCAAAGATGGTGAAAAAGTTGTATTTTAAATTTTAAGTGGAATGAGGAACACATTAAGAATGAGGACGGAATCAAGAAGTTACAGGGAAGGGGAAAAAAAACATGACTGAAGAGCCTCTCTTTAAATATTAACCGGATAGTAACAAAAATTAATGTCCAAACATAAGAAAAAATGACAAAAGGAGAATCTAAGAATAGGCTTTGTTGAAAAGCATTGTATATGTGGACTGAAAAGACTTGGTTCAAATGCAAACTCCTGAGAATGATTGGCCTATGTTAAAAAAGAAAGATCTAGAATCATTGCTCCAAGAAAGGGGTAGAGCTCTGATTTTTTTTCTGCTTTTTTCTGTAAGATTAACAGAAGTGCTCTGCTAGAAGGAGTAGGCTAATTAAGACCTAGTGTATGTTCCACCTAAGTTTCTGTAGCAGATCATCTAGAATAAAAATTAAACTTTGAAGCAAACTTCTCTGAAAGGGTTGTCAGCCACTGGAATAGGCTGCCCAGGGAAGTGGTTGAGTCCCCATCCCTGGATGTGTTTAAGAAAAGGGTGGATGAACTACTTAGGGATATGGTTTAATGGGGGATTAGGGATGGTTGGACTCGATGATCTCTAAGGTCTTTTCCAACCTAGAAATCTATGAATCTATGAATCTCGAAAATTGGGAGTGAAAAATTTCAAGGAGTTTACCAACTACAAAAATGATGGGAAATGGCAATTCGTTAGTATTTAGACTGCTTTTAAATAAAGAAAATAATCTAAGTCTTTCTCAATAAAAAGAGCAAGCACCAATATTTTTTGTCCATTCCTTGATAAAGCGGAATTGAGAAAATTCAGCCTTGGTTTGAGTAAACGTATTTTCTCATGTTTGTGCTTTTGGAGTCACTAAGGCAAAAAGCATTCCGAATTTACTGCTTTTGTTGCATATTCTACGCTTTTTTTCGACAATTGCAGGCCTTGTAATTGATTTGTTTTCACTTTGAACTTAATATTCAGACTGAGATTTGAAGACATGGAAGTAGCTCTCTTTAAATAATGTATCAATTGCACGGTTTAAGACTGCAGCACAACCCTCCCAAAGAAGAGAACTTTGACCATGACCAAATGGAAACATTTCCTTTGTCACAGTTTCACCTTTTTAAGATGAAAACAGTGCCATCTAGATGTAATGATCATCTGAAGGAGATAAACCAAGCAACCTAGAGTAGTCAGCAGTAGGAATCCTAGGGAGATATATTATGGAAAATAACGGTTATAGTAAGCTACAAAATGACCTTTACATCACCATAGTAGGACTGTAAGAACCAATACATGTAACATCCTACTTAATCTAGAATATTTTTTCCACTGAGATTGTGATTGCTTTTTCTTCAAATCTATTTTTCCTTCCTGCAGTTTTCTTTCTACAAAACTGATTAAATAGCTGGGGAACTACATAAAGAAAAGGCTATTTGAAACTTGGAAAGGACAACAAACTAGTGATACCAGGTTCTACCATCAGAACAACTACATCCAGAGCACAAGAAAATTATATTAAAACATTCTACAAAAACACAGCTAAACAAGCTGGGTCGATGCTATTACGTCTGTACACCTCACATGCAACTGTTTTGTATTTTACTATTTTCAGTACTACTAGATTAACAGCCAAAATAAATTCACTTGAGATATTACTAGAACCGTGATGCACCTTAAAGAAAGTGAAACTATTACATTCTTTCACATGGGTACAATGATTATGTTTGGGGCTTATTTTTCTTTTTAAAGAACAGGGTATAAATAAACTAAAAGTTTAAAAATAGGGCCCTTTTAATACTGAAAGCACTTACCGCTGACATTCCCCAGCATGCAGAATTAAATCTTCATTGTTCCTAGCACTAATGGTCAACTCGTGCTCTGTGGAATTGAAGACATCAAGAAGTAGATGGCACTGCCGGGTGCTGGTCAGGCAGAGGGGAAAAAAGAATAGCACAACTTCAGTAACACACCACAGAATCATGGAATCATAGAATGGTTTGGGTTGGAAGGGACCTCAAAGATCATCTAGTTCCAACCCCCCTGCCATAGGCAGGGACACCTTCCCCTAGACCAGGTTGCCCAAAGCCTCATCCAACCTGGCCCTGAATGATACATGTATCAGAATTAATATTTATACATAAATATACATGTATATTCATAAATATTAATATACATACATTAAAATACGTGCGTTTTATACCCTACTCCAATTATAAGAGTATCTTACTCTTTTACTAGAAATAGCTTTTCATTTTTAATAACTGGAAATTTAATATTTTTTAACTAAAACTAGACAGAAACGTATCTCCTAAGGAGAACTCTCATGGCAATTACGACCTGCACAATATTAAGCCCCACAGCATTTGATCACCTGTATATATTCTACCGCTTTTCAGTTTCACTTCCATGGAAAAAGCCACAGATTTTTTTCAGTTCTTTGAGCATTCACGTGAAACAGTTTTATTATTTCAGATTACCTTGACATTACCTTTTTAAGAAACAAATTTTCAAGTAAAAATTTAAATCTTTGCTCAGTATCAGGGAGCAATTCCATCTACTGTGATAGTTGGTTTGTCTACAAACCAAAGCAAGTTGGCAACTAGAGTACTTTTCCATTCTCCCAAAAACTCTGAGAAAGATAACTCTGTCCTTTCTGTAAGAAAAGCAAACACAGGCACCTCTCACAGAAAACCTTATATTTGTCAGCTACTGTCTGTCAAATCCCGTTTTCCCTAGAAGCATTCAGCATAAATATGCCAACCGCATTTCTGGGTACTTCAGGAAACAAAGCGACAGAGAAGAAACTTTATTGTCAATTTTTATTCTTATTTATAAATTTTTCTTCCTTCTGAAACTAAGCACAAACTGCAGCACTGAGCAAAGGTTATAACATAATACACACTGAAAAATATCAGAACCTGATACCTAAATGCCAAATACTATCATATAGCTGCAATACTGCTTCATCAATCTGCTCTGAAATTCAAAACTTCCTAAGAAGCTGCATATCCCAGCCTCAAGCACCACAACAATTTAGCTTTAGCTATCAATGACTTTGAATTTTAAATGCACATATAACAAAATTAAGTGGCTTACCATTGTGAATTACAGTATAAAGCCATTGTACAAAGATTACGGATTATCTCATCCCATATAATTGCTATCAGAATCAATAAGTAGGGGAAAGTAACTTGTATTCAGTGTTAGGATTAGAACCCACCAGCAGCATTAATTTGAGAGAGTTCACTTGAAATCAGGAGCTCCCCAAAAAGGAAGAAAGAGGAATACATTGGTAAGGCGAGAATCCTCAGAGCCATCCTCTGAACAATACACATGTTCACACTGAGTAAGACAGCTGTGTGTCTCAGGCAACCACGTATATTTATCCTATTGCATAATAATTTGCAATTTAACTCAAATGTCAGCCATTCCAAAGGCAATTGAACTCAAGAAGTGGAAGAGTTTAAGAACTGCTCTTCTACTTTGGAAACAGGAACTCTGGTTCTTAATACAACTCTCTTCTGAAAATCAAAAGAGATCATTTTCAGAGCATATACAGAAGGAACCGTGTTGCTACCTTGCAAATCCCTGAGATGGGAACACTCGTTGGACAAGAATGGGAGGTTAAGGTTTAGGTCACAACAGAGATAGATATGTCACGTGCAATCAGGCCCTAAATGACAAGCAAGCACCGCTTGAGGACAGTGGCAAGTGTCCTAGCAAAAGCAAAAAGTAAAAGTGGGCATGGAGGCTTTTTTTAATATATATTTTAAGGGTCTTCAGTCTCTTTGGGTAAAACCTCAATGAATACTGATTATAGAGAAGAACACATGAAGGTATCTCGAGTGCCTGAAGCAAACATGTCAAAACTCAAGAATTTAGAACAAATAAAGAGTCACAGCTCTTACTAGAAACTTCCTTCCTTAACAGCTCACAAGAAAGAAATAACTGGAAGGGCAGTATTTGAGTTGGTAGCTATCCTGTTACTGGGAATCAAAAAGAGAATTGAAAAAAAAGAAAAGCCTGGCTTCCATCTCATCATTGGGAAAGTGGGGCAAGACCCGTAATGACACAGAGAAGTTCTGCCTTTCCAGTAGACACAAAGTTATGATCCTGAAGAGAGACTTCTAGCGCAGACTAAGCTTCCAGAATTCAACATGGAAGGAATTTTTTATTTATCCCATAGTAAAACCAAACAATTGTCTGAAATAACATTCAAGCCTTGTGCAATATCTTTGGGCAGCAGAATCAAAGTTTTGTAAACAAAACAATTTATGTCATAAACATAAAGGACCTACACAAGCAGCAGCCCTTCAGGACTAAACACCATCATTAATACTAAAAATTCCCAAATATGAACTCTTAGACTCTGCAGTGAAAATTATTCATCATCATGACATCTATTTCATCCTCTTTGAACACTACAAAAAATAGACATAATTCATTCCTTGTCAATTTTAATTTAATTCTCCAGGGAAATCTTTAATTAATAAAAATCAAAGTTACAAAATTTTTATAGTACTTTGAAAACTTAGAAGAATAAGATACAGGTGTAAAAAGATTGAAGGTAACGTTAAGACTGTAGAAAAAGATTGCATTAGATATTCAGAGCAAATACAGGACGGTATCAAAGAGAGTACAGAAGCAATGAAAAATCGCTTCAAAAACTGGAAGCTGTATCCAAGTAAGGAAACAAAGACAAAGCATAAGCTTTGGAAAATTAGAGGAAACACCATAATAAAGTTAAAAAGGAAAAAAAGAAACCTTCAAGTTAGTAAAGAGCAATTTACTAAAGATCTGAAAACCAGCATGATTTTTTTTATGTTTTTTAGCAAGCCACAATCAGTAGGACTGTGTAGAACTGATGATGCTGAGATATAATCCGGGTGAAATGAAAGTTCCAAGAAAACAAAGAATTAGCAAGAAAGTCAAATTAACTCTTTATATCAATTTTCACTACAGGTGAACTTACAGAACTTCAAGAATTTATCTCAAACTGTCAGTAAATGAGATTTGAGAGGTAAATAGTCACGAAAGTGTGATAAAGGAACTCCAATTCAGGACTTCACTGAACTTCTACACGTAAATCCAGCCATCAATCTGTTGCTTAACTAAGCTCTGCAACACAGAAATTTCCAACATCATATTGTTTTAAGGATTTTAAGACAACAGCATAAATTTTAGACCATTAACCCTGGCCTCCACACTAGGTAAATCACTACGTGCCCTTTTCAAAAGCCCTTCTCCAGCTTTCCTGTAGGCCCCCTTTATGTACTGGAAGGCTGCTAGAAGGTCTCCCCGGAGCCTTCTCTTCTCCAGGCTGAACAGCCCCAACTCTCTCAGCCTGTCTTCATAGGAGAGGTGCTTCAGCCCTCTCATCATCTTTTCCCCTCCTCTAGACCCACTCCAACAGCTCCATGTCCTTCTTATATTGGGGGCCCCAGAGCTGAACGCAGAACTGCAGGTGGGGTCTCATCAGAACAGAGTAGAGGAGAAGAATCACCTCCCTTGACCTGCTGGCCACGCTTCTTTGGATGCAGCCCACAATACATCCCTCCCAAACTACCCTCAGTTTCTTCACCAATCTATCAATGACAGTGGGCAGCACAAGGTTTTTGGCTAAGCCAGAGCTCATTCATGCCAGTTGGTGCAGGGAAGAGAGCAGGTAACTGGTCAGATCGTGTTTCTGCCTTTCCTCACTGGGACATAAATTACATAAATCTCTTCTCTGTCCACTTATCAATACACAGGAACATTATTTAACATTTCCCTATATAACTGGTTGAAATCAGTCAAAGTTTAGTAAGGGAGAGGGGGAAACAGTTAAAGTGATCGTACACATTTCATTTCCCTATGAAATAACTACAAAAATGTCCAGAAAAATACAGCAGACGCCACAAACACAACATCTGTCTTTTTTGAATGGAATGATATACAAATTACTGCATTATGTTAAAATTCTAAATTAAATGAAGACCAATTAAAGCAGGATTGGACTGTATGTAGGGGTTAGGATAAAGAACAAAAGTTCTTGAAAAGGTTTTAGTCTTCTTTCCATCTGTCATTTCACCTGCTAATGGAAAGGAAATAAAGCCTGGGTCAAACAAACAGTTTCAGAGTCCAAGTGGAAGAATAACAAAAATCACAACGTACAAACATTTTCCATTTCAATGATCTTCCTTATTTGTCCATGGTGTTTAGAATACAATCAACTTTGTGTTCAAGATTTTCTTTTACAAGTAACACAAAAGTCTACACATCAGAAAATTGTACATGCAAAAACTAGAATTACAACTTATTTTCAGTTGATTGACTTCTAATCTGAAGGTCTCAGAAAGACGGGCAAATTTAAGTCAATACTCATTTGAAACAATAAAAAAAGGAATTTTTTTTTTCCTTTAAAATTGAGTTAACTCACTAGTGTCTGGAAGATTTATTGTATAAATTAATTTGTTATCCTCTCTTGCAGAATTCAGGATATAACACAAACAAAAGTTAGTGACATGATGAATCATGCCGTCTTTTAAAAATCTGACAATGACAGTTATGATTCCAAAAATAGGCACAAAATTGGGACCATGGGAACTTAAGGCAAGAGACAATTACACTGTGATGTAGAAATTTCTTTCAAGGGTATTGCGATTACTGTTCCAATGCGCTCTGAAACGACAGCAGAGGATATACTTGAGTAAAATTTAACACAATATGAAAACCAGACGCAGCTGCCATGCTCTAACGGCGGCTCCACTTCAATCATCTCACTGCTGTTCCGTTTCCAGCTTAAAGTCAGTTTAAACAACAAAGGCTCAGGGGGGGGGGTTGGCATTTTATCTGCATCCTGACTCAGATCAGCATCCCCATCAACTGAAATCAGGGAGTGTTTCCACATCCACATTTTTGTTTGCTTCCCTTCCGTCTTCTTTAAACAGGCATCCCGGCGCAAAAACGAGACATCGGAACGCGAAGGGAAGCACCGGCAGTGACGACAGGCCATGGTGTGACAGATGACAAGCCTGTTCTCCAAAATCCACTGACAAACACAAAAAGCAACACAGCAAAACGACCATCTTGAACATCTTTGTTGGTCCTATTGTGTTTTCAATAAGGTTTCTTTAATTCAATTCAATTTTTATTAAATTCTCTAAAAATAAAGTTTTCGAGACTAACTTTAGATGATTAAGTCAGATTATTCATTTTACTGTTAAAAGGTCTTTTTCACATCTTCCAAGAACTGTCCTCAGCTGACTTCTCCCAGTTGTAAACCTTTTCAATTACGCTAAATATTCCCAGCACATCTATAAATATTTGCAGATTTATGTTCTCACGTCTTCATGTGCCAAACCGTACATATTTAACCTTTTGATCTCAAAAATCAATTCTCTCAATCTGTACGCTACTTTTCGCTGCTCTCCCATGAACCCACTGCAACGTTACACCATTAGCAGAGTTGAAGGTTAGCAAGATGATTTAACCATTGGCTGCAACCTCCCACCTGTCAAGGGTTCCCACTTGGTAGAATCTATTTTGAGCTCAGTGGTGTGTGTATAAAGAATATATTCTAGAAAGACATCCAGTCCTAGGAATATTAAAAAATGGTTATTAAATCCATCGCTTGACAGATTTTTCTAACGGTTAATCAGTGTAATTGATCAAAATCAGAGCTTTAATTGTAGTTGAATTTGCCTGGTTTCCATTTTGACTGGCTTTTATTATCACTATTTTTCACTAACAAAACAGTTAATTTAATACTAATTATTTTCTCCATGTAGAAACATTCGTTCATTTTAAACAGGTCATAACTTAGCCTTCCTCAAAACCAAACAGACTGCTCTTCAAGGACCAACCAGAAGAGTTTTTCTCCACCCTTCAAAGCTCTATGACATTCAAAAACTGAAATACAGAGACAGAGAAGACTAGAAATAGCTGCCTGTCAGTAGGTAGAAAATCCTCATTCTGAATGTAGCAAATGTGAACATCTAATTTAAAAATTCAGATACATAAAACTAAGAAGTTTCAACATTTCAGAAAATGTTGCAGAACATTTTTATGTGTGTAATGAAGATGTTAGTTAGAACATGCTGTTTATTCTTTCCCTTCTCTGATTTGTAAATATATAACAATTAGCATTTCTAACCCGAAATTGACTGCTGAAGAGGCTGCGTTGCAATTTATTGTACTGAAAACGTGGGCAACCCTGGAAATTGCAATGGAAATTACGAAAATTATGTCTGATTTCATTAAGACCCAAAGTTCTACCCATCTCCTGGGAACATCAATCCATCCCACTCCTATCCAGTTTGATGCCAGTGCCAGCAACAGACTTCCAGAGCCTGGAGAAGGATCACAGGTCAGCAGGAGATCATCTGAAGAGCAGCAGAAAGGAATTCCAGACGCTCCAGCCAGGAAGTCAGATTCATCGGGGACCACACTTAAACACCTCTACGCAAACGCCGTGTAGCATGGGGAACAAACAAGAGGAGCTAGAGACGTGCACATGCCTGCAGGGCTATGATCTTATTGGCATCATGGAGATGTACTGGGGTGAATCTTATGACTGGAGTGTTGGAATGGAAGGATACAGGCTCTTTAGGAAGGACAGGCAGGGGAGATGAGGAGGAGATGTTGCCCTCTATGTCAAAGACCAGCTAGAGTGCATGGACCTCTGCCTGGAGATGGATGAGAAGCCAACTGAGAGCTTATGGGTCAGAATTAAACAGATGGCAGGGCCAGGTGACATTATAGTGAGGGTCTGCTACAGACCACTTGACCAGGAAGACCAAGTGGATGAGGCCCTCTACAGACAGATAGGAGTAGCCTCATGTTCACATGCCCTGGTCCTCAGGGGGGACTTCAACCGCCCAATCTCTGTTGGAGGGACAACACTGTAGGGACAACACTGTAAGTTCAGGCAAAAATGCCAGGAAGTCTGCCTGGAAGAACAAAGAGGGCCTGGACAAACTCAAACACAAAAAGGAAGCCTACAGAGGGTGGAAGCAAGGACACGTAGCCTGGGAGGAGTCCAGAGAAATTGTCTGAGTAGCCAGGGATCAGGTTAGGAAAGCTAAAGCTGTGATACATAGGGTCCAGAGGAGGGCCACAAAAACGATCAGAGGAACACCCCTCCTGTGAAGAAAGGCTGAGAGAGTTGGGGCTGTTCAGCCTGGAGAAGAGAAGGCCTTCTAGCAGTCTTCCAGTACTTAAAAGGGGGTCTACAAGAGAGCTGGAGAGGGACTTTTTTCAGGGTGTGTAGTGACAGGATAAGGGGAAATGGATTTAAACTGAAAGAGGGGAGATTTAGGTTGGATATAAGGAAGAAATTCTTCACTGTGAGGGTGGTGAGGCAGTGGAACAGGTTGCCCAGAGAAGTTGTGGCTGCCCCATCCCTGGAAGTGTTCAAGGCCAGGTGAGAGGGGCTTTGAGCAATGTGGTCTAGTGGAAGGTTTCCCTGCCCATGGCAAGGAGGCTGGAACTAGATGATCTTCAAGGTCCTTTCCAACCCAAACCATTCCATGATTCTATGATAACCCTCAACATAGTCAAGGTTGTTGTTTTTCAATCTCCAAACACTTCGGGGAAACCAAGTTAGAAAATCTGCATCCTAACATTAAATACTAAACAATGAAAGGCCTTAGACTAAGGACCACACTGCAGGCTTTGTTATGAACTGATGTCTTCTTTACAAAACTAAACCATTTCATTAAATGATGTACTTTAATGGTACAAAGGAAAATTAACTTGAACCTAGAGTTAGGTGAACTGACACTTTGAATTTAACAGTGTCAGAGCTGCTGCAGTTCCTTTCTAAATTTTTTTCTCCGACTCAATTACAAGCACAGAGTCTAAGCCTCTGCACTTGCCAGAAGAGATCTGCAGCTGATGTCTCATCAGCTGTATGGTGGTTTTAAGATAAGAAGAAAAGTCCACTGCCTCAAAAAAATGAAACCATTTACCTTGTTCATCATCTTGAATTTGTAGAATTTTCAAGTAATAATATTATTACATATCTAGGTGCTTATCTTTGCCCAAAAGTGAAGGCAGCATCCCTGTTGCACTGCGGATCGACTTCATCTACAAATTCCGATTGTCCCACCACCTTTGTAATAAGCAAAACCAAGATCTCCCAACCTTTGTAGATGGCTCTTATTTAAGACACTTTTGTACTGATGGCATAATGTCAAGGGACACGAGGAGACCAACATACACCTCACAGCATGCAGAGCACGTTTCACTTGAATTCTTATCAAACGTGTGGAGCGAAGCAGCATTTTTCCTGGCACTTTTTCATGCTCTCTGCTCTTTGATAAAGGCAACAAGGAAAGACATTCAGTGCTCAGCAAAATTGGCAGATAGTGCCTTTGAGAGAATCAACACGTGTAAAGGAGATGATAGTTCAACACAATGTAGCTAGCACCAGGTTCAAGGGTAGACTTTCCTAGAGCTGAGGGTATGTCAGAATGAAGAGGTGTATCACACGAAACTGTCAACGCAACACTTCCCTTACACTGAACCGTTAGCAGAAGATCTCTGCTGGCAGATCTCTGCTGGCAGTCTGGGATCAGACCATCAGATCCCCGCTGGCAGTCTAGGATCAGACCATCAGATCCCCACTGGTAGTATATAATTTGCTGGCAACTGAGCTGTGAGGCCTGGAATCACACCAGCAGTTTTGGGGCTAAGAACTGATAAGGAATCGATTAAAATGTTATGCCCAATTTCAGAAGACAATACAATTTTACCATATAGATTTAACTGAATTTTGTGGTAAATAAAGGGTTAAGCAAGTAGATCCCTGAAGTTCTTTAAGACTTCACTGAGCTGTGAGACAGACTAGGAGAACTTTCAACATTAACTCACTCTATTGCAGGGCTGCTTCAAAAATCTACGTTCTTGATTATGCATCATGGGACAATCATCTCCCTGCCAGCATAAACAAGCAGAATCAAGGATTACAGGTAACACGATCAGAGGCAAACAATTTCCCAGCACAAGGCTGTTCTGCCAGTCTTTTTGGATACAGGCAGCTGAGTGAGCATAGGTTAATATACCCAGTGAAAAACCTCGGAGCAGATTACGGCCGTTTACTGACAGAACATCATCTCTTCCGACAGGAGAGCTGATATCTGAATCAGAATTAGGCAACAGATTAGGCACTGTGGCATGTTAAGGGCTGTATCACGCTACGTACAGATGCCTCTACAGACCAGCACAGATAAAGGTTAAAAGGACCTGTTGTCAGGATTGAATGCATCTTAAGATATACTGAAGATGCAGTTGATGAAGCTTCTCCCTATAAAGCACAGGAAGACATAGTTTTGGCTAGAGACTTGAAAAAAGAGCAAAAACCAAAGCAAAACCCCCAGCTGTTTCAGTGGAATTTCCCATGCATATCTGCTCAAGCAGCTAAATAAAAGAAATACCAATTAAGTTTGGAAGACCTTTTTCATAAACCACAATCTTTATGTTACAAATGAGGGGGGTGGGAAATGATTTCATTAACATTATTTTTCCTGTTTTCTTCAGTAAAGGCCTAAGGGAAGAATCAAAGTTTTTTATTTTGCTTTGACTTTATAAGCCCAGCAGCTAGTAAGATATTATTTCTTACTTTTGTTGACGTAAAATGTAAAATTAAACCAACAAAAACATAAAAGAAAAGGGAAAAATTGAATGCAGAAAAAGAAAGCAATGATAACTTTCATTTCGAAATGACAGCTGAGAAGGTGAATTATAAAATACAGTTTCTCGAAATGACTAAACAAAACAGCTCAGCACCTCAGACAGAATTTAAGCAATGAAATCTCAACTGTAAATCAAAAGGAAATCAGATTCAAGATCTTAACAGAGCAAGTACAAGTACAAAATTTGACTTATAATTTGCTGTCATTCAGTCTCAGATATTGGCAGAGATCAACTGTCAAAAAACAAACTTCGTTTCATTTAATGATAAATATTTATCCTTAGCAGGTTGGAAGATGACATATTTCTGCTGGTTTTCACTCTAAAACATAATATCGAATGACACGACTTCTGATGGAGAATCAACAGAGGGAAGCACAAGAGTGAAGGAATGGTGTTACTTATGACTAAAGCTAATAGTGGAGAAACAGCAAAGGATAAGAAGCACTTAAAACCAAAATGCATTCATGACTTGGCAGACAATATGCACCTAAAGTAACAAAAAAAAAAAAAAAGATTTGAATAGCCTTTGACAAGTCTTGCAATAAAACATTGCTGAAAGAAATTTAAATATTACAGAATTTTCCTCCAACTCAGTAAAGCTTTTTGGCACCCTAATTAAAAGCAATCACATCTTTCACTACATCTCAAATCAGCAAATAGTTTAAAATAAAGTTTCCACTGACTTAAATGCTGGTCGCTGTGGTGAACAGGCAAAGAATGAAGCAAATGGATGCAAGAGAAGCCGAAGCACTTGGCTGAGTTGGAGCCACTGTACGTAACACCTGCTGCTGTAAGACTTGTGAACCTGTACACAGCTGAACATCGTAGAAACTCTACCTTTGAATGAGCACCTCGATCTATTTTTAAAGATTTTAGGATTAAATACCTTCCTCACATAGTAAATTCTTGAGAACAGATTGACAAGGCAGGGGCAGGATATCCTTGTCTTACACAAAACACAGCTGGGGACACCTAGTGCAAAAAGTCAGCTTACCAACAAGAGAGTTTCAAATAAAAGCATCACGTTGGATTTGAAGCTTTTATGGAAGGTTCACAGCTTCCCACTCAAGCTGCTCTGTGACCACAGGAAGGTAATGGCAGTGAACCAGAGAGCAGTCATGCCGTCCATTTGAAAGTACACACAGACAGAGCACAAAGGACTTTTTTGACACTGAATGAAGAGGACTATGCATGCAAATAATAGATGCAAACTGAGTATTTTAGCCTGCATAATGAATATTCTTGAAAACTATTTGAAGTAGATGCTGTGGTACTTCCAGGTTGATAGAGATCATTTCTTAAACCTTGAAAATCTTACAAAGGCCTAAGAATGTGCCATTGCAGGGATGAAACTCTGAACATAGAGTCATAGAATCATAGAATGGTTTGGGTTGGAAGGGACCTCAAAGATCACCTAGTTCCAACCGCCCTGCCATGGACAGGGAAACCCTCCACTACACCAGGTTGCCCAAAGCCTCATCCAACCTGGCCTTGAACACTGCCAGGGATGGGGCAGCCACAACTTCTCCGGGCAACCTGGTCCAGTGCCTCATCACCCTCTGAGTGAAAAATTTCTTCCTTAGATCCAATCTAAATCTCCCCTCTTTCAGTTTGAATCCATTGCCCCTTGTTCTATCACTACACACCCTTGTAAAAAGTCCCTCTCCAGCTTTCCTGCAGGCCCCCTTTAAGTACTGGAAAGGCAACATCAGTAATAAGGGTAAAATCAGTAATAAGGTTCCTGGGATTTTGCAAACAGCTGCTCCAGATACTGTGTTATGACTTTGCAGGTAGTATGAGATTTACTTTACTACAGCAGTTCCTAAAAGAATAAAGTAATGCCTATTATGCTACACTTTCAAGCAGCAAAACGCTTGACAAACCTGCCTAGCGATAAAGCCGTAGAGTTTTAGGCCTCTTTTATGTGAGCGGGACACAATCTACTCATTAAAAAAAAAAAACAAACAAACGGAAAAAAAAACCTCATTAAAACAATCTTGTTTGTCTCGTTTTTAAATATCTTTTACAAAAACTATTTCAGTGTTTTGTTATCTTTGCCTAACCTAAAATTCCCGTGCTGTATACAAAGGTCAATATCTACCATATTACCTGCTGTGAAAAAGCCATCTATCCTCTCGGCAGTGCCATTTATGTAATTAAAACCTGAAGTCCCCTGTCAGTCTTCTCCTATGCTTCAGCAAGACCAAGAGTTTCTTTAAACTTATGCTTTTAAAATCACATTTTACCACTCTTCTTCCTCTAGACTTTCTCCAATTTGTCCCCTTTTCTTCCTGTTGCTCCAAGTTCAAGCCCCAAACTAGATACAGTAACTTTTCTTGGGGCTTTACTTCTAATATTCACACTCATGTTTTGCAAGCTATGTTGCTGTCCATCCATCTTTCAACATTTTTGCAATGGTCCAAATAACTCCTACACTTATAGTCCCTTCTTGCCTACCTTTGGTTTTTATTTTGTAAGTCCGTCATGAAAAACGTTCCAGGACCAGTAGGAATCTCTTGGATTCTCTATTCAAAGGCCACCTCTGGAACTGTCAGTTTGAATACATCCCAAATATTTAAAGACTGTAGAGTATTTAACTACAAGAATAGGTGAGCTTATGTTAACAAAAAATTGTTGATTAAGGATCAGTAAACTCATTAACTTATGGAATTCATCTTTTTAAAAGCTGCTTTGCTTAAGCAGCATGTAAAGCAATATAAAATTAATGGAAAAATACAGAATAGGAATTGTGTATTTAGCACCAAATAAATACAATTTTAGCAAAACAAACCATTATGTAGACTGATTGCGCTCACTTGCTGATGAATTTTAGGTAATCAGATTTTAGTAATTAGGCATTTGACCACCATCACATGTTGCCATGATTTTTAGAACTCACTACGATATGGGAAACTACTGTGTCTTAGAAGAGAAAGTAAGCATCACAAGAGAGAATGATTACAATTTATTCCTCACATCCAATCAATGACACATGCATTTGGGATAAGATTCTGATAGACAAACACAAAACAATGTAATGCACGACCCACCATAACAGCAAAAAGATATAGAAAGAAGTCATCCAATTTTACCATAAACAGGCGATAGCCTGTCCCTAGTAAAATAAATCATCATGAAAAAATCTTTGAACCTCAGAAATTGTCCAATGCACATGGATTTCTTTAAGGATAGTCTGCAATTAAAGGAGGCTAAACTCCTAATGAGGAATTTTGAAAATTTCTTCATATAATTCTTTACCTACATGTTGCTGAGGATATTGAAAGTTTCCAGCATGGCCTTTTAAGTTATAGACAATATAACAGAGCTAGAGTCAAACACAGAGGAGTCAAAACAAGGCTTACCTTGTTGCTGGAAGGGTACTGACGCGCGTGAAGAAAACAGATGGTTCTACTTCTACATGAAGGCCTAGTGAAAGGTTCCTGTAATATCCTTCAACGTGTCCTGGTCCACCAGAGTACTTAAAATTCAAAATGGCTTCCAGTGTCTAGAGAAATAAAAGTAAATTATTTATTAGCTAGATTTCATTACTATGCATTTCACAAGTTCAATTCAATTAGACCACAGAAGTGATTTACCAACAAAATTCCTATGCCCTCAAGAATTTGCCTTCCTAACCCATCCATTCTATTATCTCGAGAAAAAAAGCAATCTAACAAATAACTGCATCTTATGTAAACAGTTGCTTGTTTTCCTAATCTTTTCAAAAACTAGGGAGCACAGAACAAAGCCAGCTGGACTTTAATTTATGTAATTCCTCTCTATTCCACATTTAACATAGGAAAAATGAAGAGTTTGGTTTTGCTTAGAAGAGTTTAGGGTTTATTAAATGATACGCTCCTTCATATTCTTGAAAAATATTGACCACTTCACTACTTTCATACTCAACTGGAAAACCTTGAAAGTTTTTGAGCATGGACAGATAAAGATTATATCAAACTAAAAGCATCTGGGCTCTTAACAAATCATTGTAAACATACACTCATCTCCGTTAACTGCCAGGTTAAGGGAACATTGTTGGCTAGATCCAGCGCATGAACCTTGTCTTTCTTTGATGTTCATTTTACAAAACATGATTGGTTAGCAAATATTAAAAATGAAGATGATTCTCTAGCATTAGTCTTATGCACTTATTACCCTCAGTGGTACTGAGCCTTTATTTCTGTGATGAAATTTTGGACTTTGTGTCTTTTTCCTCAATGAACAGCACGTGGGAAGCTTTCCCGTCTACCAGTCCCCATGTCATCGACAGCGTTCAAGCTCACAGCAAACCTCTGATTTGTCCAAAGACACCACTTCTTTCATTACATTCCTGAAATATAATTTGGTGGAAGCAAGGCAGGAATTTTGGAAGTGTCACTCGCAGTTCTTATTCTGGTCCCCAGGCACCTGCTATTGCCAAGTCTCAGAGCAAGGGCAAAGGTAGAGACAGATCTCTACCTTAACATGGACATTATGCAGAAGCTTATGTCTAGAAGGACATAATCTGTTTCTCAAAAAGATTTAGAAACAATGTCAACCTCCTCTTTGATTAGTTTTCAGCTTATTATTTAAACTAAACAAGACAAAAACAAAAAAGAAACTAACAAAAAACCCAACCAAAAAACCTCAAACCTCACGTTAAAATCTTATCCAGGAAGCCAATTATAATTCTCAGACGTCATCAATCCTCCAATAATTAAAGTACTCTCTTTTTCAAATGAATATTTACAAAACATTTTATGAAACCTGTTAATTTTTTTCATAAACTTTAAGGAACAATCTAAGGATTTTCTAACTTAGAAAAAACATTCATGTTTCTAAGTCTGGTTGAAGGAAGAGAAACACTGATGCACTCAATTTCTCAAAATAACCAAAATCCAGTGATTTAAAGAATATCAAAATCAAGAGTTTAATATTTTGATGCACGTGCACACTTAAATCTTTTGCCTATTTCCAGCTTGCTTTTAAGTAAAGTGGGCTAACTCCAATTCCTAATTTAGTTTCATTAAAATTCATGAGATTCACCTTAATAATACAAACACAAACCTTCACTGGGCACTCTGGACATACCCGTCTACTCTGTTTATGTCAACTCCTAACTTGCAGTTAATAAACTGAAGTTTATGTTATGTCAGGAGAGCTAATCAATATGAAATACAAAAGTAAAAAAGCACAAATTCATTCAAAACATACTTCATATTAATTAACCAGCTAGACCATTTATTAAAAATCAGAGCTAGACTCCACAAGTACAGGGATCTGACACTACTTACATCATAATGTGACAATGGACCCCAATTTCAATTAGGAAATCTGTACTAACCCTAGTGATGTATGTTCTGTATTACTGCTGTAATACTCACAGTATCCTGCTCGGAAAAGTTACTGTGGTATGGTTCCACGGATGACTCTACATAGGACCATGGCACAAGGCTGCTTTATTAAACCCAGCCCCATAAAATGGCAGGTAAACGTGATAAACCTTAGTTCAAAAGGTCATGAAGCATTGTCATTCCACATGCAAAACCCTTCCTAACATCCTATACCAAATGAAAAACCTCCAGAAAAAGGCTAAAAAACATACAGTTTTGATGACCAGGAGAGTTCAAGGGCATCATGATAATCTTGGTCTCTATTGTAGTGAGGAATTTGTGAAAGAAAACTTGCTGATGACCTTGCGTGTGTCCCATGCCCCATGTAGAAAACAGGGAAAAGAAAACTTAATGGTCTTCTATTAATCTAGACAATAGGAGGACATTTCTTCTCACTCAAAATGTGAGATCTAACTGGGGACACGTAACACTAGGGTGTAACAGATTTTGAGTATCTCAGAGAACCACAGAACACCCAAACCTATTTTCTTTCTCTGGCCATGACAATTTGCAGGCTTCCTAGGAACGTACACGCATGCACAGAGCTAAAACATTCGGCAGACTTTACATCAGGAGTGTAGATGGGGAGTGTAAGGGGAGAGCATGACTGAAGGAAATAATTTTTCCAGGAGTCTTCAGGTCATCAGAGAAAGTTTTATTGTTTAAGATTCATATAACACAAATAGGATGTAAAAATAATAATAATTAAAAAAAAAAAAACACAAAAACAACAACAAAACCACAAATTCAATCTCCTTTAAGCCCCTCTACGCACACATACCTTGGAAAGGACTCCACACACAATATGAAAGATTGATTTTCTATCTCTAGGATAGAAAAAAGTCCTACACTTTCATAAGCTTACAAAGCTCCAATTTAAAACAATTTACCACTCTCTCCCACAGCACCTGCAGAGAAGAACGGCCCAAACGCTACAGCGCCCGATTTAAATAATGTTGTACACTTCCTCCAGTGGCCTTATCAAACCTACACAAATAACAGACTGAGCTGCAGATTCTATTCATCTTTACAAATACCAACAGAATTTATTAGATTTCTCCAAACTGCATCACTGCAGACCAAAAAGAAACGGCAGGGTGTCACTACGAACATAATTTTGCCTGCGGATGATCCATAAAAAAAGAAAAGGAAGTAAGGATGGAGTACATCGGCCTCTCAGGGAGGGCAGCCAGGAAAAGAAGCCTAACGTCAACTGAACACATCTGGAATTCAAAATACCTCTGGACTAGGAAAGGGATTCTTGTTTTTAAGCAGAGTTGCATTCTGGGAACTCAATAGTAAAAATACGAATAAATTGTTTAACCTATATGATGACTTTGGCTTGATAAATATTTTTACTACTTCATTTCTGCTTCCTTTTACTGATGAAGGAAAGGAAACATAAGTGTTTCTGTGTGTAAGTTCCAGATGCCAAGAGTCTTCAGCAACGACACCAGACATTAGCATCACCTACTATATTGACCAGAAATATTTCACAGTTAAACTATCAAAAAATTACCATTTTGGTTTCTCTCACGCATTTTATCCTCAAACATATTTTCTGCATAGAGCAGTTACCAGTTTTTTTTAAAAAGAAAACCATTCTCTCCAGTCTGTTCATGGAAATCCTTTCCATATTCACTTTCATAATAGAATTAAAAGGAAAATTAGAAAAGAACTGCTGCTTGAATAACACTATGCCACTACTGAAAAGCAAAACATCGGGCATTACAGTTTCCTAACTAAATGACAACAGTTAGTACCCTTCTGCCAATCCCTAAATAATGACTCTGTCTGCACAGTAACACCTTTCAGATACTGAATTTAACCACCAATTCAAACAATTACAATCTGCAACTCAGATCAATTATTTCTACTAAACTACTACTATAGTACTTCCTACCTAGAAGTAGAGAGTAAAATCCAAAGAGTATTTCCATATAATTTTACAGAATATTGCTACTTACGCACAAGCTGGAACATTACTGATGGCGAACACATCTCCTCAAAACAGCTAATGACCCAAGAAACACAAATTAATGAGGAAAGAGCAGTGATGAATGGGATTTCTTGTGCTGGGATGTTACATACGGTGCTCAATCCTTTCTGTATGTTTGTTCTCAAGCAACGGGGTTGGCTGACTACCAGAGCCAAGAAGCTTTACCCCCAAATAGTGTTCAAAGTTATATGTAGCAAAGAACACTACTTTAGCTCAAAAAATTGACTTAGACCAAGAGTATGTTAAGGTAGCTATAACTCAAGTGTATAAGAATCCACCTGCAGAGATGTAATCATTATATTGATTAAAGGAAAATAAACCACAGAACATCACAAAATATTACATTAATTTTATATTAGAAACTCTCATAAAAAAGACTCTCATTAAAGGAGTCATTTTTTTTTAAAAAAAAAGGAATAATTACTCAACAGCAACATTAAATATAATCAACGAAAAACTACCAACAATGAGAACGATATACAGAGTAGGTGAATTAGTCAGGAAACTCAATTTTATAATAATATATCGCTAATCAATAAAAACAATCAATAAAACGTTCAGATACTTCCCTCCTCACTGCTGAAAAATACTCTTATGCATCTAAATTTTTGGTTCTGTAAACTTTACAAAGTTGGAAACAGTTCAGGTCAGAAGTTCCTGGGCTTAACTTTTGCATCACCTATTTTGTTTAGTAAATTTGTTTCTTTATTCTTTCTTTACTCCTAAGCAATTTTACTGGCAACAGCAATAACTCTGATTTTATCCCTCTGTGTATCTTGCTACTGGAAGAACCAGAAGATTCCAGTTTATAATATTTCTTCTTACAGTACTGCATCACCACACATCCAGCATTTTGTGTTTCAGACAGCAGAGCAAGATTTTGTCCTCAAATTTTTTCCAAACTGGAACATTAATTTTTGAAATATTTATTATCAGTGTTTTCCACAATTAAATTAATAAATCATACTTTGTAAGAAAGGCTCACATGTGCTGCATTTTCAGGTCTTTTCTAAATTCCTTTAGTACGGTAAAAATGACACTAAATAGATCTCAACATTTAATACAAGATGAAGTACCAGCACTGAGCTACAGGCAGTTTGCTCCAGAGACTGCGAGAACTGTGAAGAAATACCAGAATGTACCATTTCAGGCTCCCCATTAAGATGTAACATCGGGGAGGGAGGAGAAAAGAAAAAGCAGCATGAAGACCAGACTTACTTAAAATATAAAAACTCATAATCTTTGCATTTTAGTTTCTGAACTGCCTGTAGAAAACAATTCTTACTAATGAGTATAATTTCTCATGGGATTAGGGCTAGAAATTTGAAAAAGAATTTATTTTAAGGTCTGTAATTTTCAAATATAACTTCCTTTTAAATAAATAAATAAAAATATTTGCCCCACAGTAAACATGTTTTCTTCCCAAATCCCATCATGCTCCTGATCTGCTTCTCACACTAATTAGCAGGACATGCTCCATGCATCCATGAGTGTTTTGCCATCTTTCTGACTTTTAGCCTCTTTTCTCATTGGATGCCTTTTGTTTCTGGTTTGAGTGGGGTTTTTTTTCCTTAAACAGACTATAAACCCCAATTTTGTTAAATTCTTCCTGCCTTCCTTCTTCTTTCCCCTCCTCTTCTGACCGTTCCACTCCCACATTCAACTCTGATGCGCAATCAATGATATTCACCAGTAATAAAGAGGAATAAAAACGTACTAATTCATCAATTCCATCTTGTAAAAGGCTCCAGAGAATATCGTTATGCAAAATTAATTTCTCCTTTTCTTCTAGTGGGTGCCATGCTTAAATTCTTTTAAGAGCTTTGAGAATTGCAAAAATAAATCGTGGATCAGGAATTTCAGCTGCCTAACTATAACTAATTAAATTACCCGGCAGTAACAAAGAGCAAGCGAGTTTCTCCAATTAACCACACTCTTCTCAACAGCAGGAGGCAACCCTGGCAATAAACACGCTGGAAACAGCAAAGAGGCGGCCAGTCGAAAGCGTGCTTGGAGTGGCCAGAGTGTCAACGGAGTTCTCGGAGTGCCAACGTTGCTGACACAGACACCATCCCACAGCCTCAGCTCCTTGGGTGCAGCGATGCAGCACTGGTGGGGCATCTCCTGGCCTCTGCCCTTCCATATTTTCCTCGCTGCTTCTGGGCCGTGAGGCTGAGCTCTCCTCAGGGCCTCCGAGATGCTTCAGGCTGCAGACCACGGTTCCAAACAGAGCAGAGGCTTTGGGCAACCTGGTGTAGTGGAGGATTTCCCTGCCCATGGCAGGGCGGTTGGAACTAGATGATCTTTGAGGTCCCTTCCAACCCTAATCATTCTATGATTCAAGCCAACTTTTGCTCATTGCTGCCTCAGGCCAGTTCTGCTAGTTTACCTTCATCACGCTGAGAAGCTGCGTGGTTTATCTCCATCTGTGCAGCACACAGTTACAGAGTGGAGTAGAGCTTTTTGCCCTAGTCAGACTAAATTTTTTTATCCTTCTTTCTATATGTGGCTCCATACCTCAATTTCCCATCTTTGCTATCAGAATTACCTGGCCTAAGCATTACTGGACCAAACCCAAAAAGGTCCAGTCTTGGGAGACCGCAAGCTTTGGAATTCAATCAAGTGCAATATGCTGCTCCAGCAACACGGTTCATACAGAAATGCAGGAAATTGAACACAGTTGAATCTTTTTCAGGGAAAGATGAACATTGTGAAGGAAATGGAGATGTCTACGCAGCTGAAACCAAAGAAGATGGGACCCAAACACATGAAGCTTCCAGTCCTTGGACCAATCTGTGAATACAAAGACTGTGTCTACGCTTAAGAGTTTATCTCAAGAAAAAAAAAACAGTCCTGGCATTCAGAAATGCACACATCTCTGCATATAAATTCATTTAGCTATGAAAATTAATTTAAATTGGCACTTTAATTTACAATAGTCTAACAAAAGACAAATATTTGCTATTCTTGCTTCCTTCTCCCGTCACTGAATCTATAGTCCGCGATTCCACAGGATAACCTGACAAAGGATAAAGTCTGTATAAAAATCAGGCTTGAGGGATAAAATCCGTATACGAAAATAAGGCTTAACAGCAGTGTTGGGAGAAGCAACAGGTGTCCTTACATCCATAAGCTGAATATCCTCCTGCCCACATGTTCTCAGGAGGATAAAAGGAAAAAAAAGAAAAAAACACAGACTCCCACACCACTATACAGGAAAAGCAGAGAAACTGCTGACTAGTTAGAGATTCTATAATTCCCCTTGGGAGGACAAAAATCTCCAATCTAGTAGGAAAAAACCATCAACTAAGTGTCAGTAGCATCATGTTTCTATCACTGCCTGTTGATGAGAGCTAAGCAAACAGCGTTACTGACATCTAAATGCTCTCACAGAACAGTTTATGGGTTCTGGGATGCACAAACTTCTTAGCATTGACTCTTTGGACCACTCTCTTATTGCACAACTCAGACCACAGGGTCTAGGATGCTGCTGTCTTCAAAGCTTCTTCCATGCAGGGATTCAAATATTCTCTTCCTTTACTTAAAGGACATTTGGGAGGAGAAGCGGGAGAAGTGGAGTATGTCATTTGTGACAAGGAGAGCTCCAAACCTTTACCTCAGAAGGTTTATTTCAAGCTGAGTATTATTCCAAAACTGAAAATAAATTAGTCCTCCCTGATGTTTTTAGTATCCAGCACAAATCTTAGGTTGCCCAAGAAAGGTCCACAAGTAAGAACTGAAGATCAGAAGTGGAACACACTAAAAATCATATATGAAATTTTTTCTACCTGTAGAAAACACCATATCATGGTTCATAAAAATTAAATTATATGATAAACGGAATTTTTTAACGTAAATAATTGATCGTATGCGTGCGCAGTGACATCACGCAACTTTGCAGAAAGAGATCTATTCATTGTTTTCTCCCCTGAGAATAGTAATCTTTTCACTTAGAGCTAAACTGTTCCATTTTCTGGTACACAAAATATACTTTAGGTTTTCTATATTTTCACATAAAAACTCTCATTTTTCTTTTTTTAGCTAAAAAATGAATTCTGTATTTTTAAGGGGAAACCAAACAGCCAAGAAAGGACAGAAAGCACCTACACATTTCTCTGAATGCAAATTATGAAGCAAATCTAAATCTACTGGAATAAATAATTGATCAAAGCAGAATTCCTAACTTTCCCCATATAGGAAAAGGAGACTCTCCCAGTAGATGTTGCACCTTAAAGCACCAAATAGTATAGCAATTGATAGCAAAAGCCCTGATACACGCATCATAAAAAGGATATGCGTATGGAATCATCTTGTAATGCATATGTAATCATCCTCTAGGACTGAACTGCAGCAAACATTCTCCATCCTAATTTTTCTCCTCTGTAGCCATTAAAAACACACATGGCAACTACACAAGCTATGAGAAAATTCTTAATAACTGATTAAGCATTGAAATAAATTGTGCCACTTCAGGAATTTTTAGGTACAAACACAAACAAAGCCCACGTTGCTACTCCTGTTAAACTACTTTATCGGTCAGAAGCAAAACTAAATATAATATAAGTGCTCAAGGCCAGGTTGGATGAGGCTTTGGGCAACCTGGTGTAGTGGAGGGTTTCCCTGCCCATGGCAGAGGGGTTGGAACTAGATGACCCTAGACTAGGTTTCTTCCAATCCTAACCATTCTATGATTCTATGATAATTTTTAGCACGTGTTAATCAGGTGAATTCACACAACCGGTCTGTTGAACGAGGTGCCTGTTGTGATGAAGCTCTCGTGCAGTTTCACTCAAGTACACCCACTGCACGCACACTGCCTTTCAGCAGCAAATTTTGCAGCACACCAATGTTTATCTAGCTCATCCATCCACATTTACGTCTACTCGAGCCCCTGAACAATGAAACTGCTGCATCCCTTTGTAAAAATAGCACAATGACAATGACAAGTAGCTGAAGCTAAATATAGCTCCTGCAGGCATATGCTGGGAATTAAATAGCACATTTTCCCCCTCCCCAATCCTACAGCAGTAAGCTTCAACAAGGAATCTCTAGTGAATATACACAGGAGCTCAATAAATCCCCCTTAAGCTTACAAGGCATATTCTGAATCCGTGCTAGCTAAAAATAGCCGTGTTTATAATGAGAATGAAGATGTGAGCAGAATAATATTAAGTTCAAAGGCAGGCACGCTCTAGTCATTCCGCATTAACGAAGAGGGTGAATAAAAGGTCATTCTAACAAACAGATCTACAGAATGACAGATAAAACACAACATACAGCAATCTTTTACTGAAGAGTATTCATCTCGCATTAAACTCTGCACTCCCTAACTGGCTATTGCAGCCACATATTCCCAAGTTGGTTTGTGAGCGTTTTTTAGCTGGAACACAAGTTGTTACTCTCCAAAGACAGGAAAAAGAGAGGAGTATATGGAAATATTCCTCTAGACAGTACTCCCTCCTAGAGTTCAGTTCCTCTCTGGAAATATTCAGGAAATATAATACATAATTCTTCTTGTAATATTAATCACAGAATTCTGCTTTCTGTAATTAAAGGCAAATTGCATCCAGGCCTCCAGGGCCGTACTACTGCAGCCGAACGCCCAAGTGGCTGATGAATGTTCAAGAATTTTCTGTCTACTGATACTAAACTGCAGAATCTCCTAGAAAAACATGTGCTAGGAAACCAGGCAGCCCTGCTTTCTGTTCTTGGAGAACTTGAAGTAATGGAGGGGTAGGTCATCACACACGTTCCTCAATAACTTCTCCAATTCTGAAATCCTACCCCGATTCTGAAGTAAGAAGGTACAAAAGGACAGGAAATGCAGGGATAGATGTTGATGATTAAAGTGCACGCGTGCACACACACACACACATCCTTCAAAGGGTTAACTTCTCTATGTGGAGACCAACAACTCACGTTGATTCATTACTATTTCGTAAAAATCCCTCTCCAGCTTTCTTGTAGGCTCTCTTTTAGCACTGCAAGGCTGCTACGAGGTCTCCCCGGCGCCTTCTCTTCTCCAGGCTCAAAAACCCCAACTCTCAGTCTGTCTTCATAGCAGAGGTGCTCCAGCTCTCTCACCATCTTTGTGGCCCTCCTCTGGATTCGCACCAGCAGCTCCATGTCCTTCTGTGTATTTGGAATTAAGACTGCATTTTCTTCATGTGCATCACTTCGCAATGCACATGTGGATCAATGCTGATCTTCATCTCAAATTTTAACAACCCACCTCTATCACGAGATAAACCTTTAATCCCTACAAGTTGGTTTTCATGTATGCTACCCTTGATTGACTGTCACACAATCCTCATCACCTTAATATCCAGATCTTTTAGGAGCATGCACAGGCACCATACAGACCCTTATGAATTCGGCCGGAGATCACCTTTCAGTGAGTAAATGGGCCATTTATCCTACCTCGAACCAACTCTTGGCTCATGATGGGACCTTCACTTTTATGTCACAGAGTATTTGTTTCTCTCAAAGACCCTTTTGTGAGAGTTTTTTTTGGAAGTGTTTTAGGAAACAAGTAAGCAGTATCAATGATTTTCCCTTTGCTTATGAGCTCAGCATATACTTCAGAGAATTCTGACAGATTTGCTTACAATGACTGCCCTTCACAAAAAAAACATTTCATGGAAATGTTTTTTAACTACCCCTTGTCCTATCACTACACGTCCTTGTAAAAAGTCCCTCTCCAGCTTTCCTGTAAGCCCCCTTTAAGTACTGGAAGGCTGCAATAAGATCACCCCGGAGCCTTCTCTTCTCCAGGCTGAACAGCCTGTACTTGTGCTTGGGATTGCCCCCATCCACATGTAGGACCTTGCACTTGGCCTTGTTGAACTTCATGAGGTTCTCACAGACCCACCTCTCCAGCCTGTCAAGGTCCCTCTGGATGGCATCCCTTCCCTCCAGCGTGTCCACAATACCACACAACTTGGTGTCATCTGCAAACTTGCTGAGGGTGCACTTGATCCCACTGTCCATGTCGCCAATGAAGATGTTAAACAGCACCGGCCTAACGCTTTCAACAGAACCCCAACATATGTACCTTATTATTATTAACTCTGCTGTTATATTTCTGGTTTTACTATATTTAATAAAAATAAGAGTAAAGTAATTGCATAACTTACTCTCCTTCCCCAATGAAAAGATAAAATTTAACTTTTCAAAGTTTACAAACTTTTAAAACACCAGAGAATATGATGATTGTATCGCAGAGAAAGAAGGGTCACATGGATCCTCCTATGAACGTATGGTCTGACAAAGGTCCAAGATCATCACCATTTCCCAAGTAAGCAAATTTTAGAGTTTCTATTTTACAACACACAAATTCATCTCATATAAAAGGCAAACAAAAAGTACAAATGGTTTCCTCAAGATCTCAAATCCATTCACTGTTCAAAACAGTCTCCTGAAGAACCCAGCTCCGTTCTTTTTTCGTATACTTTTTACTCATATTATTGCGGTATTGTACTCTAAACAAAAATGATACACCCTCAGAAGATAAAACAAATCCTCCTCTGCAACAGCTGAAGCACTTTAAAAAGAAATAATGCATCCAGCGAATCAGAAAAAAAATCGACTACAACACATAAAAGATCCTTGAAACTCAGTTATCAGTTTTGACATGAGAGCTCTTCGGTATTCTTGTGTTAAACAATTCTCTTTTTTTTCAGGAATTCCTGTGATTAGAAGGGATAAGCCCAATTAAGTGATTGTTCAAAAGTAGGAGTGAGTGAAAAAAGAGGTTTCAAAACAGGAATGCTTGAATAACTGAATCAATAGATCTGTTTATTCAGCATAGCCATTAACATATAAATGTGGAAGACTGAGTACTTCAGATTTTTCAGCTGCTACTTGGGTTGGAAATAGAGGCTCTAGTAGCACAATCATTTTCAAAATCAGTAAAGTTATTGAGCTAAATATATCACTGATTTAATGAGTTTTATACGGAATGAATATTGCAAATTCCTACTCCTTAATACGATGATAAAAACTAACAAAATAAAAAAATAGTGAAATTAGTTTTCAGGGACTAACGCTTCAGAAATTAAATCTGTCCTATAGTTTAGCTAGAAATTGGGTCCTGGAGTTGCAGAACAGCAACACTTTCCATTCTAATGCATCTTCTTTCTTTCACTGGGCATGCTGTCCGAAAACTAATATGCCGAGCAACCAAGCATTCACTCACATTATTAAAACATACAGTTCTCTTAATAAACTCGGTGTATGTGACTTCCTCAAATGTTTTTCCTCAATATAGGGAATTTGGACTTAGCTCTTCAGTAAACACAAGAAGATAATTGCAGATACAAATCAGAAGTAGAGATGACACTAAAATTCATTTCCTCTCTTCACTGATTCCATTTTGCCATAATTCAGCCAGGTAAATACGGTCCGTGCAGGGAGCTCCAGCACCATTCCCTGCTCCAGGTCCCATCTACACTAAAGGTTCCTGAAGGCTGAGAACACACTTTAAATTCTGTGATGTTATAACAAAAACAGACAAATTTTACAAAGGCAAAGGTCTTAAAGCAGATGAAAGGCATCACAAAACGTTTTCTCAGAAATATAGATTTATAAAGGGCTAGTCACTCACTGAGGGAGCTGGGACTGGTCAGTCTGGAGAAGAGGAGGCTCAGGGGGGACCTTATCGCTCTCTACAGTTACCTGAAAGGAAGTCGTAGGGAGATGGGGGTCGGTCTCTTCTCCCACGTTATGAATGACAGGACGAGAGGGAATGGCCTCAAGTTGCACCAGGGGAAATTTAGGTTGGATATCAGGAAAAATTTCTTTCCAGAGAGGGTTGTGAAGTATTGGAACAGGCTGCCCAGGGAGGTGGTGGAGTCCCCATCCCTGGAGGTGTTTAAAAACCGTGTGGATTTGGTGTTGAGCAACATGGTTTAGGGACCCTGACAGTGCAGGACGAATGGTTGGACTTGATGATCTTGACGGTCTCTTCCAACCAGACGATTTCATGACTCTATGAATTCGAGCAGCGTATGTCAGACTAGTCTGCAATATGGGTTTATTACTGATTTCTGAGCATGAACTCGCAATTCGGACAATACTCAGACCATCACTGTTTTCGAGCTCCCACTACTTGCACATCTGTATTGTTCACCTAGATCAGTTACACTCTAAAAATAGCAGAAAATCCTATAAAAATAACATCCGAAAAGAGGCTTAATATATGTCGTTACTTTTAGTTTTTCCCTCTCCAGCAAAATACTTTCCCAAAAGTCAACTGGAGGGCAGTACCAGTAGGTCCAGTAACTCACCATTAACAAAAGAATTAATCAACAGATTCAGAGATCTTTTCCTGAAGGAAACAAAACAAATCTAATTCCAGAATTTAAGTTGCAAAACCACTTAAAACCATCATATGCTAATAAATCAGGAGAACTCTCCACTTTCTAACGGAAGGAACAGAAAATCTCCTTTCTGTGTGAATTAGTCTCTGATTCCTTCCTCTCTTCTCTGAGACACTCAAGAACATGAAACATATTCCTCCATCTTCCAACAACTGCTTACACATAAACAAAATTTCAGCAAAAACCACTTTCTCATGTGACCACTTTACTATCTAGAGATCCCCAGTGGTGAACTGACCTAAACAAATTCTTAAATTTAAAAGATCTTTGCAAAATATGTGCATACACATTTTATATATCATAGAATCATATAATGGTTTGGGTTGGAAAGGACCTCAAAGATCATCTACTTCCAACCCCCCTGCCATGGGCAGGGACACCTGCCACTACACCAGGTTGCTCAAAGCCTCATCAAATGTGACCTTGAACACCTCCAGGGATGGGGCAGCCACAACTTCTCTGGGCAACCTGTTCCAGTGCCTCATCACCCTCATTGTAAAAAATTTCTTCCTTATATCTAATCGAAATCTCCCCTCTTTCAGTTATATAAATATTACAGATCAACAGATAGACAGACAGATGTAAGGTACTGGTGTCTGATATTTAAATCGCTATTTTGATTATATTAGGGATGCTAACTTGATTTCCAATCTAAGTGGTTAGCACACATTTAAAAGGATTACAAATGCTTATTTAAAAAACAAACTGAGTCAGCTCACTCAGAAAACTTCATAAATATGCAGCAGGAAACTCCCAAACAGTGACTCATAACTTCAAAGGTTTTTAAAACAGACAAATAATCATGAATTTTCCAACTGTTACTCATACTCAATTAAAACCTAAGCCAAAACCATCCTGCTTCTGTGAATTCCACTTGACCATCATTAAGTTCTACAGAAACAAGAGCACTATGGGAAAAAACAACCAAAATCTGGTAACTGGGCAGAGTGCTAATTCTTAACAGCCTGTATGGAAAAACTATTTCATATAAACACACATAGAACAATAATTCTTTCCCTTACAACTGATGCATGGGTGGATTTTGTCTTAGAAACATAGAATCATAGAATGGTTAGGGTTGAAAGAGACCTCAAAGATCATCTAGTTCCAACCCCTCTGCCATGGGCAGGGACACCTTATTTAAGAATGAATGATTGATTCGAAAAAAAACAACCAAAGAAAAACTTTGCCAGACTTTTTTCCTAGAAAAAATAAAAGTGTAAAATTATCTAAGAACATGCATCAATCCTGAAGTTTTTCCTCCCTAGAACTCTATTGAAAGTTGTAACTCAATGATGCTGTCGAGTTCCTAGTTAGAAAAGGTATTGGCACCTTTCTAGCTATCCACTCTTAGAGAATTATGATACTTAGAATAAATGTTATTTGCTAAATATCATCATAACGCTCCTATTTTGTCTTGAAATGAAAAAAAAGTATCTTTTTCAAGTTTAACAGTATTAAGATACATGTAATGACTGTAAAGGCAATGAGTTCTGTAAAATCAATGTCTTAGAAATGCCTTCTTGCAAATCTTAGTAAAATACTGGCTGGTTTATGGTCACTTTATTAATCATTTCACCGAAAGTCAGAATAGAGTCCTGACCTGCTCCATCCTGTGCTACATACTCACTTCCCACAGCAGATCAGGACACTGTGCTGGTACTTGCACGCCAACAGGCCAAATACTTTCCAGTTATTGTAGCAACACTGGCTAAAAGTCAGGAATAATTTTTGGTATGTTCCTATTCGATTACACAATAGTCAATAGAAATGCAATACTCTATTCTTGGAAAATCTGTATGGAATACTAAGTTCTGAGACAAAACCAAAAAAAAAAGCAATTAAAATCACCATTCCATCATAATTCTTTTGTTTGTTTATTCAACCTGATTCAACTTGAACGATGGTGCTTTGCCTCATTCAAAATCACATTATTTTTTTTCTCTTTCTTTTTTTGGAAAGTTTCTGTTTTTTTTTAAAAAAAGGAGTAATTACAGGAAAATTCGATTTGGTCACTTAAAGTATCAAAATACGTAATTCCAGCCATGCAGAAGTCCTCCTCTGCCTGCTCTGCTTTTTTTAAGCCAAATGATTAAAATCAGGTGATGATTCAATTTCCTATTTGCTAAAAAATGTGTTCCCTTCTGATTCACAGACTCATTGCTTCTAGTTGCTTAGCAGGAGAAATTACCAACACTGAGTATTACATATCTGTGTCCTATTACACATAGGTTTTTACTGAATACAGTTAGGAACTGTAACATTTAAAAGTCAAGAACTGTTTACTAATAAATTTGTATTATACTCCCTTTAGCAGAAGATAAACAGGAGTCAAAACTTGCTTTCAAAGTCAAGCAACAATAAAGCACAAATAGTAGACTACACATTCTTTTATCTAGATGATGTCACACCCTGCTTTAAAAAAATAATCAAATTATAAAGAATCAAGTTCTTCTTGTCCATCTCTAACATTTTAATTTTATCACACCAAATGGTAAACAATCTGTTTGGCAACTTATGATTTATTTTTACCAGGTAACATGAGGGTAATTTTTTCCTGTTCAAATAAAGACACATAAGAACTCAGTTTTACATATATAAGCCTCACAGCTTTAATATAGGAGAAGTGTAAATTACTCCTAAGATCTGTGCTTGAGGGTTAATTTGTAATTGTTTGCCTAAGACAACCTATCTCCATTCGACTCGTATCAGAGAAAAATGAAGCTATATGGATTTGAAAAAGGAAATCAGCTCTTACAAAGTGGACGAGAAATCCAAATGAGTTCTGAAAAATATGAGTTATACATAATATTTCAAATATTTGGTCCTCAAAATGTGTCAAGATAACTGCAGTAGACACAAAATGTTAAAAATGTTAAAAAGAACATATCCAGGTTTCAAACTACAGGATAAAATCAACCACAAAATTATGATGGGACCTCAAGTCAGCCAAAACTTTGAGACAGATTTATCTAGACTTCTCTCTCCTAAGAGCCTCCCTTTCCACCTCTTAGAACTTACAATTTTCTGAGAACAGGTACCATTAAAGCAAAACAAAACTAAAAAAACCCTCAAACAAAACGTGAGACAATTTTTAAAGCTTTGTAAATAAGTTTCCCCTGCCTACTATATTTTGTCACATTTTTTATGGGTCCACCTTGGTGGCCTTTTGCAAACTCTGCACAATCCACTGTTGGTCTTCATGGGTGCATTTTCAGGGTTTGGTACGGCTGGATCAGGAATATCCTTTTGTGGTCAATCTCCTACTTGTTTACTGAGACTTTGTTCACATTGTGGAGTGGTCTTGAAGCATGCACAATTGATTACTTCAGGGTGAATTATGAAGGGCTGCAGGTCAAGATCTTTCCCCTCTACTCAGCACTGCTGAGACCCACCAGGAGTTCTGTCTTCAGTTCTGGGCTTCTCAGTACAGGAGAGATCCAGGAATACTGGAGCAAGTCCAGCCCAGGGATGAAGATGATTGAGGAATCTGAGCAACTGTCATACAAGGAGAGGTTGAGAGAGTTTGGAGTATTCTGCCTGGAGAAGAGAAGGCTCAGGGAGATCTCATCCACGTGTATAAACACCTCATTGGTGGGAGCAAAGAAGATGGAGACAGGCTCTTCTCCGTGGGTTCCAATGGAAGGACTAGAGGCAACGGGCACAAATGAAACACAGAAAATTCCCTATAATCATAAGGAAGAGCTTTATTATGGTTAGGATAGTCAAACACTAGAACAGGTTGCCCAAAGAGCTTGTGAAGTGTATTTTTGGAAATAACTCAGAATCTGAGTGGACGCGCCTCTCAGTAACCTGCTCTAGCTGACCATGCTTTGACCAGGTGTGTTGGACTAGACCATCTGCAGAGCCCCAACAGAAAAGATTCCGTGATACTAAATCAGAAGGTGCACTCCATCCACTCCTAGCCATTTCAATCCATAATACCAAATCAGAGACAGTCTAAAGTAAAATCCCCCATCTCTCCTCAAAAGCTTTGGTACCACAGACGTTCTATCCTTAGCAGTAACTGTTTCACTATAAAATCTGCATTCTTTGGCCACATTCCTTACTAATGGAGATAAAGTCCATTCTGTCACCAGAGCAAGCTGACGATCCAATTCTTGCTATTCCTAGGAGTCTCCCTGGCTGCTGAGGTCTAGGCTTCCTGATGGCAGAGATCCCATCCTTTCAGCCATTCCTTTTTCCCATTTCTCACCCTTCACTTGCAAAATTTCTTTCCCTCTCAAGCCTTCTGACTTCCCCAGAAGGAAAAATCTCTCCCTCTCCAGAAGGTTCAGAACCGAGAGTCCAACAGCCAGGACACGGCAAGCAGGGAACTTCTAGCCATCTTCTCTGCTACCCAGCCACACAGCCTACATCTACTCATAGGAGAATACGTTTGTGCTGGGCTGCGTAACACGGGTGAATGCTGATGCATTTTTACGTGTCACAATCGACACGTGCTGCCACCTCACCACTTTACACTAAGAAAGTAGCATGGATGACAGCCTGCACCATTCTAAATATATCCTCAATTAATAAAAATCAGTCATTCATGTCCTCAGGCATTGAAATGTAGCATTTGCGCTTGATTTATGGACTGCCCATCCACCACTGCCTTTTGCTTCTTTGCTCGTTTTTAGCTGGCTTCGTTAGAGCACCTGTTCAAATTAGAAGAATTCACAAGCCTTTTTCAGCACACAGCAGTCTGCAGGTCAGGCTCCAGCCATCTGTTTCGCTGACAATAAGCCTCTAATATTTCGAAGAAAAAATACAAGAAATTTTTTTTTATGTTTTTTTCTCAATTTTTCTCTAATTTAATTCTTTCTAGCTAATTGAGATAAAGGAAGAGATCTAAGGATAAGACGAGAAAGTGTTCAAGTAAGAAGTGTGGTACAGCTAGATAGCATTTCAGTGTTTCTCATTTTAATATTTCAAATTCGATAGAAAAATGAGAAGGAAAAATAACAAGATTATTCTTAGAAATTTAAATAAAAATGGGGTTCCTTTTAACAGATGTAAATTCTACCTTTCCCATTTACAGGATTACCACTTGTCTTGAATTTTGTCATAGGAGACTCCCAGTTTTGATAGACCTGTCACATGCCCTGTCAAACAAGCTTGCAAGATATTGTAAAATTTGTAGAGGTGAAGTATCTTTCTACCGCGGTGTGGGTATGACGGCTTTATGAATGACGTCAACAAAAAATGTTGTTCCACAGAGCAATATATATGGCAAATTATTATTTATACACTACTCACCCTCTGCCCATACTCAGACATTTCAAGCCTTGCTCTCTCTTTCTCCTGCTTCATACAAATGAAACTCTTTTACTTTTTCATACACTAGTTTAGAAAGATAAAGAAAGACCAACCCAACACACAAGCTTGGTAATTGGAGCGAGAATGATTAGGAGCTTTAGCCATCTTCGGTATAATGGAGATTATAATACAAATTTAAGCAATCAAATGTGCTAGAAGTGGCTGCATGTTTTCACTGATTCTCTCAAAATTGTGACACCACATTAAATGCACTCTCACATTTTGAGGGGCTTCTTTGAAGTGCTTGATGCAAGAACAGATAAATATAAAACGAAAATAAAACTTGGCCTTCACTAACGGTTCTAATACAAACCCACATCTCTAAAAAGTTAATAGATGCTTTTTACTTCACACCTTTCGAATTAAAAGATCCATCTCCTATGCATGTCAGTACTTGCTAGGATGCATCTTCTTCAAAAATATTTAAGACAGTGTGTTTTTAATTCTCCTTAACTCTTCTTTCTTTCAGTTAAACAAGACCACTATGCAGCATGTCCAACGCTTTCCCTAGGTGGACACCTGCTCACATAAATTTACTGAGCTTCACTAACATAATCTAAAAGCAAAGAGTCTTATATCTAAGATAAGATTTAACTGATGATACAGTCTGCAAAGGAAAGCTGCAACGAGTTTATACTCTTAAGAGTGGCTGCATACAGTAACCAAAACAGGATGCCTAGAGAACAGAGCAAGCACACAAAATACTTCCCAACCCACTCTCCCAGTCACAAATAGTAGAGAATTCCTTGAAACAAAGGTGAATTCTGGCTATTTAGTAACCTCCACTGAACCTCTCTTCTCTGATCCTGTTCGATGTTTCTCTGAATCTAGAAACACTTTCACCATCTCCCTCCTTCAAGTGTTTCTTCACATCTTCAAAGAACTCCCGTATGCGGAGCATATGGACTGTGAAGCACTGACTTCAAAAGAAAAAATAAAAAAGCCTTGTCCCCAGTATATCGGACATACACGTGTCCACTAATTCTGCATTACAATTTCTATCCAAGTATCCATCAGAGACATCAGGCTTAGCAGTATGCAGCGTCCCAGATCTGGAATTTTCAGAAAGTACTGGCATCGTATTTGCCATCTGTCAATCAGTTCTCAAGCACAAAGATGGCTGAAAGCAGGAGGTGACAAACTACGGTTGACAACTTCGCCATTACAACACTTCAGTTCACAGAGGTGTTCTTGTTTTGTTGATTCGTACCACGTTATTTTCCACATAAATTTGGATCCTAACAAAAAATGTTTTCAGGGTACTTTTGAAAGATGTCATCTTGCTTTTAACGTGCTCTCTTGCCTTACTCTTTTGACATGCCAATTTCTTCTGCCCTCTTCTCAAGTCATTCTTGATAGGTAAAAGGCTCTTCCTGTGGAAATATTTTTGTTCTGTGCGTCTGATAGTGTGCCTTCAAAGAGTTTCCATGCTACCTACCAGGATTTACCTCTCAGCTGCTCTGTTTCCTTTCTTTTCAACAATTTTTCTCATTTTGATGAATACTTGCTTTAAGTAGCTTTAAGCAGCTGTGCACTACTTTATTGAATGTTATTGCTAAGAAAGATGGGGAGAGGCTGTTCAGGAGGGCCAGCTGTGACAGGACAAGGGGTAATGGTTTTAAAATAGAGGGAGGTAGATTCAGGTTGGATATTAGGAAAAAATTTTTTACCATGAGAGTTACAGAACACTGGAACAGGTTGCCCAGAGAGGTGGTGGATGCTCCATCCCTGGAGACGTTCAAGGCCAGGTTGGATGAGGCCCTGAGCAACCTGATCTAGTTGGAGATATCCCTGTTCCTTGCAGGGGGGTTGGACTAGATGACCTTTGAAGGTCCCTTCCAGCCCTAACCATTCTATGATTCTATGATTCTATGCTGTACCCAAGCACACCAAAATCCGTATTACCAGGTGGCTCTTCAGCCTCACATTGTGAACCAGGCCCTATGTGTTCCCCAGGAAAATGCCATGGACTGACTTTCATTGGTTTTCTCACCAACTGCTCCACAAAACAGATATGTCTGCAAATTTAGTCTGTCTCATATCCCAGTGAAGCACTGCTCTAATTTAGAAGAGGACAGTTGGAGTCATCTCTTACTACTGTATCCAAAATTCACAGCCTCCCTAATTTCTCTTAAGCACCTACAATCAGTACCATCATGCCAACCAGGTCTTAGTGTTGATTCACTATTTTCTTCTTCCTACTTGAGACTGAAATTTCAAGCTTAGAATTCTGTTATTTGTTGCAGCTATTAACAAAGAAATTCAGTGTTGTTCAGAGATGCAGTTGGTTTATTGATCTGATTTGCTTAAAATTTTCCCTAATTCGTAGCATTATACTGCCATCAAAAAATCTACAGTGCATTCACTGAAATACCCACCATTGTAATGCAGAGGGAATATTTAGAAACTTTACATTATGTTAACGAAATTTGTAAATTGATGTTCTACAGATTATAGTGATGCTAAAGAGAACGGTCTGGTACACTTCAGTACCGGATTCAAAGCTCAAATATCTGCAGACTTGTCTAAAAGACTTCCTTATCTCACCACACTGTGAGTGTTCCTCACTCCTAGAATACCTGTCCTGCACTAATCTCTAAGCCAGGAACTATGTGATAGGTGATAAAAATCAGAATTAACCTAATATATTTTAACTCCTTATTAATGGAACTCACTAATCTGCCTGCGTTTGTAAATGCTGTTATATCAGTCAAAACATAAGAGATGTGGCAGACAATTCATGCACGCAAAATTCCAGGCTGCTGATTTAGCTATAGAAGTGGAATGTTTTCTTCTACTTCAATCAAGCTAAGACGTCGGTGTCAAATGTTTTAACGTATAGGAAAACGATTCAAAAAAATCAGCTTTGTACTGCTGTAGATACACAGCACCACACGGAGGAGAGCACCAGAAACAGGAGAAAGGACCGTGGTTTGATTTTCTGTGTGATACCTAAAAAGCGTACCTTTGAAAGATAAATTATTCCTGTAAAAAGCCCAACATTCAAAATATGACCTGCAAATGTTGTTCCTTCATATTTTCCAAATATTTTAAGAGCAAATTGCTTGTTAAATTCACAGCTACGCAAAATAAAATTTGGTTCTGCTATTAAAATAGCAGTTCCTTTGAATGATCATGATGGATGCGGTAACAAGTGTTCTGCATAGCAATATTTTTATGTCTTAATTACACACAAATTCAGTAGAGTTCTCTGATGTTTTTCACTGCATCACTTCACAAAGGATCTGATTTTTCACCATTACTGTCTGCTCAACCTGAGAGTTTAAGGAATTTTATCAGGAAGATCTGACAAGAACATAGCAAACAAGGGGAGAAAAAAGAGGCATGTAAGTTTGGGGTGGAAGTTATTTCTTGACTGAAGGTTTTTTATGTTATTTTTTCTGTTTACTGGATTGATTGAATTTATGAACTCCCTTCTCCCCTAGGCTGTTCATATTTATTAATTAAATTCATTCAATGTTGTAATTTTAAACAGTCCTGGATAGAGTCTAGTATACTTGTTAAAAATAAAGTGTGTACTGGAAATAATCAGAAAAACAAGTACAGAAGTTGGGATCAAGGATCATAAAACAACTCAAAATGGCAAATAAATAAAATACAGCATGTAGAATCTTAACTTTTTGTTAAAACAATGTATTCTTGTACTTGTAAAGATGGTAAAGAGATAAATTTTTCTGAGTCTTTGACACTATTGCTCATTCCAGTCATTATATCTGTGTAACCAAAGAAGTCAAGCATTCAGCACTTCACAGATGTCAAACTGACAGATTAAAATTAACAACAATATTGCTTTCAATATTTACTTTAAACTGTCTTTCCTAACGTCTTGTCACTGAATCCTCTATTTCTGCCCTTTTCAGAAGATTTGTTCTCCTGCCTCAGCCCATGTGTCATGATGGAGAACTGCTGACTTGGTATAAATGCAAGCAGCTTGTCAGAAACATCATCAAATCGGAGTTAAATATAGGTGGTGAACTGTAATAAAAGTGCCACTTAGGACTCACCCTTAGCAGTTCCAAAAATTGAAGGAACTCTACACATTCTATATTTTTATTAAGAATGGAGGCTCTGCACATTGCATGCAGCCTGTGGGAAGCAGAAAACAAAATGTGAAGGGGGCCAAGTTACAGAAAGATTTTAGAATCGCATTTGAGTTGTGGAAAAAATGAGTATATAGTTTAAAAGTCTATATGGCAGTCTAAAGAAAGGCAATCCTCCACCTTTCAGAAGGCAGCACTCTTTCTTTAGGTAAGACACTGACTTTTATCCTAAAATAATATTTAAATACATTGTTGAAAGCATTATACTTCTGATGAGATGTGAAACTGGAACTCTGGCCTCCATTCTTAAAATCCAATAGTTTTTGCAAGCAGAATAGTGTTAACCTTCATGTTCTGGCCAAACTTCATTCGGATAATTATACTCCAACTAAATACTCTAGTAATTTCAAATGTCTAATAGTCACAAAAACAAGTTACACTATACCTTAACTCTCAGAGCAGAATATAAGGAACTAGAAGGTCACGGAGATAAACAGCAATAGATTGGTAGACAATTTTAAATGTCAACAAGTAATTTTGTGTAGGATAGAAAATGCAATGGAGAGCTAAGGCAAAATTTTTGAAAATAATGCTGAAAAGTATATAGGATCTTTTGTAACAGGCTCCATAGGCTGTGAACATCATTTCTTAACTCAGGAAACCTGAGTTTTATTTTAGATAGCGGCTCCTTTTACAGCCTTTATTTACTAAAAAAAGCAATTGTCCTGTTAAGTGCAGTTGCTCTCTGCACTTTGGCCAAAGAAAGATGTATTACATGTGCATAATCTCTGTTTTCAGAAACAAGACAGCAGAATAAGGATAATTCTTCCATAATCCTTACACTACAAGGAATATCACAGACACAGCAGAAATACTACTCCGTTGCGAAACAAGTAGACAAGTAGTAAAAAAGATTAATATAAAACATGCTTTAATGATTGACCAGGTGCAGGAATGAAAAAAATTACCTAAAAACAACCTTGAAAATGGATGAAGTCAAAGCAACACTTCTACTTAGAACCTACACAAACTACAAAAATGTAACAGATTTGTTTAATTTCTCAGAAGAGTTAAGGCTATGATATCAAAGGTAAAATTTCAAACATTAGAAAAGCTTGAGAAGGGATAAAATAGAAAATTATATTTTTATATCACTGATATTTTTCGTATGAGGAACTTGATAAATTCAAATAAACTGCACACATCAACACATTGGAGTAGAACAGGGACATTTTCATTGTTTAAAAAATGGAGCAAAACAAGGACTTTTTGAATAAGGAAAGAAAAAGGCAAGAAAAAAAAACCAAAATAACAAAATTCCCTTATTGAAATATAACAGGAAAGTTTAGCACTTACAGCACAATTAAGATATCAGCCATTCAATAAACTCTATCGAAAAAAGAAGTACAGGAAGTGCACTAAGAAAATAAGAAAATATTTCCTTAGTCAATTTGTTTCCTTCAGATCACTCCCAAGACACATCTTCATTGCCATTGGTGATATAACATATCCTACTAAAATAACCTATAATTCATCAAAAAAAAAAAACATGAAACCACTGAAACAGTGCTATACTACTTGACATCCAACTACATCCATTATTCAAACTATAATCATTTTGCTGAAAAACCTTCTAAAGCTCTCTCTAAGAAGTTTATATCCCTATGTTTATAGATATGTAGTACAATTTGAAACTCAAAGGGTTGCAGTCAACGACTCGATGTCCAAGTGGAGGCCAGTGACGAGTGGTGTTCCTCAGGGGTCAGTACTGGGACCAGTGCTATTAAACATCTTTGTTGAAGACATGGACAGTGGGATCGAGTGCACCATCAGCAAGTTTGCAGATGACACCAAGCTGTGTGGTGTTGTGGACACGCTGGAGGGAAGGGATGCCATCCAGAGGAACCTTGACAGGCTGGAGACGTGGGCCTGTGAGAACCTCATGAAGTTCAACAAGGCCAAGTGCAAGGTCCTGCACGTGGGTCGGGGCAATCCCAAGCACAAATCCAGGCTGGGCGGAGAATGGATTGAGAGCAGCCCTGAGGAAAAGGACTTTGGAGTGCTGGTGGATGAGAAGCTCAACATGAGCCGGCAATGTGCGCTGGCAGCCCAGAAAGCCAACCGTGTCATGGGCTGCATCAAAAGGAGCATGGGCAGCAGGTCGAGGGAGGTGATTCTGCCCCTCTACTCTGCTCTCGTAAGACCCCACCTGGAATACTGCGTTCAGCTCTGGAGTCTCCAGCACAAGAAGGACATGGAGCTGCTGGAGCGAATCCAGAGGAGGCCACGAAGATGATCCGAGGGCTGGAGCACCTCTGCTATGAAGACAGGCTGAGAGAGTTGGAGCTGTTCAGCCTGGAGAAGAGAAGGCTCCGGGGTGATCTTATTGCAGCCTTCCAGTACCTAAAGGGGGCCTACAGGAAAGCTGGAGAGGGACTTTTTACAAGGGCGTGTAGTGATAGGATAAGGGGCAATGCCTTTAAACTGAAAGAAGGCAGATTTAGATTGGATATAAGGAAGAAATTTTTCATTTTGAGGGTGGTGAGGCACTGGAACAGGTTGCGCAGAGAAGTTGTGGATGCCTCATCCCTGGAAGTGTTCAAGGCCAGGTTGGATGAGGCTTTGAGTAACCTGATGCAGTGGAAGGTGTTCCTACCTGTGGGAGGGGCTCTGGAATTTGATGATCTTTAAGGTTCCCTTCCAATACAAACTACTCTATGATTCTATGCCTGATTTTATAATTTTATTATAGCCATTTTAAAAAGGCATGTTAATGCTTTATTTGTTGTGAATGGAATTCTATTCAGCTGAGACTCATAAAAGGCACCTATGCACCCTGCAGAAAAGATCAATTTTGTAGTGCTGTCTTCAAGGCCTCAAAGGAGTTCTTCCATTCTGACAGGATACTTGCAAGAAAGCAAAAAGATTGTGTTTGAGGTGCTCACCTTAATACCAAAAGTATGGCTTCAAAATCAGATACTGAAACTCACAGAATTTGGACTTTCTAAAACAGCTTTGTGTTTGTCAGTACGCTTAGACAAAGGCACAAGAGTATTCAGCAACTCCATTCTCTTTTGCCCATAAGCACTTTCCTAAGGTCTTTCTGACTGATTCTCCTCATCCCACATGGCTCGGAAATTTAAAATGCAGGTAATGAAGATAATACCTGGAATATTATCAAGGTAATAATCAGTTAATAATGGCTAATAACTAAGCAAGCTAATGAAAAAGTATCTCATTACGTCGCTCATCAAATTAATGTTCTCATGCTGTCACACTATCTAAAAAGTACTTATCTTCAAAGCAACAGTTTGGATAGCTTTTCCACTGCCAATCTTGTACTTTAGACCTGGTGTTTGCTTGACCTTTCACATCTGCAAAAATCTAAAGTCTGGGAGTAAACTGAGTCCCAAACTTATTTAACTTTGCTAAACTGTGACATGACACGTTACACTGCAGAAATCACAGCCTAAAGCAACACTGTGCAGGCCAAAGCCAAGCAGGACCCAGTCTTGCACAAGAAGCAGTATGTTAATGTGCAGCCTCAAAAAAAACAGAAAAGAAAGAAGGCTCAATGAATTAGTTTTGAAGCACTACAACTGTCTCCCATTCTCTGAAGAGATATTTTATTATTATGTATGACAAAGTCAATGTGCATCTTAAAAGATTAAGAGATGCAATACAATATTGAGATCTGGAAACCAGTTTTTTATGTTTTTGTTAAGTAAGCTCATAGTCAATAGTGTTTCCAAAAATTGTAGTGACTGTAATATAATTTAACATCACTATAACTCTCAATTAGTCCTTTCTCAAAAAAAACCCACTAACACGAATCGTCAAAGGGACAACAAAATTGAAAGAAAAATAAAATGTCTTAAGAATACCCATAGAAGGGAAGTTTCTTCAAAGTTATGGCCCAGAGACAACTACCACATTAAAGAAATGGATAGCAGCATAAGCCACTGAGCTAAAACAAAATAAAAAGAATGGTAAACAAATAACGAATAAAAGAACTCAAAGAATGTTCTAGATAGTCAGAGTAAACAGACTTTTTGCAGAGGATCAACTGAATTCCGTTGACTTGGGATGGAGTATTCAACAGGTAAAAAGTCCAAGACAGAAAAACACTATCACACATACACCGCACATCTAAGTAGAAAGAACATGGGATATGCATCGTCTATACACACTACCTAGTCTAAAAAAAAAGGCTTCAGCCTTGAAGACTTTATGATGTACAAAAGTCTATATTATGAATTTGCATTTAGATATTTTCTATTCAAAGCCTGCTTAATTAAAATTTTGATTTTTCCATAGAATCACCATGGAGCTTCCATTGGTTACCTATGCAAGTAATTTAAACACTTTTTGCTTCTTTATGGCAATAAGTATGTACCTGATTATACCAGCAACCAGAAAAAAAAAAATCTAATCAGTAATGTCAATTGTGAGCACAATATTATAGCTGAGTCCACCAAACCTAATTGAGTATGTTCTTAGAAACCAACAAGCTATCAGCATTGTACATCTAAAAATCTAATGAAGGCTACAGTCATATCACTGTGTATATAATGCAAATATGTAGCTATAGAGGAAAAAGTTATCTGTTTTTCTAGATTATATTGCATAATTATGTACAAGAACATCAGGAACTGACAAGCAAATCAGATGACAACTAAAGTTTGGGACGGTGACTTCAAATAACCCTGAAGTCGTTATAGGACATCACGTGCCTTCATATAATCCCAGACTAAATTAAAAATGTCTAACAACATGTAAAAGGATTAACACCTACACTAAAATTTATAGCTTAGCCTCAAAACTCTGCAGAAACACTAATCTCATTGGCTACACCTGGAGAAGTTTGACATCACCAAAAGATGCATTATATTCAATCTTTCCTTCCTGCAGGAAAACATTGAAAAGGCAAAGCCATCCCAAAAAGCAAGACTTTCTTTTAGAAGTTATCAAATGCATCAAGATTTTAAGCATAAGAATGTTTTACATGTTCCATCCTCAACAAAAAATAAAAAATAAAAATCCGCTGTTGATACATAAACTTTTGCAACTTAAAACTCACTGACTTACAAAGGCACTTTTTGGTTCAGAGCACATGGTTTATAATGGCTTCTCAAATATTTGTAACTTTAATAGTAATTACGGAAAAATGTTTTCAATTTTAGTAAATCATTTAATATATCCTATGCAAGATGACAGCTTAATAAGATAACTGCCCAGGCAAACTGAATAACCAGCTCCATATGTATCACTGCTACTTCAAATTTAAAAGAATGCAGTCTTCTTTGAATATAAATGTCTCCATCAATATGCCCATTTTTATCAAAAATAATAGAACTAGTGCTCAGTGTGTACTAAATCTTTCACAAATAGTAAAAATAAATTTTGTAAACACATATACAATACATAAATAAAATAAACCCTGCATCTTCACACGCTTTTAGTATGCAATGTTAAGTTGGCCTTGCTCACAGAATTGGTATTTGAAAATACACATTAGCCATCTTCATCTCTGCAAGGAACCGCCGTACGTAATAATCAATGCATCCAACATTTAAACAATATCTAGGATCTTCAGAAAGAAAGGGAATAGAAAGAAAGTGAAAGAAAAGTGGGAGAAAGTATTGTCCAATTTCACATCCCTGTTTAGTTGTGAAGCTTTATAGATTGCGGTCAATTAATGCAATTGAAACTGATCATGGAAATTTAAAAAAACAACACAGAGTGAAATGGAATTTATGACTAATTAATCCATATATTAAAGGCCAAACTATTTATTTAAAAAACTCTTTTGTTGAACGGAGTTTCAGTAATCAATACAGCTCTTGGTGGTCTTAGTTCAAATACATACAGTGCATTTCTTGTCAAGTACTGCACGCGTCAGCACTGCGTACTACTCTGCCAGGTAATTCCCAGTCTATCATGGTTTTTATGCAGAGTATTCCACATGTTTCCTAGCTTTTGCAGTTTAGTGAAGCAATTTTTAAAATATAATAGGGGAAGAAAATTACTTTCTTTTTTTTTAAAGCTCCAATCAGTATAACGTGCATTTACTTTTTCAATTCTTTTATTTGTTACCCTTCTGCCATAAGGCACTTCAGTCTATATAAGCCTAAAGAAAAAAAAAATACATGCCCCTTTGAATAAAGCCTTAAAATAAATTACAACTACACGGCATTCAAGAAAGTAAAAGCATTCTAAACTCTATATCACAGACAAACAAAAAGTTTGTCCATATTTTCTCAAACTGTATGCTAATAGTGATCACTGTCCTTTTTTCTTACTATGACAACCACTTAAAAGCCTTTTTAAAAGAAATACCAGAATGGCAAAAATTTTAAGAATTCTACTGTTGCTAAGATCAGTTTGTCATAGTTTCACAAACTAGTTCATTACACCAGTCAGTTGTTCACAAAAAAAGCACACAATCATACAGTATTATTCAACTTATAATCAAAGTCACTCTGACACCAAAAATTTGCCAAATCAACCATACATCTACAGAATGCCAGAAGCTGGTTTAAGACTTTTTAATCTGTGAAACTGGTCTGAGCCTGCTTCTTACATGGACCACAGTTTTCAGTTATAGCATTGAGTTTTTTTTTAAAAATTCAGTTTTGTCTTCCATCTGAAACAGCTTGGTGACTATAACTGAAACACTCCACTCCAGGAAATTAATCTAGCTATGCTCAACCAGACGTAGCAGATCATCTTCATCTTGAATCAGATTTTCCCTGAAATGGCAGTGTTAGATGTCTCTCCCAAAGTCAACAAATGAACTAGTGATTCAGTTTTAAATGAAAATTCTAGCTCTTTCCTATATACAATCCTTTTTCCTAACTAGTAAGACTCAAAGAAGTTTGATAGAAAAGATCAAATAACAGTTTAAAAGTAATTAAAAGTTTGATGCGTAGAGGACAGGAACAGCTTCAACTGAGGACAGGAAAACTATGAAAAGGAAGAGCCAGCACAGAAAAAAAGGAAAAGCTTGCTACAGGTTTCTGCAATAGCAAAGGCTAGGAATTATTAAATATGGGTTGTAGAATTTCCATCACTAGATCTTCTTCCAGAATAGCGCAGACATGGTTTCTCTGTAACCTGACTTCTGAGGCAGCAAGATAGAGACTAGACGTTCTCTTAACGTCCCTCCCAGCTCTGCCTTCTGGGATTCGGTTAGCATCTCCTGTACAAACATGGACAGGAAAATTTATTAACTGCAGCTGGGATATTTGTTTAAGAAGTCAGTAATGAAACTGAGTACAAGCTAACTGAAATCCTATTTCCTCCTAGAAATCTACTTTCTCTTCAGGCAGAATAACAAGTTTTTTAAAAGGTTCTGATAAAAAACCTTATCATAAAGCAGTATTATTAACTGAAGCTATTTTATTTTAATGGCATACACATAAAAGAACAGCATATTCACTTTTTGTTAACCAGGAATTTTAAAATAATTTAGGTTTTACTGACTCTCAGATATCAGCCGCAGAGAGAACATCAATGTGTTCAGCAGCTACAGAACAGATAACCTTGCCTCTTAATGAGAAGAAAGAAGACAGTCAGAGTAAAGTATAATGAGAAACATTTTGTAGTAACGCAGTCTCTACATCAGTAATCTCCTCTTTGTGAGGAAATCTGCAATTTTTCAAGTTCTAACATTTGAACATATTACTATGCTGAACACTCGTAAGATCAGGGAAACACGAAGTACCAGGAAGTATCTCATGAATCTAAAATTTAAACAGAAAAATCTGATGTTACTGATAATGTTAAGTATCAATTCTACAACTTGCAGTTAGTGAATGACTAATACAACCACCATAACTAGCATGCACGTTTTTCTCATCAAATATTACAAAAATGAGTATTATTTTAAAGCTTTAAGGGGTAATGAATTATCTGAGTAGTTTAAAGATATAAATTAGTATCTACAGCTGGGGTATTGTCTTTTCTTATCTATTATTTTTATTAGCAAAACTTATACAGTGCAAAAATAATTATAGAATTTTCAAGATGATACAGTATAACAATGGTGTTAATAAATACATACATACATGAAACTGGTTTTTCTGTAATCGTTCCTACACAAAAGGTTCCCAAATATGAGATAAAAGATATTACTCCTTATATCAAGACATTGAAGCTTTTCAAACACAGCACATTACTACAGCCATCTCATCTTATTAATTCTTAGCCTAGAAAACTGCATTTTCACTATTTCTTCCAGCATCTAAGGTCAGCTCTGATCCTGCTTTAACGTTAGTCTCCATGGTGCGCTCATCTGTGCTTTCAGCTATTTTGTGAATCACAAAGTAATTAACCTTTATTCAATACATTTATCATTCACTGACAAGCGTGACATTTCCCCCTCAAGCCTTTCTTGAAAAAAAGTGCTACTATTGTTCACTGTTACCACATCAAACACTGCTCAGAAAGGTAGAGCAATACACACAAATGTAACAACAGTCAAGCAAAAAGTAATTTTCACCTGAGAAAATCTCCCTGTGATTCCCCTTATTTGTAATTAGGTCAGAAAATAACCATCTTTACAGATGATTCTGAGCACAAAAAATCCGTAGGGTTTTTTGGTGAGGTTTTTCTAGGTGTTAAGAACACTTCTTTTTACTTTTTACACCACCTAAGCAGATCACAATAATGTCTGCAATTTTTCAACTCAGTTTCTGAGCAAGTTTCAAATCAAAAAGGGTTTTAGCATTTCTAGTACATACCATTTTAAATGTTACTCAAGAGTATTTTTTTTAGTCATTCATATTCCACAGAGGTCCAGAGGAAGAAAGATTGTCAACATACATGCACCAAAATACTCTGGCATATCTCTCAGTGCCCGACATACCGCTCAGTAGATGGGCAATATTTTTTTTCTTTTCACATGTATTAGACTACATATAATTTCCTTTACAAAGGATGAGTCTGTAGAATTTCCTTCAAACTGGAAGGTCAATAAATTTTAGAACAAATAAGAAGAACAGAAACAAATGGGGTTCCAGCATGCCCCATCATTGGAAGTGTTCCAGGTAATGCCTGACCAGGCTTTGAGCAACGTGGTCTAGTGGAAGGTGTCCCTGCCCATGGCAGGGCAGTTGGAACTAGATGATCTTTAAGGTCCCTTCCAACCCAAACCATTCTGTGATTCTATGACTCCAAATTGCTACAGTGCTATTCACATTAGAGACCTACAAGAACTCACACACTAAACTGGTGAACTACTCGTATAAACTACCGGCAGCACAGGACGTCCAATGTGCCTTTTTTTTTTTCTTTTTAAAGAAAGAGGATTCTCAGCAAATGATAAAGGAAATTATAGATCTGTAAATGTAAATTACTTCTATACTGGGCAAATGGGAAAGAACCATAACAGAAAACTGGTAGACAAATGGATTGAAGTGATACATTGTAAGTGCTCAAATGTTTTTTAAGGTCAGAAATGATGTTTGTCAAATCTGTTCTCCAAGGGAGTGAATGTCAACATGATAAGTACGTTCAAATTTTCCAAAAGCTTCCTGAAAAGCACTTAAGGAACCAAGGTACATGGGATAAGAGAAAAGGGTTTCCTCACAGAAAAATGATTCAATAGGCAATAAACACCACACAGGTACAAAGACACTTTCAAAACAGTGTGGGGAATTAGTACCATCAGGGTCAAGATGGTCCTATCTCATCCTACGCTGTGTAATGCAGAAACATGACCAAAATATGGGGTTGCTGATAAGAGGCAAATTTTACTAATAATATGTTGATATAATAACACATTGAGTATTTAACCACAATCATAGAACCATAGAATGGCATAGGCTGGAAGGGACCTTAGAGATCATCTAATCCAACCTCCCTGTCATGGCCAGGGACGCCTCTCAACTAGACCAGGCTACTCAAGGCTCCGTCCAACCTGGCCTTGAACACCTCCAGGGAGGGGGCATCCACAACTTCTCTGGGAAATTTATTCCAAAGTCTCACCACCCTCGTACTGAAGAATTTCTTCCTAAGATCTAATCTAAATCTGTTCTCCTTCAACTTAAACCCATTTCCCCTTGTCCTATCAGTGAACACTCTTGTAAAAAGTCCCTCCCCAGCCTTCCTGTAGGTTCCCTTCAGGTATTGGAAGGCAGCTATTAGGTCCTCCCTGAAGTCTTCTCTTCTCAAGGCTGAACAATCCCAGCTCCCGCAACCTGTCCTCGTAGCAGAGGTGCTCCAGCCCCTGGATCATCTTTGTGGCCCTCCTCTGAACACACTCCAGCAGATCTACGTCTCTCTTATGGTGGGGACACCAGAACTGGACACAGTATTTGAGGTGGGGTCTCACAAGAGCAGAGTAAAGGGGGAGAATCACCTCTCTTGACTGCTGACCATGCTTCTCTTTATACATCCCAGGATGCGGTTGGCCTTCTGGGCCGCATGAGCGCACTGCCGGCTCATGTTGAGCTTCTCATCTATAAACACCCCCAAATCCTTCTCTTCAGGGCTACTCTCAACCCACTCTGTGCCCAGTTTGTATTTGTGCCTAGGACTGGCCCGACCCAGGTGAAGGACCTTGAATTTTGACTTGTTGAAGCTGATGCAGTTTGCACTGGCCCATTTCTCAAGCCTATCAAGGTCCCTCTGGATGGCATCTCTTCCCTCAAGTGAGTCCACGGCACCACACAGCTTGGTGTCATCGGCAAACTTACTGAGGGTGCACTCAATGAAATCACCAGTTTTAAGTTACAGCTTGATCATTGTGAGCAGTAGCTCTCTGAAAAAACCTGCTAAGTAGTTAGCAAGTTCCAAAAGGAGAGATTCAATAAAATGAGACTCTTCAGGTGGATAGAAACTACTGAAAGGCAATTTGAACGCAGTCTATCAACTAGTAAACACGGTGGGTGAAGAAGATGAATACAGAATGATTAAGAATGAATCATAGAATCATGGAACGGTTTGGGTTGGAAGGGACCTCAAAGATCATCTAGTTCCAAGACCCCTGCCATGGGCAGAGAAATCCTCAACTACACCAGGTTGCCCAAAGCCTCATCCAACCTGGCCTTGAACACTTCCAGGGATGGGGCAGCCACAACTTTCCTGGGCAACCTGTTCCAGTGCCTCACCACCCTCATTTCTTCCTTATGTCTGACCTAAACTCACCCTCTTTCAGTTTAAATCCATTGCCCCTCGTCCTATCACCACACACCTTTGTAAAAAGTCCCTCTCCAGCTTTCCTGTAGGCCCCCTTTAGGTACTGGAAGGCTGCAATAAGATCACCCCGGAGCCTTCCCTTCTCTGAACAGCCCCAACTCTCTCAGCCTGTCTTCACAGCAGAGGTGCTCCAGCCCTCGGATCATCTTCATGGCCCTCCTCTGGACCCGCTCCAGCAGCTCCATGTCCTTCTTATGTTGGGGACTCCAGAGCTGAACACAGTGAACTCCAGCTGAACCAGGTGGGGTCTCACAAGAGCAGAGTAGAGGGACAGAATCACCTCCCTCGACCTGCTGGCCACACTTCTTTTGATGCAGCCCAGGACACGGTTGGCTTTCTGGGCTGCCAGCGCACATTGCCGGCTCATGTTGAGCTTCTCATCCACCAGCACTCCCAAGTCCTTTTCCTCAGGGCTGCTCTCCATCCATTCTCCGCCCAGCCTGCACTTGTGCTTGGAAGCTACCATATTTTGGGGGAAATATTTTGGAAAATATGGAAGCTACCATATTTTTGAGGAAAAAAAAGGCTAATTGATAGAATTATTTGGCAGATAAGAAATTCTACACACAAAATAAAAAACAATTTCAGCAGGATACTTTGGAGGCCATAAACTCAGGCAGGGATTTGAAAAATTCACGTAAAAGATGTCTAAATGGCAAGTTTTAAATAAGACTGATCAGCTACACTCTCTGCTTAATGAAGCCAGCAACCAACTAAATGTTGAAACCTGAAAAAATGGTGCAGAAAACAATCAATTTTTTTATGCCATCTTTTCATATTATTACCTTGAATAAGTCACATCACTAGTGGTCTGTATCAGGGACACAATACCAGGCTAGATGGGGCTTTCTTAAGTACAGCTGTTCTTACACCTTTTTCAGAGCCCTGATTTCAGCAACCTTCTTTTAAAGGATGCTTGACACAGGAACATCAAATCATTAATAAAATTTAAAAAAAACCCCAAAACAAAACAAAAAAAAAAAACAGGCAGCAATCAAAAAGGTTGTTACATGGAATTATAAAAAGAAGATGAATTTCCATGGTCAGGTTTGAATGTTTGCTTTTCTGAAAAGGTGATTTTTAGAGATTCAAGGCCATGTTTCCCAGGAGAATGCAGTATATCACCTCTCAAACTATTGTCAACTTCAGCCTACCTTTAAATATGATTTAAGAATTGAATAATTTTACTGATGCCCAAAGCTTAGCATGAAAGTATCAATCTCCAAATAATGCCCATTCTCAAGTTTTTATTAACCGGGAAATGGATTATTACTTTTTTAAAGTTTACCATTTTCTGTTATAGCAATAGCACGTGTAAGTTTTCTTTGAAAAAAATTAAATAGCAAATAGCATTTAAAAGGGATTTGCCCAATATTCTTACTGATTACAGAAAAAGAGTCCCGCAAACAAGATTGTTTAAAATTTGTGTATATGTGCATCTCTACATATGCATATACATTCTTTGCCAATCTAAAAAAAACAAGCAGTAAGAAAAGGCAATTGAAAATTTCGTGTATACCATGCTTGCAACAAATTATTTTCCACACTCACTAACTACATTAAAATGTTTACACTGGAGATCTTTAATTTCTATGTGGAGCTCTCACAGCTTCTCCTGTTATTTCATACAAATTTTTTCTATACTGACTATTTACATATATAGCCCTCTCTTAATGCATCTAATAAATACGTAACGTAAGCATAGAGAAATTGCTTAAGGGATTGCCTGACAATGCACAATGTGATAAGTCTCACATCTCTCTGCAGGACTGCTTTAGATGACCTAGTAAATCATCACATGGTTTGGGTTGGAAGGGACCTTAAAGACCATCTCTTTCCAACCCCTCTACCATGTCTCCCAATTGCAATCCCTCTTCTAACGGAGAATAAAAAACTTTCAGCATCTACTAGGAAGGTAACACGGCAGGACACAAGAAATCCGGAATATTTCTGGAGTGTGAAAAGGATAATTTTTTGTCACAGATGTTGGACAGGCCTACTTTCTCTAACCTTGTAGAAACTTCTGTCTACTTAAAAAACTACTGTTGCAGTATATCAAATAAATTACTTTTACCTTGGTAAAACAAATACTTTTTGCACTGATCTGCTTACATAGCACTTTTGAACAGATAGAGCATTCTTGGCTGATCTTTTATCAAGAAAAAAGATGGATGTCCTCGCGTTAAGGCTATAAAAATTAGTTCTTTATACTTATGACTCACAGCTTTCTCAAGAAGCTTTCTCATAATGGAGCATTCAGCTTTCATCAGCAGTGCTACCACTAACGATCCTAAATCTGACAGTCTAAAAAACATGATGAGTTCTCACAAGGAATCTAGTAGCAACTAGCTTCTCTTAAATATCGACGGAGCAGATAGATGCTGAGCAGGCCACAAATTTTCAGACAAACAAGAACTTGCTAATGATGGATTCTTGAAACTCTGAGGAATGGGACAGCGGGCTAACCAATCATTTGCAGGATTTCTCTTGCAATATAACATTGCCAAGTTCTGCAGGGAATTCAAGGTTTCTGGAAGACCGGGTAAGTATGTCAAAATTTAATGTCACTGTCAAAGGATGTACACAAAAAAGTTTTGAGAAAGTCATTAAGTTAACTTGTGACCTCAAAGAAATCAGACCTAATAGTTCATCAACCTTCTTTAGCAGATCACAATGAAAAGAAAGGCCTTTTTGATATTAGGCAGGACATCCAAGAGTGTGGCCCATATCTACAGGGTGAGAATCCTGTTCCTCCTTACTCTTCCAAAGATTGGCTATTAGAGGTTTTAACTTGCCCCACAGCATTAAGGATTTACAAGACTTGATCCCTTGGAAGAAGAGTTATGGTAAAGATTTAAAGGCAGGGCCACGATAAATACAAATACTGGTCTATGATTCTTTATACTATAGAATAATGATAAACATTTTTTAAAATTTTTTTAAAGATACTTTCTGAAAGACAGAGGAAAGAAAGGATGGTTTTTTCTAACTATTGATACTTTCTTTAAAGGAAAGAAAAGAGAAAAAACCAGCAAATCAGAAAACTAGAACTGTATTTTTTACAAAGGGAATTTTCCAAATTCGTGTATGTTACGTTTGCTAACAGATATCAACACAAGTTATAGTTACAATAAAAAAATCCAACTGCTCTTAATCTTATGTAAAACTACACAGTACCACCATCCCCTGCTACTACAGCCAAAAAGAACAGAGAAAAGAATAGTCGAGGCCACTTCACCCCTTCACAGTATACATCCTTCTCTCATCCGAAGGACATTTCTTTCACACTTAATGGAAGCATGAAATAGAAGCTCTCCCATCTCGCCCAGCAGGCAAACTACAACTGATTAGTACTTGACAGTTGTCCATGTCATTTGTTTCCAAACTATCGGCTCGGTTGTATTGCTCCCCTTCAGTTTCCCACCATACTCTCCAATTTCCATTCAATGCAAAAATACAGTGGACACAACTTGATGTCGCGTTTTTTGAGGTATGGGACATCTCTCTAAACAAACAAGACCATGAAAACCATCATTTTGAACTAAAAAGAGGTTTGTCTTTGTAATTTTGCCTGTTGTATATCAATTTTTAAACAGATCACCAAAAAAAAATCATCACAGAAACAAGACAATGTCGGCCAAGTAATACTTTGCCAATTAAATTTCTACTTTGTCTAAGTACATACAAAACAAATTTAAGTGAGAGTTGCATAAAAATGTATCATTTCTAAGCACACATGGGTGGAATTCTCAATGCACAGCTCCAATAAATGGAACTGGATATCCCTTAACAAAGTTCAAAATGTTTTCAAAGAGTAAACAATATTTTAGGCTTACAGAGATTTTTATATGAAATCATCTCTCTTAAATTTTAATTCAAATGTAACAGTTCTCCCAGGTATTTGCTTGAGACTTGTAGGCATTTAATTGTGTAAGTGCTACAAAAATGTACATCTACAGGAATATCTCAGTAAAACGTGGATATGAACACTGTTGTCTGTCATGCACATCTGTTGATAACCGAGCTATGGAAATTATTATTTCTTAATTTGAAATAAACTAACACACCAAGCAGAAGATGAATGACAGCAGCTCAATCGACAAACCGTGTCTTAAGAATTCTATTTGCTCTCAGGCAAGAGAACAGGAAAATGAGATACACGGACGCAAGCAAAGTTGGTTTTAGGATTCCAAACAGAAATTAAAACCACTCTGAAAGGTAATGCTCTTTCCAAAAGGCTATATATAATGTGTTCTATGCAGAACACGAAACAGAGGATGGTACATGTACCACACATACACTCTTGGTAATTGGAATTCAATACATCTGACAATGAAGCCCCAAAAACGACATTGGACATCATCAGCTAAACCCAGCATCTCTTCAGTAAAATAGAAGAAGATAATTGCATTTTAAATGAACATTAGGAAATATGATTGGATGCCTCTTCTTTCTTCATATCCAAAAAGCAAAAGCAACACTCATCTAAGCTAAGCATCATGTGTCGTAACAACTAACTGGAGCTACACCTTCTTGAAGAAACAAATTCCTACCATCTCACCTTTTCCTCTTAGTCAACCAGTGTCATCTGTTTCAGCTAGGATGAGTTTCAGCCAACAAGCTCTTAACCGAAACCCAACTCAGTCACATACTGATCATTTAAAAAACTTGACCATCTGTGTTTCATGAAAGGGAGATGCAAAAACGAATATTAGCGGCATATTGATGAAACTGCAAACCAATCTGTCACAATCACCTTCGCAGTCTCACATAAAAGGCAAGGTTGGCAGGAATCTAAAAAATTCCATGGGAAAACTTCTGGAAGAGAAGTTGCCTGGGAGAGAATAAAAAGGAAACAATTAAAGCATGGTTCTGCCAAACACTACGGTAACATGGAGAACTGGCAACCATCTCTTATGGCCAGTGAAACTGAACACAGCACTCAAGCTTGACATCTTCCATAATTAATGCAATATTATTAAGCAATAGAATCAGTGTGATTTCTGCATGTTAGGGGGAAGCAGATGAAACATGTTTGAGAACTTAACAATGATCAAACTTGTTTTACCTCCACAAAGGACTCTACAATACTCCGTAATACATGGAATCAAGAATAGCTGAGCCTTATTCCCAGTAAGGACAAACTCACAGTTCATATTAAGCTTGGCACCCACTATGACTACAAAGATCATTTCATCAAAAGAACTTGGCATATCTCATTGCTGAACTTCTGAAATTCCTATTGGCCTCAACTTCAAGTTTTCCAAGGTACCTCCAAACTCAATCTCTACCATTTACAATGTCTACCCAATACTCAGTATTATCCACAAATTTCCTGAAGATGCATTCTGGTTCACCATCTGAATTGTTGATAATAGATGATATCAGCCTCAGTATCATCAAAGAACCAGTCATGTCATCCAAGAAGGCAATCAGGTTGGTCAAGTTTGAGCTGAGGGTGGCAAGTCATAGAATCATAGAATGGTTAGGGTTGGAAGAGACTTCAAAGATCATCTAGTTCCAACACCCCTGCCATAGGCAGGGAAACCCTCCACTACACCAGGTTGCCCAAAGCCTCATCCAACCTGGCCTTGAACACTTCAGGGATGGGGCATCTACAGCTTCTCTGGGCAACCTGTTCCAGTACCTCACCACCCTCACAGTGAAAAATTTCTTCCTTAGATCTAATCTAAATCTCTCCTCTTTCAGTTTAAAGGCATTGCCCCTTGTCCTGTCACTACATGCCCATGTAAAAAGTCCCTCTCCTCTCCAGCTTTCCTGTAGCCCCCTTTAGGTACTGGAAGGCTGCTATAAGATCATCCCAGAGCCTTCTCTTCTTCAGGCTGAACAGCCCCAACTCTCTCAGCCTGTCTCCATAGGAGAGGTGCTCCAGCCCTCGGATCATCTTCATGGCCTCCTCTGGACCTGCTCCAGCAGCTCCATGTCCTTCTTGTGCTGGGGACACAGTATTCCAGAGGTGGGCTCTCACGAGAGCAGAGTAGAGGGGCAGAATCACTTCCCTTGACCTGCTGGCCACGCTGCTTTTGATACAGCCCATGATATGGTTGGCTTTCTGGGCTGCAAGTGCACATTACTGCATCATGTTGAGCTTCTCATCCACCAGCACTCCCAAGTCCTTTTCCTCAGGGCTGCTCTCAATCCATTCTCTGCCCAGCCTGTACTTGTGCTTGGGATTGCCCCGACCCACATGCAGGACCTTGCACTTGGCCTTGCTGAAATGACCAAGTCCACACTGACTGTGCTGTGTCTTTCCCAGGTTTGGAAAAAGCTCGATTACCTTTCCAGAAACTGAAATGAGGCTGAGCAGCCTACGCAGCCCTAAATCTGCCTCCTTACCTTTCCTTTAGATGGGCACAACATTAACTTTTTTCCAGTCATCAGAAAATTTCCTGAGTCACCAATTTCAAACCTTCTTTTGTCCCTTCAATATAAGAAATACCATTATCCTTCGTAAGACTTCAAAAAAGAAATTGCATCATTTCAAAAATCACATCTGGATGTCATTTATGGAATGTTATTTAACAATAAAGTAATTCTTTCCTTCAAAGTTCTCCTCTTTAGCAACGCATTTTGTCATGCTGTCTAGCATCATCTTTACAAATTTTTGGTTTTTACCGTAACTTCATCTTCAGATATTTTTTTCTTTCTTTTTCTATGCACGCCCAGGACAAAACACCAAGTTCTCCCACTTGTTTCTAGGTGCACACATATACAAATACATACATATACACACACACAGAGGTATATACATCTCCAGTAATTTATATAGGCATATATATCCAGAATTTTGGGTATGACAAGTCAACAACCAGTGCAGTGAAGCACTTCACTGTCCAATAAAGTTTGTTTTGACCATCTGTACATGTTTTCCTGCTGTCCTACTAATGAATCTGTGATAATACTCCTATCTCATTTAAAAAAAACTTCAACATTTCAGAAATTACAGCCCTACAGACCCTTCGCTTTGCAGCATATCTGCTTACACTTTCATTCCAAGCACTTTTGGAACATGGGCAGCTTTAATCAGAGTCACCTTCACTGTAATACATAACATAGCTTTGATAGCATTACAAGATTACGAGCAGCAAATCTCACAGATGTGATGTGCTTTCAGGTATATATCATGTAAAAACTCTTCTCCTGCCAATCAATTACTTTTTCTTTCCATAGAAGTAGAATCACTGTTAATCACTGGCATGACAGTTTTCCTGCTCTTTCTTTCTTGATTTGAAGGCAAGTGCAAAACCAGGATAGAAGGTTCTTATTTGCTCTCTTGATTTTTAGACACCTTACACAATACTTAAGCCTCTTGTACGTTCTAGAAACCACATACAAATTCTAAGGACTACATATTCTGAGCATAACAAGCCATACTCAGTCCATCTCAAACCAGATTTTAGTCTTTTTTTAATACAGTTTTGCCTGAAGCGTTCAACATTCACAATACAAGCTGGTCACCCACTTCATTTGTAGACACAATGAGGCACATCACAATTCCAATAAGAAACTGGAAAGATAAGTCACAGTATGATTGGCATTCCTGGTGCAAAATTCGAGCAAACCTACGAAAAGAATCTAGATTTGTAATTGCTCATTCCTCCCTCACCTTCACAATTAGAAGACACAGACTACTCGCCTGCAACGATTATGACTGAAGTTCCCCCCAAGAACATTAGCAAAACTAGTAACTGCTCTATCATCTACATAAAAACATCCACATGACTTCAACATTTTTTGAAAGCTTTTCTGTGCAAAATGTACAATTACTAGGTAACGAGCCAGTCCATTATCTTTTTTTTCCTCTAAACTGTTCAGTAAATTCATTAGATTTCACGAAACTCATTTAATAGACCAGTAAAAAGTATGAAAACCTTAAAAATAAAAAATTTCCTCTGAGCAGCCAAACCAAACAAACTTAGCTTCTGCATTTTACATACATCAGTAAGATTCTTTCTGATATAACAGATGACTTGTGAACATTTATTTATTTTGTAACAAAATCCTTTAGCTACATGGAGCCCTGCCGCTCTTTTCCTTAATGCAGGGCTTATCTTACTGGAACAAACCAGACATTCATGTAGCTCTACATCCTGCAAGGGACAGCAGCATCTGTTTAAGGAGGAATGTTACAAGCAAGGCAACAAAATGATGACTCTCATTTATTCTCAGTATCCAGCAACAAAAGTTTTTAGCACAGACATTGCATTTGGATCATCAAGACAATAGCTACCTAAGAAATTCAGGTTTCCAGTTCTCTGGTTCCATGCTGAACTTGTCTATTCTTCTGGTTTTCCTAACATTTATTAGCAATTAATTCTGCAGTTTAAATGATGCACATTATGAAAACAAACTTCCTTCCCATGATTTTAAAACTTCACATGGAAATTCCCGCAGCTGAAGAAAGCAGCAATGCTGATGCTACCCTTCATCAAAATATTAATCTTTCCACAAATCTTCCTACAAAAACAAAGTTCATTTCATTTTCAATTCTTCAGGCAGGCATGATCTGTAATTCATGCCAACGTCTAGCAGAAAACTGATACATTCAATGACAACGATCATGTACTAAAAAAACATATTGATCTTTTTATGACTACAGTAGTTGCAGAGAAGTCTTTTTTAAGCTTTTTTTTTTGCTGTGTACCTAATGAATTTAAAGGCAAAGGAAAACTAACCACTGCTATCCAGGATTCACAGAAGTCCCTTCCCCAACTCCACAGAATCAATAGAGTAAAACTAGACTAGGTCACCTCTTTCCCAGCATAGTGGATGACAGCACGTCATCCCAACACGTGCATCATCATTATTCAGAGCCTTTTATTGCTACTCGTGGTAGTAGTCCTTAAGTCCAATTTCCTGAAAGTCTAACAGCAAAACCAAACCAAAACTAAACAAAAAATGATTAAAGGGAGGGCAGGGACAGGTAACATTATAGTGAGGGTCTGCTACAGGACATCTGATCAGGAAGACCAAGCGGATGAGGTCCTCTACAAAGAGATAGGAGCAGCCTCATGTTCACGAGCCTTGGTCCTCATGGGGGACTTCAACCACCCCAACACCTATTGGAGGGACAACACAGCAGAGCAGAAGCAATCTAGGAGGTTCCGGGAATGCGCTGATGATAACTTCCTTCTCCAAGTGACAGAGGAATCAACGAGGAGAGGTGCTGTGCTGGACAGCAGCCTTGGCTACAGTGACCATGAAATGGTGGAGTTCAAGATCCTTAGGGCAGCGAGGAGAGTGCACAGTAAGCTCCCTATCCTGACTTTCAGGAAATCAGACTTCGGTCTCTTCAGGGATCTGCTTGGTAGAGTACAATGGGAGAAAGCCCTGGAAGGAAAAGGGGCCCAAGAAAGCTGGATAACGTTCAAGGATCACCTCCCCCAAGCTCAGGAGTGGTGCATCCCAACAAAGAGGAAATCGGGCAGAAACACCAGGAGGCCTGCATGGATGAACAACGAGCTCCTGGAGAAACTCAAGTACAAAAGGGAAACAGAGGGTGGAAGCAAGGACAGGTAGCCTGAGAATAACACAGAGAAATTGTCCAAGTAGCCAGGGATCAGGTTAGGAAACCTAAAGCCCTGATAGAGTTAAATCTGGCCAGGGACATCAAGGGCAACAAGAAAAACTTCTATAGGTACATTAGTGATAAAAAGAGATCTAGGGAAAATGTGGGCCCTCTCCAGAAGGAAATGGGAGACTTGGTTATCCAGCATCTGGAGAAGGCTGAGGCACTCAATGACTTCTTTGCCTCTGTCTTCACTGGCAAGTGTTCTAGCCTCACTGGCCAAGTCACAGAAGGCAAAGGCAGGGGACTGGAAGAATGAAGAACCGCCCACTGTAGAAGAAGATCAGGTTCAAGCCCTGAAGGTGGACAAGTCCATGGGACCTGATGAGATGCATCTGCAGGTCCGGAGGGAACTGGCAGATGAAGTTGCCAAGACACTATCCATCATATTTGAGAAGTCCTGGCAGTTCAGTGAAGTAACCACTGACTGGAAAAGTGGAAACATAGCTCCCATTTAAAAAAAAAAAAAAAAAAAGAATGACCCAGGGAACTACAGGCCAGTCAAGGCACAGTCCCTGTGCATGGCAAGATCATGGAGAAGATGCTCCTGGCAACAATGCTAAGGTACATGGCAGAAAGAGGAGGTAATAGGTGACAACCAACATGGCTTCACTAAGGGCAAATCGTGCCTCACTAATTTCGTGGCCCTCTATGACGGCATTACAGCATTGGTGGATAAGGGAAGAGTAGCTGACGTCATCTACCTGGACTTGTCCAAAGCATTTTACACTATCCCATACAACATCGCATTTGACTGGATGGACCACTCAGTGGATAAGGGTTTGGCTGGATGGTTGCACTCAAAAGAGTTGTGGTCAAGAGTTTGAAAGTCCAAGCAGAGACCAGTGACGTTCATCAGGGGCCAGCATTGGGGCCAGCACAGTTTAATACCTTTGTCAGAGACACGGACAGTGAGATCGAGTGCACCCTCAGCAAGTTTGCTGATGACAACAAGCTGTGTGGTGTGATAGACATGCTGGAGGGAAGAGATCCCATCTAGAGGGACTTCGACAAGCTTGAGAGGTGGGCCCACACGAACCTCTTGAAGTTCAACAAGGCCAAGGGCAAGGTCCTGTGCATGGGTTGGGGTAATCGCAGGCACAAATATAGACTGGGTGGAGAATGGATTGAGAGCAGCCCTGACGAGAAGGACTTGGAGATGTTGATTGATGAGAAGCTCAATATGACTCAAGAACGTGTGCTTGCAGCACAGAAAGCCAATCGTATCCTGAGCTGCAACAAAAGCAGCATGGCAAGCAGGTTGAGGGAAGTGATTCTGTCCCTCTACTCTGTTCTCGTGAGACACCACCTGGAGTACTTCGTTCAGCTCTGGGGCCTTCAAAATAAGTAGGACATAGACCTGTTAGAGCAGGTCCACAGGAGGGCCACAAAGATGATCCGAGGGCTGGAGCACCTCTCCTATGAAGACAGGCTGAGAGAGTCGGAATTGTTGAGCCTAGAGAAGAGAAGGCTCCAGAGAGACCTTCTAGCAGTCTTCCAGTACCTGAAAGGGCCTACAAGAAAGCTGGAGAGGGACTTTTGACAAGAGCATGTAGTGATAGGACAAGGGGTTATGGATTTAAACTGAAAGAGGGGAGATTTAGTTTAGATCTAAGCTAAAAACTCTTCACTGTTAGGATGGTGAGGCACCGGAAGAGGTTGTGCAGAGAAGCTGTGGATGCCCCATCCCTGGAAGTGTTCAAGGCCTGGTTGGATGAGGCTTTGAGCAATGTGGTCTAGTGGAAGTTGTACCTGCCCATGGCAGCAAGTTTGGAACTAGATGATCTTTAAGGTCCTATCCAACTGAAAACATTCTACAATTCTAAAAAACCTCCAACGTCCTGACAGCTCCCCTACCACGCAGCTCTGCACTGTCTATTCTAGTCTCTTTCTCAGGCATACAGCAGTGCTGCAGCCACTAGAAACATCGTCTATTCAAATGTGGGACCTCATGTCCTCACTCCAGTCACCCTTACTTAAAGCATCATTAGTACTTCCAGAAAGTAAATAAAGCAGTTGAGTCCCAGTCTCCGTATTATCGTTTAGCAAATATTTACCCACAAGAGACAGAGACTAAGAAAGCTGCAGGACCTTGGATGACTTGGGCTTTAGGCCCAAATGAAGGAGTATCCAAGGCTTCTACATCATACTCAGCCTCCGAAAAGACTCAGGTCCTTTCTGTGATGCCAGGCAGTCATTTAAAGCCGCTGCTGGAGGCTTCCAGAGGAAAGAGCATCTCATGAACCCATGCTTGGAGCACAACACACAAACGGAAAGACATGAAACTTTTCATATCAAATTTCACGTTTAAGCAGATAAATCTCTAATTCAGCAAAATTCTGAATTTTTTAGAAGGCTCAACACCACCCTTATCAGCACAATGACTTTTTACAGTACAAAAAGCATGTCTACACACACTCTTACTGTACTTGAGAGCCTATACATTAGCAATCTGACATGAAACAACAACCAGTAAAGTCAAACCGCTTACGTTAAAAATAAATGCCAGAAAAATGCAGTTAAAAACCCTCGTGCAGTTTCTTCCACACCCACACTTCAGAATATGCAATACTAACGAAGTTATTGTATTTTCTTAAGTGATTTTAATTCTTTCGTGTGCTTTTCTGCATGTGTTATTTCTTTTAACACAATGCCTAGCTTTGCTCTTTCTTGCAGTGTAAAAACATGTTAGTATATTAAAATGTTACGAAGCGTATACAGATGTATGGCTTCCATTCGAGCAGCCAGGGGAATGGTAACCATGGCACTGCTTCCAAGAATAGAATTATCATCTGTAACAGCACTCATGCTGTGGCAGTTGACAGAATGGTTATAAATATATCTATTAGCAGCCTGAGCTGAATCTTTAAACAGCACTACAGGGACAGCAGTTGGCTAAAAATAGCTTGACAATATTGCATTTGAACACTTGTCCTCAGAAACACTTTGTCACACACACACACATAGCGAATTTCATTTTTTTTCTGCGTGAAGCTGGAAATGAACATCTGTGGCACGCAGGAGACAGACAGCGTGACATTTTTTGACCTCCCTCCTCCCTGTAACACTACAAATAAAAGCACAACAGTAAAAATCTTGAAACGGCTGCTATAAAACATTTAGTAATGCCTAGAATTCAAAGTACACAAAGCCAGGGCAGAATCAAAAATCATTTTACAAGGAAAATAAAAAAAGAACACACGGCAATCAAGAGCACACAAATCATCTGTCCGAGCTGCTGGAGCTCAACTTCATCCTAATATACTTTCTTATAACTGAAACAAGGAAAGGATGGTTACACAGTTGTTACTAACAACCATATGAGCTGCCATTCAATATGAATAAAGGAAAACTGCCTGAAAACAGATTTCTAAATTCGGTAGTTATGAATTCAGACACACACTCTCAAAAAGAGGTGTCTTTCGCTTGCTCCTTTGAGTATTTCCATCATCTTTGTGACCACAGTTGATTACAGTACAGTAACACCATTGTGGCCAGTTAGGTCAGCTGATGGAAAACAAACAAGCTTCCTTTATTATTCAGGGAAATGTTTACATTTCTTTAAATTATCAAAAATATACAGACTGCTGATTTCCTAATAAGTAACCATACACTGGAAAATGTGGCTGTTCAAAACAAAAGTGATAAAAATGACGAAGGCCTTCACAAACAAAGATGTGCTTGCAAAGTAAATAGTGTCATAAATGATAAGAATATTTCAGCTGAGAAGGAATCTCTGGAGGTTATCTGGTGCAACTTGCTGCTCAAAGCAGGGGTGAGTTACAGCAGGTTGTTTAGGGGTTCATAGAGTCAAATTCTGAACACATCTCTGGAGATGGAGATTCTGCCACATCTCTAAGCAACCATTTTGTGTTTGAGAACCTTCTCCGTGAACAAGGATCTTCCTAAAATTTGACTGCAATTTCTTACGTTTCAGCTTATGCCTAGTGCTTATTATTTGGGTAGTGCCAGCGACGGGACAGTGGTAATGGGCACAGACTAAAACACAGGAGGCTCCCACTGAACATCAGGAAACACTTTTTTTGCTATGAGGGTAACTGAGCACTGGCACAGGTTTCCCAGAGAGGCTGTAGAGTCTCTCTCCTCAAAGATAATCAAAACTCATCTAGACACAGTCCTGGGCAGCTGACTCTAGGTGGCCCTCCTTGAGCAGGTGGGTTGGACAACATGACCTCCAGATGCGTCTTCCAATCTCCCCCATTCTGTGATTATCATTATTTTTTTACTGCGCACTTCTGAGATGACTGTATCCCTCCTCTCGACGCTCTCCCACCATGTAACTCCCTTAGCCATCTCCACTTCAGCCCATAGAAACCCTGCTCTCATAACTCTCCACACACATCACAGATTCCAATGCCCTACCCAGCATGGCAGTCCTCCACTGGACTCACTCCAGCATGTCCATGTCTCTCTTACACTGAGGAAACCAAAACTGGATACAATACTCCATAAGTGGCCTCACAAGTGCTGAACAAAGAAGAAGAATCACTTCCCTCAGCCTGTTGACCATACTTTTTCTGGTACATCCCAGTATGGAGCTGGCCTTCACTGCAAGACACACACATTGCTGACTACTCTTCAATCTGTTGCCCACTCAGTCCTTTTCTGCAAAGCCACTTTCTAGCCAGCCAGCATCCAGCCTATACTGTTGCCTGGAGAAATATGGTGTAAGATAAGTATTTAATTTTATTTTAGAAGTGTACATGTGTGCATTAAGCTTCAGTAACAGGGTTTTAACAGGTATTGCCTACATTAAAAATAAGAAATTAAAGTTTAAAGTGCACTCAATTTGTGTTCCTGAGCAGTAAAGACCTTGGATGTGTACTTCCAAATGCAAGTGAAAACAAGACACCAGGAAAGAAAAAGTATCTCCCAGTCAAAATGAAAGTAAGTTTTAGAGCAGGTTTATATTACACTTGCCATTCTTCTTGAAGATTATTTAAGGATGAACTAAAATTTAAACAGTACAGCTTCTATCAGTTGTGTCCCTCTTAAAGCCTTATTTTGGTAAGAGAATGTAATCTGCCATAAAAAACTTAAATAGTGAAAAAGTTAACTATACCACAGTATGAGATTTTAATATTCATGCAAGGAAATTAAGCTCTTGGGATAATTAGAATTGCTGTTTTCATAAAGTATATAGGCTGTAAGGCAAAAAAACTTAACACTTCTACCCAGATTTGTCCATTATCAACCACACACTGGTTCTTTCTTCAAAGTTTAAACACTTCCAATCTTTTTTCTAGATTTATCACACAAGAATTTGAACCTAGAGCATACACTACAACTCTGAACATCTGAAAATTTATATAAATACTGACAGTACTACTCCATCTCTCTCTAGGATTTATGCATATCTGCCAAGTGATGTTACTGCCACTAAGATGTTTACTCAACCAGTGAAAGTGTGATGCTTAGGACTAAAAAAAAAGTGATGTCAGATGTGGTTAATTATTTTTCAAACAGAAAAATTCATGACAATATAAGCCGTTAGAGCAAGAGCTTGACTGGTAGCGTTCTTTTAAAACATCATTTAGGTAACTGATTCTTGCAAATATAATAAAAAATAGATAAATCTCTGTGCAGAAGAAAGTAATTTTTGTTCCACTTAACTTCAACGTCTACTACAAAATTGCTTTTGTTCCAAGGGCAGTAAAGGGTTTGATAAAAGTTCCAGTCCAACTTGTGCCCCAAATTTAAACAGAATACTATGACTATCACTTTATGACTCTGTTCCAGTATAAATCTTTGGTCAAGTAGCATTTGACTCTGATTAGAATGACTGTTTTCCTCAAATAATTTGTTGCATGTATTCCCTCGAAAGTAAAAGCAGAATATCAAAAGTTGCCTGAATTTATGATAATGTAATCAGATGGTCTAAAATTAATCTTCAGCAAGTATCAATTGGATGGCTCAGTTTGTATCAATGTTTTTGCTTGGATAAACCAGCAGTTCCTAGGCACCAGCTACTGAGCTAAGAAAAGGTACAGTTAAACTTCAACATAGAAAAAAAAAATACCAAACGAAAAAACCTGTTTGATATAACAACTTCAGAGAAAACTAACATTTATTCCAAGATCTAGCTGACTATATTTATGGTTGTTTGGTTTAAATTTCAGTCACAGTGCCATCTGGTGACTATTTATATGCTTATACATTTTAAATAGATGGTGTGTTCTAGGCTCATCCAACCACCTCATGTCATCCATCACTCTACATTAACTCACTCCTTGTCTGAAGTTTTATCTGAAGATGAGGACAAAAATGTTCTCTATCAACTGCAATGGTTGAAAATTTCCAATCTGCATGTTCTTCTTGCAAATTTAAATGTGCACTAGGAACATAGCTGACTTTAACCACTAAATCATATAAATATTGCCTTAAAATAAGAAAAGTTGCTATTAGTGGAAATGAACAGCATGATCCCAAAAATGAGACAAATGGAAGGGTATGCTTTTTGTTTGCTTTTCCCTGGAATTTGGCCTCTAAAAGCCAGCTGTGCAAGGACAAACATGGCTGAACTTTGTTTTTCAAGTTCTGTTGCTAAAATTACCATAGTTTTCATTTCAAAAGTGGTGGCAGATAAATAAACTTAGTGAAGATAAATCTGAATATCAAGCATAAAATTTATTGATCAGCCTATTGTGTTCACATATGAAAAATTCAAATAGACTTCCCAGGCTCATTATGTATTTTATCTCTTCTAACAGAAGTGATGAGCCAAGTTCTGACACTTTGATGAAGACAGAAACAGGGGAGAGAGATTTCTCATATCGGTGTTGACCATTACTTATTCCCCTTCCCCAAATTCACAACAAATATTCCCATCATTACTCACCCTCCATCCCTTCCCACAACAAAACAAGTCACAAGACCATAATATATTGCAGATCTATAGAAAAGGACCATCGAGGGAAATACTGTGTTATACTTGGTAATGTTTTTCCTCAATATTGTAAAAATAATACCTGATTGGAAGTTAAGACAGTACAAACAATTCACCTAGAAACTGTTACATAAAAAAGAAGCTGTGGAACAAGAATTACAAGTAGACTTCTGTCTCTCCTTCCTTCTTGAATAAAAAGATGCCATGTAATACTACATTTCTTTCAGATTTTCAATAGCAGTAATCACATCCCAACTTCATATGAAACAAACTGTACGTACCTGATGAGTTAGAAAATCAATTCATATCATTGGTGCTTACAATCATTAATACCACCTCAATTCCCAATCTAATATCTCTTTTATTACTAAATATATCCACAAGGAATCACGTGTGCAAAATATTAAATATTACTTTTATGACTAAAAAGTTAAGATTTCAACTGTACTAACTATTGGCTCAGATCAGTAAGGTGTACTTTCTCTTTGCCCATAAACGAAGAGCTTGAGCACAATAAAGGATAGCATCTCCTGATGATTCAACATCTGTGGACTATTCAACAGCTTGATGTCCAAGTGGAGACCAGTGACGAGTGGTGTTCCTCAGGGGTACTGCTAATTAACATCTTTGTTGGTGACATGGACAGTGGGATCAAGTGCACCCTCAGCAAGTTTGTGGATGACACCAAGTTGTGTGGTGTTGTGGACATGCTGGAGGGGAGGGATGCCATCCAGAGGGACCTTGACAGGCTGGAGACATGGGCCTGTGAGAACCTCATGAAGTTCAACAAGGCCAAGTGCAAGGTCCTGCACGTGGGTCAGGGCAATCCCAAGCACAAGTACAGGCTGGGTGGAGAATGGATTGAGAGCAGCCCTGAGGAAAAGGACTTGGGAGTGCTGCTGGATGAGAAGCTCAACATGAGCCGGCAATGTGCGCTGGCAGCCCAGAAAGCCAACCGTGTCCTGGGCTGCATCCAAAGCAGCGTGGCCAGCAGGTCAAGGGAGTGATTCTGCCCCTCTACTCTGCTCTCGTGAGACCCCACCTGGAACACTGTGTTCAGCTCTGGGGTCCCCAGCACAAGAAGGACATGGAGCTGCTGAAGCGAGTCCAGAGGAGGGCCACGAAGATGATCTGAGGGCTGGAGCACCTCTGCTATGAAGACAGGCTGAGAGAGTTGGGGCTGTTCAGCCTGGAGAAGAGAAGGCCCCGGGGTGATCTTATTGCAGCCTTCCAGTACCTAAAGGGGGCCTACAGGAAAGTTGGAGAGGGACTTTTTACAAGGACATGTAGCGATAGGACAAGGGATAATGGCTTTAAACTGAAAGAGGAGAGATTTAGATTAGATATAAGGAAGAAATTTTTCATTTTGAGGGTGGTGAGGCACTGGAACAGGTTGCCCAGAGAAGTTGTGGATGCCCCATCCCTGGAAGTGTTCAAGGCCAGGTTGGATGAGGCTTTGGGCAACCTGGTGTAGTGGAGGGTGTCACTGTCCATGGCAGGGGGGTTGGAACTAGATGATCTTTGAGGTCCTTTCCAACCCTAACAATTCTATGATTCTGTGATTCTATATCTTTTGTGACTCTACATTTATGTATATGTCACAATGTTCTCAACAAACGTGTAACCACAGACATCAGAGATTTTTATTCTTGTACTTCACCTACTCTCCCCTGTTGCCATACCATTGTCAGTTTTGTTCATAAGTTTCAAGATCCTCAAGACACACAAGAGGGGCTCTTATCAATGTATATAAACACCTGAAGGGAGGGTGCAAAGAGGATGGAGCGAGGTGGTGCCCAGTGACAGGACCAGAGGCAATGGGCACAAATGGAAACAATGAAGGTTCCATCTGAGTATCAGGAAACTTTATTACCATAAGGGTGAGTGAGTACTGGCACAGGTTGCCCAGGAGGTTATGGAGTCGCCATCCTAGGAGTTACTCAAAAGGTGTCTGGACACAGTCCTGGGCTCTAGGAAGCCCTCCCTGCTTGAGCAAGGAGTTGGCCCGGATGACCTCCAGAGGTGCCTTCCAATGTCAACCATTCTGTAAGTCTGATTCTGTGAATGATGACTTATAAATAGATTTTCCTTAATGAATTAAAACCTGAAAGTTCAAACAATTTCATACTTTTACTTAAGTTTTCCACTCTGATAGTGATGATTATGATGTAGAATTTAACTAGCATCATACATTCTCGATACTTCTTCATGTACTGCTGGAAAATGCCACAGAAATGCTGAAAATCACTCAAGAGAAATGCTGAAAGATGGTAACACAACTACAAAAACACACTGTTTGGTTCTGAAAAATGTTTTTCAATGTTTTTAGCACTTTGACCTTGAAGTTCTTGGATGAAAAACGGCATGGAACAACCCACACTAAAATGGAAAAGCAGTCTCCTAAGAGAGTATACTGCCCTGAATATGGCTAAAGTCTTGAAAATGAGACCTTTGATCCAAAACGACTGTGTTAAGCCAATGAGTCTTCTACTGTCTCCAGAAATATTTATCTAAAGAAAGAACAGTTAACAGAAGATATTGGCCAAGCCAACCATTAAAGTGTACTTCTATAATAATGGAAAAATCTATTCAAAATCCTTCTCCTGCTTGATTCAAGCTGAACTACTCCAAACAATTGCCCCCACTACCAGTCTATTGGTGTGCCAAGGCACTGGTAGCCTGTTGTAACAAAAAATTCCCTCCTGACAAGAGAAATTTACCACAAAGCTTCATTAGGACTGCCGCATCCCAAACACTACGTATCATGTAAACTTTCATAATTAGAACATTCAACAAAACCTGTAGCGTAAAAAATCAGTTCACAGAACTCTTACACTGTAAGGATTCGTACAGTTTCTCAGGACTTCTCAGTAGAAAGTGAGAAGAATCCTTCTACAATTATATATAACTATACATATATAACTTGGTATGTGAACTATTACAGGAGCTTGACCCCTACAAATCGATGGGCCCTGACAATACTCACCCGAGGGTGTTAAGAGAGCTGGCTGACATGATCATGAGAGTGCTCTCCATGGTCTGTGAAAAGTCGTGGAGATCAGGGGACATCCCAGAAGACTGGAAGGCAGCTAATGTCGCCCTCATCTACAAGAAGGGCTTAGAAGAGGATCCAGGAAATTATAGGCCCATCAGTCTTACTTCAATCCCTGGGAAAGTTATGGAACTAACCCTCCTGAGTACAACCATAAGTCAAATGAAGCACATGATTGAGAAAAGCCAGCACAGATTCACCAAGGTCAAATTGTGCTTGACAAACCTGATGGCCTTCTACAGCAAAGTGACCTGCTCGGTTGGTGTGCAGCAAGCAGTGGACATTGTCTACCTGGATTTCTCCAAGGCTTTTGATACGGTTTCCCACAGCCTCCTCCTAGAGAAACTGATGCCTTACAGTCTCGACAAGTGGTCTCTGCGGTGGGTGGGGAACGGGCTGACTGGTCACACTCAGAAGGTGGTGGTCAATAGCTCCTTTTCAAACTGGCAACCTGTAGCAAGTGGGGTCGCCCAGGGACTGACTGGGAGCCCAGCGCTGTTTAATATCTTCATAAATGATCTGAATGATGGGATCAGGTGTATCCTGATGAAGTTTGCTGATGATACCAAACTGAGTGGGAAAGTGGACACTTCGGAAGGAGAGCCACCCTGCAGGAAGACCTGGATAGGCTGGAAGAGTGGGCTAAGAAGAACCTTATGAAAGTTCAACAAGGACAAGTGTAAGGTCTTGCACCTGGGAAAACATAATCCAGGAGTGCAGCACAGCCTGGGATCTACCTGAATGGGAAGCAGCTCTGTGGAAAGGGACCTGGGGGTCCTTGGTGGACAACAGGATCGATGTAAGTGAACAGTGTGCTGCTGCAGTAAAGAAAGTCAGCAGGATGCTGGGTTGCATCAACAATGATATCACCAGCAGAGATAAAGAAGGCTTTACTCCACTCTATTAACACTTGTCAGGCCACACCTGGAATACTGTGTTCAGTTTTAGTCCTTACTACACAAAAAAAGATGTGGACAGGCTGGAGAGGGTCCAGAGAAAGGCCACAAAAATGATCAAAGGACTGGGAAGCCTGCCATGTGAGGAAGGGCTGAGAGAACTGGGTTTGTCCAGCCTTGAGAAGGCTTAGGGGAGACCTTATCACCATGTTCCAGTATTTAAAGGGTGGCTACAAAGAAGATGGAGACTCCTTTTTTACAAGGAGTCCCATGGAAAAGATGAGAGGTAATGGGAACAAGTGACTCCTGGGGAGATTCTGATTGGGCACAAGAGGAAAATTTTTCACAGTGAGAGCAATCAGCCATAGGAATAATCTCCCCAGGGAAGTGGTGGATTCTCCAGCACTGGACACTTTTAAGATTCAGCTGGACAGGATGCTGGGCCATCTTGTCTAGACCGTGCTTTGGCCAAGAAAGATTGGATCGGATGATCCTTGAGGTCCCTTCCAACCTGGCATTCTTTGATTCTATGAACTTCATGTAGTCTATTATTCAGCAGAAACAAACCAGTCCCAAAAATTCATATTAAACAGATAATGGTGGTTGGTTTTTTATTCCACTTCCAAGTTAAAACTAGAAAATAGGAACACTGGAAGACTTAGGCGGACAATCGAAACAGATTTCTGAAAGTAAACACATTCAAATGCTTATCTTAAGCTTTCACCTAAATAAGCATCTTCAGAAGTAGCACATTTTTAAGCATGTGTTAAACAGAAACAGCAGCAGCCAACTTTCAATTTTAAATGAACAAATTTGTAAACTTGTTTAGAAAGAAGTAAATTAAGAACTGACAAAAATGACAGCTGAAAGTAGTAGAACAGTCACAGTGTTTTTTTTCTAAATATAAATCAAGTAAGACTGAAATATCTTCAGTTTCATTTATAAATAAGCAAGTTACATGTCTCTTTTTTTAAATCTAACTACTTGTATAAAATCTTAATTGGCACTATTTAATTTAAAATTGTTCTTCATAACGCTGAATTAATTCATTTTATCTTGCGATTTCCAAGTTATTGGTAGCTTGTGTGACCAGAACCTTGGCAGCAGATTAGAATACTAAAAGCACTGATACAAGTATTTAATGAAACCAGTACAATTTTCCAGGGAATGTATCGTATAATTATACAGCAAAAAGGAAAGGACACAGCATGAGAACACGAAGACTACATCAAGGAAAAATCTCAGCTTACCAGGTAGCCTTCATTAATATCTCTCAAAAAAAGAGCAGGTCCAAATATCTCTGCTCCACACCTAAGCACTGTTCTGACTCAAAGAGAACTACTATATGCTCATAAAGTCTTGCTTTCCTTGTTTTTTTTTTCCTGCAAACTGTGTTGTTGCATTTTTTGCATGATCGATCTTCAAAACACCTGAATCACTAAGGGCAAGTGTAAGTGTAGAACACATAGGCTTACAGGTGTACCCTGGGTACTAAATAAATTGGGGTATTTCACAACTCTTCTGTACTGCAGTCTAAGAAAAACAATCTTTCTGAACACTTTTCCTAATTATATAGTCTGACTATTCCCAAATCGTTTTGGTGCATCATTTTCTTCAGGTTTTTTGGTACGCTCTATTGAAGTGCTAGGAAGTATAAAAGCTTTTAAAGGCCTTAAAACTGATAATTTCAGTCCTTTCCATTGCAGTTATTTAAGATCTGATAGAGCAATTACTTCCTATAGAAGCATAAATGTATCTCCTAAAGAAGATCTCTCTTCTCTATTATTTCGGGAGTTTTCCCCACCATTTCATGGTTCGAACCTCCTGTATGCATGCATACAAACATGTCATTTTATTTAAATTTGGTATTCCTGCATGTCATATAGGAAAAAAAAAACCCTACTTTCAACAGAACATGAGCAAATCATCCAGAAAAAACATTTGTATATATTTATGACAGAAGTTTGTCATTCACAATTCAATTCGCCTTGTGATATTAAATTAATATTAGGAATTCCTGTTTAGATCTTATCTAAATTCCTTCCTTTCAGTATTAAATTTATAGCAGGAATTCCTGCTTAGATTACATGTAAATTTCTTAACTGAAATAGGAACATAAGTTGTAATTCCATGTAGATAACATCTTTTCAAGTCCCAGTAGCTCTTTTGCCAGAGTCATCTCTCTAAAATCTGTCACAATTTGGTAGGAGGACAGGTAATTTCCAGGTTTCAAGGCATAGTGAATTTGAATATCCTTAAAGATATTTTTTTTTAAATAACATTAATTTAGTCCTGGCTACCTTGAAGCCCAACAGATGAGTTAATACACACATGCCTTCTCTAGCTATCATTAATTATTTTTTTTAACTTGAACTTAGCTTTATCTTAAACCACATATTATTGAAAAATAGAAATCTATTAAAAATTAAACTATTATCTTTATGAGGAAGTTTGGAGAAATTTCATTTTGGTGTCATGTTAAGACACTTGACTTTCAATCAGATTTTTTTAAAAGAGGCCCCAGTCAAAATCAAAAACAAAACCCACACCACAGAAACAAAAACAACAGAAGTTGCTGGGATGCTGTGATAATTTAAGCTGAATTTTATCCAAACACCACGCAAGTTTTGGTAGGACATAAGGATTAATGCATTTAGCACTTGCCAAGACCGCCACAACACTGAAACGTCCTCTTGAATTCATTTGAGAGCAGGTGCATCACTACACTTTCAAGAATGAGCACCAACATACATATCATGGCCAACAAGATTGCTCCCAAAAGGCCAGTGACATAAATAGTCATGGTTATCTGTGGGTGAATTTACACTGCTGACATTTTTAACATGACATGGTTATCACAACAGTGATACAGAACCACCTAAGTTTCAGAGCCATAACCTCTTCTTCTAACTTCCTAAGTGAAAAAGTAAAGGAAAAGTGAAAACCAGAAGCAAGCACACAAAATTATGCAATCGAGGGGGAAATGTTAACAATTCACTTATGTTTATTTGCAGTTAAATGATTCTGTTTAGATTACAGATAAAAACCTCTAGCTGCAGAAAAATCTTAATTCTTTCTATGACATCACAGATTTCTTTTCGCTTTGTGCTCTGAATATTTATCAAAGATTCAGGGTAGCAATTTGTCATAAATTATATTATTATAAACTCATAGATAGACCTGAAGAAGTGTTAGCGGCAGGGAATTAGGGGAATTCCTTAGAGAGAGGGGGAAAATAGGAAAAAAAATTGTAGCAATCACTATTATTTTTAAAAACTTGGATATTGTCACAGGATATAAAGGAAAAGGCAAATAATACTCAAACTTCAGTGTTTTTCTTGTTCAGTTTCTTTGCAGTCATAGTTATTCACACTAAAATTGATTGCTGCTGAGTTAATCTGGCTAAAGCAAGAATAAGCACACAGCAAAACAGCACCTGATCTGAATACAATGAGTAGATGAGAAGCATCATCCTAACACTGTCAGTTCAATGAGAAAAGTGCATCCTTACCTCATCATCTATAAAGCATTACTCAAATTAGGAACTGTGTATGCACTGGAGTCAAATACAGAGCTAAATTTAAGCTGTAACCCAATTTAGTATGACAATAACCAGAAAATCCTTCCTTATTCTTCCTGTCTTGTCAATTTTGGTCCCTGTTTCTCTTAGTGAAAAAAAGAACAGTACTGCAGAAATATAGAATATATTACAGAACAACAGTATTCTTTAAAGATGCACTGACATCCCTCATCTCTTCGCCTTAAAATTCATTTAACAGTAGACTTTACTCAATCCATATTCCTTTCAGTTCAGAATTCCCCAGATAACCTCAGCTCACAGGAGCCCAATGCTTCTTACACCCCATACTGAAAACCCACATTTGATATTCTCCACAACTACAGCCAGCCACTCCAGTTCCCAACCTACTCCCCAAGCATCAACGCTGCAGAGAAACCAGCAGAGGAACTCTGAAACTGTCATGTCTGTTTTCCATTTAACGGCTTCCAAATCAAACAGAGCCCTGAACAAAATCCACAGACAAAACTAGGAGGAAATGCATTTTCAGTTACACAGAGGAAAATATGGAAATCTCTTTTTGAAACCTGCTACTATTCTTCAAGGTTTTTCGAATCCATAAAACAGCAATAAAATATAAACCAGCAACCCAGTCACACAGACAGAGAAGTATGAAAAATTGCAGCTTATGCTGTATGATGAGCTAAAATTCAAGGCTTATTTAATGGTCAGAAAAATAAAAGGCCCACCATAACTCCAAACAGGTAGCCACACGAATGTGAAGGAATGAATTTTGAGAACGCAGGAACTAAATGATCAAAATAAAACGTACCTTCCTTTAAAAGATGAATACAGTAGCGGGAAAAAAAAAAAAAAAATATAAAACTTTAGAGAAACTGTGAAACTGTGTTGCGATGTAGCACTGCAAGATACTCCTGTGCCAATCCATCACATTTGTTTAGGGTAGTCCAAGGCTAACACTCCAGTGTGGCTGACAAAAATTTAATGAAGTGTTTCACTATACTGGAGACTTTAACCATTTGAGTGCAAAGGACTAACAGTTCCTCATTTTGCAGCATTCTGAGTTTTTCCTTTTGACTTCTTCAAAAAAACACTTTTCTTGTCTCAGACAGTAAGTTTACAAAGGGCATTTTCCATTGTCTTTCTAATCCTCTGATCTGAAGTTTCTGGTTTCCAAAAGCAAGTTCCACTTCTATAAATTTCAGACTGTCTGCAGGGAAACCACACTGAATGGTAACCGAGCAGTTTCCTCTCTTTCCTGAGATGCAGAAAGACTTTTTAACTCTTTTGCAGGAAACAATCTTCACTGAAAAGGTCCCAGTAAGTTTTTACTTGTTAGTCCTTTTTTCGAGGGACATGAGCCTGATAAGAATGCATTACATTCCCCAGATCACATATTTTACAACACTGTTGTACCAACCAGGGGAAAAAAAAAATGTTTTGATAAAGAAAATATTGAGAATTAAAGGCACTATATGCCTGTTTGAGGGCTTTAAAGAAGTTGGCTTACCCAAAACTTGTTTGTTGTTTTTTAATAAAGAGCTGAAAAACTAACAGTAAATTCATGTTCACCCGCTATTTCAGTGATTCTCAACCAACTCCCAATTGAGTATATTCAAATGTATGAGGAAAAACTGAATTTTGAACTCCAAACTGTATGTCCTCATTACAATGTAGTCTAACATACACACCATAAGTATTTTGAAATAGGGAGATTTTTTTGTTGTTGAACCTAGAAAGGAAGCCAAAAATTAAGAAGTAAAACAAAAACGCACCACAGTCTCAACTACAGACTGACTTCTATTTCCATTTGATATTCTTACATATTCATAGATATCCTTAAAAAGTCTAATGTTCATGCAGTATGACTTTCTTTCTGGGTAAGATGGGAAGCCTGTAAGCTGAACAAATGAGGAAAAGAGAACATGAGCTACTAACTTTCACATATTAGGCTAGTACAAGGTCCTCAACAGATGGCAAGATTCCTGAAAAAGACAGAGTTTTGTACACGGCAAAGCACTCCAGTGAGTAGAAAATACTCACTGGAGTATTGAGATGAGAAGAGACAAAAAAAACAAAAGGCAGGAAAGCTTCAAACAGCTTAATTATAAAAACATGACCCTACCTAGCAGAGACAAGTCTAGAAACGGCGAGGCACATGCTAGTGTTGTGACAGAGGAAAACATTAAGTGAAGGGATACGGCAGTGGTATGCATGTCTGAAATTACAAACAGAGACGTGTTGATGTAGAAGTGGAAGAAAATGCTTCAACATCAATGACAGGGCCCTCCTTGCTCTTCCATATGTTCCTTGTGCATGGGAGACACTCTCCAGGTGTCAGAACTGATCTAGGCCATTTCTTCTGTCGCTGGACAGTAGCAATTACAACAGTTCTTCCCTGTCATGAAGGACAAACGGAGTTATTGCAGGTTACTGCTGTCAAGTTGTCCTTCTGGTATTATTTCCTCTATATTCCTCCCTGAAGTGAACCGGATATCACTATAACCCCATGGCAGGGGGGTTGGAATTAGATGATCTTTGAGGTCCCTTCCAACCCAAACCATTCTATGATTCTATAATTCTATAACAAAGGTTAGAGGAGCATCAGTACATTTTATCCAGAATGTAAAAGGTGTTTTTCTCACAAAGCACAATTATCAAATTGACCACTAGAAATGGCCCCTCTGGTTATCCTAACTCCACTGTCATCTGTGACTCACACATCCACAGGAGTCACCTTTTACAACGGAGACTTTTCAAAGCAAGTGACCTCCACAAAAGATGTAAAGTAAGCACAGCTGCCACTACACGAAAATCTGAGGATTAGGTTTTTATGGTTTGTGTGGTTTGGGGTTTTTTTTCCTCAACAGAAAATCATAGTCAAAGTTATTATTCAGACAAATACAGGGTTAAAACAATCAAATTTGGGGACAGCTTTTTCTCACCTGACTTCTCTTAAGTTGAATGACAAGCACTTTGAGCATTACTCATTAAGTGGCATAGAACATGATAATACAATTATTATTAATGTTATTAATTTTTCATAATTTTAATAAAAAAATCTAACAATCACCTAACATTTCAATTTCATTTCATCTAGACTGGGAGATAACTCACACTTGGATACCAAGTACAAAGAACACTTACGATTCAATCAAACCATTTTAATCTTTTTGTAGCAGAAAAATCATCTGGGCAAAGTTATGCATTAGAGTTGCATGACAGTACCACCACAAAGGAAATCCAAAAGGTTAGTTTCAAAACTGCAACATGAAAAAATGTTCATTAGAATTTGTAAAACTTTAAAACTTTACAGAGAAACAGCCTGAATAGCAAAACCAGCACTTTTGGGGAAATCATGAGCTGAATAATACCACTGGAAAGGTAACGTTCTCCTTCTTTCTGAATTTGACATCTCTGTCATACACCAAAGTTTGAAATAAAACTCTAAAAATAATTGGTCTCACATGAGCTCACTTACAATAAGTAGAGAACAGGTATCTAGGACAGGAAGCCCTTCACTTGCTTCAAAACCCACTTGTGGAAACTGAAGGTGGACAAATTATGGCTAATGGTAAAATGCACTCTTGAATGACATGAGTGTGCCACCATTGAAGTAAATGCTGAAGGATATAGAAAGTTTTCTGTCACTGAAATATTTTAATAAAACTGGATGACTTCCAAAAATGCACGTTTCAGATCCGAATTCTCAGCTTGATGCTGCAATCACTGAGGTAAATTTATCAGGACTCGATTAGATGGATCATCAGTAGGAAGCTTTCCACCAAGGCTACAAGAATAAATTTGCAGCATCTGGATAGTATTCCGTCTTTTTACATTTTAACTCATTTCCTCTCCATTTGTAGCTATTCCCCACTATTCTAGACTGCAGCAGGAGCTAACGATATAGTCTCTATAGGTGGCTACCAAGCCACCAGATAAACTCAGGGAGAAGGTTTGGATTGACCACACCACTGCACTGGTTAAGCGAGAGGCAGGAAAATACATTAAGGTGCAACAGAAGTTAACCTACAAGAATTAAAACAAATAGTCATAGATAATTACCCACAGGAAACAAGCACTGGGAAAGGCGTGAAATCTAGACATGGCTTTTGGAAAAAGTATCAAGATGCTGAGCAGAAAAAAAACCTCATGTTGAATTTCTCCAGCAGTGAAAATGTGGGATTTTAGCCTATTTTTTAGGTTCTTAAGCAACAGGATTACATCACCTGTTTCCCACCCTAGTCACAGTAAGGAACATTTGGTGGTTATATGGAAAATATTCCTAACTGTACATCTTGTGCAATCTTGGGCAAGTCATTTACTCGCTGTTCTGGACTGTCAGTCACTATATCGAGTAGCAGCAATAGCAAGAAAACTGTCCGTGACTTGCATTTGCACAGTGTCTAACAAAAAATGAGAGGAGTTTTAGAGAATGCCTTATTTTAATAAAGTTACCTGTACAGTGCTTGAAGTGTACTGCGCAGTTTGCTACTCATTTTACACAAAGATGTAACACAACTGAAAGGGAACTTAATAAAATCTATATAAAGTAGCTCCTGCCACGAAGTAATCTGGAAGCCCCCTTGCTCCTGAGAATCACTTTATTAAAAAACATGCATTTTAATTGCTTCTTGCCATTTCTCTTTTTCTCTTGCTCAGACCTATTTCAGATAAATCAATATGTTTTCAAGAGTCCCAGGTTTAAAATTAGCTAGTCATTGTGACTTCTCCACTTCTACAAATATAATTGCACAGAATGATATATTATCTTCACTGTACTTAATGGCTACAGACTGTTGCTGCACATCCACGTCACTTAACAGTAATATTTATTCTAATACATCATCAAACTACAGATCTCTAAGTCAAGGGGCATAGAAAATATTCTAGGCACAAACAGTGTGCATCAGTGGAAAGGATTATTTTTTCCACAGTAATGGTCATAGTACTTTTCTGTACATCTACCACCAGAGAAACAAGATTTTTATTCCATTTAAATACAGTAAAATTAGAAATTTAATTTACTGCAAGTTTTGACATACAGAAAATCAAGTCTAAATCAATCATAGAGAAAAATCTAAGAAATTACACTCTATTTGACCAGCATCCCCAAATTCCTGCACTTCCCTTCTTCATATAAGAATTCTTTTCATCAACAGTTTTTCCTCTGTCACATTATCAGTCACTGCAATATACAGCAAGAACAGCAGTTTAATGACAACGCACAGAAACCAGTTTCATAAAATGGCCAACAAAATATGAGTTATAACTTGGATTTGCCTCATGTAATGCAATGTTAAAAACTGCATTATTCATTTTAAGTCTCACTTTTTTTCCTCTTGTACTAGGATTTTCCTCTCTTCTACTTTTGACAATTTTAGATAATTTTCATTTCCTGGAAATTTAAGGCTTTTCAAGTCAAACTTCTCCTACCCACCCTAACAAAGAGTCAGCCTTTGACACTGATCAATGTTAAAGTTAGCACAACGCCATTTTTAGTACTGTACTGAGATACAAACCTGCATTAAAACTTGGGATTTCATGCCTGGATTCACTGATAGCAGTAGAAAGCTTTAAACAAATAAGTAAATTAAGCAATCCCTTAATGAGAGTATGTCCAAGTCATCTTACTAAAAAATTGCAAACTATGACATTTAAAATCTGTTTTACCCAATAAACAGTAAATGTGGAGCTTGCTGTGATGATTATCCAGTTGTTTCCCTAGGTGAAACGAAGTTGGTAAAGTAGATTCTGATGTGCCCTTTCAAAAATGGCTTGGCATCAATTACAGCTATCACATCCTGTGTTTCCAATTTCTTCCACGGAAAACTACCACACTTGACCTACTCTTCTCAAGTCCCCACAGTGATAAATTACTAAACTTCATTCTCTTTCTCATACTCCTGGGTAAGGCAGCTATTAAGAATGCCACTTTCAGCAAAACAGAAGATCTTCAGTCTAAAGATTCTTCTTTTTTATTAAGATGCTCTTTAACTCCTTTGGCTAGTTGCCCAAAAAGCAGAACAAACCTCCATGCATAACTATGATCTCTGCCTGTGATGGAGAAATCAGGAATGTTTCCAGAAGAAAGTTATTTGAAAACTTAAGAAACTGAACTTGTTTGCAGATTTATTTATTCTCAAATTGAGAGAAAAAGAACTGATCTATGTATTTTTAAAAGAACAGAATAACAACTGAGCAATTCCAAACTAATCAAGGATGTTCTGCTAAGAAAGTCCTGCAGATGGTACATGGTGTTTATCTCAGCCTTCAGAAAAGCTATTCTTTATTATTTGTCAATGCACTGGGTCCCTGTGGTTAAAAGACCACAGAAAAGGATTCAATTGATGAAATTTATGGAATATCAAAACAGTTCCATCAAACATTTGGCCAGAAGAGATTATTTTATGTAGGATGAGCAATATGTAAGCAAAAATGTAACATAAGTTTAAAACCAACTTCAGCAGTAAACTTCTAGATCATTACATCTGAAACTTGACCATTTCACAACGTATGAACCAAACTGCAGTGATCAGAACAACATGTTCCAAAGAGAGGAAAAAGAACCTAAATTACTCTTTCTCATCCATGTCTTCTTCCACGTATTCAAAGAGGCTATTGGTGTTTGGCTCTACACAAGAAGTGTAACTAAAAAGTGCTAAAAAATAGTGCCACATAAATTAATACAACTAGGACAGAGACATTATTTGCTACCACAAGCTATTAATGAAGTGAAAGCCTGAACAGGCAGTTTAGGATGTGAAGATGATCAGGATGCAATTCCTGCACAGCATCAAAAGTGGCATTTACATTTATGGAGTAACAGTTCCAGTTACCATAATTTGGAGAGCGTGCCTTCTCTCTCACAAACTACTCTTCTGAAGAACATAGCATTTTTACTCTAAATTTCATAGATTTCTAGGTTGGAAAAGACTGTTTACAAGCTCATTTGGTTCAGTCTATCACATCAGAATGATTTCTTGACGTAGGACATTTGTTACTGTTTCAGGGGAATATTTATAACAGTAATATCATTATTAGGATCTAAGTCATATGAAATACAATGTATGTTTACAATGCTGCATTTAAACTTACATTTCTCACTAAATCACTCAGAAGTTGGAAAAATTAAGTCCTTCAGGTAGCAGTTTTCCAGAGCTATTACAAAGTAGTCCTCCTTATTTTCAGGGCAAAACAAGAAGCAAAGAGAGACAAAAAAAGTAAACAAGACATGAGTTGTATTTATTTGGTATGTGATTTACCCACTATGTTATCTACTGGGCTCTACGGTTATAAACTAAGCTATGAGGATAAGGGTGAAAACACCTTAGTATGGAGTTATAAATTAAAACCTACAAGATGAAAAAGAAGAAATGGAGGAAGAAAAATGTGAATTAAGCTGTAGGTGAAAGAATGGCAGATGGAATGCCCTTAGTGTTGCGAAGGCACCTACGAAACTGCACAAGTTCAATTACGGTAAAACAAAAATTGTTCAAGCAAGTTCTCAGAATATTGGTTGTATCACAACACGTTTAAAATTATTAAGATTTTATTATCTAGCTAAAAATGAAAATGCAGCCATGAATTTTACTGAACTTACATGGAACAACTCACAAACTCAAAGCTACTAAACAGAATGTACAGATACTCAATTCAGGACAACTTTGTACCCACAAGATTTTGAAACAGATGAAATAGCAGTAGTTTCAAAATTAAATAAAAACATGATTCCATCTATTCCTTGTATTCTTTACAGAAAAGAACAACTCAAATCCACAAAATTACTTTAAATACACTTCAGCTTTTCTCCAACTGTTTGATGCAAGATACACATAACATTGAAATACTAATCTTATATGGCGTAACATTTTCTTCTAGGCATAGATCTAGGGATTTGAACAAAGTTATCTCTGATACTGTTCATTAAATGGCACTACCTTGTCGTAAGTGCCAGGAACAACAACGTCCTTCAGGTAAGTTACAGTTAACTGCAGGAAGACAGCACCTGCATGACACTCCCTGCATTTCATTTCACACTCACATTCAAAAGAAAACTCGATTATGCTTTCAAAAGCACATGAACAACTTCAATGGATCAATTTAAGTAGACACTGGAGAACCTCCCAGGTGATCAGAGCCTGCCCTCTCACTTGGTCTCCCCAGTTCTATTTTCTGGTGCATTTCAGCTTCCACCACCACACAGCTCCACCAGAGCAGCTGTCTTCCTCCCAGCCAATTCCACACTTCTGGTTAAGTTAAAATACTAGAAATTATCATGAGTCTGGTAAAAATGAGCATGGAAAAATTCTGTTTATCAATACCCATAAATTAAATGGATTAAAATATTGCACAAATTTTTGTAAGGATGAAGTGTGGAAATGTATTTGGCCATAAAGTTAATATAATACTCAGAATTTCTATTTTAACTCAAATCTAAATATCAAATGCTTGAAGGAGTCTCTACTTAGAATGCAAGTCTCCTTCACACTTCCAGGTAAGTCATTCTGGAAGAATTCTTGTGTTGCAATTAAAATTTTTCTGCCTCTAGGGGCAAAAAATATCATTTAAATCTCACCTACAGCTTTTTTCAGAAAGACACTTGAGCTGACTCTGTCCAGAACCCGATATGACTGACCATGAGTCAGTTAAGAACTGGAAGACGTGTAGTCAAAGTACAGCACTATGAATAAAATAAGCACTGTTTAAAGAAAGGGTTTATGAGCTGAAGCACAGCTTGATACCAAATGTGCTACCAGGCTTCTGATTCAGACCTGGAGGATATACTCTCATTTTAGGAGCACGTACAATGAATTAAAATCCACCTGCAGAGGAGATGAAAAAACTTCTTAAATTAGACATTCAGACCAAATCCGAAGCGCGAGCAGGGAAGCTGCGTACCGACAAAAGGCAGTTCATTGCTGTGAACCAAGTCTAATAAGTAGAACGAGTCTTCAGAAGCCTGATCAACCACATTCTTAACTTGGGGCTGAAACATTCCCCCTTTCACAGAAGCAACCACGAGGACTACTCCAGCATCTCTTGATTGCCAGAGGATCAATATTAAGAGTGGTAAAAATGTAGAGATTGAGAAACATTCTAAATAAGGCACCTGAAATAAAGAGTAGGTTTTGGTCTAAACCCTGTGTCTGGCCTACCTCCTCTGTTCTCATTAAGAGAGAAAAATGAAACACGCAAGAACTTTTAGAGCAAACCTGAAGTATATATACCCACAGGTATCCTGAAGTTGTGACACTTGATGATGTGGCACACAGCAGTTTACATTTGGAGAGCTCTAGGCTACACGTGATCTCCGTCCTCTGGAAGAGCTGTTGTGAGAAATGTATCATCCAATGCAAGGAGAGCGTTGAAACAAACATCTGACTTTCCAACCATTCTTAAAATTTCTTACACAGTTGACTGGACTTTCACTGCCCTACTCTAACCAGTCCTCTCCCCCTTTGAGTTTCCACCTCAGCAAGTCTTCACATGAGCCCATTTTTTATTTTTCTCCATTACTTTAACCCAGTCACCTTCACCTCCACTTTTTCCTTCGCTTTCTCTACAGCCAATGTCCTCCTACATAAGCCCACTTCAGTATCAAGATTTTCTGCTTCCTTATCACAATGTCATTACGGAAGTGACCACCTACTGCAGCTCTATTTATAGAGAGCGCTTCTTACGCATAACCATGATAAACAAGCCAAAGTAATTTTTGGACTTTAGAGTGATCTCAGGGTATCCCCATCCTCAAATGGGTTCATCTATCATCAACTTTCTGAGTTACAACAGCTGCTCAGAGGAAATTCCTTTTGTCTGAAATATTTCCAGTGTGACAGCACTGGAACACTCTTAACACAGATAACAGATATATACAAATGGTCTAATATTGATGCTCACTGACTATATTAATGATTCAAATGTAGTCTGGCAAGCTGATGAAAAACTACCAGAAATTGCTCATCTTGAGTTACTGAAACGTCCTATCTCTAGCAACAGGATTTTACTGTAGTTGAGTAATAAGGCCATGGATGACTCCTCAGGGAAAGAAGCTCTCATGACTGCAGAGTCTCTTACTGTTCATATAAGCTCTGTTTATTGTGTCGATGTCAACTTTAATTCTTCTTTGTGCATCTTTAGACAAGAAAGATGAAGTGTGGTTTATATAGTAGATTGTACCTGCTGCAACTGTCCTTGATGAGACATTTGTTTGGGTATAAGTAGACAATCATCTCGTGTCTACTGAGTGGCAATGAAAAAAGTTTGGAGAAAACAGTGCTTTTGACAGGCAGATAGTGAAACTATTCAAAATTTTTTCTATCAATACAATACAAAACTTTAAATGCTTCTTTCACATCAAATAAAATGGCAAAAATAGGAAGTACTTGAAGTTGTAAAACACATTGAATTGAAATTGCAGCTACTACAGTGATAATACTGAATATAAAATACCAGATGAGATGAATGAATTGAATTTATTCAAATCCAGGGGGGAGAAGCAAATTTATTTTTCCCATGGCTCTAGAGAATAGATTTAGTAAAATATTTCCTTCGTGTTCTGAAGTACAATCCTCTTTAAGGCACAACAGAGTGTTCATTTCTTGATGAACAATTCACAGAAGAGGAAGAGGGCTGGTGAATACTCAACTAACTATTTATAGAATCCAAAACCACTCAAAGGAATGTAAACGGAGCCAAACTGAGCAGGGAAGGAAAGTTAAGAGGGTTTAGATGCAGACTACTCAAAATGGCAGGCTTTCGTCCAAATTCAGATCATAACCAATTTTGCCAGGCATGTACCAATGGCCAAGAATTCAGCCCTCTCTCATTTTTGCAGAACAACTCTACTGCTATTATCCTCCTTATCTTGAGAAGTGGGCCTGTGCAAACCTCATGAAGTTCAACAAGGTCAAGGGAAAGTTCCTGCACAGGAGTCAGGTCAATCTCAAGCACAAGTACAGGCCGAGTGGAGAATGGATTGAGAGCAGCCCTGAGGAAAAGGACTTGGGAGTGCTGGTGGATGAGAAACTCAACATGAGCCGGCAATGTGCGCTGGCAGCCCAGAAAGCCAACCGTGTCCTGGGCTGCATCCAAAGAAGCGTGGCCAGCAGGTCGAGGGAGGTCATTCTGCCCCTCTACTCTGCTCTCGTGAGACCCCACCTGCAATACTGCTTTCAGCTCTGGGTCCCCAACACAAGAAGGACATGAACCTGTTAGAGGAGGTCCAGAGGAGGGCCACAAAGATCATCCGAGGGCTGGAGCACCTCTGCTATGAAGACAGGCTGAGAGAGTTGGGGCTGTTCAGCCTGGAGAAGAGAAGGTTCTGGGGAGACCTTCTAGCAGCCTTCCAGTACCTAAAGAGTGTCTACAGGAAAGCTGGAAAGGGACTTTTTACAAAGGCATGTAGTGATAGGACAAGAGGTAATGGATTTAAACTGAAAGAGGGGAGATTTAGACTGGATATAAGGAAGAAATTCTTCATTCTGAGGGTGGTGTAATGCTGAAACAGGTTGACCAGAGAAGTTGTGGATACCCCATCCGTAGAGGTGGTTCAAGGCCACGCTGGATGAAGCTTTGAGCAATGTGATCTAGTGGAAGTTGTCCCTGCCCATGGCAGAGGCGTTGGAACTAGATGATCTTTGAAGTCTCTTCCAATACAAACCATTTAATGATTCTACAAAATCGTAATTCTTGGCCAGAAGGGCAACAAAACCCACCTTGCTGACCTGGCAAATGTTAAATTGGTTCATGGCTTCAATCTGAGCAGACTTCAAGAAATGTGACTGGCTTTCTGGTACTTACCTCACAACTATCAACTAATGATATTAAAAAAATATATATATAATTTTGACCAAAATTAACTTGGAAGAGAAAGAGGTCTTTTTGTGATTTTTATTCTTTTACAGGCTTGAAAGTTATCAGGGAAACAGAGACAGAGACTTGTGCCTTCCTTTTTCTGTCATACGATTTCGTATGTTTAATAGTGATGGAGAACTCAGCCACAGATTTAACAAACATAGCATTGATTTCCAAAATAGCAAAGTGTGGAAGTAGAACATCTAACTTGGATTATACTTGGAGATTCAACATCTCGACTAACTTCAGCAAAGTCTAGAATTATTTAAAGGTTCGAGAAAATAAAAAAATGCAACTTCTGTGTAAGGGCTTAAATTTAGAAGAGATTTAATGCTTATGGATAAAAGGAGTTTGAACTTAAAGTATCAACACTATAAAGTTTATCTCAATTAACAACACATTTCATACTGCAAGAGCAGATGCTGAGAACTGCATCGAAAAAGAAACAGCTAAGGCCTGTATCTCGTTTTGATACACTGCTGACTAAATCAGAAAAGATACACTAAAGACAGTGTATTAAATTAGATTAGCTCTACGTACCGTATTTTAATACTTCCTACCATTTACTCATCGTGCAGGAACAGAGTAGTTCAATGAAATTACTTAAACCTCTCCAGTTTCTGCAGATGAATCTCTGGAATCACAGTTCACATTCAGTACACAGAGGCAAATTCTCCTGAACATACAAGTTTCAAAGCAAATAAGTAAGTCAGCCGAGGCCCTTATAAATTATAAACCAGCCCTCAGTCTGCCATACAACTGGCCAGTAATCAATGTCTATGTTTAACAGCTCAAACCAAGATGTTAAAAAACCCACAACATGCTTTCAAAGTTTTCTTCACCCAACTAAAAGACTTCTCCATTTCAATACTTGATTTGGTCTTTTGTTCAGTTAGGGTCATGTAACATTTCCTAATCCCAGAAGATTTATTTGAAAGAAACCATGGACATCATATTGAACCAGGATATCTTGATGAATAATTCTCCTTTTTCACCTTGTGACAAAAAGGAACTACCAATGAATTACCATGATGTGATGGTAATTACTGTGATTTTCAGGACCAAATTTTGACGGATCAAACTGATCTCAAAGCCTCAAGTCCATAGTATGCAGCATAGAGTAAAAGCGTGTTTCTTTCACTTCTGGGAAGAACTAGACGAAGCCAAATAAACTTTTTCCAAGCATGAAAACCAGTACAGAATTCCCTAGGTTAAAAATAACACATTGTTACTGAGAGATTACGATATTTGTTTAAACTTCTCTCTGCAGCTTTTGCATTAAGAAATAGAACAGCTGAATATCTAAACACACTGCAGTGTTACGAAAAAAATACAGATTCTGCCTTAAAAAGGACTAATTTACGTACCAGACTAACCACTGCAATGCAGAGCTAACTCACTCTGCCGTGCAGGTGTGCTCTAGAATGACCAAGGGGTTTAGACAATGCTCACCACAACTACTCCGTAGTGAACAGTAGGAAAAGAGTACACCTGAACATAACATTACACCGTGATGTTCTATTCAGCTTGAGGGTATAAGCAAGTTTTATGATGAGGTCATAAAGCAATTTTTATACTGAATTTATGAGATCATTATAACAGTCATTTCCAGAAGCCAGTGACTGGTTTATTAGAAGACAGCCTGTAGTAAAATTGAAAATGTAGATTGCAGAGAAGTTCAACTGCAATATTGGCAATATCCAAGACTGAAGCACAAAAATTGTAAGGTAAACAAGTGAGGAGGGAAGGTTTTAAGCATTAAGACTTACAAATATCTGAAGAAGGACATTTCAGAATCAGCGACAAGAGAAGCATTAATTTTCATTTGCAAAAAATTCACCTTTATTTGAAGACTGGATTATGTGCAGCATATAGGACTGAAAATTAACTACTATTTCTGAATATTCATAACAGACACCTATTGCTAAATCATGAATAAATGACAGCAGAGCATTTTCACCACACATACAAATTGTTTAAGATCAATCCTGTTCCTTAACTTAAAAACCCCCACTTGGTTTTTACATTAGGTCTTGTCAAACCATTTTAATTGGCTTGATTATTACAAGATAAACCTTAAACCATAATCCAGCCATCATCCTACCTGGCACTGTGCAGGACACAGGCAATAGCCCACATGTGCTGAACTGTTCTCCAGCAAGAGAGAGACACTGAAGTATCTTTTAAGGAGGTTCTAGAGCACTCAAAAAAATACCAAATATCTATCAAATATCAAAAATATAAGTATCAAATATTTTGAGACTCAGGTTCAAAGGGAACTTGGATCATCCTTCTTGTATATATCCCATCTTGCTGCATTTTGGACAATGTTCTCAGTGAGCAAAAGCTTTTGCATTTGACAACAAACATATGTATTCACGTACTCTGAAAGATACCCAGTCTAAAACCAAGCAAGTCAAAACTAAAATACAGAAAATTCCTCAGAACCCAAGAAAACTGGACCAGAACACATTCCAATTATAGCTTTAAATGCTTAATTGACTCAGTTGTCTACAATAACTGCCTGATATTTTATTTGGAATTTATCTAGCTTTTATTTTAAGCTTCTGGTGCTTCTTACGTTTCTTCCTAGTAAAGAGCACCGTCAAAGCAGAGAGAAGTCACAAACAGAAATACGCGGCTGGTAATAAATAGAAGTAGTGGACAACAAGCGAAAAAGCTGGATATAACACCTTGGCCCAGAATGACTACCAGTCAGATGTAAGGTAGCCACCTAAACAGCCAAATGCAGTCTCTTCATTTATGACAGGTGATTTCTTCTGGTCATTTGCCCAGTACCAATTACGTATGTCCATATACATGGAGATTTAATTATGTGGATAGTCCAATGAATCAAAAAATACTTCTAAGATCTTCTAAATGGTTTTGAACTTCAAAAGCATTTTTTACCAAGGTAGATCAAATTATTGGTTTATAGTAGTTTAACTGGGAAAAACGGGGATAAGATCATTATTTTTGAGTACATTAATGCGGTAAATGGAAATGGAAGTTACAGAAATGGGTATTTATTTAAATGGAATGAGCCATGACAGCAAATCACCCTACAGATGGTGATACCTTACTGTGGTTTTCTCTCTCCTCATCTACAATAGACCAATTTTATAAACACAGGAAAAATATAAGATATGTTTTTCCTGTCATGGATGTCTGCTGCAAATATATGACCAAAATGATAAAAAATTAAGTAATTAGAAGCATAATTTTGTAGACTTCCTCCAGAGCTTTATCCTGTTGGCTACTTTAACACCCTGATTTTTATTTTACCCCCTCTATAAATCACCTCTTCTAAACATTACAAAAAGTGCAAGGTTAGTGATTAAACATGTTTTAGAATAGATGTTGCGCAGTAAATTGTTCATTTGGGGCATGCTGTGGGAGCTGTACAGCAGTCATACAAATCAAGCTCAACACACAGACAAATTTAATAAGCAAGGAACCCCTTGATGGTACTGGAATGTGTATGCTCTATCGAACATGGTTTTGATCCCCTGCAATGTCTTTCCATCACAAAACACCAATTAATAAAATCAAAATTCATCGCATAAACTTCACAACAGAATCAAGCACGTGCATTCTCACCACAGTTTCACCATATGTTGTTAAAAAGCAAGTTCTTGCTTTACAGCTCTCCAACATCCTTATAATACTATCACATAAGTCATTGTGAACCTGCAACTTCTTGGTTGCCAGAACAATTGGATGACAAGGAAAAAGTGCCCTAAAAGGTTTTTTTCCTGTATTTGGTGCAAAGAAATTCTGCATTTCTGGATTTTTAGTCCAATTTTGAAATAACGTTCCCCTTCCTTCCTTAAGCCAGAAGTGTCTATAGGTCAGACATTCTACACAAAGTTTAAACTTAAAAAATAATGCTGGGCATTTTAACCACTTAAATATCAAATTGATTCCTCAATCATGATGATTTATATTTATGAGCAATTGGGAGATATCTTGCTATGTCAAAGTACAAAGAAAGTATTTACTAATTTTTTATCATCTTTCATATGCTGTCATCATCTTTTTTTGTACTGCAGAATCAAATGATGATGAATTAGCAGTACTAATGGTCCAAAAGAAACATATTTAAAAATTAACAGCTTCACCTGGTTTATTCATCAAACAGAACTGTAAATAACCTCACTGGGAAGAAAGCAAATCCACATGCAAAGCAAGTTACTGAGAAAAGCAAAGCATGTGTTTGCTTCTTGGCCAAAGACATTCTGAGCCAAACATCGTAGTGTACAGCGCTCGATCTAAATTCTGAATGAATGAATGAACGTGGAACACAGATCCATGTAGGAAACATATCAGATACTACAAGGCATGCAAAATTCTCACCAAAGCTATGGAAGAGACCAATGAATTGCTACAGTATGTCTTTTACAAGATTTGTTATTTTACTCTTAAATTATATCTTCTGCAACTCTGGCCAGTATGAAGCTGTTCTTATTTCAGTGCTCAAAAATAGTAAGTTTAAATCTTCAACAAGTAAGATCTTCAACGGAAAAACCAAATATTAGCTTCCTCCAGGAAAGGCTCTCTATCAGAAAGCACAGCACAGCTCCTACCGACACATTTCTTTCATCCTGTTCTTTTTATTTACTTTTCTTTTGGCTCTCTCAACTATTCTGTTTTATTGTTTATATGAACACCTCTAACAGCCTTACTACTTGAAGTGTGAAGATAAGACTTTGATCCTAAAATGTTTAGAAGGTAAGAATCCTTCAATACATTTTAATATAAGAAAACCAAGAATTCATACAGAAGCACCTTCCTACAGGGTCTGTAGCGAAAGCAAGCAACACGAGGGGAAGAACTGACAGTTCTTGAACATACTGTGCTGATAACCAACTCTTTACAACTTCTGCTGTTAGCCAGATCTTGTTTCACTTTTTTGTTTGTGTTCTAACATAACGATACAAACACAGAACATCAAGCTGTTCTAAAAAAATAAAAGGGAAATATTTATGAGACAAAGAAATATTTATTTTTTAATCACTTAACACACACAGTGCAATGAAAAACACATCTTTTACTTATTTTGATGTCATTTACTTACCTTCACATGACTGAAGTCACCAACTTTGCTGCTTTCTTGGGGATTAACAGGTTTAGTCTCTACTCTCGGTTTGACAACCTGCCGAAAAGGACTGGAGAGAGGAAGTCCACTAACACTGATCCCATCTAGAAACAGAATAAACGAAAAATCACAACAGAGATGTCAGAGTTAATAACATAAAATTAGTTCTAACATTTACAAGATCAAAAAAGAACAAAGATTAAAGTTAGTGCTTTTCCATCATAGTGACCCTACCAACTGCTTAATATCTTTACACTAACTTCCAATATGAGGCTGAGGATTCCTTTTCAAGTATATATTGTGAAAAAGAACACAAAATAGAGAAGTCATGTTTTGTGCCATGTACTGATGCATAAATATATAAAATATTTGTCATGTATAACAAAGAGAGATTGGAAACTAAGGTCTACATTGTAATAGTCAACAAAAGGCTGAGCAGAAATGGATATCCTTAGAGGAACATCCTCAGGTTGGTATTTACTAGCAGCCTGTGTGCTGGCATATAGAACAGCAATAAAAAACGATATGACAAATTAGCAGTGTTTTTTGTTGCTGACAAGGTTGTGTAGCTCGAAGGTAAATAAATATACTGCAGCATATTTGGGTTTCTCAAACCTAACAAACCTACATTCTAAGCACAACCCACTAAAATGTGTGAAAATTACTGTTGAATCAAAAAAAGTAAGAGGAACAAGAAAATTAAAATAAGGAAGTTTTAGCATACATTAAACCTAGAGTTAAAACTTATTATTAACAATTTATTATTATTTACATTTACATCTAAAGAAGGGTAGCATTTTGCTCCTTTTGCAGAGAAACTGCAAACCATAAACACTAATTAAATATAACCAATATATTGCAGCAGACACATATATCTGAACATATGGGAAACACCAAATTATTACACAAAATCCAAACACATTTCCCCTACAGAAATGGCTCCTATCAAATCATGTTTGCTAATATCACAATCCGGTTCCATGGATGACTTCAAATCTGGACATGTTGAGGATAAATTCCTCAAAATAAGAAACCAGAAGAACAAGATGGACCATGTAATGGTTCTGCTTCATTAAAAACCAACTTCACAGGTACCAAATGAGAAAGCAAAGTGCATTTCCCGTATTCCTTTACTTCCAATTTCCTTCACTAACTAGTTTAATAATGAACTTTAGTTCAGCCTTAAAGCTACAACACTATGATACACATCAGAACTGAAGATACTGATTCAGAAGCCTTACTAGTAAAAAAACACAATTAACAAGTTTTTAATTTACAACTAACTTATCTCATATGGAAAAAAAAAAAAAGAATTACAAAAAAGATTCTTATTTCTCAGGAAATGAATATTTCTACCACCAGCCATATCAACATCATCCACTCAATCAAACTAGAGCATTCAAGACGTACTAAAAGGCCAATAAACCTTTACAGATTATGGAAAAGATGTATTCACATCCACTGATGTAACTCACGTGGGCAAAGCCTGACTTGACGTTGTGTATCTGTACTGGTTTTGGCTGGAATAAAGTTAAATTTCTTCCTAGCAGCTAGTATGGGGCTGTGTCTTGGATTTGTGCTGAAAACAGTGTTGATAACACAGGGATGTTTTTGTTATCGCTGAGTGGAGCTTACACAGCATCGAGGCTTTTTCTGCTTCTCACCCCACCAGTGAGTAGGCTGGGGGTGCACAAGAAGTTGGGAGAGGACACAGCTGGGACAGCTGACCCCAATGGACCAAAGGGATATTGTATGCCATATAACATCATGCTCACCAATAAAACTGGGACGGGGAGGCTGGTGGGGGGGCCGCTGTTCAGGGACTGGGCATTGGTCAGTTGGCGGTGATCAATTGTTTTTATTTGCATAACTTAATTTCTTGGGTTTTCTTTCTTTTTTTGTATCCTTACTTTTTTTAAAAAATATTATTATTTCTTTTGTTAATTATTAAACTTCTTTCATCTCAAGCCACAAGCTGCTTCTCACTTTTACCCTTCCAATTCTTCCCCCACCACCAGAGGAGGGGGGTGAGCGAGCGGCTTTGCGGTGCCTAGCTGCCGGTCAGGGTAAAACCACGACATTCTCAAGGCTGTCACTGACTTCTGCAGAGGATTACTGGAAGCTGAGTGAAGATGGCCAAAATGCCATTCTTTCAGTTGCCACGGTGTACTACTGGCTCCCCAAGGGCCAAAGCACTACTCTTCGGAAGATGGTATGAGAAGCTACCGCTGACGTAGTGGAAGGAATGATTCAACTCACAAAAACAATTCTCAGAGCTTTAAAGGAAGGGAATTTTAAGGAAGTGAAATTCATTTCAAGGAACAGGAAATTATTTTGATGGTTCCGGTGACCCACACATAGAAGCAAAAGAACTAGCAGCTAAATAAAATATGTATCAATTTTTGTGTAGGGCGCACAAAAAATTGTCTTCTTCTCCCTCAACCCACAGCACAAGTTGTCACATTTATGATCACTCATTAGATGTAAGTCTTTGTGCAACAGTTAGGATGGATTCTTCCACACCTCCAGTTTTGGTGCATGGTTCTGAAGCAAATCTCATCACAATCCTCACTTACTTGGGTTTGAAGAGCAATTTCAGTGCACACAAACTAGATTCTTTTTGGGGTAAACAAAACAAAATCAAAGACTTGATTTTGTCAGTGCTATTTAACTTCTTTATTGGTAACATGTACAGTGGGAGCAAGTGCACCCTCAGCAAGTTTGCAGATGACACCAAGCTGTGTGGTGTTGTGGACACGCTGGAGGGAAGGGATGCCATCCAGAGGGACCTCGACAGGCTGGAGAGGTGGGCCTTTGAGAACCTCATGAAGTTCAACAAGGCCAAGTGCAAGGTCCTGCACGTGGGTCGGGGCAATCCCAAGCACAAGTACAGGCTGGGCGGAGAATGGATTGAGAGCAGCCCTGAGGAGATGGACTTGGGAGTGCTGGTGGATGAGAAGCTCAACATGAGCCGGCAACGTGCGCTGGCAGCCCAGAAAGCCAACCGTGTCCTGGGCTGCATCCAAAGAAGCGTGGACAGCAGGTCAAGGGAGCAGATTCTGCCCCTCTACTCTGTTCTTGTGAGACCCCACCTAAAATACTGTGTTCAGCTCTGAGTCCCCAACACAAGACGGACATGGAGCTGCTGGAACGAGTCCAGAGGAGGGCCACGAAGATGATTCGAGGGCTGGAGCACCTCTGCTATGAAGACAGGCTGAGAGAGTTGGGGCTGTTCAGCGTGGAGAAGAGAAGGCTCCGGGGTGATCTTATTGCAGCTTTCCAGCACTTAAAGGGGACCTACGGGAAAGCTGGAGAGGGACTTTTTACAAGGGCGTGTAGTGATAGGACAAGGGGCAATGGCTTTAAACTGAAAGAGGGAAGATTTAGATTGGATATAAGGAAGAAATTCTTCACTGTGAGAGTGGTGAGGCAGTGGAACAGGTTGCCCAGAGAAGTTGCAGATGCCCCATCCCTGGCAGTGTTCAAGGCCAGGTTGGATGAGGCTTTGGGCAGCCTGGTGTAGTGGAGGGTGTCCCTGCCCATGGCAGGGGGTTGGAACTAGACGATCTTTGAGGTCCTTTCCAACCCAAACTATTTTGTGATTCTACGACTTCAATCCCAGAGTAACGTACTCCAACCCCTAACAGCGACATAATAGTCTGAACCAACAAGCAGCCCTTCAGACAAATTTGAATCACAAATGTGAAGGTGATATTTTACCCAGAGGGCCAGAATAAGTCAGGCCTCAGTTAAAATACTTGAGTCACGTCACAACATAATATAAGAGCTTTAGCACGAGTGCTGCTACGTACCAATCTATTCCTACTGCATCATCGTAACGTAGATACAGCCTTTAGTCACTAAATCCAGTCATTCTAAATAAGGAATTATAGTGAGATCACCAGGAAGTATAAGAACAGAAAAAAGCTTTGAGTGATCAGACTTTATATACTAGACATTTAAGACCAGGCATTTAGAGTTTCCTTACATGCAAGATCCAAATACAACGAAGCCCCTAATGCATTTTCAGAACCGGACAACTTGCAGTCTACCTAAATGAATCAAGGTGGCCAGTGATCCGATGGAACTACTCTTGGTCAATCAGATTACAGTTTCCAGCCACCTTCAGACAGCCAGGACAGATCAAGCAACCCTCAAGGGACAGTCTGAAAAATTTAAAAGCGAGAGACTAACAATGTGTTTTCCAATGTTGTATCTTTGCTCAAGTATTCTGCCAAAGCATTGAATATCCTGCTGTATCAGTTACTGGGGGAGAGGACAGGCAGGTGAGAACACTCTGCCTCTGCAAGGTAGCTTTACTAAGAATTAGTCAAAACTTACTGTGCATAAATATATTTATCCATGTGCAAACAGTAGCAAATTTTTTAATAGGTTACTGTTAAGAAACAGACATTAAAGTGACTTGCATAGGCTTATCAAAGTAAGAGAAATACATGATGCAAGAACTGTTCCATCTTTTAGATGGCATTATAGACAAGAACAACAAAGATAAGGCAACATGATGTCTCAAATTCATGCAACAGTAGTTCCAGTTGCACATGCCAAAGGTTTGTATTTTGATTATTAGCTTGTATGCTAATCTATGCATTTTCATAAAATGGCTTGAGTTAGAAGGGACATCTAAAGATCATCTAGGCCAAACAAACCCCACTTCACCTTCTTTTTTCACCTTCACTGTTGTTCTTTTCCAGGTTAGTTAGTTAATGACTTCTACATTAAAAAAAAACACAAACAAACAAAACCAAAACAAAACCAAAAAACCCACAGAAACATCCAAAAAAACAAAAAAACAAAAAAACAACAAACAAACAAACAAATACAACAAAAAACAGACCCTGAGAGCAACCAGAGCATGAAGGGAACATGTTCACACTGTACTACTTTGAAATGCATGCAGAATTAGCCTCGTTTTCCTCACTGTTAGAAAACTTCTTTTAGTGTCCATGAACATGCAAACTAAGACTGTGTATTAATATTAAATATTAAATCATATGTTTTCCATGCAGGTCCACTGCAGAAACATCAATCAGCAGCATCTAACTGATAAAAACAAATCAGAAGAGGTAAGTCTGAATAGGGTAGCTACAAATGAGAAGACAATCATATGAGTTATTATATGACTATCCTGGAAAACACATCAGCTAAACTTAGTATTTTATTGATATTCAACTAAAATTAAAAAAAACCTTTTTATCTGATAATATATTCTTCTCATAATATAAGCTGCATTCCATCATGCAGTAATCTAGACCTTGAAGACCAAGGAAAAGGAAGGGAGATGAGAGCACAAAAGAATTTTGTATGGGCTAATAGATATTTTATTTCTAACTTGCACAAGAAATAACAAGGTAGCAAACCATCAAACTTACCAGCCTAGGATTTGAGGCAATAATACAATAAAATATTCAAGCCAGCTTGCCAACAAAACTCACCACGAATATATTTGATCACAGGCTTTGAAATCCACTCTTTTTTAATGAAAATAAAGAAGTTTTACCCGAAGAAAAATACACTTTTCAAACTGATGAATGATTTTCACCAGTTCTATATTTAGAACAAAAGTTGACACTGATTGGTGCATAAAACTGCAAAGAAAAACATGAAAAGAACCAAGCATGAAAAATTGTATGGCATTAGTCAGATTTTCCCAAGAAAGGAATTTTCTTTGAGAAAAGAATAGATAATACCTAAAAAACATCATGGATGAATAACGCCTTTTGTAATTGTTTTATCCTTTACAACCCATTCCATTTTTATTGTCTTAGGAAAACAAAAAAACAAAGACAAAGGCTAGTTTAAAGCTTTTCTCTGGGGAAGAGGGAATTTTTAAATCTCTATGTTGTACTTGCCAAAGGAAGTATGATAGCAAAGCAAACATTTTTGGATATTAGGAAAAAATTTTTTACCATGAGAGTTGTAGAACACTGGAACAGGTTGCCCAGAGAGGTGGTGGATGCTCCATCCCTGGAGACGTTCAAGGCCAGGTTGGACAAGGCCCTGAGCAACCTGATCTAGTTGGAGATATCCCTGTTCCTTGCAGGGGGGTTGGACTAGATGACCTTTGAAGGTCCCTTCCAGCCCTAACCATTCTATGATTCTATGATTGATTCTGCACTCAAACTGGGCATACAACACAGAGCCCCGTGCCAGGCACTGTGTTATACTTCAAACAACTCACCTCTTCACAACTTTCACTACTAAAGGGGACTTCTCTGACAGAGTACCAAAAAGAAATTAACATTCTGCTGCTGGCAATTGTTTTTTAAAAATTATATAGCGTTTTCTGCTCTTTGACCAGGCAGAAAAGGTGATTAAACATTGTCCAGCTCCTCTGTAATACATTAAACAGTCACCACAGATCTGTTAAAGGACTCAGAAATCTGCAGAACTTGATGGCAGAATAAAACAGGTAATTGAAAAATGTGGAGCATCAATGAATCAGTTCACAAGAAGTTTTAAATTACTTGATATTTATATTTTTTGAGACTTCAACTGTTTTATTTTCTCTCACGAAGTTTAGAGATTTCAACATGCTAAACTCTCCAGAGTTTTCTTTTGTCAATCCATACTGTCAAACAGCTTGAGCAGCCTTTCACTATAAAACGAACAATTGTGTTTCTGTTCTGTCCAGAAATCTTCCTAATTTCTAGAATCCACATTGAATATTTCCATGGTAACAACACATGACCAATACTTTTTCCATGGTAACTGCAAAACACAGCTTGCCTTTCCAACCTCGCAGTCACTGCTGTCACAACAGAGCAAAATCTCTTAGCGGCATTTCCTCTCTTTCCTCAAATGTTAAGTAAATTGTCAATTTAACTTCATTAGCCACTCTCACAGTATGCTGTAGAGAAGAATCCCACACAATTTCATATTTGAACGAGGCAAAGTTTATTAAGGGAGTTAAACTGGTAGATTTACAACCCGATGACTAAGCACTGAAGAAGCAGCTGCCATGGGGCAGCTTCGTTCTCGTTCTAATAGAATCATAGAATCATAGAATGGTTTGGGTTGGAAGGGACCTCAAAGATCATCCAGTTCCAACCCCCTGCCATGGGCAGGGAAACCCTCCACTACACCAGGTTGCCCAAAGCTTCATTCAACCTGGCCTTGAACACTTCCAGGGATGGGGCAGCCACAACTTCTATTGGCAACCTGTTCCAGTGCCTCACCACCCTCAGTGTAAAAAATGTCTTCCTTATAGCCAATCTAATCTAAATCTCCCCTCTTTCAGTTTAAAGCCATTGCCCCTTGTCCTATCTCTACACACCCTTGTAAAAAATCCCTTTCCAGTTTTCCTGTAGGCCCCCTTTAAGTACTGGAAGGCTGCGATAAGATCAACCCAGAACCTTCTCTTCTCCAGGCTGAACAGCCCCAACTTTCTCAGGCTGTCTTCATAGGAGAGGCGCTCCAGCCCTGGGATCATCAAATACACAACTAACACACAACTCCCTCGTAATGCCGTGTTGTACAACAGCCACTGGCCTGATCCAGGTGACAAAAACACACACGCTTTTCAACAGCTGCATCACAACTACGGTGCTCTCAAACTCTGTGGCACAGAAACCCTTTAATAACCTTACCGCTGAAGCCAGGACATCACAGAAGTTTGTCTGTATTCCAAGGCAGTCTACAGATAACTGGCAATGTCACATGAGATGCAAAAGAGCAAAATATTTTAGGTTAAACTGCTTCTTCTCTGCAGAAGAAATGGGGAGTGAACACGCAGCTTGTGGGGGTGGGAGTGAGGAGCATGTTTGGCCTTTAGTCCAAGGTTAACCACCGCGTATTAAAAAAACACAAAAAATATTACATAGTAGATTTTTTCTTACATGAGTTTTTTAACAGTATGAAATAATAACCCAAGAGATATGCAAGAGTTTTTGCCAAGTACACAACTTGAGCATAAAATATGAAAACTAAATGCCCCCTCAACCCATTTGTTTATTTTGTCAATCCATTGCCTGATATAAATTTCAAAACAAAAAGCCTCTTGGTAGGCAACCTCTCCTAAGAATACAGTAACCGTTTTGAAGTACTTTCAGTATGCAGAAAAAAGAAAAAAAAAAAAAAATCAAGACAGGAGAGAGAGTACTTGCCAAACTAGAATACACCTTTTCTTCCTTAGAAAAAAAGAACAATTTTGTATTCTGGTAAAAGTAGGCAGAATTCTAGAAACTTGCTGTCTGCAGCAACAGAGAGAGGAATAACACAGAGTTTCAGGCAATATCGCCCACTTCACCCTTCACACTCCTGATGGGCACTGAGATGCAGTTCCTTCCCTCTCTCAAAAACGTTCCAGGAGAGACCACAGGTAGCACGACTCCGGGCAAAGTTACTACAAATGCATCAACTCTCCGGCTCCCAGGAGCAGGGGAGAGATGACGTGTAGCAGAATAAGCACTTCTCTGAGACTCCATTACATCTGAAGAGGATGGTAATAATAGTTAACAGCAAATGCAGTATCACTAAGGATTCCTTCCTGAGGTTGGTGAACTAACTAAACTAGAATTGGAAGTTAAATTTAGAATAAGGGTGAATATAACGCAAGGGAGCAAATTAAGTGCAAAGAAATGCATAATCAAAGGCTAGAGATTATTTACACACACCACATTAGATGCTAAATTGAAGTACCTCAGCAAGGAAATAGTGTAACGGGATGGCAGGTCAAGTAGCCTGGATGTGCTAATCATAAATTTATTGGTATTTGCCTCATGACTGTCTTTCCTATTTACACTGTAAAGATCTGGGGCCTAAAGTACGTCTTACTACATGTTTGTACAGTGGCTGGTACAACTGATACAGGCTAATTCCTATGGCACTTATATACTGTTTAAAAAAAAAAAAACGCCCTACCAGTCAAATTTTAAAACAAGATTATTTATCTGAATTAAACGGCAGCTGGAAGAGAAAAAGGCACCTTATCTTCTGTAAGCACTAAAGCTTGAATTCAAGAAGTCTGTAAGAAAAGTTCTCAAAATGTTAAGAATGTTTTTAAAGTAACAGGGTGATGAATTTATGGAGAACACAGAAGAATTTGTAGTTTAAAAAAAAAAAACTAATTTACTCAGATTAACAGTGGAACAAAAATTAAAACCGACATCTTCAAACTGCTGGGACAAAAAACTTCTTAGAAATGAAGTCACTTTGAAAAAACATTCTGAATGATTAAATGTAATAAAGGCAACTAAGCACAGTAACATGTAAATGATCATACTGAAATACCTCTGAGGACTTTCATCATCATCATCAGTAATACAATTATCCTAATAGAGTCCTCTAGGCTGCTTAGTTTTTCAGAAGAGCTGTCAAGACTACGTTGAAATTCAAAACCAGGTATCTTACTAACAAATAAATACATTGTTTATACACTATTTCAGTGCAGGAACGTTTTTAAGGAGATAAAATATAGCCATTTAAGCAGAAAAGCAACAAAGTGAGTATGAAACAGACAATGGCCTTGCACACCAATATTAAAAAATATTCAAGAGCACTGCTTTTAGAAATATGCTATTATTTCTCTGCAACCTTTCCTCCCCCAGAGAAGGGAAGGAGAGGCTTAAAGTATAGATTTCCTTCTCTCTTAGCATGTAATTAATTAGTTCCTTTGATGAGTTTATGAATTTAAATATTCTCACACCTGTCTTTAGGTTCCCTACACTGAATGAATGAACACTAACATTTTACATAATGAAGTACTCATTGTAGATTAATTCATTAACTTTGCAAAACATTATTCCCAAGTAACAGAGGCTTTTTTAAGACTGCTTTCCACTGACAATTTTCCATTTATAATTCAATCCAGAAGGCACAGTTGCTGTTCTTTTCCCATTTAGTGTCAGGGAAATACTGGATTTCATAAATTAAAGTAGAATGACTGGGAGGATAATTGATTATGCTTATAATGTGAGCGTCCTGTTGACCTCCTTGATTTAACAGGTGATGGAGACCTTACTGCTAAATTGCCTTAAGCCTGGCTGTACCAAGCAGATAGTGTGCTTGCTCCTGTCCTACCTAGTGCAACAATCTTGGAATCAAATCGAGCACACCTGACCAGAGAACCAAGAACATACGTAGAAGGAACCCTGAACCACCCAGCTGAGGGACACAAGATCCAAAAATTCATTAGCATTTGCAGCAAACAGATCTCCTGCAGGAAACCTCTGAATATCGGTCAACTGCCTTCAAGACTTAAGTGTGGTCATCTTATTCCTAATTAACAAAGCGTCTCTAGAACATCTGCCCAGCTGTTCAAAGTGTTTGCAAAGTAATTAATTCCAAAGATAATAAACCAAGGCAAACTAGATTGTGACAAGAATCTTAAACGACGTGCTTTAATGAGAGGCACAATCTCCTGCAGTGTTGCCTGGCATCTTATTAGGCTGTATGTGCATAAACCCCATTCCCAGCATGGAAGCCTATACAACGGACAGAATGGCAAGTTTCTGACATCACAGCCAAGATCTTACAAAACTTAATGACTGGGCACTAAAACGTCAAATGAAATTCAATATAAATAAATGGGATAAAACAACCCTAATCTTATATGTGAATTAAGGGGCTCTCAGCACACAATACTGCCGAGGAGCAAGATCCTGGAGCTTTGGTTCACAGATTCCTGAATCTATGAACTCAATGTTCAGCAACAGTCAAAAAAGCAAATGACAAATGATGCATTATTGCATTATTATAAGGAAGGGAACAGAAAACCAAATAAAGAGCATCATTGGTCACTACAGAAATACATAAATCACTTTTCAAATAGTGCCTACAGCCTACCTCAAACATCCAGAACTGAAAGGGTTCCAAAGGGACAACAAGGTTGATCAATGCATGGAACTGTTTCCGTAACAGGGACAACTAAGCCAGTTAGAAATCTTCAGTCTGTGAGAGAGACCACTGTGGCAATAACATGAAGAAATGTATAAAATCATGAGTGATTTTACTCAAGAACCAGGTAACATCAGAAGGACATCAGCAGGTGCAAAGCTGCTAGAAGTAATTCAGCTATGATTCTTCTCACCACAGTGTGCCATACAGCGTTGACTGAGAGAATGAAGAATTTTATCAATGAGAAACTCACTAAGGATGGCTAACAATGCCCACAAACAGAGGGACCTTATCAGGCTCCGGAAGCTCCTGAGCTAACAAGAGTTGCAGCCCAAAATCCTAAAGGAAAGCAGCACGTACGTTCATGATTCTCCCTATATCCTACCACAGGCATCTGCTCTTAGCCACTATCACAGCCAGGATATTGGACTAGACGGTCATTGATCTGATCCTGTACAGCCACTCGTGTGTTTTTGCTTCCTTTAATCTAGAAGAACATCTAACATTTTTCCTTACGAGATAGTATACCATCAACACACAAGAATTAGATCAGCAATTTTGATCGATAACTTAGTTTACTTTCCAATTGGATAAGTGTATCATCAGAAACATCAGTAATTTATCCTTTCTGTACTATGTCCTTACTACAAACAGCGTAAAAGGAAACAATTTCAGCAGCAAATGAAAAGAGATCAAAGTAACAGATGCCCTGCTAAGGGCATTACTTTTAAAAGACAGAAGTATTTTGATCATCATTGTAAATCTGGTCTTCAAAAGAAAAAGGTACCGTAGCTACCATATGATTAAAAGTCATGTCATAGTTGCCATTGATTTTTCTCACTCTTTACTGTCCTTCACTTCAGGATCCTACCTGCCTCTTTAGAAAATACGATATTTGTAAAGTTAAAAGCAATATAGAAAAATTACAGTAGCAAGTAAACATGTCAATGTACTTAGCATCTCTAACAATCCTTTCAAAGTACACCCCGTGTGCAGCACCCAAGGACCAAAGTTCTAAAGAAACACTAAGGGATTCTACTCCTTTATCATCAATGAATCAAAAAAGGTTGAATTGCTTCCAGGCTTCAGTTACACAACATTTCAAAGCAGCTGTAGGCAGAAAAAACAACGTAAAAATGTCATTCCAAGATTTCGTTTGCATGCGGTCCCATAAAAGAAAGGTACAGGTGAAAAAAGCGGAGGCCCAAATCCACTGTCTCACAACAACGAGAAGTAAGTATGTTACCTTCTCCTTCTATAGCATATTTTGTTTGTATGTTATTTCATCTGAAAAACTGCTGGGCACGTGCAGCTTCACAGCACCTTTAAAGCCTCTTGGAGACAGGGCAAATGAAGGAAACTATACACGTATATTTGGAAGTTACAAAAATGAAACGAGCAGAACTGGCACTAACGACACTAATAGCTAGCTTTTAAAATATTGACTTTCACAATTATTTTTCAAGTCATATTGATTATATTGATCAAGCTCCTTCTCATTTCCATGCCTCTGATGTCTTTCCTATTAACGTTAAGCTGTTGACAAATAAAAGTTAAGTTTCCGAAGTTCAATTTAAATTTTGAATAAACTGGCCTATACCCTTTCCATACAATGTAATAGATTAGTTGAATTATGATCTAATGAAAGTTCTTATAAAATAAGCAAGAGGCCATTGGAATTTCCATGGAAAAGAGAGATCATCCGTGGGATACATGAGGACCAAGAGTTCAGGGATCTTTAATGCAGTACCATCTGCTCCTGAAATAGTAAAATCATCCTACACTTAGCGTCGGATCTGCTCCCCCACCAGCCCAGTTCTGTGAATTTGTAGCACAAATCCGTGCTGTATGGAATTACATTTCCTACCAAGGCCATTTCTCAAAGCCTCAGTTCCTTGGCACCTGTGTTTTCACAATAATATCAGGGCATATTCTTCCTCCACCATCAGCTTCTTCAAAAAGTTCTAAAGTAAACTTTACTGTAGCAACACCGTGGGCTTTGTGCAGTTAAAGCCTAAAATAATTATATAATTGATGCATTTTACACCAGGGAGGTTTAAAAAACAAAGAAGTCTCTTAATCTTTACTAACAATTAATATAATTTCTGTTTAAATGCATTTGCAAGATAACTCACAGAACTCATTCCTGTTCAACTTGAAATAAGCTATTCATATAATTTTGTTGTATTTTTTCTATACTGAAAATATGTACTTTTTAAAGATTAATTATACTTACAATGCCCACCTGCAACTGGATCCTGGGAAACAGTCCAAATAATAATGATACTTTTTTTTTTTTAATATTGGAATATCTTGTTTTGTCAAGTTAATTGAATCAGTGTAAATATATCAGGCAATTGAAAAAATACAGAGTATAGCAACTACTCCAGTGAGACTGTGTGTTTATTACAAAAAGGAAATCCTTATTACAAGTATCTGGTACTTGTAATTCCAGATAATTCTAATACAAACAAGCATTGGGGGGAGGGTTTATTCAAAAGACACTATGAGTTTAAGCACATGAAACTTTCTATACAGTACAAGTATTAGAAGGATTATGCCCTACATCTCACTACGTCACTTCTGGCAAAACTACAGTCAGAATTCTACAATCTTGGATGCCTAAATGATGAACTTAACATTATTTCTCTTTAAAACTCATTGATGTTTGCAAATTGTCTTTATCTTCATAAGATAAGGATACAAACAGACACATCAAAAACACTTGGTCAGGAAAGATTTAAAAAGATAGCAGGGCAAGGTCTGCTGATGGGAAAGTCTGGTCAGATTATCACGTCCATAGTTGTCACAAAAATTCAGTCTTCAATCCATACAGCTCATTGAACAGTTGTCTTTGCATTACAGGACACAAATACGAAAATACCCAGCCACATCATACCCCGTGTTACAACAAATGGCACAACAATCGGATAAGTGTTTCTCAGAAGCACACACAACCCTCCTAAGGAAGGAGAAACTAAAAACTCACCATCACTGAGATCTTGCAGAAGGTTTTCTTGGCATGAAAAGTCCAGCTTCACTTTAATGCTTACAGTAAGCGTTGCAGTCTTTCCAGGTTTTAGAGGAAACTGGGAGAGGGTATCTTCTAGCTTCCAACTCAAGAAGTCCCCATACAGCTTCTCTGTATCAATATCAGGAAAAAATTCATGAGCATAACCACTTTAATAAAGAAGTTCTTTAATAAAGAACTGTTGTACAGAGTATTAACTGACTTGTCATCTTCTGTTTATATTCTAAAACATTCCAAATTAAGCACTAAAAATTAACACGACACTAGAAAGATACCAGAGAGGTTACTGACATTGACCTGGAAGCATGTAGATCACAAAGCTCAAAATCTGACTCTCAGAGAAGAACACTACCAGAAGAAAAATATCGCTCAATAGGCAGCATTAAATATAAACTTTGAATACTCAAGAACACAGCCTGAAGGGGATCCTGAAAGTTCATATAGTTTTGAACCATACAGACTCCAACTTAGGAAACGGCACATGAATCCAGAAATTTCATCAAAATATTACACTAAAATAAAGCAGTTACCATTCTGAAACACAATGCAGAAGGCTTGGAAGACTATTGGCTTTCATTTTTTTATAAAACAAAGTCCTTTCTTAAAACTGAGAAGCCCAAAGCATACAAGACTCAAATATTAAAGATGCTGTCAGACACGATAGTTTGTCTTAAGATTGGAGAAATTATAGATCATTGGTCCATATGAGATATGCCATCTGTAATTATTAGCTCCTCTGCCTTAAGCCGAAAGTGCCAGAAGGTAACATGAGGGGAAAAAAAAAAAAAAAAAAAACCAACACCACAAAACCAGTATTTACTGTTCATCAATACATTGAGATACTTTATCCAGTTATTACATCTCCTTATTAGTCTAGTAACATCAAAAGATCCATCTTGAAATAAAGAGGAGCAGAGGGTTAAGCCTACTTCAGGAAGAAGGGTGAGCTAGTTACATGTTGTTTCAAGCTCTTAAGTATGCCTAAAGCGAAAGTCAAGGACATTTAAGTACCTTCACCAGAAGAAATCAAAAAAGTGATAGTCTACAAACTTTACACAAGAGCAAATAGGTTTTTTTAGAATGACAGAAAAGGTTGCTACGTATTAGAATGGCACAATAACACAGTGACTTCTTCCTGAATTAATCTTACTTCAGATAGTAAACAGACACAAGAAATATCTGCCAATATCATATTTCTTTTCTGCACTTGCTGATTGATCCGGGGAGAACAGGGGATCAATCAATCTCTCAGTGCTTCACTTCTATCCATTGCACAGGATGGAGTTCCCACTGCAGAGGATGGAGTTAATTTGCTTTATAGCAGTCTGTATGGTGCCATGTTTTGGATTTGTGCCTAAACCAGCTTTTTGGCTACTGCTGCAGAGTACTTGCAGGGCATCAAGGCTTTCCCTTTTCTCACTCTGCCTTGCCAGCAAGTAGAAGGCAACACAACCAGGACAGCCTGAGCCAAACTGACCAAAGGGATATTCCATGCTGTAAAACATCATTTTGTTTTCATTTCTTCTTCCTCTTTCTTTTGCTTATCAAACAATCTTTATCTCTACCCATGAGTTTTCTCACTTTTGCCCTTCTGATTCTCCTCCCCAACCCACTGGAGGAGAGGATGGGGGGAAGTGAGCGAGGAACTGGGTGGGGCTTAGGTTCTGGCTGGGGTAAACCCAACATATCCATAAATTCACTAATATTTGCAAGACCATATAATACTAAACACTGTGGAAAAGTCTATTAATACATGAAATGAGCTTGACGGTTTGACTGGCAGCAACCTAAAAATATATTTATTAATTTATTGTAGCAAAGCATACTATCTCCAAAGCACACTGAGGAACTGCAGCCTTTCAGCACTTAAAGGGGGCCTGCAGGAAAGCTGGAGAGGGACTTTTTACAAGGACGTGTAGTGATAGGACAAGGGGCAATGGCTTTAAACTGAAAGAGGGGAGATTTAGGTTAGATATAAGGAAGAAATTTTTCACTCTGAGGGTGGTGAGGCACTGGAACAGGTTGCCCAGAGAAGTTGTGGCTGCCCCATCCCTGGCAGTGTTCAAGGCCAGGTTGGATGAGGCTTTGGGCAACCTGGTGTAGTGGAGGGTGTCCCTGCCCATGGCAGGGGTGTTGGAACGAGATGAGGTCTTTGAGCTCCCTTCCACCCCAATCTATTCTATGATTCTATGATTCTAACTCTTCTAAAGGCTCATTTAAACACCATTTGAGCACGGCTTTGCATAACACGGAGACCACTGGAAGTCACACAGTCCGTCCCTACTTCATACCAGCCGACTGTATTTCAGAGCAAGGTAGTGTACTGGCATTTCAGAGCCTTTCCAAAACCATCATCTAAGATCCATGTGTGAGAACACAGCGTGGGAAGACTGCCTTAACAACTACAATCTAGAATTACGGATCTTTCAAAAAAAGTATTTAGAATTCCAGTCTAAAATTTAATTTGCACAGAAAGAAAAGCATCGGGGGAAAGGGGAGTGGGGAGAGAATATTTTTCCATTAACTCCTACCTAAACAATAACTGCTTTGCCTCAGATATATTTTTCTCACAGACTATCAATTCTTGTCTTGTGTCCTTCCACATCAATCAATACTACAGACTTCTCTAGAAGAACAAAGATGAGGTAAAAATAAAAAATCCTGCTAATAATTGTTTCCTTAAAATCACCTCCACTTCATCTAATGATTTACCTGTACCCATATCAGTGCTCTGATGTTCTTCTGTTTTCAAAAGTAGTTTAACAAGCACAGCAACCTCTATCCCTTTTTCCTGATACATAAAAACTTAATATGCTAAAGAGATGTTTTTCTTCAGTGCAAGCAAAGAAGAACGACATCCCAAGCACTTGAGTGCATCTTCAGTTTAATGAACAAATTGTTTCCAAAATGTATTTTCATTATGTGGGAGGTATTAAGAGCAAAAAGACCTTGCAAGTGAGAACAGCCCTTGCAGATACTCTCTAATTTAACACCTGTAATTACAAGACAAGGTTTGAAGCTCAAGCTAAAAGTTAAACGGTAGAGAAAAATGTAGTTTGTATTTATTTATCATTGATTTAGAGTTCAAGGTTTTCTTCCCCTTGTTCAGTAATCATTATTACAGCAAATTACACTATCCACGGGGATTCAAATCTTTCAGTTCAGTGGGAAAGACTCTTATTTGGGGCATGGCTGCATTCAGTTGTTTCTAGAGTCCAAAATTTGTGTTTAGGAAATAACTGAAGTCAAAAATGACTTTCAGTCAAAAGTTTAAATTAGTAACTTGTTTTATCATTTTACTGGATACCAAATAACTAAAATCATAACAAATATCATATAAGAACTTACCCACAATCTAACTTTGGGTTACCCTAAATCAATCTCTTAACAGATTTTAAGGTCTGCAAATAAAAAAATCCACATTGGCATTTTGCATATAGAAACTCCATAGAATCTAAGTGTTTTGAGATCAGAAGAACCATTTCTCAACTCTCCTGGAATTCTTAAATTTCCAGGTAAATCTGGCTTTTTGTTTTGTCTCTCATTTTCCCAATTGCACCTCTTTCAAAAGACGCGTGAATGGTTTACTTCAATGTAAGCACATCTATAAAATTATTTCCTGAAATAACTCTTTGTTTGAGTATTTAACTTTACGTGGCTATTAAAAACACTACGAGAAGCCATAATCTGTTTGTATATTCCCACCATCACGAATCAATGCCATCGTATAGAACAACATGTATTAGGACTGCTACCATTTTTCTCAAAATTATTTGCTCTTAAGGTAAGCAATGAACAAACAAAACCATAAAATGATGAATTTAAGAATGACTTAACTTACATAGGAACAAATTCAAGTTAGACTAGCAATGTGTATTTAGTATTTGGTATATTTTAACATTAATATCTCAATTGCATAGATTGCAAACGTGTAGAATTTCTAAATTACCAATATTTTTTTTTTCTCTTCATAAAATGCTTTATAGGACACCAGTGTAGATAAAGACATTTCTTTCAATAACAATGTTTAGAGTTATCTGCATTAAATTGTTCTGCAAATTATATCCACCACTTGATCAGATCCATTTCCAGACAGTTAATCTTGACTAGGTTTCAAAATAATGTAATAATGTGAAAGGCAAGAAACTCAAAAGGACCTAACAAAATCAAGTGAGTAGACAAAGAGATGGACTTCAACATACATAAAATCAAAACAAAGCATCTTGGGAAAGAAAAAAAAATGAGCCAAGCCTGGTATGTTGAACTTAGAACTGGCAGTTACAACTCCAGAAAGAAACCCCAGAGTCACTCACCACTGATGGTCCTCTGGAATCACCATTTTAGTGAACAGTAAAAGTGAAAAAAACAAAAAAAAAGTTGGTCATCATTAGAAAGGATACCAGAGCAAGTCAAAGAGGGGCATTTCGCCACTGCATAAAAAACCCTGATGTGCTCACATCTTCAGTGTTATTTGCAGTTCTGATCACGGTACTGCAAGAAGGACATATTAGTGCTAAAGACAGCCTAAAGATGGGTAAATAAAATGATCAAGGGAGTGGAGCAGCTACCATGTGAGTAGAGACCAAAAATGCTGAGACTCTTCAGTTTGAACAAAAGGCTGAGGAAGGGAAGATGACTACACAAAAATTACAAAGATGGCAAATAAAGTGAACGCAGAACTGTTGTTCACTAAATTCTCTGGTATGAGAACCAGGAGCACTTCACCAATCTAATTGGTGATCAGATGAAAACAGACACAGCACTTCTCTATCCAGCTACAAGTGAACTTCTGGAATCTGCTGCTACAGGCAGCAGAGGTAAAGCAGTACCAGCAACTTCAAAATGGGATTAAGGAAAATTCATGGGTAAATCCACAAACGGCTACTGAAAAGGACTATGTATGTACAGCAACTCCAGAAGCTGAGCAAGCACAAGAGAAACACCACAAGAGTGGCAAGACTTCCATGCTATCCCTAAGCAGCATCTCCTAATATCCAGTGACTTCTGAGCTAGAGGGACCATCAGCCCCCTAGTAGGACTTCTCTTAAATTATTAAGCCTTTGTCCTGTGGGAAAATGGGACAGATGAGACTGAATCCTCTATTAACCATCGCATTACAATCTGCAGAGAGCCTCAAAATTGCAAATTGCACTTAAAATCTCAGAGAAACTGTACATGGAATAACCTTCTGAGCACAGTTGTGGATTCCTGATGAACAGGTATTTTTTTAAAAAATCATAGGAGGATACAAAGACGCAGTTCAGTCTGAAGGTCCAGCGAGACGCTAGCAACACTACTGGCAATTTAATTAAAACACCTGGAACGATGAGGGGACAATACACAGGACCTTGTCGTGGTTTTTGGACTGAGGGTTGAGACAAGAACCGAGAGGAAGCACTCACCAACCATGGTCCCGGGCAAAACATGACTCAGGCTTTCTTCTTAAAACAAAACAATTTATTAACAGTTACTTAACGAGAGACACAAGGGAACGAAACCGGTTACTTGAGAGGAGAAAGAGAAAAACAAGGCCAGATCTTAAAACAACACCTCCCCACCCCCTATTTCCTTTCGTTCCTGGCTCTACTTCCCCCCCGGCGGCGCAGGGGGACAGGGAATGGGGAGTGCAGGTCAGTTCATCCATGATGGGGAAGGGCTCTTTACATTAGTGATGGGAGATAGAACAAGAGGAAATGGGCATAAGCTTAGTCAGGGGAGATTCAGGTTGGATGTTAGGAAGTATTTCTTCTCTGAAAGGGTTGTCAGCCACTGGAATAGGCTGCCCAGGGAGGTGGTTGAGTCCCCATCCCTGGATGTGTTTAAGAATAGGGTGGATGAGCTACTTGAGGATATGGTTTAATGGGGATTAGGGATGGTTGGACTCGATGATCTCTAAGGTCTTTTCCAGCCTAGAAATCTATGAATCTATGATGTTACTGCGGCTCCTTTCTTAAAGGAGGAGGAGTCTTTACACCATTTTTCCCTTGCTTCGGTGGATCCCCTACTCACGAGGAAAAAATCCCCAAACTTTTCCAGCGTGAGTCCTGCCCGCAGGATTGCAATCCTCCCCATGGATTGTACCAGTTCGGGCTTTACCAGTCTCGGCCCCTTAGGGAGCTGCTGCCACTCGCTCTGGCGTGGGCCGTCCCACGGTCTCCAGATGCCTCCACGACCTCGTCGTGCATTCCATGCCCCATTATCAACAGTACCTGGTCGTGCATCCCCTGCTCCACGACCTCTCCCTGGGCTCAGGCATCTCTTCCCCGACGTGAGTTTCTCCACAGGCCACGAGTGGGTCTCTGCTCCACCGAGTACTCCCCGGCTGCAAGGGGGCTGCCTGCCATCTCACACCGATGGCAAGGGAAACCTCAGCTCCAGCACACCTCCTCCTGCTCCATCTTGACTGACCTGGTCGCTGTGGTTGTTTTCTCTTAGATCTTAATCCTCTCTAGGGGAGCTCGGCCCGGCAGGCACCCCGGGAGCGGGGCGCTTCCCGAGCCCCCCATGCGGCTCCCCCGGCGCCATCTTGAGCACATGGCGCCGGCCCGGGCCCGATGGCCGCTTGGCCGGGAGCCGGGAGCGAGGGCAGCGCCCTCCTGCTCTCTCCTCGCTCCTGAGCAAAAAGCCCTTTCCCGCCCCTTTGTCCCAACTTAAATAGGGCCATTCACAGAGGCGCCGATTCGGCTCAACCCCCCGGGGGGGGATGGGACTCAGATCTGGTGGCACAGGGAGCAAATCCCCTCCCCTGCCGCCAGAACACCCCCCCCATCAAACTATCCCAGACCTCAAAAGAACTATCAGTTCTAAACGCACAGGCATTGACATTCATACATCTTAACTTCTCCGAGCACATGAAATTCTACTAAAAATGAAAGCTGCGCATTTAGCACTGCAGAGTATCCGCCACCTTTTTTTAAAACGAGGAACTGTGGGGTGTGCACGCAGTTTGTAGGCAGTGCACTGACATTATTATGTATCTTCCTTTCAGACTGGGGAAAAACAGCCTCTTTCAAATTGAAGAGACAATCCAGAATATTTTGAATTCTAACCTGGTCGATAGCAGTGAACTTGCACGACTTGTCATGTTCTGTACAATGTATCTAGCAGTTTCCTCTAGGCTATTAGCAATTATCTCTAAAAGGAGAAAAAAAAATGCTCTAAAATCATGAACCATTTGACTTTTATCGTATGAGTGGAAATAGCAGTAAGAATCATACAAACTCATGATCTCGGTCAGCCAGTGTGCGCAGAGGAAGCGACTTGAGCTGAGAAACTCGGATAGTAAAACCGTGGCAGCTAGACTGGGGCTGGATTACCAAGACTCCTTGTTGCCCTACCTTCACAAGCACGTTTGGACTAACTGGAGAAAAGCCTGCCTGCATTCACAACCGGGACCTCAGAGTAGATTTTTTTCACTTCTGATCTGGCACAGTTAAACAGCTGAGACCACAAGCAGATGTGTTCAAAGACAATGGGAAGAACAGGTGAATTTATTTCATTTCTCTATGTTTAAATTCCTGAGGTCAACCACTTTTAAGAAAGTTCAGCAAGGTTTTGTTTCATCATCCAAGTTCATTCAGTGTGTGCAGCTGGTGCTCACTACTAACTAACAACTTGTGAGGCTGGTGAGAACACCTGACAGTCTTTTCAGGGCTTCAAGTTTGAAAACATCAGTGTCACATTTGCCCCTGAGCAGATCAAATAGTTGGGTCATCAAAGCTTTTAGAGTGCATCCCTTAACTAAGACATAACAAGCCTCTAACAAGAGCTGACTGGAGACAAAGAATGGAAAACCATCCCCCTTTGCACATGTCCTCATTCTAAAAAAAAGTGTTAGACCAATTGACCTGCTGAGGGACTAGATGAGGTGACACAGAGTTGACCTTGACAGTACACATGTGATGTCCAACCTACAGATACCACCGTCTGGTAGACAGAGTGGTGCAATGAGACAGTAAAAGACATGACAGACACGTTTATTGTGGCAGCATGACAAGTCCCTTTTGCTGATTTGCCTCAGGATCTGTTCCATACCACATGGCTGCTAAAGGACTCGGAAACCCTGTGATGTCCTTTATGAAATGCAGAGGGTGAACTGCCGTTTCTGCTCATTTATCTGAGGGCCAGGGCAGAAAAGCTAAAGAGCTGCACCTGAACGAAACAGGAGAAAGGAAGTAAGGGAAGGCAGGTCTGAAAGCCTGATCTCCACAGGTTCTCATCGAAAACAATGCCAAAGAAGCGGGCTTCCTCAAGAAAAGTGACCGGCTATAGCTAACGCAACGAAAGAGGGACATCAGGTCACTGCACTGCACCAGCTAATCCCATCCATTCATTTACACAAAAAAATCAGAATGGTTGCCATTATAGCATTCATCTTTGTGCTAAAAGTTGTGGCTACAGAAATGGAAGGTAAAGAAAATGGAAGTCAGACAGGCATATGCGCAGCAGTTGCGAAAGATTTATGAGCAACTGCCAAGACTAAAAGAACCAAAGCAAATCAGGTGAAACCAAGGATGATTGAAAGCTCTTTGTATTTGGCTGAAATTGGACAACAACTTCTCACGGGCTCCCAAGCTGACAGCCAAGCTGTGGTCATGGCAGATGAAGATGCTTAACAGCTTTCAAGGAGACCTTGAGCAGTTCAAACCACAGACACATTTCAGCTGAAGAGTAGTAAACATCCAAGAGACAACTTCTTAATGTGCTACAGGTAGTTCATAAGTCTCTGCATATGCTCTCAACTTGATACATAACATCAAGCTAAGAGTTTGTGTTGGTATTAGAGATGTTTTAATGTCATATCCACATTACTTCCATGCATGTAGTATTCATTGACCACACTGAGCTGCGGACATGACAAATAGTTCCCTGTTGATCACCAGAATCCCATGTCACACTGTACCATGAGTCCATTCTGATGCATTTGTATCAATTTATGATAATAACTAAAATGGAAGAGAGTCCATTAAAAAAGGCAAAGGTCCATCCTTTTCAAAACCTACATGCAATCACATTTGAAATAACACGATTATTCCACGCTTAACATGGACCATTAGTTCTTTTGCCATGGATAGCACTTTTCAGCGCTTTACGTTGTACCCACAGCAGACAGTTACGTAAAAAGTGTTTAAGTATATATTTTCCTCCAATGACATGGCTCATCTTGAGCACACAATTCCAAATCCAGAGGTGCGTTTCACTTCTGAGAGACAATGCAAGAAACTGAAGACTCTGCTTGACAGGACCCTGGATAACTTAATCTAAACCTTTGCTTTCAACAGAAGGTTGTTTAAGACTATTTCCAGAGGTCCCTGTCCACGTAGACTGTTACGATTCCATGATTCTGACGGCATGGTTCTCACGCTCTCAGAATAAGTATCATTTGATGCCTCTCAGAAATCGTGCTCATTGCTATTTTTCCAAACTGGCAATTTCAGTGCTGCATTTTTTTGAGTACGTACACTTAGAACTTACTCATCAGAAATTTTCCTTTTTTTGATAAAAATAATTATTATCGTGTTTACTAACATCTAAGAGACTGTCAAATACACAAACAGGCTTCATTGTAAATATTTTCTATATAGAAAGCAAATGAAGGATGAGGTATTGCATTTGGCTCTGGGGTCGGCAACACAAGAAAGATATGGAGCTGTTGTGGAGTGCATCCAGAGGAGGCCACAAAGATGATCTGAGGGCTGAAGCACCTCTGCTATGAAGACAGGCTGAGAGAGTTGGAGCTGTTCAGCCTGGAGAAGAGAAGGCTCCGGGGTGATCTTATTGCAGCCTTCCAGTACTTCAAGAAGGTCTACAAGAAAGCTGGAGAGGGACTTTCTACAAGGGCATGTAGTGATACAACAGGGGAATGGATTTAAACTGAAAGAGGGGAGATTTTGATTGGATCTAAGGAAGACATTATTCACTGTGAGGGTGGTGAGGCACTGGAACAGGTTGCCCAGAGAAGTTGTGGCTGCCCCATCCCTGGAAGTGTTCAAGGCCAGGTTGGATGAGGCTTTGGGCAACCTGGTGTAGTGGAGGATTTCCCTGCCCATGGCAGGGGGGTTGGAACTAGATGATCTTCAGGTCCCTTCCAACCCAAGCCATTCTATGGTTCTATAGATTCTATGATTCTAAGTAAAATTAAAGCTTTTCTGAACTCATAGCTGCGTATCAACTTTTCTCCTTTTTCCCTCATTGTTTTTCACAAAAGTTGCAACTGAGAGATGATGGTTTTAAAGTTCACAGGAGTCTCTTTTTCAAAATTCTGAACCAATTACCTGCATCATGTTATGTACTAAGAGTCTGATTAACCTCTGATTCAGAGGCCCATGCATTCCACTATTTAATACATTTCAATACATAAACGTCACAATGTAATATGTGTGCTGTATTTGGTCCTTCCATTACATACATACAGCACCTGGCACAGTAGGAGCACCTCGGGATTCCTTAAATAAGAACAGAAAGTCATCATATGTTTCAGCTTCTAAAATTATTCTTGATAACAAGTATCAGACAGAAAAGCTATTCTTAGATGACTGGCAAGTCCCATTCTCTCAGGTTGCAGAGAAGAGGATACTCTGTTGAAAAAAAAACCCACAAGCTCTAACACTGAAATGAACAAGAACCACCAGGTATCACATTGCATTTTAATACTCAGGCATTGACAGAATAAAACTTGCAATAAAAAAAGTATTTCTATTGTAAGTGAAGATTATCTTGCTTGTCATCTGCAATTCTTCTGTTAATATCATTTTCATAACGATTCCTCAGAGGACAAACCAAAAAAGGTAAAACACATCACGAAACAAAAGCAAGATGCACCGATCAGATGACTTTTTAAACCTAGTATGTACAGAATATTTTAGGAGAAATAAGTGGAAAGGAGATGTACTGTATTTCTTCCACACCTTCAATTATTCTTTTAACTCACAATAGCTTATTTTATTTATTACTTTGTTTTTTAAAGTCTTCTATCCCAATTTTTTCTTATTGCTCACTGAGTGAGATAGAAGTAGGCTTATTTAGTTTTGCTCCCTCAAGTAAGACAACATTACTGCTAATGGTAATTTATTTAATTAACTAATCAGTGTATTTAGACATAAAGAGAAAAACATTTAGAATCAAGATTCTTCCTTTTTACTAGTTATTGCCTCAGGATTTTTTTTTCCCCAGGTAACACTAAAATTAAATATAGATTTTCAAAAAAATAGGTGACCCTTTGACACACAGATGGCTCTGCAATTTCGTTCATCTTCTTTCTACATTTTCTTACATTCTCTTTCATTTCTACATTTTCTTACATTCTCTTTCATTTCTACATTCCTACAACAAAATCAGTTATTCCAGTTCCATAACGGGGATTATGATATCTATTCTAAACTGACCTAAAAGAAGAATAACATAACTAGTCCCCCTTTTATCGGAGCAAAATTATTATTATTATTTCCAAATATAGACCAGCATACACACCCTTAGTGTTGACCGTTTTCGCAGTGACCTCTAGTTTCTCCAGTGGTTCTGTTCCAATATTTTCTAACTTAATGATAAGCTGCTGGGACTCTCCATTGTAAAGCTGGACAGACACATTCGTGGAGATTTCATCCCCTGAAGAAGGCTGAAGTGTATGAGCAGACCTACAAAATGTGACACAAACAAAATATTACCATAAACATTAAAAGCCCGTCCAAGTTACTGTATTCTATTAACTATTCTTTGAAGACTCAGAAACTACTGCTCCGCAATCTTGAAGACAGTAGACACCATTTTCCATTCTTATTTTAGCCAGCGTCATTTTTTATAACCATTGAGGACAAACATTAATATTTTATGCATGAGATAAGTCAGATTTCAAATATAAAATATGTATTCCTAACTGTGAAAGCTTGTTAAAAATTGCTGGAAAAAAAACATAAGAAAGGGAAAGTAGCAAAAAAGCAAGAGCAGCTCATTCGAATGGGCAAACTTGAAAAAAGTGGTATCTGATCTACCAAGTGTTTGAACATAAGGGTTGAGTAACAATGAGTATCAAGAGCCGAATGTAAAGCAAAAAATAATACGCAATAAAAATGAGGAGGATAAAAAGTTGAGTGTTACATAGGAGAAACCAGAGTGAGAGTCCTCTGCAAGATCCTGAAGTCCATACTGCTCTGTGATCAGCCCGTAAAAATTAGAAAAGTGAGAATAAAGTTATCTGGTAGAAGAAACCTCAGAAAAGATGAAATCTTTGTACTCACAAGCAAGGATACGTTATCTTACACTGTTGAGCATTCCCAAACTCCATCAACATACGATACACGCGGAATGAAGACAAAACACCTTTAATGACAGACAAGCAGCACTAACTTGGAGATGAAACAAAAGTTTTTCTACAGTTTGTACCTGCTAGAGAAAGTGCATGGATACCTAATTCTTCAGAACCAGGAGAATTTATTTAAATGAGTATCAAGCATTTCATTTTAAAGTAACAAATGTGTCAAACCAGTCAATTCCTGAAACAGCAGATACGCACAGCGCTACGACACGTGTCACAGATAAAGGAGAATTGAGCAGTAACCTTGACCTTTGCTGCGAAGAAGTAATACAGGAGCTGGGAGAATGCAATTTTAGTGGACAGCAGAGGGCATAAACCCTTGGGAGTGGATCCTGGAAAAAATTCACTGTGTGAAAGGTGAAATAGTGAATATAAATGAACTCTTTAGGACATGAATGAGAGGAGGAGGATTGCAGAACAAGACAGATGGGCAGAGGTTCAGTTTCTGACTATATTTTTCATGCTAATGCAAAGTGGTCAGAAGGCATCAAGGACACAAGGGCAAAAGCTACGGAGATTTATGACCGATAAATCTGTTGGTAAACCCACATTCAGTAATGTCTTTTGGCAGGTATTTCTGGCATCCTTCGTTTCGATCCTATCCTTCCTTAGCAGAAGACAAGCAATTTACACAAACAAGAGCAGATTTTAGTCTTTCAAAACGCAACTATGACAAGTAGTTAAAACGCATATTTTTTTATCATTTAAACCTTACTGTCATGTATCATCATTATTGCAGCACCCTAAAGTTTGGGCACTTGAGTGACAGGAAAGAAAGAATTTCTTTTCTCCCCTCAGACAGAAATATCAAGGAAGTGTATACTAAAAAAGCAAATAAATGGTACCTTCAATTACTGTATAAATGTACATCCAAAACCTGAGCCCAGGCTAATTCAGCTTACACATCCTTCCTTAATACAACTTTGTAAAGGGAAAACCGTCATCTCAATTATTGTTTAAGCACTGTACAGCCACCAATTTTGTTCTGAACTTGCAAGACCTCAGGACTGAGGCTTGTCACGGAGTATTGGTAGATGAAAAATTAGATATGAGTTGGCAACGTGTGCTCACAGCCCAGAAAGTCCACCGTATCCTGGACTGCATCAAAGGAAGCGTGGCCAGCAGGCTGAGGGAGGTGAATGTTCCCCTCTGCTCTCGTGAGACCCCACCTGCAGTATTGCGTTCTGCTCTGGGGTCCCCAACATAAGAAGGACATAGACCAGTTGGAGCACATCCAGAGGAGGGCCACAGATGAGAGGGCTGGAGCACCTCTCTTCTGAAGACAGGCTGAGAGAGTTGGGGCTGTTCAGCCTGGAGAAGAGAAGGCTCCGGGGTGATCTTCTAGCAGCCTTCCAGTACTTAAAGGGGGATTATAGGAAAGATGGAGAGGGACTAAAAAGTCTGAAGAATAAAAGGCCTATCAAAGCCTGTAGTGGTAGGACAAAGGGCAATGATTTTAAACTGAAAGAGGGTAGGTTTAGATTGGAAATAAGGAAGAATTTTTTTAAGATGAGGTTGGTGAGACACTGGAACAGGACGCCCAGAGAAGTTGTGCATCCCTGGAGGTGTTCAAGGCCAGGTTGGATGAGGCTTTGGGCAACCTGGTGTAGTGGAGGGTGTCCCTGCCCATGGCAGGGGGCTGGAACTAGATAATCTTTGAGGTCCCTTCCAACCCAAACCATTCTCTGATTCTATGATACTGCGAGGCAGCCAGGAGCTCATTTGAATTCCCACGCTTACCAGAACTGAGACTGACTACTGAAACTAAAGCATCTAAAGGAACTAAGAGTTAATTTAACACAAATGAAAAAGGAAATATACACCAATATACAAAAGAAGTCTTGTTAATGTTCCACATTATCAGTTGAACATATATCCAAAAAGAGCAGATATTATGCTCATTTAAGAATATTTGCAATTCTTTCTGTATTTTCAAACCCATCATGTTCTTTAATATATTCATAACTTTGGCTAGCCAATATTAATTTTGATTACAGCTAAATCACACAGGCTCCATATATGGCAGACTTTTCATAGGGAATTTACCAACATTTAACTCAATTGCAGCATTTTATTATTTTGCTGTCTTCATCAAGATAGTACTTTTATATCTTTGTAATACAATGCCATCAACACAGCTCATTCCACATTAGAAAAGTAGAATTCAGTACAGAAAAATCAGAACCAAACTGGTTCCTTTGCTTTACTAAGTAAATCATACTGAAGAACACAATAAATAAACGGAGCTGGGGTCTTTGAATCAATGTGGTACTTGAGGCACTAAGTAAAAAAGGTGTTTCCTAATACATAGTTAAAAATAATATTTTTTAAAAAAAGGAAAACTGAAACTCCGTAATTTTGCAACTATTTGCAAAACAGTAGATGAATGGCAAAGCTCTGAGATACAATGATCAACATGCAGGTTACGAGGCAAATGCTCTAGAACTTTGAAAAGTTCCAAAAATTGAATTGAACTGGTATCTTACCAGTTCTCTCTAAAATCGTGGAATTAGTCAGCCACATTCTTCACGAAAAAAAAGCTCAAAAAAAACTCCACAAAAAAAACACGCTACTGCTGCGCCCTTTTTGGTGAGTGTATAAGGAAGTTATTTTAGTTGATGCTTCCTATAGCTCTTAAAAATATTGTTTCTGTAGCATGGTATCAAGTTTGGTCCCCTCCTGAACAATGGAAATATTGATATACTGCAGCAAGGTCAGGAGAGGGTTATCAAAATCATCAGGAGGCTACAGTATACGACATACAATGCCAGGTTCAAAGAGCTGGGTTTGCTCGGTTTGCAAAAAAGAGGAGTGGGTGATTTTTGTTCTTGTGAGTGCAGTCAGACATTGGGAATGATTTCCCACAGAGGTGATGGAAACAATGCCCGTGGAGATAATTAAAACTTAACTAGATCATGCCCTGGGAAACCTGATCTAACACTTAAGTCGTATCACTTGTCAAAGCTGGCACTGCTTTGAGTAAGATCCTGGACCAGGTGACCTCCAGAGGCACTCTTCCCACCCTACACTGTTCCACAGATTACCTCTTCACTTCAAGATTTTATGAACATTAAGCCTTTGAAGGATTCAGTCTTTTAAAACTATGATTCTAATAATGAATAACCATTACACTCCCTCAGTTAATTAAATCTCAAAATATTTTCTATGAAATTCCAAGGTTTAAAGAGGTAAACCAAAAAGCTTACATTTATATTCTAAAGTAAATAGCGCAGATATAGTTTATGTCTTGTTTTACTAAAGCACTGATTATATACTCAGATGAAGGAGATTGTATTCAGCATGTGACTAATGCTTAAATACAACCAAATAAAACCATCATTTAATTCATTTTCTCACCTTGGAAGGGAGGTACTGATCTGCAGCCTCGGCAAAGCTGGAATGACTTCAACAGTACAGCCATTGGTCTTCACTCCTGGCAGATTGTCCAGAAGGCAATCACTGAAGACTCCAAAAACTGAAGTATGGTAACCTGATTTTTAGAAGAAAACACCAGTATGTTGTGAATTTTTCTGTTTTCTGAAAGGTCTAAAAGCACTAAGCTTACTAGTCAGATCTTGCCAGTATTTCTGCTACCCAAACCACCACCTTCTCTACAGAAGAATCCCCTCAGGATACAAAATATGTAAAAGGTTTTCAAACCCCCTAAATAACATTTGTAACTACATGACAACATACAAACAACACACATGTAAACTTTTGCATCTGTGACATGCAAATTAAAAAAAAAAAAGTCTATGATTTCTACCACACATTGTCGTAAATTCTGTAGAATCCTTAACAAGATTAACATCACAAGTCATAGTATAGAGACCATCATTTTATACTATATCACCTAATTCACTGGTGCACATAGAACTTGTTAACCCCTCAACATGTGTTAACTAGTTCCTCTAAAAAATGTTTATACGAAACAGTCTCAACTGTATCCAGAAGTGAACAAAAAAAAGAATCCTAAAGGAAATTAATTCGGGGGAAAAAAAAGTACATATGCACACATGCATACACACAGAGACATCTGCCAGAAAAGACCACAGCTTGTCCTCTAAAATTTCAATTTAGTAAGAAATCACCTGTACACTGATTCCTTAAGAGACAACATATACAAGCCACTTCTGAAGGAAAAATTGATACACTGACACACAAACAGCCACCAAGCAGAGAAATCAACTTCTCTACTTGCAATACATTTTTAGTGTGCAGCAGACAACTACAGCACAAATGTTCTGAATGCTTTGATGCTATTTTGTATTTACTGAAATAAGTTTCTGGGAAAAAAAAAAAATCAAATGAAGAATCGTTTTATGAGCAGACAGAAAAGCACTTCAGAAAATTTCAGTGAGAACACTTTCTTCAAGTTCAAAGCCAACTTATTTTGGTGTTTAGCTTTTTTGGTTTTTTTCCTGTAACTCTGTATTCCAGGAACACGTACCTAAAATTGTGTGAGTTGGTAAGATGAATCAGTCCTACTACTTGTTGAACATATCATCTTCACAAATACTTCCTTTCCTAGGAGACTGATCTGCTTGTCTTCTACAAAAGCTCTTTAATTTTCTCTACTTACTACAAACATAATTTTATTTAGGCTTATTAATGAAATGATATCTCGACTGCAACAGACTATACACATTGGTTAAACTGTTTCTAACAGAAGCAATCTGCAAGAATTTCCGTAATCTTACATGAACACAATTAATTAAGAAAAATGAACTGTGAGATTATCTTCTGCATTCTCATCAAAAAGTTCAAGTAATCCTCCTCAGAAGCTTTCCAGATGAAAGAATTAATAAAGGGGAATTTGAGTTCGTTATCCTTTTCCTCTCATATGTGAGATATTGCAAATATGTGTTCATTACTTCTGTAACATCCAAATGATTTTTCAGGCTATGTTTTTTTATGAAGTCTAGTATAGAAAATAGATTTCTTGTTTTGGTTTGTTTTTTTCTTTTACTTCCTAGGAGAATTCAGAGTGCCAAATACCTTTGTGTCATACAAACTTATGTAATCCACAGAGATGTAAAACACACGGTTGTCCCACTAGGAAGAGAATGACAAAAGACATTCCTTACCATTGACAGTGATCTGTCCAGTAGTTTGAGGAACACCAACAAGAGTTACTGGATAGAGACCAGATTCTGCAGGCAGAGAAAGAGCTGCAGGAAGAGATTCGAATTCTACTCCTGTTGTCAAGAGACCCTGAAAAAGTCATATTACATAGATAAATCCCTTTATGACATACACTTAAATTTTTATGATATATACTTGTATTTTAATCCCTTGCATTACATCACCCAAGCTTTTACGATCTATTCCACTTTGCTCATAGCAGTTATTTTGGTTTTTAAGTTCCAGAGACTGAAGTATGCATCTACAAACACAGCAAAATTTGTATTCAACACTGAAATGTGTTTCAAGATCTGAGGTGGGAACAATGTAGAATCATAGAATGGTTTGGGTTGGAAGGGACCCCAAAGATCATCCAGTTCCAACCCCCCTGCCATGGGCAGGGACATCCTCCACTACACCAGGTTGCCCAAAGCCTCATCCAACCCGGCCTTGAACACTTCCAGGGATGGGGCATCCACAACTTCTCTAGGCAACATGTTCCAGTGCCTCACCACCCTCAATGTAAAAAATTTCTTCCTTATATCTAATCGAAACTCTTTCAGTTCAAATCCATTTCCCCTTGTCCTACCACTATATGCCCTTGTAAAAAGTCCCTCTCCAGCTTTCCTGTAGGCTCCCTTTAAAAAAAATGTATGAAAAACTAATAAAAATGTATACCCAAGCACAGTAAAAGCAATGAGTGAGATAATCTGCATGGTGTTGTTTTGTACCTACAAATGTTAATTGTACCTGTGACCTTACTTATATATTTGCTTATATTTTGGACAGTAGAAATCAAACATCAGTAACGGCTCCTGCTTAGCTTTAATTAAATTCCTGGCCAGAAAATTTATCTATGGGGAGAAAGAAAATTTAGTATTTACAAGTAATAGAGCAAGTCTCGCTTCACTATCCAGCCTAAACATCACCGTGAGTTGGAACAAGACATTTGCTTTGCTAAATCAATCCTTTATCAAGCCTAGATGCCTGTGGTTAGACTATATGATTTACTCTCTTAGCGTGTGTCAAAGAACTCTCTCAGCATCCTAAACTTAAAACATCGGACAAAATAAGAAATTAAGAAAAAAAAAATATATTTAACAAACTTTCAAACACAGCATTGCTGTCCTGAGTAGACTGGGCGGGGGGGGGGGGGGTGTTAAGCTCTGAATGTGCAATAAGTTAATGAATTTAAGATGCTTTCCTTTGCCAACACCTCTGATTGCCTAGTTTTTAATCCAATTGGGTTTTGAATGGCGCACCTCTAACGCTCATGTCAGTTGTAAAAGGAAGAGAAGCATTCTTACATTTCTAATTCTCAACTAGAAATTAGGAAAATTGATACTTGTATAAAAAGTACTTGAAATGCAAATGACACCACCAGAATTACCCAGCCAATGACTGAAACTTGACCTGTGTCATGGTTTGAAGTGGGGGGGGAGGTCCGGGTGTATATTATGTTTTAATGGCCTGATTTGCATTGGGACTAACCACCGGCAAGTCTTCTTCAAGCATTTCCTAGATAGTAACCAAAATCAACCCACCAGCAGTCAAAAACTGAACTAAACTAAAAGCCATTGTGAGAATTTCTCCCTGCTCAGAAGGCAGCATGCCTTCCGGAAAATAACACACAACTGTCTTTTACATACATGCTACATAACAACTAGACACTTTGCACCTCAGATTTTTAACAGCAAAGTCCTAAACACACTGGAAGCTTAAGAAAGCAAACTGAACAGGTTTGTCAGGCTCTTAATTTCTCTTCTAATGAAGATCTGAAGTCCTCAAGATATCCCCAACACAAGAAGGACCCTCAACACAAGAAGGACATGGAGCTGCTGGAGCGAGTCCAGAGGAGGGTCATGAAGATGATCCGAGGGCTGGAGCACCTCTGCTATGAAGACAGGCTGAGAGAGTTGGGGCTGTTCAGCCTGGAGAAGAGAAGGCTCCAGGGTGATTCTACAGCAGCCTGCCAGTACTTAAAGGGGGCCAACAGGAAAGCTGGAGAGGGACTTTTGACAAGGGCATGGAGTGACAGGACAAGGGGCAATGGCTTTAAACTGAAAGAGGGTAGATTTAGATTAGATCTAAGGAAGAAATTTTTTACATTGAGAGTGGTGAGGCAGTGGAACCTCTCTGAGAGGTTGCCCAGAGAAGTTGTGGCTGCCCCATCCCTGCAAGTGTTCAAGGCCAGGTTGGATGAGGTGTTGCGCAACCTGGTGTAGTGGAAGGTGTCCCTGCCCATGGCAGGGGGGTTGGAACTAGATGTTCTTTGAAGTCCCTTCCAACCCAAACCATTCTATGATTCTATGATTACAATATATCCAAAAGCTAAAAATATCCTTCGTTCCAGCAATTACTTCTTTGTAGACCTGACACTGTTGAGACAACACCTAATTCAATCAAAGTTATTATTGCTTGTGGAAAGGTGCATTAGAGATCTCTACCCTTCTCTAATATTGCACAAAATTCAGTGCCATCGTTTCCTGTGAGTTGTAAAGAAATACTGTGTCAAAACCTCACTTCTACTGAAGTTCTACCGTCCAGTTCTGGGCCCCTCAGTTCAAGAAGGACAAGGAACTGCTGGAGAGAGTCCAGCGCAGGGCCACAAAGACGATGGAGTGGAGCATCTCCCTTACGAGGAAAGGCTGAGGGAGCTGGGTCTCTTTAGCTTGGAGGAGAGGAGACTGAGGGGGGACCTTATTAATGTTTATAAACATGTAAAGGGTGACTGTCACGAGGATGGAGCCAGGCTCTTCTCACTGGCATCCAACGACAGAATAAGGGGAAATGGATGGATATAAGCTGGAACATAGGAGGTTCCGCTTAAACATGAGGAAGAACTTCTTCCCAGTAAGGGTAACAGAACACTGGAACAGGCTGCCCAGAGAGGTTGTGGAGTCTCCTTTTCTGGAGATGTTCAAAACCCGCCTGGATGTGTTCTTGTGTGATCTGATCTAGGTGGTCCTGCTCCGGCAGGGGAATTGGACTAGATGATCCTTTGAGGTCCCTTCCAATCCCTGACATTCTGTGATTCTGTGAATTCTAGTTTTCCTCCAGTATCACATGGAAACTTCAGTTGTCACAAACAATACACAAAAAAAGTAAGTAAAAGCTAATTCTGTCTTCCTATACATTCCCAACCCAGTGTATCACAGCAATGCTTTTTGATTCCCAGTTCACAAACACAAGTTTGATCATACTTTTCAAATAGGTACGTTTATGTAGCTGGGAGCTTAAGCAGGTCTTGTTTGCACTCTCGGCAAAATACTCCTTGCAATACTTCAGAATAAAGACATCAAAATACTTACTGCAATAACTAGACAATACAAACTAATTTTAGATACGATGCAACATAATTGATTGCATGTAACTAAATATTAATCCTTCCAGTGAGACAGAAATGTGGTGAACGTTCACACTTTACTGACTTAGCCTCAGTCTTCATCATAATCATTCTGCTTTTGCTTTGGCTGAAGCAAATCTTTGAGCATAAACAAAAGGTGACCCCATACACACTCCAAAACTCACTTCTAAAACAGGTACAGAAGGCTTTGTAAGATTATTTCAATCCCCAAAGCACTGAGTTATCACTTGGCCAAATATTCAAATACATTTTAATTATTCAGGATTCACCTCAACTAAATACTCCCATCCACGGGCTTAAAGTCCTAAAAAATCAACGTCAAAAAAACCCTCCAATGTCTTGTTTAGTAACAGCTATAGCAAATGTAAATACACAGAACCGGCAGGGACAATTTCTAAACCATCTTCCTACTCTGAAGCAGAGGTGACTCCGCATTAACCATTCCCAGAATGATTATTTAGGGAGTTTTGGAATTTCTCTCAGTGGTAGTCTCTAAGAGGGAATGAGGTAACTCAATGCAGTGGTTAAAACTGGAAAGTTTCCAGATCAAACTTTCTCCTAATTCTACACTGAACTTACCTTGTAACAATTAACACACGTCATTGTTTTTCCATTCCCAGTTAACTCCCCAAATTAGTAAATACATCAAATACTTATAAACGTATACAAAACACTAAGAAATCACAATATCATTGCAAAACCATAGTCAGGTCACTTTTCTAAAATATGGGAAGCTTCATAAAGCTTTCTCCCATGTCCTTACTCCTCTACTTCACATTTTTAATCAACCTGGATGACGGGACATACATTTATACATTCATTTCACTTACTTAATATGAATTGGTCCCCCATCCCAGCAATTAGACATCTACTACTACCAAGTTGGATTGAGAGGGTGCACGGGAAGCTTTTTAGGGTCCTATAAAGGAAAAAAATAACCTCAAGGGGGACCATAAACCAGCATGGCCTCAAGAAATGCATCTATATTAGCCACGTGTGCACATATATAGGCTGTCACGCGACCCCAAAGTTGGCAGTCAAAACCTCACTGCCCAGCCAGAACTTTGATCTATGACTACGAACTCCCTCTTTGGAGGGAAACAAGGCTTGGAATGGACCAGAGCCAAATAACCTTGAAGAAACCAAAGCTGACAACCCTGGGAGTAAAACTAGAGAAAGGAACCGAAGAAAAATTAAATGAATCAATGGTAATATTTTTAAAGGGTAATGGTCAAGGCTGAGGAAAAGCAATGATCACACAACCCAGCTGCCAGAGAAAGCACCTTCCTCGCCAAAGGGTTTAAAATGAGTATGTTAACAGCTGAAAAAATCCAGACAAAAATTAAGATAAATAGAGACAGTAATAGCCAAAAAAGCACATGAATGCGTCTGGAGTATAATCACCCAAACATGCATGTGCTTAGGGACAAGAAGGAAGAGTTACTAGTAAGTGAAATCGCTGGCATTAAGAATGAAGAAGGCTGTTATTTAACAACAAAAAAACATGAAAATGATGAGCTTTTCTAGAGAAGTGGTGCAATGGAAATGCCAAAGCACTTGCACTCTACATACTGTGCCTGGACTAGAAATAAAAGGGCCTCGTGTATTATCACACGAAGGATAATGCAGCATTCATCCGTCTCATTAAGAGAGTTTTACTGAATTTTTTTTTTACTGAATAATTTTTTTACTGAAGAGTTTTACTTCAAGTTTTTAAAAGTAAAGATATTAAGGAAGCATAAAACCTAATTGAAGTGGAAAAAAAAAACCAAACCAAAACGATATGAACCTCAACTAGGCTTCAGAGTTCCAGACATAAAATGAAATCAAGATACTTACTCGTAAGACTTAACCACACAAATAAGTTTTAAAAGACAATGACATATCTAGAATGTCTGAAAGACACGTTCAATATTGTAGTTTGCTGGACAGCAGAATTCAGCAATATTTGCCCAACATTGCCCTCTGGTGCCTAAAACTTTTTTAGCCTAACAGTGACAAATCGAGGCTGAAGCACTGTCGTATCTTTTACATAAACATATGAGACACAATTAAAAAAAAAAACAAAAAACACTAACTAAATAAGTATTAAGATTTCTTTTCCCTACAGTCTTATACCTTATTTGAAGCAATAATATTTAGTAACTGACCTTATAGGACAACTTTACCCATATACGAGGTTTCCTCCAGGGAATATATGAATCACACAAAGTCCCAATTTTACATTTTCTCGTATTTTTATAAAACAATTTAAATTGTCTTATAGTGAATATATGCATCCTATTATCACAGCATGTCACTCCGTGTCTTTCAGTCACTTCAAACTTATTTAGTTTTAGAGAAACAAAACAACTTGTATGTAAATGGCAGCACTTGGGAATGCTGTTAAAACAACATGAGTACGTAATCGCTTTTTTAGGCTTTACCACCAATCCTGAAATGCAACAATTCTTTTCTTTAAAGTAACATTGCCATCAAAGTTACTTTTCATGCCGAATATACTTTATACAATGTTGTCAAATACTTGACACAAAACCTGTCAAATATTTGTTTAAAAGGAAATTTTCCCTCCTATTTCTAAGAAGATTTAAGCAGATCTAAAGTGCTCAGACCTTTAGGGTGCTGAGGGAGCTGGTGGATGTCATTGCCAGGCCACTCGCCATCATCTTTGCTAAATCATGGGGAACGGGAGAGGTGCCTGAGGACTGGAGGAAAGCAAATGTCACTCCGGTCTTCAAAAAGGGCAAGAAGGAAGATCCAGGTAACTATAGACCGGTCAGCCTCATCTCCATCCCGGGAAAGACAGTGGAACAACTTACCCTTGGTGCCGTCTCTAGGCATATCAAGGATAAGAGGGTCACTAGGGGCAGTCAACATGGCTTCACTAAGGGGAAGTCGTGCTTGACAAACCCAATAGCCTTTGATGAGGACATCACCCAGTGGGTGGATGATGGTAGAGCCGTGGATGTGGTCTATCTTGACTTCAGCAAAGCATTTGACACAGTCTCCCACAGCATCCTCACAGCTAAACTGAGGAAGTGTGGTCTGGATGATCGGATAGTGAGGTGGATTGTGAACTGGCTGAAGGATAGAAGCCAGAGAGTAGTGGTGAATGGGACAGAGCCCAGTTGGAGGCCCTCCAGTGGAGGGAGGGAGTGGAGGCCCTCCAGGGTCACTACTGGGACCAGTATTGTTCAACATATTCATTGATGACTTGGATGACGGAACAGAGTGCATGGTCAGCAAGTTTGCTGATGACACTAAACTGGGAGGAGTGGCTGACACACCTGAAGGCTGTGCTGCCATTCAGAGAGATCTGGACAGGCTGGAGAGTTGGGCGGGGAGAAATTTAATGAAGTACAACAAGGGTAAGTGTAGAGTCTTGCATCTGGGTAAGAACAAGCCCATGTACCAGTACAAGTTGGGGACTGAACTGATGGGGAACAGCACAGGGGAAAGGGACCTGGGGTCCTGGTGGACAGCAGGATGACCATGAGCCAGCAATGTGCCCTTGTGGCCAAGAAGGCCAATGGCATCCTGGGCTGTATTAGAAGGGGTGTGGTTAGTAGGTCGAGAGAGGTTCTCCTCCCCCTCTGCTCTGCCCTGGTGAGGCCGCATCTGGAATATTGTGTCCAGTTCTGGGCCCCTCAGTTCAAGAAGGACAAGGAACTGCTGGAGAGAGTCCAGCGCAGGGCCACAAAGATGATTAAGGGTGTGAAGCATCTCCCTTATGAGGAAAGGCTGAGGGAGCTGGGTCTCTTTAGCTTGGAGAAGAGGAGACTGAGGGGGGACCTCATTAATGTTTATAAATATGTAAAGGGTGACTGTCACGAGGATGGAGCCAGGCTCTTCTCACTGGCATCCAACAACAGAATAAGGGGAAATGGATATAAGCTGGAACATAGGAGGTTACACTTAAACATGAGGAAGAACTTCTTCCCAGTAAGGGTAACAAAACACTGGAACAGGCTGCCCAGAGAGGTTGTGGAGTCTCCTTCTCTGGAGATGTTCCAAACCCGCCTGGATGTGTTCTTGTGTGATCTGATCTAGGTGGTCCTGCTCCGGCAGGGGGATTGGACTAGATGATCCTTTGAGGTCCCTTCCAATCCCTAACATTCTGTGATTCTGTGAAAACACCAAACATGACCATATATATTGTGTATATTTTCGCCCAATATAGCTTCACTTAAATATAGCATATCAGAAAGTAAATATTGTCTCAAGATGGCAGAAACAGTACAAAGATATGAATTCTCTAAAGAGCAGTTCACAGGAACAATTTAAACCATCATAAGCAAAGTTATGGGCCTGATTATACATACAGATTTATCAAAATATGGTATTTTTAAACATCAACATAGAGCTCTTGGCTAACAAGACAGATTTGAAATTTACAGAAAAAGAATGTAACATCCATTCTTATAACATCATGAATCAATACACCATATATAAATTGCCTTCAAATAAATACCTGCTCCAAACAGAAGGAGAACTACAGAATAAAGACTTTCCTTCTGAATAATGACTTAATATTATAATACACGTTATCCTCATGCTTTGGGGTAGTATTTTTTAGTTTCTCAATTTTAACAGTAGATCTCACCAGACTGTACTATGATTTACTGCTTTAAACATTTGTCCCAAGATAAAAAATAAATTCATCAGAGATTTCCCGGAATTTTTCAGATTTTTTTGAAGGTCTGAAATCTGAAGGTCATTTTTTCGTGGTCAGAAAAAAAGGCTTAGTAACTGCAAAAGAGATAGAAGCTATCATTGACATACCTGAACAAATCTATACCAAACTCAACATTCCTGAGAGAAAAAGTAAAATGGTAAATACATTTATTTACAGCTGAACATTACATGTCCTGTTAACTTGGGCTTCATCACCAGGACAGCAAAATATTCTGTGTAACCCATTGCAGTCAAAGCTTGTTAGGTTCATGTTTGTGCCTCTCTCACTCTGTTGGTTTAAGGTTCCTGCTAAATTTTCTTAAAGCACTTCGTCTGATAAGCCCTATGATCTCTCCTACTTCGCTTTATCGACTGAAATACACAGCTGTTGGACCTAATCACCTCCACACTCCATGATTAAACATTTTCATGTGTCATTTTATAAATACTATTGCACCTTTCAATGGATCAGGCTTCTAACTGTACAGACAAAACAAAAAAAAACAAGAAATAGAAAAAGACAGAAAAGTAATACAGAATTGGGACACGCATGAAGAATAGGTATTTAAATAGAGTCCTGAATCATGAATATGCATAACAGGGAATAAACAGTAGCAACAACAGAGATGGGCAAAGAGCTTTGAGAGCAATAAAATAAAACAACAGAACAACAAAACCAACTTTTCAGACAGTATAAGGCTGAGCAAACGATAAAGTCTTATCTCCACATTCTCATGTCAAGTCTAAATATTCAATTTCTTTTACTTAAGCATACTTCAATGAAACTACACGTACTTTGAATAAATACTTCAAATAATGAAAAAGGCTGGAGAAGCCTTCCAAGGAGGAATCATTCTCCGTAACAACTTCTGCTCAGTACTAAGTTGTTTACCATCCCAGCTTTCAGCCACAAGAAACAGGAAGACGCATGAGGAAAATTATCATGATAAAAGTTTGGATCTACGCTTCCAGCACTCATTTAACATGAAACGAGTAAGGTAACACAACAACAAACCTTAAACGGAGAGATGAGGGAAATGGAAAAATAGAAAACAGGAATAAGACTACAGATTTCAAGACAGTTACATGTTGATGAGTGGTGAACCATGAAAAAGGTGAAGAACAAAGGAAATCAAGCAATGGAGAACTCAAAGAACTGCCAGTCATAGGAAACAGCTTGAACAAGTAGTCATACTGCAAAGGTAAGGTGCTGAGTCAGACAGACAGAAGGAAAAAAGTTGTGGGATAAACAAGTTGAAACTCCCATTAAATGACAGAAAAGGATATGCTTGCTAAGAAAATGATTCCATGAGACTAAATAATACGAAAGAATGTGATTCATGATGAGAAATCAGACACAGGGGCATGGGGACTGCAGGCGGGAGTACATGTTAATAATAAAACAAAACATTTTAAAATATTAAACAACTCTTTGAATTATTAAAATGAAAACAAAATACTTATACTTGTGATAAAGCAGTAACTATTCCCATGTTCTAGAAAGCTCACAGATGAGACTGAAAAATCAGAACAATTTAGGCTGGAAGGAAATGCTAAAGGCCTTCTTGCCCAGTCCACTGCTCAAAATGGGGCCAACTTTGATGGTAGTTTAGTTCTTTCACTGTCCTATACACTCAAGTTTTGAAGATTTCTGAAGACGGTCATCTCACGTTCTCTCTGGGCAACCAGTTCCAGTGTATAGAGTCACAGAATGGTTTGGGTTGCAAGGGACCTCAAAGATCATCTAGTTCCAAGCCCCCTCACATGGACAGGAAACACTCCACTACATCAGGTTGATCAAAGCCTCGTCCAACCTGGCCTTGAACACTTCCAGGGATGGGGCATCTACAACTTCTCTGGGCAACCTGTTTCAGTTTCGTTACCACCCTCTGAGTGAAAAATTTCTTCCTTATATCTAATCTAAATCTCCCCTCTTTCAGTTTAAAGCCATTGCCCCTTGTCCTATCACTACACGTCCTTGTAAAAAGTCCCTCTCCAGCTTTCCTGTAGGCCCCCTTTAGGTACTGGAAAGCTGCTATAAGATCACCTGGAGCCTTCTCTTCTCCAGGCTGAACAGCTCCAACTCTCTCAGCCTGTCTTCATAGCAGAGGTGCTCCAGCTCTTGAATCATCTTTGTGGCCCTCCTCTGGACTCGTTCCAGCAGCTCCATGTCCTTCTTATGTTGGGGACTCCAAAGCAGAATGCAGTATTCCAGGTGGGGTCTCATGAGAGCTGAGTAGAGGGGCAGAATCCCCTCCCTCGACCTGCTGGCCACACTGCTTTGGATGCAGCCCAGGACACGGTTGGCTTTCTGGGCTGCAAGTGCACATTACTGCATCATGTTGAGCTTCTCATCCAGCAGCACTCCCAAGTCCATCTCCTCAGGGCTGCTCTCAATCCATTCTCCACTCAGCCTGTACTTGTGCTTGGGATTGCCCCGACCCATGTGCAGGACCTTGCACTTGGCCTTGTTGAACTTCATGAGGTTCTCACAGGCCCACCTCTCCAGCCTGTCAAGGTCCCTCCGGATGGCATCCCTTCCCTCCAGCATGTCCACAACACCACACAGTTTGGTGTCATCTGCAAACTTGCTGAGGGTGCACTCGATCGCACTGTCCCATGTCACCAACAAAGATGTTAAACAGCACTAGTCCCAGTACCGACCCCTGAGGAACACCACTCGTCACTGGCCTCCACTTGGACACTGAACCGTTGACCACAACTCTTTGAGTGCGACCATCCAGCCAACTCCTTATCCACTGAGTGGTCCATCCGCCAAATCCATGTCTCTCTAGTTTAGAGACAAGGATGTCGTGTGGGACAGTATCAAATGGAATCATGCTTTGAACAAGTCCAGGTAGACAACGTCAGTTGCTCTTCCCTTATCCACCAATGGTGTAACCCCACATGTATGACCACCCTCATGATTGAAAAAAGGGAATTTTTTATTAGAAAAGTTTTCATTGCTGCAACATGTTCACTGACTCTCACCCTTACGCTGGGCACCTCTGGGAATAATCTGGCTCTGTTTTCACTGCACCTTCCCATTTTGGAATCAAGGAAAGCAACAGGAATTACTCCAGTATTCTTCTCTTCTACAAATGGAACACATGCAGCTCTTTGAACCTGTCCTCATCTGTCATATGCTCCAGCCTGTCAATCACCTTGGTAATGCTGCTGGACTCATACCAGTATGTCAATATTTCTATTGCACAAGGAGCTCAAAACTGGCCTTGGTTCTAAAGACATTGTCTCTCAAACGCCAAATCCAGGGGAATAATTACTTTCCTCAACTTGCTGGCTACAGTCTTGGTATCACAGACAAATCTTAGAATCATAGAATCGTCTGGTTGGAAGAGACCTTCAAGATCACCGAGTCCAACCATTCACCCTGCACTGTCAGGGTCCCTAAACCATGTTGCTCAACACCAAATCCACACGGTTTTTAAACACCTCCAGGGATGGGGACTCCACCACCTCCCTGGGCAGCCTGTTCCAATACTTCACAACCCTCTCTGTAAATGAAATTCTTCCTAATATCCAACCTAAATTTCCCCTGGCACAACTTGAGGCCATTCCCTCTCGTCCTGTCATTCATAATGTGGGAGAAGAGACCGACCCCCATCTCCCTACAACTTCCTTTCAGGTAATTGTAGAGAGCGATAAGGTCCCCCCTGAGCCTCCTCTTCTCCAGACTGACCAGTCCCAGCTCCCTCAGCCGCTCCTCACAGGACAAGTTCTCTAAACCCTTCACTAGTTTTGTTGCCCTTCTCTGAATTCGCTCCAGCACCTCAACGTCCTTCTTGAAGTGAGGGGCCCAAAACTGGACACAGTACTCCAGGTGTGGCCTCACCAGTGCTGAGTACAGGGGGACAATCACCTCCCTGCTCCTGCTGGCCACACTGGTTCTGATACACGCCAGGATTCCGTTGGCTTTCTTGGCTGCTTGGGCACACTGCTGGCTCATGTTCAATCAGCTGTCGACCAGCACCCCCAGGTCCTTCTCTGCTGTGCAGCTTTTCAGCCACACTTCCCCAAGCCTGGAACGCTGCAGGGGGTTGTTGTGGCCCAAGTGCAGGACCTGACACTTGGTCTTGTTGAATTTCATACAGCTGGCCTCAGCCCATCGATCCAGTCTGTCCAGGTCCCTCTGCAGAGCCTCCCGACCCTCAGGCAGATCAGCACTACCTCCCAATTTAGTGTCATCTGCAAACTTGCTGAGGGTGCACTTGATCCTCTCACCCAGATCATTGATGAAGATGTTAAAGAGAACAGGCCCCAACACTGAGCCCTGCAGAACACCACTGGTGACCGGCCGCCAGCTGGATTTAACTCCATTCACCACCACTCTCTGGGCCCGGCCATCCAGCCAGTTTTTGATCCAGCGATCAAGCAAAACCAACTCATTTCCACCAAAGAGATGACACTAGTGCACAGCAGAATTTCTCCAAGTACTCTGTTTATGGAGCATTGACTAAAGAATCACATTAATCACTTCAATTATTTGTATCTAGTTTGCATGCCTGCATCCTCTTACGCTTACCAATGAAACTGAAATTCAGAATTAATTCAAAGGTAGAACTTTATCACGCTAAGAGTAAAAAGAAGTATTCATGCCACTACAATTAATTTGCTCAGGGAATGGAGGGAGTGCACATCTATGCAAAGAACTATATTCTGAGTTCTTAAGTGTATGTAAGCACTCGTAAGTAATTTCCTCATTAAGAAATTATCCAAACCCAGTTTTTTAAATATATAATTACATCATTACTTAAACAATACAATGTAGACAATTTAAGAATATTTTGCTTTATAAATTCCCATATAGAGTCCTTTCTGATGCGCAGCTTTACAATTATTTTTTCTATTCATTCCTAACAATTTGGGATACTGTGAGAGTTAGATAAAATGCTGCTGAAGAAACCAGTGTACTGGCTTCCAAGAACAAAATTTATTATGTTATAAACACAATCTTTGGGCATTTTCTTTTGCTGTGGAGAAACACTTTATTGTACGTGGCATATTATCAGTAATTTAGGTCAAATTGTTTGATTAGCCACTGCAGTAGACCTCTCAACAAAAAAAAAAAAAACCAACCACTAAATCCTGGGCAAATAAATATACACTAATTCACTTAGCGTAACAGAACAACAGGCTCTAAAAGACAGGATTTATTTTCTTCAAGTCATATTAAAGGTAAAAATATTTAACATAAAGGACAACACTGGATTAGGACTGAGTGGAGATTAAGCTGGTTTGGTAGTTAAAGGACTTTTAACGCTTAAACAGATAACAATTAAAAAAAAAAATCTTGTTAGTTGGAATAAAGAGGGGAAAAAAAAAATAATTTACTTTGTTTCAAGGCACACCGCAAACAGTCCACAAAATTAGTATCACACAGTTTACTGGGTTTAGGCTTAATTATTTTAACCTTACACGCTCTTCTGGTATTTTAGCCTTTTTTTCCTCCCTCTTGATCATGTTACCTTACAGCGTTTTCAACTAACAAATATCATTGGGAACTGCAGATCCATGAGCTGAAGCTTCTATTAAAAAACAAAGCTGCTCAGAATGATTTTAATTTCCCTGATTTTTAAAAATGTGGTCAAAATGGGAATTTGAAAAGCTGGGATGAATGCAGATTTTTAAATTACAGTAGTAAGCATTCAGTAATTATTAGGTTTCAGGATAAAATTATTACTTGAAAACCAGTATATGTAAATTATGTAGCATGAGTTCTAATCAATGCAGAAAGGTACAGAATTGATTTACGGGTCAGTAACAGTAAAGCATTTAAACACTCTGAGTGGCACAGATTTTCATTTCAATACCTCATTACCAGCAAATTTGAGAAAATTGACAGTACTGCACTGTTTAACTGAGGTTACACTGGTTTAAACGATTCTTTTAACTGTTTGACTTATAGAAAACCATATTTGAAAGTTCAATTGAGATTTTTTTCAGAAAAAAAAAATAAAAAAGGAGAGATTGAGGAAGATACATACCATGTTTTCTACTCGAAGCTCAAAAGGCATAGGGTTGTACACCATCAACTGAACTTCACATACATCTCCCTGGACCCACTGGAAATCTACATGAAATTATTACAGAATTAATGCAAAAATTACTTAAACATAGTGTTATAAAAAAGTAGCATTAGCTTAGCTGTCAGATTGCTATATTATCTTTATGTTCTAAATTAACATTTCTGTAGAATCTTAGCAGCCCAAGTCCTATTCAAGTGCATTGTGGGACACAAACCATAAATCACAGTCAAAGCAATGGGTTAAAGGACCAGAATCAGTCATTAATACAGCAATGGTTCTCCAAAGACCCAGTGTGCCAACATTACATTGGCAAAATTAACTCAGGCATCAATTCAAAGCAGTACTTAAACACATCCCTCATGCTAAACACTTAAAGCTTACATACTTGGAGTTAGGAACAGAGCACACATCACCTTGGATAATTAAGATGCAGATAAAAAGCAGCCAGATATGGAACGAGCAGAAAAGGAAGAAGGAAATTAACAATAATAGAAACAAATCTTCATATAGACACAGCTGATGATACGGAGTACATATAAGATCATTCTAAATTAAGAAGGAAACAACTGCTCACCAGCAAGAAGCCACCTCAGTTTCCTCCTACTAATTTTCTTTGGGAAACTAAGTAGTTTGGGAGATGCTGTGGGAGGGCAAGATAACACTAGGATCTACAGATACAGATTTTTTTTTTTAGGTTTACAAAATGGAAACTCAAGCAATAAAACGAATTATCTCACTCGTGAAAATACTTAAGAAAGACAACGAACAAAAATAGATCAGGTACTAAGAGGTACTTTGGATTTGTGTCTCACTACAAGAGACAGAGGTTCAACTTTAAAGACACTTCACCCTATCAAGGTTAAAATTTGGGGTTTTTTTTCAATTTAAGGAGGCACAAAGTTTATGGGAGCGAGGTCAGCAGCAGAGACACAAGTCCTGAGGAACTGTTCAATGTAGAAAGATTATTTTACATCAGCACTTCATAATCTTTTCAGCACACAAGATCCTGTCTACCTTCCAAATTTCTCAGTTAACCACATGCACCTGATGTTCAGACTTAAAACCGAATGCGACAAGATTCTCCATACAAGATGAGGACCTGCAGCCCAAATAAATAAAAGGTGGTTTAACTGTATTTGTTAAATAAATCATGACCATAAGCTAATCTATGACATACGTGGATTAACTTTTACTAGTTTACTCAGCAATTTTAACACACATTTCTAACACTTTTTTACTAGGATATTAGAAAGTGTCCAGTAAAAAAAAAAAAAAGGATTATTAACATTAAGACTGTACTCTCATTCCACATTCACAATCATTTACTATCTGATTACATTTTGCAAGTAATATTAGAGAGCTCAAGGGACATGTACTTAATGCAAATGTTTAACTCCAATTAATGCTCGTGGAAATTAAGAACATACATTCACAGATATCAACAGGCTATATTACTATGAAACCTGAAAAGCAAAACTGTTTATTAAAAAAAAACATTTGAAAGTACAACTGTATGAGATGTTCTGTAAATTTATTTTTATCAAATTGCTTATTAGTGACCACAACGTCTTATGCATTCTGCAGTTCCAAAAATCATAGAATCATAGAATGGTTAGGGTTGGAAGGGACCTCAAAGATCATCTAGTGTCAGTTGCTCAAAAAGAGTCAGTTGCTCCTCTGAAGAGGTATTGTACAGGGCTTTGAAGGTATTTAACCCCATTACGGTTAACTCTATCAACACAGCAGCCAAAGTGGGCACCTGGGTCCTTCTAAAGAGTAGTAATTTCCACATGGTAACAACTACCCTAAGATTGAAATGTCTTTTCTGAAAATACTTCCAATGCAACCTTGTGAAAAGTGATTCTGAAAAAGTCAGTAACCAGAAAACATATTGGAAACTCTAGAGCAATATTTAGATGAAATCCAAACAAATGCCAACTGATGATTTGTCTGATGCTTTAATCTCATTTTCCTTCCAAAAAGAAAATATTCTAGGCTCATTTTGTAATTTTCACAGTCATGATCTCTCCCTCAGTATAGAGCACCCCCATGAACTATCTCTTTACAACAGCACTAGAAGGGCTGCAGAGTGCCTCCTGCGTGGAGGAGGGCACAAGCTCCACCTGGGCATGGCGTGCTCTGGTGGGGCCACCCGGGCAGTGGGTGCACGTTCTACTGTGTTAGGGAGGGTGAACAAGAAGCAGAGTGTTACTCCAGACTTGGCAAGGAGAAACACCGGGGCCCTGTGGCACTGACCTCCGGAGACTGCCCGACAAAGAGCTCCCACAGTGAACTGGCAGCACCTGGGAGCAGAAGGCACCACGGTCTCTGATGAGCAGAAAGTCAATGCATCGTGCAGATCAGTACATGGCTTCATGGCTGATGGTGTCACTAGGGCCTTGGTTTCTATGATCATGGGAGGTCCTTCAACGAATCCAGCCTATTGGGGAGAGATAGGATCCGCCTACCTAGAAAAGGCAGCAGAATCTTTGCTAGCAGATTGACTGACTTCATGAACTGCGCTTTAAACTACTGAACTTGGGGGGTAGTGTCCAAAGCCGTGACAAGTACAGGATTCTGCACCTGGGATGACATAATCAAAGAGCCCAGAACAGACTAGGATCTCTGGCTGGGTAGCAGCCTTGCTGAAAGGGACCTGGAGGTAATAGAATCATAGAATCGTCTGGTTGGAAGAGACCTTCAAGATCATTGAGTCCAACCATTCATGCTGCACTGTCAGGGTCCCTAAACCTTTGCTCAACACCAAATCCACACGGTTTTTAAACACCTCCAGGGATGGGGACTCCACCACCTTCCTGGGCAGCCTGTTCCAATACTTCACAACCCTCTCTGTAAATAAATTCTTCCTGATATCTAACCTAAATTTCCTCTGTTGTAACGTCAGGCCATTTCCTCTTGTCCTGTCATTCATAACATGGGAGAAGAGACCGACCCCCATCTCCCTACCCATGTTGGGAGTCATAGAATCATAGAATCATAGAATCGTTAGGGCTGGAAGGGACCTTCAAAGGTCATCTAGTCCAACCCCCCTGCAAGGAACAGGGATATCTCCAACTAGATCAGGTTGCTATGGAGTCCTGGTGGACAACCAGCTGAACAGGAGTCAGCAGTGTGCTGCTGCAGCAACAAAGGCAAATCCAACCCTGGGCTTCATCTGCGGGGCCATTGCTAGCAGAAACAGAGATGTGATCATCCCACTTACTGAGTGCTTGTCAGGCTGCACCTGGAGTACTGTGTCCAGTTCTGGTCCCCACAGTTCAAGAAACACACAGACAGACTGGAAGGGATCCAGAGGAGCGCCACAAAGATGATCAATGTGACGGAGAAACTGCCTCATAAGGAAAGTCTAAAGGAGTTAGGTCTCTTCTCCCTGGAGAAGAAAAGGGTCAGGGGGACCTCATCACAGTATTCCAGTCCTTAAAAGGTTGCTTTTAAGAGAGACAAAGGCTCTCTTCACAAGGAGCCATATGGATTCTCCAAGGGGCAACATGTACAAGTTGGACTGTGAGAGATTTCATTGCAACGTAAGAAAGAAATTTTTTACAGTGAGAACAATCATTGACCAGAACAACCTCCCCAGGGACGTGGTTGAGTCCTCATCACAGAAGCTTTGAGATGCAATTGGACAGGATGCTAGATGATCTTATCTAGGCTCCCTTTCCTGTGAAAGGTTGGACCAAAGAATCATAGAATCTTTTGAGGTCCCTTCCAACCTGGGCTGTTCTAGGGTTCTAACATCTATTTGCTGGGGCAGGGAGGACGACAGAGAGGAGGATGGACATGATGAAATATATATATATATATTAGTCTTATATATATATAATATATATATAAATTTTTTATATATATATATAGTCTTCTCATTCCCTCAGGAAAACATGAGTAGTCCCTACCACCACCAAAAAAGATACTTCTACAGATCTCACTAGCTGCCCCTGGTTTCCTTTCCAGAACGTCTGGTTACCCATGTCAAAGACGTCGGGGCAATGCTACAGAATTGTCTCCTTGGGGGTAAATCTTCGAAAGGAAAAGGTAAAATCGGGTTATATGGGCTTAGGTAAAGAGCTGTATTTACATCATCTAATATAGCTATGACATTAGTTGCCAGATTTACTAACGGGACTATATTATACTGTCTTGTTTCTTTAGATTATCAGCACTTTAAAACAAACAAAAAAACCTTTATGTTAAAAATCAGTAGGTTTATTTCTTACGACTAGTGTACCATTCCAGCAATTTAACCAGAATACAATTATCACATTTCTTCTCTCCAGTCAGAAAAGCTTATCAAGCTGAAAGCTGAAACCATTTCCTCAAGGCAACCCCTGAAGGCTTTTGTTTCCCTTTGGTTTGTCGACAGTACTTGATTTCCTCTGCTGTAACAATAATTTAACCAAAACATGGCTTACATATTTCTATGTAAGAAAAACACTTCATTTGTTATTGTCGTTGTTTTTAATTAAAGCTAAATATATTAAAATATTCTCATTACTTTCAAAGTTTATTAAATTCTCAGCTTCTTTTAAAGGAAGTATCTGATTTTATTTTGTATATTCTTTTGTTTGCAAAACTTTGAATGCAACATTAGAGGCTTTTAAAAGTGAATGCACTGTGTATACATTTCAAAAGACAAACGCTTTACAGGATCACAAGCTGTTCAGACATCTCCTTAGGCTAAATTAAAACCTGAAAGGAGAAACTGCCCTGTATAATATAAAACTCCAATGGTACACACAGCACTTAAACAAATCCCAAATCGAACTGTTCCAAAAAATGCAGGCTCCTTTTGTATCCATGAAGGAACAAGAACACTGCATAACACAACTGTTTGACACGGTTAGCAATAAGGTTTTATTTGAATGAAAAAAAAGAAAAAAACATGACAAAGTAAACCTAAGAGAATAAATGTTCAAAATTTAACTGTGATCAACCTTTAAACAAATTAAGAGAAATAATATAAGCTATTTTCCAAAGAAATATTTCTTTAATGAGAAAGCACTTTAAGATGTTCCCACACATAGAATCACAGAATGGTTTGGGTTGGAAGGGACCTTAAAGATCATCTAGATCATCCACAACTCCTCTGGGCAACTTGTTCCAGTGTTGTGAAAACATTGTGAAAAATTTCTTCCTGTATTTAATCAAAATCTCCCCTCTTTCAGTTTAAAGCCATTGCCCCTTTTCCTATCACTACTTTTTCAAAATTTCTTATCCTTTTATTTCTTATCCTTTGTTTAATTTCTTAGCCTTTATCCTGTGAAATCAAAGCAGTACTGCAGCAAAGTAGCACTAAACCGTGTCCATGCAAACTGTCAGATACTAATCCACACCTCTTTGCTAACTCCTCATATTTCAACTATTTATTGAAAACATACATCATAAAACAACTTAAAAAATGCGCATGTTCTTCTCAAGGTGAGAAATATCATCTTCATCATAATCGGGGTCCACAGCGCAGGTGGGTCCAACATCTGACCTAGAAGATTGTGTGGAAAAAGCCTGTGGCCCCACATGTTAGAATGAAGAGACCATACAGAGAGATTCTCCAAGTACTGGCTCCGCAGGCCAGGCACAATCCAGATGAACAACCCAAGAGTTTGCTACACTGCTGGAGAAAATTAATTTTTCAAGTAGATGAAGGACTGTCAGAAAGGGGGAAAAAAAGGAGAGAGACAAGAAAGAACAAGTTCCAGAGAACAATGAATACTCAACAATACAAACACATGACCACTACCAGGAGAAAGGGAGCACATGAGAGTTGGGAAGCATCCATCATCTCGCTCATTCACATTCATGCTTGAAAGGGGCAGAAGACAGAAAATGAAGCTCAGGTGATGAGGAGCACACGTGCTTGTCCTACTCAAAAGTTTTTGGAGCCACTACTGCTAAATGTTTAGTATTTTACAATTCAAAGCATGATCCAGAAAATCTAACAAACCTTGATGACATTTCAAAGTACTGTTTTTCTACTTTTTTTGTTGTTGATTACACAGTAGTAAAACAGTAACACAAGGAGTCAAATTAAGATAAACACTATTCTGCAAATTTCTGTATTTAAGTTTTTACAATCAGTTCTATTCCATAATCACACGAGTGCTTTTTGTGCTGACAATAACGCTTATGTTAAAAATTATCATGCATGTGACGTGCACAAAAAGCAACAAAAAAATACCAGTATTTGTAACTTAATCCAGAATTTGAAGCAAGCCTTGTAATCTAATTTCAATGGCACAATTGCTGCACTGAACCTTTATAATAAATGAAATAATCCTCTAGCAGAAAATGGCTGTAGTACTCTAAACATTGTTTACAAGGCTTTTCTGACTTTTGCTGAACTGTCTTTAAGAAAAACTGACTAATCAGACAGTTAAACATTCTGAGTTTAAGTTAAATAATGATAGGATATCAACTAGATGCATTTGTTTTTCTCCTGAAAGAGAGAAGCTGAAAACCAATTTTAAAACCCCAGTGGTCTAACACTATTAACCAAAAATAAATTTAAAAAAATTTCCATGAGTGATGAACTTCCACAGTCCAGTTTCCTATGGATTTTCATCTTTTGCCCAAGAAGTTGCAGCTCATTCATCTTATTTTCTTCATCTCCATGATGACAACCTTACTGGAAAAGGGGAAACCCCAACAGTGCATCTAGCTCAGGGCACACACATGATAACTGCCTGAGCTGGCTGCTGCCGAACAGAATGTGTCAGAACTAAGTTTTCTCTGATTTCTCTTTCGTTTGAGAAGAAAATAAAACTAGTTAATCTCTTCTGAAAATCAGTTTTATCATCTATGAGACTTTATTTGTCTTTTGAATTTGAAACTGTCCCACAGAGTTCTGCTCTTTCAGAACTTCAGGTTGATTATTTCAAATACAAGAAAGTAATGTTCAGATTTGCTTACCTTGACCAAGAAAGATTTTCTAATTTAGAAAAACAATGGGAAATATTGAAAAATATTCTTACCTATTTTCTTATTTCGTTCTTCCCCACGACTGTGTGCAATAATTGGAGAATATATGAAGGGGCTTTTGGTTGACACATTCTGACCAAGTAGACTTTTCATTTTGTGAGGTCGGAGACTGGTCGGGAGGTTCAAGAGCTTCACAGATCTGTTGAGTAAAAAATAATTTTATAGGTGGTTGTTTTAAAAATGAACCGATAAATACTGAATGACACTGCAAGTAGGTAATGATTAAAATACCTGAAATGGAAAGTGTGAAGTAAACATCTATTGTATAGAAGAAATACCAACCCAAGGAAACTAAAAGCAAAGTTTCAGAAAGCTCTCAGAAAACAAAATACCAAAGGAAAAACATCTTCTGTAGAAACCAACAAAACTAAAACTAACCAGATTGGCCATCTGAAATCCAGTTATCCATTTCCAAGATAAGTGCAAACTGAACAGATACACCACAAATGCAGTGCAGAAAGCAACCAAATATTTAACTTAAACCCAAACTAGAAGCCAGACAAAATTTCATTGGATAATGTAATACAAATAAAGAACTTCTCTAAGGTGAATAAAACAGATTTGAAAACAGTTAAAATGCTTCTGGAAGGAAGGAACATCCCAGAAATTTTAGATGGTTTGCTGAACGACCGAAAAGCAATTACAAATAGACAGAAAATGAATGATTTATTAGACTATACCCCTGTTAGACACAATTCCCTACAGTAACATGCAGGGAAATCACTGGCCTTCCAATGCTAATGGGAAATCAAAGACTTAATATTGGGCATAAGAACAAGTGAAAAATTACTGGCTATTCAGTACAAATAGCATCATTATAAAAGCCTGTAAGACTCCAGTTACTTAGGGTCAGGAAGGATCAGGAAAAGGAAAACCAAAAGGTGAATAAAGGCACCATTCTGTATCATAGCTATTTTGCTACAGACTATTAAGCTTGAAGTAATTGTGCTTTTAATTAAGAATGTCATCAAAAGACAAGAATTGAAGTTACAGCATTTATACTAAATTTCAAAACAATAAACTATTACTGAGAGCATGAAAATAAGGTAAGTCCTCAGCGAATTAAAGAACCATTATCAATATCCCACTAAAAAAAGTACATACATACAAGAAATTTTTAAAAAAATTACCCCAGTCATTCAAAATAACATGCTACTGCTGAAAAACAACGAAGCTGTAAGAAAAACCCTTCACGGACACGTTACCTCTGCGCTATAAAACACCTGATAAGAAGCCACTAGATAACACTAGAAGTATTTTGGAACAAGAAAGGAATCACATCCATATGTTATCTGTTGGTGATACTTAACGTCAGCATCGCAATCAAATGCAAAATAAAAGACAAGTCTGAGGAACAAAGAGAAACTATGACAGATTCCTGAATATTTCATATTTTGAAACCTTCTGATAGAGTTTTGTTACACATTAGAATGCAACTTAAAGCAAAACATGTGGACGGTACTTATTTGAGGAAACAAACATTAAATTTGACAAATTGCTAACAAAAAGCTATTTTATTTCATATATAGAAAAAAGTGCTTTGGGCCACCCATCATTACTATATAAATACTGGTACATAACCTTTTTTATCTTAATGCATCACTGTGGAATTAATGTTCTTCAGCCATGTATTAGGCAGCTTATACCCTCACAGGTCATACATAGAACATGGCAAATTTTTTAATTCCTTTGTGTAAAAAGCTTCAGTAATGTACATTTTCTAGACCCTGGCCTAGCCCAACTGAATTCAAATGAGTAACAATTAGGAATTACTAGAAAATAATTTCACTATCTACCCAGAAGATCAAATTCTTGTATCTGGAAAAAGTTGTGTTAATTAAAAACAACCTTGCTTAGAGAGCAATTAAAATAATTTTAAAAAAATATCAAAACACTCAAGTAAACAGAGGAAAAGAAAAAAATTGCAGCAAGTACATTTAAAGTAGTACGAAAAGTATGTAAGGACAACTAAAACACATCAGTGGTGAAAAGGAAGAAAATTCTTTCTTCTTTTAAGTATATTAGTAAGAAAACAAGTTTTAACACAGGTAAGTTGTGAAAAAGAGAATAGCGCATCTATCAGAAGAGAAAGACAATAAATTCTTCTATTTTTTATTTGAGAAAATACTAGATGATGATTTCATAGTATGCTGTAATGGAATACTTTCCAATCCAGCACGGTTTGAATTTCTGAAGCTTCATCAAAAGAGATAAAAATTCATCAAGGAGTTTTCCACATTGCACTACAATAACTGAAACGTAAAAAATAAAAATCAAAAATTCCAAAGGCTAAAAGAAAATACATAAAAATATGATAATATTTAAAGCACATCAATAATAGACCAGGCATCTAGTTAAAAGACAGGATACACACGAAGAAAAGAAAGACTCTAAAGAATACCAGACTTAAATAAAGGACTGCGACACATTAAGCACTAGAACATCAAGTATAAAGAATTTGCCAAGCCCAATCTCTTCTATCGCTTTATACGTACAGGGGAGAAGGTAACAGTGCAACTACGTGCTGATTTCACTGTGGCATTCCAACGTTTGGCAGTGTTTTGATTGAGAAATCTGCACGGATGTCGTGGGTTAGGCTGACCCTCCCACACAGCCGGTCACTCACCCTCCCCCATCCCCAGGAATGAGGGAGAGAATTAAAGGAGAAACGGGAAACCCGCGGGTTGAGATAAGAACAATTTAATACAGATGATTTAATACACAGGGTAGATGCTCACCACCTCCTCGTATGCGAAGCCCGTCTCGTCCCGAAGCTGCAATCCCGGACGAACGCGAGGCCCCGAAATAGAGAGGGGCAGAGAGAGAGAGAGAGTACTCCGAGAGTGGGAGTACTGGGAGGGGGGGGGGGGGGAAAGGCAATAGAGCAAAAGTGCAGCAAGCGCAAAAGAGCAAAAGCGGCGAAAGAGCCAAAGCGCAAAAGCCCTTCTGTCCGGCTGACCCTCGCTTTTATACTGGGCATGACACTGCATGATATGGAATACTAATTGGCCAGTTTGGCCCTCAATCTTAAGTTCCACCACAAATCACAAGGGGAATCGTGTCCCCCTTGTCCCAACTATGCTCCCCCCTTATCCCGCCGTGCTTCTGCACTCCGGCACACTGAAAAGTCCTTGGAGTCTCACGTCCAACCACAAACATCAGCTTGCTGTCAGCATTCTTCTCAGAGTGAGCCTCTGAGTAAAACCAAAACATGGAGCTCTTCTAGCTGTTAAAAAGAAGAGCTAACTGTCCCAGCTAAAACTGGGACAACGGAAAAGGAGCACCCCAAATGAAATGGATTAAAAACTAGTGGCCCCTGAAATGCCGACAGTAAACAGAAGTCATCATTGTCAGTAAATACGTATGTTTCTAGAGGGCTCTAGCATGGATTGAATTGTAAGCTGAGGTTATTCAGCATTGATCAAAACACATTTATAATTTATGTCTCAAAAATTAGCATGATTTCGCTCAAAGAGCTCCGCAGTCCTGCAGCACGGCCGTTTCCCAGCGAGCTGGGCAGCTCAGCAATACACTAGTTCTGCTGTGGAGGTACAACTGGAGGCTTTCTATTCCAACACAACTAATGTTTTGTTGGATTACAGATTTTTATCACTGTGCCTTTACAGAACTTTCAATAGACAAGAAGGAGGGAGGAGGAGAAGAGAAGCACAAACGGCAATTCTTAACTGTTAAATAATGTTGCTGTTGTGTTTCTCACCCTATGGCAAAACAGCAGCAACTATTTTCAACACTCCAAGCACAGTCAGGTCATCCTAGAATCACAGAATGGTTTGGAGGTTGGAAGGGACCTCAAAGATCATCTAGTTCCAACCCCCCTGCCATAGGCAGGGAAACCCTCCACTACACCAGGTTGCCCAAAGCCTCATCCAACCTGGCCTTGAACACCTCCAGGGATGGGGCAGCCACAACTTCTCTGGGCAACCTGTTCCAGTGCCTCACCACCCTCAGAGTGCAGGTCAGTGCAAGCTGATAGCATAAATGAAGCACCTGGATGGTGAGCAATTTCTTAAAGCTAGGCCTAGGAATAACAAGTAAATATAAGGTGCTTGTCTCTTTCTGTCAACATACAAAACATTTTCAGTGAGGCAGAGCCTTTCCCATTGAAGTTTTGGTCATCTGTTGTCAAAGTTTCAACTGGCCTCTATATGCATGACTCCTATAAAAAAGAATTCAATCAGCATTTCCATATCTTCTAGACTTGAGTTTTCTTCAGTATTCAGCACGGAGAACAAGAAAGCACTATGGAATACACCCAGTACAATCCACCTCTGCCATGGTTTAAGCAAAACCCAAAAACCTGAGACTAATTCAAGACTTGACCCTTCACAGCTAAACACAATGCTGCCTTTTCAGCACAAGTTAAGTGTTAGGGAACCTTGAAGTTCAAGAGAACTTTGGCATCACATTTCTGCACCTATTTGACAGCCAAGGCAGACAGATACTGTACACAGTCAGACTAAGGAAGGTAGTTTTGGTTTTAAACTGTGCAATATAAAGATTATTCCTAGAACAGAGATCTACAAGAAGCAGTACGTGGCTGACAGCAGTCTTGCACTCAAAAGAAAGTATTTTGCCTTAAAAACGTTTTCATGGAGGCTTTTGCTCTAATTTCTCTCTACAATCACGTAATTAGAAAGGACTATACAAATTTGTTTAATTAACTTCAATTTTTTAAATACTATTTCCTTTTTCTTTCTAAAAAAAAAAAAAAGAGAAAGAAAAAAAAGGCCAGGGTTAAGATTACGTTTGTTGTCTAAAAACGACTTTTGTCTAAAAACGACGTTTGTTGTCTAAAAACGACGTTTGTTGTCTAAAAACTTCAGGAGAAATACAGGCCTCCCTCATGTATTTAGCTGGGAACCTGCCTTCAGAACGGACCCACCAGCGAACTCATTTAACACAGACACAGGTACCTGACCGTGTCACTGGACATCTTTAAGGTCAATGGAAAATAAATCAGTACAGCCCACCCACTCCAGTAATTCAACTCATCCTGAAGCAGATACCTAAATTAGGTTTGATAAACCTGGGAGCGACTACCTCTGTGTCCTGATGGCAAATACGATATAGGATAGTCAAATATGACTAGTTTAGCTCTATACATAGATTTTTGGTGAAATTAAATCCACCTCAAGGTCAGCTGGTACTAAATTACTCAAATAACTTTCCCACTGTACTAGGTAGCTTTGGTTCTAACAGTTCAGGTTTTGGGATCATATGTCTACATTGCATGTTTTCCAGCAAGGAAGTTGATACCAGCAGCAACTCCAAAGTATGTGCTGCACCACTCAACAGGCAACACAAAGCTGGTATCTGCAAAGTCATCCTAGACGATCTGCCAGTGCTAACTGCATCCACTGAGGGGACAATGCTGGGAGACCTCAGGGAAGACAATTTTTCCTTTGCAAATACACATTAAAAGTGAGGTGACCTGGGTGACCAGGGAGTGCAAAGCTTTGGTCGAACCAGGAAAAAAATCACTGCTTCCAGGACATCACTGGAAACGGAGGGACCGTTCTGATTGTGCATACGATTCCATCTGACCGCATACAACCATATGCTTGAGTGAAACCTGCACCTTAAGTGAGCACCTCCCACACAACAAGTAGTGGGAACAGACCTGTCACGTTAACTGCACTACAAGGAGTTAGACAAGGCCTCTTTCTTCAGTAAACGTGGAGAAAAAAAAAATGGAGGAAGTTAGAGAGAACATAGTAAAACTAGTTGTATCATGAAAAATAGTCATAGAGTAAAACATTTGTTTTCATTTTAGAGACTCAAAGAGTAATCTGAAAATAAATATGATGTTCCCTTTTAGGTTACACACTTTATTATCTCTTTGTGATGATGAAACTCTTGCTTCTTGAAACATTTGACGACATCCCACTGAGAACTCAAATCTCTTTGAGAACTCTCTTCAGTAACCTCTACCATATTTTTTTCTGAATAGCAATTATCTTTCCTTCAAAAAGCCACTTCTTGACAAAGATTTTCGTTTATCCTTTTCTTTTATTATTGATGTCCAATGACTGTTTTCTCTCTCTCTGACTCTCTCTAATACTTCATGCTAAGCTTTAATCTAAACAAGGTATTATTCTCTGGACTGACTGCATGATGGACCTTGGCACACAGGCCAACCCACATGGGTTTAGAAAAGGCCAGTGAAGGTGCCAGCTTGGAAATGCAGCATCTGGAAAGGAACAGCTACAAAAGGCCTTAGTTCCAGCTGAGTTCCAGGCTCCACAGATGGAGACAGCGTCCAACTTGTGAACCTTCAGTATGATCAGGTACCTAACTCGAATCTCAGCTGCAATTACAAAATACTTTTCTTCGATTGTATCAGAAACTCTTGAATGACAGTTCAAAAAGAAAAAAACCCTCTCTGCTTCTGAAACTAAAGGCCACAGAAAGTATTTTCTGCTCAAAGGCTCTATTTTTGCTTAAGAACTTCTCAAACCAGTCTGACATTTTGACATTTTTCTATGTTATTGTGAACAACTTACGTAAACTGAGAAGACTACATCCTTCCAGTGTCCTTTAACATTTGACAGGTACTGTGGAAAAGTTAAAGATTGTATTTTGGAGTCTTACCTCACAATAGGCAATTTGGTGAATGGAACAGGAGGTAACTTCAAGCCATCTGGAAGAGTGATGAATTCCATTGTACCAGGACATTTTGCTGTGTAGCTTTCCAAGCTCTGTGTTACGTCTTTCTTTTCTAGAAAACAAATTTGTTTAAAAGAAAATTAAAAAACAATTTCAAACTTACATGTAATGAAAGTTTAAGATGAAGTTACAACCTAAAGCTTTACTTGTTTTTTTTTGTATTTATACAAAATAATTCTAATGGAATGACAACTAATTTTTCGCATAAAATGCTTTGAGTTATGCTCCAGAAGCCTTAATGGAATAATTACATTTGATCGAGTGATTTTAAGCAAAACAGTTTTCTGGACTTCTCAGAATTTCTAAAACATCAGTCTATACCTACTTTTTGTTAATTTTTTTCATTGTCAGAATAAAAATTTCTACAATTTATCTCACAAATCTACATATCCAACACAATTGGCCTCCAGCATGTTAAGGTTGTTAATAATAGAATTGTTACGTGAACAAGCCCTGCTGTGAAACATTAGCTGAAACACCTCAAAGAAGAGAAACAAATTACTTTTGATGTTACTTTGTGTTAAAACTACCTAATTCTTAAAATAATTGTACTATATTATGCTACTAAATCATAACAACCAGTAAGAATTTTTGGTTTTACTTAAAAATACAAGACATTCAAACAAACAAACATTATTTGGGTTATCTTCAATAATATGTAACCAATGCTTATGAATTTTATCCAACAATTATTTTCAACAAGGTATACAATTGTGTCTCCAGGAGAAAACGTCTGTTTGGGAATATATGACCTGAACACAAAATTAATATTTCTCTGATGAAATGGGAGTCTGTAAACAGAAATAAGTGTGTAAACAGAAATAAGTGTGAGAGTTTGTGTTTAGAGAGGAGAATGGGATAGCCAAAAAGTTTTAGACCTGTATTGTTTTAAAGCACAATGAACATTCCTCCATATATGTGCTACCAATAAAAATAACCATTCAAGAACTAAACTGTTTCTAGAAAATACTTCAGAGATCAAAATAGCCAACAATAAAACAAAGTAAAAAAGGGAAGGGTGATAGCAAATACTGCTCTCCAAAAGAACGGCTTAGGCACATGTATTGGGTTTATGCAGCAAGGTATTGGTAGCGAGGGGTGCTGCAGGGGCGGTCTTAGGGACAAGAGACCAGGAGTAGCTCCAGGTTGGAAAGAGTCAGTCCCAGTCAGCTCCAAAACAGATCCGTCACTGCCCAAAGCTGGGCCCATCAGCTATGCCGGTGGCATCTCTGTGAGAACATATTTAAGAAAGAGTAAAAAAATAGCAGCTGTGAGAGGGAGGAGTGAGAAAAACGTGAGAGAAATGTATCCTGTAAACCATGCTGCAGCCCAACACACCATCTTGGGCACTGAAAGGCACAAACATCCACTGATGTTTGTGCTGCCCACATCAATCCAGCTTAGTTCACAAGCTTCTGAGGCCATCAGTACATACTTTTTCAAAGCAAATACACATTGATTGTATCTGCTTTTATTATGAAGTTAATGCCACATAACTGACAAAGTGCCTTGCTTGTATCTATGTTTCACTGACCTCTCACGAGCCACTCATCACATCGTAACTGTGTGTAGGAAACGTTCCCAAAAATACATTATGAGACCTACACACACAGCCGGATCAGCGTAGCACAGCCAGGAGCTGTAGTGATTCAAGACTGAGTATCTTCATAAAAATTTCAGGCTACAGCATTCGGGTTGTTGTTTGCCGTGTTACATGAGCAAGGGCACACAGTACAATTAGAATCCACTGAGATGGAAATCATCACCGTTACCAAGAACGAACACGACGACACTACAGTATGTGCTTAATTCCGCTTGAAACCTGAGGTCTGTCACTCTGAAGAATTGCCTTTCATTCCCTAGTGTGAAACACTGTCAATTATTGTAGTCAAAGAAAGCGTGCTGCCACATGCAAAAAGAATTTGTTTATAGATTTGAGAGCCACATTTTTATTTCACAGTAGAAGCTCAGCATGCTTTCTGCAAAGACAAGGTTAAAACAAGACATTTTTCTATGCTGATACTGTATGAATGCAGTTTAAAAAATGCTGCTGTCAAGCCAGCAGCTCTATTACTTTTTACTTAGCACCACACCTCAGCTGGGATGCTGAAGGAATCTACATCAATGGGACATATCAAGAAGCATTCGTGATGCAAAAGAGCGAGAGCTGCATGATCTTACCCCAGAGCCACATCTGAAAGCAAAAACATGGACTGTTTCTCCGTTGACTGAGCACCTCTGCTACCTGACCTCTGTGGTAGGAATGAACGATACAAACTTCCCTACTTAGTCAAATTTGCAGAGCCTAATAGTTGCCAAAAACCTGCTACAGACTGCTGCTTTCAAACAGCTCAGAATTCTCCTAGCATCTGCCTGGCTGTCATCGTATTTTCACACAATCAGAAACTGCATCAGCCTCCTGGGAGGATCTATTCAACTACTAAGTCTCCTGACCCATAGTTCAGAAGACTGTCTGTGACAGAAACATTTATCACCATTAATTCTCTTCTCTTTCTCTTTGCAAAGAAGAGATAGAAAACAGCTACTCTTGGAGGTCTTTACCCACCTAGTGTCTTCACGCTTGTATACATCAGCAGGACAGCCATCACCACTTGATCCTTCGACCTGTGAATTCACTTCACCAGCTTTAAAAGCCTGCACTGCAGCTGGAAACACTACTGGATACTCTTCCGTAGGTATTACAGACACTCATTTATTGAGTGAGGAATGATGAGTTACTTTCTTATCTGGAATAACTACGTTCATAATTTTTTTTTTTTCTCCAGTTTCTCTCCAGCATCACAGAACGGCTGCAACTAAACAAAGCTGAACAAAGCCATAGTCAGTCTTGCCACTTGAGCACATAACCTCTCCGTTAGTTCAGTTTAATCTCACAGTACAATTCCTCCATTTCATACCAAATTGTTTTCATTACCTTTTTTTGGCTACTTCTGACAACTGAAAACTTCACAAGTTCACCAACATTCTTGGTAAATTTTTGCTTGACTACTTCATATCAACACAACAAACATTGGTTTTGTCCCTAAGCTGCTTCATTCTTTTTTCTAATGTGAGAACAAAAAATCTGAAAGCTTGAGTTGCACAGTTAGAAACCATTTGTGACTGAAAGTTACTAAATGTGAAAAAGAAAAGTCCTCCTGCTAGTTTCACAATAATGTGAAGCAGTATTTCACAAAATCGGGGCCATTGAGAATTCAGACCAGGACAGGACAGAAGGTCACTTTTAAGCACTTCAGTAACCGTGATTTAACAGTATCACACAAACAGCATTCCATGCCTTCGTCCATAACGGAGAAAATTAGAACACAACTGATGTAACTGTACGTTTCAGCTCTTTAATACTTGAAGAAATTTAGAGTATCTGCACTCTGTCTCAGTCACTACTCATTAAAAACGAAGTCAAATATTGAAAATAAAACATTTGTTCTCTGGTAAACAATTGGTTGATCTTGTTTTCATCAAGTCATTGTGTCCCTTGCAGAACAACTCACAGCAAGTTAGAATGAAGAGCCCATGGCAGGGGGGTTGGAATTAGATGATCTTTGAGGTCCCTTCCAACTCTAACCATTCTATGATTCTATGAAAGGGAAGAGTTTATGTCTGACCTGCCAATTACACTGGAAGACAAACAACTTTCTGTTTCCTTACGCAACTTGCTAAACTATTGAAAAAGGACGCTGGGAAACAACTAAAAGCCTTCTGACTTCAATTTTCCTCTGGTGATAAGCCCAGAATCAAAGTTTTAACAAAAAACAACTAGTACCCAGGGTTCTTTGTGCTGGCTGAGCTTCTCCTTCCCCCTTGAAAACAGCAAATAATGTTCACAAAGGAGAAGTCCAAGGAGACCTCCCGCAGCAGTCAGCCCCTGCGAAGTGGCAGCCTGCTGGCCTACCTGACTCTCTCAGGAACAGAGAATCAAACATATCCTTGATAAAATACTAGTACCATGTAACAAGAGAGAAAAGTCAGCCTGAGAGCAGAAAAAGCAAGAGAAACTAGTTTCTGCACAACATAGATATTTCTTTCACACACAAAAAAAAAGTTGATTGGTAAGCCCTCTTACAGCTCGAGAAGGAAAAGAGCCTGACCTGGTAGGGAGATCTTCAGCATCCCCTTGCTATCAAGATGCAGTGTATTCTTTAAATTGAAAAAGAATTTCAAAAAGGCCACAAAATACGTTAAGACCCTCACAAAAGCTGAAGTAGAAATTGAGTATTCATAGACAGTAATCACTGTAAACATTTACCTCGAAGTTAATCACTAGATTATAGCATGTATAAAAAGGTCTTGATGACCTTTCAGGTAGTCCCTCACCTCCAGTTTCAGACAGATGCAGATGGACAGTAAGCATCCTATTTGTATACGCAGCACATCACTCCACTACCATCAGCAAGCTACTGCTGTAAGTGAAGTGCCTTGGCAAGATTTGCATGATCAAGCCACTAATTCAGTATTTCAGCTGTTTAATTCAGCAGAACAGAGCAGGTCTCCTCTAATTTGCAGGCAAGCATCACCTGGGTTTCCATTACATTAAATCTAATAGGTATTAGATGACAGCATTATCCACAGTTTTAGGAAACAAATAGCATCTCTAATATTTTCCTGAAAAATACATGGAGCAAGGAAACACAACTTCAAACTGCTCAGAGATCTGATACTTGAACAAGTTGCTTTAAAAGCAACACAAGGAATGCTGGGGTTTCGTTCCAGTATTCCCTACTGCTTACCTATGGTTTTATACCGCCCTGAACAGCAACGTTTCACACTCCTGCCCATATTCATTAGGTCACCAGTTGGACAGGAAGCACACGCAAGTGAACTGGCCAACTGGATGACAAAATGACCAAAGCGAGTGAGAATTAACGCTCTTTTTTTCTTTGCCCCCTCAGGGCACTGTTAGCATCTACCTTTGCTATGTATAAACAACTGTAACGCAACTGGCACAAAATGAACATCTCTGATCTGTTCTCCACACCACGTTTAGTCAAGAGACTCAAAAGCTGTTATGGGAAAAACCAGGAAGGCATCGGCAGACAGCATATTATATGAATCCTGTTTCTTTGAGAAATCAAGCAAAATAAATCTCTAAATAAATACAGTGGAGAATAAAACTAATAAAATTCACAGTTCAGCATGGAAAAGAGCAGGAACAACAAGAAATTAATTAATATATGCTACCCACAGAGCTAGGGCCACTTTCATGAACAGATCATCATGAACAATATCAAAGAAAGTGGCTCTATTCATACAAAGAAGAGAATGAGGGAAAAAGGATTCAGTTAGTTGATGTGTAGCAGCCCATCCTTGAAAAAGAAATTATCAGCTTTACTACTAACTTTGCAAGAAGGAGAAGGGAAGAAGATAATATTTTCAACCTAGACAAAAAGAAGAGTTACGTGTGTGTCATAATCAAGTTTTCTGCTTTTGAGATGACCATGACAGAGAAAGAATGGGAAAAGATTGACTAAACACACCATGGTCTTGTAACAGAAGATTTTTAATAATGATACAAAACATGTACACATTAAGTCACAGTCAGTTTGAAATTCACAGCTAGCACAGAAATATTTTTAGATGAATCTCATGAAAAATGTATATAGCTTAAGTCAGAGTTCAGAAACATGCCATTAAAATTTCAGTATCTAGTTCTTCACCGTATCTGAGAACTTCAGATGTCTGTTTACTCTGAACACTACAACAAATATATTTTGTACATACAAAATCAGTATGTAAATCACGGAACAATATTAATGTTTTTTTCATGTTAAGAAACACCAGAAGACATACCTTACCATAAAGTGGAGCAAATTAAGCATTGGTAACTTCCATAACAAAACAAAACAAAAAAAAAGTAAGGACTGCTGAAAAGCTGCTTCCAAGTAAAGCAGTCTTTGTAAAACTTTACAGATACAATGGCATAACTGTTAAACACATCTGATTTTGTATTTTGGGTGGGAGAAGCACACAGAGATAGAAGATGGCAAGGACAACATGCTCGTTTCTGTGAGATGTTTTTCCCAATGTACTGTTATGCAAAGTCACAGGAATCTGGCCAGAGAAGATTATCATGCTGCAAAGTTTCAATGGCTCCACTAGCATACAAAGAGGAAAGACCCTTGCTTGAGAAAAGGACAGTTTAATTGTTTAAAAAACTAGAAAACTGTCTGAAAACTTACAAAGAAGACATGACGGGTCTCTCAACTAACATATAGTTGAATTTTCTAATCCTTTTGCAAGAACGTTTCTTCAGTATCACTCCTAGATCTTACCCTTTTCTGAGCACATCCACATACTCAAGGGACATCACCAAAGCACATGGGTGATCCACTTTTAAACATGGATATTTCTTTTTACATATAAACTGCTACTTTCAGGAGCAGCTTGATTCCAGTGCCTTCATTTGGCTTTAGGCTAAAGGGAGCAGTATTGAGTCTGTTAAGTGTCATACAAAATTTATTTGAATTTTAGTAAAATAGTATAGCACCTCCTAAAACAGCCTCCTTCAGTACAAAAACCTGCGCTTTTAAACACACAGCACGAATTCTTCATGTCTTCATATCGCCAATTAAAGGAAGTCTTCTCCAAAGTAAACTTTTTTTTCTGGAACAAAATCTTTGCAACTTGTCTTTATTTGAACACCCTTATCTTTTCCCTCAATTGATCAAATCAGGCTTCTTCAAAAATCAGAGGTAACTACATGAAGACAGGAATTTAGAGCTAAAGCTCAGAAGCTTCTTTTTGTTCATGAATGACTTTATACAAATTAACAGGAAACTTTTACCATATAGAAATGCACCACTTTATTGGAATGATTGATCTTCTGTTTTACTTAAGAATTTGCATATGGTGTTGGCTGGAGTTTTTTTCTGCACCTCATCAACAGGCAAGTCTGAACAAAGGTAAATCATGTGTGAAAGACTTGCAGGTCTCTTTACAATGCCAGACAATTTGGATCAGTCTTCATTTACATTACAGTGTTTTTCTTTCATGTAACATATGACTCAAAAAACCGTTGCCTTAGTATTTTGTGCTACGCAAATAAATTGAAATCTTTTATCGCTGTTGCTAGTCTTCTCAGTCTCATTTGTTTATTCCACTTCAAAATTAATAAATTCACTGAATTAACATCTGAATCAGAGTTACTCAAGGATAAGCAGATCATTATTTGAAACAGATAAACACATCTAGTCGTTGTGGTTTTCTTCTTAGCAGTCCTCATTTCCTACATAGTCTAAAAGACATGTATTTCAGGAAAATAAATGACATCTTTTTAATACAGCAGTTTGAGTAAAGTTATTTAATAATCCAGCTTTTTGCTAGAAAACGTCAATTCCAGAGAGAGATTTTAAAAAATAAGACAAACCGAGGGAGTTTTATCCTGCTGCTACTATTTTCTATTAAAATAGAAAGAGGGTTTTTTTTAAAAAAAAAAAAGGCAGGAGAAAGTGTTGCAGATAAACAGCACTCAGCAACAGGAGCACGTAACAGTGTTGAAGTTCTATAGTACACAACTGAAGAAAATACAGAACTAGATGGAAAACTGCACAATTCATGGTACCGTGATGAAGAAGATGAGTTAAGTGGTTTCCAAGAAGCATCCTCCTACTTCACATGCAATCTCCGAAGTCTTTTATTGCAATATACCAGAAATCATTTAAAGACAAACTTTTTTTTTATATATTCATTCTTACACCATACTGTGCCACTGCTCTACATCAAACACACGTGAGGTGACAGGTCTATTCCATCACATTTTTTATATATGTACACACATATACACTTTTTTATATATACATACACAGGTAAGATGTGGCACTATGCTGAAGCTGTAAAAAGATATCTGATTAGTGGCTAAGAACCTACCATGATGCTATAAATATCCTCCACTGATTATATTGAAGATTTCAGTCTCCATCCTTAAATTGGTTCGTTTTAATATTTTAAGACCAACCAAACTAACTCCCTTTTGAACGATTTATTGGCTAGGCAAAACCAACTTGCAAGTACTTTGTCCACTAAACCACAGTGCAGTGCATTAAAACCAGTTCATTAGTGTCAGTTAAGTATATCTCACTTGAATTTTTGAGTTGACTTCAAGTTTTAATATGCTTTATAGTCTCTGTTCAGTCTGATTAAAGCTTGACTCTTTCCAGCCCTTGAAAACAATAACCTCTACCTTTCTAAAAATTAATTCACACACTATAGAGGATCCTAGGGGAAATGCTGTCCTAATTTAAACACGAAATTCAGGAATAACATTCCTTATGACTACGAACCATTGCAAAGTGCTGACGGGCTACATCTATATTATCAGGTATTGCAGCACAAAAAAAAGAAAAGCTATAGAGCAAAGCCCTTGGTGCCTACACTACAGAAACTCCAGGGGATTACTTGTGACAGTCAGCATAAGTAGACCTTCCAAACAAGGTTTCCAAGACAGGATCTCTTACTTTCCACTCTCAAGAAACAATACGACAATCGAGTCAATGCTAGGAATCATAGAATCATAGAAGGGCGTAGGCTGGAAGGGACCTCAGAGATCATCTAATCCAACTTCTCTGTCATGGGCAGGGACGTCTCTCAACTAGATCAGGCTACTCAAGGCTCCATCCAACTTGGCCCTGAACACCTCCAGGGAGGGGGCATCCACAACTTCTCTGGGAAATTTATTCCAAAGTCTCACCACCCTCATACTGAAGAATTTCTTCCTAAGATCTAATCTAAATCTGTTCTCCTTCAACTTAAACCCATTTTCCCTTGTCCTATCAGTGGACACTCTTGTAAAAAGTCCCTCCCCAGCCTTCCTGTAGGTTCCCTTCAGGTATTGGAAGGCAGCTATTAGGTCCCCCCTGAAGTCTTCTCAAGGCTGAACAATCCCAGCTCCCGCAACCTGTCCTCATAGCAGAGGTGCTCCAGCCCCTGGATCATCTTTGTGGCCCTCCTCTGAACAGGCTCCAACAGACCTATGTCTCTCTTATGGTGGGGACACCAGAACTGGACACAGTATTCGAGGTGGGGTCTCACAACAGCAGAGTAAAGGGGGAGAATCACCTCTCTTGACCTGCTGACCACGCTTCTCTTTATACATCCCAGGATGCGGTTGGCCTTCTGGGCCGCATGAACGCACTGCTGGCTCATGTTGAGCTTCTCATCTATAAACACCCCCAAATCCTTCTCTTCAGGGCTACTCTCAACCCACTCTGTGCCCAGTTTGTATTTGTGCCTAGGATTGGCCCGACCGAGGTGAAGGACCTTGCATTTTGACTTGTTGAAGCTCATGCAGTTTGCACTGGCCCATTTCTCAAGCCTATCAAGGTCCCTCGTTTAGAAGGAACTCTTCTAAATAACCCTGGCTCAGCAACAAATCGTGATATTGCCCGTTTTTCCAGTCTCCAAATAGCTTACGACTATTTTGAAAAGCAAAAGCCGCATGACTAATAATCTCTTTCCTCAACACCATAATCTCATTCACTTACTGTTTCTTTCTGTCTCTTCTAATCATTAATTAATTGATGCACCGAAAGGAGCTTTTTTGGAATTCAAGAACATTGTATTAACTAAATCACACTCATTTAAATGCTCCATCATTCCTCAGAAAGAAATCATGCTTCAAAGATGTTCTACTGCCTTCCCATGAGATCACAATTATCCATACACCTACTATTGTTCACTATAGTTTCTTATCATTTACCCAGTACATATACTAAATTTACTGAACTCCAGATGGGTTCACAGGATGGAATTCAGTTTACCTTACTTCAAGAGAGGCGTCAATGACAAGGGTCAAGTGCAGACACCTACTCAGCACTGAGATAGCCAGACATGTGTAAAGGGAGTGATGAATCTTGTCAAAAGAATCACTAGGATGGCCGGGATCATTAGGATGACTAAGATGCAGCCATCTACACTGAAGACACACCTGCCTCAGAAGAACTTCCATCGTTCTCTGAATTCTTAAAAAAAAAAGAAATGCAGAGATGCCTTTGCCATTTTTGATTTAGAAATGAGGATGAAGACGATTTAAGAAATCCATTAATTGCAACTGTTAGTAGTTCAACTATCTAATTTTAAAGTTCGAAGATGCTAAAAGAATTTCATCTGGTACCTGAAATTTATTACTATTCATTTTACAGTTCAGATCACTCCCCACCATAAACCTTTTCTAATTACACTTTGAAAGAACTCGACAGATTTTTTCTCTGTAGAGGAAGGACCAAGCCTCAGAATCTTCCTTCCTAAAAAGAAAACCTTGATCAAAATTTTTTGATAGAATCATAGAATGGTTAGGGCTGGAAGGGACCCTCAAAGGTCATCTAGTCCAACCCCCCTGCAAGGAACAGGGATATCTCCAACTAGATCAGGTTGCTCAGGGCCTCGTCCAACCTGGCCTTGAATGTCTCCAGGGATGGAGCATCCACCACCTCTCTGGGCAACCTGTTCCAGTGTTCTACAACTCTCATGGTAAAAAATTTTTTCCTAATATCCAACCTGAATCTACCTCCCCCTATTTTAAAACCATTACCCCTTGTCCTATCACAACTGGCCCTCCTGAACAGCCTCTCCCCATCTTTCTTGTAGGCCCCCTTGAGGTACTGGAAGACCGCTATAAGGTCACCCCGGAGCCTCCTCTTCTCCAGGCTGAACAGCCCCAACTCTTTCAGCCTGTCCTCATAGGAAAGGTGCTCCAGCCCTCTTATCATCTTCGTGGCCCTCCTCTGGACCCTCTCCAGCTGGTCCATGTCCTTCTTGTGTTGGGGGCTCCAGAACTGGACGCAATACTCCAAGTGAGGTCTCACGAGGGCAGAGTAGAGGGGGAGAATCACCTCTCTCGACCTGCTGGCCACGCTCCTCTTGATGCAGCCCAAGATGCGGTTGGCTTTCTGGGCCGCAAGAGCACATTGCCGGCTCATATTGAGCTTCTCGTCCACCAGTACTCTCAAGTCCTTCTCCTCAGGGCTGCTCTCGATCCATTCTCCGCCCAGTCTGTATTTGTGCCGGGATTGCCATGACCCAGATGTAGGACCTTGCACTTGGCCTGGTTGAACTTCATGAGGTTGGCACAGGCCCACCTCTCCAGCCTGTCGAGGTCCCTCTGGATGGCATCCCTCCCTTCCAGCGTGTCGACGGCACCACACAGCTTGGTGTCATCGGCGAACTTGCTGAGGGTGCACTCCATGCCACTGTCCACGTCACCAACAAAGTTGTTGAAGAGGGCCGGGCCCAACACGGACCCCTGAGGGACGCCACTCGTGACCGGTCTCCACATGGACATCGAGCTGTTGACCACTACTCTCTGAGTGCGGCCATTGAGCCAATTCCTTATCCACCGAGTGGTCCATCCATCAAACCCATGCCTCTCTAGTTTAGAGAGAAGAATGTCGTGCGGGACAGTGTCAAAAGCTTTGCACAAGTCCAGGTAGATGATATCCATTGGTCGACCCTTGTCCACCGATGCTGTCACCCCATCATAAAAGGCCACCAAGTTGGTCAGGCATGATCTGCCTTTGGTGAAGCCATGCTGGCTGTCACCCACCACCTCCTTGCTCTCCATGTGCCTTAGCATGGTTCCCAGGAGAATCTGCTCCATGACCTTGCCAGGCACAGAGGTGAGGCTGACCGGCATGGTCATTGATACATCTCAATCTTCCCTGAGTGTCTCCTTTCATACTTCAATTATGTTTCAGTGCTGGTAGGCCTCCTGCGTCTAATCTGTTCGAAGAAGTTATCAGCTTTCAGAAGTTGAGCAAGTTACGCCCCAAAATCTCTTCTGGGCTTATGCTCCTCCCACCCCTCATTTAATTTATCAGGGCTGACATTCCCTTCTATTTCCTATGTTTGAACACAATATCCACTTTGATAGAGTAAACTTTTTTCCCCTCCCCCAAGTGCATTTATTTAATTAAATTATTTAATTAACCTTGCTTTTTTAATTATTTTTTATTTATTTTAATGGAGAAGACAATACACTTACTGAGAATCTACTATGACATCTTTAAGCAGTCTCCATGCTACCAGCAAACATATCACTCCCTTAATTTCTTCCAATTAGCTTCTTTACTTTTACATATCTCCTCCTTTCAAAGTTCAATACTACTGTCAAGGAGGTTTGTTTATTTTAAAATCAGGCATTCATATTTGTTTATCCTACATTTTATTTCTAATACTTATAATCTTGTTTCCTGTGACCTACATATGAAGAATAGGAGAAAAAAAAGTGGAGAAGCACTATGGGATTAGGCCGGAGGAATGACAGAGGAGAACAATGGTGAGCACCCAAAAAGTGAGCTGAAGGTCTCAAGAACTCTTGCTACAGCAGTCTAAACAAGGAAAAAAAAAAAAAAAGAAAGTCATAGTAAGACATAAACAAGAGAACTGGGTACAGCTGGGTGAAAATACAGTAACAAGTGGCTCCAGCAGTCCCTCAAAATAAGAAGTGGTTCTAAATGAATCCATGCTCTAGTGTAGCAGCTATTATTTATAGGTTTATAGGTTACTTATCCCTTTCTCCAGTGAAATGCCATTTAGTCAAATCTGTTGAGCTGCCCATGCAGCTTGATTTCATTTTCCCAGGTGTTTGAGTTGAAATCCAAGCCAATGTTTTAAGTGAAGATCCTCAGAAACTGAGCCTGGTCTTTACTGCTGCCAATACAGGCTTGGCAGAAGGGCTCCACTTAAGGGCATTTACACATGCGCTTTTGGTCCAGCTGTCAATTTTTACGAGCCCGGTTTAACATTCTTTCAAATTTCCTATATTTCTACATAGCGATTTGAAATTTAAATATCTGCAAGTGAATGCATATGCAATCTGTTCTATAAATAAAAACGTCTGTGAAATACTGCATAGCTTCCTCTTCCAAGCTGTGAGATAGAAAGGCATATTTTAAGAGTTGTCAGACACCGCGTCTGACATCATCAAATTACGATCAGTCCAGGCTTAACCATGATTTCTAAAGATAAACAAGGTTCGGGAATTTTTTTCTTAGATCAAGCTCATCGCTTCTTTGCAAAAGGCACAGAGCTCACCCCAGCAGTTGACATGTCAGCCATCACCTGAGCACAGCAGTCTTGAGAGGAGGATGAAAAGGTTCTGAAAGCCATCTCAGATTATTGGCGTGCAGTCCCTGGTCCTCCAGCTACCAACAACTCTAAGCTGTCAAAGCATCAGAGTGGTCTGCCCAGCCAACGCTGACAAGTCCATCACAACCAATCTAGAGGATGAGGGGAACTGAAATAACATTCAGCATAAATTTTGGCAGAAGTTCTTCATCAGGGAGGATGATCTCAGCACAGGCTGCGAATAAGCATCTTCGGGAAGGCGAGAGATTGTTTTCGTGAGAAAACAGCCTGCAGTCAAATGTACAAACTTCTAAGGTTGGATGGCATGGATCAACGTGCCATAAGATTCTGAAGTGCCAAACGATAACCAGTACTGCAGTAGGGACAGAATCCTGCCACCATGGAGTAAAAAATCACATCAATGAAATTTTGACACCTAGGGATATTTCTAGAAATTTAACTAAGGCCTTTTCAAAGGACCAAAAACCTTTTTCTTAGGCAGAGCTATGTTTTTATCATCCCACTGACCAAGTGCAGCCGTGGCATGCAGTCGTCATCTGAGATAAACATAAACACAACTCCTGAGTAAGTAATGATCTCGGCCAGTCCGTGGTACTTCCTGTGCAATGCCTTATGGAGACACGCAAAGCAGCCATACTGAAAATCAAAATCCACACACAGAAATCCCTCCTAATGGAGAACCCATGAACTCTGTTGATAAGGTTTGCTTCTGAAGACAAAATATCCAGCTAAGGCAAGGAAAGCCCCTTAGTCCTTCATCATATGCAGGACCTCATCTGTCCTCTGGTTGAAGAGAAGTGTCATAGCGAATTAAGTCTTTCACAGAATACTTCATGTCTTTCAGCAGAATCAATGACTGTGGCCAGGATGATGACTATCCGTTCTGGGGAGGCCATGCCTCTATCAAAAGGGTATTAGTAATGAAGCCCAGGACATAATTTTAGTTTGCTAGGGCTAAAACAAATTTCTTCATGATGCCAGTAGAAAGATAAATAAGCTAAAATTGTTCAAAATCTTATACTCAGTGAGCAAAGAAACCCTGATAACCAGATAGAACAAGTGTATCTTATCTGCCAACCTGCCAGACATTTTGCGGTCATGGCTGTGGAACTTAACTTATTTATTTTTGGTACTGCTGCTGCTGAAAAGACTAAAGGCAAAGGTCATCACAGAAAGATTCTGAATTACATGACATCTACTATTGTCTGTCTTTCTGGTGCACTACTCTCTGTCCTTCTGGTATTGAAAGGTAAACATGTACCTACATGAAAGGCCATGTGGTCGTTCTTGAGATTGTTAGCCAACGTGGTTCTGTTTCTAAAAAGAGTATTTGTGTTAATCTAGGGACTGGTAAGAGAAGCAGAACAGATGTTTGGAGACACCAAAGGCCATACTAATGCTGCAACAATACCTGTGCTAGAGAAGCACCTAAAAGGTCCAAGAGAGCTCAGACAATCATGTAGGCTGTATCCAAAATCAATAACCATGATGAAGAGAAGTAAAAATATGGAACGTTGTCATATGTCTTGCCACCTTTGCCTGCTGACTATCCAGGACCAACAGGTAGAACTGGTGTCCAAAGGCCGATGTGCACCTTCATTTTAGCCTCCACAATCTCAAACCCCTGCCAAACTGCTTTGGGAACCAACCTATGCCCTAAAGTCTGGTAACAGAGGATGCAGCTGGAACAAACAGTGGTGTCCAATGATACAAGAATCAACCACGCACAGGAATTACAGGAAGACATCCTAAGACGTTTCAGGTAATACTTCTAGATATTGTTCTCTCCATCACCTACTGTCACCCCAAGAATGAAGACATCCAAAACACTGGTCAACAGATGAAAAATGACTTCTGCATGTTTAATGTGAGGCAGAATCACAATAGAGTCAGTAGTTTAATTAATCAAGTATCCAACAGATAGACCAGTAGAGATCTCGGATGTGAAGACTATCATCTCACTAGAAGCCTGAAAAGAACAACAACAGTCACAGGACAGGAAGATCTTAATGGCAGAGGTATACTGAGAAGTACTGCAAAGCGTACATTATTTCTCAAATAATAAAAGAAACAAACTTCGAGGATCTTTAATAAACTCAACCCACTCACAAAAAAAAAAAAAAAAAATTAAGTATTTCTAGTTTCATCCCACACCAGCATCACTGAAAATCCGGATGGAAACTCTCTAACACAGTTTGCAGTGTTAGAAAGCGGCATTGCTTTATTGGGGTGCCGGGTGCACGGGGGATGTCTCCTCCTGGCACGCACACCTGGCCCCGGACAGAAACTTCGTTATACACTACGAGCATGTTTACACAGTCATTGTCATTCTCTTAAACAATTGGTTAATTTTCTCTCGCTTTACATGTAAATTCCTTCGCATGCTCACTTCTCTCCTCCACCCCTTTCTTTTGGGTCTGAGGTATGTTTAGGGCAGGTGGTCCGTGAGTCGGTGGTCGTGATCTCCCCCGGCTGGAACTACCTTTCCCCAAGTCACTGCTGCACATGTTCCCAATTCAGAAAAACATGATACCAAAGTTTACACGTTCTCTGGGATGTTGCCTTCAAGGGCAGACAGTTCTTTGACAAAGAGTCGCCCTTTTAATCACTCCCGGCAGCTTCAAGGATGGTCATCTCGTTATGTTAAGCTCAAAACAAGCCAGCAATGTGCGCTGGCAGCCCAGAAAGCCAACCATGTCCTGGGCTGCATCCAAAGCAGCGTGGCCAGCAGGTCGAGGGAGGGGATACTGCCCCTCTGCTCTGCTCTCATGAGACCCCACCTGGAATACTGCATTCAGCTCTGGAGTCCCCAGCACAAGAAGGACATGGAGCTGTTGGTGCGGGTCCAGAAGAGGGCCACGAAGATGATCCAAGAGCTGGAGCACCTCTGCTATGAAGACAGGCTGAGAGAGAATTGGGGCTGTTCAGCCTGCAGAAGAGGCGGCTCCGGGGTGATCTTATACCAGCCTTCCAGTACTTAAAGGGGGCCTACAGGAAAGCTGGGGAGGGACTTTTTACAAGGGCATGTAGTGACAGGACAAGGGGTGATGGATTTAAACTGAAAGAGGGGAGATTTAGATTAGATATAAGGAAGAAATTCTTCACTCTGAGGGTGGTGAGGCACTGGAACAGGTTGCCCAGGGAAGTTGTAGATGCCCCATCCCTGGAAGTGTTCAAGGTCAGGTTGGATGAGGCTTTGGGCAACCTGGTGTAGTGGAGGGTTTCCCTGCCCATGGCAGGGGGGTTGGAACTAGATGATCTTTGAGGTCTCTTCCACTCCAAACCATTCCATGATTCTACATTCCTTAGGTACATACAAACCGCCTACTAAACCCCTCATGAAATCCTTACAGAAGTTTTAACCCCTTCACTGTTGGGTAACACCAGGCATGGTGAAAAAAGGTCAACTCAGTGCACTAAGATTCTGACCACCAAAGGCAAAACAGCAGGCATGACACCTGGAAACCTACTCAATATCTGAGAGAACGTGAGCTCGCAGGGGTGACAGACGTGCCCTCTGCATGTGGTTCCCGTGTGGACAGTCACATTTCAATCACAGCTGTTCCCAAGTAGCTCTGTCTAAAGACAGGCCGTAACAGATAAGCTAACTCAGAATCATTTGCACACAATACAAATCACAGTCCTTTTAAGTACTATGGATATTATCAATAAAGAGCCACAATAAAACATCAGGGTTTTTCCAAGCATCTGACCTTACCCAAATCAAATTCAGGGTGAGCTGTACGCACAGTGTTATGTTTCAAAAAGCTTTATGCAAAAGAGAGATTTAATTCCAAGCAGCTTTGCAATTGCACATTTATTTCTTATTTAAAGAAAGAGTGATTCTCAAGGGCTTGTTAACATTAAAACATAATGGCTTGAGATTAGAGAGCTTTTATGCAGAATTTGGTACCTCTTTTTGCTAAGCAGAAGACTGCATTTTACATATTTATGTAACTAAATAGTTTAATTTTAAATCAGACTCTTAGCTTCCATGTTGTTAAAATAATGACTGATACCTTCCATTTACTTGATGATACTTTTTATTCAGATTTGCCAGGCTGCATGGTTGGAAATTGTAATTCAAGAAAACATATATAAAAGTTGTGTTTTGAAATAATTATCAAGTGTCTTTCAATTAAAATATAAGAAAATTTTGTTTTAAACATAAACTAGTTTTGACTATGCATTTGTACTCCATGAATGGAAGCAAGAGCTTCTGATTAATAGATTTTTCCTTATAACTACTAAATCCCATCCTCTGAACTTCAAGTGAAGAAGAAATCATTCTTTTCTGTTTTCTGCCCAGTATCTCAACTTCAGCTGAACTACAGTTTCAATCTCAGAAGAATTATAAAAAATTACAAGCCAGAAATACATTTCTGGCAATGTCATCCACTCTCTAGCTAGTTTGGAACACCACTAACCATGTCTGCGCAACATGCTATCAATAAAGACTTCAAACACAACAGTAAGTTCCATTTTGGATGTCTTCAGCAGAAAAGGAGAAAGATTCAGGTTCCTTTCAAACACACTGGAGAAAATGTAGTTTGATTTTTCAAAGACACTAAGTATCACAGTTATCGTAGGTCTTATGAAACTGGAAGCTTTACTCAGACATATCACGTCTGCAGACAAGAAACACAAAAGTTGTTTCTCTTCAAGATTTCAAACCTTTTTAGGATTAGGGATTAGCAATATCACATGTGGACATGTGTAGTGGAAGAGATTAAAGCCTTGTCTCCGGCCAAACCTTCCATACATAAATCAACAAAGCTTCATTAAAAGTCCAGGAAAATCCAAAGACCTTCTGACAGCAAATAAGATCTATGGACAGAAAGATTATTTATTCCAGTTTATCAGCTCCTCTCAGTTCCTGTCCTTCCTCCACTACTGATTTGAGCCACCAAATAGAGGGAATTCACTGGCAGGCAAAGACCTAAAGCTTGCCAGCAAAGTTCTTTGCTGCAGGATTCACCAAGGATTGGCCACTACTAAAGGAGAAAAGAGGGGAAAAATCTGAATCATTTTACTCCCATCTGTATCCTAAACGAGGGAATCACTGAAAAATACGCACCTTTTACTAGCTTACTGTCAGTCAAAAACATTTTTAAAATCTTTCACCACTAATTCTGTCTCATTATTCTGGGTGATAAATAATTTGTCTGAAACTTACTGTCAGTCAAAAACATTTTGTAAATATTTCACCACTAGTTCTGTCTCATTATTCTGGGTGGTAAATAAATTTTTCTGAAACCTTCTTCCTAAGAAGCATAATACAAACATAATCCTTGTCGCTTTTTGCTTTTCCAGGTGATTTTCTGAGTGCTACCACCTCCCAGAAGGATCCTCAAACATATCATTACCATTTCTGAAAATCATCCACAGACACATTCATTCCATTGTTATCCACTGACAAATTTAATAAATTCCACCAAAATTTATGGCTGAATTAAAAAACAAAAAAAGAAAAAAAACCACACAAATTGAAAAAAAAACCCACAGAAACTTATATTACTTCTAGAAACTTAAGCCTACTGTCCTAGTTAAATACTACTGAACCATGTTCAGCTCAAACACGGACAAGGATTGTGCCTACTCCCTTAGCTGACTTCTTTATCCAGACTATTAATGTTTCATCAGAAAACATCTCTCATCAGAAAACTCATCGCAGATTCACTCTGATCTGCAGCGCACTCTTCTCTTCCTAATCTACTTTTCAGCCTCGATTCCTCTCAATCTCTTCATTACTAGCACTTACAAAGGCTTGAAGAAGGCTAGTATTTTCAAATAATACGTATTTTTTTAATCCACACACAAATTAAGCCCTCTGGTCATATCCCTAATATTTACCAAGGAAACCAAGCATCAGGCTTGAGGAAGTCAATCTACAGATGGAAACCAGTTAAGCCAGTTTTATTTTCAATACTACACATCAAGGTCAGAACACTGTAATATTTAAAACCAATAGCACCGTACACATGATTGATTACTGTCCATTACTCATACATACACAGAATTCCCTAACTTCTGTGCTCTCCATTACTTCTCAAATCAAATATATTTCAAAACAAAGACATTATTTGACTGTAAGACAGCAGAAAGTGCAGATATCAACTTTTTTTTACAAAAATCATACCTTGATCGGAAAGAAAATCCAGCATGGTCTGGAGAAGGAAAGACAGATGCCTGACGCACAGAGCAGGATTGCCCATTCTTCTGGAAGCGTATACTAGCTCGTGAAGCAAACGCATCTGTACTGCAGCCCATCCTCTATGAGTTCCTATAAAGTAAGCAAGCTTTGAAATTTTTTACTTAAAAATTATTTTTTTTAAGCTGTAAATCATCACAAACCAATTGGTTGTGGTTTTCTTTATATACTACGCCATGATTTAACTATATATATATATATATATAAAAATCACCCAATGGAATCAATAATTACAAAATCCAAATCTTGTACTCAAAACAAAAGAAAAATTAGGATCTTTGAGATTGCTCAAATATTTAAATGTGAAAGCAATTTTCGTTTTATATGCTTGTCCATCAACTAATGAATTTATCATTAGAATTCAGAAAATGAAGTTAACACTTCCCCTAAAGTAAACAATAAAATTATACATAAAACCTTTAAAGTTTTCTATTTTTTAAATTCTCTGAACAAGAAATTCACAGGAGATTTCATACAGAAACTTTATTTTTATCCAAATCAAGTACTTCTTAACTCTCTTTGAAGAACAAGCAAAAGATATTTTCTCTAAATGCTTTCCCGGTCGTTAAAAGTCAGTAAGAAGCAATAAAACTGCAGGACATTTCCTGATTTTCAGTCTTTAAAAACTAAGTTTCAGACTATAAATTATTTCATATTTTCAGAGTATCTATGGTAACAATAAAATAGATCATCATAATGTAACTGTTCTTTCAAAAACGTACTATGCAGTACTCTTCATGAAATGTAAACCTGCTTTTAGTAGTAAGCAGGAGCAATAATTTTTAAATAACAGATATTCCAAGATGGACAATACTTCATAAACTTCTAAACAGCCTTTCTTCTAATATTACCCTTCAGCATCTGTCAAACTTTTCTAGAAATATTTACTGCAACTAAACCTTGAGAGTTTGTATTTTGCACACACAAGTCTCATTATTTTCCAGGAGCAAAATATCGTTCTTATCAAGCAGTCCATACGGTTTGCAGTGATCTTTCCATATATCTCCGAAAAAGCCATTTTAGAGGTAACATCTGGCAAAGCACTTCAGTGCAACATAAAGGTAACTTAATGCAAGGTAAAACACCAATCATGTAACTTTTTTTGATAATTGTCAGTTCTTGAAGAACTTCTACAACCTCTTCTCCCAAGGCTGTCCCATTCCAGTTTTCTCCTTTTCCATCAGAAGCCACAGCATATTTTTTCCAGTACACTCCCTCTTCCTAGACTCTTTGTATCTTTCTATCTACTCCACTTGGCATTTTCTGCCTCCTTTCACATGTCATTTCTTTTGGTAACTGCTAAAATCACCTGTTTTTTTTTAAAAAAAAGACATCCACACACGCCGCAGGTTGTCTACATGCCATTTCATCAACGGGAATCACAAATGCAGGTAGGACAGCCTGGAAAACAGCATGTCCTGGTCAGTCAGCTGAGCATTTCTGTGTTCTCCATTGACTGAACTGACTAGATAACCATCAAAAATAATGGAGCTAAGTGACCTAGCACATAAGGAAACATCTAAATTTACAGGACAACTTCCAACTGGAATCCCAACAACAGACAGTCAATGTACTGTCACAGAAGGGAGAAGACTCTTCCAGCTGCTGTTCATCCATATTTAAACCAGTTTAGAGTTTTCTTATGGGTGAACCCTACCGCCTCTCCATCAACACATGCTCAGCCCATTGCTTACTGCTCCATTCCTGCAGCTACAACATTGAGTGAACTGACCCCAGAAACGCTACTATACAAAAATAAGGCAAGTTTTTGGGCTACACGGAAGATTTATGCAAAAATCAAGGTTGAGGGAGGGGATTCTGCCCCTCTACTCTGCTCTCATGAGACCCCACCTGCAATACTGTGTTCAGCTCTGGGGTCCCCAGCACAAGAAGGACATGGAGCTACTGGAGCAAGTCCAGAGGAGGGCCACGAAGATGATCCGAGGGCTGGAGCACCTCTGCTATGAAGACAGGCTGAGAGAGTTGGGGCTGTTCAGCCTGCAGAAGAGGAGGCTCTGGAGTGATCTTATAGCAGCCTTCCAGTACTTAAAGGGGGTCTACAGGAAAGCTGGGGGGGACTTTGACAAGGGCGTGTAGTGATAGGACAAGGGGCAATGGCTTTAAACTGAAAGAGGGCAGATTTAGGTTAGATATAAGGAAGAAATTCTTCATTCTGAAGGTGGTGAGGCACTGGAACAGGTTGCCCAGAGAAGTTGTAGATGCCCCATCCCTGGAAGTGTTCAAAGCCAGGCTGGATGAGGCTTTGGGCAACCTGGTGTAGTGGAGGGTGTCCCTGCCCATGGCAGGGGGGTTGGAACTAGATGATCTTTGAGGTCCCTTCCAACCCAAACCATTCCGTGATTCTAGGATTCTAAAAGGAGCAGCGAGCAGCACGTAGCTTGCAGAAAGTGAACGCAGTATTTACAGCTATAAGAACAGGCATGTGCTCTTATGGGCTATTTTTGCATTGGTTTTTAATAGATGCAATGAAATAGTAATTCAAATGATATACAGCATCTAAAATCTGTTGAAATGTCTTAACCTAATGCTAGTCTTATGGATAACATCACTTTGATCTGATTTGTCGAAAAACATGATGTATTTGACCCTACAGATATAATTACATTATATGTACATATGTATGTGTGTCTATATACAAAAATATGTAAAAGAATCTTTCATTCTTTCATTATAAAATGAAATAACAACGAATAACAGAAGAAATATAATTTCTGATATACAAGTTGGATGCACTGTAACTTAAGAAATACTTAAAAATAAAACATTACCTTTTTTGTACTGAGAAGCATATAATAAAAAACAAAGACACTTTTGAAATGAAGTAGAAGTGAAGCTGTCACAAATAAAACATAATTTGCTGCAAACAGGGGAATACAGCAACACAATCAGCGGCGGCTCACAGAAATCTGAAATCACTGAAAGCAACACTGCCAAAAAGTGAAGGTACCACTTTAAAGAACTGCTCTATTTGCCACAATTAGTTTCAGACAGGTAAAGGATTTGGGTTTTGTTCGAAATCTCTCAAGGAAATTAGTTACAGAAAGCCAGTTGAGTGACTTAGGATGCAAATCCACACTTTCCCAGAGAAACTTACCTTTGCTAAAATCTTTAGGATCCAAGGATAAGCTGTAGCCAGGGAGAGTTTCCAAAAGCAGTTTATAGCAGGCCCTCCACCCAGGCTCTGGGATGCTGGGTGCAGCGCACTGCATCGCTGCGATACGCTTGAAAAAAGCAGACTTGCGGTGAAACCCAATACGTTCGTACAGCTCAGAAAGAATGCTGTAACGCTGGATTTTTTCTTCTTCTGAAAGCTGAAATTTAAAGGGAAAAGAGAAAAGATTTGCTTTTAATCAAATAAAACTTTAAAGTAGATATCTGATTTAAAAAAAAAAAAAACTAACAGAAGGGGAAAAAAAAAATGCAGCAGGCATATCTCCAACACTGCAGAAGGGTCAGTGATTTTGCATATAGCCACTCAAGACAGCTTCTACTACCAGGAAAATTTAAGTTTGCTTCAAGTTCAACACCTAAACAAGAGCAGCAAAGATAGATTTCTTTATTAACTTTGAAAGATATATTTCTTTATTAACTTTATTTTTCAGTAGAATCAGCAAGTAAATAGTCAAAACAGTCAATAACAGCTAAACAGTTCAACATTTTATGGAAGATATTTAGCATGATGTATACGTGCATAATAAGAACATAAAAATACACCACTTCCAATATCTATCAATTTACCAAGTTCAACTTTTTCATCCCTTTAGAATAAACCTAATTATTAATCTTGAAATCTCAAGCTATGAAAGCAAGGAAACTACTGCCTCAATTTTTGTGTGTCTCTGATTTTGTAAACCACAGAATGTTTATTCCATGATACCATATATATGCAGACTGCCAACTAGTGAGGAAGAATTCAGTGAAAGCCCCATTAGGTTTGAAGCTGAAACAAACCTGATAAGGAACCACCAGCATGTGCTGCTTTAGCTTATCAATATGTTGGCACGAGTCCCAAGTAACCATTCTTTGAATGACAACCTTGCTTTGAAATCAGACAGCCAAGAAGAAACTGCTGCAGAAACTCTTGAGGCTATCATAGAATCATAGAAGGGGTTGGGTTGGAAGGGACCTCAAAGATCATCTAGTTCCAACCCCCCTGCCACGGGCAGGGACACCCTCCACTACACCAGGTTGCTCAAAGCCTTATCCACCCTGGCCTTCAACACTTCCAGGGATGGGGCAGCCACAACTTCTATTGGCAACCTGTTCCAGTGCCTCACCACCCTCGGAGTGAAAAATTTCTTCCTTATATCCAATCTAAATCTCCCCTCTTTCAGTTTAAAGCCATTGCCCCTTGTCCTGTCACTCCATGCCCTTGTCAAAAGTCCCTCTCCAGCTTTCCTGTAGGACCCCTTTAAGTACTGGAAGGCTGCTATAAGATCAACTGCTATCAACTACTTCGGTTGGACTCGATGATCTTAAAGAGCTTTTGCAACCTAAACGATTCTATGATTCTACTTCAAGTCTACATCCCAGCAACACGCAACAATGAGTTCTGACGGTGGACCAATGCTGACACCTAGTGCACAATGCCTGGCGTGCACAACCAAACGCAATATAAAACATTTGAAATTGCTCTAAAGCTGCTAACACGTTTTGCAAAGGCGTTTAAAATGACAAACGTCTTACAAAAATAGCACTAAAAGACAGAAACAGCATTTCTGCAACTCATTCTTCAAAACTGAAAGTATCGCTCAGTGGGTTCTGTGCATTTAACTTGCAGATACTTAAAGTCTTGGAAAGTCAAAAGAAGATGCTAGCCACACCAAGCTAACTTTTACAGAAATAATTAGATCTTATAAATGAAGCTTCAGAACATCTTGTAGTCACTTAGATCCTAATATAATTACCAAAAAGAAAAAAAAAAGCGTCTATTTTCAAAAGGCACTTCTAATTTTGGACATACAGATATGAGAGACCTCAAAGCAGCCTGGACTTTTCAGAAGGCACCACGACCTTTTCTGATAGTTCAAATCTTAGAAGTTCAAGAGATGAAGAGACACAGACAGAGTAGCAAATCGTTTTAGAAAGTTTCCGACAAGTTTTGAAGCTGAAGTTGCTATTTCCTTCAGAAGAGACAACAGGAGACAATGCCCAAAGCCAAAATACTGCCCACCCACATAAAAGACCAACCCCTGTAACGAGAGCTGTTCTTTACAGCAATTGCACCAACTGAAAACTTCCATGAATCAATGCAGCTAGAAAAAACACGAGGCACAAAATGAAAATACAGAACAATTTTAAACCAGTATATCAGAACCTCCAAAAAACACGTGTCAGATTAAGGTTACCTACTCTAGCAGAAAAAAAGCTGCTCCACCTTTTTTTCCCCCCTCTCCCCTTTTTTTCCATTTATGTCATCTTAAAAAGTTAGCACAATAAAAAAAGTACGGGAGCAGAGCTGGAAAGGGTATGAGCACATGATCAAGTACTAAGTTAGAAAAGCTTAAAAAAACCTATCAAAAGCTATCCCTCAAATACACAATACTGACAATGTTCACACATCCATGGAAATGAAGTTTTTAAGATGAGAAGTCATGCTATCTAGGTAGACATGAGCACTCACTACTAACGGGAACAACTATTAGAGAGGCAACAAATTCTCAGGAAGTTTTATTTTTATCATAGAATCATAGAATGGTTTGGGTTGGAAGGGACCTTAAAAATCTTCTAGTTCCAACCCCCCTGCCATGGACAGGGACACCCTCCACTACACCAGGTTGCCCAAAGCCTCATCCAACCTGGCCTTGAACACTTCCAGGGATGGGGCATCCACAACTTCCCTGGGCAACCTGTTCCAGTATCTCACCACCCTCAATGTAAAGAATTTCTTTCTTATATCTAACCTAAATCTGCCCTCTTTCATATCTGAGAAAGTTTCTAACACTGCTGCCTAACTTCTTGCTTCATGATTGCCCACAAAGTTATTAAAATCTTGTCTGCAGTTGCAGGAAGCTGTTTTTTCATCACCTCAAAGATAGCTAGCAAAATCGCTTTTTGCCTCTGCACAAATAGTTATGTAGTACAACCCAGGGACTTAAAAAATACAAAAAAAAGAAGGAAAAAAAAGAAACATACAGATACTCCAAGCAATTAACTCTGGGAGGGCTGCAGCAGGCATTCTGCCGGCCATCAGTGTAGCATTCACAAATATCTTTCCTGACCTTCCAAATTTCTAGAAGCTTAAGGTCTACCAAGTGGCTGCAAAACAGCCAACACGCAGCGCACAGCATCTTTTCCATCTGGTTAATTTTCATTTAACCTTTCTAACAAACCCAAACATCTAGTTCCAACCTCCCTGCCATGGGCAGGGACACCCCCCACTACATCAGGTTGCCCAAAGCCTCATCCAACCTGGCCTTGAACACTTCCAGGGATGGGGCATCTACAACTTCTCTGGGCAACCTGTTCCAGTGCCTCACCACCATCAGAGTGAAGAATTTCTTCCTTATATCTAATCTAAATCTGCCCTCTTTCAGTTTAAAGCCATTGCCCCTTGTCCTATCACTCCATGCAAACCCAGGTAGCAATTCCACCTCTAAAGGCTGTAGTTCACTAGACAAGAAACGGAGCCAGTTTTTTTACAGGCTTGTTTTAAGAGCAGCTTTCAAGAGGATAGCTTTTTGTTTGTTTTTCAATTATTCCTTACTCTATTAAAATTCTATAATTTCATCTCCCTTGTAATTAGATGTTACAATTTTATTCCTCATAACTGGATGCAAAGATAAGTCTTATTACCCTGCAGCTCTCCTCTAATCAGAAAACACCAATTAAATAATGTTACTAGACTGGGTAGGAGGTTGAATATATGGAAATCAGCTGGTTTTCCTGTTTATCAGAGACTTAACACTTTATCCCGTGAGGTGTTTTTTCTGCTGTTGAATATTAGTTGTGCTGATGTTCTTACCTACCTGCAAGTGAAAAACACTATCCTACAGTTTGATTCTCTAACCTGTCACAGGATGACTCCTCTTTTGAGTTAGTCCAAAATATAAATGTAACTATTATCTGATTCCATGCTATATACAGAAAATATAACTCCCAGCCATGCTCATCTCTATGGAAAATACATACCCCAGCACTGGAAAGATTATCTTACTTGCATTTCTCATAATCTTTCTAGAAACATTTCCACCAAGAAAATGACAAAATAGTAGATGTGTGAAGTTGCAAGCTAGATGAACGTCATCCTTGACTGAAACCAGTAAAGGTAAAAAACAGCTCACAGTTCAGCAGTGGGTCCCAATGCTCAAATCATCAATATTGTCAAGGTGTCAGTTTCTGGGCTTTTTTAAAGCAATCGTATACTGAACTTCTACAGTGGCATAAAGATAATAGAAGATCCAGCTGACATCAGGAAATGAAGATGTGATCATTAGGTAGACAAGGAACAGCAGAGGATTCAGTGAAAAAGATCCATCCCGAACTATTAATATGATTTTTTTTTTAATTTTAAAAATCAGTGAATACCAGTATCACTTGAGAAGAAAAATGCTCCTTAGTATCCAATTTAACTTTTTTTTTTCATAGAACACATCTACTGAGTACCATCATCATCTAGTTTGATCTCCCACATCGTGCAAACTATAAGAGTCACACTCAGTGACACAGAGTCATCACAGAACAGCCCAGGTTGGAAGGGACCTTGGAAGATCCTCTGTTCCAACCTTTCAGGGGAAAGGGAGTCTAGAGGAGATCATCTATCACCCTGTCCAGTAGCACCTGGAAAAGCTCCAGCAATGTGCACAACACCACATCCCTGGGGAGATTGTTCCACTGAGTGATTGTTCTCACTGTAAGTTGTTTGTTGGAGTTTTTTTTATATTGCAATGAAACATCTTCCAGTGCATCTTATACCCATTGCCCTTTGTCTTCTTGGCATGGCTGCTTGTGAAGGAAGAGTCTCCATCCTCTTTATAGCAGTGCTTTAAGTACTGGAATATTGTGATGAGATCCCCTCTGAGCCTTCTCTTCCCCAGGAAGAAAAAAGACTCAACTCCTTCAGTCTTTCCTCATCAGGCAGGTTCTCCAGCCCTTTGATCATCTTCATGGAACTCCTTTGGATCCTCTCCGATCTGTCCACGTCTGTCTTGAACTGTGGGGACCAGAACTGGACACAGTACTCCAGGTGCAGCCTCCCAAGGGCTGAGTAGAGTGGGATGATCACACCTGGCTCTGCTAGCAATACCCCTGTGGATGCAGCCCAGGTTCTGATCTACCTTGTTTGCCACAGCGGTGCACTGCTGATTCCTGTTCAGCTGGTTGTCCACCAGGACCCCCAGGTCCCTTCCAGCAAGGCTGCTCCCAGCCACACAGGTCCTAGCCTGTCCTGGGCTCTTTGGCTGTGTTGCCCCAGGTGCAGGACTTCGCATTTGTATACAGTTCTTGCTTGCCCACGTCTCTCTGTAAAATGGCTCTCCCTTCTGATGTGTCCACCTCATCACCCAGTTCAGTATCATCATCAATCCCATCATCCAGATCATTTTTGAAGGTGTCGAACAGTGCGGGGCCCAGTATCAACCCCTGGAGGACTCCACTTGTGACAGGCTGCTAGCCCAAGTAAAAAAACTTTGATCACCACTCTCTGAGTGTGGCTTGTTAGCCAATTCTCTACCCATCTTGCAGACCAGCCATCCAGTCTGCATCTTGCCAGTTTGTTCAGGAGAAGGCCGTGGGAAACAGTGCAACCACTTTGCTGAAGGTCGCTAGATGATATCTCCATTAGCTCCCTAAAATCTGACTGAGCTACAACAAAAATACATAATATACCTAATTTTTATTTCAAGGATTTCCAGACAGTGGAGATCTGGAATTTATAGCATATATTTTATATAGTGTTACAATGCACACTGAGGAAGGCTTTACATGCACAAATATTTGTTTGCAGGGTCAATAGCAGATGGTATACATCAAGTTCAAAGCTCTTTTAGGGAAAAGACAAAGCAAAGAGAAAGAGACCAGCCAGCTAGGAAGAAAAGCAATGAGGCCTCCAGAACATCCTTCTCTGGATCTCTCCAACACAGCAGGTGACAAAAACGATGATGCCTTCTCACCACGCTTTTTCACTGGATGTGTTTCATGAGGACCCACTCAAACTCTTACCTGTTTCTATTTGTGACACTCTTAGAGCTGTCTGAGGCAAGCTTTGATCAGGGCATGCGTTGCATGCTGACCAGCTGCCAAGCTTTGTGCTTTTGTATTACTAGGTAGTTCGTACCAGCTATTTAAATGTCTTATATACCCTGCCATCCACTAAGTCCTATTTTTCCCTCTAATATCATCGAATCATAGAATGGTTTGGGTTGGAAGGGACCTTAAAGATCTTCTAGTTCCAAGCCCCCTGCCATGGGCAGGGAAACCCTCCACTACACCAGGCTGCCCAAAGTCTCATCCAACCTGGCCTTGAACACTCCCAGGGATGGGGCATCTACAACTTCTCTGGGCAACCTGTTCCAGTGCCTCACCACCCTCAGAGTGAAGAATTTCTTCCTTAGATCTAATCTAAATCTGCCCTCTTTCAGTTTAAAGCCATTGCCCCTTGTCCTATCACTACACGTCCTTGTAAAAAGTCCCTCTCCAGCTTTCCTGTAGGCCCCCTTTAAGTACTGGAAAGCTGCTATAAGATCACCCCGGAGCACTTCTCCATGCTGAACAACCTCAATTCTCTCAGCCTGTCTTCAGAGGAGAAGTGCTCCAGCCCTCTCATCATCTTCATGGCCTTCCTCCGGACCTGATCCAACAGGTCCATGTCCTTCTTATGCCGGGTGCCCCAGAGCACTGCAGGGGGGGGTCTCACGAGAGCAGAGGGGCAGAGTCCCCTCTGTCGCCTTGCAGGTTAGTTGCAACATCGGTGGTGTCAAGGAGGAGGACAGGTGATTCTCACAATGATGGTAATCACTTCCATAAGAAAAACAACATAATGACAAGATTGGAGTTTGCAGGCCATGAGAATAACAGCACAAGAACAAGGGAAAAATACTGCCACAGCGGCTTCCACCAAAGGCTACAGAGCTGCCAGCGAAAGACAGACTACAGAAGCAAAGAGAAGGCCCTTTGCGCTGCAAGGATTAGAGCACTTAAGGTACTCTGCAACAAAAGTTATTATTTTTATGATAGCTTATCAATTAATTTCTCGTTTATGTTAGGTTAGAAAATTGACTCCACAGAAAGGATTCTTCGCAAATGCAAGAAAGTATTCTACCTCCCTCCAAAATCTGCTGTCCCAATCTGGGCTTAATAAGATCAATGGTGTGGGCTTGGAATGCTAGTCTTACCAAGATGTAATGAGCAAAAAAAGAAAACAGTAAGAAACCTAACAGCTTTTTATTAATTCTTACAACCACAGCAGTCTCTCCGTAATTAGTAACAGCATGCTTGAGACACTGATAAAGTGTTAGTCTTGTTCTGTGGTGGTACTGAGCATTTTTCTCACACTTCCAAATACTGATTTTTCTCCTCTGAATTCCTTTCTGATTTGGCCTAAACAAGACTTCACACTATACAACAAAAATTCAATTGATTAACAACACCAGTCAGACTTTTTAGCTCACTTTGCAACAGGCCATTCCTGATCTGCTCCGTTTCATTGAATGAGACACAATCCAGAAAAAAAAGAAAATCCACTGTACAGCTATTTTTCCCTAGTACAACATCACAATAGAACAACGATGGGAGTTTTTTTCTTCACAAGGGAGAATAACCAATAGAGTCTCTAATCTCAAACCAAGTCTTCATGTTTTTCAGATGAACTCTAAATACCTTTTAGACCAGACTCACAGACGTGAAAATCCCCAGAAATCAAGTCCTAGTGAGAAGGAAGGTAGTGTTACAGAAAAGAAACTGGAGTCTCCTGAAGGTAAGTAACTTTCACATTTTGCTTTCACTCTCAAATGAGAAAAGAAAAATAACTGGACTTTTGGCACTAACCTGACGAAGGTTGATATAAACTGCATTCTGAAGAAACTCAGAGGCTTCCATGCTCCTTTTCTGTATTGCAAGGACTCTCACTGCCTTCACACAGGCTTCCAGTTCAATCACACCAGCATTCTTGTACTTGGAGAGAGAGAAAATTAAAATAATATTGAAGAATTGCAACTGTTAGACTTCACAAAGTATTTCTGCTCAACACACAAATCATCTGTCACATCTTCCAAACCCAGCGATCCCTTAATGCTAGTGACTGTACTGTTAAATTATCAACACATGCCCAAGTGAAAATTAAGGTGTCATCTAAAATGTTATTTTGCAAAACAACTGTTTTCAGTCTTTTCAGTCTCTTCACTCATTTTTCTTATTCTGAGACACAGCACAGTTCAGTCTGAGAGTTCAGACAAGGAGATATGTTGGGAATATCGTTTAGGATAATCTCATATATATGGTGGGAGCAGGTGGTGGTGTGTCTGCAACAAAGACACTGTAATAAGTATGTAAGCAAAACGTCAGTTTTACAGTAATTCTTCACCACCTACAACTGTTCTATCACAAAAAAAAAAAAGAATTAATTTTGCCTTTTCTACTTACTACAAAATACGTTACACAGCACAGGAATCTGTAGCAACAGAACTTTAGCTTTACTGCATCAATTTTCTCTTTAGCTAAAACAGTGAGTAGCTGACAAGTGAATTACAAACTATTCTGAATTTTCTACCATCTGTTTACAAAACATTTTCTGTAAATGACCATTTCCCAGTTACATTATTCAGCTTGCTTAAGAAAGGCAGGAGACAATGCAGATGTGCATTGATGTGTTTCAGCTCAAACGACAAACACAGGCAATTTCCTAAACAAACAATCTGATCTAGTTATTCCCTCAAACAATACTGATATTGGATATTTGAGTCAGCCTATCTCCTGCTGAAGTTAAACTCTGTTCAAGTATTTATCATGCTTGAAATTTAACAGGGGAAATGAAGTTCAGAACAAAACGCAAGAGTTACTCCATCAAAACAGTTATATATTCCTCTCTTGTGCCTTTGTATCAGCAAAAATAAATCACTGGAGATTGAACCCATTTTAGAAGATGCTACAAAAGTTTCTTAAGCTCAGTGACAACATAAAAAACATGTACGAAGTGTTGCTTCCTGAGCACTAGAGCTAGGATTTACTCTATCTGTAGGTCTTAGACAAAAGGTAACTATGCTTGTCTTAAAGAGTTATAGATCAGTGCCAAGACAAAGCTCTTTGCTATTTGCAAGTGAAGCTGCAGCCAAGCATAGTTACTACTTGCTGAGAGCATAATGTATATTATTATAACCAAAAGATAAATATCCTGCCCTAAGTCCAAGAAAGCCCAATGATTTCATACTTCTTTAGAAGTCATACACTTTTCTAGATGAGCAACTGACCCTTAAGGTAACATAAAAAGCTGAATGCATACTGGAGAATTATGGTTATATTGATGGATTCAAACTTATCTGAAACTATCCCCAAAATGATCACATTTCATTGCTTCTGCTCATAAACTAACTCATGCACACAATTTATCTCGCTGCTTTTGGAGAGTCTCCCACGCAGACGTGGAAATGCCGTATCACGTTTACACAGCTAAGTCTAAAGAGACTTTCAATATCAAACGGAAATACTTGAAGTTAAAACGTTACTAAGGCATAAATAACTACACTGCAATACAATTAAACTTATCTTTAACGTTGACACGATACTGAGCCTTTATGGTCACAATGTGAAATCTTTTTTTCCTCTCATTACGAATGCAAACATTAAGCTACCTTACTATCTTATGCTCTGAGCATTTGCACAGAAATCTAAAAAAAAAAATGCTTCAGTAGAGCTGAAAACTGTTTCATTTTTCTAAATCATCGTTTAAGAATGTCCTTCACATTTCCTCCACGACCTCCTACCTCTCCACATGCTCTAAACACTCGCCTCCCTGAGCAATCCTGTAAAATCCTAACCATCAGCAGTGACCTCTTCGTAAACTCCTGAATTCCCCAGAGATCATTCCAGCAGGTACAGTAAATAAGTGTTCAGCTTACACAATGCATAAAAGCGTGGTGCTGACAACGCGAAGGTCGCAGGTCGCCAGTAACTCGCTTTGACTCTTGCTCAGCCCTGAACTGGTCAGCTGGTTGCACTGGATGACTGTTGTAGGTCCCTTCCAACTGAAATATGCTGTTCTATGCTATTACTGGAGTTGATGATGTATGTGTTAAGGACCATAAACACATGTAAAGGTTAACAAACCTTCAAATATCTAACACTTCTTCTGCTTAGAGTGCTTTAAAAATAGAAGAAATTAATCCAAAACACCCAGGTACCAGCAGGCACAGCAAATGGTTTACTCAGCACATTGCTGGTTTAGGTGTTGTCTTCGACCAAAGTTCCGAGATTCCCAGATTCTAAACCAAGCACTTAGTTCAGTAGTATAAATTATTCCTATTTCTTCCATTATTGTATGTTTTACAAACTTTATTGCACATGCTTTAGAAGAACCTCTGAAACCAAAACCACAGCAGCTCATTATTCACAAAAATCTCAGGGAAGTTTCTTAAAAACAAGCAGGATTACCTTGCCGTAGTAGGAAATGGCTTCTTTGTATTTCTCTATGATATCTTCAGGACTAAGGCAATTCTTGGCACGTCCTATCTCAGCACTGGTATCTGCGTTTATACCGTTGGAAGTCAGCGCGCCTAGAACAGAGCAGGGGAAGAAATGAGCAGAAGGACTTCTAGCAAACACTAAATATCTAAGAAGAAAACTAGGATATGCTGTAGGTTTGATCAAAGCACACACAAAAAAATACTTGCCCTACCTAGAAAGACATCATGTCCTACCTAAAAAACATTAGTTCTGTTTTACTATGCTATTTTCAAGAGTGAAAATGAAAAATAGATTCCATCATAAACCAGCAAACAAGAAATAATCTTTCACTTGGTAAAAAACAAATATATTCATTATCTTTTACACTTATCTGAGTATTTAGACTGTGAATAAAACATTATACTGCTAAAATTAAATGATGGCCACATCTATATATGCAGTTTTAATTATTGAATTATTCCTTGTTCTACTTAAAAATTTTATTTCTAAAGCACACCTAAGAAAAGAAGAAATTAGCATTTTTTTTATAAACTAATTATTAGACCAGTGACCTTCTCCCGTCCTTTAACCATATTCTCTAACCTATGTCTAACCACAGAAAACCAAGTATGACATTGTAATAAAGGCCACAAAAACTGAGCCTTCTACATTAAAAAAAAAATTACCTGAGGCTCAGACAAAACAGTAAGAAATTGCTTTTTTTACGTAAGAAAGAAGGTGAGAGACAGAAAGCGTCTTTACATACATAATGGATAAGAATCTGAAAGAGAAGGCAAGGAAATTTGGGACACTACAAAGAACATGAAGTTTTATTTCTAGAACTTAATTTTATTACAGTGTTAATAAAATTGAAAACTACATTAAAAGGTTTGGCAAGGCTCTATACCTTTTTAAGTGTTACCTAATCTGTAGGATTACATGCCTAAATTTATACAGTAATTTCTTTCTTCAAGAGGTTTCTCTACTAAAATAGCAAAAAAAAATTTTTGTGTTTCAGAGCTGGACCTAACTCTCAACAGACAGTTAAAAACTACTGTGAAAGATACTTTCTACTCCATCTATAAAATCAGAAATGGGATATTTTACACGCTCATATGCTAAAGCAACTTTTTAATACGTTTGTCAACCTTAAAGAATAATATCGAGTATATCTGTAGATTAAGACCTTAAGGTTTTTATGGAAGTTAAGTGTAAAATCTGTTAGTGATGACTGAAAGAATACCATGACACTACAAGATTACATGTGACCATTCAGGTTTGTCGGTTTAAAAAAAAAATAAATAAATAAATCCTCACTACTCGTGAGAAGAAACATTCTTGATTAGAATTTACAGGGGGACAATCATGGAATTACATCATTTATTTTGTGTCAGTTACCCTCTGGCCTCTTTGCTTCCTCAAGATTTATAGCCAAAACCTGAAGCATCAGGAACCAGTAGTAGTTTTGGCAAGTGGCAGTAACTATCTAGACAAATGCAAAACAAATGCAAGTAATAAAAAGAGAAGACTTTGGAAACATGCATGAAAATAATGTACCTGGATCAATGAGAACTTCTTGTGCCCCTAAAAGGAGGAACAAAAATGATTTTTTTTCAGCCTCACATACAGCCAACAAAATAAGATCTTACAGTGTTTTATAACTAACATTAGGCTTGAACAAAATTACAAGATTTATCAGGACCATCATTGCTATTTTGAAGGACTACTAATTATAATTCAAGTAGTCACTATATGTGAATTGTTTTGTTAAAAAACAGATGTAAAAATCCCATAAACTTGCAGTGAATTCTAAGAAACATCAAGAAGAATTTAAATTATATACTAGAAATTCTTCGAGCCATATCCTTTTTCTCCTTTTTCTTTATTCTTGTTTTAGTTGGCAAGTTTCCATCACAATCCACTTACTATATTTTAATATCAGGTCCTACAGTGCTTAAACGTCCTTGGGGGAGCTCGTTTAATCTACACGATACTCCAGAATAACATTTTCAAGTAATTGTATCCCTTTCAGTTGTCATTAATTTCACTCCATCAAATTTTCTGAATAACTGAGTCATGCCAACCCAGCAAGCCAGACTATTCACATAAAATAGTTGCCATGAGCATCGCAAAGTTGGATTATCAGACATATAACACCTTGTTGCCCTAAACTTTCATTAAACATGGCAATAAAATTGTTAAGATCAAGGGTTAAGATGTCAAAACCAACTGCTTTATAAGCGAGACAGGACCTCCCTTCAGTTGATTCGCTCAGGCTCCAGACTAGTGGAGATTTAGAGAGACATCGGAAAGATCATAGAATGGTTTGGGTTGGAAGGAACCTCTAAGATCATCTAGTTCCAACCCCCCTGCCATGGGCAGGGACACCCTCCACTACACCAGGTTGCCCAAAGCCTCATCCAGCCTGGCCTTGAACACTTCTAGGGGTCCTAATTCTGCTTGGGAAAGAGGAAGGTCAGGTGATAAAATTAAAAGCTGAGCTCATCACACAAATAAAACACAATCAGAAACTCCAAACAGCTTGTCAGCTAAACATAAAGCAATCTAAACCCAGCTTATGCACAAATCACACAGCAAACATCATGGCCAGCTTCCTGGCCAGCAGGAACCAAGCAACTCAAAATCTGCTTTTATACCCAAGGCCGCAAAAATGAACCCAGCCATTCAAGCAGACAGAGTCTAAAGCTCTCCCCCTACCAAAAAGTTTTAGGAATGTGAGAAGTCACACTTCTTTAAAACGTCAAAGCTCCCATTTCACAACCAGTAAGAGACCACAGGCCAGGGGCTCATGGCAGCGACCAAGGAAGAAATCTGTCTTTGGATCAGGCGAGACTTCACGTCTCCCTCCTCCAGGCAAATACTTTAAACACTCTATTATGGACTAATTCTCTTCTGAACGAACTACTCCTATCAAAAGGAGTTTCAAAAGAAGTGGAAGGGCGCACCAGCAAAAAAAAATGGCAATATTCTGATGGTCACAGAGAGGTATGAAATATATTTCAATTCTGCTTAGTAGAAGGAAAAAAAAAAATACACAAAAAAAAATCCTTTAACACTGCCCTCTTATGCTTTTGCTCTCTATATATAAAGAGACACAATATTAATGCTGCTCTCTTCATAGACATTTTTAAATAAATCAGACACCACATTTTTGTAAGCAGCCAAGTCCTGTGCTGTAGCCTAAAAATTCCAAACGGTGGAAGTCACAGGAGATCCAAGAGAAAGAGGTTTCTCTTGATCAGGTCTGGGCACGAAGGCAATGCCAAGAAAGCCCATCCCGTCACGGCTGGAGTACAGGCACAAGAAGAGGGGCAATTCCAGGCACATCAGGAAGTAACAAAGGTAACTCTCACATCTGTATGCCTCAAAAGTAGGCACGGATTAAACATCAGTTCCACGTACGGCGTTTCTTGATTTGTGCAGAATTTAGAAAGGCCTTTTGTTTCTGACCTTGCCCTACAGAAAAGTACACTGGAATTTGTTCCCCAGATTAAACACTGTCCTCACAAAATTAATTATAAGAGAGTCGATTATAAACAGAGGTGTAGTTTGAAAAGATTTTAAATGAAAGGCACTGCGGAGTCAAAAAAGGTATGGAAAAGCAGCTTTCAGAAAAACTTGTAGAAAAAGACATCACAACAATAGGTGTTTGGCCAGACAGAGTTCAGATCTCAAAACATTAAGAGCTCATAACCAAATTAGGGAACAATATCTACTGGACCATGAAGTAACATTTGCATCTGGAAGGGATGACAAAAAACCTGTAATTAGTTTTTCTTCACATTTTGAAGAATCTTGTCATATGAAACTAAAACATTTTTCATATACAACCACACTAAGAAGTTTGCAAACAGGACTTGGAATTAGAAGACAACTTATATAGAGAAGCAGCAATAATATACCCAAAATATATTTTCTTCAATTGTTCTCATAGCTGTGACTTATTTGTTACCTTCTTTAGTAACCAGGAGTACCCGTTACAAACAGATTGCAACACCTGCTATTAAATACTCATTGAAAAGTGGACAAAGGTCAGGAATTATGTGAAATTATACTGTAACAGCCAATTAAAATGAACTCACAGGTCACAGGGCAAATGAACAGATTTTAATGACGAGGTATTACATGAAAAATTCAGTGTTCTCTCCTGAAATAAGGTAATTTTACTATCACAATTATCTGGTATCAACATACAGTTTGCAATAAATACAAAGCAAGCCTTTACTAGACTGTGACTTAGAGATGAATAAAGATGGGTGGTTGGTTTTCTTACAGTTGAATAAAGATGGGTGTTGGTTTTTTGGATGAAGGAATTCATTGTGATCACACTGCACACCACTACTTACACCAGCACTTAAACTCACTTCTGTTTGTCTCAGTACAGCGTAAGAACCTGAGTATACACACAGAAACAGCTGTGCTGGGTCACACCAAAGGCCTGTCCAGCTAATCATAATGGATATATTTTCCTTTCATGACCCCAGCCAGCCTCTCCTGAAGTCACAGAAACTTTCAGGAGCCTTAACACCATGCAGCAAGTGCTCAGTTATGCAATTAATGGCTCATCTCCACAACACAAAGGAGTCTGGAGGAACAGTGACAGCCAGCTGAACCCCAATAACCTCATCAGAGCCAACAGAGCTGTCTGGGGGTGAAACCTCATCAAGATCCGTTAACGTGAGCAGCTCTCCAGGTCACCTTACAGACTGTGGGGAGTTATTGCCGATGGAGATAGAAGACTCATTACAGGATGCAGGGAAAGAACATCTTGGGATTGTACAAGATTTCTTATGGGATATGTAGGGGACAAACCACAGACAGGGAAAAACACTGATCAAGGCAGTTTAGCGAACAACCATGGAAAAATAGAGGGATAAGGGGAGTGCTGCGTGTTTGTGTGTGTGCGTAGGTCTAAGTATGAACAACTGGAATGGGGCTCTGAGTCTGGGGGGCTTGTAGGTCCAGGTGCCAGCAACTGGTGAGAGCTGGCAATCCAGTAGCCAGCTACTGGATAGACTTGAATGACTAAAACCAGCTGCTGGATGGATCTACACTACTAACAGGCTTTCCTCCTGATCAGCCAGAAAGGGGAGCGGGATCAGGCTGTGAGCACTGTCTGTGTTTGCCCAAGTTCTGTGTTTTCTGCCTGTGCTGGTCTGCGTGGCTGTGTGTATGTACACGGTGTGTGTGCACGTACATACACCTGTTGGGATGGCACGCTCGGCCTCACAACTGGCTGGACCTGGCGACAGGGAGTTGCATCAGCCTCACCGTATCACTCTACCAGATTCAGAAACTCCTAGCAAGGACTTCCACATCATACCTATAAATTGGGAAAAGGACAGATGTAGATGTATTTGATGTCCTCTAGTTCTTCTGTCAGAAAAAGCACTGAACCTCTGATCCCTATCCATCCTCTTCCACAACATTCAACATGTTCTAGAGCTCTCTCTTATTTCTCCTCAGCCATCCCTTGAGCAGAACTTGAGAGTTCTAGGCTATTCAGTTATTCTTTGTACAGAAACATATATCAAAATAATCTTTGTTGCCTATCTGCAACCTTCTTCCAGTAGAAAAATGGGAGACAGGGAACATGAACACCCTTTTGAACTGGGAAACTGAAATGGCATGCAATATTCCAGATGCAGATAAACTGCAGACTTAATGATATTTTCTGGTTTTCCCTCTCTGTTACTCTCCCAATAATTTCTAAAATAGTTTAAGCAAGCCATTTCTCAAAGAATGTCTATCATATCCACGTTAACACAATCATCATATTAGTTACGCAATCTGAGAATTTAGAAAACGTATACTAAATCTTAAAAATTATGTTGGTTTATTGGTATTTAGTTAACCAAATCTATTTATTAAATGTTGACTTTAGAACAGCAAAACATCTCCGAATAAATGTACCTAGCTTACTCTTCTCAATATGCGCAGCTCTGCCACATCACAGGTACTTTATGAAAACTGTCTGCATCTCCTCTAGCAAAATTAAACCTAACACAGACACTATTAACAACCAGATGAAGAGATCAAAAGCTTTGCAACTGTATGCAAAGCACACACGTCAACATTAATACCAAAGCAGGAGAAAAGTCATTCATGGAAAAATATTACAAAGAAATATTACAAAGTTCTCCCCTCCCACCCCCCTCCAGTTTATCCTGTTATTGGTATAATTTTACAGAGATAGGAAGTAGGGAGGAAATTTTCAGGTGTTCAGTGGTGGCAGACAGAATAAAAAACAAATCCTGTCGTTACCTGGTCTGTGCCTGTTGCCTGCTTCAGCAGAAAGAGAACCTCCTTGCGCCCTGCGAGATCCAACTTTACCTCCAGTACCACCGGGATAATGATAGATGACTGATGCTGAGCATAACCCCTCAAGAGCAGCTGGAGAGTAAAGAAAAAAAACAACAGATTAGTAGAGATACTTGCAAAAAGTGAAGTATCATGTAGTAAAGTCTGTTTACACAAAGTATGCCTCACATTGGAGACCTTGTCACAAAGGTCATGGAAAAGCCTGAGATACTCAATGTCCTTTTTATCTCTGTTTTCACTGGTAAGGTTTACTTTCAGACTTTCCAGGTCCCCAAAACTACTAGCAGAGTCTGCAGGAGTACACGCTAGCCACAGCAGAGGAAGACAGACATACAAAGCACTTAATCCAATTGGACATAAATCCATAAAACCAGGTAAGTTGCATCCACGGATGCTAAGAGAGCTGGCCAATGTGAGGCCACTCTTATCACTTCCAACAGGTCATGCCAATTGGGAGAGGTTCCTAATGACTGGACAAAGCAAAACATCACAAGAAGGAAGTACCAGGGGTCTACACGCAGGTCAACCTCAGCTCCCTGGCAAGGCTATAAAGAAATCCTTCTGGAATCCATTTCCAAGCACATGAAGGACAGAAGGTGACTGGGAAGCATGAACATTGATTTACTGAGGATAAATCAGCCCTTAGCAACTTCACTGCCTCCTATGATGAGATGGTTAGCTCAGTGGACAAAGGAACAGCAGCAGATGTTATATATTTTGACTTTCACAAGACATGGATCTGGTCTCCCATAACACGCTTATAGCTAAATTGGTAAGATTTGGATAGCTGGTGGAAAACAGGTGGACAGTCAGCCTCAAAGGATTGTGATTGGCAGTACAAAGTTCAAATGGTTGCCAGTCACTAGTGGTGTCCCTCAGGGATGAATACCAGGAACAATAATGTCTTCATTAACAGCCTGGATGACTACACAGAGCATGCCCAGAAAACTCCTGGGTGACACCAAATTAGGGAAGAACAGCAGGGCAGCCCTTCAATGCAGACAGAACTTGACAGTCTGGACATATGGGCCAAAAGGAGCCTCATGCAGCTGAAGAAAGGCTCATGCATCTCATACGGAATAACCCTATGGAGCAGTGCAGCCTGGAAGCTGGCTGGCAAACAGTTTTGGATCTAGGGGTTGTGATAGACAAGTTAATAGCAGTTAGTAGCAGGCCCTTGCAACAATGGTGACCAAGTGCATCCTAGGCTGAAACAGCCATAGTGTAGCCAGTAAGTCAAGGGAAGCAATTATTCCTCTCTACTCTCCGTCTGAGAAACCACACCTGGAGCACTGCGCCCAGCTTTGGGCTCCCCAGCACTGGAAAGACACTGACATCCTGAAGTGAGCCCAGTGGAGGGCCATCAGAATGGTCAGGGGGCTGGAGGCCATGACATGCGAGGAGCAGAGAGAACTGGGTTTGTTAAGCCTTAAGAACAAGAAGCTAAGGGGAGATCTTTTTGCTGTCTTTAAACACCCAGTGGGAAGTTACAGAAGAGACAGATGCTTCTCAGAGGTGCAGTGATTGAGGGTCAACGCAAGCTGACTGTCGTGGCTTTTGGACTGAGGGTCGAGACAAGAACCGAGAGGGAGCACCCACCAACCATGGTCCCGGGCAAAACATGACTTAGGCTTTCTTCTTAAAACAATTTATTAACAGTTACTTAACAAGAGACGCAGGGGGACAGGGAGTGGGCAGTGCAGGTCAGTTCATCCATGATGTTACTGCCGCTCCTTTCTTAAAGGAGGAGGAGTCTTTACACCATTTTTCCCTTGCTTCGGTGGATCCCCTACTCACGAGGAAAAAATCCCCAAAACTTTTCCAACGTGAGTCCTGCCCGCAGGATTGCAATCCTCCCCATGGATCGCACCAGTTCAGGCTTTACCAGTCTCGGCCTCTTAGGGAGCTGCTGCCACTCGCATCGGCGTGGGTCGTCCCACGGATTCCAGATGCCTCCACGACCTCGTCGTGCATTCCATGCCCCATTGTTAACAGTACCTGGTCGTGCATCCCCTGCTCCACGACCTCTCCTGGGCTCAGGCATCTCCTTCCCGACGTGGGTTTCTCCACAGGCCACGAGTGGGTCTCTGCTCCGCCCAGTACACCCTGGCTGCAGGGGAGCCGCCTGCCATCTCACACCGATTGCAAGGGAAACCTCAGCTCCAGCACACCTCCTCCTGCTCCATCTTGACTGACCTGGTCGCTGTGGTTGTTTTCTCTTAGATCTTAATCCTCTCTGGGGGAGCTCGGCCCGGCGGGCACCCCGGGAGCGGGGCGCTTCCCGAGCCCCCCATGCGGCTCCCCCGGCGCCATCTTGAGCACGTGGCGCCGGCCCGGGCCCGGGCAGCCGCCTGGCCGGGAGCGAGGGCAGCGCCCTCCTGCTCTCTCCTCGCTCCTGGGCAAAAAGCCCCTTTCCCGCCCCTTTGTCCCAACTTAAATAGGGCAATTCGCAGAGGCGCCAATTTGGCTCAACCCCCCGGGGGGGATGGGACTCAGATCTGGTGGCACAGGGAGCAAATCCCCTCCCCTGCCACCAGAACACCCCCCCCCACATCAAACTATCACACTGACATAGAAAATTCTATTTTAATGTAAGAACAATTTATGTTGGGTTTTTTTTCAAGCTATGAGCAGCAAAACGTTAGAACAGGTTGCTCAGACTTCCATCCTTAACTATACCTAAAACTCAACTGGACGGGTCTCCTGAGCAACCTGATTTAACTGGATGTGAGCAGGAGATCGCACTTGAGGACCTCCAGAGGTCACTTCCCATCCAAATTATTCTGAGGCTGTAAGTATAATTTGGTAGTCCAACAGATGGGCCTTGAAATATTTCCCTGCCCTGCAGAAGTAGAAAAGTTCTCCTTTTCTTCTTGAAGAATCCTGAGCCATTTAACCTTTTGCAAGAGCAGAAGGAAAAAGTGAAAAGTCGGAAGGTGTTATGGTTTCATAATATGTAACACACGGAGCCATTAGGAAGCTACATGGATTTCCCAGTAGAAGGAGAAAGCTAAAAGCCGAACTAGAGACAGCAATTTTCCTAAAAGGGTATGAAACTGAGAGGCAGAAATTGTGCTTGAAGATGACTTGTATATATAATAAATAGAAAAAAAGCATGATGAAAAACAAGAAAAGGAAAGGAAAGGAAAGGAAAGGAGGAAAGAAAAGTCAGGGAAAAAGTGAAGCCTAGGAACTAATGTGAAAGGAAGGACGTTACGCTTGTGGAAGTTAAACACTTGTGGCTTTGGTAGGTGTAAAGGCAAAAATCTTTTGCTAACGGTCCATAGTAGAAATCTGCAAGAAGGACTTTTTACAACATCTGTACAATCCACTGAAAAAATAAACACCTTCCAGAGAAGTATGAAAAAGTCACACGCAATTAATCCACTACCAATTAATCCTACCTCCAAGCCACAGAAAGTCGTTCACAGATCGCAGAAGTTCCACTGCCATGTGATAATGGACCAAGGAATCTTGTAACATCCCAGCTTGTAAACACAGGTCACCAACATGCTTCCGCATCCGGCCTTGACAACGCTTCTTATAGTGCCTGCAAAATAAAAGGTACGATTTACAGTTATTTCCAGGAAACATCTGAGGTAATAAACACCTAGAGTCAATTTTCTTCCCTCCTTAATAATAGCAGATCAACACTAATTTACTCTGTTTCTCTGAGCAAGCATCCAGTGTGAACTCTAACCAGCATAATATGCAAAAGAAGTAAAGTTTTAAGGAGATACTGGGAGGAAAAAAAACCAAACAAACAAACAAACAAACAACAAAGCATCACTTATTTTGGCTACAAAGCACTTACACAGAGTCACAAAGTTAAAGACTGCACTTCAGAGCACTTTAATAGCCTTGTCAAAGACTAAAGAAAACAGAATCATAGAATCACCAGGCTGGAAGGGACCTCAAAAGATCATCTGGTCCAGCCTTTCATGGGAAAGGAAGCCTAGATGAGACTATCTAGCACCCTGTCCAGTTGTTATCTTGAAAACTTCCACAGCAAGGTTCTTGTAGCCCTCAATGGGCATTTGGCTGCCTTTCCATGGCTGGTATGACTCTCTAGTTTTGCTCTTAAGTACACCCAAAAGCTCATTGCTAAGCCAGGGTAGTGTCTTCTTCTGCCTTCTTCCATTCCCTTGGTAGGGAATGGACCGTTCTCATGCCTCCAGGAGGCTGTTCTCGAAAAACTCCCAGCACTCACAAGCTCCTTTGCTGTCCATGGAATCCCTTGCATCTGAGCTCTGGGCATATTGACGTTGGCTCTTCTAAAACCCAGTGTCTTTGTCCTGCTACTGCTCTTCAGTCTGCTCAGCGGGATCTTAAATTCCACAATGTTGGTGTCGCAGTGTCCAAGGCTACCACTGGGAGCCGTGTTGTCAAGCAAGTCTTCTTGGTTTGTGAACAGTAAATCTAGCACTGTGCTGTCCCTAGTCAGTAGGTCGAGCACCTATAGCAGAAAGCAGTCCTCAACTCATTCCAGGAAACTGATGGACGACTTGTGCACCATTGTGTTGCTCTCCCAACAAATGTACACGGAATTGAAGTCACTCATAAGGAGCAGGTTCTGTTGGCCTGAGACTTCCTCAAGCAACCAAAGAAAGGTTTTGTCAGCCTTATCACCCTGATTGGGAGGCTGGTAACAGATATCTGACGTAAGATGTCCCTTGGTGATGATCCCTCTAATCTTGATCCAAAGGCATTCTATAGAATTTTTCATGGTGTCCATAGCTCAGCTCCATAAATTCAAGTGTCTCTTTCACATGAAGTGCAACTCTAGCCCCTCTTCTTCCCTTCCTATCCTTTTGAAAGGGAAGACAGGCAAAGTAAAACACACCAGACTTTCAAAGGGCCTCATGATTTAAGTCACAGCTCAGAACAACGCTGTTCTCCTGAGTCCATCAGCAATTCTCCTGTTCTCCCTCCTGCAAAAGTATTCTCTAGCCAAGAATGTCCTTGCTCTACCTTATAGAATTGTTTTCTTAGAGAAAAATTAAAGAAGAACATAGATATTTTATTCATTTATCGATTGACATTACTCTAATACTATATCATAGAATCACAGAATGGTTTGGTTTGGAAGGGACCTCAAAGATCATCTAGTTCCAAGACCCCTGCCATGGGCAGGGAAACTCTCCACTACACCAGGTTGCCCAAAGCCTCATCCAACCTGGCCTTGAACACTTCCAGGGATGGGGCAGCCACAACTTCTCTGGGCAACCTGGTCCAGTGCCTCACCACCCTCAAAATGAAAAATTTCTTCCTTATATCTAACCTAAATCTCCCCTCTTTCAGTTTAAAGCCATTGCCCCTTGTCCTATCACTACACACCCTTGTAAAAAGTCCCTCTACAGCTTTCCTGTAGGCCCCCTTTAAGTACTGGAAGGCTGCAATAAGATTACCCCGGAGCCTTCTCTTCTCCAGGCTGAACAGCCCCAACTCTCTCAGCCTGTCTTCATAGCAGAGGTGCTCCAGCCTTCTCATCATCTTCATGGCCCTCCTCTGGACTCACTCCAGCAGCTCCATGTCCTTCTTGTGTTGGGGACTCCAGAGCTGAACACGGTATTCCAGGTGGGGTCTCACGAGAGCTGAGTAGAGGGGCAGAATCCCCTCCCTTGACCTGCTGGCCACGCTGCTTCGGATGCAGCCCAGGACACGGTTGGCTTTCTGGGCTGCCAGCGCACATTGCCGGCTCATGTTGAGCTTCTCATCCACCAGCACTCCCAAGTCTTTTCCTCAGGGCTGCTCTCAATCCATTCTCCGCCCAGCCTGTACTTGTGCTTGGGATTGCCCCAAACCAGGTGCAGGACCTTGCACTTGGTCTTGCTGAAGTTCATGAGGTTTGCATGGGGCTACCTCTCCAGCCTGTCAAGGTCCCTCTGGATGGCATCTCTTCCCTCCAGTGTGTCAACCACACCACACAACTTTGTGTCACCTGCAAACTTGCTGAGGGTGCACTCGATCCCGCTGTCCATGTCACCAACAAAGGTGTTAAACAGCACCAACCCCAATACCAACCCCTGAGGAACACCACTCGTCACTGGTCTCCACTTGAACATCGAGCTGTTGACTTGAACTCTTTGAGTGCGACCATCCAGCCAATTCCTTATCTGCCAACTGGTCTATCCAACAAATCCGTGTCTGTTCAATTCAGAGACAAGGATGTCATGTGAGACAGTGTCAAATGCTTTGGACAAGTCCAGGTAGATAATGTTGGTTGCTCTTCCCCTATCCATCAACGCTTTTACCCCATCGCAAAAGGCCACCAAATTTGTCAAGCACGATTTGCCCTTAGTGGAGCTATGCTGGCTGCCACCAATCACCTCTTTGTTTTCCATGTGCCTTAGCATAGTTGCCAGGAGGATCTGCTCTATGATCTTGCCAGGCACAGAGGTGAGACTGACTGGCCTGTAGTTCCCTGGGTCTTCCTTTTTTCCCTTTTTTGAAAACAGGGGCTACGTTTCCCCTTTTCCAGTCAGTGGGAACTTCACCAGACTGCCATGACTTCTGAAATATGATGGATAGTGGCTTAGCAACCTCATCTGCCAGTTCCCTCAGCACTTGAGGATTAATCTCATCAGGTCCCATGGACTTGTGCAACTTCAGTTTCCTTAGATGGTCTCAAACCTGATCTTTATTGGGTTCTTCATTCTCCCAGTCCCTGCCTTTGCCTTCTGTGACTTGGGCTGTGCAGCTGGAGTTTGTGTCAGTGAAGACTGAGGCAAAGAAGTCATTGAGAACCTCAGCCTTCTCCAGATCCCGGGTAACCAGGTCTACCATTTCTTTCCAAAGAGGGCTCACATTTTCCCTAGTCCTCTTTTTATCACCAACATACCTACAGAAGCTTTTCTTGTCTCCCTTGATGTCCCTGGCCAGATTTAACTCTATCAGGGCTTTAGCTTTCCTAACCTGACCCCTGGTTGCTCAGACAATTTCTACATATTCCTCCCAGGCTACCTGTCCTTGCTTCCACCCTCAGCAGGCTTCCCTTTTGTGCTAGAGTTTGACCAGGAGCTCCGTGTACTTCCTTGCAGGCCTCCTGGTGCTTTTGCGTGATTTCCTCTTTGTTGGGATGCACCCCACTCCTGAGCTCGAGGAGGTGATCCTTTAGTATTAACCAGCTTTCTTGGACAAGGGTCGACCAACGGATGTCATCTACTTGGACTTGTGCAAAGCTTTTGACACTGTCCCGCACGACATTCTTCTCTCTAAACTAGAGAGTCATGGGTTTGATGGATGGACCACTCGGTGGATAAGGAATTGGCTCAATGGCCGCACTCAGAGAGTAGTGGTCAACGGCTCGATGTCCAAGTGGAGACCGGTCACGAGTGGCGTCCCTCAGGGGTCCGTGTTGGGCCCGGCCCTCTTCAACATCTTTGTCGGTGACGTGGACAGTGGCATGGAGTGCACCCTCAGCAAGTTCGCCGATGACACCAAGCTGTGTGGTGCCGTCGACACGCTGGAAGGGAGGGATGCCATCCAGAGGGACCTCGACAGGCTGGAGAGGTGGGCCCGTACCAACCTCATGAAGTTTAACCAGGCCAAATGCAAGGTCCTACATCTGGGTCGTGGCAATCCCAGGCATAAATACAGACTGGGTGGTGAATGGATCGACAGCAGCCCTGAGGAGAAGGACTTGGGAGTACTGGTGGACGAGAAGCTCAATATGAGCCGGCAATGTGCTCTTGCGGCCCAGAAGGCCAACCGCGTCCTGGGCTGCATCAAGAGGAGCGTGGCCAGCAGGTCGAGGGAGGTGATTCTCCCCCTCTACTCTGCCCTCGTGAGACCTCACTTGGAGTACTGCGTCCAGTTCTGGAGTCCCCAACATAAGAAGGACATGGACCAGTTGGAGAGGGTCCAGAGGAGGGCCACGAAGATGATAAGAGGGCTGGAGCACCTTTCCTATGAGGACAGGCTGAAAGAGTTGGGGCTGTTCAGCCTGGAGAAGAGGAGGCTCCGGGGTGACCTTATAGCGGTCTTCCAGTACCTCAAGGGGGCCTACAGGAAAGATGGGGAGAGGCTGTTCAGGAGGGCCAGTTATGATAGGACAAGGGGTAACGGTTTTAAAATAGAGGGAGGTAGGTTCAGGTTGGATATTAGAAAAAAATTTTTTACCATGAGAGTGGTAGAACACTGGAACAGGTTGCCCAGAGAGGTGGTGGATGCTCCATCCCTGGAGACGTTCAAGGCCAGGTTGGACAAGGCCCTGAGCAACCTGATCTAGTTGGAGATATCCCTGTTCCTTGCAGGGGGGTTGGACTAGATGACCTTTGAAGGTCCCTTCCAGCCCTAACCATTCTATGATTCTATGATTCTATGACCCCTCTTCCCTCCAAGGCTTCATCCCATCTTACTCTACCAAGAAGATCCCTGAAGAGGCCATAGTCTGCCCCTCCTGATGGTCAGGGTAGTAAGCTTGCTGAGTGCCCTAAGGATCCTGAACTCCACCTTTTATGGTCACTGCAGCCAAGGCTGCCCTTCAGTTTCACATTCCCCACCAGGCCCTCCTTGTTGGTGAGAACAAGGTCCAGCAAAGCGCCTCTCCTCATTGGTTCCTCTATGACTTGGAGAAGGAAGTTATCATCAACGCATTCCAGGAATCTCCTGGATTGCCTAAGCCATGCTGTGTTGTCCCTCCAACAGATATCGAGGTGGTTGAAGTCTCCATGAGGATCAGGGCTCATGACGTGAGGCTGCTCCTATCTGTCTATAGAGGGCCTCATCCACTTGGTCTTTTTGGTCAAGTGGCCTGTAACAGAACTCCACTATAACGTCACTTGTCCCTGCCCTCCCTTTAATACTGACCTATAAGCTCTCAGGCAGCTCCTCATCCATCCCCAGGCGGAGCTCCATACACTCTAGCTGGTCACTGACATAGAGGGGAACACCTCCACCTCATCTCCCCTGCCTGTTCTTCCTAAAGAGCCTGTATCCTTCCATTCCAACACTCCAGTCATAGGGTTCATCCCACCATATCTCCATGATGTCAGTAAGATCACACCCCTGCAGGCACGCACACACCTCTAACTCCTCTTGTTTATTCCCCATGCTACGTCTGTTTGCATAGAGGCATTAAAGTTGGGCCTGTGATGAATCTGACTTCCTGGCTGGAGCATCTGGAATTCCTTTCCGCTGCTCTTCAGGTGCTCTCAGCTTGACTTAATCAAGCTTGGTATTATCCCCCTCCCCCTTCAAATCCAGTTTAAAGCCCTGTCAATGAGCCCTGCTCATTGTCCAAATTTCATTGTCCAAAATTCATAGCAAGAAAAAAAAAAAGTATCTTTTTTTCTTTGGATGGTTTAAACTAAAATAAAAGTTACCTGAGAATGAAATTTTAATTAAAAGAATTGCTGAAGATGTCATGCTTTACTGTATACATGAAGTATCTCCAAAGAATCTGCTTAAACAGGGTTTCCAAAAATACAAAGACCCATCTCAGATTGACTGTCTTAGTTCTACACTTTTAGCTTTTAGTAGATGTAGTGATACTTTTTCAATTAAACTAAGTCCAACAGAGTATCTTTTAAAAAATTGCCTAGCAAATTTGAACCTAACAATATTAAAAAAAAAAAAAAAAGGGAAAATCAGGGTAACATCCATTCTCCAGATGCTGAACTCTTATACCCTAGAGCAAGACTTGCAGATCAGAGGAAATATCACGATTATGGAACGAAATGGCATTTGAGTTGGTGTGTTTTTTCCCAGTAAAGAACTTGCCAGAGCACCCTAGGGATCACTGAAAATCTCTCATAAGACATCTGAACAGACTGTCTTCACGAAGTCTGTAATGTGGGGGAAAACAAAACCCAAAAAAAAAAAAAAAAAAAGAGGACAGAACATATGAAGTATAAGGGTAAGAATAACTATATTAATTTATTTTTTTTTAGATTTTAAGGCGTAGGAGAAATGGTACTCATAAAAACAATGACATGTTACTGGTTTGTTTGCTTTTGAGGTTCTCGGTTTGGGTTTTTTAAACCAAAGAGAAGCACCAAGCCCAAAGGATCACCACTGCGTTCAGCCACCAAATAATGTCTTACTCTTTGCAGCTGGTTCAAAAGAGGAATAGTTCATCAAGAAGATTAAAAGGAACTGATTTATATGGATGGATGACAGAAATTTAAAGAAAGGAGATATATGGAAGCATATACAATGTCCTTACAAAAATTAAATAGAAAAGTGATCAGAACCAGTGTCATTGTTTACAAGAAAAACTGGAGATTATAAAAGGAGACAAGAAGGATGTCTCATATTCCTCCTCTGCACCTAAAAAGCTACAAATAACTCCTATATAAACATTCCCACTTTTCTGATCTATCATACTCACAATTGACATGAAGATGACATTAAATGAAGCTTTTATCTTTCAGATATGTCAAGAAATTGCAATATTTCTTATCTTTTATTTTTTGACAAGCATGTACTTTACAGATCTTTTTAAGGAAAAAAAAAGCAAGAAAATTCAAAGTGAAAATGAAAGCTGCTCCGTACAAACTACGGAAAGGCACCAAATCTCACCAAGATTTCAATCAGAGCTTTGGGTTACAGAGCAATACCTCTGCACAAAGTTACTTTACAATCTTGAATCACTATTGTATAGGAGAGCATAAATTGTTGACAAATCAGGTTTTACTGATCTCTGCAGTCCAGAAATTAAGGTTGTAAGTGTTAAATGCTTTTTAACTTTTTTTACACAGAAAAAAATAGTGGAATTGGAGGATCACGGTTTCCTTACACAGCTACAATTCCTTCCAAAGGTGCTAACACTTCAAATTTCCTCTCTCCACACTTTCAAGTAATCTCTATGTTTATAGACAAATTACATTTCTTACTTTTTAAGTGTTTTTCCAGATTTTCCAGATAGCACACAAATCCGAGTCACAGAGCAAAAGAAAAGAGATGGTGCCAGACTCCTAAACCAGAACCTAATACTGGAATCAGTTCAATCATACTGGCTCACCAACAGCTCTTCCTAACCAATTCCTAATTTTGTTGTCAAGTTTGAATGCATTTATTCACATGGACATCAATACATTGGTCATATAAAGCACTGTTCTCTTAGGAATTCTCCTTATTTATAAACAAGCAGATAATTTATTCCTAGTGATGAAGAAATTTACTATTAATTATCCAAAGATTGAATTCATTCCACCTACTTTTAGGCTCTTAATTGTGGTGCCAAGACAGGGTCTATCTCCTACAGTCCCAGCAAGCCTTCACCATCCGCCTGGAAAACATTTTCTCACTAATCACACAATAAGTTTCCACTATACAAATGCATAAATTGTGTCTTAATTTAGCTCTCACAGTTAAGTACAATGAGTTCAGGCTTCTTCCCCCCGCGCCTCCCTTCCCTCCAATTACTGCAAGTATGTCCAAAAAACCAAAAAGCAAAGATTTCATCGAAATGAAACCCACTCTCCAAGACAGCAAAACTTAATTTACTTTGTATTTGGGAAGCCTGTTTTGAAAAAAACTAGTATCTACAATATCAAGTCAATAAAAGCAACTGATGGTTTCTTCAATGCACACTGGGGTGCAAATTTAATGGAAAAAATCATATGTGCGTACATAGATGAGCATAAAATTATGATTATGGAATTTAATACCTAGCTAGTTTTGCTCCACAGCTTTACCTGAAGAATCTGGCCAAAAAGTTCAAAGTGAGAAGCTTATAGATATCTTCTTTCTAATTTACTTTTTTATTAAAATAACACTGTCCAATTATTTTGGCTCTCTACTGCTTAATCCTAATCTACTTGATGACAGGAAGGCCACGTAAATTAACTGCTACTTTTTCTAGAATAAGATGACAACCTTTTCCTAGGTCAGCTCCTTGTAGTACCCTACTGCTACGAGCTGTTTCTGTTTATTCTTCCTCTGGAAGATCATTTAAGACATTAAGTTTCAAATACACACCCAAGTCTCACCCAAAGACACACCACAAACCCATTCTGGAGCGCGATGCACTCAGAAATATCCTCAAGGAAGGCAATGCCACCTCATGCAGGACCACATGTGGAACACTCCATAGCATCAGTCATCCAAACTCCGCTTCAGACCTCTCCTCAAGTAGTCCCAGATCTTATTCTCTAAAGTTAGTTGTGTCAATTTGGTACTTAACACACTCTTTACGTTCTCTTTAGAATAACAACCACAATCATTACCATCAGTGATCACTACCGCTCAATAAACATGTTGTAAGAACCAAAAAGCACTACTAGACCCCATTTCCATTTCTACCTCATTTGCTATATAGGATACATGCTTTACCCCATCATCCCCAACCGTTTTCTAGGATCACAAGATAATTTTATGGAAAATTCAGAGCAACAATATTAGAATTTCAAGACAGAATTTATTTTCACTACAAACCATCCAGCAACAGCTTTGAAGGAATTTCTGGATCCTCAACATTTCAAAAGTGGCTAAATTCAAAAACAAGAAACATGCAAAATGAATTTGCAAAAGTATTCATGCAAAGTGCTTCAACAACAATTTCCATCAAATTCTGCTAATTCCAATTAGCATGCAGAACTACAGATATCACCAATCATAACATTATCCAGACGTAAAAGACACAGCTACGGCGTTTGATCGACTGCCAGGACTTTTGAATTTGGAAACCAAACACAGGCAGCAACAGCTTCATGGCTTTGGAGTTTAAAAAATAAAGCAAATTCCAGAGGCCAGCAGCCGCCGAAGCAAATTATGTGTCCTACAAAAAAAATTCAGCGTTGCTACCAAACATAATTGCCAAATGCGCCAAAAGGGGTCAACCACGGTAGTAAGGCTCCAGGCAGCAATTATTTTTGTGTGTACCGAAAAAGAAATCCAAAAAGCAACACTAAAATATGCGATGAAGGCGGAGTGGGAAGGCAGTAGATGGAGGAAAGCTGACTATTTGTAAATAGACGCAATCACAGCCTACCTTTTTAGACCCAACAACAAACTCACAGGGCAGTATGAGAGAAGAAAGAAGGAAAAAAAAAAAAAAAAAAAAAGAAAGAAACAGAACAAAAATTAGAAAGACAGAGAACAGAAAGAAAATTAACAGCCACATACACATACTGAGATATCACAAACTCTGATAATTCAGCGAACAAATCCCATCTACGACACAGTGTAGAGACACATCTGTAACTACAGCCCTGCTTCCTCATCGCTCAGTAGTATTTTAATACTACTTATTACTGGATGCCTTACCAGGACTAAAAAACAAAGAACCTAAGACATAAACTGATGTAAACAACATTAAAATGAGCTTATCTAAGTACATTTATAATCATACATGAGTATGTTTATTTTTTTCGCTGAAAACAGAAATGAAATAGAAAAAAAGAAACAAATGGGATTTCTGGCAAATAAGTTTCCTAGTTTCAAGCTTGTAGGACTTTTGTATCACCACGAGGACATGTATTTTCATCCTTTTCAAGCAGTCTCCTGGCCTCTACAAATAACTAAAAGTTGAGCAACTGATCTCAGAAACTTTTCCAATTATCCTCAGCAGCCTTGTGACCACATAAAGATTTTACCTAATTTACAGATGAAGAAACAGTAGGAAAAATTAACACATTTGCCAAGATCATCTGTCAGCTGAGTGCTCTAGGAGTTAAACCAAGGTCAGATACCCAGTCCTGCAACTTCTATTTAACAGGACAATCTTTCTTCAAAACTTCTTCGGACTTAATCCCACAATTTTTCATACATAAAGTTTTCTACCAGCCAAAAAAAAATCTCCTACACAAATAAAACAGTGGTTTTGTGTATATTGTCATCTCAGTAGGAGTTCTGGGAATGTTGTCTCTCCTTCTCATTTTACAAGCAACTTGCAGAAGACAAGGACCAGCTCCACTTTTTCCAAGAACTATCTGATTTACAACGCAGCATAATAACATCTTCCTAATTTATGAACTCTGCATCTTAAAAGAAGCCAATCATGTTGCAATTATTATGCGACCAAATTAATGGTAGTACTAACCATTAATTAATGGTAGTGCCAACCACTTAGTCGTACTAACTGGGTGAGAGAGAAGATGAGTTCTATGTGTCTAGTCCCGATCATAAGATCAGAATTAATATTTTACAGTAAGTTGCTTGGAGAAAAGTATTTTTTAAGATGCAAAAAAAAAGTTCAGTAGTTTTAATTAGTCTGCAAATCATGTGATCATAATTACCATGTCCTGTGGAACTTCTTGACAGTTCACCAGCTCAAGGTTACCACTGTGCTCTGCATCTGATGAGACCTTTGCTATGCAGTGAAATTAGAATCATAGAATGGTTTGGGTTGGAAGGGACCTTAAAGATCATCTAGTTCCAACCCCCCTGCCATGGGCAGGGAAACCCTCCACTACACCAGGTTGCCCAAAGCCTCATCCAACCTGGTCTTGAACACTTCCAGGCATGGGGCATCCACAACTTCTCTGGGCAACCTGTTCCAGTGCCTCACCACCCTCAATGTAAAAAATTTCTTCCTTATATCTAATCTAAATCTCCCCTCCTTCAGTTTAAATCCATTGCCCCTTGTCCTATCACTACACGCCCTTGTCAAAAGTCCCTCTCCAGCTTTCCTGTAGGCCCCCTACAGGAATTGAAGTTCAACTTCAGAAGTTACGGGAAAAGATAGGCTTATTTAGCCTGACTAGACATCTGTAACTCCAGCAGCAAAGACATACACTCTGTTACAAACACAGAGTGTGCCTTCTCTTCCATCAGTTTAATAGAGAATATTTGTGCTTTTTAACCAGTTACTTGCACACTGACTGCCAGGTCAGGATACATTATACATAAAAAAAAAAAATTAAAAAAGGGATGGAGAGTATTTAAAACAAAGTAAGGGGACATTATTTGCCTTTAACCCTTTAGAAATTTCCACCTTTTCGAGAAAAAGCTGTTTCATTTGCCTCAATATTATCATTTAGGCTGCCCAGGGAGGTGGTTGAGTCCCCATCCCTGGATGTGTTTAAGAATAGGGTGGATGATCTACTTAGCGATATGGTTTAATGGGGATTAGGGATGGTTGGACTCGATGATCTCTAAGGTCTTTTCCAACCTAGAAAATCTATGAATCTATGAATCATCTTTTTTTATTTCATTCTTTAAACTCATTACGCTGACAGACTGAAAACCAGCAAAGTGGCCAAAGTTATTCTACGAGATGTTCTCATATGCACTGCATCAACTCAGACAACTTTCATCCTCCCTGAACAGAATTATACAACACTGCATCTTGCAAAAACAGAAACTGGACTCTGTTGAAGAAGCTCCTCTCTAGCCCTGTACCTCCCCATGATGACTTAATGCAGTGCTTTCCCCTTCATCAGGGAATCCGTCACTGCAAAAGAGAAAATGCTACAACAAAAACTTTTCCTTGCAACCCCAGTAATAAAACGCAATTTACTATCATTTTACCTCTAAAGACTTAGGCTTGAAAGCGTAGGTTAGTTTAATAAACTGCTCTCAGTTCAACCACATTTCATGGTCCTGAATTTCTGCTAAGCAGAAAACATCAGGCTACATGAAAGGTGCCTAGAAAGGTCCCTGTGTGGACACCATGCACGTGTATTTCTAACTCAATCAAGGACAACTCCTTTTCTGACCTTTACTTGGGATTACATACCTTTCTCTTTTCTGTCACAAAACTGAAAAATTTATTTTTTTTTTTTAAAAAAAAAGGCCAGGCATTTAGAGTATTTTCTTGATCATCCACACAAAATACTAAACTGAACAGAAAGATCTTTTAATTCAGCTTGCTTATGCTATTCATACATAAATCCTAAGTTTTAAAACAATCAGAAGTACCAATTCCACAGCAAAACAAAGCTGAAAAACTCTTACTGTTTAACTGAAAGAGGAAAGATCAGAATATTTAAAACCTTTCCTTTGAGCAGTTAAGTGCAGCAAACATTTGAAGTATATCCATTCATCTAGACTTGTTGAAAAACTATTTGGTATTCGAACCACCCAGCAGGTGATTTGACCACGAATTAACTCTGTACAAACCCATATGTTTACAAAACCTGCCTGTTGAGCTCCTCACCAGTTCAGAACTTCACAGGAAATATTTACCTACGTTACAACGCAGCCACTGCTCATAAGTAATTAATTTATGTAAGGAACTGTCTTCCAAAGTACAATTCGGAAGCATGCTATTTAGAAGATACAACTGAACAGCATAATTCATTCTGATTTTGAGATTCTTGGCCAAAACTCGTAGTTTTCTTAGCTAATTGGAACAGGAAATCTTGGCCATTATGTTCAGCCAAAATTCATCCAAGTTGAGTATTTAGAATCTTGGCTTTCAAAGGGCTCGTCTAGTCTACAAAACTCTACTGCCCATGCAGAGTAAAAAAATCAATAACACAATAATTTTTCCCGCTACCCAAAGCTGAATAGTGCAGGAACTAACCAGAGCACTGAAGTGTAGCTTGAGTGCACTGGGTAAGCAAGCCAGAGCAACTTCCACTGCTCCCCAACAAAAAGGACCAGGAGCAGGAGAGAAAGGTGCTGTTAGTCCTTCAAACAACCAGAGATAATTTAATGGAGAGCTTCAAACTAACGAGAAACTTAGAATACTTTCTTCCAGTATATCACATTCTTCTATAGGGATTCTAAAGCTAATTATGCAAGGAGAGCTAATTAACGTGATCAGAAGGCTTCACAAACCTGCCTGGACAGCTCTGGACAACCCTGCCTGGACACCTCTGAGCTTTTACACACGATAACCACTACACTGGTATCCCTAGTAGTACAAGACAGATGTGTAAGATACTATTCCCATACATACTATGTATTTTCACAGGGCTTCCACACCTCTGCCTTTTACAAAACCAAAGGAAGACGGTTGCTTCCATCCTTTGGAATTGACTGCAAAGAGCGGAGCCAACCAGATTTTGCACCTGCCTGTAGCTAGCAAGCCAGAATTACTAATCCCTAACACAAGAACTATGTGACACTCAAATCTGAAAGCTGAGCATGCAAATGATTAGTAAGGAAATATGGGAGAGGGGGGGCAGGGAACACACAACACCTGTAATATACACAAAACTTAAGAGAACAGTTATGAGAAGAATGCTATCAAAACAAGACAGGTCAAGAATATCAAATAATGAAATAAAAACAAAAGATGGGAAAAGATGCTGGACCAAAATAAACCATCACTGTTTCATAGGATGAAAAAGTAGACGGAGGCTTAGGAAAAAGAAAAATTAAGTAGGATTAGTCAAATACTACTCGATGTAATATAAAATTATTTTTCATTGATGTTAACTGAATTTCTTTAGTAATAGTGTGTATCTATAAACCATTTGAAGCTTTCCAGCAAAAAGTTTCTTTACAGCAGAATCTGTCAAACCTTTCCTGTGACTTCTTCCTACTATTTGATTACCCTCACAAATTAAATACATATATAAATATAAACTCAAAACATAACTCTGGTCAGACTACAAATTAAATTCTCTTAAACTACAGCAGACATACACAGTGAGACAGCACACGACCTTTGCTGTAACGAAGTGCACTTTGTCCGTTCTAACAGGCTTATTCTAAAGGTGAGCAATTGCCACACACATTTTTTCAAGACCTGTGGGCTGACAAAAATAGCTGCTTACCTACTATCCGTGTCCAGACCTACAAAATCCTTCTTCTCAAAAGGAACACAGAGCAGCGGGATCTTGTCTCCAGACTTGTCAGTGGCTCTGTCAAGCCGCTTAGACTCCAACACTATGAAAAGGGATTCAATGAAATCTTCTATTCTCTTCTCCACGGTTTCACATTCATCGTAACTGGGATAAAACGCCACGTCTGTGCGGGGCTGCTCTGCAATCTCTCCTTGAAGCCCGAAGACAAACAACCGGGAATCATAGAGAGTCGAGCCATACATTTCCTTTTGAAGATGGAATTTTTCAAAAGTCTGAGGCCAGTCCTTTGCAGAAGAACAGTCCGTAATAGTTATCAGCCCCACAACTTTCCGGTGTGTCTGAAAATCCCCCCATTCATTGTTCTCTGGGGGATAATGGTGCCTATAGCGGATATACAGCACACGCTGAGAGTCACGCACGTTAACTTGACTCACTGCTGCAATTCGCTTGTAGATCCTGAAAAAGCTCTCTTCGGGCACAATGCCAATGGGCTGAACCACCACCAGGAGAGTCTGATGATCCTCGGCACACTGCATGTAGTCCGGGACACTCATTTTGCAGGCTAGCAAGAAAAAAACGTGTATTATTTTCAAACTTTCAGAAGTACACACAGCTGCTGAATCAAACCAGGGCTTCGATGCTAAACACTTCTGCACCCTGGACATACGCGCTACAACACTAATTCCTTCATCCTTTTACTAAATCTTCCCTCATGCAGCCTGCTGACAAAGTTACACAGCGCCCAAGGAGTGTCCTTAGTCACGTATCAGTATGGCCACAACCAAAAAAATCTGGAAATTAGGACTTTTTAACCAAATCAGGTTCCCACTCACTGTGCGGCCACACAAGCCCACCTAACACATGGGCAGCAAAAACTCTCTTCCCACCACAGCCACAGATTAAGCACTTGCTAAAGCAGCACCTCAGAAGAGATGTCCTCTGAGATTCAGGCTCTCCGGTCTGCTTCCACAACACACCTTGGGGAAAGCACAGAAAATCGTGTGAGGTGGGATGTAAACCAACACCAAATCGGAACGACCAAACCCTACACAGCTGTCAGTGCTCGCGCATGGCCAGGCAGAGGAAAATCAGGTCCAGAACACTTATTTTTGAGAAAAAGCGAAGTCGTCGTTTTCTCAAAACACATGTAGTTTCATCAGAAGGACCAGGCAATGTTTTCTGCTTTTATACTTAAATATTTAGAATTCCTTCTTCCCTGAGCTGTTTGATAATGATTACTGCACTGTCTTAAATGAAGACACACACAGCTGAGCTCTCCCATCTTCCCTGAGACCTCCCGGACCACACGGGTCTCTCGGTGGGTTTCAGCTCTCGAAGTACCCTCTAAAACGTATAGATACCAAAAAAAAAAAAAAAAAGTCACTAAAAATAAAAAACCCCGCAGCAGCCCAGCAGCGCCCTTCCCCCGCGGCCCGTCCCGCCGCTCCCGCCGCAGCGGGCGGGCGGGCAGGGAGGGAGGATGGGGAGAGCTCCGCTTCCCCCGCTTCCCTCTGCCCAGGCGGATGCCCACGAAGTTGGGGAGGAGCAAAGAAATCGATTTTAAACCAAGAGACGAGCGCGGAGAAAGCGCGGCGGGAATACGAGCCCCACCGCCGGCAAGGAAGGGGGCAGCGGGGGCGGCGTCTCTCGGGGAAACGGGGCGGGGGGGGCGCGGCCGGCCCAGGCGCTCAGGTGGGTACCGCGGGGGGCGGGGGGCACTCACAGCCGGCACCGGGACGGGACGGGACGGGAGCGGGAACGCGACGGGAACCGGCCCCGCCTGCTCCTGCCGCCGGACGCGCGGGGCGGGGCGCGGCGGAACTGACGGCAACGGGCGCGCGCAGCCCCGCCCCGCCCCGCCCCGCCGGAGAAGACGGCGCATGCGCCGAGGCGGGCGCGGAGCGATGGCGCCGTCCGCTGCCCGCGGGGCTGGGCTCGGCTCGGCGCTTCCGCGGGAACGCCGCTCGTGTCTGCAAACAGACATTCCTCGGAGAGGAATTCCTTAAAAGAGGTGAGCGTCGGCCAGCAGGAGAATCCCAGCTGCCGACATGGAATCATAGAATCATGGAATGGTTTGGGTTGGAAGGGACCTCAGAGATCATCTAGTTCCAACCCCCCTGCCATGGGCAGGGACACCCTCCACTACACCAGGTTGCCCAAAGCCTCATCCAACCTGGCCTTGAACACTTCCAGGGATGGGGCATCTGCAACTTCTCTGGGCAACCAGTTCCAGTGCCTCACCACCCTCTGAGTGAAACATTTCTTCCTTATATCCAATCTAAATCTCCCCTCTTTCAGTTTAAAGCCATTGCCCCTTGTCCTGTCACTACATGCCCTTCTCAAAAGTCCCTCTCCAGCTTTCCTGTAGGCCCCCTTTAGGTACTGGAAAGCTGCAATAAGATCACCCTGGAGCCTTCTCTTCTCCAGGCTGAACAGCCCCAACTCTCTCAGCCTGTCTTCATAGCAGAGGTGCTCCAGCCCTTGGATCATCTTTGTGGCCTCCTCTGGACCCGTTCCAGCAGCTCTAACTGAAAACTTCAGGGACTCTGGAAATAGCCAAAAGCGAGCCTTCCTGCCAGTGCCAACCCCTGGAATCAGTCTTTGGTGTCTTGTAGCTTAAAGGGCCAAAATCCCGAAGACTCTGGGAAGCGTGAGCCTTGTGTGAGAGTTAGGGTGCTTTTCTGATGGAGGATCTGGAACCTCGTGAAGTTCAGTGAGGCCAAGTGCAAGGTCCTGTGCATGAGTCGAGGCAATCCCCAGTACCAATACAGGATGGGGAATAAGGAGAGCAGCTCTGCAGAAAAGGACTTGGGGATACTGATGGATGAAAGACAGGAGATGAGCTGGCAACACGTGCTTGCAGCCCAGAAAGCCAACTGTATCCTCAGCTGCATCCAAAGAACCGTGGCCAGCAGGTCAAGGGAGGTGATTCTGCCCCTCTGTTCTGCTCTTGTGAGACCCCACCTGCGTCCAGCTGGTCAAGGGAGGTGATTCTGCCCCTTTGTTCTGCTCTTGTGAGACCCCACCTGCGTCCAGCTGTGGGGTCCTCAGCACAAGAAAGGCATGGAGCTGCTGGAGCAGGTCCAGAGGAGGGCCATGAAAACGATGAGAGGGCTGGAGCACCTCTGCTATGAAGACAGGCTGAGAGAGTTGGGGCTGTTCAGCCTGGAGAAGAGAAGGCTCCGGGGTGATCTTATAGCAGCCTTCCAGTACTTAAAGGAGCCTACAGGAAAGCTGGAGAGGGGCTTTTTACAACGACGTGTAGTGATAGGACAAGGGGAAATGGCTTTAAACTGAAAGAGGGTGGGTTTAGATCAGACATAAGGAGGAAACGAGGGTGGTGAGGCACTGGAAGCAGTTGCCCAGAAAAGTTGTGGATGCCCCATCCCTGGAAGTGTTCAGGCTGGATGGAGCTTTGAACAACCTGATCTAGTGGAAGGTGTCCCTTACCCATGGCAGGAGAGTTGGAACTAGATGATCTTCGAGGTCCCTTCCAAACTGTTGTGTGATTCCGTGACATCCTAGTTACAGCAGCAGTTCTCAGTGAAAATGACATCTTATAGATCAGTATTTGCCAAATACTTTTAAAAATTGCTCTTGAAATCAGGCAGCATTTAAATGAAAAATAAAGAACATTTCATTTCACTAAACTGCAAACTTAGGAAACCAGTTCCTAGGTTTGGTAAAGAAAACAAAGCATTGGCACACCTCGTTACAGCAGCGCTCTGAGACGGATTCGCGGAGGATCCTCTGGTTTTCACTTGGGCAAGAGCTGACAGGATGTACCTGCAACGTATATATATATCCTTCCAGCATTGTTTTCTAAACAGCAATCTCCTGAGTGGTGCCATATTTGCCTCTTTTCCCATTTAAGATCCCACTCCATATGACTGCACCCTTAGGGATTTTCCGTAATCCAAAATCTTGATCATCAATGGAACTATGATGTTACATTATGAGACTTCTATTGGCCAGACAGTCTGATAAAGCGTCAGGAAATCCTTCATGCAGGCAGCCCAAAGAACATCGCCGTGTCATTTATCAACAGTCAGCTCGTGTAAGTGGTGCAAATGTATCCCTTTCCCCAAAAACCTGGGAATTATATTACCTCTGAGTTTAGAAAGTGTTAGTCTTTAAATTTTCCGAAACATAAATTTTAGAACTACTTATACAAACATTTTTTGGATATTAAAAAATACAGTTAATTACCAGCTTTAGATAGAGACTGTCACTTACTTACATTATTGGCAGCGTGGCTCCCTCAAAGGTCGCTATTAGGGAGACCTTATTACAAGGGTACTGTTGGGGAAAGATTACAGAGCCTGGGAAGGGTCCCTTGGATCACAACCCCACCTCCAACACACAAATATTGAATGCAAATGTAGGCAAATGCATGGTCTTAACCCATTTTAGGAGATTAATTACTTTAATAACATGGCAAGCACATATTTCTCAACAACAGGTCAGAAATCTCAACAGAAAAAATGGAGAGACATCATTTCAAAGAGACACATGGATGCTAGGTGTCTCTCTTGGAAATCCACAATGTTTACAAGCTTTACAGATGCACGTGAAAGCACAGAGACATACTGCAAACTTGCTTCTTTGCACATGGCTGACGTGCCAGCTATGGGGAGAGCTTGAAATCAACACTCAACAACCAGACTCTTCTATAGTTTTACTTTTTTTATATATATATATACATATGTATGCTTTTATATATATAACCCTGCTTACAAAACATTGGGAATAATCACCTCTGACCACCTTTTCCTCATTCCAGTATTTATTTTTTATATTCCACAGTAATGCAGGAGAGCAGACATCCATTCCTGGTGGCCACCAACACTTCCAACACGCTACTATTTCTCCCCATAGAAGAGACCTACCTGCTGCCATTCCATTCCCCATGGAGCTGCTTGAACCAAATATTTTATCCATTCATCCAGACAGATCATCAAGCAAACCATCTTTTTGTTGTCTGAATGTCAAGGGAAAGGAAAGTTGTATGACCTGTTCTTGCAAGCCCTCCCCTGCCACCCTTGCTCTTCAACCAAAGCAAGGGAACTGAAAACTGCCCTCAGCCTCAGTTTGCAAATCCTCTGGCATGGCAGCATTCCCAACCTGTCTGTCTGTATTTTTCCAATGCAAATGTTTCTTGGAGTAGAAAGGGGAATGTAATGGCTTCAAGGTAGTGGCATTCCAACAAGGTTAACTTCAGCAGCATTCACAGTTAATTGAAGATTATGGACAAGCAGTTGCATTCATAGATGTATTCTTTGAGCAGGTGTAAACAGATTTAAGGAATTCAGAGATGATACAGATTGAACTGCAAGGTTAAAATAGGGCCATTCTGTGGATCTCAGTAGGAATGGAAAGCTAGGAAGCTGCACACCACTTTCAGGAAGAAGAAAGATACGTTCCAACTTGGCCAAATTTAGGATGGAGGGGACAGAGGTTGACAGTTCTAAGTGAAGAAAATAACTTATTTTCTCTCACAGAATTTTGCCAGGAATGTAAGGAGGGAGATTTCTCACAGAGAAATGATTGCTACATTTATTTCTACGTTATTGATGTGAGTACTAACTGAGAGGCAAATGCTGACACAGTATTTGGTTGTGATACTGGTGACACCAAAACTCCTTGAAGAACTGGTCTCATGAACACAGCCAATGCTCAGCATTAGGTATCAATCTACCCTAAGCTTAGGTTGGAGAGGGCTTTAGAAACACTCTTTTACCTGCTTTATCTCAGCAGTTTATTGTTGTTTCACTTCTTCTATACAAGACAAAAAGGTGATGACAACGTATCGTTTGCATTAATTAAGATAGTTATGACTAAATGTACATTGGAATATCGAATATTTTATCATCTCTAGAAGATCATTTAGGTCGTGGCTCTCTAAATGCTGTGATCTAGAGCTTTCTCGCTGCCATTAGACTACTTAGTTTCCTGAGATCCTCCAGGATGAGGGTATCTAATGTTCGGAATAATTCCAAGCGGTAGCACAGCTCTGAAGAAAATTTGCCTAAATGTGTATCTGGCAAAAATGGAAATGGAAGATTAGACATGGTCTTGTCTGCCTAAAAGCTTGGCTTCCATTACTTTATTTTTGCTTTTGGAAATCTTCATCACTCCAGCGATGAAGTGTAGGAGATCTTCCATTAGAAGAACTCCTACACTGAGAGCCTTACCTGACGATTCCGAATGTTCACATGTCTGAAAGGGACGGTTGTCAATTCAGTCATTTTCTATTTGCATTTGTGCATTAACATATAACTGCTCAGATTTACCTCGTATTTTGAATACGACGCAACCTTCTTACCCCACCAAATAACACTGCATTCAATCCCCTCAGAATATCTTTTTTGCATTGCACAAGAAATACTTCTGCTTCGGCACGAACTCGTCTGGTTTCACTGTTATAAATGCTGCTTGTCTATTGCTCTGCTGTAAATTTAGAGATCGCTACTACGGAAGTTGATTCCTTTTGTTACAGCATGCACCTTGTGCTAGACACCTCCTTCTTTTAATATAACCTTACATTTGTTATTGTCTGTGCCAACCCCTTATCCACATATTGTGCTTATATTTTGCCAGACTGACTTCAGCTCCTTCCCTATTTGCTGATTTTTATTTCCCTGTGGGCAGATTTTTCCCTAGCCCAGCACTCATCCGCTGTTCTGCACACATGTAAGGGACAAGCCCCAAGTGTCTGTGCTGTCAGCACTGCCTCGACAGCGTTGAGTTACAGGGAGGGGCCGAGTGTCTCTTCTCCTGTCTCCGCTCCTGGAGCATGGATCAGGGAAGGTTCCAGAACTCCAGGAGCAGGGGGCAGTAGGGGCATCCCTCCCCCACTCCAATTAGGGACTCTCTTCCCTCCGTTGGCAGGTCCAGTGCTGGATCCAGGACTGGCGATCTTTCTTTCTCTCTGTCTCTCTTTCCTGCCCATCTCTCCTTTTTCACCTAAAGTTGTTCAGTAACACAAGGCTTACCTTGATTTTCTGTAAAGCCACGTGGCTGGGGTGGATATAATTGGGAGAGGGCCCACGTGTTCCAAGTGTTTGTTGTATACAAGTTCTCCATTAAAACTGATGTTTGTTTTGGACCTTGAGTGTTACGTCACCTTTGTCCACCAAATCCGAGGGGATTTGCGAATCCGAGTCACGCTCCCCTTGTCCTAAATGGGACATGACAACACAATAATGGTGAATTTCAGTATGTTTTTTTCTGTGATCCCAGATCATAAATAACTAAATCTCTAATTAGTCTATTAACTTAAACATGCATGGATCAGTTTTAAAATGTCACTCAGCAACATAGTGACCAAACTTTTTAGCCATACTCTATTTTTTGTGTAAAGAAAAGGTATTCTACAGGGGTTTATTTGGCTATGCCAAGAAATAGAGTCTTCGGATTCTCTCTGGAAAAACTGGAAGATCTTCATTGCAGCCAGAATTGCCTCATGCTCTTTCTACAATATACTTGCTCTTTCCTCAGTAGTACTCTAACTTCTCTCAGTAACCTCTGGGAATTCTGCAGGCACATTCTCCAGATTCTCTTCCATGGGGAATTCTGATTATATCAGGTTTATCAGGTTTTTCTTCTAATACCTAATACCATGCGATGAAGATCTGATATAGAGAAGGACTTGTCAATGATTTAACATTCTTTTCTGTTTTCAGGTAGCCCAATAGTATATGTAAATAAATTGTTCCCATTTGAGCAGATTATTTACTGGAGCAGCAGGTTTTACTTCTGCCATTGCAGTTCTACTCAGCACAGGACAGCAGAAGTAAAATCAGTGAATTGGAGAGTCAAATTAGTACGTTACTTTAGTTAGGTTCTGCTTCAGATTCAGCCCATGAATAGGTTTGTTCAGGTTCAGAGATCTAAATGTTCATACCAATGACCTGGAATTTATGCACACTGCCTCACGTATGACCAATTAAAAGGGTGATGACTGCAGGGTGAGACTGCAGCTAGGAAACGGCATTAACACCATCCTCTTATTCTCCTGCTAGAGCTTGCCCTGTACCTACACTGCTAACAGAGTGCCAGAGTTCCTCTCCAATTCCCTAAGCATGAAACGGGTTGAGAAGCTTACAAAAGCCATGGCTCTGCACTCCGAGTAGAAATTGCAGAGGGGAAGTGAGAGACAGAAGTCAGGCGAAAGAATCTGAATCTTTCCTTTTCTTCCTGGGAAATTTGTGCATGTGTATGCACCACCTAGACATACATGTTTACACAACGAAGTAAAGAAATGAGATTGCTTCGAGGAAGCTCACAGGTGGCAGTAACAAGAAACAAATCTTCGCTATGGGACAAGAATAGCATCTGTGGTCACTCCTCCATTAGACCTAATTTAGTTAGAGAGCTCAAAAGTACCTCCACTGAGCAGTTCCTTACTCGGGTCTGCAAAGCACAGCAAAACAGATTCCTGCAGCATTAGACTGGTGAGTCAAGCAAGAGTAGAAAAGGAGAGACTGAGATGTGGTGCTGCTCTGCAGTTTATCATTAGTACAAACAGTCTCTATACTGAACAGGGTGTATTTGTTTTTAGGCAAACTGTTGTTTTGAATTTACCAGAGGAGAGATTTATTTCACCTGTGTTCCCCGTCAGGTTTAACAAAGAATTCTGAATAACAATACTAATCCAGTTCTAATTCAAGAGAAACAATTCTACTATCAACTGCTCTATGGGTTTGTTGTTTTAATTAGAAACAGGTTTGCTTCCATTATTAGTATGCAATTAATTTTGCAATTTCAAAATATACCTTAACAAGTTCAGTTATTAAATAGCAGGAATATTGCAATCTCGTGGTATTCTCAGAGCGTGTGCAAACCTACCTTATGCTGTACAGCTCCATGGTGATTCTGTCTCCCGCAAACTTAAGCTGTATTAGCAGCATGGAGAGATGCCTTAAGTTTGCTGTACTCCTGCTCCCGTTCTCTATCAGTTGAAAGCCGTCCTCTGCCCAGCATGGTAATGAAGAAAAAAGGAGTTGTCCCACATGCGGCCTTTCAGGGAGCACTGCATGGGAAAAGAGGAAACGCCTGATAATGAGGTAGGACCTAGACGAGAATCATAGAATCATCTGGTTGGAAGAGATCCTCAAGATCATTGAGTCCAACCATTCACCCTGCACTGTCAGGGTCCCTAAACCATGTTGCTCAACACCAAATCCACATGGTTTTTAAACACCTCCAGGGATGGGGACTCCACCACCTCCCTGGGCAGCCTGTTCCAATACTTCACAACCCTCTCTGTAAAGAAATTCTTCCTGATATCTAACCTAAATTTCCCCTGGCACAACTTGAGGCCATTCCCTCTCGTCCTGTCATTCATAATGTGGGAAAAGAGACCGACCCCCATCTCCCTACAACTTCCTTTCAGGTAATTGTAGAGAGCAATAAGGTCCCCCCTGAGCCTCCTCTTCTCCAGACTAAACAGTCCCAGCTCCCTCAGCCGCTCCTCATAGGACAAGTTCTCTAAACCTTTCACTAGTTTCAGTGCTCTTAAGAAGAATGAGTCTTGGTCTGCCCAGACCACCTTAAGCTGCGTTTGTCCACGGCTGAGTAAAATGACTACAGGCAGGTCCCTAGATCCTATGGGATCTATATGGATCGTAAACCTGTACCCAAATAGCTCATTACCCTCAGAAATCCTGGTAGTTTGATGGGGGTTTATATGTATGTTGAAATAATGAAAGACCCCAGTAGTGTAAGAAATTCGCTGTTGTAGTAATGTCAACTGTTTCCACAAGATGTCACAAGACAGTAAGGATTCTTCCCTCTCCTGCCAAGTAGTGATGAAATTAGTGGCCCTAGCCGGCTTCTTACTGATACAAAGGACCAGGCATATCGTTTGTAAAGCATATTGGAAACTTTTGATTAAAGCCATTAATGAAACACCAACTATGCGTCACCATTTTTGGAAGTGCTAAATCACTCAGCAGAGCACAGTAGCTCTTACCCAAACAGGAACAGACGAACTCCTGGAGCCAACGCTACCAGTAAGCAACACCCTGGGTGCCTTCAGCGGGCCGAGGCTGGCGCATCGCCCGTAACCACGTCACGAGCTTCCTGCACAGCAGACACAGAGAGAAACACTCTCTGGGGAATGTGTTAATAACACAGACACAGCCTCATGGTCACGTAATAGTTCACATGTGCCCTCCACACCGCAACGCACCTCCGGCAGGTGCCGGGATGACCAGCCAGCATTCCCTTTTGCTGCACCACGGCAGCGATGGAGGTGTTTAGCAGCCTGTAATTACAGTGGAGTTAACAGTTTTGTAGCCACTGGGCTGTAATTGGAATACACGCAGGATGAGCCCACTTGCCATTACGAACAAGCTCCCAAAACTCAGCTGTCAGCCTGAGGCAAAGGCCCACGGCGAGGGGCCCTGAGCCCCCTCCCGCCTGCGCTGGCCCGTGGAAACCCGCTCGGCGCCCGCGGGGCCGGAGCGGAGCCTCCGCACCCCGGAGGGACCCGAAGGGACCCGCAGCCACACTCCGACTCCTCCGCCGCCTCCTGCTCCTCAGCGCGCCATAGCGCGTCCCGGGACCCGCCGGGAGGAGGGGCGGGCGGACGCGCGGTGCACTGTGGGACTTGTAGTCCTTCCGCCTCCCGGCGCAGCGCGCGGCGTCATGGGAGTTGTAGTCCCGCCGGCGCTGGCGGCCGGCGGAGCGCGGCCCCCTCCCCCCCGAGCGGCCGGAGACTACAGCTCCCAGCGGGCCGTGCGGCGGCGGCCGCCCGTTTCCCGCCGGGTTAGGGGTGAAGGGGCGGGAGGGGGAAAGATGGCGGCGAGGCTGAGCGGTGGCGAGAACCGGCTGGTGTCGCTGCCCCTGTCGCGTATCCGCGTGATCATGAAGAGCTCGCCGGAGGTCTCGAGCATCAACCAGGACGCGCTCTTCCTCACCGCCAAAGCCACGGTACCGGTTCCCTCCTCCCGTCCCTCGCGGCCGGCCGCGCGCCTTCCCCGCCGTGCGGGGCCTCCGCCTCCCTGAGGCACCGCCGCGCCTCTCGCCGCCGCCGGGGCACCGGCAGTGTGACAGGGCGGTGTCTCCGACCTCGGCACGTCCCGCCTGCGCCTGGCACTCGGCGGCCATGGAGCGTGGCGCTTCAGGCGCCCTCTGAGCGAAGGGGGGTTTGGGCATCGTCCTGCCCGGCTGAGCTCCCGCAGCTGTGGGCAGTGCAAGAGGTTCTGATTCCCACCGCTGTCAGTTAGTGTAAATTAGCCTCTGTGGGAGCGGTATCCTGCCGCTTTCCGATTCCAAGGGCCATCCGCTGGGCTGTGGAAAGTGTTGAAGAGCAGCACAAATCAGTTACGTACCGAATTTCGGAGCCCAAACCTGCAGTCCGAGGAGATGCCACTAAATCCTGACCTTAAGCTCTTCTGAAATAAGTGGGTCTGTCCACAAAGTGTCCAGTATCCGTGCACTGAAACGTTTGTGTCTTTAAACAGGGATTAAATGAAACTGCTAACTCTATGTGTGAATTCATAGTTAGAATATTTTCTTTTGTTTTTATTTTTTAGGAGCTTTTTGTTCAGTATTTGGCTACATACTCCTACAAACACGGCAGAGGCAAGGAGAAGAACGCTCTAACTTACAGCGACCTGTCTCATACTGCAGAAGAGTGTGAGACCTTTCAGTTTCTTGCAGGTATCTATAGCGTGATGGTGAATCCAGTATGCAATTTGCAAAATGAAATCTTGCCTTCATGGAATTGTTTTGGGAGAGAACAGTTCTCCTACTGGTCATTAATCTCCTGTAGTTTTTGAGTTCCAGTTGAATGTTACGCATCACTGAAAACATGCCTTTGTGAATGGGAATTTTTCTGGTGCTTCAAAATTCTACAAGGCTAATTAGTTCTCCGCATATTGCCTTAAGCATTTCTTAAATTCCAGCGACACAATCTGAAAGCTTTCAGCCTGTAGAACAAGATCACTGCACGTTTTTATGTGAGAAGTTATGTGGCCCCAAAATTACACATTTAAATCTGTAAACCTTGTTTCTTAACATGGTTCGTCATATGGTTTCTCTCTCTTTTCATATATATATGTACATACAATGCGTGCGCACATGCTTTTTAGTGATCCTTGAATTTTTGTTGTAGCACTTGGTTCAGAAGAGGTATTGGCATAGGATATAGAGATAAGGAGAATATATAGGAGAATAAGATATTGCTAACCCATGTTTTTCTGGGTTCCCTGTGAACATACTTTACGAGCATGCAGTTTTGCTTTGTCTCAGGTCCATCGTTATTGTCCTGAACAAGTGTCTTACCTTGATGCAGAAGAATCAGTTCTACAGGAACATGAATGGCATAGCTGCCTTGTAGAATCTGTCTAAGGCAGCTGAGTAATCAAATAAATTACATCATTACATCAAATAAATAACGTACATGAGCAGATAGTAAAGATAGTTACCAGTAACCAGTTGTAAAATATATTCCTTATCTTTGGTTAAGTGGGTAATTCCCTCTTACTCTTACAGCTGTGTAAGTCAGACTAACTGACTTCTTACAATATAGTGTGTGAACAACCAGATTATTCACTCAAATAATAATGTTTTTAACAAAGCCTCTCTTCGACTTCATTAGCAATATGGATGCAACAGTATTAATGAGACAATATGAGTATTCAAACTATAAAAGAAAAAATTCTACCTTCCAGATATCTTGCCAAAGAAGATCCTAGCTAGCAAATACCTAAAAATGCTTGAAAAAGAGAAGCGAGATGGAGAAGTGGGGGAAGATGATGAAGAGAATGAGGAGGAAGAGGATGAAGACGAAGCTGTTGATCAAGATGTTGGATCTTAAGACCAACGGAGAATTGCTTCATAGTTGATTCATTTTCTGTTGTATAAAGGATGTCATTTTTGTGACTGAGAATCCAGATGCTGGATATATTTATATACTGAGCCATCTGCTTTTGCTTTTTATAAGAAGTTTAGAAATGGAACTTTATACTCGTTGAAGAATGGAATTCTTCCCTCAGAAACATGGTGAGGTAAGAAGAGCTAATGTAAATCTGACAGCAGAACTTGCTCAGGTGATTTAAAATTACTTCTTCAGACAATCATTGTCCAAATTTAAAATTTCTTACAGGCAGCTTTCAGTCCAAAAGCTCTTTTGCCCTTTGACTAGAAGAGAGTCCTTCCCCAGTTTGTGTTTCTTCTCACGGTGGAAGATGAGGTGAGGTGTTTTACACAGTGTCTACTATCCTCAGCCTTCTCCTCCTTGAGGAGCTGGGAACTGATCAAACCCTCCCTCAGTTTTCTGGGACAGTGCCAGGGCATGAGCCGCGGACCAAGCCCATTAAAAAAGCCAAGTGTAAAAACAGCTTCTCCAGTAATGCAGCCAAAATAGCCATGTGGGCACAGAAACAGGGGAGAGGACGAGATCGATCCGTTCCAAGAGCTGGTGTGGTGGTAAAAAGTCTGTGTGTTAAGTAATGGTATGAATACATGGGTCTAGAACTGTTTTTCCTAATGAATTCCTGCAGTTTGTCCATGGTGTTCTACCAAAACACACATTGACGTCCATTAGATGTGAATTGCTGAGAATGAGCAACCCTTTTGCCATTTGGGTGGCAGAGCTGGATTTTTCATTTGGTTTTGGTTTTTTTGTTTGTTTGTTTGTTTGTTTGTACTATTAAAAGAGTAACCATCCTGCGTAGAACTTTATATGCAACTTTTTAAAATAAAGGTTTTGTATGAAAAGTGACAATTGATGCCGAGCCCTTTCTATGGTTCTTTCCAGCTTCAGTCACGTCCGTACAAGCCTAGCATGCTCACTGGTCACCTGTCGTGGAAGGAAAGGGGGACAGAAGGCCACATGATGCTTTGAATGGTCTCTGTCAGCACAATATTAACCATTTCTAGTCTGAGCTGTGTTAATTAGCAGCCTGTGCTGATTACACAGCTAACGCTTGCACAGTGTCACGGTCGGAGTGAGAGAGAAGTGACCAAGATCTCTCCCTGCTGTGAGGAATGGCTCGAGTAAGCATGGGAATGTTACTGAAGAACAAAATCTCCCACTCCAAAAAGCTGGGCAGCAACCTGCCCAAAATCAGTCAGGAAGGGAGAGGTCTCAAGGAGCACCCTAATTTGGATGACATGGTAAAGAGTTCCCAGGAAAGTCCATCCTCCCTGAGAGGATAATGCTAACAGCTTCTCTTTGGAGGCACAAATACACTAAACTGTTGTTGAAACAGAAGGCATAAGGCTCTGGCAACTCCACGTTTTGTTCTCACAATGTAAAAATTTGGGTGAGGAAGTGGTTTAACCCTGCTGTTGTGGTTTAACCCACTTGACGATTAAACACCGTGCGGCAGCTTGCACGCCGCCCCCCGTGAATGGGGAACAGAATTAAAGGGGAAGAGGGAAAGACACTTGTGGCTTGAGTTAAGAACTTAGTAATTGAAAAATCCCAAAGTAATAATGATAAACATTATAATAATATGTGGTAATATTTAAAATGATAATAATGGATGCAGACAAGTGATGCACAGTGTAATTGCTCACCTCCTGGTGACCGACACCCATCCTGTCCCAGCAAGCAGTCCCAAAACAAAGAAGTCCTGAAACCAATCCTGGAAGAGCAAGAGGCCCGAGAAAAGAGAGAGAGAACTCAAGAATCTGAGAGAATCCAAACTTCCCAGCCAAGCCTCACCTATATACTGAACATGACTTGCATGATATGGAATATTCCATTGGTCAATTTGGACCTCAGTCCTAAATCTAAACTCACGTCATAAACTAGGAGCTGTGGGTCCTTCGTTCTGGCCCCAGCCTGCCGTGCACCTGCACGCTGGCAAAACATGAGAAGCTGAAGAATCCTTGAGGTCTCAGCACCAACTGCAACCATCAGTGTGCTATCAGCGTTCTTCTCACAGCAAATCCCAGACTAAATCCAAAACACTGAGCTCTTCTAGCTGCTAAAAAGGAAAACTAATTGTCCCAGCTGGCAACTCAGCCCCACACAGCTGCTCGCTCCCTCGCAGTGGGATGGGGAGAGGATCAGAAGAGTCAAAGTGAGAAAACTCTTGGGTTGAGACAAAGCCAGTTCACCAGGTAAAGCAAAAGCCGTGTGTGCGAGCAAAGCAAAACATGGAATTCCTTCACTCCTTCCTGTCGACAGGCAGGTGTTCAGCCATCTCCGGGAAAGCCGGGCTCCATCGCATGTAACCATTATTTGGGAAGGCAAACACCATCACTCCGGACATCCCCCCTTCCTTCTTCCCTCAGCTTTAAATGCTGAGCATGATGTCACACGGTGTGGACTATCCCTTGGGTCAGCTGGGGTCAGCTGTCCTGGCTGCGTCCCCTCCCAACTTGTGCACCCCCAGCCCACTCAGGGATTTACAGACGAGTAATGCTGCTGAGCCGCAGAAGAAATGCTGTTATTTTTAAAAAAATATTTGATTTACATGTTGCACTGTAAAAAATGTTTCCCCAAGTTACCATAAACCAAACTCGTGTTGTATCAGGAATACTGCGGTGAGTGCCAAGTGATGCCTTATCCCTAGAGAAACTCCCAGGTGGATGTGCAGAGCTGTCCTGTTGTTGAAAGGGTTGTTTGGGGATGTAAAAAATATTATGGAGAGGGACTTTTGACAAGGGCGTGTAGTGATAGGACAAGGGGCAATGGATTTAAACTGAAAGAGGGCAGATTTCGATTAGATCTAAGGAAGAAATTCTTCACTCTGAGGGTGGTGAGGCACTGGAACAGGTTGCCCAGAGAAGTTGTGGATGCCCCATCCCTGGCAGTGTTCAAGGCCAGGTTGGATGAGGCTTTGGGCAACCTGGTGTAGTGGAGGGTGTCCCTGCCCACGGCAGAGGGGTTGGAACTAGATGATCTTTGAGGCCTCTTCCAACCCAAACCATTCTGCGATTCTGTGATTACTAAAAGAGCATGGAAATCTGGGAAACCAGGGGCTGGATGCTGTCTGGTTGGGGGTGGGGGGTGCCTGCATGTCGTGGTTTAGCCCAGTTGGTGACTAAGTGCCACGCAGCTGCTCGCTCAGCCTCCCCCACCCCTGGGGAATGGGGAAGAGAATTAAAGGGGAATAGGGAAGGAGACTTGTGGGTTGAGATAAGACCATTTTGATAATAATTATATGAATATATATATGTTTAATAATAATAATATACACAAACAAGCAATGCACAGTGTAATTGCTCACCACCCAGTGACCAACACCTGTCCCATCCCAGCAAGCAATCCTGAAACAGGTAAGTCCTGACACCACAATCCTGGCAAGCGAGAGGCCCAAAAAGAGAACGAGAGCAAGATAGCACCTTGAGAGTCCAAGAGTGAGCTCTCCCAAGAGAGCCCCCAGAAGAGCAAAAGCCCTTCTTTCTGGTCAGCCCTCATTGATATACTGGGCATGACATTGCATGATGTAGAATCCTAATTGGCCGATCTAGTCCTCAATCCTAAATCTAAGTTCAAACCATAAGGGGAGTTTTGGACCCTTTGTCCTGGCTGCACTCCCCCCTATCCTGTTGAGCTCCTGCACACTGGCAAAAACACGGGAAGCTCGAAAGTCCTTGAAGTCTCAGTACCAACTACAAACATCAGTGCGCTGTCAGCGTTCTTCTCATAACAAATCCCAGACTAAAACCAGAACACAGAGCTGTTCTAGCTGCTAAAAAGGAAAACTAACTCTGGCCTAGTCAAAACCAGGACACTGCAGGAGGATATGTAAATTGTGTGGTATTGCTCGACACTTGGTGGGTCTGATGCTTGCCAGCTTTTGGGAGAAAAAAGAAAAAGCTACTTGTACTCCAGCACAAAATGGCATGGTAATTCTGTAGCATAACCAGGGCAGAGCACAAGAAGATAATTTAAATCATCGGGGGCCCATAAACCACTGGCCACCACACCAGTTGTGTTAAAGAGTCCCAGAGGAGCAGCCTGATCCCAGAGCTGGCATCTCCATTCTTTAACTCACTGGTACTATGGCTACCTGACCCACAGTTACGTTAGGTGGGTCACGGCTGAGGAACGCAATGACCTCAAACAGCCCTGGCCAAGAGGTCTTGATGCTGGAAATTGTATTTTGAGGTAAAGGCATCGGGGCTGATAAGTTTTAGGGCACAAGGGCACACAGGTTTATAGAAATGACAATTCTGCTTTGTTTTAGACCTGGCGTTTTCCACCACTGATTCTGTTTGGGTAGCCAACTCAATTGTCCATTATGCCAAAGTCTCTGAAAAGCTTTTTTTTTTAAGGCAGTCCTGGAGCCTGGTATAGGTTATGAAGGCCAGTCTTGATGAAAGGTGCCAAAATAGCCACCAAACCCAAGTAATTATCTCCTACCATTCATAATCTGCAGGAGCTGATCATTCCTGGATGTTTGGCACGCCGGTTCAGCTGCCACTCAGCTTGTCAACACTGACATTTGGTAGATGACAGAAACTCTGTTTTTTGACACTCTAAAAAAAAAATTAAAAAAACACTCAACATATTTTTCACTCACTGCTCTACAGACTAGTACCCCACGAGCCTGGAGAGGAGAATTGTCTCAGTGTGAGCAGGACAAAAACTGACACCATGATCCAGTACACGTGTGCCTGTGCTGACACAACTGGGACCACTGGTACTCTGGGACTGAAGACAAAGTATTTTGACAGCGACATGACAGATCACGGTCAGCCCTGTGAGCACCAACTGAAGGGGGAGAATTCTGCTGCTGTGGTAAGAGGCTGATGCAGTGCTTGACCATATCAGCCTTCCAGTACCTAAAGGGGCCTACAGGAAAGCTGGAGAGGGACTTTTGACAAGGGCGTGTAGTGATAGGACAAGGGGCAATGGCTTTAAACTGAAAGAGGGGAGATTTTGATTGATATAAGGAAGAAATTTTTCACACTGAGGGTGGTGAGGCACTGGAGCAGGTTGCCCAGAGAAGTCGTGGATGCCCTATCCCTGGAAGGGTTCAAGGCCGGGTCGGATGAGGCTTTGGGCAACCTGGTGCAGTGGAGGGTGTCCCTGCCCATAGCAGGGGGGTTGGAACTAGATGATCTTTGAGGTCCCTTCCAACCCAAACCATTCCATGATTCTATGATTATCCACATACCTGGGCTACGTTCACAACTGGCAGAGGTGTCACCACACCACCAGCCTGCCGTGTTTCATTGTCCTCTAAGCCAGCCTCACTCACAGCAGAGGGAATGTGTCCTTTCCGTCTTGGATGGCTACGCAGCCTGAGCCGAACCGGGCTGCTTGGGAAGAGACCCGCTATGGACCATGTCCTCACGCCGGGCCTGGCTGTCGCGTTCTTCCTGTAGCCGGACTGCAAAACACTGCGGTGTGCACCTGGGAGAAGGAGCGAGCACAGACCGTGGGTTACGAGGTCCTTGCTTTACACCACCGCTGTCTCTGAAGGTCGGACAAAAGACCTGATGAGGAGGGACAGCAAAAGAAAGAAAAATCCTGATCTTTGAAAGGGTGGAGGAGCTGTAAGGAAGGACACCCACACGGAAACCAGAAGGGTGAGTCACTCCCATGAGCCTTTCTCCTCATGGCACCCCAGTTACGCCCGTGTCTGCAGTGATGGCCCCGTCTCCCTCTGCACACCGGCCGGTGCCGTGTCTCCTCTCGGCATCCCTCTGCTGTCACACTTGGAGCCGAGGAGCCCACAGTTGGGATGCCCTGAGCCCTGGAGAGACCCCACTGGAGCACAGACCCACCTGCAGCCCGGGGGGGGCCCCGCGCCGCAGCGAGGGGGAATTTCCTGCGGGAGCTGCGGCCATGGAGAGCCCGGGGGGAGCGAGGTGTCCCTGAAGGGCTGCAGCCCGGGGAAGGGCCGTGCTGGAGCGGGGAGACGGGTGAGGAGGGGGGAGCGGCCGAGAGGGGCTGTGACGGACCGACCGCTGCCCCATCCCCACCCCTGTGCCCATCGGGGGGAGAGGAGTCAGGAGTGGGAACGGGGAAAAAAGGTGGGGAATGAGGGTGAAGCTGGGAATGGGGAAAAAAGGGGGGGAATGGGGGGAAAGTGTTTTAGTTGTTGTCTTTGTTTCTCACCATCCAAATCTAATTAGCAATGAATTAAATTAATTTTCCCCAAGTTGAGTCTCCTTAGCCTGCAATGGTGAGGGATCTCTCTGTCTTTATGTCAAGCCATGAGCTTTATCTCTTATTTTCTCTCTGCTGGGCTGTTGGGGGGAGTAAGAGCACAGCTGGGGGGCAGCTGGAACAAACTGGTCAGCAGACAATGCACAGCTCGGGACTGGGTGATCCCTCTGCTTTGCCACAGCTGCTCCTGCTGCCGTCGAAGGACTTTTCCTCCTGCCAACCTTTCAGGTGAGGAGCTCACTGCTTATGGACCGTGCCATCACAACTGGGAGTGTTTCAACCACCATGGCCTGGGCCAACAGCCTCTTTCTACACCCAAAGGAGGCACAGGGAAGTCCATAATGCCAAGGACAACCTTCAAGTCCTTGCATATCCTTCCATGGATATGGGAAACTATAAACAGCAAAATTACAGGCATCCTAAACAGGGGGTTGTAGTGGAAAGCAGCCACTGCAGACACTTTGCTTTTTCTAAAAAAGTTTTCCAAGTTTGCAGTTGCTGAATGTTCCAGTGCTGCAGGGAAGCCAGCTGCGAGGCAGGAAGGTGGTGGTACTACCAGGTGCATCTTGGCCTGTTTAAGGTGCTCAGGGATTTTAGACAGTGGAAGACAGGCCAGGGAACACTTTCCAGGATGTACATACTGCTATTTTTTTTGCCCTACAGTACTAGCTTGTGAGATCCCTCTCCCCCAAGGCATGGCTGCTCAAAGGAGATGAAGCTTCCTAAGCCTGCAAAAATGACAAAAGAACTGTAGTTACGAAGTATAAAGCACCATATTTCATCCCTCTTCAAAGTTTCCTGTGGAATAATGAACATATTCTGTCAATTAATGAGGCCACAAGAACTTGAGCACTCTTCTGGATTCATTCAGCCAGAATCCTCAATGGGGATTTCAGAGCTGCCAAAATTTGCCACAGCCAACTCCAGGGCCAAAGCCAAAGCTTTGTTGCCATCAAACCCAGTTAAGTGGTATTTGTTTTCCCAAGAGCTTGACACAGAGCAAGAACATGTCCAATTCAAGGCAGTATTCCAAAACCAATAGAAAGAATAAAGCTCTGCCTGAAATGGCAGAGACAGCTGTGACTTTATCTCATATCATCTGGCAAAACTTACCTGTGTTTGCCAGGCTGGGCTACCAGCAGGAGCTCCTGAGCAAACTGGCAATTCTTCTCAACATCCCCTTCCACTTGATGGTTTGTAGTAAAGCACCAAGGGCTTACTTCGCTTTTCTTTAAAAACTCATCGCTGTAGGCGTCCACTCGGAAAGCAATAAAAGGCAGGATTTCAGGAAAGTGAATGCTCAACCTTCCATAAGTAATTTAGGATTATAACTTGTAATAAAAGCAGCACGTACTGCCTCTGGAAATGTGGGCACAGAGCAGGTGAGCGCCCACAGGAACATCTGAAACTGCACCCAAGCGGTGTAACGCAAGGGAGGGCGATGGGACTGAGAGAACTTTTTGGCTCTCGGGCAACAGAGATCATCTCTCTTGTCACAAAAAAAAAAAAATCCTCCAGACCAGCACATTTGAATTTGGATCACGATTTGACAGAGCAGAATGTGGTTCGGCATAAGGATCTCTGCTCCAGTACAATTTCCAGTCTGCCACTGGGGCTTTTAACAACTGTTTCCGAGCTACGGACCGAAGCCATCAAGCATTTTAGATTCGATTCTGACCTCTGGCAGCCAGAAAAACGCGGCACCAGTGCTGGAAAATAACTGCTGTTTGCCTAGTACACAGGGAATTTTTACCCATGTCCTGGGATTTCTCTATCTGGTGGCTTTCAGCAGCTCCACGCTCACGAGATGGTTCTCCCACCACTCTGCTCTGCTCACTATGGAAAATTACTTGGACCATGAATACATCCCGCTGCGTCCTCATGGAAAAAACAGTCTCACAGTGCACAAGTAACTGCAGAAAGTGACAGAATTAACTAAAAAGACACCAAAGAGAAACTTGTCAAGATGAGGAATTTTATTTTATTGACATACTATGAGGCAAAACAAAATTGACACCATACAAAATAACTTTATAAAATATCATTCACATCATTATTTTGTCAGGAATTACAGCATTCTGAGCTTGTTACAAGTCTGGTTTTGAGGTGAAAAACACTATGCTAAATCTTTAGTATTAGTTGTATATATACAGTAAGAAACCAAAACAGAAACTGTTAGGTTTTTCATGAGTTTATTGCAAAAGTAGTGCAAACTATTTTACCTTGCAAGCTGTAAAACAAACTTGGAAAAGGACCCACCTAAGCTTAAAAACATGACAATAAATGCTCAATTTCACAGCCTTCGAAGCTTCCTTCAACAGTTCTCAACAAAGAAATTCCCCATCTCTGCACGTTTTTAGACTTTTACTGACTCGGAAACGAAGAAGTAGACGACACACTCACACCAGCAAGCGGGTGGAGAGCAGGAGGGATCCTGCTCCGACACGGGGCCAAACTCTTACCGAAGCCGGCGTTCGGGCAACCTGGTGCACAGCACGGCTGAGCCCATGTCCCACCACTTCTCCATCACCCCCAAAACATCGACCAAGAGGACAAGTCTGGTCGGTCCATTTTTCCTCCGTTAATAAGCTGCCCCTCTCCACACTTGTGTTTGAGAAAAGAGTCAAGAAAGCAGTACGAGCAAAAAAAAAAACAAAGCAAAATTAAGACGTAGGAACACGTATTGTCTGTTTTAGAAATATAGTATCCTTTTCCTGAAGTCTACGGAAAGCGTATTTCCCCGTGGGCCCCCTCCCCCCCGCTGCGTACGCAACGCAGGGCAAAGCCCGTCCTGACCTACTGCGTGAAACCAAGGAAGGACACTACGTTCTGGGAGATGGACAGAAACCAACGGTCTAAAATGCCACCGGGGTCCCCCAGAGCAAATCAGGTAGCTATAATCTACTAAAAAAAAAAAAAAATGATAAAAAGCAAACAAATGCTACATGGAAAATGTTAAAGGAACAAAATGCAGCATATTCAGGCTCTTTTTTTTTTTTTCTTGAGGTACCTATATAAATATTACCTTCTGCCCAAAGTACTATTTGTTTTGTTAAAAAACTAAAGTCCTTGCCATGAGCCAATCGCAGGGCATACATTATTACTGAGAAAGTGCAACCATGCTGATCGTTTATATGCAGCATATTAGAGGATGATTAGGCTTTAGAAAATATAGCTTCAGGATAGACCTGATGGAGCAGTTTTATAAAAACATTTAACAGAGGCGTTTTCCTTTTGTTCGAGTCTCTCTGCAGCAGAAAGCCCTAGGAAACAGCTTTGAAGTCCTGCCACGATGGAATGTCAGCACTTCTACAATTCCATATATAGATTTTTCTTTAATATTTAAACTAAGTACAATTTTACAGAAAAGATTCCCCCTCCATATTAGATACTGGTAAAAAGTTGTCTTTTTTTTTCTTCTTTTTTTTTTTTTTTAAACTTCAAAAAATGATAGCGTATCACAACTTAAAATTTTCCAGAAAGGGTTTTTTTTTTTTTTTTAAGTAAAAAAGGTTCACACAGTAGAAAAACTTACACATAGTTGTAAACTGTTACATAGAAAACAGCGGAAAAGTCAATGAAATTTTATTCCCATACCTCCACACACGTATCGCTTCATTTTATATATATATACACACACACATGCACACAGAAAAAAAGACTGAGTAATATATGTGTGTATATATGCATACATAGATACACAGATACACAGAGATGTATTTATCTAGGGGTGGGATTATATATTTCAAAAAATTCTTTATTGGGTATTTGCCTACTTCTGCTGTGACACTAAATTTTATGACTTGACACACTGAAAAATATTTTAAAATTCACTAGAACTTTGTTTTGCGGCTTTTTTTTTTTTTCTTTTTCCTTTTTTTCCTTTGTGGTTCAAATTCATTTGCTGTTTTTTATTAAGACTACGACTTTTGATTGTTATGCACTGGGAAAAAAAAAAACACAAAGGCACAAAGAATAAAACTCAACTACGACATTGTTGTCTCTGAACAATAAACCCAGAGGTTTTGGTTCGCAGAGCGCCGCCTCCGCAGAGGTCAGTTATCACGCGCAGTTTGGTCACTTTTGCCAATCTCATCGACAATTTGAGTAAATAGCACCCAACTGTTTAAATGAGGTAGATCCAAATCGGAAAAAAAAAAAAAGAGCAAGCTGGGTCCCCAACACTTTATTTGCCTCTACTGAAAAATGTTTTTAAGGATTCTACGTCAGTGGTAAGAAGCGGAAAACGATGGCACTATGAAGCCAGCACAGAACTCAAGAACAGCTTTTTGCGATGTAAATTGTTAAAGTCACAATCCTCCTTCAGGCAGAGAATTCCTAGCAGGGAGAAGGAGGAGGATATGTTCGGGGCGGGGAAGAAAAGAAGCTGAGATTTGAGAAAGCCTGTTTTGGGTAGACTGCCAGAGAAACGCCCGAGCGCCCCGTTTCTGCAGAGCAACAGTGACCACCGGTGCCCAGAGACGTCAGTCACAGCGCACGGATCTACAATTTTCCCTTTATTCCTCAGGTGAGGAGACTTCCCTTCCCACTAGTTCAGCTTTATAGGAACATCCTACTCTGGCCAGAACAGTATTTTGGCATACTCTGGGAAGAATCTGACAAAGGTATCATTTCGTTAAGGCTTAACGGAAAGTGGCATCGCCACACGGCGCCAGGCGAACGTTCAAACGACGTGGTCGAGGTACACACAAGGTGTTTCAACTACACACCCCCCCAAAGCTCAGCTTTGAGTAGCACAAAGAAGCCATGTAGTAAATCCTACTACGCCCCTGAGGCATTTAAAAGTCAGCCGAGGGTATTTCTGTGTCTGCTTTTTGTTTGACAAGTGCTCCTCTCACCCAACCAGCACGACGTCATTTACGTATCGCAAGCACAAGACATTTTAATACAGATGCAACACACCGACAAACAGGCAACACACACTTAGTACCACTTGGAATGAGGCCCTTAACGTTGTATCTTTTCTTTTTTTTTTTTTCTTTCAAAAAAATAGCAAACTTTAAAGTGTCATAAAACATTTTGATTCAAGGGAGCATTTACAATATGAAATTTCTGAATTGATTTTTGGTTCTTTTTCAGTTATTTTATAAAAATAAAAAAAAAAATAATTTGAAAAACGATTAAACAAAAGATTAAAACCTTAACAGATGTCAGTTAAATCTGTCATGTACCAGAATTAAGAAAAAAAAAAAAAGAAGATTTAATCAATACATTCTGTTTTCCCTCTCACCCTCCCGAGATCAAGTTAACCACTTTGCTGCACAGAAATCTGGGACTGGATCTTTACTTACGAACTGCCCTAAATTTTGAGATTTTTTTTTTTTTTTGATTGGACAGACTAATGAAGTACTGCAGAAGCCAGTGAAATTGTGCTTATTATTTCCAGCAAAATACTGCCTTTTTATCTTTTACAAACAGTCCCGCTTTCCTTTCACTAAGGTGTGTGTTGTGCACACACACACGGATCCACACACAAACCCACAGCGACACACACACACACACACAAAACCTACTAAACTTTACCAACAACCTACGGAAAACAAGTAGCAACACTCTTCACCACACCATGTAACTTTGCCAGATACGCTTCCTCACTGCACCCAATTTAAAATTTGATTTTCCAAGATACAGAATTCCGAGTATTGCTCCTTAATGGTGTGCGGTTTTTTGGTTTAGTTGTTGGGTTTTTTTTTCCTCCTTTTTCTTTCTTTTCTTCAACCCTCCAAACAAATGCCTTGTTTTCACAAATGGTCTACTGGTAATTATTCCTCAAGCAAACTTTGTTAAGGAAAAGCGTTATCATATCTGACCCTTCCACCTCCGCGTACTCCAGTTACTCCTACTGCCCAAAACCAGGTAATAAAGAATTGGAAAAATGCAACAAGCTCTTGGTGGGAGATATTCTGGGGACTCCACGTTGACAGACAACTGAAGATCAGTTAAAGATTCAAGTCGGTCAGGCAATTAGACGTGTTATTTACTTTAAAATAAAATTACAAAATTGTCACTTGTAAATGAGATGAGCTATTTAAGGGCTCAGTCTGGTTAAGTTCCATGAGAAAACATATCAGGAAAAATGAAATTAGAGTAGATACCCCTTTTTCTTTTAATAGCACAGACCTGAGCATCTCACAGCTGATGCAGAATTCACTTTGGTGAAATCCAGAAAGAGACTCCTTTGTACGGTACGGTGTGTTGCTACATGACGGGCACGATCCTACTCCAAGCGTCCACTTAATGGTGGAGATTTTGGGGTAGACCAGATGTGCTTTGAGTCAAGTACATGGCAAACAAAAACATGCCCTTTTACATGTACTGGCACGGGCGAAGCTTCCTCTGTTCATGGATTTAAAACCAGAAAAGGCTGATTAACACAGAATAGGGTCCACATTAAGTGTATTTTTTCTTTTCCTGACAGGAAATCTAACCTAACAAAGCAAATATAAAGAGCACCAGCCAGGGGATTTGAAACTCCCAAGCTTGCTTGCTGACCTTTTCACAATTCATGCTTGCAAGGAATGCTCAAGAAACCATAAAATAGCCAGAAAAATTTAAATTTGTATTTCAGGGACAATTCCTAGGCTTCCTCTCAGGTTAGTCAACATCTGTAAATCCCTGCTGCTGATGAGACAGTCGTTATTCCGGCAGGTATTCTAGTTGTGCTTAAAGAAGGGGGGAAAACCAGCAAAACTAAAGCGGACCAGTACAACAGCACATCCAAAATAGGGGAGGGAAAAGAGAAAAATATATCTGTGCATTCATAAGAGCCGTGTTAAAATGAATATGCCCTTTAATACAGATGCGTAATGCAAATATCGGGCTTTTCGAAACAACACAGGTAGGGTGGCTGGCTGAAGAGCAGCCACAGGTAGTTCTAAGATGCATCTGCTGAGGCAGTCCATGGACAAATTTACTCTTTTGAGGATATTTAGATGGGAGGAAGGGAGCAGCCAGCCTTCCTCTTGTGCTGTGAGTCCACTTCCTTAGCCCTACCACATGCAAAACACCCAAGATTCGCTCTCGCCAACCTCTCCCATCTCCAAATTCACCGAACGGCTCTGTCCTTGCTCCGACCAGGTCCAAAGCCCTTGAGAAGTCAACTCGAGGGAACTGCCTACCAACATTCCCGTTGTGGGGAAGGGGCCAACGGACACGTGTGGGGTGGGAGATCTGCAAGGGGCTGTGCCACAGCTCTGGCTACACTCAGGGGCCCCTTGCCAGAAGCCAGAAGGAAAAATCAAGACAGTATTATTCAACTGTCTCCTTAACAAGTGCTTAGTCAGCAGCTTTGCAAGAAAACGTTTCCCGCCTCCTCCTCGCCTCATTTCCATGGGATGGGGTAGCCAGCATAGTGCAGGTGGCATTTCTCTTCCACGTAGGCACGACGAGCACCTAGCATGGGGCTCTTTCCTTGCTGAAGCTTCCTGATGCTCCCTGGGGTTTGCAGACCTGGTCTAGAAAGCCCACGGCATCACCCTCGCCGTTCCACAAGGATATGCTCACGGAGGAGTGTGTTCGGCACACCTGCACAGGGAGACTCCTTCCAGGCCACAGCAACGCCAATAGTGTCTATGGATCCATAAATACAAGATGTAGTGAAATATTTTCTGAAAAGCAGCTGTTTAGCCCAGAGTAAAACTCTATACTTGAAGCTTTTGGAGGGGAGCTTTGTTAAATTATCACTAAGAACTGAGTAAAATTTTTGAGATTTTACCCCATTCAGTTCTTAGCGAGCTTCATCACTCACTCACCACGGCTCAACAAGAATTGGCTTCCAGAAAGGCAGAACTTCAGCAATATTCCCTGCCATCAATAAACTTCATTAGTGTCTATGCCCAAAGATTAAGACAAGGAAATTGCAGGTAGCACATAATCCCAGCAGACTTGTTTCCGAGATGCTAACGCCCGTAGCCTAAAGCCCAGTTACTTTCAAATAACAACAGAAAACCCCTGTAACACTGCTATGAAACCACACCCCAGCACGTCGTGCTTAACCAGGCAGTATTTCTGTCAGCAGAGTGGTTAATTAGAAAACGAGGAAGCTTGTTTGGACTCACTGTAACCAAAATGTAATGTATTAACACGGTTTTCTACAGTTTCATTTCGGGTCACTGAAAGCACCTTTAGTCTGAGCGCACTTATTTCAAGGTTGAGTTACAGCCAAGGCTTTGCACGTAACTGACACTAAATATTCCCAACAAGAACATCCTCAAGGTTAGGGTTGGTTTTTGGCGTTTTTGTTTTGCAGCATTTTTTTATTCCATTTTAAAATTTTTTACGATTTGAGCGGGGAATATAGTATTTACACTGTTACGGTCTTACATCAACTTACCTAAAAATACGTTAAAAAAAAATATTCCAATACCTAATTCTTGCCTCAGATTCAAAATATATTTCATTTTTCAGCCAATAGCCATATGAAAACTTTTTTCATCGGGAACAACAGTATACAAACTCAGCGAGGGAAGGGACGGGATCCAGAGGGAGTCGCTATGGCGTCACCCCGCACGAAAGCGAACGTGCCAGATGTGCGATGTGCCTCGCCGTTTCTGGTACCTTCTTAACACCTTGTGCCAACACAAACCACATCCACGCCTCGGGAAGACAGAAGGAGCGACAAGCAGCCGTCCAAGATCACAGTATGGCACCGCTAGTTCTCCAGCAAGAATTAAAACAGTAAAAATACAGTTCTTTGGGAGCGTTTTGGCTGCTTAGTAGTAGGTTCACTTTAAAAATTAGTTCATCTGCGGAGGAACACAGGAGGTAGCCTTTAACTGCACCTGCTTGCTAATTAAAGTCTGACAAAACCACCTTGTGTAGTGATTTGGCCAAGCCATTACATTCATATTAACACTTCAGGCAAAGAAACGACACTGAAAAAGCAACTGGAACACACTAGATGAGATAAAACGGATTACGTGTCACACCAAGACGCCCCAGTTTCTTTCGGATTAAAACCATCTCAGAGGAATGCATCTTTCCAGTCATTAACTCTCAGAAACAGGAGGCAAAACTTGCTATTTCACATCCTAACGGTAGACGACCGGGCTGGAGTTTGGGTCTCTCCGGTTCCCAAGGGTTACAGAAGCAAAAGGCAACTACTGATGGATAGGAGATGGATGGCTTTCTCATGTGGGCAATCAGAGAAGCAACAGCATTTCTTAGTTCAGAGCACTAAAACATCTACTGCACTCGACAGTCCCACACCCATGGAGGGACAGAGACCAAGACATCGTTAACTTGGATCCCAAATCCCTATTATTCCACTAATTCTGCCACACGGACAGGTGCTTCTTCGTATGACACAAGAATCAGATGCTGGAAGAAGCAAGGTAAACGCCTGATGGCTACAGTTGAGAGTCTGGATATTACGTTAATGCTATCAGCCATCCAACAGTGACATCAGAGATTGGCATTTGAACATCACACAAGGACGTTGGTAGTTTGAAACCTTCGTATCTTTATGGTGTGGGAGAAACGTGCATAGAGGAGAGAAGGAAGAAGAATTTTATAAAAACAGGCAAACCCTAAATATTTGCACTGTAATAAAGCAGCTGTGCCCTTGGATTCATACCACAACGCAAACAGAAAGTGTAACAACATTTAAAACCAAAGCTCGTATCTCGGTACTGTAAAATATGGCAGTATTTCCAAAAAAAGGTAAGAACAACAAGGAATGGTGTCCACAGCATTTCAGTACTTGCTAGACACAGCACTATTTACAGTATTTTCAAACAGCTACAGCAGATGCAAAAAAGAAGTCTTACAGTAAAAAGGGCGTTTACAAAAAAAATAAATCAGTGCAATTACCTTCTCCTTGAAGTTTTCCTTAGAAAAGACTGCATGGATGCATCAGGAAGCATGTTACCAAACGTAATACAAAAGTAAAAAAAAACGTACTGTCCTGCATTAGAAACTGAGAAAGCCACACTGGCAGGAGAAATACACAAAAAGAGATGCTACTGTAGAAGTGTATTAAAAAAACAGGAAAAAAATGTGATTTTATTACACTGATATCAAGAGTGAAAAATACTGAGCGAGAACAAGATCAGATCTCTTAACAAATGGGTTACCTATGCCACCAGAGATGTTTACTGGATCACGTGAAGAGGCAAGTCTGTCCATCCAAATCTCCAAAGGTCCCAGCCCTGCGTTTCTAGTACTTTAGTTCTGAATAACCAACCTGTTCTCGCCTCAAGATATCAATGTTCTTCCTCGAAAAGAAACAATCTGCAAGCACAGTGAAGAGCCTAGAGCAATCCACTGTGTGGATGGATCGGCTGGGGGGGTGTTAATGCCCACCTCCCTCCTATCCTTGCTCTCAGTTCAACTGTAGAGCTTCGTTGGCATGAGACAGGCTGGGGTTTCCGCACGCCCATCACCACAGCATTCCAGGAATCTACCACCGCAGTGAAGAAAACGGTATTGGCCGCAACGTGCTAAGCCCTCCAGATCACAATCTGCCATTTAACAGAAAGCTTTTGTGCACGTTAAACTTTAGATAAAAGCTTCAGAAGCACCTTCACTCGATTAGAAACTTCAATCTTTTAACAACCTAACCTGGGCACACAAACACCTAAGCCCTCACGTCTATCCTTCAAACGTTTAAACTGAAAATCCTCGTGGAAATATTCTTTCTTGTCTTAGTTACAAAAATGATCTACTAACATTTGAACACAACTTATGTTAAAAATGGAGAAAGGCTGCAGGAGTTATTGGTAGAGTCAGAATTAAAGCTAAAGCTTTGCAATCTTTTTGCTTTTACAATCAGGCAACATTGCCTGGAAGCCTGGATGAAGATCAGAAATATTTATTACGGGTTTCTTGTTTTAAGCATAAAAGTTTCCTGGAAATTTTCCATGCTGGCTCCAGCAGATTAAGACACAACACCTTTCCCTAACAACTCACCCCGAACCTGACAGATCTAGAAACAAGGAAATTAATATGCCAAAGCTTCTGTAACACGGAAGATCATCGATTGTAATCCAGCGAGCCAGATATGGCTGCTGAAATATTCTAACCCAAACCAAGCTAAAAGAAGGAATTCGCACAAAACCAAGTGACCTCGCTCCGTACATCAGTGCATACGTACAAACTGAAAGTGTTAAGGTTGCACAGGGCTACCTTGAATGCCAAACTCACTAAGGCAGAGACACATCCACCTGCTTCCATCATGTCACAACAGGGCATTTCCTCCTAAGGGTCAGCTCAGCTCTGTCTCCTGGGTGCCAGAAGAGGTGGCGTGGACACGTTATAGTATTCAGCCACTGGAGCACAGAAGTTTCCAAATCCAAGCAAACCTAAGTAATGAATTGTATCTCCTACATTTAAAAAAAAAAAAAATCATTAAAAAAGACAAAAAATGAAAGACAACTTTGTTGGTACTATTCTTCATCTCTCAACAGGAGCATTTTGCACTTGCTGCTGCTGCTGCTGGTTTTTGGGTGGTTGCTACAGAACCAAGTGCTTTGGAGGGGCTCTCTGGAGATGTCTGATCCAGATCCCTTCTCAAAGCAGGTCCGGCGAGCCAAGACTGCGCAGGGACCTGCCCAGAGCCTCTCCAAAGACCGAGATTCTACAACCTGTTTCACTCTTTCAATATTTTTGTTTCAATAGTGTTACCATTTCCATAAAAAAAAAACAAAACACAACCAAAACAAACCTCAGAAAAAAACTAATCCATAGCAGGCAAGTAGTGAGTCTTGAGTGAATCCATAGTGAGTTTGCCCATACCACCACTCATGCCCGCAATGGGAACAAGATGTTTTTGTCACCCAGCTGGAATTACTATCAGTTTTCAGGCTGCTAAGCACCAGGACCCCCCGCACCGACAGCCGAATTCGAGCGAAAGGTCGTTGCCTGGAACGTTAACGGAGAGCAAGAGGAAGGTGAGGGATGAGGTCCTGCCTGGCGCTGTTTTGCAACGGGAGTCACGAAACTCCTTTGCACGAGCTGGGAAAAACCAAACCAGGCAAAGGAAAAACTCAGCTGCCAGAGGGTAACGCACATTTGGTTATTGCTGACCTGAGCTGCATAGTGACTTAGTGGTTTTAACTGCCAACCTCAGCTGTGACTTCGACAGCGAGAACGTGTGAGAGAGAGACATCTTGAGCTTCGTGTTTACCTGAGATATTGCTGTTCTTACAAGACACATGGGAGGTAAGAGGAAAAAAAGAAAAAAAAAAAAAAAAGTAGGGTTTTAGGTGTTTGCTTTTTTTTGACAAAAGACATTTTTTAATACATAATTTATATCAAAAATATTCCCAGAAAGATAGCTGCTGTACTTTTCAAAGTATATCCTTAGTCAAAAGTTTTTTAGAAAAATGCTTTAAGTTATTTACTAATTCACCACTTGCAGAGGTGGGAAGGGAAGGCAAAGGAGGGAGACATCAAGCCATGAACAATAAGCGGTATTAGAGGCTTAAAAAGATCTGTAAAAGGTAAAAACGTCCCTAGCCTGAAATGCATATAACCATCCCAAGTTCTTCATACTTGGGGAAGGAAAGCTATACAGAATTTCTGTCCTTCCAAGGGGATACAGAGACAACAGCTACTCTCAGATTAAGGGTCTGCCCAATACTCCTTCTCTCACAAAAAGGAGCTGCAATGACTACTCCAGCCCAAAGAATACATCCTAAATAGGATGCAGTCAAGTCCCACAGTCTGCTTCAGAAATAAGATTTGAGGTCAAGATAGATTCTGCCCTCCTCGCCCCATCTGACCACCTGTAGAAGTCATTTACTCCAGATCTGCCCAGAGAGGAAAGAGGAGGATGAATTTCACATCCAAGAGGTCTCTGCATAACGAACAGCACATGAACTAAAGGGCATCTTAGAACGGTTGATCTTTGCCCTATCTGTTAAGAGTAATTCATATAAAAAAATAATTCTTATATAAAACTCTGCCAAATTAAAATCTCCACTGAACTCCGAAACCTGGCAAGCAAACGCACGGAGAAGTGCAAGAGGCCCACCATGGAAGGGTTTTGCAGTTCAGCGGTGCTCTCGAGGAGGTACGTACAGCCTGGCTGGAACACGGAAAGACAGATGATGCAACCTGGAATTCGCTTTCTGTTGTACCAGCATCATTTAAACTCTGGATTTACATAACTATGACCAAGAAGAAAATCTGACCCAGCAGCCTAATCACTAAATCAGACCAAGACAAATACAATTAATGTATTCACAGGTTTTACACTGTTCTTTCACCTCGACAACACCGACAACCCACACACTGCTACGAGGCGAAGATCTGAACTTGCACAAAGTTATGTACCTAGAACACTTTCTGCAGCAAAGGTTGGGCATTTTCTAGCTTATTCAACAGCAACTGGTTGTAGTCTATCCGCTGCGTGGCACGGACCTCTGTACTGGTTAAAGCTACTGGCCCGTCTCCGTGGCTAGAGGTAAATGTGTTCTGAACAGCGACTGAGCTAAGTGAAAAGGGAAAAGACGAAGCAACATGAATCAGTGGAAGAGAATGAAATTTTCAAAACCTGCCTCTTAGCATGTTAATTCAGTCATGCTATGAAAAAAAAAAAAAAAACCAAAACGAAATCAAGTCAGCATAAACAAGTTTCCTGGGCTTTTTCCATTTTCTTCTAAACCTGCCTGTGGCGTCATAATTAGTGCAATGGTTTACATATGTATTATGGTTTTTTATGAACCCAGTGTGCAAACTAACAGAAGCGTTTGTCTAATAAGTATCAGTTTTAATTAATGCTTCTCCTAAGAGAATGGCAAAACTCTCACATTTACTATTGACCTTATGCATAATGAAGAGAGTTTCACCTCCCTTCGTAAGTAAACTTCGGTTTCCTAAGATTTATCTTTACTGCATAGATTCTCTGACTTTTGTCTAAATTACAAACAACGTAGAGCTCCTGCTTCACCAATATTCAACTCATAAATAAAATACAATTGTTTTGTGCTTGAACGAAAGTAGAATGTTGGTCTCGTGTGCGTCTCTGAACTGCACAGGTAAAACCTGCCACGCGGTGTGCGGGCTTAAAAAGCCTTTCCACAAACTACAAGCCGTCAGATACACACTGGGTGCATCTCTCAACTCTCACATCAAGGTCAGTTGCATATTTTTGCATTTGAATAGTAACGTCCCCACGATAAGGTTTTAATTTCTAAATCCAAAGCATTCTTGATATGTTAATAGAAGTATAATGAGCACTCCTTAGTAAATAAAAATAAATAATAGCATCTAGTCTATCACATTAATACTGTGAAACATATATAAAATTTACATTAACTCAAACAACAGTGAAAAAGGATTGTACTGTACTTATCACCACAGACCCGTATTCTTTAGAGACTTTGGAAAGTAAGTGTCACAGTCCTGTATGACAAATTCTAAAGTTAGCTGTCAGTATGATTTAAAAAAAATTCTTTACAAATTTTTTTCTTTTAAATGGCACATTTGCTTTTGCCAATCTAGCTGGACCTATTAAAAGCTTAGGTACAAGTTCATTCTTTTTTAAAATTCTTCTTTAGTCTATGAAAAACATTTTCAAATGCAGCACAATAAAAAACATTCAAGAACAAGCTTCAGAAAATACATTTGCCCTTAGACACGCAGAGAATAATCTTTATAAGACAGTTGAAAACCAGGATTTTGTCACTCTTCTTTTGAAAATAAAAATTTTGTAAATGCATCTAGAATAATCAAGGCTTCATAAATAGTCAAAAAATGCTTTGCTTTCCTTTGCATTAAAAGCTAATTCACAGCATTTTAGCCCATCAAACTTTAGTATGAATTAGATATTTCCAAATTATTAAAAGCAATTCAATGAATAGGAAACTGAATGAGGAGTTTTGTGGTTTGGGTTGTTGGTTGTTTCTTTGTTGTTGGTTTTTTTTTCCCCCCCCTAAGCCCTGAGATCACAGTTCTTGCTTTAATTAAAAAATATGGGTCTGTTTTATACCAAGCAGCTTAGAGATTTTTTGGCAAACCACGTTTCCAACAACAGTGGGGTTTGGTACAAGAACGCAGTTCATAATCAAGTCTGAAATTCTGGACGGAAGGCTTTCTTTCAAATGGGAAAAAAAAAAAAGTTAAGATGCATCACTCATTGCTGGCTGTCACTGTAGCCTGGGCAACTGTTGGTCTAAGTGCAGCTGGTCTCACGTGAACCCAACTCTGTGCTGTACTGAGTCGCTGAACATTAGAACATGTCAAGCAAAGTACATAGTGCGCAACGTGTCCTGATGAACTTGAACTGCTTTAGCAAGTGCTTGATGATCTCTGCCATTACTCTGCCCGGAAGTGTGGCTTCCTTCAGCACTGCAAGAGAAGGGAGGTAGGAAAAAAAGAAAAAAAGAGGTTGGGGGGAAAAGAGAAACCCTATTTAATCTGCCTCTCCTTGTATGTCATGTTTTCATATCATTCATTTTTTCTGAACAGAATGGTCAAAAGTCAACTACCCTTAAAACACCACTGAAGTTCTGAAACAGAAAAAAGCACAGATACAGGAACATTTGCTTTTTTCCGCAACGTATTTCAGTGGTAAAACCAAATTTACCCTCCAACTGCTAACTGAGGATACTACTGACCCCAGAGTTAACAGGCCCACTTCCTTCCCGCATCCTCTCAAACTCTGTAATAATTCAAACCCATGCAACTCACCTATCGTGTTCTTTATCCACCAGATGATACCTGGCTCTGAAGGCAACCAGGTGTGCGTAATATGCTGGTGCAGGGATGGAAACGGAACGCGTACAGCGTACGTACGTATGACACAGCTGGTAGGTAAGAATCTGCAGTTCATCGGAAGAGAAACGATTGTCATCCCAGAGGACGTGGTAGTGAGAAGGTCTGCTTGTTCCCTGAAGGCAGATCACACAGGACGTCAGCATTTCAAAAACATCTCTCTCAATTTCCACCTCTGCAGGTGAACTGCCGTATAACCGGCTGCTTCCTCAAAAAACAAATCACATGAGCAGTTCTACGATACTTCAGCAAATTCCTCCTTTAAAAAGGCAAACAACCTCCCTCCTTGCTCCCCATATAACTAATCCCTCTGCATTTTTTGATAGATGGCATTTTCTAAAATTTCAGCCTTGTTACTGAAATTACCTGATCTTACTGCAATGCACTTTCCTCTTGTAAAACATAGATTGACAAAAAGCCATCTCATAAAGTGGCTTTAGGCAAAACATTAGTAGCCCCCAGCAATCTAACTTATGCCCCTACTAAATACACTTTTTTAGACACTACCAGATGCCAACTTTCGGTACTGCCATTGATTAATAGTTTCTGACGGAAGAAGAAATCAGCAGGAAATGTGAAACTACAACGGTGCTCTCTAAATGCATGATTTGTCTCCCAGGAACTGGACGTACATTGCAAGAGAATTTAATGCAAGGAACTGCTCTGTAACACAGTCCAAATACTACTGTTCAGAGCAGCACACAAACAGGAGAGAAGCACAATAAACCAAATGCAGAGTGTGCTGCATATGTGTTTAGTTTCGTTATTTCCTTCAGATTTTAAGGATGACAGAAGAGCACTGTGGATGGCACAGAGGAAAAGCTGCAATACACAGATGGGAGCTGTACTATTTGTCTCCTGTGTAAGGAACGTGGGAAACACCAACAGTCAGTGTTATCTTTGAAAGTTACCATCTCACACAATGTGCTGTACCTGAATACCAGCATGACTACACAGGTAAAAGTCAAACTCGGATGGGTGGGTGATTTTTGTGTCCACTGTGGTACCAGCTGGAATGTTTCCACTTTTTCCGACCTGCGTGAACAGAAAATACAAACACAGTAAGGTACACACAAAGTTTTTTCTTTTCAGCTATACAATAAGGAAAAAACACAAGAAAAAAAACTGTGAAAAGAAAGAACTGTAAAAAGCAAAAAGTCAAGAAAGAATAAACGAAACTGAAATATTTAACTGAAAATCTAGAGTGTCTCTACTACAGAGGAAAAAAAAAAGATAGGCAGCAAAATCTTCTTAGAAGCTACCTACAAAGATTAGCTCTTCTGATTAATGTAAAAAGAACTTCCTGCAACTGATTTGTCAAATTCTTTTCACCTTCCCATTCCAGGACGGGTTACTCCTCTGTAACTTTTCTTGTTTATATCTGAAAGAGGACACTCCATAGTTGTAAGACAGGCCTCTCTTTCCCTCAAAACCACTTCACGTTAAAGCAGAGCTTAAGAATACTCTTTACATTAAAACAATTTAACAACTGTACTCATAGCATGTTGCCAACATAAAAACCACCTTCATGTCAGCATTGGAAGTTATTAATTATTGCCTTGAGGCCTAGTAGGCTTCAAACGCTCACACAGAGAAGCCTGACAGCCTGAAAAAGAACATGAAAAACCATCTGTGAACAGAGTTTGCCATTAGTAACTCTTCACTTCAAGCAATGACTCAGTCCTAGACTCAGTGAGTCTCCTGTCCACCCAGAAACGTGGAATCAAATTGTATCTACGTGAAGTACACGTAGAAATTTAACAGCTATGAAACATTCATAAAGCAGTTTGAGATGTTCAGTACTAAAAATAACGTGCTGTGACATTTGACTCCACGTGTCTAAGACATTAAACACCTAAGATACCTTAAAGATAGCATTAATGAAAAAGAAGGGATTCTCAAAGTGTAGTGTTCACCTTACCTACCAATTTCAGTGTCTACATCTCAGCTGGTGACCCAAGAGTCACTCTGTGGTCAATGGCAACCAAAGGAGTGAACTCACTAGTGCCAGAATCAGATGAAACATGCATTAACGTGTGTTGGGAATAAACAGATCTCCATTTACAACAGAATGCCTGAGGTGACCATTCCAGATGCAGATATCTACATTATAAACACTACACGGATCAATCTCAACCCTTGAGGATCTTGAGACAGTAAAAAAAACTTACATGAAACCACAAAAATCTGATGAACTTAAAAAAGGATGGACAGACTTGTTAAAAGACACATTCTGCCCACGTTTCATAAAAGCTTCTTGCCTGTTTATTATATGGGACAGAAGATGAAGGTTTTCCTTTCCAGGCAGGAAGATCTCACCCATTATGTTCCGTAGTTTTTCAAACAAGTCTCTTACTGCTTAAATAAGCAGTAAGTAATAGGTAACTGGGCTGCCTGGTAAATACTTGCTGGTCACAATTCGAACATACCCGTTCATTTTTATCCGTACAGAAGAGTCTGGTGTGATGCCTTTTCTGCACAACTATAAACGTAATTCCGGGCTGGTAATCCTTTTCTAGTTTAATGCACGCTTCTCTGATAGCCAGCAATTCATGATGGAGAACCTGAATCATAAACATAAGGACGTGTGAGGAATAGGACAGCTATCTTCTAGATTATTCCTATTTATCACGTTCTTCCTTGCATTGTCACTCTGAGTAGTGAGATGGCAAAGCATGCAGGATCAAACCTTAATCTCTCCACTTAACGAGAATAAATTACATCACCAGTTTCCTGAGCCAAGTGAGAGCTGGTTCCATATTTGTTCAGCTCCAAGCACGAGGCTTGGACTAATAAGCTGTATGTCAAAATCTTTTTAACTGCCAAATACAAATGAACATTTAATTAGGCTGCTGAATATATAACAGCCTAATTATTTTTCAGACTAGTACAAGGGATAAAATCCAGAACTGCTCAACTGCATGCTCTTTCCCAGCTTTGTGAACTTTCATGCAGGCTTACAGGCATCAGCAAAAACCCAGAGAGAGGGAAGCGCAATAAACCAAAAAGCAACAATTTGGGATTTCTGTTAATTATAAATTACAAATTCAGTGAAAATCAGTGATAAATGGAAAAAATATTAGAGGTTCATACAAAGATTAGTTTTATTAATGCCGATTTACTAAGTGACCTTTACTCCCTTCTCCTTGGATTTTGAGAAGTTGACTAAATTATCCATGTTTTAATTTACACACAAAAATACTGGAAAGGAAAGCGTATGTAAATATCTTTAAAATATATACCAAAATATTTCATAAAATATGGTACTTGAAAGCAAACAGAAAAAATACAATGAAGTATCTGTTGAATTTAATTGGGAATGAATGAAAAGTGACAGTGTGAAAATACAGCATGTATTAATCCTGGTTAAAAACACAGGAAAATCAGCTTACGCTCAGTTTTTCCTTACTGTCCAAGTTCTGTGGGATACAGTTTGACTAATATATCTCAAATAGGTCACATAACTTGAGTGCTAAAAGTACACTTTATCATTTGTCATTTTGCAAAACGAGGCATTTTAAAGGGGAAAAGTATTTTAAAAAGCTCATGAAAAATATGAAAACACTTTCCCTGCTCTGCTTGGTTAGAATCTGACAAATTTGTTCAGGGAAGATCTGTTGAAGGTATTACTTCTTTTCATACCTCCAACTACATAAAACCACATTACTATCAGAAAACTACACAATCAAAGCCTCAGAAAGAAAAATACCACCTGTTGGAACTGCCCCTCCGAAACGCCATCTCTGTAGAAGATGATACGAGTTGGTTTAAATCGGGTGGATTTGTAGAACTGAATAAGCAGCTCTCTGACCATGGCAGCCAAGTCTTGGATGATTTCTTGGCGGTGCTGCTGAACCCGAACAGTGGCACAGTATCGATTAGGATGAGCATCCATGCTTCCTACAACCTGTTGGAAAAATGCTTAGTATCAAACCAAATAAAGGTATTTCATGAAAATAAATGCACCAGCTTTTTAACAGTATCTTGCAAAGTAAGAGGTTGACCAAGCAAAGACACAGTCAAATTCATAACGTGCTTGGAAAGAACTTTGAGCTTAGTCTACCTGTGGTAAAATACTCTGCCAAAACAACAACAAAAAAAGATTTTTTATCTAAAAGACTAATTTCCTGTTTGCACCTACATGCAACTAAAAACACAAATACGATTTGGAGTGCTGATACCACGACACCATTGATTTAGTTCAGACTGCAACATAAGGATTTGAACTCCTGAAGACCAAGTGCTTTTTTGGGGATGCTGTGGATCAATTCATAAAACTGAAATGGTGAGGCACCACAGAAATGTCCACAATGAACAGACCTTGCTCATCGAGGGAAGAGAATTTTCTGTTTATGAAACCTCAAAATTCACAATTTTTAAAAAACGGCATGGGACAAGGAAACAAATCGAAATTCCACGTATCAAAAATCAAAACTAAGCACGTCGCCACCTGGCTTTCCCTGGACATATGTGTATAACTTTTAAAAACAAGTATTTGAGTGTTTATTGAGCACGAGAGCTAAGCCTAAGATAAATACCATACATACTGACACCAAAAATCTTAACTATTACATAAGCCAGAACAGCCATTACAGGTGTTTGACATAATGCAAGTGAAAAGCCTTCCCCTGTATTTAAGGAGCACATTTTCAAGAGATTACTGTACAATTTGTGTCATCAGAAACCCTGAACCCCCCCAAACCCACAACTAAGCCAGCCTAGTTCTCTATCAGCAACGGATAAACTCTTTAACATTTTTAACTGCTGAAAAAGCAGATTTAAACATGAACCAGCTTATTAGAGGTTGCTGAAAAATAAGAGCTATTAGAAAAGCTCTTCTGTGTATTGGCATCTCAGGCATTTTACAAGCCAATACATACATTTAAGTAATTAGCATCAGAGCAAACTCCCTGAAGTTTCATTAGATTCCTGCAGAAAAATAATTTATACCAATATAATCAGGCAACCTGAAGCACTGAACCACAAAAGAATCGAAAGCAATAAAATGCATCGGAGCTGCGCGGCGGGAGAGCGCCGGGGTTAAAGACCATGGCACCATTTACTCACTGCAGCAATAGAAGGCTTTTTTCCATCTCCAGCTGGTGGATGAGTTACATCTGCACCAAGGAATATGACGGGCTGTTGAAATACTGGCGGTCTGACAAAAAGAAAGCAAATTTGTGAAAGCAGCAAGGCTTGCACTTAATAAAGCACGTTATCTCTCAAGTAAACAGCGCTCTAGACTCTTGCAGTGAATTAGTCCACAATTTGAACTTGATCAGAGTTGGTCAGTTGCACTGTGGCATTAATTAGAGGTCCTGATTAGGGTCCTCATACTAAACACTTGGCCTTGTTTTAAAGCATAGCTAATTGTTACTTTCCGTTAAAAATGAGTAAAAAAAATAAAATATCCATTTTTTTTTTAACTTGGAGAATTGGAGCCTTTCTTAATTAGACCACGGAAAAGAATAAAAGTTGATTCCTGAGCATCAAACAGCATCGGAGAAAACTGAAGGACCATCCACATATATACGCGCTATGATTTTGTTTCTGAACAAAGCAGCCCAGCATTGGTAAAGTACAAAAAATGTGGATATTGTAGGTATTATTTTAAAAGTAGGTTTATTTTTTTAAACTCTGCTTCAAAGTTTTAAACAAACCTTTAAGATATCAATCCATTGCATCAAGAGTAGAACACCAGAACGCTACACTGGAAGTTTTAAGCTTCAACTCGTATTTTTTAATAAAACAATTTTAAATAGGAAATCTTGGGCCACCAGAATTTTTTCATGCATGTGTGTAGGGAAACAGTTAAGCAGATGGATTCTGCTGTTTTCAGACCTTCTCTAAAAAGGAATTTGAAGGTAATTATAACAACAGAACTTATATGCAATTACACAAATAAAGCGGTTCTATTCCCATCCCCTCAACCAACAGAAAAATTATAGTTATGTTTTAAACACCCAAAATCTGCACTTTTAACTAGGTGTTGTGTGTAGTTGGGCCATTTTGTCTTTTCTCCCTTTCTTCAACTCCATTTTTGTGAATGCACAGTTTATTGGCATAATGAGCAGAACTCAACTTTCTGGCCACATTACTGCTGCCAGCACGTGCCACTTCACAGAGACCTTACGCTTCTGGATCCAGCATAAAACTACTTGTGAGGTGTGCGTGTGTTTCTGGTTTGTTTTCAAACACACACACAAAAGAACAACCAAAAAAACCCCCCAACAAAACAAAATAAACCCCAACAAAAAAATACTGTGCCTTTTTGAAACACATGCTCTGTAACACAACGATTTTTAGTTGCTTTAGGAGGAGTCTCCAAGAAGCACACTGCCCAGGCTGAGTATATTTAGTTCCATAAACAGAATTCAGCAAGACACACAAAATATATATCCCTTCTGATAACATGTTCTTTTTCTTCCCCTCCCTAAGTACTTGTTGGTGGATTATTTTTCAGCAGCTGCCTTCCGACTTGCCTAAATACGTCAAAGTGAGAATTTGCTTATCTGTGCAAAGCAGAATGTTGACTTCTTTGAAATATGCTCCCGAGAATGATGTAGCAGGTTATTGCCTGAGCTCCCTCTGCAACTTGACATGCAATGACTGTAAAAATGCCATCTTTTTACTGACATAGAAACCCAGTTGTTCATTTTGATTAAAGTAACTTTATATATCTTTACACCAGCTTTCTCTATCCTGCACAGGTAAGACAAAATAAGCTGCATTCTGTCCATTCTTCCATCAGAATTTCTTGTCACTGATTTTTCAATAAAACCGATGGAAAGTTTCAATTTAAGAACATTTGTTTTAAGGTGATACACAAACCAAACACAGTTTTTAACAGCAGGGTCCTTCCTTTTTTACAAATAAGATGATATTTATTTCACTCCCACTCAACTATACACAAGACTTCAGTGATATATCAGACGTGGAATTCAGTAGTATCAAAGCAACTTCACAGAATATAGTTCACAGCATAACTAAAACTTATCAAGGTCTTGTTAATAAGAAATTGCAAGGTACATTGGACCAGAAAACCAATTAAGAGTTCGTTGCTCCCAGCTTTTGTTTTTTTAAACGTCTATGTAAGTTAAGACAACAAGATGAAGAATCTTGACCACAATTGAACTATAAAGGAAAGGGCACTACTATTCAAGATGCTATGTGTTTCTGAAAACTCAAAATATACGAACTTTTCATTTGAATAGAAGTTGTATAATTCAACGGTCAGATTGCAACAACAATATTTTTATTATCATTGCAACTGGAGCAAGCATTCCTCTCCAGTCTTCACAAGCTAAATTTTGCAGGACTATGAGAATTCAAAACATGGTTCGACTGAAGAGTCGCTTGAACTACAGTGCTATGACTACAGACAAAAGCACTCAGTTATCTTAACATAACGCGTGTTCTCTTCACAACACAACACTCTCTTCCTCTTTGAAAGATGGCTTACCTCCCCTGTGGCAGTAAAATATTATTTACGCCTCCTAATTTGACATTTATTTTCAAGCAAAGGTTAGACAGAGTTTGCGGTGTTGTTCTTTGCACGTTTTTCATCTGAACGCACTGCGTAGCCATTCCCAGCACAGTGTCGCCAACACGCTTCACCTCCGCTGCAAAACAAAGTAAAAACAAAAACCCATCTGCATGTTGCAAAGCAAACAACGTAGGAGACATCAGTTTAGTGACAATTAACTACGCGTAGCAAAGTGGTCGCTTAAGCTTAAAGAAACAAGAAGAAACCTAACCCCCAAACCCAACCCTAGCCTCCAGTAAACCTTGTCCCAGTTCTGTCATGCTTCACCCACCAACAGCACAAGAACTGTGTCCTAAATATAACTCAAGGCATCATTGCCTTATTTTAACTCAGATTTTTTTTAAATTACACTGATTGCAAAATTACAATTACAATGTTTTATCATCCGTGTGGAAGAACCTTTGGCTAATGAAGTAGATAATGTGGATAATACTGGGATGATGAGCACTTGTTTCATTATTAAACACTGGACTAGTAACACAAACTTGATGGTAACATGCTGAGTAATATTTAGCCAACCAGTTTATCAGCTCATCGCTGCACATTTATCACTTGCATAAAATGTGGCCAGTTTAGCAAAAGATGACCCATAAAAACTCCAAAGCATATTCCTTAAGCACTGTACTATTCAAAAGGTTAAAACAAATCCTGCAGGTAACAACAAAATTGAGACTTAAAAGCTTTTAGAAAGCCATACTCCTACTCTCAGGAAAAGAAGAAATTTAGGCTCCAAGACAGGCTCAGAGAAGATACAACCCCCCTTTGGCAACAGGAGAGGGAAAGAGGCTTTTTGAGGAGCAGGGTGAGAGAAGGACAAAAGACAAGACCGTGGTTATAGGCCATGCAAGAGTATGGAAGAGCACAGGGAGAAAATAAGGAGATGATTAGAGGGGGCAGAAAGAACTATAATTAAAGATAATGACAAGGAAAGCAGATCAGTGGTACCACATCCTCTCAGTGGTTAAGCAGAAGAAAAAGTTCCCTTCTAATGCCAAACAGAAAAGTGAAATGTCATTTCGCACTGAATTTCTATTGAACAAATTGGAGACAAGCAACTTCCTTTGCAAGGCTGAATTCAATGGGAAAAAAGGTACTACTTTGTTAAGGTTCCTTTTTTAATCTTTCTTTTTACCTTATATGAGATAATCTTGAGAAAAGGAAATTAGGGAATTATTTTCTGCTATACTAAATTGGTGAGGGAAAGGACAAAACAAATCTGCAGCTGCTTGGTAGATCTGAACCATTAGAGAAGAGAGAGTCCATGAAGCTATGGGAGAAAAAATAGTGGCTGTTGCTGTAATTAGGCAAGTTAAGTGAAAAAAGGAGGAAGGCACGATAGGAAAACCAGCGGTCTTGCCTACAGGAAGAGCTAGTCCAAACCAAAATGCATGCTTTATCTCAAACGTATTAAAACCTATGTGTATGTGCTATGTAAAATGCACTAAAATCTCTTTCCAAAAAAGTTTAAGTTGCTGAATTTTCACCTTCCATGCATCTGTGTCCTCATAACCCAAGAGTTAAAAAGCTGAAAGAATAAGGAGAGGACAAAAAAAACAAAAAAAAAAAAAAACAAAAAACAAGTGATGGGCAGAAATCTTCTCCTTCACTCAACTTTTTTTTCCAAAGGGTGATGGCAGCAGTAAGCAAAGATGTTCTAAAGCTATACAGTCCTTGAGGTCATTACTGCTTCGATCACTTGGAATTTTTGGCACACAAATTACAGTAAGCAGATTTTAATCCACTGCATATCAATTTCGTCCATTTCACCAAAGCCCCGGTTTAGCTTTCTCACTCACAAACTGCATCTCAAATACAACCAACGAGAAGAATGTGGAAAAGCAAATTAAAAGCATAGACAAAAATAATGAAGAGAATTAAGGTCTTAATATAAAACATCATGTAGTGCAAGAAGAATAAAATTCATTTATAGCCCATTCCCTAAATGGAATTTATATAGTTAAACCAGAATTAAACTCCTCTCATTTGGAAACTTCACAAAAAACGTATGAAATTGTGACTGAAACGCACAGGGTCACGATCTGCACTTACCGTAGACTGGCGTTTTCCCTGGCAAAATGACTACGACCAGCTGCAGCCCAGTGTAAGTGTTCTTGAGATGTCTGAACATGGGCTCCACGCTGTCAGCTCCCTGCGCGTATTTACAGAAGCACGGCTGCCCCTGGATGGGCATTCCTGCGTCTCTGGAAATCTTCCTCAGCTGTTCCGTAAAGGACCTCAAGGATGTAAATAAATACGTTAGATTCTCAGGCAGCAAAATCCATCTTGATTTTTGTTGTTCTTTTTAATGAAAAAATCCCGTTCCATTTGCAGAGTTGCACTGTCCAAACACCGAGGAATTTACCCCAAGTGCATCTTTAATTGACTGTGCCTATGTAGTCACTGAAGGAGACAGGGGAAGATGAGGAAATGCACTGTATAAGTAACACCATTACTAAAAACTGCACTTCCAAAGCAAATTCCACCTTATTTGATCTTTCTACGGGAGATACAGTATAACCTACTTTTTCCAAAAACACTGCAAGGATGATATTTTGGATAGCCTGCTCTACCACACTTCTGTGTGGTACTACTACTAAAGAAACAGCTGGAGTTCCTTCTTTTTCATGGTGAGGAAAACAACCAACAGAAGTTACCAACAGCTGTGTCTCAGCAAATTGATCTAACACCCACACTAATGCACAAGAAAACCTTGCTAGATATCAGAGAAAAGGTGTTTCCTGGAGGTGAAGGCAAACCTTCTCCAAGAATGGTGCAAATATAAGACAACCTTTGATGGAACCGGTCAGAAACAGAGACAACCTGATTTTTCTCAGAGCCTTTTATCAGTGAAAACTGCTTCAAGTCCACTGCTAGCAGGGTCTGCTGCGTTAGAAGCCTGCCTCCTTCTCCAGGTTCTTGTTGACACAGTAGTGTTTCATAGAATCATAGAATGGTTAGGGCTGGAAGGGACCTTCAAAGGTCATCTAGTCCAACCCCTCTGCAAGGAACAGGGATATCTCCAACTAGATCAGGTTGCTCAGGGCCTCGTCCAACCTGGCCTTGAATGTCTCCAGGGACGGAGCATCCACCACCTCTCTGGGCAACCTGTTCCAGTGTTCTACAACTCTCATGGTAAAAAATTTTTTCCTAATATCCAGTCTGAATCTACCTCCCTCTATTTTAAAACCATTACCCCTTGTCCTATCACAACAGGCCCTCCTGAACAGCCTCTCCCCATCTTTCTTGTAGGCCCCCTTGAGGTACTGGAAGAACCTCAAGGTTTGGCTGTCTTTCCTTTTGAAGTGACACCAAGACCACACTGTGCCTGTCGTAAGCAAGACAATCAAAAGCACTTCAGTGTGGGAGTCCAGGGCTCTACAGAGTATATCCAGTCTGGAAGCATCTTCAAGTGAGGCGTCATCGTAGATCTGTAGAGCGGAGCGCTTGGTGCTGAGGGACCAACATCCACACTCCATGTGTTTCTGGGTTTTTTCACCACAGTGGCTCTTAGTCTGGTGCGGTGGGCTGAATGTCCATTAGTGGCTGAAGCACATCCTCTAGTCCAGTTTTATCCCCCCCAAAAAAAAAATCCACATTGTACACTCAGGCTGCTCCTTGATGCAGAACATGGTATGGCAACTGGTGACCATCAGGAGCATCACTTCAAATATGCACTTCTGATCCAAACTGAAACACTGGTGCAGATGCACTCAGAGATGTCCTTCTTTGGCACCTGGTTTAACGACCAGCACAGTAAAAGTGTGATTCCAGGTAGCAACACTTAACTGACATAGATGCTGACAAAGCCCCTTTGATTATTTTGGAGTGGATGCCTCCGTGGGTGTCCAAAAAGTTGCTTGTCTTCACCAAAGGGTGCCAGATAATACCATCTTGCCCACTGAGAGGGTGTGAAGATTTTGTTTCTTCCAAACCCATCATTAACTTTCACAAATCATAACAGTCTGTGAGCTTCAGCCCTGCAGCTTCTTGCAGAAAATAGGGACATTAAGCGTTTTCCCTGGCAAAACAGGCACTACTCACAACTATAAGCAGAAAAAGTCAGTGGCAGAATACACAAGTCTAAAACATCACAGGTTTTGAGCCTTTAGAAGTCCACCTGTAAGCATGATGCCTAAGAGGAAAGGTTCTCTCCCTGTTCCTGAGGGTAAAGCAGGATGATTTTGAAGACTTTTATGGATTTTGAAGGTGTTTACTCTGATGGATCTACAGCAGCCAAGCTTCAACTTGCTCAACAAGATGTAACAGGAGGCAACTGGATGCAGCCGTATTCCTGGTATGAAGGAATGTCCTTTCATGGTAAGAACAAACTCCATTAAGCCATCAAATAATTTTATTTTGGCTCATTATGTTGAAGACTTCCACCTATCTCTCAAAACTAACTTCTCCCACGCAACATTTCCACTAGAAGCAACAGTGTGAAAGGGAAAAATTCTCTGGCACCTTAGTTCCTGCCATGTACCTGGAGAGAACAAGTCCCTAGCCTTACACCATGGGAAGGAAAGGAAAAGGTAAGATTCCCACTGTTTTCTCACCACTTGTTAGGGAAAAATTCCCAAGCTATTTGGCAAATCATCTAAAGGAACTGTGCTATGGCAATACCGTTGTCATGAATAAGCACTGTCTTGCATTCCCCATACAAAGAGCAGTTGAGTCACCTGCTAGGGCAGCTATAAGAGCTGCACTTGCCCACGCATGAAGGGAAGGCAACTGCGTGCAAAAGAAGGGATTAAGGCAATTAATCCACAAAAGCACGCACGCTTTCCCTGATTTAAGAATGGCAGATGTCACTTTTAACAATTGTCTTTCAACAACCACGTTCCATCCAAAGACAGCAAAGCCAAATGGGAAATTTTCATTCAAATGCTCAAAGTCAACAAAACAACAACTAGTCCTACTCATCTTGCAAATACAGCAACTTTCACGTTACGGTAAATCTAGCGGGTAGAAAGTTTTAGACAAAAGTTTGATTGCTTTTTAAAATTTTCCTTTTAAATAAGTTCAGCACGAATAAATCTATTCCATATAACCAGGAAAAGAACCTGAGATGACATATGTGTTTGCTTTCGCTCTTGACAAATACTTAGTGATAAACACCCTTCATTTTGGTCATCTTTATCAAAGATCTTCTATCTTTATCTATCTTCATTTTGATAAACACCAGAACTCTGTCGTAAGGCCTCACTGGTCAGAAACCCGCCACACAGTACAAATTGCTTTTGGTTCAGTCTCATCTGGAGGATTCCATGATGCTAGAATTGAAATCATACTGGTGTCATTCAAAATAGAAAAAGAGACAGAACTTCAAAACCACTGTTGAAGATGTATTGTCATACGTTAAACAATTTAAAAAAAATATATATTCTAAATAAGTAAGCAAAATTATGATATTTCCATACATAATAAATAATAAAATCACCATCTGATGAAACACACTTACTTAAGATGAACTTCAGTGCACTGGCGCTGGGGAGCAAAGCACGCAATTGCCCAAACCTTTATTTCAATTCCAGTGTGAAACTGTTTGTTCCTCATGTCCCAGACTCCTTGAACTGGCGTAGCAATTGCTTTATTCTGGAAGTGAAAAGAAAAACAAAAACTAGTGCAAAAGTTGAATCATGCTAACAAAAACCAGTTATGCTTCTGCTGCCCTCCAACTAGCAGGCTATTTATAATCGCAGGTCTTCCTCTCCATGGTACAAACATCTACCCTATCTTACACATCTCATTCTATCACTGTAGCAAGACACCTTGCTAGCCTGGTGAGAAATGAAGCTCATTAAAATTAAGCTCATATTGTACATTTTTATTCTTGATGGTTTCCTTTGGTTATATAAATCAGCAGCAGATAGAAATTACATATGGACAGTAAGTCAAATTCATGCTCAGTATGTCACGTTAACAACAACGTACGTTTCTGCAGCAACTTTGCAACTGCTCAGTGAACTTTCTGAGCGTGACTTATTTTAAGTATTATCAATATTTTACACATCACTAAGTAGATGCAAACAGTGATGTGATGTCACTTACACAACTCTAGAAAAAAATGCGAACAAGCTGACAAAATATGATCGTAGAATCATAGAATGGTTTGGGTTGGAAGGAACCTCAAAGATCATCATGTTCCAACCCCCCTGCCATGGGCAGGGACACCTTCCCCTATATCAGGTTGCCCAAAGCCTCATCCAACCTGGCTTTGAACACTTTCAGGGATGGGGCATCCACATCTTCTCTGAGCAACCAGTTCCAGTGCCCCACCACCCTCACAGTGAAAAATTTCTTCCTTAAATCTAATCTAAATCTGCCCTCTTTCAGTTTAAAGCCATTGCCCCTTGTCCTATCACTACACACCCTTGTAAAAAGTCCCTCTCCAGCTTTCCTGTAGGCCCCCTTTAGGTACTGGAAAGCTGCTATAAGATCACCCTGGAGCCTTCTCTTCTGCAGGCTGAACAGCCCCAACTCTCTCAGCCTGTCTTCATAGCAGAGGTGCTCCAGCCCTCGGATCATCTTTGTGGCCCTCCTCTGGACCCGCTCCAGCAGCTCCATGTCCTTCTTGTGCTGGGGACTCCAGAGCTGAATGCAGTATTCCAGGTGGGGTCTCACGAGAGCAGAGTAGAGGGGCAGAATCCCCTCCCTCGACCTGCTGCCCACGCTGCTTTGGATGCAGCCCAGGACACGGTTGGCTTTCTGGGCTGCCAGCGCACATTGCTGGCTCATGTTGAGCTTCTCATCCACCAGCACTCCCAAGTCCTTTTCCTCAGGGCTGCTCTCAATCCATTCTCCGCCCAACCCGTACTTGCGCTTGGGATTGCCCTGACCCACGTGCAGGACCTTGCACTTGGCCTTGTTGAACTTCATGAGGTTCTCACAGGCCCACCTCTCCAGCCTGTCGAGGTCCCTCTGGATGGCATCCCTTCCCTCCAGCGTGGCCACGACACCACACAGCTTGGTGTCATCTGCAAACTTGCCGAGGGGAGGGGAAAAAGGTGTCAGGAGTCCTCCTCCTTTGGGAAAGGAGCAGCAGTTAACAACATGGATGAACTGACCTGCAGCCCCATTCCCCTGCGCCGCTGGGGAGGAGGGAGAGGCGGGAAGAAGGGAAAGGCGGGACAGGGGAGGTGTTGTTTTCAAGATCTGGTTTTGTTTCTTGTTGTCCTCTCAAGTAACTGTCAATAAATTGAATTGATTTGTCCCCGAGTCGAGTCTGTTCCACTCGGGGCCACGGTCGGTGGGTGCTCCCTCTGTTCCTGTCTCACCCTCAGCCCTTCTGTTCCATTTCTCTCCTCTCCCCCTCACGGAGGGGAGCCATGAGCGGCTGAGCGGTGGCTGAGCCACGACACCAGTTCATCCCCCAGCGAAGCTGTCTTACTGGCTGGAGTTACCAAACTCAGTTATTCATCCTTGACCTGTGCAACACTTTTTTTCAACCATCAAACAGACATTACTGTGATGGATTATCTACAAGACAAGGGACATGACACGATGACTACCAGTGATGTTAATTACCCTAAGAAGTATCAGTATCCAGTATATATTTTAGACAAGTTACCATGATGTCTGCCTTCTCATTTAGCAGCAATAGCTAAAATTTACAGGAATTCTTCAGGACATGCACAAATTCAATGATTCATTTTGCAAAGTGTTGTGTCTGCTAAAACCAGTACCTCCCGCACTCTTGACTTTCCATCACTCATATGCCATTAAGCTCTTGCTCCTCCTGTTCCCCTGGTGCCAGAGTAGTTCATGAGAGCACTCTCCCTAATGAGGATCAGGGAAAGACAGCTGGGTTATCTTAACCTGTCAGTAAAGGAAGGTTTGAGCTAATCCGTCTGATTTTGTCTGAAGAGCTTTAGGTAGAAGACGCAAGATCCTCTCCTGGTGCAGGTTTATGGAAGTAAGAGTTTGATTTGTGCAGAGAGACAGAACTATCTTCAGTTGGCAATGCATCTAGAAGAGGTTCATCAGAAGCCTTCACAAATCAAGTTATCCCAGCTATCAAAGGTTTCATCTTGCATAAAACCAAGACACGTTACGTAATTGATAGAAAAAGCTGTTTCTCAAGCTTTTTTTTGAAGGACACCAGGGTAAGAAGATTATGTCAGAAATACCACCTTCAGGTAAAGCCCTTGTAAAGAAATTTTCTTTACAAGCCATTGTAAAGAAAAAACCTGTGAGTAAATACTCCAACAGGAAGAGATGGCTCTAGAGAAGAGCATGCTGATAGAGATAATACCTTAAGACAGTTGTCCTAAACACAGCTGCTCCACCCAGAACACAAAAAAAACAACCAGAAGTTCAGGAAGATTTCAGAGTTAGGGGAGGCAAAAACGAAGAGGAATAATTGAAGTTGTGTCTGTTCTCCATACGCACCGATTTGAACCACTAGTGGCAGGTTTCTTCTTCCAACACACAATAGAACAGTATGGGAAAGAAAAAGCACAGCTTACACACATTTTTCTCTTAAGTTTACGTAAGTGCATTTTTACCCCAGCTTTACTTTCCGAAACAAAGAAGTGATTGAGGCACAGAGCATTATCCCACGCAACACGCTCACTACACTTAAGGACTCTGAAAAATTACTTAAGTTCTAAACATTACACCTATGATTTTATCCCTCTACGCCCAACATCATTCATTTAAAACAACCACGTTATAGAAGTTATCACCGCTGGCGATGGAAGCTATCACGGACTGTACAGGATCTGTCCAACGTACCCTGCCTCCGTAGAGGATTGAAGGAGGCTGTAGGACTCTACCAGTCACATCTGTCATTTCATCTTTGACCATTATTCCAAATTCACGAACGTAAGGGTCAGTATTAAAACTCGCACTCCGCATCTGAAATTAAAACAAATTAGATATTTCTTGCAGAAAAAGAAGTTCTTTTTATGAAATCTAAAACTTTCCGAGATAATCTGTATTCAGGCACATCTCCCTTATATATGAGTGATGCCAAGCACTCAGAGCCTCTGTTAATTCCAATTGGATACATGGATGCCTCAAAATTTGAAGTAAAGCAGCAAAAGAACACTCGGAAATCTTTTGTGAGAATGTATTTCTCTGTGATTAATGGAGAAAGTCTTATAAAATCAAGTTCATAATCTGTGTGTAGTGGATAAACTATGTAATATCTGCTGATAGTAAGAGCAAAATTAAGTCCATGACTACACTTCTCAACTTCAACAGAACACTCACCAATTTGCTAATCTCTTCTTGACGGTCAGGTGCTGATCTGGCAGTTGCTCGGATCATAGTGGAAGTTTGATTGTCAGTGAGTTTCTTTATGCATCTTTGTCCTGCCACTATGTTGCACACCTAAAACATGCCCACACAAATGAAGTTAAAACCTACCATGCACTGTTTTTTGGGGTTTTTTTTTGTTTTTTTTTCTCTTTCGTTGCTGCATTACACAATTTCTAAAGCTGGCTACTCAGAAAACAGCTTGTCAACATTTGAGCCTTTTTAACTCTGACCCTCTTCCCCCAATCCCAGAACACAGTATTATCTCAAAATTTACTTGCCTCAAGAGGAAGGTATGTGTGCTTCTGCTCCTGTCCAACTTGTAAACATGGAAGGTGAGGATAGCGTAAAACTAATTTGTGCCTGTCCTTAAAATACTGAGCTACAGTGCATTCAACTGTTTGTCCATTCTCCTGCTGAAGTGGGAATCTGTTGGGAATCAAAGACGAGAATAAGCCATTACTTTACGCAGAATACTTTCCTGCACTTGCCCAATACACTTCTTGGCACGAGTTAACCTCACTGGAGATTAAACCTGCCTTGCTGAAACGATGCAAGTGTACTTCTGTAATTAAGAATCCATCATTGCCACTACAGTGAGTCTTTTAATACTACCACAGAAGGCTATTTCTCTAACGTTCTTGATATCTGAAGCTATAAATGAAGTTTCCTAAGAGCAGGTGCCTTAGAGAAAGAGACTAATGTTTCCTGCTTATTTGGGATACTTGCAGTACTACATTTTATGGCATGTCATGCACAGAAAATAGTAAGCCTACTATGAACGTCACAAAATCAATTATTGCTACAAAAATTTATATCTTTCTTTACAAATATATTTCTTTACAAGTATATGCAATATATGCACACATATTTGCATATACTTACATCGAGGTGGCACAAATATGGTCTTTTCATTAATAATAATACGTCACTGAAAAAGTACGAACCAAAGCCCAAACAATTAAATATCAGATTTAGATATTGATCAGTTATCTTATTATAAAAAGCTGGTAATAGTTTTGTTCCTCATACTGCTCTCTTAAAAATGGGAATAAATACCTTCATATTCAAGTTATCTGTAAATCTCTGGTTAGTGATTAAATATAAACTTTTTTTCAGAAGAAAAATAGATTGGTAATAAGCAAGATTAGAAACTTGATCCCAACTGGCACTACTTTTCTGCTCAACAGTTCTGGGAAACATTATGTTACCAATAGAGCACCCTGTTGTTTCAATGTTGAAGAAATCTATAAATGGAAAAAAAACCCACAAAACCAAAAATGACACACCCAAAACCAAAAAACCACCACTCATTTAAAACAAAGCAATTGGTTCAACTGCCATAATATTCATTATAGGAAAAAAATTTAAACAAAAAAGAACAGCAAAATTAGGAAATTCTTTGTGGTGAATTTTAAATGTATTGAGCCAAGCAAGCATCGTTTTTCCACACATCTCCTCCTATGCCAGTAAGGCAGGCAAGATACTTTCCCAGCCTAAAATTAAAATTACGCTTAAAAGGAAGCAGAATAATTTTACGTTTGGTGACTTGCTGGTCGTCTGGTGACATTGCACACTCTGTACTTTCTCTTCATCTGTCCACAGTGTGTTATCTCCACCTTTAGACCTAAAAATTGGAAAACACGTATCACCATTTCTTCCAAATCAGTGTCATCTCCCTAAATTGCTACACAAACCCACTTAAACTGTACAGTAAAGCTATTCACTATTTAGCACCTTCTCCAAGCACTGAAGGGTATTCTAGACAGAACCCAAAAAAATATTTCATAGTCTTAAAATTCAAAACCCCTGAGCTTCAGCCAAAGTTCAACAATGAATTTTAGAGACAAGATGAAACCCCAAAGCCCCAAGAGTTCACAGATGAAGCTGACTGCATTCTGTGAGTTCCAATTCTGTACCTCTAAGGAAGTCGAGGATGGCGGAAGGACAAAAAGGGCACACAAGCTCCTTGTAACAAGAAGCTCGTTTATACTTTATGTCTAAACATACGGCGCCTGTGAGACCTCCAACTACTGCAACCACCCCTGAACTACGGCGTCAGGGGGAGGGGAGGAAATACCCACACAGCCTCTAGGAGCCCGTGGGAACAAAGCCACAGGGCTTTAGTCTTCATGAAGACAAACATCTGCTGCAACCCCCACTGGCATAAGGGAAAGTTCCCCACCTGAAAGCCAGGAACTTCAAGAACGAATTATCCACTCGAAGCCAGCACAACACCGCTATCCGTGAAGAATTCATAGAATCACAGAATGGTTTGGGTTGGAAGGGACCTCTAAGATCATCTAGTTCCGACCCCCCTGCCATGGGCAGGGACACCCTCCACTACACCAGGTTGCCCAAAGCCTCATCCAACTTGGCCTTGAACACTTCCAGGGATGGGGCATCTACAACTTCTCTGGGAAACCTGGTCCAGTGCCTCACCACCCTCTGAGTGAAACATTTCTTCCTTTGTTTCGAATTGTCCTTAATTTGTCCTCAGAATTGTTTCTGATTGACCATTACCCACAAACACAAGCTTGAATACAGCAGTTTCATTTACATACTTTCATGCTTAGGCAGAAGCAGATGGAGGTGGGCTATTAGGGATAGGAAGCTGAATGTGTGGGAATAGGAAAGAGGGGGCTGTAGACAGCAATTCCTTACGTATCCGCACGTGCGTATAAGCTCCGGCTGCTGCCGAGTTAACAGTGCACATTGCCCCTATCTGTCAAAGCACTAATAATTTGCCAAACAACAGACTCATCTTTCCACATAATTTGTTACAGCTCAAAGTGCCATCCAGTACGAAACCTTCAATAAATACAAAGTTTTCACAGATATCTCCCAAATCTGTATCACAGTGTTTTCATTAAAAGATAAACTGTTACCTCAATACCTCAGCTGACAACTAGCTTTGCTACAAACTTGAGACGACGGCTTCTGTCTGAAGAACAAAAATCCTCATGGAAAAAATTACAAAAACAGATGGCAATTCAGTAGCTTGAGTATTTTTTCAAAACACTTACAACCAGTACAATCTCAGGATTTATTTATGCTTTTCTTGCTCACTTCTAGTTGGGCAAAGATGATTTTGTGGACGTTTTGTAGAAAGAAGGAAGCTGCATGATAGATTTATGGAGTTTGTTTTTCTTTTTTAACTTGCTTTCTTTCTATCAAGCATATCATGAAGGAAAGACCTTCATTTTCCAGAAGAAACCTTTAGTGAACAAAAATAGTAAGATTCCTTCCTCCTACTCTTTGATTCAGTCATTATGTATTAGAATAACTGTAATTTACTTCCAGGAGAGTACATATATGAAATATATCGAATTATGCAAAAACGTCAAATTATGCAAAAACATATTGCTAAATTATTAGTTAAACCTCGAATATGAAAATCTTGACATCAGTAATTGGAAAAATTTAGGGTCAGGTGATTTAAAAAAATACTAAATCCCAGTCTTTGTAAACATTTTGACTTGAGGCTTGAGAAATGGGCCAGTGCAAACTGCATCAGCTTCAACAAGTCCAAATGCAAGGTCCTTCACCTGGGACGGGCCAGTCCTAAGCACAAATACAAACTGGGCACAGAGTGGGTTGAGAGTAGCCCTGAAGAGAAGGATTTGGGGGTGTTTATAGATGAGAAGCTCAACATGAGCCAGCAGTGCACTCATGCGGCCCAGAAGGCCAATCGCATCCTGAGATGTATCAAGAGAAGCGTGGTCAGCAGGTCAAGAGAGGTGATTCTCCCCCTTTACTCTGCTCTTGTGAGACCTCACCTCGAACACTGCGCCCAGTTCTGGTGTCCCCACCATAAGAGAGACACAGATCTGTTGGAGCGTGTTCAGAGGAGGGCCACAAAGATGATCCAGGGGCTGGAGCACCTCTGCTACAAGGACAGGTTGCGGGAGCTGAGATTGTTCAGCCTTGAGAAGAGAAGACTTCGGGGGGACCTAATAGCTGCCTTCCAGTACCTGAAGCGAACCTACAGGAAAGCTGGGGAAGGACTTTTTACAAGAGTGTCCACTGATAGGACAAGGGGAAATGGGTTTAAGTTGAAGGAGAACAGATTTAGATTAGATCTTAGGAAGAAATTCTTCAGTACGAGGGTGGTAAGACTTTGGAATAAATTGCCCAGGGAAGTTGTGGATGCCCCCTCCCTGGAGGTGTTCAAGGCCAGGTTGGACGGAGCCTTGAGTAGCCTGGTCTAGTTGGGAGGCGTCCCTGCCCATGACAGGGAGGTTGGATTAGATGATCTCTAAGGTCCCTTCCAGCCTATGCCATTCTATGGTTCTATGATTTTGAAATCATTAGATTAGGAACTGGAGTATCTTTGTCACGGAACTGGGATTGGCACTATCGATATATTTCAAAGTGAAAAAAGCGAAATTTTTGTATTTCTAACTGTTAACTCATATTTACTCTAGTGATGAGGGTACTTTAAGAAGAGTAAATAAATTGTTTTGAAGGAGACTGACATAAAAAGGGATGCTGCCCTACCTACTGAAAAGAAAAGATCTCAGCAGCACCTCTGCACTGAGATGCTCTCAGATGCCAACGCACACCAGTAATTTTGACATGATATTTGATCAAGTGACTGGGTGGTGGTGAGGCACAAAAAAAAGGGAAGGTATGTCAAGAGAACTTACACTTAAATGAAGAGAAGCTTGCACAAGTCACAACCCACTAACTAATCTCACTAAAATGAATTACCATCCATCTGCTACGAGTTTTAGTTCATCTCATCAGAGTAAAATCTTGATGCTTTCACTAAAGCGCTTCCATTAATGACAAAGCTAATTAAATTACCCTATATTTGCCACAGGCAAAACGCACATGCATATACAGTTACCACAGATTCTCGAATATGTGACAATTCACTTATGTGCATACCTGAGCTCTGAATGTGGCTGGTTCAAAAAAGAATAATAAAAAAAACGTTCACTTAACTTTTCATATCAGTGATTCATCAAACCTGAAGCCACATACTTACCTGCACTGACCCAACTTTACTTATATTTGCAAAGTAACTCTGTCAAGCTACAGAGATTGATCGATGGCGTAAGAAAAAAGGACAAGTAGACGGAAACATAAAATTGATCAGTAGACTTCTGAAAGTCTTAATAGGTATGCAAGTAATAAAACGATTCTTTGTATATGGGTTGGGCCAATCCCAAGCACAAACACAGGCTGGGTGGAGAATGGATTGAGAGCAGCCCTGAGGAAAAGGACTTGGGAGTGCTGGTGGATGAGAAGCTCAACATGAGCCGGCAATGTGCGCTGGCAGCCCAGAAAGTCAACCGTGTCCTGGGATGCATCTGAAGCAGCGTGGGCAGCAGGTCGAGGGAGGGGATTCTGCCCCTCTGCTCTGCTCTTGTGAGACCCCACCTGGAATACTGCGTTCAGCTCTGGGCCCTCAAAATAAGAAGGACATGGAACTATTGGAGCGGGTCCAGAGGAACTCCACGAAGCACCTCTGCTATGAAGACAGGCTGAGAGAATGGGGGTTGTTGAGCCTGGAGAAGAGAAGGCTCTGGGGAGACCTTCTAGCAACCTTCTGGTACCTGAAGGTGGCCTACAGGAAAGCTGGAGAGGGATTTTTGACAAGGGCATGGAGTGATAGCACAAGGGGCAATGGCTTTAAACTGAAAGAGGGGAGATTGAGATTAGATTTAAGGAAGCAAATCTTCTCTGTGAAGGTGGTAAGACACTGGATTAGGTTGTGCAGAGAAGTTGTGGATGCCCCATCCCTGGATGTGTTCAAGGCCAGGTTGGATGAGGCTTTGAGCAACCTGATGTAGTGAAAGTGTCCCTGCCCATAGCAGGGGGTTGGAACTAGATGACCTTGAAGGCTGCTTCCAACCCAAACCATTCTATGATTCTATGATTCTCTTAGTTTTGCTCAAAATTGTAGGTGCGCTGTTCGTTGTGATAATCTGTTGCCCAGTAAGGCAACTGCCATAGAAAATATTTTGAACATGTAGTGGCAACACATCATTAGACAGAATAAAGCAGGTTTATGTAATTTAATTATTACCTTTGATTTCTTTGGTAAACTTTACCCTTTGGGAATCTGTCAGAGGTTTTTGTTGTTCTTCAATACTTTTGAAGTCCAAAACTTCACATACAAACTCGATAACTGGCTGTGCTTTGTAAAATGCAGTTGCAGAGACTGTAGACAAAAATGTTGATGTTTTATTACTGAAGGAATTGACAAGAAATCCAACAAATGGAACTAAAGTTTTGCCTTTCCACTGAAAGGCAAAGAAGGAAAAAGAAAAGATTTTTGTAGGACCTACCATCAATATTTAACATCATTTTCCATAACGAAGGTCTGACCGATTGATGGAAGCCAAACCAAACTTCTCTGCCCCCACCCAAAGGATTTGAGCACCCTTCTGATGCTGTAAAAAACGATCGCCCCACAGGAGTATATCTGCAATAAAGAAAATAAATTCAGATTCAGACTAAAGCAAAAAAAAATTTGCAATAAAGCCATAACTAATGCAAATTCCTATTCACAAAAGTACAGAAATATCAGTGTTTCAAATTACTGTGTCAGTCCTGTCAGGACTCAGGTTACACCTCTCAAAATCCAGGTAGTTGCAGTAAGAAACTGGCTACTACTCACGGGTTTTTTTAAATTATTGTCAGTATACTCCTTAATTTACCTACTAATCCAAACAAAAAGCATTAATAATTTTTTGTGTACTCCATTAAAAACTCAGCTACACTTCAGTAAGTAAATAATTAAACATCTCTGCTATTAAAACAACAATGTAATAATCTCTCTCCTTACTTGCACACAGCCTCCTCCAAAAACCATAGAAACTTTGTGCGGGTTAACGACTGATCTAACAAATATTTTTCATGCATCTTTCATCTTGGTAATTCGCTACTGCACACTTAATATCAAACTACTCAAAACCAGTGCTCATATGTTTATCAGAACAAAGATGCATGACCAACTAGTCTGGGACGTTTCCTGCGTTGCAAAACCTGACTAAAGTGATTTTTTTTTTTTTTTATCCTTAAAGTGAGGATAAAGTCAATATAACAAAAGGCTATTTAAAGATAGTTACATAAATTTAACTCATTTCCCCTTTTTAGCCCTTTAAAATCAGAAAGTTCAGCCCTGCTAAGCTTTGTTCTTCATTTTCCAACTGAAAGTAATTTGAACAGTTGTCTTCAGTGACTTGTTTCATGGCAGTTTCATTAAACTCAGTATCTCTTGGGTTTGACTGCAAGCGCTGTAGACTCCACCTGCTTGGAAAAAAACTAAATAATCTTCAAACTTTTCTTTTCTATAGAAACAGCTATACTGAATGATGTTAATGTCCTGCTAGCAGTCTCCTTTATACAAATTGGCCATAATCGTCTGCCCAAGGACACGGAGGACCAGGGTAACAAGTTCTAAAGCCACCCTTACGTGTCTACCAACCTCCAACTGCTTTCCACTCAGGAAAGGCCTTCTTCCCTGAGGCCTACAGGGAAACAGGGTATGAGGGCACCCCTGACCTGAGAGCACACAAGCATGGAGCGAGTCCGGAGAACAGCGAGGAAAGAGACTTGCGTCCAGGCTGGAAGCTACTAATTCCACCGGATGAGCAGAAAAGCACCGGATTGCCTCTTGCCTGAGCACGCCGTCTGCTAGATAGCTGTTATTTTGGTTGAGCTATGAAAGTACATCCTATCCAAAAAGCCACTGAAGCGATGCAAATAGCAATGCAACTTCCTAAACAACGTCCAGGTCTTCCCCTCACCTCATGGAAGGCAAGTGCCTCATCACTATATCCAGTGCCTGGATGGTTTCAAACGGGACACTCGGCAGCCGACCAGAAAGAGCATCATGTAAAGCCTGCAAACTCACACAGGACATCCACTTTATAGCCACCTTAAATATTCTGTCCTTTCCTTCTCCTGGTAGCGTGACCTCCAGCTCCACCTGCAACAATGCCAAACAACAAACCAAGATGATTCTTTCCATTTAAAGGGGAAAATGGAAGGGGCTTGGAAGGGATGATGCATTCCTCTGAATAGCGCTATAAAGCATGGGAGGAGACAAAAAGCAAGGATGAAGAAACAGCATACATTAGGTACAGCCTCTTTTTATAGCTAGTTCTTTCCAAAGGCGTATTTCAGAAAGTTGGCATGCTTCCCAGCTGGCATCTATCTTCCTCTTTAAGGCAACATGGGAATTTGGAAGTGCTTGCGTGTCAACAGGGAGGTCTCTGTGAAAATCTCATAATTTTTATTTCCCATAATATCCCTGATTTCAGATACCTAACACATACTAATGCATCACCGCTCATGTCAGCTCCTGCACGCCTAAAATAAAAAGTGGTCTGTCACTACCTGCCAAGATTCACGAATTTCTGGTATTCACTCTCTAGAGCACCAGGGAGCTTTACATAAAATTACTGCAGGCATAGATCAAATGAGAGAAAATAAAATTTACAAAGAGCTTTCAAAGGGAAAAAACCCAAGCACCATCATCTCCCAAGCAAAATAAAAAACCCCACAAAACCCACCAACCCAAAAAACCTCTTATTTTTAAATACCAAAGAAAGAATAAACGATGACCCCTAAGTACTAGTGACGCTATCCGGCAGGAAACAGGGGCACTCCTTTGGCATTTTATGCCCTACTTTGAATTTGTCAAAAAACCACGGACAAACTACATTATGGTAAACTACTTTGCTGATTACTTGTAATTACTTGTAATGCTGATTTTTCCTCTTTATTAAAAGAAAGAAAGCCTGAGCACATAAGTTCTGAAACCAACTAAAATTAAGGCTTGTCTGAAATGATGAGCAGTTCTGGGAGGACTACAAGAAATAACAAGATCAGAGTATCCTTTGTGCTGGATATAAACAAAACCACTGCATTTTCCTGTCCTAGAAAGCTTACAATTTAAATATAAAAGGCATCCACTTAACAGACAAACTGTAATTAGTCAGTTAGCAAAAATAATAACATGGGTGACAGCAAGCTCACGTATGCGCTCATCTGGTCTTCTGCCACAGTTAGCTGCTTCAGTTCAAAAACAGCAAAGAAAGATAAAACACAAATATTTTGCCTGTGCTCCAAAATAAACGAGCTGACAATTTACAGTAGGCAGGCAAAATTAATATTACAGCTGTATCTCTCCTCTAGGTCAAACATCATTGAGTAGGAGAACTGAGCAGAGGAAGGAGCTGTATGACCGTGGCAAAGTAACAGGAATTGGAGTCTGTAATTGCAGGGTCCCTGGTCTGAATCCGGCCCAGAAGGTTAATTCTGCTGAAAAGCTGTGCAAATAAAGGTACAGGTTTTCAGCTGACACAGGCTGGAAGTTTTTATAAGAAGCCTTTTTTTCCACCATGCCATCAAGAAGTCTTCAACAGCGGCTGGAAGACATCTGCCACACCGGAACTGCGTTTTCCTTTTAATTCTCTCCTCCTCTTCCAAATCCAGTTTTGTAATTTCTATTATTCCCGATACCTTTAACACACAACTCATCGAGATGATTAACAACTTGAAGAGTTTACGTTTTTAAAAAAAAAACAAACAAACAAAAAAACAGAAAAACATATTAGGACCAAAAAATGTGTCCTTAACTCACGTTCACAAGACTGCGTTCACTTTTAGGCACTGCAAATCAGAATTTAAATCTCTCAGTAATATTTTATTTATCCCACTCTATATTTTTAAGGGCAAACGAACATGCTCGTGTTTGACAGAGTAAGCAAAATATGAAAAATGTCAAGACAAAATAGTTTTAAATGAGAACTTTACCATGTACTTTATTAGGAATAAACTCTAAATATTTGATTTCCTACAGTTTCACTAGGTGTAATCTATTTCCAAATAAAAAAAATTTACAACCTTAGTCACTAATCTACTACCTGCTAGATCCATTGCTAAATTGCAGCGCAGTTGACATCATTTTGCAGCTAAAAGAACTAAACGAAGTAGGGATGTGAAAAATCATGAAGCCTGTGTAAAAATTCGAAAGTCATTCTTAAAAAGAAGAGGTCTTGTAGCTGATGTAGTCTGATTGATTCATACAAATCAGCATACACTAGTGTTTTAAAACAATAAAAATCAAACCTGATCATATGTTTCTGGGGAATTCTTAGCATTTCTTCTTCTCTACAAAATATTTGCATATTTTATCACGTTTTCAGCATACAATGTACCTTTTATCTTATTAATCTAAGAGTCATTCCTTCCCAGTGATTCAGAGGAAAACAGATGCACAGTTTCCGAGCAAATATTTGGGTGCCTGCCTCCCATGGACTTGTCTGGAAATCTCGAGCTATGGATGTAACACAGAGGTCTGCTGCTCTCAGGTACAGAGTCATTAGCGGTGCTTCAAACAGATAAAGTCAAGAGGAGTAAGCTGGTAGCTACATCCAGGTTGGATGAGGCTTTGGGCAACCTGGTGTAGTGGAGGATTTCCCTGCCCATGGCAGGGGGGTTGGAACTAGATGATCTTTGAGGTCCCTTCCAACCCAAACCATTCTATGATTCTATGATTCTAACACTTTCCTTCTGAAAAAGGGAACAGCAGTAGGATTTCTCTATCAAACTGCAGCTTGGTTCACTCATAATTACTGGTTTTATAATTACAGACTGTTGAAGATATATGCTAAGATATATCAGTTGTTCTTGAATCTTGCTAGGCAAGAAAATTTTCAAGTCCAGTTAAAATATAATTCTAGCTTCTAACTGTAGACGGACATTTTAGGGAAATAAGTCACGGAGCAGTAGAGTACAAAGACACAGTTAGAGGTGACCTGGGCTTGCTGTTAGAACCTATGAGGGAAGGGCAGACTATTACCATCTTTATACCCTGACAGTGTTCTATACACTTCTTTCTTCTCAATGTGTAGGAGTAAAAAACCACAAAAACATTCTGTTAATATTTACATATTCTGTATTTGTTCCGAAAGGTCTACAGAAACAAAGGAAGTAAAGAGTGAAAATAAGGTACGATGAGCAAGGAATGAAAATAGGTATGATAACCATGAAGGCCAAGCAGAAAAGATTATTCATATAATAGAAAAAGTTAGAAAATAAGCAGAGTTGTCAGCAAGGAAAAAACAAAACAAAAACACAACCCCAGAACAACCACCACTGACAAGAGATGAGGACAGAGTGCATTCATTAAGTTAAAGTGCAACAGGAGGGACAAAAACGTTGCCAATTTGGTGTCAGCCTTCTGTTTAGCATCAGTTCTTCCACCACCGATGCACGCTGCAAGGAAATCAAGTCCTTCCACTTAGATTAAGGATCATCTATTAATCACTGTATGTTCATGACCCTTTTCAATATGATCCTAAATGTAATCAGATGTGCAGTAAACTTGCTACATTTGTTCTGTACAGAACAGTCAAAAAAACCCCAAAGAAACCTAATCTAATTATGCTGGAGGAAAGGCATAATACTTACAAGCTTTGCACTGGTCTGAACCACGCTTAAACCAATTTAGCATCACATAAAAAACTTCCCTCATTAAGCTAAATTTCCCCGCGTCCCACTTAAACCAACTGAAGATTTATCTCTATCAGCTCTTTCCTCCAGGGTAATAACATTAATATATGTATGGCAGAAAAAACGACAAAATCCTATATTCCATAGAAATATGGAAAAGAGACGAGTTTATTAAAAGCGAGCCCAAATGTGAGCCACAGATGAAACTATCTGAACCATCTCGTGGTACCCTCCACCAAAACCGCTCTCCTCAGTGACCGTCTTTTGCAAACGTGCTGATTAGATTTGGATATAAGAAAAAAAAATTTCACTCAGAGGCTGGTGAGGCAGTGGAACAGGTTGCCCAGAGAAGCTGTAGATGCCCCATCCCTGGAAGTGTTCAAGGCCAGGTTGGATGAGGCTTTGGGCAACCTGGTGTAGTGGAGGGTGTCCCTGCCCATGGCAGGGGGATTGGAACTAGATCTCTGAGGTCCCTTCCAATGCTGACCATTCTGTGATTCTATGATAATACTGTCCCTCCCAAAATGGGTAACAAAATCATTAAAGTCAGCCTTTTCCCAGCCGCAGGATACAACACTCATTTGCACGGACATACAACTATTTTTCATTCATCTTTACTGATGAAATGCAGAACTTCATACTTGTCATGAAATATAGTCAGTCTCCTACAACTTGCCAAGTATTACACAGCAACTCTGTGTGCATCCAGAGGACTTGTTTAAATCCCTGGGAGAAACTCAACAAGTATCATTCCATCTTCAGCAAATGCTTTGCAATCTTGCATGGCAAGTCTGTAGGAACTGGAATACCACATGCAAAAGTGAAAAAGAAATAATTATCTTCAATATTTTTAAATGATGCCTTTATAGTTTTCCTAGACTTTAGGTTATCAGTTTATGAAAAATATCCAAGACTGGAGTATATACTGACCTTTACTGCATGACATTCACTTAAATACATTTGGGGGAAATAAAAATTACACATATAAGATGAAGAGCTCGATTCAAGTAGAACTATTAACTATGTCAAGTGCTGCACAGGCATACGACACCAGACAGGGAAGGCCAGCACGAACTATTTTGTAGCACACTGCTACTCGCTCTAGGAAGACCTAAGCTCTGCTCCCAGTTTTATCAGTAAGCAAGTTTCCAGGTTTCTCTGTATTGCCCTTTCCCCTTGACAGTTTACTTTTGTCTAATTAGGTTGTAATCAACTCCTACAGGATCAGGCAGTCTTCCTCTCTACCTGTGCATGCCTCACCTTGCACCCTCAGCAGAATTTAATGGCCTCTGGGAACTACCGTAGTGTGAGGGAGTAACGAGAATGATTGTATCCTCAAGTGTTCATCATCTAAATAAAAAAGGTCACAGAAAATTCAGCCTGATATTAAGACCACAGAAGCGTAGGCTAAGTTATTTTACCAGGTTTGTGTGTCAGCATGTTTCAACACAGTCCCTTCTGCTTCACCAGTCATCAATGGGCACAGACGTGGGTACGCTTCACAGCTACAACCGGAGTGACCAACGAAGAGGTCACTGCCCCACGTGCTGAGCTGGCAAACAGAACATGCAAGTCCTCAACTGGCCCAGGGCTAAGCTAACAGGTCTTAACCTGTGCAATTTGAGTTAATTCGGTTCTCACATAGTAAAGGACTAGAGAAGAGGTTCCATACTGCCAACAGAGGGATGGAGGAGTTTCTTCCAGCTAGTAGATAGTGACAACCAGCTTTGATGGACAACAATCCCAGTGGGCTTTGATGGGATTAAAAAGCTGACACGACAGCTTGCTGCTGCCCAGAGGGGTGCTTCTACTCCCCTCTCCCAAACTCAACTGTGCTTTCACTTTCTACCTAGTGCCAGTATGGAGCTTGTCCGCTGCCTTGGGCAGTTGATCCAGCTCACCCAACCCGCAGAAACCACGCAAGTGGGGAGAAAGAGAGGGAGGAAAGAGGGAATATGGAAAAGAGAGTAACTATTCTGATGACAACAAGCTCACATTTCTGTCCTGGCAAGGCATACCCTGAGTGGCAAAAGGAAGAGACATCTATTCCAGAAATATAAAATCATTTCCTATCAGTTATTAGAAAGACTCTGCAAATATTACATTAAAATCTCCAAATAGAAACTTTTCTATTTAAAACTTACTTTATCTCTCCCAATGGGAAGCGGCATAGCTGTATAAAGGTTTTTTCTTCCATCAAACACTGGTTTGCGATCCCCAAAAATCTGGGTTTTAAAGTGCTGAACCATATGCTCCACTATTTCTCTGAAAATACAAAAAGATTACATTAATCCAACTTTTTACTTTTGATGTTAAGCAGCAAACGAACACCAGCACTGATATTTATGAATAGAGGCATTAAGCAAACGAAAGGGTTGTCCACTTCTGGGTATCAAAGGCAAGATTTGTTTGACTGATCTGAATCAAAGCAATGTTTTCACAGACTGTTTTCTTAAAGCATCTATTTTTAGCTTTTTCAGATTGAAACTTTCCTTCCTCTTTTCTGTGATCTACTGAAAGCGGTAAAGCAAAAGCTCCTGCACTCTCAAGCTCAAAATGAGAGGTGCTTGGTATTCTCCTAGAGCTTCTGCTCCCCTGTCCTACAGCCCTTTCTGCAGAGGACCATGGACCAAAAGCTCAGCAGCCTGAGAAGCTTTCCAAAAAATTACTATCCAAGCTTATAGCCTTAGCGTAAGGATGATAGTTCTATGATGACGGTGATACGCTAACTTTTTGCACGGCACGAGAAAGATTACTTTTAAATGTAATTTCTTCATACATGCAACAAAACTGGGATCCCTCCATCAAAACTGGGTATGTGCATTCGCTGAGACCCGTGCATATTAAAAAATACATACTCATTAAAGCACAGCTGGAATAAGATTGCATGTTTGTATGAATGAAGTAACCATTCACAAAGTTCTTGTCAAACCACAGTGTTTACACGCTGGTCATGCAAAGCAGTTCACCAGCCGATGAGAGGTCTTTTGGAATAATAACATCCTTAGATGCCAAAGGTCTTTGGTTCAAATGCCACAAAGAGACATCCTTCAGGCTATCAGTATCACAAAGCTGTAGAATCTGAAATCCATCAGCAGTCTGCAATATGCTGCCTACAAGATCCGTAACATACAGCTTGGGGCAAAAGGACATTAAGAAATTAAACTGACACAGAAAGGAAAACACCATTTTTTCAGTATTGTTGTCATCCAGCAGCTCAGAGATGCTGCAGGTGACCGTTTCACATACCTTGACTGGGAAAGTTAATTAACTCAGCATACAGTTAGATACTATAGCGATGCAAAATTGAGATGAAACTCTGAATTCATTCAAGAAAACAACGAAGACTGTTTTAATTTACATTTTTTTTGCTGTGTCCCAAGGTTTTCAGACAAGATGTAACCACTGAAAGAAATTTGTTTGACCTCCTGAGAAGTATGAATAAAACTTGACCCAGTAATATCTGCCTCTGCAATGTCTGACTGAACAAGTACATAATCTGGAGGGTGGGAGGGAGGGAGGAGGTATTTTTCAACCTTGAGTAAAGATTGAGCAACGGAAAACCCATTCTCTTACTGAGCAAGTTCTTCCGATGGTGAACTACTTTATATAAAAACAAACACTTCCACTTAATTAAGGTTTTCAAGCTTCAAATCACATTTAGCAATGGTGCGTCTCAGCGGTGGGTGGAGATATCTTAATGAAAAGTAAGTTATTTTCTCCATGTGAAGTTGAAATAAGAGTTATTTACCAATTCACTCACTTCAGCCCTTTGGGACTGCTATTGTACTGAGATCACACAAGCACACCAAGAACCCGGGGGCCAGTGACTGCAAGCAGAGTTCATTTTGAACCTTGTAAAGGTCCTAGCTGTCCCCATGAGTTAAACCAAGGGCGTCCATGGTGCAGAACCAAACCCACGTAGCCCACTCTATCTAACTATCCAAACAGATCTGAGCTTTCTGTGACACGTGAATAATTGTAACCAGACTGCAGTAATTTTGCACAGCAGTGTGTTGTCTCAGCTGTGTTTTCACGTCCTGCTCCAGCTCCTGTCTCATCAGCGTGGAACTTGCACGTTACACTGTACACATCCCTGCAGTGGGCCTGCAGAGTCGCAGCCCAAATCACAGTTAAGTCCTAGAATAAAGCTCAAGAACGAAGCTGGGACAGATGGATTTGTGCTGAAAACAGCGTTGGTAACACAGGGATGTTTTCGTTATCGCTGAGCAGAGCTTACACAGAGTCGAGGCCTTTTCTGCTTCTCACACCATCCTACCAGTGAGTAGGCTGGGGGTGCACAAGAATTTGGGAAGGGAGACAGCCAGGACAGCCAACTCCAGCTGACCAAAGGGATATTCCATATGTCGTGGCTTAGGCTGCTCCAGCAGCTAAACTCCTCACAGCCGCTCACTCACCCTCTCCCACCCCCCTGGGATGAGGAAGAGAATTAAATGAGAAAAATATATACAAACGAGTGATGCACGGTGTAATTGCTCACCACCCCTTGACTGAGGCCCATCTCGTCCTGAACTAACAATCCCAAAACAGGTAAGTCCCGATACCGCAATCCTGGACGAGTGAGAGGCCCGAAAACAGAGAGAGAGAGAGAGAGAGAGAGCGCACTCAGACTCCGACAGTGAGAGCCCCGCAAGAGCAAAGGCCCTTCTTTCCAGCTGTCCCTCACTTTTATACTGGGCATGATGCTGCATGATACGGAATACTAATTGGCCAGTTTGGCCTCAATCCTAACTCTCAGTACAAATCGTGGACCCTCCGTCCCAGCCATGCTCCCCCCTCTCCTGTTGAGCTCCTGCACACCGGCAAGAACATGGCAGCTGAAAAGTCCTTGAGGCCTCAGTGCCAACTATAACCATCAGAGCGCTGTCAGCGTTCTCAGAGCGAGTCTCAGACTAAAACCAAAACATGGAGCTCTTCCAGCTGCTAAAAAGAAGAGCCAGCTCTGTCCCAGCTGAAACCAGGACACCATACCACAGAATCATGAAATTGTTTGGGTTGGAAGGGACCTCAAAGATCATCTCGTTCCAACCCCCCTGCCATGGGCAGGGAAACCCTCCACTACACCAGGTTGTCCAAAGCCTCATCCAACCTGGCCTTGAACACTTCCAGGGATGGGGCATCCACAACTTCTCTGGGAAACCTGGTCCAGTGTTTCACCACCCTCAGTGTAAAAATTTTCTTCCTTATATCTAATCTAAATCTCCCCTCTTTCAGTTTAAATCCATTGCCCCTTGTCCTGTCGCTACACGTCCTTGTCAAAAGTCCCTCTCCAGCTTTCCTGTAGGCCCCCTTTAAGTACTGGAAGGCTGCTAGAAGACCACCCCGGAGCCTTCTCTTCTCCAGGCTGAACAGCCCCAACTCTCTCAGCCTGTCTTCACAGGAGAGGTGCTCCAGCCCTCGGATCATCTTGACATCCTGCTCAGCACATGTAAAGCTGAGGGGAAAGAAGAAGGAAGGGGGGGATGTTTGGAGCGATGGTGTTTGTCTTCCCAAGCAACCGTTACACATGATGGAGTCCTGCTTTCCTGGAGATGGCTGAACATTCACCTGCCAATGGGAATATTGAATGAATTCCTTGTTTTGCTTTGCTTGTGTGTGCGGCTTTTGCCTTACCTGTTAACCTGTCTTTATCTCAACCCACGAGTTTTCTCACTTTCACTCTTCCTATTCTCTTCCCTACACCACTGGGGGGGAGTGAGCGAGCGGCTGTGTGGGCCTTAGCTGCCGACTGGGGTTAAACCACGACAGTAGCAGAAATGAAAACAAAATCTCCCTCTATCCTTTCTACAGGTTACGACATATGAAGCAATGATAAAAACTATTTACTATAAATATGCATCTGAATTATATAACCAAAATACCAGAAACATGTAAACCAGCTGAAAAAACTATCATTTAGAATTGGCCATGTGCATCCTGCATAATCCTATATATATATATATATATATATAAGCACACACAAAGATATAGGTACACATGTAGGACAAAGCCCATGTGCTGGACCATCACACAGAACTACAACACGCAGCAGTTGGCTCCTCAAGGAGGTACAGACGCCTGGCAAGCTGCCGCAGCCAGTGGCATGCCAGTCGTCGGGGCTGGAACTGGTGGCAGGGATATCAGTTCATGAAAGTAAGGCTCTCAACTAGGAAAAAAGTGACTGCTGGGAATTTTTTTCAGCGCTCCAATGCAGTAAGTGAAATCGGCAGGGTTGGCCTTGGGCAAGAAGAGAGTTCAGTTTAATACACTTACAACAGTGTTGGCTTTTAAAATTAAATTCAGTTTTTAACTAGCTTAAAAATTAAATTTACAGCAGATCACCACAGAAAGAAAACAAGCCAGCAAAGCACAGTGATGCTGCTTTATGAAAAGGCTATCATTACCAACTCTTTAGTTTAACAACGGATAACACACTCCAGTTTATTAATTCATGTTAGGAAAACTTTGGCTTTTGGGTGGCTTTTTCAACTCCGCGCTTTGCTCATGACTGCATATTCCACCTATGTGACCTTTTTTAATAAGGAAAAGTTTTGCTCTTGAATATATGAACATGCCATTCCAATCCTCTACAGTCAAGATGTAGGTAGTTACGAGGAAGACACTTGTGGTTTCCAGTTAGTGCCAAATCTTGTTCTCAAGTTTCACTTCTGGCAACACCACTCTTTTTCAAGTCAATGAGGTTGCCACACTGTGACTAATGGGGCACATATGCAAAACACAAGATCTAATTGCTTGTTTCCTTGGCCAACTGATCCATGTTTTCACCTCGCTATCTGTTTCAGGAGCATAGCTTTCCCTTATATAGAATCTACTGATGAAGGACAATTTCTTACCTAATTTAGTCCCTCCACCATCCTCTCGCAGTAGCACAAACAAATGGGTTTTGCCTCCCCTTGTCAGTAGGGGAACGTGGGAAAACAAGCTGGTAAAACCAACTCCCTATGGAAGGATTTGTCAGCCAATTGGACTCCGATATTTAACCAAGCAATTTAGCAAGTTGTCTTATACTGACCTAGCTCCACTAGAGTTACAACAGTTTATCCATCTGTCACCAGTGGTTTTGATCAGCATCTCAGGATACTGACAAGATCAAGCAAAATAAGGGGCAATTAGCATAGAAATCTTGGATTGGCACAGAAAGACTTGGAGAAGAAAAGTCCCTGTTGATGGACATGCAAAGTTGGAATCTATCAGTACAAAGACAGCCACATCCTCCAAACTATCAGTGAAGCCTGGCACACTCCAGCATTTTCAAAGAAAAACAAGAATGTAAACAAACTGAGGAAAAGCAAAACACAGTATTACCTGTTAACTCTTCTAGGGCATTTTTCTGGCTTTATATCCAATTCGTAATGGTAGATATCTATTTTAGGAATGTCCATTTCAAAGAAGTTGGCCTGCAGTTTGATTGTTCTCCCAGAAGTCCCAAAATCTGGTCGAGGAGGGGGTTTAAAGGCATATCCCTGTATTGGTGGTGGCAATGGTGGAGGAGGTGCAAGCACTGAAAAAAGAGAAAGCACAAATTAGCCATCAGCTATATCAAACTGACAGTAAACAAATTTACAGGCTATCTGACCAACAGAGCACAGCACATTTAAACTGGCAACTTTTTTTGAGCAATCTAAAATCTGAAAAAAAAAAGCCCTGCTAACAGGAGTCCATGAATTCTGACTCGCTTCTTCCCATGCTGGTTCACCATTTGCTGTTCTTTCCTAGCCCTGATTACTGAACAATATCGTAAAACCAATTGCATTTTCCTACACTACAAGTCAGCTAGGTGGGAATTTGAAAGCACAGGAGCCATTCCTGCGTGTTGCAGCTGTCTGGCAAATGCTATTTATTAAACTACATCCTACTGCTTCCTTTAAACAGAAAGGAAACGGCACAAATAGTCTGCTGCTGCTGTACTATATTCTTGAGCTCAAATGCCAACCCTAGATCAGACAACGTGAAGTAGAAGTGTAATAGCTGCTTGCAGTTGTTTCAATCTAGGAAATTCCACTAAAAATCCACGGAGAAGTTCATAAGGTACCAACTCAAGTATTCAAAACTCCTGCAGCATCAGTACTGAGGTTTTCCAAGGTCTAGAGCAATAATAACTTGCAGCAAAATCTTCACATGTGAAATAACCCAGGAGGTTTCTCATTAGTTATGTAAGAATCCAGGTGTGGTTTCCTGGGATTATCAAATTCAGTCCTCTGCTAGAACCAAAACCAATACACATCCCTTCACGATCAGATTAGTCACCACTTTTCCACCCTCGCTTTCCCTACTGGAAAGCTGTTCCAGAACTGAGATGCTCTAATGCTCAGAAACATCTTTACACTTTTATTTATTCATTGTCAGGTTATACTCGCTGACCTTCAGATTAAGTACTCCTTATCGCATTTTTAGATTTAAACCAAATTTCCATTTCCTTCTGAATCCTAAGCCTTACTAGTTCTATTACCCTTTTCTCATAAAACAGACCTCATTCTCATCCTTCCAGTCATTTTTTCAAGTTAATGCATTTTCAGCTCACCTTTCCTGAAGAAGATCAAGTGTTATTCTACATGAGGTCCCATCGGGGTCCAGCACAACCACACTGATACTTTCATCTCTCAACTGGAAATGTTGGGTTAATGAGCCCTAAACTGCATTTGGCTGTTGTACCACTGCCTCATGGCAGCTCCTGGCCATCCAGTGGCCAGTCAGTAGGTGCATGCTGGTCTCTTGTTTATGATTGATTGCCTCCCAGTTCACTAGTAACTCCCAGCTACGTGATCTTTTATATATATATATTTTTTTTTTAACCCATACCTATTACCCTACTACTTTCTGAATGATGCTCGGGTCCTCCTTTTCTGACAACGCCTCCTACGTCCCCTGACGAAGTTTCGTGTACTTATCCCTAACATTTATGCAAAGATTGTTAAAGAAATAATCAACAACACCATTCTCAACCTGTGCACCATCATTTCCTCACTTTACCTTTCCACATCTCCTCTCGCCAGTTTCCAACTTATCAGCATCTCCCTACTTATTTTTACCATTTTACTAATCTTTCAGCACCAATTTCCCCACATACCAGACATTTCATTAGAATCCAGATAGTTTGGTTTGACATTGGGAATATGATAGGGGGTTTTGTTAGTTTGGTTTTTTTGTTTGTTTGGTTTTTTTTTTTAATCTTGGGTTTTCTCATTTGGTTTACGTTTAGGAAGCTTCTTTCATATATTGTCTTCCAAATATGTTCTGAGGCATACACCCTTTTGATGCCGTGTTACTGAAGTTCAGTTTGCTTCTATCCCTCCCTTTCATAAATATAGCCTTAAAGTCTGTGATTCTCTAACACTAACGTATTGATCAAGTTAAAGATGCTTATTGTTGAAGACTTGCATTCTCATGACTTAAAACTTCAGGTTTCTGTGATAAAAGATTATTCTGTCTCCCTAATTTAAATACACTGACAGCTTCAGTCTTCCTTTCAATGGAAGTAAGAGTAATTATCATTTGAGTATTACTCTTACTATTTATCCGTCTTGCCTTTGCAATATCCACACCTGTACTGAGAAATGAAGCAAAGTAGCTTCTTGTTTTCACACAATAGGTCTAGACTCTTATCTGCAACCCAGTCCTCACCACAAGCAGCCCATCTGCCTCTGCATCTGACCTTTCCTATCTACATCCCTGAAGGCAAGTCGAAATACCTAGCTGACTAATTCCGCTCAACCTTCAGCAATTCTTTTTTATCTCTGCCCATCCACACTTGTAAGACACGGATTTCTCATCTTCTCCCAACACTTACAGGACCTCTGCTTACTTCACATATTTGTCGGAAGGTGGTTAACTCACTCAGGTGGCCCCCGCAGTCACCATATCCCTTGCTTGGTATGACAAATCCGCCAAGTTTCTGTGTCATTACGCAGAAAGAACCCTCCGCAGTGGATATGACAACTAACAAAGTTAATTATAGCACTATCACTACAGCTGGAAAGTAACACAAAAAAATACTCCCACAAATATTTATACTTGCAATATGACAAAGGTTTCTGTTATCCACCTCCAAACCAGGTCAGGGGCACACACATCAAGTAGCTACCTCTACTCCACCACAATCTTGTTTACCACCACTTTCCCAAAGCAATCTGGCTCCCACTTATGATTTTAGCCGTTCTGTTGCTTAATACTTCACAGCTCATCACTGCACATATTTTCATTTCTATCTTTCCATAACAGAACGTTCCCATTTGAAAGTCATGTCCGAGACATTAATGTTACACTATGGGTTTTTTTTGTGTTGTTCCATGATCCCCATCGCACCACCCATTCAAAAATATTTTCATTTTCAGCCCAGGCTCCTGGCATTTGTTTGTATTTTAACATGTCCATTTCTTAAGCCCCTACTGCATTCTATCCACATTACATATTGCCTTACCACTATTACCTGGCAAACTGGTATCAATACTACGCGTTTCCCTTCTCATTGCTGTCTATTTTTATACCTTCTAACATTTCTGTATCTATTGCCACATCCCAGCTCCCCTCCCTTTTCTTTTTCTGTGTCAGATTTCGTACATCATTAAATCACAGAACAGTTTGGGTTGGAATGGACATTAAAGATCATCATCTTCCAACTCCTCTGCCATGGGCAGGGACACCCTCCACTGCATCAGATTGCTCAAAGCCTCATCCATCCTAGCCTTGAACAGTTCCAGGGATGGGGCAGCCACAACTTCTCTGCACAACTTGTTCCAGTGTCTCACCACCTTCACAGAGAAAAATTTGTTCCTAAAACCTAACCAAAATCTCCCCTCTTTCAGTTTAAAGCCATTTCCCCTTGCCCTATCACTACACACCCTTGCAAAAAGTCCCTCTCCAGCTTTGTTGTAGGCCCCCTTAGGTAATGGAAGCCTGCTAGAAGGTCTCCCCAGAGCCTTCTCTTCTCCAAGTTCAACAATCCCAACTCTCTCAGCCTGTCTTCAGAGGAGAGGTGCTCCAGCCCTTGGACGATCTTCATGGCCCTCCTCTGAACTTGCTCCAACAGCTCCATGTCCTTCTTGTGTTGGGGGCCACAGAGTTGAACACAGTATTCCAGGTGGGGCCTCACAAAAGCAAAGGGGGAGAATCCTCTCCCTTGACCTGCTGCCCACGCTGCTTCGGATGCAGCCCAGGACACAGTTGGCTTTCTGGGCTGCGCACATTGCTGGCTCACGTGGAGCTTCTCATCAACCAACACTCCCAAGTCCTTCTCTTCAGGGCTGCTCTCAATCCATTGCCCACCCAGCCTGGATTTGTGCGTAGGATTGCCCCGACTCCTGTGCAGGACCTTGCACTCGGCCTTGTTGAACTTTTTAAGTTTGCACACACCCACCTCTCCAGCCTGTCAAGGTCCCTCTGGATGGCATCCCTTCCCTCCAGCGTGTCCACAACACCACACAGCTTGGTGTCTTCTGCAAACTTGCTGATGGTGCTCTCGATCCCACTGTCCATGTCATTGACAAATATGTTAAACAACACCAGCCCCAATACCAACCCCTGAGGAACACCACTCGTCACTAGTCTCCACTTGGACATTGATCCGCTGACTCTAACACTTCTGAGTGCGACCATCCAGCCAATTCCTTATCCACCGAGTGGTCCATCTGTCAAATCTGTATCTCTGTATGTTTCCAATTTAGAGACAAGGATGTCATGCAGGACAGTGTCTAACGCTTTGCACAAGTCCAGGTCACAGTAGTTTTCAGAAACATAAAATAAAAGCTAACAAGATTTGGAAGTGCAAAAACTAGCATCATGGAGGGGAGAACCCCCTCCAAGCTATTGACACTGCAAAATTAAGTAATTTTTGATTAAGTAATACATCTTCTTTCTGCTGTATTAAAATGAGATCATTTACTACTTCTCACAGGGGCATAACGAAGCTGTACCTATAAGTGTTCAGGGATCAATACAATCACATGTTGCTCAACATCATCATGACATTCCCGCACTGGAGTCTGAGTGACAAACAGTAAGGAAAAGTGAGGGCATAGATTCAGTTTTGAGAATAACATGAAATGCTGAGAGAAGTACAGACTCCTGCGAAAAGATGGGATCACAGTTTTACAACCTGAAATTCTGATGGAGGAAAAATAAAAACACTAAGCTGTTCAGAAAGCAAGGCTACTACCAGCCTGTATTTTCATTTTTAACATTTTTTTTTCAATGTTGTTTTTTTTTTTTACAATTCAATTAACAGAAAAAAAAAAAAAAGAAGCAGCTATTTCTGGCTCAACTCCCTAGTGCAAACTTAATTTAGGGCAGGGTGTTGCTCCAAGGAGATAAGCACTGTTTATTAAACAGCAGCATTGACCCGATAAGCAGCCAACCTGTATTTTTGTGGCATAAACCAGATGCGTATGTGCTAACCATAAAACTGAGGGATGTGAATTTCACCTGTTGCTCTGAAATCACTTTTTGGTCTACTGCCTGAAATTTAAGAACACAAAAATCAAACTATCTTGTGTAAAATGTATACAACAACCAGCTGTGAAGTTTAGTGTCACAAAATACCGAGTTTGGTGCTGACAGGAGAGGTTAGAGCCTTATTATTCTCTTCTATTGAAGTCAAAAAGCCGTGAGCCTCAATCATAAACCACAGTTGCTACATTCAAAGTGTTTCAGCTGCCCCAAAATCTTTTTCAAGCCCTCCTGAAAAATTCCTATCATCTGCTCACTCTTAAATGTGACAGAAGCCGTATCAACGCTTTTCTTGGCATGAAAGGTTCCTACTAAGGAGGTTTTGCAGCATGATGAGGTATAAAACAGAGGATACGGCTGGACACCGGAGCTTGAGGTGACGCCCTGCCCATGGAAACCTGCCAAACTTCATACCCCAACGCATGTCATCTGCTCCGTTCCTGTTTTTCAGAGACTCCTTCACGAGCACAGATGACGCTTGCAGAGTCAGTATTTCAAAGCGTTGGAAAATCTACATGCGTCCCTGGATTTTACTTTTAAAGCACTGTCAAGGAAGAATGAATTGGAAGAAAGATGAAAGACTAATAAACTGGAGCATCCGTGTGATAAATATCAGAAGCGCCTCGCTCATTTGCTAGATGATAATATGAATAATAAGAACGTTTCAGCCTTGATATGATGATTGAGACCATCAAGAGCCTCATTTTAAAGGTGTGAAGTAAAGTAAGCTGTGTATTGAATATTAAGGTGCCAGCATAGTGTCTTTAGGCTTATTTTATCATGAAAAAACAGACTTCCTATTATAATTCATCCAATTTACATAGACCAAACGTTCATAGTTATCAATCTTAAGAATTATAATTTCTAAAATTCAAAAAAAAAAGAAGTCTGGAAGAAGACAGATATTAGAAAAATAACATTCTTGTGGCAGTTCTCTGATATAGAATTAAACATCAAGCAATATCACTCTGTCAAAAGAGAGCAGCAGGGAAAAGCGGATGGTAGAGAAACTCTGCACAATCTCAGAAATTTAGTACAAACACCAAGTTTTGCAAATTGAGAACAGGACCGCAAACGCAAAGCTGCCTGTGTGCGTGGTCCTACTCCAGCACCCTACTGTGGATCAAAACCAAAGACAAGAAAGTGACTCAAGGAGTCAGCTGGCCAAGACACTCCTAGTACATAAAAACTGCAAACGAGCCACGCTCTTTAATGAGCAGGGCTCAGCTCGTCTACTCCAAAATCCGCGCAATTATGTGATGACGATTTTTCAGGACCAGTTAATTTATAACCATTTCCCAGACTCGGAGCGCTCATTTCTTTTGTCCTTCATTCTTCTTCATTTTTTAAAGCTTAACTGCTGGTCTGCTCAGCACCCTGGAAGCACTGCCAGTCAGCACTAAACTTGCACGTTGAAGTTTTTTTAGCAAAGAATTATGCAATTTTAATGTGCAGTCAGAAGTCTAGTAAGTTACTAAATAAGAAGGGGCCAAACTAGTTGCATCTAAAGGCTTGTCAACACAGGAAATCATCCGAGCATAATTATACGAGTGCAATTATATCAGTAAGGTTCCTCCTGTGGCAAGTCCTAACGCATATTTAATAATCAGGTGATGTTTTCTCAGATCAGGGCATGTTTTAGCATTGGGCTAAAGCAACCTATGTTTGTCGATTGGAAGTCTCTCTAAAACCATTTTTCTAAAAATATAGTCTATAAGTGAAACTAGGATGAGGAAGGAAGCCTTATTTGGAAGCTTCACTTTCAGTTAAGGTTTCTAATATCAGACAACAGGGCTTGCTCTTCCGGATCATCACTACGGCTGTTTTCAGATGTTGCTGTGCAAGAAAAGATGCACTTTTCCAAGTATGTTAGATACACTGATTACTCAATACCCAAGCATAAAAGGCCAAATTTCATGCCAGTACACAGAATTTTAACTCAATACGTAATTCAGTTCTCCTGTAGCGCTTGATTTGATCTACCTTGCTTGCCAATCCCAGCCTTGCAGACAGCACGGGCTATTACAACCATTGTGCATATACTTTGCTGCCTCCAAGTCAGTTACTGATTCCATCACACAGACACGGAAAGGAGGTGTTGCTCCTTGGAAAAAAAAGGCAGTTAATAACTTGTCCTCAGCTAGCAATCAGCTGTTTTGCCTCCAGAACTGCAGGGAACAAAAAAAAAAAAAAAACAAACAACAAAAACACAAAAGGACAAATGTGCTCATCATGATCAGGTTAAAAAGAACCAAGACTGGCAAAGGAACAGACATATCTGCTTGGAAAGGCTTTCCCACAGCTGCTGCAGAGGTGCCAAGTATCAGGAACACAGAATAACGTAGGTTGGAAGGGACCAGGCTGACTTGTCCAGTCAAGTTTTGACTACCTTCCAGGACAGTTTCCACAACATCTCCTGCAACCTGTTCCAGTGTTTGATCACCTCCATGGTAAAATAAACTTGACTTACACTTAACTGGAGTTTCCTGTGTTCCAGCCTCTGCCCATCGCCTCCTGCTCTGTTCTGGCGCACCTGCCATGAGTCTGGCTCCATCTTCTCCATAACTTCCCCTTAGGTAGTTGGAGGCAGCCAGAAGATCACCCTTTAGCCTTCTCTTCTTAAGGCTGAAAAAACCTGATTCTCTCAGCCTCTCCTGCAATGTCATGTGCTCCTTCCCCATGCCACCTCCGTGGCCTGTCCCTGGGCTTGCAAACAGGTAATGTTCCCTTTTTCAAGTGCAATCTGAAGTGGGAGAATGGGAGGCTTGGAGAGAGGATATCCCATGGCGCAGCAAAAAGGATTTCCATAAACAATTATTCAAATACCAGTAACAGAGGGAGTTCAGAAATAATATGGAAAACATCCAATACGGATCCTTGACAGGATCTGCACAGAGTTTTTAAGTATTTTATTTATATATATGTGGTCAGAGCAAGAAAAGGAATACGGGGAGTTCAGTTCAGTTCTTTATAGGACCCAACTAAAAAAGCTTTGGGGTGTCTTCAAGTTCTCTTAAAGTCTGGGTTATATAGAGAAGTTTAACCTTTGCACTGGCTTTCTGTTAAGAACCGTTAGAGAAAGATAGGAAGAAGGCTGGCAGTGTTCTCTATGAGATAAGGAATGCTCAAAGCTGCAGCTCATAGTCCCTTGATATTACGGGGGTAGAGGAACCTATATGGAACCTGTAGGTCTGTCCTTGCTACTCATTAAGCATATTTTGGAGTATGGAAATTAAAAGTTCTTCAGTCAAACTATAGCATTGCTGGATTAAATGATGCACAAAAAATAAAAGCAACTGACTTATCCTCAAAAAATCAACAAGCCACACGGAAAGTCCCAGAAGGAAGCGGAGGAAAAGATCATAGAATGGTTTGGGTTAGAAGGGACATTACAGATCATCATGTTCCAACCCCCCTGCCAATGGGCAGGGACACCCTCCACTACACCAGGTTGCTCAAAGCCTCATCCAACCTGGCCTTGAACACTTCCAGGGATGGGGCAGCCACAACTTCTATCGGCAACCTCTTCCAGCGTTTCACTACCCTCAGAGCGAATTTCTTCCTCAGATCTAATTTAAATCTCCCCTCTTTCAGTTTAAATCCATTGCCCCTTGTCCTATCACTATGCTCCCTTGCAAAAAGTCCCTCTCCAGCTTTGTTGTAGGCCCCCTTTAGGTGCTGGAAGGCTGCTAGAAAGTCTCCCCGGAGCCTTCTGTTCTCCAGGCTCAACAGCCTCAACTCTCTCAGCCTGTCTTCAGAGGAGAGGTGCTCCAGCTCTCTCATCATTTTCGTCGCCCTCCTCTGGACCCACTCCAACAGATCCATGTCCTTCTTATGTTGGGGCTCACAGAGTTGAACACAGTATTCCAGGTGGGGCCTCACCAGAGCAGAACAGAGGGGCAGAATCCCCTCCCTCGACCTGCTGCCCACGCTGCTTTGGATGCAGCCCAAGCTAAGTTTGGCTTTCTGGGCTGCCAGCGCACATTGCCGGCTCATGCTGAGCTTATCAACCAACACTCCCAAGTCCTTCTCCTCAGGGCTGCTCTCAATCCATTCTCCACCCAGCCTGGATTTGTGCTTGGGATTGCCCCGATCCACATGCAGGACCTTGCACTTGGCCTTGTTGAACTTTGTAAGTTTGCACACACCCACCTCGCCAGCCTGTCAAGGTCCCTCTGGATGGCATCCCTTAGAATCATAGAATGGTTAGGGCTGGAAGGGACCTTCAAAGGTCATCTAGTCCAACCCCCCTGCAAGGAACAGGGATATCTCCAACTAGATCAGGTTGCTCAGGGCCTTGTCCAACCTGGCCTTGAACGTCTCCAGGGATGGAGCATCCACCACCTCTCTGGGCAACCTGTTCCAGTGTTCTACCACTCTCATAGTAAAAAATTTTTTCCTAATATCCAACCTGAAACTACCTCCCTCTATTTTAAAACCATTACCCCTTGTCCTATCATAACTGGCCCTCCTGAACAGCCTCTCCCCATCTTTCCTGTAGGCCCCCTTGAGGTACTGGAAGACCGCTATAAGGTCACCCCGGAGCCTCCTCTTCTCCAGGCTGAACAGCCCCAACTCTTTCAGCCTGTCCTCATAGGAAAGGTGCTCCAGCCCTCTTATCATCTTCGTGGCCCTCCTCTGGACCCTCTCCAACTGGTCCATGTCCTTCTTATGTTGGGGACTCCAGAACTGGACGCAGTACTCCAAGTGAGGTCTCACGAGGGCAGAGTAGAGGGGGAGAATCACCTCCCTCGACCTGCTGGCCACGCTCCTCTTGATGCAGCCCAGGACGAGCCCTTCCCTCCAGCGTGTCCACAACACCACACAGCTTGGTGTCTTCTGCAAACTTGCTGAGGGTGCACTCGATCCCACTGTCCATGTCACCGAAAAAGATGTTAAATAGCACTGGCCCCAGTACTGACCCCTGAGGAACACCACTCGTCACTGGCCTCCACCTGGACATTGAACCGTTGACCACAACTTCTGAGTGCGACCATCCAGCCAATTCCTTATCCACCGAGTGGTCCATCTGTCAAATACCATGTCTCTCCAATTGAGAAACAAGATGATGTAATCAGAACTTCATTTAAATCTAATATCTGTTATAGGACTATTTTAAATATCAACTATTGAAGGTTCTTCATGAACATGCGACTGTCAGAAAATTTCATGAGGTTTTCTGCTAATAATTCATGTTCTAGAACAACAGTGCTTTGCAGAGCCCAGCATGGCAACCAAACTGATAAGCATCTGGAGGAATGGAACCAGTTAAAGACTGAAAGGGAAACCCAATTCTTCTTACCTTTTTATGCAAATAAAGTACATCTAAGAATACTTAGAACAACTCCTTTTACCCACTTGCTGTCTTAGCTATACCAATTGGGACAATTATGCAACTGGGTGGAAGGCTAACAGATTACTAAAGGTGTCCTCAGAAAAAAAGAGGAGCGAGGAAGAGGTAAGCCTGTAAACCTTATCTATATCCACTACAAGGAATCCATAAATTTAGTGTAAATCCTTATTGTCCTAGAAATCCAAAGTACATTCTTCATCACCAGAGTGCCCTCCCCCTCTAAACACGTACCTGGTAACATTAAGCTAGCATTTGTCACAAGTTTCTAAGCCATGTATCACTCCAAGTTGGTAAAACATTATTCTCCTGGAATGGCCCCTAGAATGTTATCAAGAGTTAGATCATTTAGGGATGAGGTGTTCCCGTTGCCCATTGCATTCAGTCTGTTCCTGTACTTCTCTCCAGTACCTGCTCATTCCAGGACATCACATGTCTCCATTTACGTGCGGAAGCCAACCCTTAAAGACGCTTAGCTCAACCATCTTCTTGCATTCCTCATTTTTTCAACCTGTCTTACATTTCTGTTGTTTCTTTTCTCACTCTGACCACATATAAACTGTGCCTGGATCCTGTCAAGGATTCATATATGATGCCTTTCATGTAATTTTTGATGGAGTTCCTCTGTAAATGTTCTTTTGGTCTCTCACTGAGCAACTAACACTTTCTAACCACAGCACATTGTGTATGCCGAGCTGAGCTATCAGACCTAGGGCTGCTTCAGTACTGACAGGCAAAAAAGAAGGAGTTGTCCTCATATTTGGTCATATTTTATGTCCCACATATGACTATTGAGAAGTTTAGGGATCCTACTCTTTTAATTTGTCAGTGTTGTAGTGTGAAATTAAAATCCTTAACAAAGAGTCAATTTGTTAGACAAACAGCATTGCCGTCATTATGTTCTTCATAATCTCATCATGTTCAGTAGGCCTAACTGAGACATGAATTTTATGGAATAACTGTCACTTACTGCAAAAGAATTCAAGCAATGGTAATTCTCAAGTCAATCCTTTTATCTAATGAAAGGTGTCGCTGCCCCTGGCGGAGAGGTTGGACTAGATGATCTTTAAAGGCCCCTTTCAACCAAAATCATTACATGATTATTTTGTCTGGAATAAATAATCCGTTACAGATCTGTCGCTCTCTGGGTTATCCTGGTTACTTTTTGACCCCTGTAAGATAGAGGCAGGATCTCTTCATAATGCCAGAAGTGAGATGATCCAGAGAGGCCAGAACCACTCCCAGACACCAATGGTGTGAACAGGTGTTGCAGTCAGAGATGAAAAGGAGAAACAAGACAGCAATACAGCTTAAGTTATGAACACATTTCAAGTAAGAATATGTGAAAGACTACAAGAACAAAATGTCAGAGAAGCAAAGACGAAGACAGCAATGCTCCACTAGAAAGCAGCAGGTGAGAAAAAAAAGAATGGTTCTTCTCTCTAGTCCACAAGCTTCTTCTGGACAATGCCAACTTGCAAAAGACACCAACTCTTAGTACCTTTTTTTTTTTTTTACCTTCTACATTCTCCTTCCAGTCTAGACCTTCAAAGTTATTCTCCAAATTTTCAAATGCTAATGAGTTGGCTCTCAGCACTCCACTGGCCACCTGCAAGTGGGGCAAGTGGCAGAAGTGCACCATCAAAGCACACAAAGAGCACACAACATCCATCCTTACTATTAACAAGCCAAGTGCTTTAACTGATTCCTGTATGCAAAATTGTACAAAGTACTACTGCAAACCTTAAGAGATGCAGAGAAATGCATTTAATTACAAACTGCAGTATTGAATTGTCACCCAAATAGCGAGGCTCATCCAAACAACGGAGAGGATGCTTACGGCTAACCTACAAGTCAGCTACCCAGTTTGAAGTAAAATGTGAACTCAAACTACAAAATAACTCCCTCTTCAGGCAAACGTCTACTCGATGAAGGAGGAAATGGAGAACATTTAGTGCTACTTATCACACTTGACTTTAATGATTTCTTCACTTTTCCATACCTTAGAAAACGATGCTGAACTAATTCCAGATGCTTTTTCTAACAATTTAAAATAAAGAATGTAACTATTTTCTGCATTCATAAAGAGCAATGCCTCCATTCAATACAATCCCTGTTCTTTGCTACTCCAAAAGGCCTACGTAGTGAATACACACACCTTCTACGAGAGGAATAAAAACACCCACTAGCCTCTATTCCTCCCTTTATGTTCCTTCTTCCCTATAGAATGCAAGACCAGAAAATCTGTATTCTTCACCCCACGTTACCATTCCCTTACCCCTGTTTGCTGAAATGTTGCATTTATGTTAGAAAAGAAATGTGGCTTCCCCGCCATCCCTATTAGCTGACTGACTGCATGTGTATCTGCGAAACAACATAACCCATCCTTCTTTACAACTTCTTTATCCATCAATACCGACTCCTCCAATAATATTTACTTCAATGCACAGACTGAAGTTTCCATCAAACTACTTGATGTGAACATCAGACGCACAAGCGCTCACATTCAGTCCCGAGGAGAGCACGCAGAGTCATTCCAAGTAGTGCCCGGCGCAGAACGGAGCTCAGCCAAGGGGTACTTAGCCCCAGATCCCCCACACTAAGTACTTCAACACCTTTTACACACACAATCTGCCATCAAATAACACCATTAGTACTGTACACCTCACTATAGAATCATAGAATGGTTTGAGTTGGAAGGGACCTCAAAGATCACCTAGTTCCAACCCCCCTGCCATGGGCAAGGAAACCCTCCACTACACCAGGTTGCCCAAAGCCTCATCCAACCTGGCCTTGAACACTTCCAGGGATGGGGCAGCCACAACTCCTCTGGGAAACCTGTTCCAGTGCCTCACCACCCTCTGAGTGAAAAATTTCTTCCTTAAATCTAATCTAAATCTGCCCTCTTTCAGTTTAAAGCCATTGTCCCTTGTCCTATCACTACACACCCTTGTAAAAAGTCCCTCTCCAGCTTTCCTGTAGGCCCCCTTAAAGTACTGGAAGGCTGCTGTAAGATCACCCCCGAGTCTTCTCTTCTCCAGGCTGAACAGCCCCAACTCTCTCAGCCTGTCTTCATAGCAGAGGTGCTCCAGCCATCGGATCATCTTCGTGGCCCTCCTCTGGACCCGCTCCAGCAGCTCCATGTCCTTCTTGTGCTGGGGACTCCAGAGCTGAATGCAGTATTCTAGGTGGGGTCTCACGAGAGCAGAGTAGAGGGACAGAATCACCTCCCTCGACCTGCTGGCCACTCTGCTATCACACTCAAGATCTCAATATTTCATAGATTATTTATTTTTCCCCTTAGAAATAGTAAGAACTGGTCTCTCTATTATAGCCCACGAGCAGACACTGGACAGATGAAGCTGCCTGAATGAGTGGTAGTTCTCAGCACAGTGTTGCTCTCCCAACATTTCTACTCACACCTTTTCCTCCCTCTCGTCCTCCTTCCAGATCTCTTGCCATCACATCCCATGCCTCTGCTCCAGCCTTCCATATTACTAGAGGCAGTGCCCACATGCACACAAGCTCCGCTAGGCTTGCCGAGCTCCAAGGGCTTGGGCTTCAGCTTGGGCTTTGCCCTGTTGCCCCTGGCACATCTTTCTAGTGAGCTGTGCCTCACCAGCTGGCAACTGGTGCCACAGAGGCCCCAAATCCCTGATCCCTGTGGTATTCACATTGTATACAATTTAATGAAACACAGAAATAATTTGCCTTCAGCTTATTAAAGCAATAAGCTAGGACAGCCATATTTTGCGCTGTATCTTTGGAAGCACATTCATACCCCAAACAGACTTTGGCTAGCCGTGTTTTTGTCTAAAATCTAAAAATAAAAATTGTAAGTCGTATTCATACCTATAATATTTTTTTAATTTACAAAACTCAACTGTTGAGCTGTAACTCAGAAGCAGTCATGCTTTCCCTGAAGGGAAAAAAAAAAATAAAAATCTTTCCCCATACCCACACTGGATTAATCTACAAAAACATGAACACTCCCGTGGCCTGGTTTCAAAATAGAAAATTCACAGTTAAGAGCTGAGGTTATGCTTTATTTTATCATTTTAGATAGTGAAAGCAGCTGTAGGAGCATCTTTAACACGCAAGAGATCCAACAGCACCTAATGTGGTTTCGAGAGATATGGCTGTGGTTTGCAGCACCACTGAGAAGAGGGGTAAAACACAGGATCGTAATAATGGAACAACCGAGACATGACAAATTCTGTCCTGTGAGAATTTTTTTTTCCTATTACATCTTTGGGTTTTTTTCCTCCACCTGCTTCTTGTAAGTAACTTAAGTTCTCCTATGAGTTGACACAAACCAAAACTCAGCTGTGGCACTGCACCACCCCAGCCATCACGGCAACAACATGGGAGGCGACCGCAAATAATGGCATCTTACTACAGGAAGACTTGAATCCCCACAGATTTTTTTCCTCTGGAAATAATTGACTTTGTCTTGCAGTGCCACTATCAAAACCTTACTCCACGTGACACTTCGTCCTATAAATTGCCATTTTTGGTCTGCGCATTACTTTAAGGATTCTGTGAAAGGTTAAGTTTAAAAAAAAAAAAGGCACATGCAAGATTCCTAGAGAGGTCTGCATCTCCATTGAAATTTTACATTAAAGGGGGTTTGCAAGTCAGAAACAATTAAAAAAAAAAAATGCCACTACTGTATTCTAATCACATAACGAGACCCAAACAATAAAGCTCCACTTCCTTGCCCTGGTGGGAAGTTTCCTCCTTCTCAATGAAGCTCTCACTTTTTAAACACACCCTTATGCAAATATTCTGAATCCATACAAATTGTCTCTAAGCATTCCCTCATTAAACACTGAAGCTCTTCCTGAAAAAAAAAAAAACAACCAACATACTGTCTCACCCAAACATTCATTCTTCTCTATTGTCATTTCTACCTAAACTTGGGTTTCTTCTCTATCTTATTTTTGGTTTGTTTGCGGTTTAGAGGGTTAGTGGGTTTTTGGGTTTTCTTTTTAAACCTATGTCTCATTAGCTTTCTCAACAGAAACACTCAACTCAGAAGAACTGAAATCCACAAGTAACTATTGTTTGAGAAACTTTACATGTCGCCGGCAGTGAAAAAGCACAAACAAGAAAACCCCTGCTCTCCCAAAGTCCTCAGACATGTCCCCCACATGGGAGCGAACAAAGATTTCAGAAACAATGGAGGAGTATGAAGGGGCAAGAGAGCACAACCAACAGAGGGACTGATTTAAAAACAAAAACGAAAAACAAAACCACCAAACAGTAGAAAGGGAGCATTCACTGCAAACCACAAGTTGTATGAAAGGACAATGAAATAAGTTCATTATCAAAGGATAAGGGAAGCCAAGAACACAGCAACATTTAGATAGGAATTTACCCTCCATATGAATAGACGCCTGTCCTTTAATAGCAAACACTTGCTAAACGAGTTTCAGAAGGTATATAATGATGTTTTAAAGCCTTATTCATCTACATGACAAGTTTAACTTCAAACAATTTCTACATTGATCTAGCTAAGCCAGTGAAACCTCCCCTCTTGGGAATTCTTCTAAAATTGGCTTATTTAAAACAAATCTAAATTAGCACATCCACGCACTTCCTACTACTAAATTAAAATTGAAATTTCATTATTTTCTCACATTAATAAGTTCTAATATAAATTTCATGATTGAACTAAGAACACCAAAAAAAAAAGACCAACAAGACAAAAAGTTCTAGAGCTCCAATCTGTGACATTAGTGCTGAACAGAGCCACCCACGGTACCCAACACTGCCAAGCCAGCTCCTTGTCTGGCCAGAAAAGAGTTTCAATTTTTTTTTTTTTTTTTCTTAGACTGCACACAAAATCATCAGCTTGATTCCCTATATGCAAATCTGCACTGTAAAACCAACACAGTTTCAAAAGCATGTTTTCAAGTTCCCCAAGATGACACGCTGAGATTAGTTTACTCCTTAAAAGACTGAAGACTGAACTTTTGCTCTGCAGTCCCCTCGTTTCATTCACACCCCGATACAGGTTGGAAGCGACATCACGAGACATAAAATCCATGTAGTGTTTAAACACACAGTCTTCAGACTTACACATATTTTATAGAATTACATGTTATGTGATTTAACTCTTCACATAGTTGAAAGAGTTAACCCCATTCTCCACGTTGTGATTCTAAGCAACTTGCAGGAGGGAATGCAATCAGGTTGCTGCCAGAAGAGCTGTTAGGAAAGGCATGTGGAGCCCAGAACGCTGCAGATGTACGCAGTTATTCTGCATCTCTGAAAAGTTAAATATTTCAACACTTCATTCAAAGACAGGGACTTTCATGCCTGCAGAGCTACCGTGGCACACATTACCGCCGACACCCAGCCCTTACCACCTTCGCTTCAGCCCATAATAAGCTCACATACAACTTAAGCTGCTGTAAGACAGAGCCAGCACTAAAAGAGAAATCCTGCATTCACACGGCTGTTCAGTCTGCCCTGTGATCCCCAAACTTGCGTTATCACGAGCGTTCCTGCAGGGAAGCGAAGCAGCTAAAACTAACTGGGAGGGGGGCACGAAGGCAGGGAATGAAAGGGATATGGTTTCGGTTGGGATCTGTCTGCTCAACAGTGCACATGGCAGCCTCCCACACCAACGCCTGCACAACCATTTCTTCCTGCAGCAGGGCTCCATTAGGCTAGATTAAAAGGAATGTAAAACTACAGGCTAACACATGGACAGCTTTTAAACCTAGTTTCAGCACAAAGAGGTTTATTTTTCAGTTGCCTGTTTAATGAAGGTTGAATGGAGACTAAAACCTACAGCAGAGACAAAACACAACTGAGCAGCACTGGCAAAAAACAGAAGAGGATGAACAAATTACGACAGGAGAGAATGAACTACTCTCACCACATCATGATTAAAAGAAAAGAATATGTTTCACAACCCAAATACAAAGAAAATTTGGCAGCACTGTGGACAGCTCAATGAGAACTGAATTCAAAAGCCAACACTTAGAGCAACAAGAGAGAAAAACATCAAAGCAAGCTTTGGACTGACTTGATTATGTCATTAAATACTTTCCCATCTAAATCAATGGTTTGCTTCTACCTTGGTTGTGTCCAGTTTGGTGAAGTCATACAGTTTAAAAAAAAAAAAACAAAACTTTTCTTTCTAGAAAGCCTGGTCATCAGGCACCACGTGGCTTCACAGCTGTAGCGAAGCTAAAGAAAGATATTTAGGAAAAATAGTTTTCCTTAACGCAAAATGTAAAGAGAGACTACAGAAACAGACGAAATAACACTCATATTAAAACTTTTTATTTAAAAGTACTAAGTTTACTCTTAAAATAGCATAGAATCACAGAATCGTTAGGGCTGGAAGGGGCCTTCAAAGGTCATCTAGTCCAATCCCCCTGCAAGGAACAGGGATATCTCCAACTAGATCAGGTTGCTCAGGGCCTTGTCCAACCTGGCCTTGAACGTCTCCAGGGATGGGGCATCCACCACCTCTCTGGGCAACCTGTTCCAGTGTTCCACAACTCTCATGGTAAAAAATTTTTTCCTAATATCCAATCTGAATCTACCTCCCTCTATTTTAAAACCATTACCCCTTGTCCTATCACAACTGGCCCTCCTGAACAGCCTCTCCCATCTTTCTTGTAGGCCCCCTTGAGGTACTGGAAGACCACTATAAGGTCACCCCGGAGCCTCCTCTTCTCCAGGCTGAACAGCCCCAACTCTTTCAGCCTGTCCTCATAGGAAAGGTGCTCCAGCCCTCTTATCATCTTCGTGGCCCTCCTCTGGACCCTCTCCAACTGGTCCATGTCCTTCTTATGTTGGGGACTCCAGAACTGGACGCAATACTCCAAGTGAGGTCTCACGAGGGCAGAGTAGAGGGGGAGAATCACCTCCCTCGACCTGCTGGCCACGCTCCTCTTGATGCAGCCCAGGACGCGGTTGGCCTTCTGGGCCGCAAGAGCACATTGCCGGCTCATATTGAGCTTCTCGTCCACCAGTACTCCCAAGTCCTTCTCCTCAGGGCTGCTCTCGATCCATTCTCCGCCCAGTCTGTATCTGTGCCTGGGATTGCCATGACCCAGATGTAGGACCTTGCACTTGGCCTGGTTAAACTTCATGAGGTTGGTACGGGCCCACCTCTCCAGCCTGTCGAGGTCCCTCTGGATGGCATCCCTCCCTTCCAGCAGAAGTAAAAGAAATTAAAATGGAGAAGCTAAAATAAATTAGACTAACCCATGGCGCTCACTAAACACACTGAAAGATATCATCTATTAAAACAGTCGTGAGTATAAAAAAAAAAAGGGCATCCCCTCAGTCTTAGGATTAAAATATAACACTTCCTGGACAGTACTAAAAAGTCTCTTCGAAGCACTACTTCTTAGAAATGGCTACCAAAGAGAACTGTGTGCTAATAAATTACAGCTCTGGTGTAAGACACGATATAGACTGGACTTGCATAGTGTATCCAGGGATGAAGTTACTCAGGTCTGTCTTACTTTTCCCAATTTCGATCGCATAAAACATATAAGGGAATGTTTAAGTTCAACTTCGGGTATTACAATAAATGTGAAAACAAAAAAACACCCTTGCACTGAGTCGGAAAGTGCTGTACTTCCCTAGTTGACAGGATAAGAGATATTTTACATTTTAGTGGGCTGCTTTGTGTGTGCATCAGAAAGGATGCATGATACTAAAGAAAATTAATTGGACAATGCATGGAACTGATCCCTACCCACAGCCACTACAGTTAAAACTACCTCATATTTTCCACCAGCTATTTTTTTCTAGCTCATAACTTACCAAAAATAAGATACTGGAGGTTGACTTTTCTTAATTTTCAAATTTAGTAATATTTTCTGGTACCTTGAATATTAAAAATTCCGTCACTAAAAACACGACCAAGTATTCCGCTGAAACTTGAAATAAGGGAGGCGATACTCGACAAAGTTTTGACAAGTCTTCTAAGTTTTGTACAGCTATGGTTGGCACATGCCCAGTCGACAGGAACAAGACTTTCATTAGGCATGCAAAGTTCCTAATTAGTTAGAACTGTGTGTGTTTGCAAAGCCAGTTTAGCAGTTAGACGCTTACTGCGTTCATCGGCTCAATGGAAGGCCAGAAGTATTTAGAAGTGTTTTCTGAAATGGAAAAATCTTTCCCTCCTATCCTGTTCAAAGTGGGTGGAAGAACAGACCATCACATCATAATCTAAGACGTATTTTCTCTCACCAAGTTAAAGCATTTAACTCTCTTTCTCACCCTTCTGTAAAAGAGAGGAAGACTGGTGGTGACAGCGGTGCAGGAGCAGGTATAAAGAACAGTGAAAGGGGTACTTTCCTGGAAGTCAGGAAGGTTTGGCTGTTCCTCCATACTCTTTCTACATACATTACAGCACAGCACAAAGTGCGTACGAGCGCACGACGATTCTGCAAAAGCGAAAAACTTCAAGCCAAAGGAAAAATAAGCGTACGAAATCCCATGTAACTGCAGAGTCAGAGAATCATTGCTCAAAAAATCTTTCACTTTTCATATAGCAAATAGGACATTTCACTAAGGAGAGGAGAAAGTTTGGCTCACAGATATAACAACAACGATTATCTCTTCATCAAATTACTACCTCATCTTTAAGCCACCTTAAGACTACACAACTAGCTGAAGCAACACAATAACACATAATTTTTTTCTTCCTTAGGAAAACATACTGGCTACGCCGACAATACGCTTGAAAAAGTGACGCTGCATTTTGTAGGCTGCAACATTGTCAAACGCAATTTAAACGTGAGGAACAATTCTCACACAAAAAGGAAGAGAGCTGAAGCTGTACATTAACTTCTCATTTCCTCTTCTACGTATGGCAGTTTACAACGAATTTCAACATAATTTATTGTCTAAAATTAAGTCGAAGAAACCGGGCAACTGTGCTAACAGCAGAGCTAGCACAGTAGGAGCAGGTGCAGATCCATCCCCAAAAGAACACAAAAAGCCTTTCCAAGATGAGAAGAGCAGACCCTGTACAGGAGGTACACAGGAGTTCTTGCTGCTACTGGGGCGCGAGCTAAGAGGACGCTGGTGGAGGTGAATCCCACGAAATGGAGATGTTGCCAAAGTAAGGCAGGAACACACCCTCTTCCCTGCACCACATTCCAGGACTAGACAGTCCTGAAGAGAATCAACATCCAACCATCGCGTTTCTTGAAAAAAATACACGGGAGTTAGAAACAAGTGCACGCACTGAAAAACGACAAGAAAGATCTAAATTTTCAGAAGTCTATTAACAATTTTAAAGAGGTAACTTACAATTAAACAAGTGAGAAAATAACCTTAGTTTCACTAGTTTGACAAAGAGGGCTCAAAGTTCTTTCTTGCAGTAGGGAAAAAAAAAGGTTATATTTTTACACACCCCCTTCATGAAGTCACTCTTTTTCAGACAACTGCTGCTTCAACAATAAAGACCTTGGGTATTCAGGCAAAAATCAAATATCCTCCCAAATAAAAAGACAATCTATAGTGTGCAAGGTTTAGCATTTATAAATACACAAATACCAAGCAGTGTAAGTAACAGAAGCTTACACAGGTTTTAATCAATTCTTTAAACTGAATGACAGTATTTTTATTATGCTGCTTTGACATTTTTTGTCCTTCTAGAAAAAGATATACCAAAATGTAGCAGTATCAAACTTCTTTTTCTTAAAAAAAAAAAACCCTCTATTGTATTTTCAGATTTTTCGCTTTTTTTTTTCTTGAAGGCAAAAAAAAGCGTATAGCGTAATGTTTCAGCGAATTCAACACCAAGTCAAGAACTCATAGGTTTCCTAACCATGAAAACAATGATTTCATGACGTGTCCCTTTTGTATAAAAAACATCTTACTCCCGATGTAACAGCATGTTTGAACAAAGTTTCCATGTTCAGCAGCAATTTTTAAAAATTAGTCAGATACAGCCTCCTAACTTGCTTTATACTGTTTCCAGAAAAAGAATTAAGATTAAAATAGCAAACCCTGTGGCAAACGGAGCGATTACACTGGCAGGAGGCCAGCGCCAGCGGCACCCTCAGAACGGGGTTGGCCGCGGTGTCCAGTTTGGCGACGGGAGCCGGAAGAGCCGAGTAGCTCGCATGCATCGGCAACGTTCGGAGAAGCAAACGGCGGCAAGATCCAAGCTACAGGAGATATGAATGGAGCATTTAAGTGGTTGTCAAGGATGTGCTGACAGACGTGCAGAGGCTGAAGTTCTTGTGTATTCATGGCAGCTGCGGCTCAGTGAATGGTTGTAAAGCACTTCTTGCTCGCTCCTCAGAACAGGATTTCAGCGTGCATTCATTTTATAGGTACCAGATTTAACTTCCACTGGCAGCTCACGGGCCACACGTAGCCTTACACAAGACAACTAAGCATCCTGCTGACAGTCCCTGTTTCCAGACCGGTTCACAGCACAGCCACACTCTCTCAAAAATTCCACTCAAATGCCCTGCCTTATGATTTGGTGTGGAGCAGGAAGCTGTTTGGATTGCTAGAAGCCGCTGTGCTGCTAAGGCTCTCTCTGTGGATGATTTCACAGGAAGGAAACAGAGAGCCTCACGATGTGGAGAACAACTCACAGCTCATACCCCAGAGAGACACTGTCACTGCCCAGCTCTGCACACAGGGAAAGGGCTGAGCCACAGAGATAAACTAGGAGGTAAACAAGAAAAAAGATGAGCTTGGCTGGAAGGAGCAGAATAGCAGGAGCCTGAGACACGCACCAGTAACATGTAGCAACCTAGAACTCAGTAGAAGTATAGTGTTCGCTCTATCACGAACCCGAGGTGAAGAGAGGGTTGTTCTGGTAAGGGGAAAATACCCTTACACACAGAACGTGAGTCTCTGATGGTAAACAGCAGCCACCAGTCCTGGTGTCGTGGAAGTAAGATCGGTCTGAGCAAAAGGGAGAGTGGCAGGATCAGACAGAGAGTAAATAAAGGAAGATCAAGAGACTCCCACATGTAAAACTACTCTCAGCCCATACATTGGCAATATTTTAAATGACTTAGCTCCTTACGTACAGCTCTGGAAAAGATGTATCAGTAGGATATGAACATAACAGCCTCAGCAACACAGCACAGTTTGAGCACCCTGAATATCTGTAAACTGAAAGAGAACCTGACACTAGAAGCCACCAAAAGATTACATCAATACTTATATACAGTCACTGGTACTGAAATGTGGAAATGATGTTATACATGAAACCAAAATCTCGAACATCAGTCTGGATACACACAGCTGCACAGACCTATCTTCCTGGTGTGCCTAGTAAAAGCCTTCGTGCACTGTAAAAACAAAAGTAAGAAAGTAAAAACAGAGGAGCTGTATTCTAAGAGGAAAACAACCATCCTGATTGTCTTTCTTGATTCTTGTCCCTCCAAGAGAATCAAGTGAGAAAACAAAAGAAGCCAGCACCTAACTGTGGATGCTAAGATGTGAATGCTCTTACAGTAGAAGCATTCATACGAGAAGCAGTAAAAGACACCTCAGCTACAGGTCCTGTATTTCACTACACTAATCTTTGCTACATTATCCCTCTAAGGAAAAGATTTTAAGCAAAACTGTTGAGAACAGTAATATAAAATTCTACTTCTTCTGAAACTTTTCTAGAAGAAAACCAGGTACCAGTGACGCAAACGTTGTTTCTACACAAGAATCCTTACCACAGAAACAGCCTAACAGTGGAAAGCAAAAACAGTCCCTATTAACTGCACGAACTCCCACAATATTAACTATCTTTCCCCTAAATATTACACGCCCCTGAGTGAGCTGGTAACCTTTCTTCTCTCCACCTTCATCTTTCCTTTGCTCCCAGATTTCGCTACACGGCAGAGCCTGAAGACATGTAAGGAAGCTGATAACCTCTCCCAGCCCTACCCAACGTCTGGATACGCTTTCCCGACATCTAAACAACACAAACTAGCGCAGCAAGTCGTTGACAAACAGAGAAGCGCAGCCACAGCGGCCTGAGCTCGTGTGCACGCCGAGACGGGTATCCCGGGCTCGCCCGGGAGGATGCAGCCGCTACGAGGATGCAGGAGGGAGGAAATGGAGACCCCAGTCCGTGCCGCGCTGCCAGCAGGAGGCCGAGCTGGCAGAACAGCCGGGCGCGGGCCTGGGGAAGGCAGCACGTAGCGCACAGCCCAGGGACACCTCTGGGACGGGCCGGGAAGCACCGGGAAGGGGAGCGGCGGGGAGGAGGGGGGGATCTCTGCCGTCTCCCACCGCCCCAGCAGACCCCGCAGCGGCTACCGGAGCGCCGCGAGGGCTCCTCTCGCCCAGCAGCCCCCTCGCCTCGCCCCTCCTTCCCCACCGCCCCGGGGCTCGCCTCTCCTCTCCTCAGGCGGGGGCCAGCCTCCCGCCGCGGCAGCGGGAGGGGGAGAGGAGCGCAGGGGGAGGCGACCCTCCCCTGAAAGGGGCCTCCGGACGCGCAGCCTCGCTCGCCGCCGTCCCCGCGGTGGCGGCAGCGGCCTGACCCCTCCTTCCCCCGCCAGCGCCGCCGGCCGCGGCCTCGGCGGCTCGGGCCAGGCCGGGCCTGGGGCGGGAGAAGGAAGAGAGGAGAGGGTCGCGTGCCGTCCGTCCGTGCCTCCCCCCCGGGCCGCCGCCGCCTCGCGCCCCGCGTCTCGCGGCGCCGGGGCGGGCGGCAGCGCGGGCCGCAGCGGGGGCTCGTGCCGCCCCCCGCGCTGACAGAGCGCCTCGTGCGCCCGCGGTCACCGCACAGACGGGCCGCCGAGCTCGGCCCCCGCCGCCCCGAGAGAGAACGGGAAAGTCGCGCCGGCGGCTCGGAGGAGGCCCGACGGGGGGGAGGGGGGGAAGCAAACCGGCCGAAGCCTCACCGGGTCCGGCGGAGGGGGCTCCCGGGTACATGTCTCCGTGTGCGGCGGCGGAGGCGGCGCCTCTCTCCAGGTCCCTACCGCGGCGGCAGCTCGAGGGGAGGGAAGGGGGGAGGGAGCGAGCCCGAGCCCCGGCTACGCCGTCGGGGGAAGGGGGAGGAGGAGGGGGAGGGGAGGGGGGAGGAAAAGAAAAGGGGAAAGGGGGAAAAAAAAAAAAAAAAAAGAAAAGAAAAGAGGGAGGAGGGCCGGGCCGACGCCGGGAAACCAGGTTACTCGGCGGCACTGAGGAGCGGGGCGGTGGGTGGGGAGAAGGGAGGAGCCGCGGGGTCACGGGAGAGGGGCGCTCCGCCCGCCGCCGCCTGCTCCGCCCGCGGCCCCGCGGCGGGCGGGAAAGCGGGCGGGCGGCGCGCCCGGGGGCCCCGGTCCCCGCAGCCGGGCCGCGCTCCCGGCGCCTTTCTGCCGCCTGCCCCGCAGGAATTCCATCGGCTCGGACAGCGCTTCCCCGGCCCGGCCGTCGGTGCCCGCGCACCGTGCGCTTTGCGCCCCTTGCAGCCGGCCGGTGCGGCGAGCCGGGCACCAGCCGTTCGTGGCAGGAGCCTTTCCAGGCCCTGGAGTCACCCACCAAGACGAACCACGGCTCGTTTGTGGCAAGCCTCTGCCTTAGGCAGGGGCAACATCAGCAGCCGAAGTGCGTGCTGCAGCCAGGGCTGCTGGATGGAGACTTGTTCCGTCTTCCGGAGAGACCTTGGAAAATAACTCCGTGCCTCTAGCTCTCTCCACTACCTCTCCTCCAAGGCATTTTCCCTAGTTATGCATACTTAAAAGGGATGCTGGAATGGCATCAGTATTACGCATACTGCCTGATCTCGGTACGCCCTGTTTACTTGAAAACTGGACTCGATTGTTTCACTTCTGTTATTTCTCCCTGCTGCCCTGTGAGACGAAGGCAACGCTGCTGTGAAAACCTCAGATCAGTCCCACCGCCTGGATCTCACACCTCCGTACCACATCCACTTTCCTTATATCTATGAAGCCCAGGTGTGGGGTGGTGCTGTGATGGTGCAACCCCTTCAAACCCTCCTGGGCCACGCAGTGGTGCTCAGTGTGATTCCCCCCGTCTTTCCTGGGCCACAGGCCAGCCCGGGATGAGTCGGGTGTGGATTGCAAAAGGCAGTGGAACGGAGTGTGTTAAGGCACCCCCTTAACCAACCTGGCTCCTGCTTCCCCTGTCACTTGACCTGGTACAGCTGTACCTGAGTTGTGGCCCAAAAAGGGGGATATCAGAATCTCAAAATATACCAAGTTCTGGACCTGAGCAACTGGTGGAAAATACTAGAATATTTCACCATTTGAGTTGGGCCGAAATGGAAAAGTACCTGACAAAAGTCAATTATCTTGGACCTTATAAATAGCCATTTTAAGTGAGACCCTTTGATCACAGCAGGCTGTGACCAGCATCTCCCCTGAGCTGGTATACCTCTAAGGCACCAGCCCTGCAGACTCTCTGCTGACAAAGCTGACGGAAGGCTGAGGCGGATCGTCCTCCTCGAGGCTCAGTTGTTGTCCGTTGAGGAATGCAGGTGCACCGTGAGTATTTACTCAAAACCTGAGAGGGAAATGTTACCTGTAGGCTAGCCTCTTCCATCCATCTCTCTACCTATCTACGTGTTTGAATATACACCTTTGTCCTTACAAATGTGGGTGTCTTTTATTTATTTCACTGGATCCAAATATTTCTATCTGTGTGCTTTACGTTTTATACATATATAGAATCATTATAGATTCATAGAATCATAGAATGGTTAGGGTTGGAAGGAACCTCAAAGATCATCTAGTTCCATATACATATATGCATTTTCATTTAGGATACTTTGTAGTAAGTTAGTGTGAATCTTGTCATTTTCGAATGTCTAATTAAGTCACTGTTTTAATTATAACATATCTTACTGAATCATCTTATTAATATTTAAACTGGTTAATCATTAAGAGCTGCTACAATTCAACCTTTGATTTACCTCATACTATTAGTAAATCTTGAATTGTTTCTAAATCGTAGCTGTGTTAAAACATTTCATCTGCGACAGATACCCTACTGTTGTGTACAACCAGATAATCTGGTTGTACAGATAAAAGGACATGGAGCTACTGGAGCGGGTCCAGAGGAGGGCCACGAAGATGATCCGAGGGCTGGAGCACCTCTGCTATGAAGACAGGCTGAGAGAGTTGGGGCTGTTCAGCCTGGAGAAGAGAAGGCACCAGGGTGATCTTATAGCAGCCTTCCAGTACTTAAAGGGGGCCTACAGGAAAGCTGGAGAGGGACTTTTGACACGGGCATGTAGTGATAGGACAAGGGGCAATGGCTTTAAACTGAAAGAGGGCAGATTTAGATTAGATATAAGGAAGAAATTTTTCACTGTGAGAGTGGTGAGGCACTGGCACAGGTTGCCCAGAGAAGTTGTGGATGCCCCATCCCTGGAAGTGTTCAAGGCCAGGTTGGATGAGGCTTTGGGCAACCTGGTGTAGTGGAGGGTTTCCCTGCCCATGGCAGGGGGGTTGGAACTAGATGATCTTTGAGGTCCCTTCCAACCCAAACCATTCCATGATTCTATGATTCTATGATAATCTCTGGCCGTACACATGTAAAGTTTAGTCAGGGGGAATACCAACTAGCAACAACGTGGAAGAGGCATAGTATTGGTCAGTATGATAGGAGATATCAGTGGTGATGATTCCTGCAGGAACTGTCGTCCTTTTGTAATCACCTCATTGGCACCTCTTCCTTTCAGGAAGAGAAAGCAGGAAAAAAACCCTCTTAAACCTGCTAAGGAGGCAAAGAGCATGATGCGCGCTTCCACCAGAAAGTGTTACCTGCAGAATTACAGCATAGTAGCTGTGATCCATACTTTCATTTACGTGCTCTGGTTTGGTGTGGAAGTCTTTAAAAAAAATGCAGTTCTCATCCTGGAATAGTCAAGCCCCTTCAAGGTCAACTGAATACCTTCAGTGAGTATTATCTGCCAAAGATGAGGCGAACATACTGCTTGTGTGGTTCGTCAAACCAATTAAAATCTTCCTTCATCGGATCATATGTTTGAAGTGATACAGAAGCATCTTGGTGTTTCAAAGTTACATCAACTACATGTTTGCTCTTCCTTTTGGGTCATACTTGTAGATATTCAAGGGTTGCTCTTAACAGCTCAGCTGTCACTTCAAGCATACTGTTCCTGAAGCCGTTGTCACCACTAGAATTTCCATTGAAGTGCTTTTGGATCCGTCTGCATTCCAAGCTCCTCAAGTTGCTGGAAAGTAAAAATTTACCAGTAACTGTAAACAAATAAAGGACAAAATGATGGCTCAAATTTAGTTCTAGAGTAAAGTCAAGTAGCTCTAGCAAAATTATAAATTTTGAAGAGAGACTTGCCGAGTTTGCTGGCTGGGGTTGCTGTTTTCCCCTCCGTGAGGAGTTGGGTAACATTCTTGCACAACCACCAGTAATTCCTGGTTTATGCTATATAATCTTCCTAGAGGCTCGAAACAGGGAAGGGAGGTGGGGAAATCCCCAAAACTAAGAGTCAGAAGAGAGTTATCTGAGGCAAATTTGGCCTTTCTGCTTTTTTAGATAGCACTAAATGCTAAAGTGACAGAGGAAACCATGCAGTCCCTGTACCGACATCCCATTTTTTTGCTACTATATTTAAATCAATCTCTTCAATCTCATTAGGAGGATAACGCGCTCCAACATTTCGCATATTGTCATGCCTGTTAGACCTCCTGCATTTAAGTACAAGAGAGCATAAAAATACACTGACAGGTTTCTAGAACAGTCCACTTGACTCGTTTGGTCACCTTGACTAGCAGCACTGAAGCCAACCTCCATCAGATCATGTTTGTAGACATGTGGAGTGAGCTCAACACAGACTTCCAGGAAAATGGCCATCTCCGCCCTATGGAGGGACAAAAACCAAACTGGCTGGCTGTTGGACACATGAACACAGATAATTCTGTCTCACCTTTCTACTACATCATTCTGCTTGTGAAATCTTGGCCTGAAAGCAACAGCCAGTGAAGCTTACATGCTGAAGGGATGTGGCCACGTGGAACTTCATTGGATACTTCACACAATTGCGAAAGAAAAAAATAAAAGTAGATTATGGGATTCTGCTAGCAGTTTGAAAATAACAAGCTAACAAGCAACAGACGGCAGGTGAAATACAAGGAGAGGTTTCACAAAGCAATGAACACGTATCCCAGACTCTTCTCGGGCTCCACAGGATACTCTGCAATCGATTTCAGAAATTCCCTGGAAAACAGAGATCTCGAAAACAGCAATTAATACCCGGAACATCCTAGAGTGCAATATGCTCGTATTGATTTAAAGCTGATTTTTGTGGATTTAGCACTTCATAAGCAAAAGGGCTTATCGCTGTGTATACATGACCACAAGCTTGCACAATCAGTTAAATAATAAATTAAATAGTTTTATTTCAGAGGTTTTCTCATGTAGAAGTCCTGCTGTTCCTGCAGGCTATTTTCATGCTACTGCACACTTCCAGAGTGTTTCTGTGTTACTGAGGAAGAGGAAAGAGGAGTTACAGCTCTCTTCTACCTCTGTTGTTGAAGTAACAGGACGCACACTCATTTTGGGCGATGTCACTTGCGACATTTCTAATGCTTTCTGTCTCTGAGAATGAGTGTTTCAGAGCACAGTGAAACCTAATTATGTCTTACTGGGCAATTTCATCCAAAAAAGACAAAAAGACCTCAGTTTTTGAAAAGCTTTTATTTGACAGAGTAGCTTGAAAGGTGTATAAAAGTGTTCTTTTATACAAGTTCTTCATATGCTGTGTTAACAATTATATAGTTCGTTATACATATTTCGCATATGAACTTCATGTGAACCTCATGAAGTTCAACAAGGCCAAGTGCAAGGTCCTGCACATGGGTCGGGGCAATCCCAAGCACAAGTACAGGCTGAGCAGAGAATGGATTGAGAGCAGCCCTGAGGAGAAGGACTTGGGAGTGCTGGTGGATGAGAAGCTCAACCTGAGCCGGCAATGTGCGCTGGCAGCCCAGAAAGCAAATCGTATCCTGGGCTGTATCCAAAGCAGCGTGGGCAGCAGGTCAAGGGAGGCGATTCTGCCCCTCTGCTCTGCTCTCATGAGGCCCCACCTGGAATACTGTGTTCAGCTCTGGAGTCCCCAGCACAAGAAGGACATGGAGCTGCTGGAGCGGGTCCAGAGGAGGCCACGAAGATGATCTGAGGGCTGGAGCACCTCTGCTATGGAGACAGGCTGAGAGAGTTGGGGCTGTTCAGCCTGGAGAAGAGAAGGCTCCGGGGTGATCTTATAGCAGCCTTCCAGTACCTAAAGGGGGCCTACAGGAAAGCTGGAGAGGGACTTTTGACAAGGGCATGTAGAGATAGGACAAGGGGCAATGGATTTAAACTGAAAGAGGGCAGATTTAGATCAGATCCAAGGAAGAAATTTTTTACAATGAGAGTGGTTAAACACTGGAATAGGTTGCCCAGAGGAGCTGTGACTGCCCCATCCCTGGAAGTGTTCAGGGCCAGACTGGATGAGGCTTTGAGCAACCTGGTGTAGTGGAAGGTGTTCCTGCCCATGGCAGGGTGCTTGGAACATGATGATCTTTAAGGTACCCTTCCAACCTAAACCATTCTGTGATTCTACGATAAGAAGAACTGCTTGAACATGTAAAATCAGTGTTTTCTTTAAAGAAAAAACTGAGTGACTGTTGGACACAATACCTGTCATATCTACAAGATTTCAAGTTGATATTTCCCAGAACTGATATCTCTGAAAGAAGGAATTATTAAATTTGGAAAAACTGAGCGCTTCCTAATTATTTTGGAAGCAAAGATGGTATTTAGGAATAGCTTTCAAAAATAATTCATACTAGCAGGAGCAATCTTGAGAAAGTATTTTATGTACAAATAGGATAGTGACAAATGTTATGGCTTTTGTTGTGATGAGAAAACACAGGTTGATCTTACTGGGTGTAGCAAAACACTCTGCCTAAAAAGAGGGGTGAAATAAGAACTTCATCCTACTTGAGTAAAACTGGACATTCACTCTATCCTACATCCATAGCCAGACATAGTGGAAGGTAACACTGACTTTAGTGTTGGAGAACAGAATCACAGAATCACAGAATGTTAGGGATTGGAAGGGACCTCAAAAGATCATCTAGTCCAATCCCCCTGCCGGAGCAGGACCACCTAGATCAGATCACACAAGAACGCGTCCAGGCGGGTTTGGAACATCTCTAGAGAAGGAGACTCCACAACCTCTATGGGCAGCCTGTTCCAGTGTTCTGTTACCCTTACTGGGAAGAAGTTCTTCCTCCTGTTTAAGCGGAACCTTCTATGTTCCAGCTTATATCCATTTCCCCTTGTCCTATCATTGGATGCCACTGAGAAGAGCTTGGCTCCATCCTCATGACAGTCACCCTTTACATATTTGTAAACATTAATGAGGTCCCCCCTCAGTGTCCTCTTCTCCAAGCTAAAGAGACCCAGCTCCCTCAGCCTTTCCTCATAAGGGAGATGCTCCACTCCCTTCATCATCTTTGTGGCCCCGCGCTGCACTCTCTCCAGCAGTTCCTTGTCCTTCTTGAACTGAGGGGCCCAGAACTGGACACAATATTCCAGATGCGGCCTCACCAGGGCAGAATAGAGGGGGAGGAGAACCTCTCTCGACCTGCTAACCACACCCCTTCTAATACAGCCCAGGATGCCATTGGCCTTCTTGGCCACAAGGGCACATTGCTGGCTCATGGTCATCCTGCTGTCCACCAAGACGCCCAGGTCCCTTTCCCCTGCGCTGTTCCCCAACAGTTCAGTCCCCAACTTGTACTGGTACATGGGGTTGTTCTTACCCAGATGCAAGACTCTACACTTGCCCTTGTGATATTTCATTAAATTTCTCCCCGCCCAGCTCTCCCACAGTGGAGAACACTACAAGCTCAGCAACTACAACCCCAAGAATAACCCAACTGATGTTGCAGGGGAGGAAGTGAATCCAGATCATTCTGGAGAGTGAGCAAAGAACAGTAAGAATAAACTAAACACTGTTTTGCTGAGCCAGAAGGCTTGGCTTCGCAACAAATGACTGACAGTCAATTACTTCATACTATAAAAGCCCAGTCCCAGCTTTAGATGGTTGAGATCCTGACACACCTCTCCAAGGAGTGCGTGTGTGGGATCTCTCCTTTGAGTGGGGATGCTCCTCCAAGTTACCTCTTGAGGCTAAGCAAGAGATCTACCCACCGTCATCATCAATATGGGTACAAAACATCAGTCTCTGTAACATATTAAGCCAACTTTGAACTATTATTCAACACATCGAGTATTAATTTAGTAGTGATCACTGAGAACTTGAATAGTGATTTAATGCTACAGCTGCTGTAACGTAGTAAATGTTCTAATTAATGGGGTTCAGCCTGGAATATATTGTTATCAATTACAACAAACTTTTCACTTTACGTATTTATTATTATTAATTATTAATTACAATAAACGTTTGAGAGAGAGAGAGAGAGAGAGAGAGAGAGAGAGAGAGAGAGAGAGACAGACAGATACAAAAATCTAGTCTGGCATCCTTAACCCCATGGGACACTTATCAGAAAATTCTCCTTATCTAATCCCTAGTCACAAAAACATTGACCAAGTCTGGGACAAGGAGTGGGTTCAGGTCCACTACGAACCTTGTGACTCAATGAGAGGTTTTCCCTCACCCCTTTTAGACATAAACTATTGACCAAGTCTGGGACTAAGTCTGGATCCAGCTGCACCTGGAGTCCTCTCTGAGAAGTTTAGAGAGCAAGGGGGTCCGTTCTAAATCTTGTGACTCAAGGAAAGGATCTTCCTCATCTTTTCCCTCATCCCTGTGCAAATCATTCCAGCATTGTTGCTAATATCTTGAACAGTGACTTTCTAAGTCACTTAAATCCCTCAGCCCCCACAACACTAGGTAACAACACTTCCCTTTTTAAAGTAAATTAATTAAAACCCTCCACAGTTTATAAATGTCTTTCAGTCATTGATAACAATGACCCAGTGGCAAAAAAAAACGTACTCGGAGCAGAAAGATGTAAATTTTATTCTTGGCGCTGTGGGGATTTAAGCTTACATTTTCCAGCTCTCAGCAGGCCCAACTTTGAAGCCATTAGCATAGAGTGTGTGCGTCAGACCTCGCACGTATTCTGTGTTCTGCTCTGCACAATGTAAACTGAGCGAGATCAGAACAAAAGTGAAGACGACCATGACTCTATGATCCAATGTGTTCACATGGTTGCAAAGACTTTGAGGGTTTGGTCCTCTCCCCAGGGACTGTTTATTATTTTACAATTACTGATTCAATCCCAATTAATCCATAGTAGAGGGACCAAAACCTGATTTTTGTCTCTCCACAACCAGATGACTGTCCCAATTACTCTCCTACAAAGCCACACTTCATTTCTTTTGCCAAACAAATTGCAATACTTATTTATAAGAAAAACTCCGAAATATATACTATTATTAGATTACTGACTTCAGTTCACTCAAGAAAGACTTAACTTTTCTAGGTGATCAGGGCCAACAGTACAACAATTAAAGACTATGAAAAAGATGCAGCACCACCTATTGGGGATCTCTTAGGCATGCTGATTATTATCGTTTTAAGTAGTAACAGAGTTTTGTTCTTTGTTGTAATAACCTAGTTATGAGGGAAAAAGGAAGCAATTCTTCACTCTGAGAGTGGCGAGGCACTGGAACAGGTTGCCCAGAGAAGTTGTGATCTTATAGCAACTTTCCAGTACCTAAAGGGGGCCTACAGAAAAGCTGGAGAGGGTCTTTTTACAAGGGCGTGTAGTGACAGGACAAGGGGCAATGGATTTAAACTGAAAGAGGGGAGATTTAGGTTAGATATAAGGAAGAAATTTTTTACATTGAGGGTGGTGAGGCACTGGAACAGGTTGCCCAGAGAAGTTGTGGATGCCCCATCCCTGGAAGTGTTCAAGGCCAGGTTGGATGAAGCTTTGGGCAACCTGGTGTAGTGGAGGGTGTGCCTGCCCATGGCAGGGGGGTTGGAACTAGATGATCTTTAAGGTCCCTTCCAACCCAAACCATATGATTCTATGATTCTATGAAAAGCACATACCACTGCAGATTGCTAGACCTTCCTCCTTGGTCTGCCTTGGAATTGAGCTTTGTTAACCAGCAATCCTGACCGGATAGCTGGGCTTTAAAAAGGTTTGGGAAGCAATAAAACTGTTTTTTTTAGCTTTCTGATTTTTTAGTTTCTTAGCTGGCAGTACCTTTAGCCATAAAGTAAGAGCCATCTGAGCTGTTCCTGATGTGGGCTGGTCTAATCTTTAGTTCCTTCCTTACATGTATAACTGTAATCTGGTGTGAGATCCACTTAGGAGGGAATCTTTCTTATTTGAATAGCTTGGGTCTCCTGCAGGTTTTTTTAGCCTGTTCACAAGCTATACATTTCCAGAGGAGTTACTGTGAGATCCTGAGGCCCTTGAACAAATTCCAGTTTCTGCTTCCTGATACTTGGAACACAATTCTATACTGTATGTGAATTTCATGTGAACTTTCCTTCAGAAGCAAATTATGACGGGTCTCTATCAAGCCTACAATTTTGTTGTTTGTTTGCACACTTCCGTTACTCACTTCCCAGGCCACCATCAGTGGCAAGTTCATTTGACTGAAAACGAATCTCGTCTTTCCGTGTTGCGAGTTTTCAGTCGGATCATCTCGCGGACCTACTGGCACAGCTCTGAGTGCTTTCACATGGGAGGCCACGGCAACACTGGAGTGAGGGACAGACAAGGGAGGTTCATACAAGTCATTTGTGAAATCCCATCCTCAAGCACCTAACAATGACAGAGGTTCCAGGATATCACATCCTAACGGAAGGATGCATTTATTTGCTACTTTGTGTTCGGTACTAAAAATGTGGACGTTTGCCCTGTGCCTTGTATAGGAGGTTTAAGCAAATGCTTAAATTCGGAGCTGGTGACTCCGCTGATAGGGTTAAGCACCCACAAGTTAAGTGCTGCAACACTCTGCATTTAGTGAGTAGGAGTGTCAAATCTTTGTTTAGTGAAACTTTGCGTTATTTCTGATCATGAGGAAAGGGATGGATACAAGAGGTCAAGTCCCTACTGCCTACCTCAGTTTTAACTTGCAATGGTCTAACAAATCCTCAGAGTTTTATGAAAGAGCATTACAACATTAGACTTTTGGATATGCTTTGCTACTACTGGAAAATTGTCCTTTTAGGATTCTAAGCTTTCAGGCTTTTTGCAAGTCCTTGAATGATTTTGTTTAAACATTTTTTTGAAAGTTTGACTTGTAAGAGAATCATAGAATGGTTTAGGCTGGAAGGGACCTTTACAGGTCATTGTGCTGGGTTTATGTGGTGAGGTTCTTGATAGCAGGGGAGGGGCTACAGGGATAGCCCCTGTAAGTAGCTGCAAGAAGCTTCCCATGCTCCAGGCTCCAAGTCAGAGCCGCCTCTGGCCAGGACTGAGCCTCTGTGAATAAACATATTTAAGAAGGGGACAAAGAAACCTGAGGGACATGTAGTTAAGAGAGAGGGGCAAGGAGGGAGACTTGGCTCCTGGCCTCCCGCACGGGCATCTGCCCACACTGGGCTCCCACCACTCAACTGGTGATGGCTGTGGCGGCACAGCTTGGAGTGCTGCAAAGCGCCCTGCTCCCATGGTGCCCACTATGCAGAGCTCGTCCTGCCAGGACCACCAAGGTTCATTGGGCTGGTCAGGCCTGGGGTGGCTGCAGCAGAGAGAAGAGTGGGATGTGAGAGAAACAACTATGCAGACACCAAGGTCAGTGAAGATGGAGCAGGAGGAGGTGTGCCGGAGCTGAGATTCCCCTGCAGCCTGTGGTGAGATGGCAGCAGCCCCCCTGCAGCCCATGGAGATTAACAGTGGAGCAGAGATCCACCTGCAGCCCATGGAAGCCCCCATGCTGAAGTGGGTAGCTGCACCCAAAGGAGTTAATAGAGAACTCTTTCCTGTGGGAAAGGACCCCACGCTGCTGGAGATTAGCGGTGGAGCAGAGATACATCTGCAGTCCGTGGGAAGTGACCCCACGCTGCGCCCTAAGAAGCTGTGACTCCGTGGGAAAAGCCCGCACTGGAACAGTCTGATGGGTAAGGACTGGATTCTGTGGGAACGACTCATGTCAGAGAAGTTTGGGGAGAACTGTCTTTGGTGGGAAGGGACCCCACATTAGAGCAGGGGAAGCAAGTAAGGAGTCCTCCTCCTGAAGAGGAAGGACCAGCAGAAACAACGTGTGATGAACTGAGCACAACCCTCATTCCCTGTCCTCCTGCACTGCTCGGGGGAGGAGATAGAGCCGGGAAGAAGGGAGGGATGGGGGGAAGGCGTATGTAAGATCTGGCTTTGTTTCTCATTATCCTCCCTGAATGACCTGAAAACAAATTAAACTGATTTGTCCCCAAGCCGAGCCTGTTTTGCCTGGGACCATGTTTGGAGTGTGATAGCTCCCTGTTCTCATGTCGACCCTCAGGCCTTTTCTTACATTTTTCTCCTCTCCACCCCACCGAAGAGGACGAGTGAGCAAGCAGCTGCATGGTGGCTTAGTTGCCACCTGGGGCTAAACCATAACAGTCATCTAGTCCAGCCCTCTGCAATGATCAGCGACGTCTGCAACTGAATCAGGTTGTTCAAAGCCCCATCCAGCCTGACTTTGAATGTTTCCAGGGATGGGGCAACCTGTTCCAATATTTCACTACCTTCATCATAAAAAATGTCTTCCTTGTGTCTAGTCTCAATCTACCCTCTTTTAGTTCAAACCCATGACCCCTTGTCCTATCGCAACAGGCCCTCCTAAAAAGTCTGTCCCCCATCTTTCTTACAAGCCCCCTTTAAGTATTGAAAGACCAAAATAAGGTCTGTCTTCTCTTTCCAGGCTGAAGAACCCCAACTGTCTCAGCCTTTCCTCATAGGAGAGGTATTCCATCCCTCTGATCATTTTTGTGGCCCTCCTCTGGGCCCGCTCCAACAGATCCATGTCTTTCCCATGCTGAAGACTCCAGAGCCGGACGCAGTCCTACAGGTGGGGTCTCACCAGAGCCAGCTCATGAGCAAAGACCCCTTTGAGAAAGTGGAATCCCATCTGACACCAGAAGGCCTGGTGCCCTGTAGACATCCCACTATTGAAAAACCCAAAATTCTGGTGGTGACACCAGCCATGGACCCATGTATTACGAAACTGGGTCCATCTGTTTGTTGCAATGTCACTGCCCACAACTGGAAGGAGAGAGGAAAAAATAACCCGTGCTGCTCTGGATTCCCTTGCCAACTGTCCCAAGGCCCTGAAGTCTCTTTTGATTGCTCTGGATGCACACTGCAGCTTCATCGCCACCCACATGGAAATGCAGTAATGGGTAATAGTCCCAGGGCATACCAGGCTGGGAAGTTTCCTGGCTGTCCTGGTTTTGACTGGGACAGAGTTAGTTTTCCCTTTTAGCAGCTAGAGCAGCTCTGTGTTCTGGTTTTAGTCTGGGATTTGTTATGAGAAGAACGCTGACAGCGCACTGATGTTTGTAGTTGGTACTGAGACCTCGAGGACTTTTCCGCTTGCCGTGTTTTTGCCGGTGTACAGGAGCACAACAGGAGAGGGGGGAGCGCAGCTGGGACGGAGGGTCCACACCTCATCTTATGATTTGAATTTAGAGTTAGGATTGAGGGCCAAAGTGGCCAATGGAGTATTCTGTATCACGCAATGTCATGCCCAGTGTATAGATGAGGGGTGACCAGGAAGAAGGGCTTTTGCTCTTCCAGGACTCTCTCCTGAGGGCCCTCTCTCTTGGACTCTCCGAGTGCTCTCTCTCTCATTCTCTTTTTGGACCCCTCGCTCATCCGGGAATGTGGTGTTGGGACTTACCTGTTTCAGAACTGTTTACTGGGACAGGACAGGCATTGTTCACCGGGTGGTGAGCAATCACACTGTGCATCACTTGTTCATATATATTATTATAATCATACATACATATAATTCATATTTTATTATTATCATTATTACTTTTAATGTGATATTAAATTGCACTTACCTCAACCCACGAGTCTCTTTCCATTTGCCCCTTTAGTTCTCTTCCCCGTTCCCTGGGGGTGGAGAAGAGGGAGCGAATGGCTGTGTGGCACTTAGTTGACAGCTGCACTAACCCAGGCCCCAGGGAGGCAGCAGACTTCCCTATCCAGCATATCCCACCCTCTGTTCCTCTCAGAAGAGAGTCACCTACAACTATAACCGTCTTTTCTTCCTCATGGAGGTGGTCATGACATGGGGCTAGGCTTTTCTGGCCTTGGCATCACCTCTGGTCTAGATGGATCATCATCCACTGACTGGTCTTCCACATCCAGAGCCTCATAGCTGTTGCACAGAAGTGCCTGGGAAGGCGAGGTGGGCAAGGAGAGAGTTCGCCTGCTGCCCCGAGCATGGACGTGCCTCCATTCACTCCTTTCCTTTAAGTTACTGCTGTCAGCCTGGTGGAGGAGGGTACATGATCCTCTTGATCTTGGTTTTTCCTGGTGGCTGTTCCTGTTTCTGTCTCGGACAGCAGAGCATGGTTCTACCAGTCTGTCTCTCTACTCAGACTCCCTGATGCTCCTTAATCTTTTTACTTCCTCTCACAGCTCTGCCACCAGGCTGAGCAGATGGTCCACTTGGTCACACCTGACACAGGTGTTCTTGCTGCTGCCACTTGTTACCAGGGAATGCCTCTGGCCCTCCCTGCAGCTGAGACCTGGGCAGCTGCACCTTCTCCTGGGAGCTCTGCCTGAGTTGCCACATCAGTTCTGGCGAGCGCAGAGGACATCATAGCTTTCTGCTGGGTGGTACCACAGCTCAGCTCCTGCTGAGAAGGCGATGGCGACCAACTGAACTGCCCTTTTGTCAGTTCACCCTTTTGACCTTCACCCTTGTCCGGAAGTCAGCTGATGACACAGAAATAGAAACTAAAGCTGTTTTGGTGGGGAAGATATTCTGATTCGGTTCAGTACCCACCTCTCGCTCAAAATAACTATCTTCTCACGCTCCTTTGGACAAAATATTTTCCAACCAACCTCCTGTCTTTCTGTAGGAACGACGAACACGCCCATCTCACCAGTTCGACATTTAAACTAAAACGCAGCCCTTCCTGGTTCGGCTGCATGTGACCCAGCCACAACGCCTCTGCGGATTCCCTGGGACCCGGTGTTTTCCCGGAGACCACAGCTGGGAGCGGGCCTCATTTGCCGAAAGCAACAGGCAGAGCACAATGGATTCAGTCCTTCCTGCAGGCGCCTTCCCAAAGGTCTAAATCCATCCTGTGTCCCAGGACTCCGGGCATAAACCGCTCTCCGCGGGACTCCCGAGGGACACCCATCAAACATGCGCCTGCAAAGAACACGTGAAAATCAGAGCATGTTTGTTTTCCATTCTGGAGTGGAACACTGGAATTTGCTAAGGCTCCTAAGGTTACAACGTTATGCAAAGTTGGGAAGTGGGATGTTTTCTCCAGGGGCTCATCCTGCACCCTTTGTTTTTTTAACTTTTTACACGTTACAGAAAACAGTATGTTTAGCCAAGCGATGACACCCTAAACAACAGCACCGCTTACACCTGGAACACGGCAGATTCCGACTGGTTTTGGAGAACGTTAACAAAAACTGGCAATTCCGTGCTCTGATTTAAATGGTTTGTGTCTCTATGGAAGGCCCGGGGACACAGCTGGACACAGGACACGCAGGTTCCAGCCGCTCCCATCCACGGCGTTGCCCTCTTGATCATCATTGCATCGCCGCTGTCGGCTCTGGTGAGCATTCCATATCCTATTTTCTTTTTCTGGTTGCTCACAGTCCATACTCCCTCTCTGGAGTGTAACAACATCTGAGACTATTTTTTTTCCTGACAAAAAGCGGGGAAAAGAAAGGCCTCTACAAGGAAACAACGTGTATATCGTGGAGAACTCTGGAGTGTGCAGAGCCGCACAAAAGCCGGCAGTGCGCCTGCCTTTCCCGGGGCCGGGACGCAGGCGGGAGCCGGCTCCGCGCCCGCGGTGGCCCAGGCGGAGGGAAGCAGCGGTGGTGCTGGAGAAGGCGCGCAGGGAGCCGCGCAGGGAAGTGCGCAGAAGGCGCGCAGGGAGCCGCGCAGGTAGGTGCGCAGAAGCCGCGCAGGCGCCGCCAGCAGCCTTAGCGCCCGCCCGGCCGCGCCGCGCCCACGCGACGCTGCCGTCACCCCCCGCTCGGCGGCGATTGGCGGAGCGCTCCCTGCCACCATTGGCCAGGGCCGCCTGGCCCGTCGCGGGTTGGGCGGCGGTGCTGACGACACCGTCGCGTCTCGGCTCGCCGCGCTCGCCATTGGCTGGGGGCGCCGTTATAAAGCTGCCTCGCGGGCCCGCGGCCCCTTCCGTGCGCGGCGGCCCAAGGTGCCCTGTCCTTCAGCCGAAGCTAAGGCCGACCCGCCCGGCGACTGGCACCGCGCCCCGCCATGGCCTCCGTCTCCGAGCTCGCCTGCATCTACTCCGCCCTCATTCTGCACGACGACGAGGTCACCGTCACGGTAAGCGCGGGCCCGGCCCCGCCGGCGCAAGATGGCGGCGAGGCGCGGCATGGCGGGCGGCGGGGCCGGGCCGAGGGGCGGCGGGGCCGGGCCGGGCCGGGCTGGCTGCTGAGCGCTGCTGCCGTTGCAGGAGGACAAGATCAACGCGCTCATCAAGGCGGCCGGGGTGAACGTGGAGCCGTTCTGGCCGGGCCTCTTCGCCAAGGTGAGCAGCGAGCGCTGGGCCGGGTGGAGCGGCGGGAAGGGTCTGGGCGCGTCCCCGTCTCGGTGTGGGCGCTGCCGGGCGCAGATCGCCACCGAAGCGCGGCTCCCGGTGGTGCCGGTTTGGGCAGGGGGCGTTCGCGTTCGGAACTCCGTTAGAAGCACCGAACTGCGGCGGCTGCCGGTCGGTCTTGCGGCGCTCACGACAGAGCGAGCAGCGCCCAGGACGGGCGCGGAGCTTCCCCCGGCGCTGACGCTGCTCGTTCTCCGCAGGCTCTGGCCAACATCGACATCGGCAGCCTCATCTGCAACGTGGGGGCCGGCGGCGGCGGGGCTCCGGCGGCGGCGGCTCCCGCGGGCGGTGCCGCGCCCGCGGGCGGTGCTGCCCCTGGTAAGTGGGTTTCCATGTCCGATGTCCTCATCTGCCGCTGGGAGAGACTCCGGGGTAAAAAGCGGCTCGGTGCCACCTGGGGAGTCGGCGCTTGGCTCTTCCCCTGGCAGCGCTGACGTGGTTTGTGCCTCGCAGTGTGGGTGTTCCACGGCAAACCAGACCCTCACTGGGAGGGCTGGGATTGCACCGAGTCAGCATCAGAATTAAGGCTGATCTTCCTGTGTATCGTCAGGATCTTCTCCAAAGTTTTTCAGATTTGGTAGAAATTAATTTTGAAGGCACAAAACCACTTTCTTATAGTGGAAACGCCAGTCTCCGTGGCTTGTTAGGGTTGCTCAGGTCTTGCTTCTTGATGTTGTTACAGTCACTGCATATGAAATCTTTTGTGACATGTCACTTTTATGAGTTGATAAAGTGGAAAAATCCTGATTCCTTTCTCTTTATTTTTTTAGCTGAGGAGAAGAAAGAAGAAGAAAAGAAGGAAGAGTCAGAGGAATCTGATGACGACATGGGCTTTGGTCTTTTTGACTAATTGGTTTTGTACCTGTCCGTAATAAAGAACGTTTAATTGTATTCTGGTCTTTGTGGGTGCACGTGAAGGGGAGTGAGGAAGGGGGCCAGATTTCTTGCAGGTACCGAGACTTGTCACGTGTTAACGTAGCGTTTTACACCATTCCTTGTCAGTTCTTCATGCTTCACACCGGCACAGCAATGGTTCCAGCTCCAAATTGCATTCATGGCATACGGACAAAAGTGGAAACCAGTCATGGTGAGCACAGGCTGTGGTCAGCTTTGGCAACAGTGCCATGTCCTGCCTGGCAGCTCCAGGCGGGAGCTGCTGGTGCTGCAGCCTCGTGGTGGAGCTGCAATGTGTTGTTAAAGCTTCAGCACCGGCGCAGCTTCTAGTTCCAGTAACAACCTCCTCAGGGGCAGCCAAGGGCCATGGGGCAGCAGAGGACAGTTGTTGAGCAGGGAAAATGCTCCAGTTCTCCGGGAAAGGCCCTTGTTGGAGGCTAAAGCCAGGATACTACTTGTGAGTAGGTGTAAGTTACAAGCAGGCTGAGTCTTGCTGTGCCAGGCACCGAGCCCACGTTGTATAGGTGTGTGATTTGGTTTTTTTTGCCTTTCCAGAAAAAAGGAGCCACTCTGAAAACTGCTTTGAAGGGTGAGTGTGGAAGTGTGTAACTTTGCATATGAAAGGAGTAACTTGACAAGTTTGTGATTTCTAAACTAACTTTTGAGCAGGACTTGTCCAGAGCAGCTGAACCAAGGTAAGGGCTGCCTCTCAAATGTGTATTCTGAAGTATTAAATGAAAATTATGAATAAGCAAAATGTTTCCAGTGTGTAAGGAGGACTCTGGAGTTGTGTAGGAGAGTTGTTGCACATCTAGACCGAAAACTGATGCGCTCTGCACTGTCCCATCTTCACACAAAAGTGGAGCACCTTTGGTTTTTGTAAGATGCTGGCACCCCCTGCTGCTGCTGGGAGAGCTGGGATGCTCTGTGGAGCTTCAAAAATAGTTCCTGTAAACCACTCAACCGCTACATCCCCCCCACCCCTTTTTTAAAGGAACCTTCCCCTCGGAAAACTGATTTTTAAAAAGTCCAAAGGAGTGCAAGGAGCGACACCACATAATTATAAGTCACTCGCACAGATGGTAACACTGACTTGTTCCTGTGCTCCACAGTTGGGAGGAAAAACTGCTTTCTGGAAGACTAAAATCTTGGATTTCCTCCTTGAATACTTACTGTTGCTCCTGAAGTCCTGCATAAGTCAATTCCTAAAAGCTTACGGATTAGAGTTGGGGAAAAATTCCAAGCAGAGAAAAGTTGGGAGTGGATTCTTCTGCAGCGCATGCACACAAAAACCAATACAGCCCGAATTTCACTGGTAACACCTTTTTAATAGGTCAAAGTAACTGTACAGTTCATTATATTCTTCCTGAGAATAATTTATATCCCTCAACAGCAAAAAGGGAGTGTGGTTTTTATTTTAACAGAACAGATGGCATAACTGGAAAACCAAGGAAAATCTAATTACACTGCTCTACTGTCACTCCTCCCAGGCAAGACAGACGAAAGGATGGGTTAGTTAACTACAGTGGGTTTAAAATATTCCACATGGCTTTGCTCTGTCTTTATAAATTATATAAAACTGGGGGACATGGATGGCTACGGAACTCCTCTAAATGCAGCTCTGAATTGCTCTGGTACAAAGCAGCATTTTTGCTTCCAAGGAAAACAACATTGCTACAAAAGAACTGGCACGTTATTCTGGTGAAAAAGACGAGTTTTCAGTTGTGTTCTACAGCTAGTTCCAAACAAATGCTTCACACATTCACATGGAAGTAAAAGGCAGGAAGATGGAGAGGGCTTTAGTTTGTCTTGAAATGGCCGAAGTCTTGAAAATATAGCTTTTTATTCTTTCTCTGTAAATCGTGATTAGCATATTGCGACTTAAGTGTTCTAATAAAAAAATTCCAGTCTGGATAGTTCGTATACTGTGGGCAAGAATTCTCAGCCCTGAGGTTTCCCCGAATTCTTCACTTCACAATATCTTTCCCCGATCCGCTGCTCCGACAGGGTTGGGCTCTGCGACCGTAGCCCCGCGGCAGCTCTAGGCTAAGCGTGTCCCATGCGATGGTGTAAAACTGAAGTGTGCTCCGCAGCTGTGAGTTCCCGAGGACTTCTGGACAAACCTCATCTTGGGATAATGCCACTCTTTGAATCCCAGACCAGCTTGGCTTTACGCCAAAAACTTGGTTAAACTTGTAAGGAGGGAGAACCAACAGCTGCCAGTCAGCTCTGCTGAAGCAAGAGGTGCTGGAAAGCCAGGACTACACCGGGTTAATCCTCACTGCTGGTGGAAGGTGAAACAACATCCTTTCGCAAGCAGAATTCTTAGGACTGATGAAACTCTTCCCTCGGGACTTAGTGCGGCCTGGACTGACTGATCATTTTCAGTCTGGCTTGATCAATAACATCCAGCAGATTTTTGGCATCCACAGCCAGCGCGTGAGCAGCCGTCAGCATTTGCTTCTTGTACTCCTGCTGCAGGCTGGTCATGACGTACTGCTGCGCCAGCTTCATCTTGTTAATGAGCTCGGCCAAGTCGGAGTTCAGCAGCTTCTGCGCCATCTCGATCTGCAACGAGAAGATGCAGCCGTCGGACGCGCTGCCTTCGTGACAGCCACGCTGCAGAGCAACGGCACCACCCTCCCTCCCTCCCTCCCTCCCTCCGGAGCCCTGGCTTGAGACTCCCGATTGAAACTGGGGCTGTTTCTGTGGGCACCGCGGGGGGCAGGTGGAATTTCGGCACCTGCTGCTCTACGCTGCCTGGAGATCAAGAGCAGCCTTGTCAGCTGCTGAGCCGTCCACTGTTAAACAGCACCAAGACCCAAACTGCTAACAGTGGGTTTTAACACCTTGTTACAGGTTTCCAGGTCCCTATGATAGATTTTGATCAGATCTAAGGAAGAAATTTTTCACTCTGAGGGTGGTGAGGCACTGGAACAGGTTGCCCAGAGAAGTTGTGGATGCCCCATCCCTGGAAGTGTTCAAGGCCAGGTTGGATGAGGCTTTGAGCAACCTGGTGTAGTGGGGGGTGTCCCTGCCTATGGCAGGTGGAACTAGATGATCTTTGACGTTCCTTCCAACCCAAACCATTCTGTGATTCTATGATTATCATCACGCTCTTTATTACTATGAATAAAGTAGCTCTAAAGCATAAAAGTAGCTCTAAAAACAAAACTGGTCAAGAAGCCAGATACAGGTCACTTCACAGAACCACGTAGCCAAGCCAGGGTGATTTTTTTCCTGGGGTGTGCTGTACACGCTTCCATTACATCCAGTTGGAGCGTCTGCACTTAAGTCAATACAAGCCTACGTCCACGCAGCAGTTCTAATAAAATTTATTTCGTGTAGAATTCTAACACAGGAGTTCAGAGTGCTTAGTGAACCAAACATCTGCATGTGCAATGGAAGAGAGAGCTGCAACACATGAGGCAGCTGTCCTGGCTGAGCCTACCTTGAAACCTAACAACTGAGCATCGGGAGTGGAGCTCTACGTACCTCTCTGTGGGTGCTTGCGGGAAGCACTGGGAGAGTCTCATCTACTGTTGCCAGTAAGGTTCTTAGTGCCAAACCAACCTCCTATGAAAAAAAAATTAGGGAAATAAACTTTAAAAACGAATGGATCAGAGAATTGTAGGAGTGCAGGAAGCAACAGATCCACTCAATTCCTCATCTGGATAAGAAGGGAGTTAGAACATGGCTGAGAGACTTTAGAACCCACCTGCAGTTCTGTGTTTCACCATCAAAAAAAGATGCCAAGGGGTTAATTAAAAAAAAAAAAGTTTTTCTTAAAAAAGTGAAACACGGAGAAGACAGCGCACAACTGGCTGCACCTGGAAAAGCGCAGGCAAGCTGGGAAATAAAAGCACTGCTGCCCAGAATAATGCCAACAGTACCCAAAGCCCCAGCCCTCTGACCACAAGTCACCCGCCCCGCAAATGCAAAAGGCTCTTCTACCTCCAACTTTCCAGAAAGTTTCTCCTACACCACTTGAAGTCCTCGTTCAGGAGAGAAATGAAATGCTGATTTTAGGAATTGCTGCCATACCTTTACCATGGGCACGTACTCCTCTGGCGGAGCTGGCTGTATTTTACTGGACATTTCTATGACTGCTTTCACCAGCCCAGTTACATTCTCGTAGACTTTGTCGTTGGAGCGGTCCAGGTTGGCCGTAGGAGGAGGGCTGATTTCCTGCGGCTGAATCTGGAAGCAGAGAGGGGTTGTTTAACCTCCTGTTCCCAGCAGATGGGGCTCAGCAGCTTCCCAACCTCCGCAGACCGCCGAGAAGGTCTCCTATTCCCAACAGCCCCCCGCCCGGTCCCGCGCTAGCTCCCGCATCGGAAGGAAGCTGCTTTTTAGTTCTTCTGACTGAACCTGATCTGTGAAACGACGCTGGAGAACTTTTACCAAGATTTCCCTGCAGAGTTTCCAGTATAACTCCCACAATAGAGAAGAAAATAATCTGAGGAACGAGGAGTACAGAGTACTTGACGCATCTAAGTGGTTCACTACTGATGGACAAGTTCTATGGCTAAGGCAACAGAGGTCAGGTCCCTCGTTCCAGAAAGTTGTTTTGTGCCCCAAAACAACCTCAGAGTACGCACTTAACACAGTGACACAGCACAGAGAGAATATTGCAGCATGTGTTATTGTTTTGTTAGTGAAAACGCACAGCAAATTAGTGAAAAGGGTGTCACCAGTACAGGTGGGGAACACTGAATGTTTTCCTACAGTTTGTTCCCAATAGATCAAAAAAACTCCACAGGTTAAAAATCCTGCAGTCCTTACTCAAGCAAAACTGGCACTGGGCCAGCTCTGTCTGGAGCTAAATCCAAGACAGACTGCAATGATCACCTGTTGGAAAAGAAATTTTGAGAACTCCCTCCATGAGGTCCCTCAGTACCCCTGCTGCTGAACTGCACAACTCCAAGCATCCCAGTTCCCTGCAGCTCTTCACTACTATGGGATGCCCAAGCAACCACTCAGGGGAAGCAGGAGGTAAAAAAATTGCTTATTTCCTACTGGTCACACAGCGGCCGTCCATCCTGATGATCTGAGATGGCTCACCCCATTTCAGCCCATCACACTGGGTTACTACTGGCTCTTTCAACTGGTCCTAGCTACAGGGATGTTTCACTGGGAGAACCTGAGATACTACCTTGATGAAACTATAAAATACTTCGATGAAACTTTGTCTAAGGAAGGAGCGCAGAATTTAGTGCATGGTGATCCCATTTTGTTACGTTTCACTAAGAGGGTACTGACAACGGTTACAGAGATTTGATGTGATGTATCGATTGGAAAACACCGTAGGAGAAAGAACACGGAAATTGCCTCAATCACCAGAGAAAGGCTGTGATTCTAATTGGTTCCAGCAACCGAGAAGTTAAACAGTCACCTGGCAAAGTTGCATGCAAAGACATTTTGGAATAGGGCACGTACACACACGCTCACGCACTGCTTACCCTCCATGGCTATGGTTGAGCAGAATGTGGGGGAATGTTAAAGAATTTTACCAAAAGAAGGGAAAAAAGAAAAACAATATTAATAAAACTCAGCAGGAAAAAACCCAAACCCAAACCAAAACATGTGTAGCAATAAGAGACCAGTTAAAAAGCCTGCAACAAAAAACGCGTCCTCAACAGTATGGGCAGTCATTCACGTTAGCTCCCGGTCCATTTGTTACGGAAGCTCCGTGTGCTGGCGACCTGCTGTGCGCCCGCGTAGGAAGTGGAAGTGTTTGCCATGCACCCATGCTGACTTCCCAACACACGGGGAAGAGATCATGCAAAGCTCGACAGGAGCAAGCCAGTCTGGCAAGTGGTGAGTGCAGCAGAGGGCCTCTGCAGCGGTGGGAAACGTGTCCTGCACAACCTTGGTCCCTTTACACACGCAATCCAGTGCTCAATGGATTTAAGAAAACGTTGTATCCCTCTTTCTGGAACTTTATTTTACTTTAGGAAAGTCATAGGGAATATAAGGTCGTCTAATTGTGCAGCTCCAGTTCGTGATGGCTAATCACAGCTGCGGTCAAGAACTACCAAGAACCCATTCCAGATGGATTATACCCACCTCATTGAATTCTAGAGGGATTATACCCACCTCATTGAATTCTAGAGGGATTATACCCACCTCATTTAATTCTAGATGGATTATACCAAGCTCATTGAATTCCTACAGTCATTTCAAAATTCATTTTGAACATTTCAAAACCATGGACATAGGTGTTTCTTAACACTCAAGAGTTTTTTTTGTTTCTACCCAACATCAACACTATTGCTCTGCAGACCATGAAGTCAGGAGTTTGTTTGTGTGGACTGGCTGACTCTGCCTCAGCAAGTAACAGAAACCCAAGTAATTCCTGGTGCGTGCCCTAAAGGTGAAGCCCTGAAGGGCTTCCTGAAGCCCTCAGGGGAATCCTCTTACTTCCATTTGTATTCTGCAGAAAGGGGTGACCGAAACAGGAGCCTGAAATGGGTGTACAGAGAACGGAGTCTGAAATGAACCCCAGAAGCATCTTCAGTTTAGGACTGCAGACAATAACCAAGCTATATGCTATCAAAAATAATGGGCTGTTTTCTTGAAAGGGCATAAATCAACCCAATTTTAAGAAACTCTTGAAAGAAAAAACAAAATCAGCCCTTCTTTTCTACTGAAGCAGCTATTTAGTACACGAATCTTGTTCACTTGTTGTTACTGATGACTCTGGCTGCTCAGGTTTGTTTGTTGTCGAAAGGATGTATTTCAGAAAACATTTTTCATGTTCCAGTATCAGCATTTAGAAAGGAAATTTTAGAGAAGCCAAGTTTAGCAACACATCCATTACTGCTTTTTGGCATTTTCCGAGGCTTGGCAGCTTGAAAAGCTCTGGCCTCACTTTCTAATAAATAATTCTGCTCAAATTTCCCACTGCTGTCTACTTACTCTGACTCTTCAACATTCTGATAATCTCAGAACAAGAAAGCAAGAGTGACACAGGCAGGCAGTGGCCGAGACTGAGTTGTGCTAAACATACTGCTTTGATGGCAAGTTCTGAATTTCATGGTCAGATGAACTGGATTTTTCCTCTGTTTTCTTAAACCATCTGACATAAATGTCGCTGATCACAACAGCTGTGTCTACCACAACATGGACTGTGGTTCTTTACTCCAGGCTTGGCAGGGCTTAGATGAGCAGGAGGTTCTCCTTCCGTGAGGAGCTGTACTACTGGCACTAGCTGTTGTGTTAGAGATCGCCCCGGTGTATTTGCAGAAGCCTGTGATCTAACACAGTCTCCATCTTCCTCCTCTGGAGAAGCAGCCGGAGCACAAACACATCACCTCCCTGGGGGCTACTGATGGCATCAACTGACAGAATGGGAGCAGCAGCAGGAGTGATCCTGCTTTAACGCTCCAGTCAGTGATACTGCCGTGGGACCAACCGTCTTGGTGGAGGGGTTTGTCTGGCTGCAAAGGTTGTGAGACAATAAACTGGCCATGTCTATAGATCAGCTGCGTTTCTGTCAAGTGTTACTGACAGAGAATTCCCAACCACTATCACATCTGGCTGCTGGAAACTGTTAGCATCAGAAGTAGCTTCACTGGTTCATAGAATCATAGAATCATAGAATCATAGAATCGTTAGGGCTGGAAGGGACCTTCAAAGGTCATCTAGTCCAACCCCCCTGCAAGGAACAGGGATATCTCCAACTAGATCAGGTTGCTCAGGGCCTTGTCCAACCTGGCCTTGAACGTCTCCAGGGATGGAGCATCCACCACCTCTCTGGGCAACCTGTTCCAGTGTTCTACCACTCTCATGGTAAAAAATTTTTTCCTAATATCCAACCTGAACCTACCTCCCTCTATTTTAAAACCGTTACCCCTTGTCCTATCATAACTGGCCCTCCTGAACAGCCTCTCCCCATCTTTCCTGTAGGCCCCCTTGAGGTACTGGAAGACCGCTATAAGGTCACCCCGGAGCCTCCTCTTCTCCAGGCTGAACAGCCCCAACTCTTTCCCCTGGGAGGCCCTGAGGTCACCCAGGTTTCTGTTTCCTGAAGATTAGAAAGATAAAGGCTGGGAACAACACCTCGAGGCACAATTTGAAAAGTGACTGACACTAAGGAGCAGTTCCACTGACACCAGCTGCAGCAGGGGACAAGATGCTGTGTTTTACAGCACCCTGCAGCATCTCTCTGCCAGAAAACGGTAAAGTTTCATTTTTGGCTTTATTGCCTATTTATTGGAGATGAAACAACACATTAGAACTGTCTCAATCACAGTTCAGACAGCCCTGACTACACCATTTCCCCTCTCCCCTTGTTCCTCAGAGCTACTAAGGTTTTAGGAGCCTTGGTGCTCCAATAAGAGCTTTTTGGAGTAGCACAGCTGGGACATGTCTCACTTCTCTGGGACTGAGGGCAGGAGACTCTGGTAGTACCTGACTAACTGGGAACCCTGGGTGTGCTTCCTGCTTAACAGAGCTGCTGAGCAGGGAGGCTGAGTCCACACAGGAGATCTCGTTTGCTCTTCAAACTAGAAATAAGCTCACCTGGGAAAGGTTCTAGGTCAGGAACATGCTGAATCACAATAATGGAGGATATGAGACTACCAGTTAACTCCCCACTTCCCTGGAGAGATGCCAGTGCATGTTTGCCCCATGACAACATTTACTTGGGAAGTTTAGCTGCTTTTGTTTTCCACGGTCTCTACTTCAGGAACAGGAAACTATCTCAGAGTGGTAATGTTTAATTTTCTGAAGTGTATTTCGTGTGACACTGAGCAACGTACCTTCACGCCTTCGTTGTAGCTGTCCACGGGGCTGTTGAGGCTTGCAAGGCTGCCCAAATGGCTGGGGGCTCCAGGGCGGGGAGGTTTCTTTGGTGGAGCTGCGTGATCTGATGAACAAAACAACTTGCATTACAGAGGAGCAACATAACAGATATACCTGCACAATTCTGGTCTGTCAACACTGCAAAGACTACACGTGCTTTACTGTAGTAGCAGGAGATGTACATGTCTTACAGTAAATCCACTGCTTGTAGGTGCTACACTTCAACCTGTATTTCAACTGAAGAAATGCAGACAGAAAAGATGGTGGAATTCATAAAGTTCTCCTGTGATTATGAGAACATGGCTCTTTCAGTATGATACTTTGAAAATCCCTTCGTGGGGCAACTGCTACTGCTCTCAGTACATCTACCCCAGAGCTGGGAAGTACTCAGCCCTTCGTACCACAGCTGAGTGCCACACATGCTGCCTAGGTCTGGGAAAATCGGACTTCTTCATGGCAGAAATCCTGGCTTTGAGATTGAGAAACCTAAATTTCGGTGTCTACTTTTGTTTTACATGTCCGGACTCCACACATGGTGAAGTCCTACACAGCGACTCAGCTTCCTCCAGACGCTTCCCGCCCGTTGACGAAACACTGTCTTGGCTTTGCTGACTACACCTCTGGGGACTGCAGGGGGAATTTCAACCCCCAGTGCACGAAAACATCTATGTGTAGGTATCTGGAATTGAATCCACCCCTTGTATGGAAATATTGGCATAAATATTTGCTCATTACTGCTGCGAGAAGACTTGCAATCAAGGATTCAAGATGACAGTCTATGAATTTACTGCTTACCTGGTTTACCCACAGGCTGATATATGTGCTGGTTACCAGCCTATAAAATAAAATATACATTTAGACTAGTTATTACAGTGCTCACAAGGTTCATCAGCACAATGAGAGTAGCACATTTCCCAACAAACACGTCTCTCTTCACCATCACTAGCTAAGCTCCTGCCTACAGGTACATTATTTATATAGTAAGAAAAGAATTTTCATTTATTTCCCATCACTCCCAACAGCCCTGGCCTCTGCGCTACAGTTCATCCTTCATTATTAACTAAACGTGGTGGAACGTTCACCATTATTCCCAGTCTGTGCTCAGCCATCGAACTGTCGCAGTGGCAGCGCCACAACCAGAAGGCTCAGGTGTTCCTGCACTGCGGAACGGCCTCCATGGTGGCCACAGGTTCCTAAGCCAGGTTACTTTTCGGTTTTGTTGCAAAGCTCTGCATCTAGGTCAACTTGCTTATTCATCTGGAAGTATTTCCTAAGAGATTGAAGTGCTCCTCCGTGGTGATTGCAGTCACACAACCTTTATGCCAACCTCGGCTGCCGAGGCGGGCAGCCAGGATGCATGACACGGAGGACTCCCTATCCTCTCTCCACCCAGCAGAACGGGGTGACCTAAGGGACAGAGGGCAGTGGTGACACGTTCTGGCCTGGCGCAGCAGGCACACCTCCTCAGTGACGTCCCACCTCCCAGGTGCCTCTGCATAACAGGTACGAGGCTCTGCAGGTGGAACTGAACAGTAACAAGGACAATGGTTCATCTGGGTTGGAGGTGTTGCCGAGGTTAAGTCAGCCTACACCCTGTGTCAAAACCACTTCCATAAAGGAAAAGTCGGGGATTGCCATAGGAGACTTTCTTCTGGAGGGACCAGAAGGCCCAATATGCAGACTGGACCCACTTCTTAGGGAAGTCTGCTGCCTCTCTAGGTCCCATGTTAAAGATGTGAAGACAAAACACCCTACCCTGGTACAGGCCTTGGATTATTATCCGTTATTGGTTTTTCATGTAGGCAGTGCTGAAGTTGCAGTAAGAAGTCCAAGAGCAGTCAAGAGAGACTTCAGGGACTTGGGATGACTGGTTAAGAAGGGATCAGGAGCACAAGTCATGTAAGTCATGTTCTCTCTCCTTCCAGTTGCAGGGAATGACAGGAAGACCCAGCTGGTCAATACCTGGCTCTGAGCCTGGTGTCTCCATCTGAGTTTAGGGTTTTTTGATCACAGGTTGGTTTACACAACACCAGGCCTGCTGGCAACACACGGAGTAAGCCTGTCTCAAAGCAGGAAAAGGATCTTTGCGCTGGAGTTAGCAGGGCTCATCGAAACAGCTTTAAACTGGATTTGAAGGGGAAAAGGATAGAACCAGGCTTGCTAGAGATAAGCCTGGGGGCAGCACACCAGTGTTTGAGGGACAGTGTACTAGTGAGGTCCTGCAGTCTGCTCCATGATGTACTGATTACACCGGAGAACATTTGAAATGTCTTTATACTAATGCATGCAGCATGAGGAATAAACAAGAGGAGCTAGAAGATTTGGCCCAGTCCCAGAGCTAGGACATTGTTGGCATAAATGAAACCTGGTGGGATGAGTCCTGTGACTGGTGCACCATGACAGATGGTTACAGGGCTCCTCAGGAGGGACAGGTGAGGCTGGGAAGACTGGCATTGTATGTAAGGGAGGGGTTGGATTGTGTGGTGCTTCCAGTAGGTGATGATATGGTTGAGAGCCTCTGCATAAGGATGAAGGAGAAAGCAAAGAAAGCGGATGTTGTTGTGGTGACCTGCTATCGACCACCCACCCAGGACAGTGACATCGATGAATTCCTACAAGGAATTAAGGGATATCTCTAGATCAACTGCCCTTGTCCTTATGGGTAATTCTAACTTCCCGATGTCAGCTAGGAGTATCATATACAGACACAAAGAGGTCCAGGAAATTTTTGAAGCATGTTAGAATAGAACAAACCAGATTATTTTGGTTGGAAGAGACCTACAACGATCATCGAGTCCAACTGCCTGACCAGTACAGGGCTACATCGAGGCTAATAACTTCTTGGAACAAGTACTAAGGGAGCTGAGTAGGAAAGGTGCCCTCCTACATTTACTGCTTGCAATCGGAAAGGGAGGAGATTCTGCCCCTCTGATCTGCTCTTCTGAGATCCCACCTGCAGTACTGCATTCAACTCTGGGGCCCCCAACATAAAAAGGCCATGGACCTGTTGGGAGTGGGTCCAGAGGAGGGCTACTAAGCTGATCCGAAGGCTGGAGCACCTCGGCTATGAAGACAGGCTGAGAGAGTTGGGGCTGTTCAGCCTGGAGAAGAGAGGGCTCCAGGGAGACCTTCTAGCAGCCTTCCAGTACCTGAAGGAGGCCTACAGGAAAGCTGGAGAGGGGCTTTTTACAAGGGCGTGTAGTGATAGGACAAGGGGCAATGGCTTTAAACTGAAAGAGGGCAGATTTAGGTTAGATCTAAGGAAGAAATTCTTCCCTCTGAGGTTGGTGAAGCAGTGGAACAGGTTGCCCAGAGAAGTTGTAGATGCCCCATCCCTGGAAGTGTTCAAGGCCAGGTTGGATGAGGCTTTGGGCAACCTGGTGTAGTGGAGGGTGTCCCTGCCATGGCAGGGGGGTTGGAACTAGATGATCTTTAAGGTCCCTTCCAACCCTAACCATTCTATGATTCTATTCCTCAGCTTCTAACTCCAGCATCACCTCATTTCAGTGCTAGATGACTGTGAGGATACCAAGCACAGAGAAAGTCTGCAGGAGATCCTCCGAACTGAACCAAGAAGCTCACACCTTGCAACCAACTCATTAAGAAACTCGAAGGATACTCAGATTGTAGTTCAGCATTTATCCAAAGCTTCATCCTGGCACTTTTAGAAATTCATGTTACAGTTTCAAAATTACAGGCAGCTCTGACAATGGCTCCTATGGCCAAGGTTGCGTAGCACTTTGTGAAGCCTGCTTTCAGTGGCTTAAAAATTTTTCAAATTTTAACTATATGAAATGAAAATTGTCACACTAAATCTACTCTAAGCTCATTTCTAACAGTTTGCTCTGGGAAACTGTATCAAGAAGCACAACTTCCAGAAAGTAAGGTCACATAAAAACGTATTGCATAGGGAGGAATCTTAAGTTCTTCTAAATTTCATAGATGATATTCTATCAACTTAATACTTTAGAGCAGAAACGTGATGGCTAGAAATAAAAGACCACGTTCACCCTGCCTAATCCAGAGTGTAACTACGGACTTGAAAAAAATCGTATTTCACTTTCAGGAACCAGGTGTAGAAACGAAAGATCCAAAGCCCTGAAACTCTTCTGCTGTCACCACAAACCTCTGAAACCCAGCGGCCGATCATCTCACACACTGTCAAACTGCCCTCTACAGTTAGAAAAAACATCTGCTTTCTGCCACCACCATCAGCCACGTCACTAACTTTGATTTGTGTCGGTAACCTAAATATTTAAAATCTGATAACCCTGGGGGAAAAGAAAGAGGGGAAGAGAAGAAGGAGAGTAAAATTCCACTGAATTAATTCTTGCATTTTCACTTCCAGAAAACTGTGTATTAAAAGTACATGTCAGAAGAATGTGCACAAAGCCACGTGCTCGTCAGTCAGGAACTACCAAAACGCGTGTGGTACCTTTTTGTTTGCACCAACACATCCAAGAACAGAATCATGTATTATTCCTTCTCCCTCCCAGTGTCCCTGAACTGCACAGATGCTGCTGCTCTGAGCAGGAATCAGAGCTGCTGAGCTTTCTCGCTCCTCCTACCACGATGACTACCCAAATAAAAAATCACTCTGTGGAGAAGATGTAAACGACACCTCAGTGAGCTGGATCCTGTCTTCACCACTGTCACAGAAACCTCTGTGCTACACTGGACAATTGTTTAATCCTAGTTCTCCTAGAAATAACTACTGCCTGTTCCTCATCCTCTCGATGCGAAATTGACTCACAGAAGCATTAGCCATTTCCACTGCAAACAAAGTCAGTCAGAGTGATGTTCTGAACGTATTAAGAACTATAAAAACAGCAAAATCAAATTCTGCAACTAGAAATGTCATTATCACGAACTGGAGTCTCTTTTAAAACTCATTTTTTCAATGATCACTAAGTGTTTTCCTCACGCTTTCAAATGAGATGTGAAATTGTACCACCTTGTCTGGGAAGACAGGATTTCCCCTACAAGCAGTTCGGGATCTGGGTTTTGTTTTTTATTCTAACCCCAGGCAGGCATTCTGCAATCAAGCAGCAGTCAGAGAAACGAGCTGGCTGCAAGAAGCTGTACCTTAAACCCATTGCCACCACCGGCCACCTGAATCAAGCCTCTGACATGACTTCAAAACCGCCCTGTTATCTCAAAGCATCTTCATGAGCAGCACAAAATACAGCAGCACTTTCCTTGTTCTTTTATAAAGATGCAACAATAGCAAAGACACAACAATAACTAACAGTCTTCTCCAATTTCACGGAAAAAATCCCAGCAGCTTCCAGACATGAATGTCTCTAGAGACCATGCTGCAGCGTGTCATTAATATACTCATTCATGATTGTACTTCGGCTGCAAGTGTGGCAAGAGTGCCTAAATTCTTAGGTAGTGAAGAAATACTGAAGCCAAACTATGAGTTTACAATCACATCCCAAATAAACTAGGAAACTGAATTTAAAATATTAACTTAACTCTTCTAAAGGCGATCCCTGGGGACAAACAGCAGATGAAGCATCAGGTTCTTATTATTAACAGCCCCCAGCCCAACCCCTCCTTTTGATCGGGATGATTCAGAGATTCCAATGGCAATTCAGCAATTGGAGAGACATTTTTAGTTAAACAGACAGGAGTTAAGCCAGAAAGAAAGAACACCACAGCTGCTGTCTGGCAATAAATGAATGGCTATGGGGTTTATTCCGTTTGTTTCATAGCAGATCATGTACCCCAAACAGATTTCTGGGTAATGCAACAGTAACATTTACATTCCTTTTAAGAAAACCCTTCAGATATCTAAACAACTGCAAAAGTTATTTTAATCCTGCTTCCTGTTGACAGAACTTTCAGAAAAATATCCACATTTTTTAGATAAAAGGCCCAATTATACAGCACACGAACGTTTAAAAATTATTGCAACATATTTGTGGAAACATTTTAGTGTTTGTTTCAACAGCTGCTCCAAGGGGAAAAAGCCCAGCAAACCCCAAATCCCCCAGACTGCTGCATGAACAAGTTTGCCACGGCTGCTCTTCCCACAGAAGCTGAGCCTCTTGGAAAGCTGCAGAACCACGTAATAATAGTGGAAACATTTAGCAAAAACTTCAAATCATCTCCCCTAATCAAGACGGCGTACATGTTCTACAAGGAGACCAGAGGGAGAGTTGGGAGACGAAAAGATCCCACACATACTTACTGGGCCCTGGAGACCTCCGTCCTCTCGGTCAACGCTGCTTCTGGAGAGCCGCACATCGGGTTTCTAAAACAGAAATTCAAAATGTCATTCCGTGCTCCGCTTACCGATTCGCGCGACCTACGCTTAAAGTCATTCCAAGGCCAGGAAGATTCTGTTGGAAGTTTGCACTGCCAAAGATGTCATTTCACTCCAGTCCACGCAGCCCCGCCGCTGCGACTACGCGTGCCCGCAGCTACGGAAACTCCTGGCACCTTCTCGACCGCCCGTCCTCAGCACCCCGGGAAAAATCCATGCTATAAATATCCACAGTACCATTTCTCTAACACAACATCGGAAAACCTGCATTTTCATTTTCTCAAAGGCAGCAAAAAGCAAATTTTTTGCTCCCCAAGAGCAAAATTTCAGCCACGGGATGAGAAACGCTGCGCATTAATTCCCGCTTCCTGCCGGAGGACGGTTTATATGTACTTGGCTCCCTCTCCAAGCCTGCAAATGGGGCCAATTACTGGAGCCCTTTAAACACGGCATTTGGATATGGAAAGCTAATAAAGATGTCCAGATGCACTGTTCTCCTGATACAAGCCACCAACAAATGAATTTCTATTTTATATGTTTTAAGCAAGCTATAGGAACCCAGGGCTTGGTTGTTTTAAAAAGTGAAAATAAGACTGGCCCTTTTTTTTTGCATAGAAACTGGTCATTTTTCTCATCTCCCCAGCAAATCTAGGCATGATTATTCTTCGAGGACAACGTTAAGTACATGAGAAGACAAAGGAAGAGCGGATGTGAAACAAAGGTCAACGCCGATCCGAAGATACTAGTTCAGCAAAATGAGAGTGCTCTTCCAGTGCCCGAATTCTGGGACACAGCAACAAAGGAGGAGGATTTATCTGACTCTCACTAACCTATGAGACTTGGAGTTCCTCCTCTTCTGAAAACAGATAAAATGCACATCTGCATCAGTGTAAATACGACTTATTTCCTAAGTCTGTGTGGATATACACATAAAATGGATGCGCAGAAACGAGAATGAAAATCTTTTGTTTAGAGAAATGCAGGCACGCGAGTATTGACTGTAACTAAACCGACCCCATGAACAGACACATGTTCTTTCAGGGTCAGTTTTGGGGGACAAATGTATCTGTTTCTTGTTTAAAGCTGCTCCAGATCCCTTTCCTTCTTTCTTTCTAAAAGCACTAAAGAATAATTCAACTCGCATATCCTGCTAAATGACCTTAAAAAGCCAGCAGAGAAGATGGAACTCGCAAAGACACACCAATATTGATTTTTTTTATCATTAAAAATACTCCAGTTGTGCTGGTAGTCTGTCAGAAGGGCTCATACTTTGGATTTTCATTCGGTTTTCCGCAGCCAGAGACACAACCAGAGACAGTCGTTGCCTGAAAGAACTTGCAGATTAAAAATAGACAAATCGTACCAGACAGGGAAATATTTTACCCCATCTTAAGCACGAAGAACTGATGCAGACACAAACAAGTGATTCTCCCATGTTTCTCTGGGAATTTGTGACAAATTTGATGATGAAACCTACCATTGACGAATCTCGTTTATTTCCTTTATTATAATGAAGGAATTTTTTCTGATTAAAGTCTCATTTGATATGGGTATGTTAGCTACTTAAGTTGTGATTCTCATTCTATTTTTAAACTAAAGCAAATAGCTATCATTGTTTATCTAAGCACATGACTAACAACATTTCTGTCGCACTGATGTTCCCAATCTGCCTTCGTTTCATGCTTGTTTCTGGCCAGGGAAGTGCCTAAAATCAAAGTGGAATTCAGGACATCACGTACATGAACCAGTATACAACCATCTAGCTACAGTCTAATAATAATTTAACAGAAGAGTTACAAATAATCATAACATATTACTAAAATGAGTAGCATTAACTTGACAAACGCTTGGTTCACACATTGCCAACAAAAATACTGAGTCCTGTTGACTACTCCCATGCAAGCGAAGCCATGGAAGACCGTGATGTTGCTCAGGCATCTCCAACAACCTCATCTGAAAATGAAGATGCCAAGTGCCAATGGGTACTGGCAAACCAGAGGGTCCATGAGCAGTTTGTGCAGCGACACAACTCACCTGCACCTCAGCGAACTGCATGTTGACGTGGTGGAAGGACTGAAAATCTTTAGTGGTACATAAACACAAGCCCTTTCAACTTCTCCCAACATTTTCTTCCCTCTGCCCCACCAGAACTCAGATAGTTGGGAACACAGGGAACAACAGAGAAATATTCAACACGCTTTTGTGCCCAATGACTAAGAGGAGGGCCAAATATATTTCTAGTGACTTGACTGTGTTCTAATAAATTCTCACAACTTCCATTTCCTTAAATGATATTCAAATTTATTCATTTGTATAGCTGCAGAAATTTCACAAGACAGACCATTTTATAGGAGAGGTGATATCTAAGCTCAAACTCTCATTGTATTTCTAAATATTATTTAGCAGCAATCCTTGCCTTCCTACAGCAGTAAGAGCTTTAATTTCAGTCCCTCATTCTGGCATTACTTAGCAATGCATTGCTGAATTTTTAATACTGAGATTCTTCAGATGGGACTTCTCAAGCATACAGACCATAGTGCTCTGAACTATTTTTTTTGGTGAAAGTGCCAACTGTGCTAAACTAAAATGCAAGTTTAAGCAAAGCCTTTTCTACTCACTATTATATCCATTACAGATGCATATTTAAAGGAGGAAATATATGGTATTAAAACCTTACAGAAAATAAAAATTGTTCAAAAGTCAATGGATTATTTTCTAATAGTCTACTACCTGAAATCTTTGGAAACGTCAAGAGGACTTTTCAGACAGAATGTGTATGTTGACAAACTGGAACATAACCTACTTTATTTCCAGCATTTCTGGTTACTCACTAATAAGAGAACATGGAAGTCTTGGCATTCTCAGGACATGCCAATTTGTAATGTCTCGGTGGGATTTTCTCAGGCTAAAAATTAAAATCTTATTTTAGCAACAGTTCACATCAATTATATTTGAATTGCAGTTCTCAGTGTCAAAATAGCACAAACCCACAACTATGTGGGAATTTCAGAAAAAAAACAAAGCCAAACATGATAAGGAAACTATGTGAGTTATTTCTTCCTAACCTTTCACAGGAAAGGACTATAAGTTTCTTGGCACAACACTGCTCTGTCTGCTGAGGAGTACTAAAAGGCATGCACATATATAGATCTTTATTTTATACAATTAAAAAACAATGCCACATCTTAGCAATACAGCCACAAAAGAAAGGTTCAAACTGGAAACTAAAGACAAACGAGGAAGCAGGTAATTAAACAGGCCCAAAAGAAGAAAAGCATTCTGCAAAACGTTCAGAGAGTTAGCAACAATGCCAAAAGTGACAAAATAAAAATCACTAACTTCACTGCACTGCTGAACTTAAAAGGCCACCTGAGAAGACACCGAGTGACACAGTTTCTTTGCTGGAACTTCTGCGAAGCAAACTAACTAGTGACCAGTTCAGCAGGCTCTCTCCTGGCATCATCACCTCCCTCGGTCTCCTATCTCTGGTTACTGATGATTCTCCTTCCAAGTCAAACTCTACATGAAAATACAGAAGGGATACCCTGTCTTAGAAGCAATTAAAAAAAATTAAATATGAGGATAGGTTTTGGTAGTTCCAAACTTCTGTCAAAACCAAAGCATCCTCAGAGGGCCTTTTAACTCAATGAATTGATTGATTTGCTTTTAAATTAATTCTACACACAAAAAGTCAGGGCTGGAAGACTGAACATACACATACTGTGGCCCTAAGGGAGTAACTTGATCCTCATGGGATGATTTTCTGTGTGTGCAAATACTGCGAAGGAAAGCCAGCTGGACATAAGTGCGAGTATCGCGGCGTGTCTGCCAGCCTGCCAAGTCGTGGGCCAAATCTTTCAGTCACAGCAAGCTGCAAGTGCCAGCAGGAGAGAGGTGCTCTTGTGTCTGTGGAGCATCACTTTTGGGGATGGAGGCTGTTCCTTCGGCTCCTATTTGCTATGCACTGTGTACAAGCAAAATCTTGATTAATCCCTGCCAATTTTAATTTTTTTTGGGGTGGAAGTACCCATATGATCAAAAAACAACTCAGAAGAAATGCAATGGCTTTAAATTGAAAGAGGGCAGATTTAGATTAGATATAAGGAAGAAATTCTTCACTCTGAGGGTGGTGAGGCACTGGAACAGGTTGCCCAGAACAGTTGTGGCTGCCCCATCCCTGGCAGTGTTCAAGGCCGGGTTGGATGAGGCTTTGGGCAACCTGGTGTAGTGGAGGGTGTCCCTGCCCATGGCAGGGGGGTTGGAACTAGATGATCTTTGAGGTCCCTTCCAACCCTACCAAAAAAAAAAAAAAAAAAAAAAAATCACAGAATCCCAGAATGTCAAGGATTGGAAGGGACCTCAAAGGATCATCTAGTCCAATCCCCCTGCTGGAGCAGGACCACCTAGATCAGATCACACAAGAACGCGTCCAGGCGGGTTTTGAACATCTCCAGAGAAGGAGACTCCACAACCTCTCTAGGCAGCCTGTTCCAGTGTTCTGCTGCCCTTACTGGGAAGAAGTTCTTCCTCATGTTTAAGCGGAACCTCCTCTGTTCCAGCTTATATCCATTTCCCCTTGAAAGGAGAAAGTGCAGAAACAACTCAGGAGAAAGTGCAGCGTGAGAACTTCATTAATTTCTTGTCATCCTGCTTGTCTGCTGAGGTCTACACACCACAGGATGTAACGATGAGTGAAAAGCTCAGTCCTCAAGACTGCAGCACCAAAAAAAAACCCTAACAGTAAGATTCCTTACGGAGAAGGCCACCCAGATGCCCACTTGTTTGGCGCAACGAGTTTGTACTGCAGCCATCTCACCCCTCCGCCTGCACATGGACAGAGACTGTCTTCTACAGTTAACCTGCACCAAGCTTTAAGTGCAGTTATGCTTTGTCTTCACTTCGGCTTCCTCAAAAATAATTCAGAGATTCCTGTCCTCCTTCCTGGAGGTGCTGCTACCAAGAGAGCACGAAAGCCCACAAGCTTATGGTGTCTATTAAAGCTACCGGCGTAGTGTGCAACATCAGCTCTCTATCAGGGTGTGGGAGGGAGTGTCAGTCCTTGGATAAAAGTCCCCCAAATCACGCCCTCCCCCTAGTTCTCCTCTCAGGTCCCAAGGGATATATTTAGTACAATTTAAATTTAAACTCTTCTTTACTCTGTAGTTTTTACACAACAGATTTATTTTCATCCAGGAGCTTCCCATGAAGAGAAATGTTTGTTTTCTCTTTTTTTTTGAGCAGAATTTCAGAATTCTGAATTCTTTTAAGGCTGCAGCTTGCAAACAAAATTTCTATCTCCTTTCAAGTATTGACTAGGCACATATTCTCAACGGACCAGTTTCAGGCAAACTGCTAACACAGATAACAACCTCTCCGAAGACCGGCAAATTTCCCTCTCAGTGCCACTGCAATTGCATTCTTCACCTGGGGTGTCTCTTCTAGCAGATACAGCATCGGTGCTGTTTGTACTTGTACTAACATGCTTTGAGTCGTATTTTTTTCCCTGTAGAAGCAGCAATAAATTTCGAGTCCTGAGCAAACTGGTGTCACTCTGGGGAAACAAAAATTGTACTAACAGAAACCTCACTGAGGATTTTGCTTCTCGTTGCAGTGTCTTACATCAAACGATTTGCAGTTACTCCCCTGTGAGTCCAATTCTCAGCAGTAGAATCGAGATACACTGTAGGAGCCTGAAGACTGTGTAAACAGAGCAGATTTCGAAAGTAGGCAGTTTTGACTGAGAACACTACACTGTATAGTTACACAAGTTAAAAAATAAAATCTGACTCTACTCTCTCTATTGTTCTCTGTGCTCAAAAGGAAAAATATTCTTCTGAAACCTGCCTGTAGCAGGCAAGGGACAGCAACGCTTCAGCAAAGCAATTTTATCAACATCTAAAGGTTAGTGCAGAAACGGGTCTCAAAGCAAGTGAGAGACACGACATCAGATTTGAAAAAAGTAAGTTGCTTCTCCCTCCTAAATCACCTGGAGTGAAATTCGGGAAGCACCTTCTCCCAAAAGAAGAAATGTCACTAGTCACTCACTAGAGGATACGAAGCAAAATGTGTGTGTGTGTGTAATATATGGATTATTTCTACACTGGACCTGTGTTTGGACTCTCATGTATGAATTGTGGATCTTTCAGGAGATCTGTAAGAACTCCAAGTGTGACTCCCCACAGTGACTTTTCTACCATTTTGACTTCTTCAGGGCTAAACCTAGAAAATGACACTCCTTTACCACAACAGACTAATCTATAAACTGAAGATTCCTCTGACATCCATCCTGCTATGGGTTAAAATATACCCTGCGGCTAAAATATAACCCCCAAAGTCTGTGTAGTCAAAACGTTAGTATGGAAAGAAAAAGAACTGAAGTCTGTTATGGATTCCAGTTCCTCATTTTGGCCCTTTAAGTTCATGCTTACTTCCACTCAAGACTTCCTCTGGTTTTTGTCTTTTTAACTCTCTAAGGGTTTACATCAACCAAATCCAGCTCTGGCAAAGCTGCACAGCTGTAAGGCTGCTAACGAGTTCATCAGTGCTAGTTCTCCTTTGAGTGGGTGGCTGCGATAAAAACTAACACATAATGAAAACACAGTAATTTTTTTTCCAAACGTATGCTAAGACTGCATAACAGATCAAAAGAAAAATCAGCAAGTCCCTCCTCAAGCAGCAATTTGGAGGACGGTAAACATCCTAATGGTCCAGAGGTTGAATCAAAACAAGAGTAACAAACTCCACCAATAATTATAATCTCTTCTGCAGAAAAAGTCAGAAAATTCAAAAAGGTCAGAAAGTTTTCTGCAGAAAGTTCCCACACAATCTCCTGCCACTTGAAATCACAATGTCTCAGTAAGTACATTGATTCCTCAAAAAGTTCTTGACCATCTTGAAAGTTTTAACCGACAATGGATCAATCTGACCTCCTTGTGAAAGTCACAAGCAACTGGTGCCACTCAAGACTGGAAAAGCTAATGCCTAAATTAGGGAAGAAATTTTCCTTTCCCCTCCTTCTCTTCAGCTTGTAATAAACTGGAGAAAGCAAGCTGGGGACAGTGGTTTCTTTACGGTCATCCAATGGCAAACTGTGAATTCCCACGTGCACTTACAAGGAAACCAGCCAAAAGCAAGCGTCAACATCCTTTAATCAGAAGTAACATCTTAACTCCGGCACTATCTGGACCTTGGCCAGAACTTGTACTGGACGTGGGGGCATCTACCGGTAGCTCTCAAGAGCTAGTAGAGATTTATCCTACCTTGGTTGTCTTCACAGCCATCGGCTGTTCAGAACGATTCTGAATGCTATACGTAACTGACCCCTGAGAGACTAAGACAATTCCATTGTCAAGGATTAAATGTCTTGGTAACACTGTCTATGTACAAGATGAGCTCTCCATTCCCACCCACTGGCTTCCTGTAGAATGAAGCATAAATTCTTACTTCGAAGGATCTCAACGTCCTGACTTCAAGATCCCTAAAAGACTGTTTTAAGTTCCATGAGAACCACAACCAGCAACTTTGGTGTCTAAAATAAAAATAATTCATCCGCACAACTGTGCTGGGTTTGTGTAAGGGGTTCTGGTGGTAGGAGAGAGGATTCACCCCCTGTACCTTCCTGGGCTCCAAAACCGCTCGGACCGGTCTCTGCCCAGGTCGGACCCCCATCCCCTCAGCCCGGGTCAGCCATCAGCGCCTCTGCCAGTGCCCGATTTCAGTCGGGACAAAGGAGCCCAATGGTGCTCCGGCCCTGCGGGGAGGAGAGGGGGGAGCGGGGGCTGCCCCTCCCCACCCCCGGCCGGCGGCGCCGGCTGGAAATGGCACGGGAGCGCCCTGTGCTGGTGCCGCTGGGCCGAGGGATCCGGAGAGCACGGCGGTCAGTGCGGTGGGGCGGGAGGAGGTGCCGGAGCGGGGATCGCCCTCAGCCCGCGGGGAGGGGCTGCAGCCCCCGCAGCCATGGCAGGCTGTGGGGCACAGACCCACCGCAGCCCGGGGAGAGCCCGCGCTGGAGCGGGGATGGCTGAGCCTGAGGGGGGGCGTGGGGAAAGGGATGCACGACTGAGCAGAAACGCATCTGAAGTCTGTGGAAAGACCCACGGCGGAGTGGGCAGCAGCTCCCTCCGATCCGTGACTGCGGCAACAGCCCGCGCTGGAGTGATCCGATGGGTCAGGATCGCGTCCTGCAGGAAGGGCTCACGGTGGAGAAGTCTGTGGACTGTCCAGTGAGGGGGGGATCCACTGGAGCAGGGAAAGAGTGTCAGGAGTCCTCCTCCTTTGAAAAGGAGCAGCAGTAACAACATGGATGAACTGACCTGCAGCCCCATTCGCTGTCCCTCTGCACTGCTGGGGAGGAGGGAGAGGCGGGATGAAGGGAAAGGCGGGAGGGGGGAGGTGTTGTTTTCAAGATCTGGTTTTGTTTCTTGTTGTCCTCCCAAGTAACTGTCAATAAATTGAATTGATTTGTCCCCGAGCCCAGTCTGTTCCACTCGGGGCCACGGTCAGTGGGTGCTCCCTCTGTTCCTGTCTCACCCTCAGCCCTTCTGTTCCATTTCTCTCCTCTCCCCCTCACCGAGGGCAGCCGTGAACAGCTGAGCGGTGGCTGAGCCGCCGGCGGGGCTGAGCCACGACAACAACTAAGATCTTCCTGGACACCAGCTGTAGACAGTGCTGAGAACTCTTACAGAAACCACAGACCATCATCATCATCTGCTTTAAACAGAGATCACATTTATTCAAACTTACCTCTCGTAACAAACCCATGGCACCTGCATTTAGAGAGGCATGTCTTGTAACGACATGAAACAAAATGCTTCCAAAGCGAAACATTCCTTGAAATACACTTCAGAACAAACACACGACCGATGTTTGTCATGACCTGTACCACATCACTGTAAATGATCCACCTGCCCAGTGAGGCTCACGCACCTGTAGGCTCCCCAGCATGAGCCCAATACAGAGTGATGTGGCACTACCATCTTCTGCTGCGTCTGTAGTCATCAGCCTCCAGTAGGAGAATTCTAACACAGAACTTGAATTTTGACAACTGAGAAGCCAGATTTAAACTGAAAACCATACACTAGTGGCACTAACAATGAGAACACATAGAACAGCAGAGAAACAGCAACAGAAGATCTCATCACCAATGCATTTCTTCTTCCTCATCCAGGTGATGTTTAGAACTTTTTCCCATCCTCACAGAGCTCTCTTAAATTACTTCTTCTCATTAACGTGTCTCATTATTCCTTCAGTGCAAGACTGCTTACAACTCTTACTACAGTCAGGATTGTTAGATGCTTGAGGGTTATCCCTTTTTGAGGAGTAAAGTATGAACAGATCTATCTCCTTACAACCAAACAGGCTTCAAACCAATCTCCAGATTGGCACAGAATTATACCCACAACTTCCCACACAAATACTCAGCTGGATAAAGTGAGACTGACTAAAAAACCCAGCTGTTGAAGGTTATTTGTAATACAGGATTCACTTACTAGCTGAATACTTAATTTAAAAACTGTTTCCAAACCTACATTTTAGTAGTAACTCCTATGTTCAGTAAATGCTCTCATTTCACAAAGCGACTAGTTTTATCAAGCTGCAATAAAAAAAGAAAAACCAAAATAAATTAAGAAACACTATGAAACAAAGTATTACCAGGAATCGTTCCTCTTTTTCAAGCCAACGCTGGTCTTCTTCCATCTCTTGTTGTTGTCGTATCAATCTCTCCTCCATGAGATGCGTGGGTAGAATCTGCCCCATTCCCCTTATGTCCAAAGTGCCTGAATCCTGCAAAACAGAGTAGGTTTATTCAGTCTCACAACAACTTAAAATTTGTATAAACAGTTACAAGAACTGACAGATTATAAAAGAATAGATTTTTAGAAGTCCAAATGCATAACAGCAGTCAAGTAGAGTTCCTTCAACTCTTTATAAACTGAAGCAGACCATCAGAAGAAACACTTTCCAACTACAAACATTTTATCTGTCTTGTTCCTAATCACTGGAACCAAAAAAATTTGAAAAATTCTGTTTTGTTTTTCAGCAACATTGTAACATCATATATTGCACATCATTTACGTTGGACAACAAAACCAGATTTATCAATTTTGTTTTCTTGGTCTTGAGCAATAATGTAACTATGCAATTGTTAAAAGATGCAAGATACATTTTTACCCAAAACAAATATGCTTTTCAGTTTTAGCCGACACTTGCAAAAACCATGTCACAAAAACATTTTAAATTATTTTTGAGCAAGTTTTTATGCATATCTTAAGCTTATGATACTGAATATACCATATCCCAATACTGTCTGGAAATCATTAGCAAACAGTGTACAAATTAGTATTTTTAATGAAGCCAAAGGGACTTTGGTAACAAACTTCATTAAGACTGTTTGTAAGTAACCGACTTGCCAAGCTTTTGTGAAAACTTTGGCTGCAATTGATTATTACCAACACTTGCAAAGCATTCACATGCTTCCACCAACACTTTATTCAAGGACAACATAGTTAGACTAAGCTGTTTCCACAGTCAATAAACCACAGGGATGTTGAGCTACTTGAGACTACAACCCTCAGCCATATCCAGTGTGAGCAACGACAGGATGACAGCAAGTTGCAATGGAAAATCCATGGAGAGTAGGGCAGTCAGACTGCAGACTCAGACACCTGTCTGCTCACCTGCAGTTAAGGGGTGAGCCTCAGTTATCACTTAAATGTTTATCAAAGGCAGAGAGAACAGAGCACTGGTTAGAGAGGAAAAGGATTTAAGACAGAAACTGCACAAAGTGAATCTCTGCGGGAGGATAGACCAGAATGACAAAAGTATAAAGTACTGGAGGAGAACAGAAAAAAAAAAAGACGGAAGGTTAAAGAGGGAATTAATTTGATGCTCCTCGCAGCAGCTCTGTGCAGTCGTGACAGGCTGAAAAGCACTTAACAGGAATATAACTCAAGAACAGTTTTGCAGGCCGTTTCAAAAGAGAGAGTTGGGGCTGTTCAGCCTGGAGAAGAGAAGGCTCCGGGGTGATCTTATAGCAGCCTTCCAGTACCTGAAGGGGGCCTACAGGAAAGCTGGAAAAGGACTTTTGACAAGGGTGTGTAGGGATAGGACAAGGGGCAATGGCTTTAAATTGAAAGAGGGCAGATTTAGATTAGATATAAGGAAGAAATTTTTTGCTCTGAGGGTGGTGAGGCACTGGAACAGGTTGCCCAGAGAAGTTGTGGCTGCCCCATCCCTGGAAGTGTTCAAGGCCAGGTTGGATGAGGCTTTGGGCAACCTGGTGTAGTGGAGGGTTTCCCTGCCCATGGCAGGAGGGTTGGAACTCGATGATCTTTGAGGTCCCTTCCAACCCAAACCATTCCATGATTCTATGATCCATTTTCTGTTCCGGGTAAATTACGGAGATGCCTCTCATACTTTAGCTATGCTGGATATCTCCCACGAGAGGTATTTTTAAACAGTTATGATATTATGTATTTCTGCATGAATGTTCCCATTTCTACTAACGGCAATAAGTTTCACTAAAGCCTTCTTTCAACAAATGCAAAATATTTGCTACCACTCACTTCGTTAAGACGATAGGGAGTAATAGCTTCATCAAAAATTTGTGTTAAGAGTTCACTTCAAGCCCAACCTCACACAGGAGGATTTGCTTCAAAAAGAACAGAATTCAGTTGTGACTCCCATCCCACTGCAGTGAGGCAATGTAAAAAACACCAGAGAAACATTTAATTTTCCTACAGTAATCTCCACATGTACCTAAATAATCAAAAATTCCTGTACAGAGTGCAACAAGAGATGGGACAGTTCACAGTACCTCCATGTTTGGTTGCCACACTGATATTTCCTGAGGCCGATGGTTCCAGGAATCTGCTTGATCCAAGAGAGAGGCCTGTCCAGGATAAATGCTGCCTGCCATGGCTGGTATTCCATGAGAACCAGGGTAGCCAGACACCTTTAGGGTTAAAAAAAAAAAGAGTTATATTAATAAGACCTATGCTTCCCCATAATTAATAGCTCCCCATCCCCAAGGCAGCAAATACACGAGTGCAGAAACTCCCAATTCAAGTAGCCACTGAGATGGAGGAGGAGGAGGGGAAGCAACACCAGAAGAAGGAAGCCAAGCCAAAATACGACACAAATCCTCTTTTTGAAGTCTTTGAGGACGCCTACCATTAACATAACAATAACTATTTGAGGACAACTGTATCTAAATATACAGAAATATGTAACTTTAGAGGATAACTGTAATTATTTTAGGATTGTTATCAAAACAGAAGCATCAGAAAGTGTGTTTTCACCTCCGCAGCCAAGAAATCAATGTCCTCTGACGAACAAAAATAAATCTATTGATGCATTTGCAAGAGCTACACATGCAGACCTCATACTCCACAGGAGCCAGCACACACGGCCCTGTGGAGCCACACAAAAATGTACCCCCAGTGTATGTTACAAGCTTAATTCTTGAGTGACAGCACGTAATTAGTGTGCTTAGCTGCGCCGCCTGAGAACTTCTCCGCAGAAAAAACAGAATAGTTTTAATGAGTCTCAAGTACTCATTAAAACAACGAAAATGTCCCTCTCTCCATGGAAAAAAAAAGACAACCCTCGACTGAGACTCCTGTATATGGCTGTAGCTTTGAACACACCCAAGAATGCCTAAAGTACTTTCATGACAAACTTTTGATTTAAATTTCTTCAGCAGCGTTAGGGTGAAAAGCAAAACCTGCGAGTATACGGTGTAGTAGATCTAACGCCAACAGAAAATAGAAACATTCCAGAGAAACATCAGGGAGCAGAGTATCAATAAGCCCCAGGAAAGTCTATCAGTTCGTGCCATTTTATAAGGCAAGTAATTTTATGGCTTAGCATAAAGTTAACGTGAACCCCACGTTCCTTCAATAAACACAAAAATGCCTGATGTGTTTCATCGCAGTTTTAGGAATTTAAGCACCGTATCAGATATGAAAATATTTACCACGTGGAGTAAACCTACCAGCCTCAGTCTGGGGTTTGTTCTGACGTAAACCAAAAACCATTTAACAGAACTCAATGAAACTAAACCACCTCAGTGAATCATTCCCACCAGCTGCAACCGAGTTACAAACCCCACGTTTGAAAAAATGCATGGACAGTGTTGGATGTAATACCTGGTAATGATTCGGCTGCACCATATGCTGCGGACTTGGATAAAACCCTTCACTGGATCTCGGACTGGGGTAACCAGGCCTACTGGGCTGCAAATGTAAAGGAATGTTTATAGTCTTTAGAAACAGAAGACTAAAACCAGAAAATTACTTTTCAGTGAGACAAACATTTACAGGTGATGCATCACAAAAGCAAGCTTAAAAATAAAACCACCCTGAAATAAATATTGCAAAATGACTAACGTTTTTCTGAAAAACTAAAATTTAGTTTTCCTCCACCACTCCTTAGAAATGGAAGCAGCTGAACTGTTTGCTAGGTATGTCAAAAAACAGTGCTTGCTCTGTGAATCCTTTGTGCACATGTAATTGCTTACACTAAATGACTTGCTCTGTGCTGTTTAACTCTAGAGATGACATGAGCTAAGAATGTAATTCTTAAATCAAGCCTCCAGGTGCAAATAAAGGATTGTTTTTAAGTTCATAATCTGCAGTAGATAAAGTTTTGCTATTAATTTGTTGCTTTTGTGACTGTTCCCGAAACTAAATTCTTTTGCTTCAGTCAGAACACACATCAAACTAGTTTGTTTAGCATGAATATTTCCATGTGTTATTCTGAGGACTAAAGTTAGTTCTGATAATTAACTTCTGTGTAACTAATTGCCTCAATGTGGAAGCTGCTTTTGATCATGTTCTGAACTCCACGGTCGCTTCATTATCCATGCTTTATTTTGCAACCCATTTCCAGCCACGAAAACACAAGACAGAACTAGCTCCTATTAGAAAGGACAACGAAAGAACAGGCTACCAAGCGTCTTTATCTGACTATCTTACTTTACCCCTTCAGAAGAAACAACAATAATTTCCACCTAAACAAACAAGATGTATAATCACAGGAATGCTTGAGAAAAGTCACCTGAAATTTGGACAGCAGTATTACAATAAACTGCAAGAAAAGGAGCCTGGTTTTCTGCACACGTGGAACAGATTATCCTTTTGGCATAATAGGTATATGAATTTCACACTACTGAAACAAGTGATGTTGGAAAATGTTGCTCAGAACAACATGTTTTTATGTTCTAAGCAGAAGTGTTCTGTTATTTTGTTTGATATTAACCTCCAAAGGTATATATATACTTTTTTTTTTTTTTCTTATGAGGAACAGTGCTGCTGGGTGATTCGGGAGGAGAATAATCAACTCAAGAGTGGAAAAAAAAATCTCCAAACCTCATCATTCTGCAAATGGGCTCTTTCAGTCCTTCTGGCAGTTAAAGGCAACGACCACTTTACTTTGAGATTGCAGAATTTTATCATCACTTTAAGAAAAATGTCATTATCACTCTGTACTAGGGTATCTTCTGTCTTAGGTTTCTAAGTGAAATCACTGTGAGATACAAGTAATTTCACAGTACAAACTGCGATATCCGTGAATTGTTTGAGAATATGTAGGAGTTCAGGGCTATAAATAAAATGGAGTTTAAGACCTATAAAGATCTGAAACTTTCATAATGAATTGCTGGATGAAAAAAATCAGTTTTCACCATTAGAAAATTAAATAATAACTTCAGAGATACTTAAAATCTCGTATCTACGAAATTCAACTCGTTCAAACGTCATTAGTACACGCACCCATATTTTACACAAAAATAATGTATAAAAACCCTAACCAACAACTGCATCACATATACAGCGAGGATATGTGGACACCCCCTCAAAATAGATATGCTGTGCTATAATTAATGCCAATCTTACCACATCTTTTGTCAAGTGTTTCAGTTCACACATCACACCTAAAGCTCAAATGATGGCAATTTCTAATACGGTGTAGCTCATACATGACATCAGTAAAAAGTATTTATTCTATCTGGATTAGCCCCAAAGCTTCAAGACTAAACAAATTCTTAAAACAAGGTTCTAATAATTAAGTAGCATATTGTTCCAATTTATGCAGTTTATCCGCTTCTTTAACTTGGAACACTGTCTGTTGATATATACACCAAATCCTGCTAGTTAATCTCAGATGACTGAACAGGTTGATGGATTGTTTGCTGTTTCTAGCTTGAAATGAAAGCAACAATTCCAGTGCCCATATTTCTTGGTTGCCATAAAGCTATCAAACTGCAGAACCAAGCTGGGAAATCTATCAGGCAACAATCTGGAAATAAAACAAAATCAAAATAAGTTGCTTTCCTGCGACTGTTGGGGGATATGTGCGGCAGAAGGTGTCACATGAATACTACTGAAACCATTAGCAGCACCAGAGCTCAAGCAGGGAGCTAAAAGAATTCATCACAAACTGATCAGAACGCAGATAATATTCCACATTTCAGTGGTAACCGCACGAAATGAAATTCTTGAAACACAGGGCTGATCCCACGAAGTGCAAAATAATTCCAATGAGAAGCAGACAAGTTAGTGAAAGAAGAGAGCGCTCAGCAACTGGTGGGGTTAGACTACCACAGCTGCAGAACACATCAGCAATGTGTTATGTTATCAGCAATCCAAACAGGACAGACATGCAATGAAGTAAAATTAAGTGTAAACTAAAATATATAAGGTCCTTGGAAATAACCCCTTAATTTTCTGTCCAGAATTAGGAAAATGCAATTAGTTGATTTCTATCCTTTCGCTATAAACTTCATGGTGGTCTGAGAACTCACCAGCTAACGTTTCTTAGGAGTGCTGTGAGAAAACAGAAAAAAGCAAAGGCCAGGTAACAATTTTGTGGCAACTATGGTAGTCTTTTTCAAGTTAAATAACAAGAAACAGAAAATCGTTAGTGTGACATTACAGCCTGGATCAGTTCTAATAACAGTTCGAGTAGAGCTGGGTCGTTTCAGGAAAGTACTAGCAGATGATGACAAAACTGGCCAGAATGCCATTGTTTGAAAAAACCTGTCAAAGGAGGCTTTGAAGAAATAAATGGAATAAAAAGGCGTTTTTTTGTTTGTTTTTTTAAACACATATCATTTGCAGTCTTAGGTACCTTGGGAGGAGCTTCATCTGATCCTCCTGAGTCCCAGGATACTGTGACTTGTCGCCTGGATTCCATTCTCATTCGTTCTTCTTGCTGCAGCTTCTCTTCCTCCAGTATTGTACTAAGAAAAACGCATCATATTTAAGTAAAACTCCAGTTCAGGGTCTAAAAAACCTCTCCCCAGAGCTCTCGCATTGTTCAGACTAACAAACACCATTTGACAAAGTGATTGAGCACTGAAACACAAACTTCTTTTACTTATATTGGTCAGGTTTCTGAAAACCAGTACCAGGAAGAAACTCCACAGGATTACCAGCATAATTTTAACAACACAAGCAGCACCGAGTGTTTAGAAAGCTGTTGATCCGGCACAAAATGTTTTTTTGCATGTTAACAGTTCTTTTGATGTGCAATTACACAGAGAAATCGTCAAAGACAATTAATTGAGCACTTACTTGCATGAAAACTTATTTTTCACAAGAAAACATTCTGCTGAACCACTGCAAAGGTTCTAAACTGAAAATGTTCTTTACTGAAACTCGACAGAGCTTCAAATCCCTGTTTTTTTGGTTTTTGTTTTAAACAAAGTAATCAAAAACATTTTAAATACTATGGCTTCAGCTCTTACGTTTTAGTCTAACCAGGAACACATTCAGCAAACTAATTCAGCAAAACAGAAATATCTGACAGTATTCACTCGGCTTCCGAACACTCAGGTCAAAAGGCTACACTTTCACCGAAGAACGAGACAGTAGTAAAAGCAGTTTGCTACTTACCACTGTTCTGACTATTAAAAAGACTGTTTGAAGTTCAACGTGATACTGCTGCCCCCGCAGCTGCCTCCTCCCAGTTCTGCTATGTGGATTATTAATGTTGGATATTTGCCATTTGAAAAATACTCGGAATGAAGCTTTGAAATAGTGAGCTGCAAATTCGCTGGAGCTGCACGCTGCATGGATAGTCTGGAGATGTGACTAGGGCTGACGATTTACGTATCGCTATCCCCAGAGCAAAAATAATCCTGTAAAGGAGCTATTCCAGCTTCTTTATCACTCCAGAGCTCCCAGAACAAAGCTAGGTTCTGCGTTTATAATCTCCTGTTCAGCCTGCTAAATAACCACCCAGAATTACTCATGCAGGGGATGAGATCAACTACAGCAATCTATTCTAATCTTGGAACTTTACTGCTTATTTCAAGAATAAATTCCTGCTTGGTTGGAGATGTGAACTTTGCTATTCCTTACTCAGCCAAAAAATAAAAATCTGTGCCACTTCTAAAAAGCAGAGAAGCCATCTCGTCCCACTGCAGCTAAACCGAGTTTATAAGTATTGCTGCAATTTCAATCCATCATTGCTGGAGTAACACAAGAATGTGGAACAAAAACAAAATCAGTCGAGCTATTTGCAAAAGCCATCCTGATAAAACTACCACGGAAACTCAGCCACAGCCCAATGGAGGGAAGTAAAAAGAGAAAATCTTTTGATTTCACCATTCTCTTCCTTCAGAACAAGGAAAACAGCAGTATTTCTTACTTGAACCCATGAAGAACTAGCAAAAAACCCACTGCTTTGAAGTTTGGTCATAATTCAGATATTTGTATGCAGCAGGAGAAATCGGCCAACACACATCCATAGCCACGAACCAGCATTATGATCTTCCAAGAAATATCTCAAGATCTAAAAACCGCAACAACACAAAAAATCCCACCCCGGCAAAACCAAAGCTGTTCTAAGGAAGCTGTTGATACAGCGTTGCTCTAATCTCAGCAAAAGGACTGGAACAGGAGGCGGCTAAAAGCCGTTGCCTAAATTTAGAGATGGCTTATTGACAATTTGGGGCCATGAACATAATTGGTCACAGCACGGTCCTGTTTTTTCCATAAAAAGGAATGAAACACCAATGCCCATCCGCTGGGCTACCAAAGCCATTGTATCTGTTATGTCACGATATTTAATATAATACAACCAACTTCAATCATATTACTGGAAATGACAAATTTCTACTGAAACAACTTGTTTTTCATCACATAGCCTCAGCTTCTTGCCTTACAACTCCGTTTCATCCCATCTTGCTATTTCTTTGCCTGTGTCATCAGGAGGTCCTTTCCCCAGCAACCCAGTAAAGCAGCCTGGGCAAAGGCTGCTCAGCTGCCGCAGAACTGGTACTCGGATGCCCTTGAGTACTACTGACGAGAATATAAAATAGAAATGCCTCAGAGAAGCATTATTCAAAAAAACCACACAGGATGTAAATGACTCACAGAAACATCTTTGTTTTTACAAAGGGAAAACTAATCCATAGACGAAGTCAAAGCGTGCCAAGAGATATTTTTGACTGTTTCTCAGTGCAGCTGCTTAAGAACTCTGAACAGTTTATTATAATTTGCAGAAGGTCAGGAAAGTCAAATCTAGGCATATTTTCCCAAACTGCACATATTTTTAGCAGCAAAGAGGAGCAAGCAGAGAAGTACTTCTATTCATTTGATTTCTCTAGCAAATCTCAACCCATCATCTTGGCTAGGTGAAGCCTGACGAAGAATCTCAACTACTGCAAGGCTGCATAATTGATCAACTTACTTCATTTACAAATAATCTTTTTACTGAAATTGGCCTGTGATGTTGAAAACGAAACATTTACTGGGAGCTTCAGTGTAGGAATATCCGAAGAACTAAAATGTATCCTTACATTTCAAAAGGCACAGCAATGCCAGTGTTTGCTGCTATGGTGGTGAGGGAACCTACAGTAAACGCTGACCCCGAACAAGCAGCATTTTTTTTTCCCCTCTGAGGTCTCTGCCCAGCAGAAATGCAAAGCTGGACGCAGAAGAACATATTTTCACATCCTGCTCTAATTTAAATAGACTTTCCTGTGGATTATAGATTATTCCTAATGGTCGCTGTCAAAGAGCAAAAGGCAAATGAAGCATTCTGCATCCTCCATCATGTATTTGAAGTATGTGTCAAAATATTTTTTTGGCAGGATGCCACAAAAGGAGAGGACTCAAACTGCCCTCACTTTCATCAGTTTTGTTTCTTTTACTTAGAAGCAACGTTTCAAGACCTACATCAAATACAGTCACAAAAAGGCTCTACTCAAGTTCTCATCAGTTAATTATCTCACTGTTGTCATAAAAACAGATGTTAAAAGCATGAATAAGTATTTTTTCTTTTTTTTTTAAAAACTCTTTTTAGAGCTGTATTTAATATGTGACCTGCAGCGTTGGGATGTTAGTGGGGTCATCCACTGTGTTAAAACCTGTGCTTCTTCATCAGTGACCAACAGAAGTTGGGACTGGCACTCGTACCACGGCAGTGATACCTCTGCTCTTTGTTTTGCTATTTTTGGTAGAGAGAAAGTTATCAACAGGTACTTTAGATGAAATTAATTCAATGATGCAGTGAAAAATGTGCAACTACATTAATCCAAAACCTCAAAATTAGAATCCAACTTAACCTCCAACGCAAAAAACCCCAGTTTTAACAGAATTACCAACCAAAGGGACATTCAGGGCACCACGACCCACAAGCACAAGCCTGGGACCTTGTAAGAAAACCTGGGTGTATACTGGTGCTACCTTAGCAATGCACACTTGCAGCATATTGAACACGGCAAAGAATAAATTAAATTTGATAATACACATGTGTATGAAAGTGTATGGTAATAGCGAGTGTACAATTACAGTATAGTAAGGGGCTGGGAGTCATTCTGAAGAGAAACACACTAGAAGTCACATTGCATGACTTGGGTACACTGAACACTTTGCAAAGGGCCTTTTATATTATTTAGCAAGACGAAAAATCTCTTCTACACAAAACCAGCAAGGGAACACACGCTTCCTGATTAAAATATCCCAGATTCTAAGTCTGGCCCAGTCAGTCAGAGTAGAGCAGCAGGGTAGCACCTCACCTTCCTGACTTAATCTCACTTTTATCACCTTTCCTCCCTGCAAATCGAAAAAGGGACCTAGGATGTGAGGAGGAATTACACTTCGAAATCCACAATCCACCCATTTGTTTCTACGTTTGCCACGAAGATCAACTCACCCCTACCCACTTCAGACAGACCAAATGCTATAAAATACCAGGCCTTATTAGTACCTTAATAACACTAAATAAATTCTACAGAAATCAGCATCTTTGCAGTGCACAATCTGCTGCAAATCAAGTTTGTGGAAAGCAGATGTTACTCTGAAATGGGAAAAGCATCAAATAACAGAGAACACACGAAATGCTTATGCTCCCATCAGTGCTATTTCAGATGCAGAAAAGAAGTTTTTTCCCAAAGCCATGGACTTTTTCTCATTAAAACAGAGAGAAACGTTGCGGTGCTGTATCATTGGCTTCGAGCAAACAACTAGTCTGCTCTCAGCTTGAAAAGACTACCCTGGACAGGATCCAGAACGAGCAGCGGCAACACCACACAGAAAAGGCCACCAGGGAAATGGCTTGTTTTTGCAAGTTCATGGGAATCTGAGTTTTGAAACACAATCTTTCCTAGCTGCCTGAGATTGCCTCATCCTAAGAGAATTGGCAGCCTCTCCAACGAGACGCTGACTCCAACTGTGAGCAGCGCAAATACACCGTAAGGACAACCGTGGTGCCTAACTTCCAGGAGATAAAGGTCACCAGTTTGGAGTGGTAGAAAACTCTCTGCTTTGGTGAGAAGAGAGTAAAACCAGGGTTGCTGTGGCCTCAGGAGAGAGCTTGTCCTCTAAACAATGCTTCAAATCATCTGGCATGACCAGAGGAACAAAAAACCACCCCCCTTGGCGCATGTCTCATTCAGAACCAGAGAATCGTTTAGGTTGGAAGAGGCTCCTGGAGGTTTTGAATCCAGTCTCCTGGCAAAGCTGGGCTCCATGCACAGCAAGGTCAAGTTGCTCAGATCCTTTTCCAGTCAAGGTCTGAAAACTTCCCAGCATGGAAAATTCCAGAATCTCTCTGCGTGCCCTGTTTCAGTGCTTACCCAGATGCTTTTGTGACTAACAAGAACTTGCGCTGCTGCGAGTTGTGACCGTTGGCTCTCGCTCTTTGGCTCTGCGCTTCCGAGGAGGGCCAGGCTCTTGGGAACTCATCTGTCCTGTTGAACTGGTGATATCTTTCCACATCTTTCACTTCTCCTCACCTCTTCCCCCTCCAGACTCATGCTGTTACAAGGGCTGCTGCCTTCGCTCTCTCTCTGAGTACAGCCTACATTCATTTCACTCTCCAACACAATTACTTTTATTCTGAATTTACTCATCCTCTTCCCTTGCTAGTGAGATACTCTCTCTGCCTGGGTTTACATGCCACAGCCATCTCCCCAGTCACATTTTTTTAGGGCTTCACTCTTCTCTGTGCCAGCCAGCTGTAAATTATCAGTACAATCTGACTGCAAATTAATAAGAATTCTATTCTTCCAGAGCCAAAAAAAAAAAAGCAAGTGAATTGCCAATTTCCTCCTATTACTCAAATCACACAACCGTGTCATATCTTTTCCTTGCAATCCCTACCAAGCTTTACCATTCCTTCCTTTGCAGTTAACTCCACCCAGTCAATAGCATAAGTTCTTGGTGAGAAGGGCTACGTCTTCCTCTACCTAGTAAATTACTCGTCTACACAGGAGCTCCCAGAGTAACAGATGGCAGAACCACACATTTTAAGAAATGGGATGAAACTTAGAGGTAGCTAAGTTATCCATACAGCAACTCTGAAACAGCATCATATTAAAATTGTCTCTTTTTTTAACCACCTGTGAATTCTCTTCTACCATGAACACCCAGTGACAGCATAAAATCATATTACGAAAATAAAATATGCCACAAAGCACAACTTTGAAACAAGACATAAAACTGAAGAATTTGGCAATGAATGACAACAATTCCAAGAGTGAATTTGCAGTGTACAATACCTACATACTGTTTGAGGCTTATATTGACGTAGGTAAAATAGATACTGAGCACTCATTAAATCCTAAAGGTGGTCATAAATATAAAATTTGTCTACACAATCTCTCAGTGATGTTTCACAGTTTAAACAGCACTCCCATTTTGTGCCTGGTGAAATGGAGATACAGACACTGGAACAAATCATTGCAGAATAAACTAGGGTGTGAATTTAGTCTGGTGTCTAAAGTGTGTGCTCACATTTATTCCAAGATAAACATAAGGTAGTCTATATCCTGGTTTACAAAGGGCAAAGGAATTTCTAGTTAATGACGCTGCATTTATTGCAGACTCCGCAATTGCAGAGACACAGCTGCCACGGGGCAGCCAGTGTGCTGCATATGTTAAGGAAATAACTTTCAACAGCACTCACCTGATGGTTCACTTAAGAAAGGACATATTTCTACCTTAAAACTGTACAATGCATGTTTGACTAAGTCATCACTCTAAATTCTTTCTACTCCCCTCCCCAAGGACTGTAGCGTAAATAGTTAAAATTATAAAACAAATTTCTAGTAAAATATGAAGTTCTTCTTGAGAGAGAAAGGTGATTCATATTTCCAGTTACGTGAATTTATTGTCTAGTCTAATTCTCTCCAACAGATAAAGTTTGGATTTCCAAAAGACTACCGGCAACCTGGCCTTCTGAAGATAACTGAAAACCTCTGTCTTGCATTTTCCACGGAAAGAAATACCGTAAGAGAAGATACAGCGTAAAGAAATATTTCTGAACAAGGAATGAACCTTTCAGAAGTATAACCCTACCTGAGTTGTGCTTTAAGTTCAGTAAACCTGGGTCGTCTGCTAGGGTCGTACGCCCAGCACTTGGTCATAAGGCTGTAGAGGGTAGGAGGGCAGTTTGGAGGCATTGGGAGCCGCTCACCGTTCTCAATTCGCCCAATCACATCATTGTTCTTCACTCCCTGGAAGGGCTTTACCCCATGCATTAGGATCTCCCACATACACACACCTGAGAAAGGCACACAAACAGTTTTCCCCAGTGTCAGCAAACAACAAAACCTCTTAAAAAAGAAGCGAAGCCCAGTTTTGTACAGCCAAACACAATTTCTTCTGAAACGTATAGCCAGGGAATCAGTTTTGACTTACCGGCTGGCAGCAGGGAGGAGTGATGTGCAGTAGGATTATACACACAGAATTCATCTGAACTATTTATGAGGAAGCATGACCCACAGCTGGCTCATGGCAGCTTCACATGTAGCTACCTTTTACCTGTTGTAAATCAGAATGGTTGCTCATATTCAAACCTCCTCTTTTATGAGGCAGAATGAGCTGTGTTTGCTTTTCCCTTTGACGAGTTCCCACTGGCTTGTTTCGACACGTAGAGCGTGTTTTCACTTTGAGAGTGTTTTAACGCTGGCATTGATCCAAATCTTTTGTGCTGAAACTATGTAATAAAACAGTTTCTGTTGAAACTACGTTAAAAGCACAAAGGGAAAAACGGTCTGTCAGTTTGGGATTGGCCAGAATGTTCCATAGACTTCATTTTTCTAACTCAGACTGTACTAGAGTTTTCTTCAAACTGTTATAAATCTGCTAAAATTCACATACTCTTCACTTAAAACCATTCAAATTTTATTTTGTCGAGAAGGTGAGCCCTAACTTGTCTGCCCTGCTATTATTTCAAGCCTCATCAGTTTTGTTCTCTTACACTATCTTTGTCCTGTTTGTCCAGACCTACAGTAGTTTGGACCAGTTTGAGCACAGGTGAATAGATACATATACAAGTCTGCATATTTAGGAAAAAAGACCAAGGCTTCAGGATATTTCCATTTCCCCTTATTTTTACTCAGTTTCTGGTCATATTTTGTAAGCTAGCAGGAGCTATGAAAGACAAATTAAGTAGGAATTTAGCATTAAAGATCTGGAAACAGGACATCATGTAGGCTGAGCTATGCATTAAGCAAGAAAGTAGGCATATCACCACAAAAGAAAAAGTGAAAATATAAAATAGAAACAGTAAATTCATAGATTTCTAGGTTGGAAAAGACCTTAGAGATCATCGAGTCCAACCATCCCTAATCCCCATTAAACCATATCCTCAAGTAGATCATCCACCCTATTCTTAAACACATCCAGGGATGGGGACTCAACCACCTCCCTGGGCAGCCTATTCCAGTGGCTAAATAACAATGATTTAACAAAAAGAAATCAGAGGGAAAAATAACAGTAAAAAAAAAAATCATCTCCGTTATGACTATGCCCTGATTTCCTTGTACCTTCATTTCTGTCAGCTTCTTACTACAGGTGAAAAGGCACACGAAAGTTAGGCTTATTGAGTGGGAAAAGGAAAGGAAAATACAGGATGGAAAATGCACTGGAAGAAACGAGATTTTTCAGAAAGTACAGGAACAACAGTGCCAAATATCCGGAAATTATTCATTTACAATAGTGAAAATGTTAAAAACACTGAACTCTGCCAACACAACACTTCAGAAATCCCACCATTTGGTATGCACTTACCAAACATCCACACATCGCTAGCTGAGGTAAAGCGTCGGAAGTTGATTGACTCTGGAGCCATCCATTTGATAGGTAATTTTCCTTTGGAAGCTACAGGGAAGGTAAGAGAAGGAAGGCTTTTATTCTTACTACTGAGCTCATAGATTTTGTTCTCAGTGAAATAATTCACAGGCAAAACCGATCTTCAGCGAAGCGCTTAGATTTTGTACAAGAGGTTTCTGCATGGTCTGATCAGTTCTGCTGGCAGTCTTTTATCTAGAGAGAAGAGCAGCACTTTGCCTAAATATTCAGACTGACTGAGCTCCTTCAAGTTAATTCTTATTTCGAGATGCGACTGTTGCTTCCAGTTAAGAACGTGCTCGCACCGACTCTGAAACAGTCACAAAACCTCAGCAAGGAAGTAGGTGTTTTTAAATGATTCATTAAAAAAGGGGAGGTTGGTTTGGCCTTACATAAAACAGAAAAAAGAACCAACAAACCCCCAAATAATCCCCCAAACCTCCCAATAAAGCCTCCAACAACTAACACCAAAAGCACAACAAGAAATGATTAAGTCAAAAGTATTCCTCCTCTCCTCTCGGCAATTAAAACGACGATACATAGCTTGCAGCGATTCGAGACAAACGGAACAAGGAAACATGACGGAGTGTAAGGGGACAGATGAAGGTTATTTGAAAATGTAAGACTGAAACTAGAGAGGCACTGAAGATCAGATTTCTGAATACATGGTTTCATAATATACACCAGATTTAAAATGCTGCTGTTTAGTACCCTACACGCAATCCCTACTCTCCTGCTGTATCTCCAATCTATCAGGCACTGCAGGACATCTCACAGCTGCTGGAGCCACGGAAGATCAGTATTCCATCCAAAATGGGTGAAAATGTAGGCTTCAAAGACTTCTTTGACCTCAATCTCCCTAGTCCAGCAGCATCCGAACTATGTAGCATACAATGACAGCACAAACTCAGAATTTATACGTAGGTAACCTTGAAATCATTGCAGAACACCTGTATTATGCCATGAATATGAATATTATCTCAAAGAGGCCTCAAATGTGGATAATCTTCTAAAAATCGTGAAGAAAGCAGTATGAGCTTGTCCTAAAAAGTGGAATTTTACCTATACAGGAATAGGAATTGATTTCTATCTATTAAATTGTTGAATAGAATCATAGAATCATAGAATCATAGAATCATAGAATGGTTTGGGTTGGAAGGGACCTCAAAGATCATCTAGTTCCGACCCCCCTGCCATGGGCAGGGACACCCTCCACTACACCAGGTTGCCCAAAGCCTCAACCAACGTGGCCTTGAACACCTCCAGGGATGGGGCATCCACAGCTTCTCTGAATAGCTTGCTTTTTTATACAAATACAACAGCTAGACCGAGAAATTCTGGTTAATTTCTTCTGAGAACAAACTCAGTATGTGTGAGAAGCAATCATGTCCTAACTGGCCTGCAAGGAGGATCCAGTGTCAACTCACCTTTATAGTAAGTACTGTCTTCCATGTATCGGGATAAACCAAAGTCCCCTAATTTGACACAGTCAGTGGCAGACACCAGCACGTTTCTAGCAGCAATGTCCCTGCCAAACAGAGGAGACATTTCTAGTAATCAGAAAAACTTCGAGTGGTGAAATACCATTTGGAAAAAATTGTCAAACCCCAGAAGTATCAAATGCCTTTGAGAGGACTGAATTATCTTTCTAGTCACGGTTTGGGTGTGCACGTACAGAAAAAGAGGACTACATGTTTGTCCAGTGATTCTGAGAAGCTAAGTATATCTGATCCTTATGAGCAGTAACTCTCTGGAAGTATAGAATCATAGAATCATAGAATCGTTAGGGCTGGAAGGGACCTTCAAAGGTCATCTAGTCCAACCCCCCTGCAAGGAACAGGGATATCTCCAACTAGATCAGGTTGCTCAGGGCCTCATCCAACCGGGCCTTGAACGTCTCCAGGGATGGAGCATCCACCACCTCTCTGGGCAACCTGTTCCAGTGTTCTACAACTCTCATGGTAAAAAATTTTTTCCTAATATCCAACCTGAATCTACCTCCCTCTATTTTAAAACCATTACCCCTTGTCCTATCACAACTGGCCCTCCTGAACAGCCTCTCCCCATCTTTCTTGTAGGCCCCCTTGAGGTACTGGAAGAGTATAACCATCAATGTCAACATCAGAGGAAAAAGTTTTATTCTTCATCTACCGAAATATCACAGGCTAACAATTTTTGGCAATTAGAATTGATGGAAAGAAGAAAAGTTGCCTCCTGACCTTGTGAAGGTAAGGAATTGCTTTAAGATCTCAGTCCTGTAAGAGGCTTCCTAACAAGGAGCTCAGTTTTTAGTGACGCCACAGGGATTATGGCATGATAATATTATGGGGCATTTTTCTCCTGCAGTTTCCCAGGAGAGACAACACACCTTATGTGTCCATAGATTCTGGATTTCAGCAGGCTTGACTAAGCATGGGCAGATTTTGCTTTGAGCAACAATAAGCACAGCAAACCGAGCGGTGCCATTTCCTCCCATTTCAGCACAGTATGAGAAAGTCATATATGGAACAACTTCTGCTGCAGTTAACCTGGCTGAAATCCAAGTATCCATAACAATTGCAAGGGTCTGTTATTTACAATGTTTCTATATACATACCTAATACTTATATATATAAAAATATATAAGTGTTTCTATATACAGTATATACAACATGTATATACAATTTGAACCAAAATATTTAAACACAAATAAACCACTCAAATCCAAAATGAAATGGTACATGATAATTGGAGTGCTGTGAACTTTTAATTGCATACAGTAGTAGGCTAAAGCCACTTTACTCTCCTTAGAAAGCTCAAGTTCAAATTCAAAGGAATAAAATTCAAAACACACCTAAAAGAAAATTTAGATTCTCTTTTGGTTAAGCAAATACTTATATTTTATAAATATTTTGTTTTCTCTGTTACTTAAGAAGCTGGTTGCCCCTTGTTTTGCTCTTCTATGTTTGGAAGATTAGAGTTGACCCGCAGCTTTAAAACATATTGTAACTACAAAGCAACAACTCAGCTTTAAAATTAAAAATCCAGCACCATCTCCGGGTCAATCTAGGAGGCGGCCAGCAGGTGTCACTCTTGAAAAGGGTGTGATTTTGGTGACAGCCTCTGGAAAAAGTGACATACTGCTATAGAGGCTGACATGAAACAGGTCAGTGGATTTTAGGAGTTTCAAAGTATTGCTGCTACACAATCATCGTAGTCAAGGAAAAGAAACACAAAAGGAAAGCTTGCAAGAATCCAACGATGTGATGTAAGAGTTTCTCTTCACTAGAGGTAGTGTATCTAAAAGCCAGAACACTGCCAGTCAAAAATCTAATAATCTAGGACACCTCATACTCTCTAGCATTTCAAATGGTTACATATAAAAATACATACATACACATATATATGTATAAAATCTTACCTATGTACAAATCTTTTGCTCTCTAAGTAGGCAAGTGCTGTGCTAAGCTGGTAAGCATAGAGTATCAGAGAAGCCAGATCCAAGCTGTATTTTCTTACTTGCAAAAACGATCTCAACTTTGTGCATGAAGAACAAAAAAAAAAAAAGGAAAGCAGTTAGGACAAAAAAATTAATAAATTGGAACAAGACGTATCTCAAATTTTAAAGTTGGGGCATAAGATGGGGCATAAGAATCAATGGGTATCTTCCCCTTCAGACTGGACAAGAGAAGAAAATCACTTGCCATGAGAAATCTGACTCTGGGTTTAATCTGAGCAGTTTTTTCTACATGAAAACTGTTAGCAAACAAAACAAAAACTTTGTGCATTGCTTTCAGGCTCCTTTTGAAGAATGAGAGCAGATGCTGCTGCTCTTCCAGAGTAAAGCACCCCTGGACTTTTCATGCATTATTCCCTTGAGAACTCTGCACGTTTTTGGCCTAAATAATTTCAGAACAAAACAGGACATGGCCAATCTGAACATTTATTAGATCAGTACGGTTTTGGAAGCATTAATTTTAATCTACATTTGCTAAAACAACTGGATTTAGCTCAGAGGAGCCAATATCAATGCAGGATTTTTATAAGCTGTATTCCTAGTAAAAGGCAGTTAGGACCTCATGGAAGGTGGCACTAGAGTCTCCTTACAAATTAAAACAAGGTTTTGAAAAGTGACTTTTGACAGAAAATGACTTCTCCACTACAAGTTTTTTTGCCTTTTTTTTCTCTTGGACAACATCCTGCAGTTTGATAATGACACTGGCTATCTTACAATGCAGTATGAACTATCACTTCAGCTCATGTTTTCAGAAACACACAGCTCCAAGAAAACAATCTGATTATAAAAACTGAGACCTAGTTTTGTTTAAACCATCCATCCAAAAGACATAATAAAAAGGAAAGTCATCTTATCTAGGGTCTCTGCTGCAGAAGCTGTACAGAAAAAAATCCTTAGAAATTCAGTGTTCCAAGGGAAAATGCTGTCTTACTCAGGAAGAATAAAGATGGACCATATCATTTAACTTTCAGAAGGAATGTCTGCAACTGCTGTTTAAATGATATTGCATTATCATCATCTTGACGCAGGTCACGCTCTCACTCGGGAAGAGCAACTGAAGTTCTCTGCAAACTATGACTAAATCCCTCTGGCATGAGCTGATGCACTTCCCTCAGCAGGAGTTAGGTTGAATTCTGCCACTCCTGTTTCTGAGTGCATAATCCATAGAATAGAATCATAGAATGGTTTGGGTTGGAAGGGACCTCAAAGATCATCTAGTTCCAACCCCCCTGTCATGGGCAGAGAAATCCTCCACTACAATTCTGTAAACGAGTATGAGACCACGTGTGAGAAGAGTGCCCTCACATTAGTACTGAGAAGTGATTTTTTCAGCCTTTTGTAAAGGTACCCATGAGCTAAAAGAGAGAACAGCAAAGCTGCACGGAGATTTTTCTTACCTCTCCAAGCGTACAGAGCTCCATGATTATCCAAACTGGGTTTTCCGTAATAACTCCAATGAGCTTCACAATGTGAGGATGATCAAACTGACGCATCGTTACTAAAAGGAAAAGAAACACGTTGGCGTGTTAAATAAAACATTTTTTAAAACAAAAATAAAAAGTAACTTAAGAAGCACTTAGTCCCTGATCAGAAAACATCATCACAGCTCTGCAGGACTTGAAAACAGCTGCTTGCAAGCAACAGTATCTGGTCATTCAAGGTTCTGCAGGCAGCATGGAACGCTGCTCGCTCTAGTGGTGCTACTCCCACTCTTATAAAGTAACCTGCTGTGGATGGTGCAAGTCAGGCCAGGCTCTGCGGCTCTTCTGCCCCAGCTGAGCACAACCGAAGTGAACACAACGACCTGCCACTCCAGTGCATGAACAATTAACCTGCGCCTTTCTACTACAAGAGAACAGTATGTGCAATTCACAATGTCTGGAAAAAATGTGTGCCAGCTTATGACAGAGAAAAAAATCTCATTTAACGATTATGTTCACATCTCATTTTATTTCCCATGGACTTAATTAATTTTTCAGTCTCAGCAGTGCATTCACAGTGCATTTTATGCAGTAAGACACACAAATCATAGAATGGTTTAAGTTGGAAGGGATCTTAAACATAATATTGTTCCAGCCCCCCCTGTCATGGGCAAGGAAACCCTCTACTACACCAGGTTGCCCAAAGCCTCATCCAACCTGGCCTTGAACACTTCCAGGGATGGGGCAGCCACAACTGTTCTGGGCAACCTGTTCCAGTGCCTCACCACCCTCAGAGTGAAGAATTTCTTCCTTAGATCTAACCTAAATCTGCCCTCTTTCAATTTAAATCCATTGCCCCTTGTCCTATCACTACACGCCCTTGTCAAAAGTCCCTCTCCAGCTTTCCTGTAGGCCCCCTTTAGGTACTGGAAGGCTGCTATAAGATCACCCTGGAGCCTTCTCTTCTCCAGGCTGAACAGCCCCAACACTCTCAGCCTGTCTCCATAGCAGAGGTGCTCCAGCCCTCGGATCATCTTCGTGGCCCTCCTCTGGACCCACTCCAGCAGCTCCATGTCCTTCTTGTGCTGGGGCCTCCAGAGCTGAATGCAGTGTTCCAAGTGGTGTCTGTACATCCCCCTGTACACCACAATCCTCCGCTCTGCTGCGGAACTTGCTGGCACCGGAGCTGCTCGCTTTGGCGAATGAGTGCCAGTGGCAGTTGCACTGCTGCTCCTGGCCCTGCCCAGGCCTCCTCAGGCACTGTGGCTCCTGGCAGGTGTCTATGCTCCCCTGAGGTTTCCTCAGTTCAGGAAACCCCTCTGCACACCACGCTAGAGCTCCCCACCGCTGACCATGCCAGCACGGGAGCTGCTCGCTTCAGTGAGTGACTCGCTGCTTATCAACGTTTTGGGGAGGTTAAATGAAACATCAGTCCTCTGATTAAGTTCTTCTCTTCCAACACATGCATGACAAATATCCTTAACTTAATCTTGACAAATATCCTTAATTTAATATTAAATTAGTATCTCCTTTACATTTAATTTGTAGTGTCAACAGAAATACATGGTAATTGCCAAACTGGACAAGAATAAAAAATGCTATTTTTTGGCATTCAATTAACCACAAGCAAAAACCAGGAGGTGTTTTTTGGATTTCTACTCTGATAAGCTCTGAATTCTACTTCTGTGCAGCTGTATAACCAAACAACTTGCAACGACAGAAAGTCTAAGAAAAATCCTTGTGCAATGATGTTTGTAAGACCTAGTGTTGTAAAAGTTCAACAATGTGTTTTCCTGCAAAGAAACTTATATGGGCAAACTTACAGTTGCAACCTTAAGGTAACATATTCTTTTAAATATTAATGTGTTACGAATAATACAGAAAAAAAATCAGTAAAACAAACATCCCTATCAACGATATAGCTTAATGCATTAACAAAAAGGAATAAATAATGTGGTGAAACATAACAACTGCTAAAATACTACATAGAATTGAAGCCAGATTCCTACATCACTCAATTCCCCTCTTCCCTTTTGAAGTAAATGAATTCCGAAGAGGGAAGCTATTTCTGACACCCTGAAAAAGTGTGCATTGCTAAACTAGTGTACCTGAACCCAATGTTAGTATTAAAATCTTGGTAAATAAAGTGCATATTCAAAAAAAACCCTAATTATTTAGCTTTAGGGTTCTCTTGTGCTAATCTAATTCAATGCAATTTACATTGTTTTGTAACATGGAAACGTTGCTTCATTGATCCAAAAATGAAGCAGGAATACAGTTTTAATTATCAAAGCAATGGCAAGGCAATTAACACAAGTAGTTTTATATCATATCGTCCTACCAGTTCTAAACATAAAATACTCCATTATTAGAAAGTACTTCCCAGTAATTAATTCAATGTTAGCTGACAAGCTCACAAATTGAGAAAGGTAGTAGAGTTATTACATCTTTTTGCCATCCAGCTTCTAGAGGTGAGAGGAATGAACTACTTGCAGAAAGATGCAATTTACAAAAGCCAGTGGAACATCAATACAAATCTCCCCAAATCAGGTGGTTTGTACTTTAGCATACATAAATAAATTAATAATAATATACTGCTACAAAAAAGTGGATAGGAATGAAGCGACAGGTGCTGCTCATAAAAACATTTTCTTTCATCTACTTTTTATACTGATGTGTTCCTCCTTGCAAGAATCAATACTAAATCATTTCAGCATTGAAAACTCTACCACCAGCAAAGAACTAAACCCCAAAAATATTTTAATGTTGCTAATATTAAAATATTAGGAAATAAATTTCTTAACTCAGTGAAATAACCAACTCTGCCTCTCCAGATATTGGATTTGGGCCTTTTGCAGAGTGCTTTTAAAAACTAGGAGGCAGTATCTTCTGAGAGAGTTTGCAATCTGCACACAAACGAGAGAAAGGTAACAGATGGGACGTAGAATATAAAAAAGAAAGAAGAAATGGCAAAACTATTAAATCAAAATTGAAAAGCACTATTTACCTGTCTACTACATTGGCATTTCCTAATCTGTCAAGTGCAGAGCATAATAAGGAGCATTCAATGAGCAATTATTTTCCACATTGTTAAGAGACAGCAGCCTACCTTTGACTGCTAAGTTATTACTATAAGCAATGGTATTTACTTTTCCAACAGCTAGAAATGTAATGGGAAAAATTATAGTAATTTAAGAAAAATCTGACATCCAAAAATAAGAACCTATTAGCTATCAACACAGATGTTCTGAACAATTAGGAAAAAATCCTTGATCAAAGGAATAGTGAATAAAAGTATACTGTAACATCTGGCCATAACCAAATAATTTATTGGTATAATACAATACCTCTGTGAGATTGATAGATAAACAATAGCAGAGGATAACAGGCAAAAATTAAGACCTAATTAATATCTTAATTTGCTTACAAAACCAAACAGTAGAGAAATCAGTTAACCACAATATGCTTCTAGAAGTTTTGTGTTAGCACTCATCTCAACACAAAGCCTTCCTCCAGGTATGAAACGTCCCGTTTGGGGAATGCAATATTTGTGGGCAATCACTTCCAAAATTGGTCTATTCTATCGTAATTTTTAATTCCAAATTTTCAGAACAGATCTCTCTTAGACATTAGCAACTTTGTTAACAAAGACAACCACCTGACAAGTGATATGGGTTTTTTTTAACTCATTAAGGAGAAAGAAGGAAATAGAGGATCACATCTCATTCCAAAACTGAAGCCTTCCACGAGTCAGACATCACTGTTCAACCTAGAAAACTGAAGAACCCACATATAATCACACACATGGGCAACGCAAGGATGTAAAGCGGTCTTCCCGGCACATACTGCAGGAAAGGAGATGATCATGCCATATATTTAGGAAAGATCCACATTAGTATCAGAAGTTCTGGCACAGACGGCTGCAGTCTTTGCAAGCACCGCTTTCAGAAGCTATCCCAAAAGAAGTATTTTAATACTCACAGGCTTCTTGTAAGAATTTTTCTCTAACGCTGTCTGAGGTGCAGTTTTTACATGTTTTGATTGCAACAGCCATAGCTGGATTTTCCTGAAAGATATTATTGAGAAATAACTGAAACACAGCCCAGCAAAAGCTAAGTCTCTTAAAATTCCAGCAAAATTACTTTAGAGAAAATGACTACAAACTAAAATATCTTAAATAAAGATATTACATTTTGAAAGCTTCGATGTTAAAACTGAAGTAACCAAGACACCTAATGTACAACATTTACACCAAATGCACCTAGGAAATACTTAATCTGTTTAAAGCTATGTTAAATTGTATGAAAATTATAACAGAAGATAGGAAGTTTAACTTTTTGTGTTCTTGAGGCTGGTAAACTCTTGACAACACTTAACAAAAGAAGAGGAAACAAGTAGACACATGCCTAAAAACCACGCTGGGCTTATGCAAACAAGCCACCTGGAAAGCCAAATCAAGGACTTTTTGTAGCTCTCGCAGAGCGAAGACTGGCTACAATTTTGAACTCAGACTACAAAGGAAAGTAAAAGAGATTTTACGTATTAGCCTCACAGTTATATCAATGGCTTAAAATTGAGGTAAACAGAACACACGTATTCAAAACCAGAAACAGAATTTACTATCCGATTGCTTAACCTCAGAATTCTGAAAAATGAGAAGCACTGAGGCAGCCCAAAGGAGGCCTCTTGGCTCAGGTGGCATCTTTCATCTTCTCTTGCTTTGGTGTGTTCTACAAATACCCTTTCCATAAGTTACAGACAGCACAGAGCAGCTGCAGGCGTTTTTCTCCTGAAAAGAAGCTTTAGGTATTTGAGCTTCACTGGTTTTCAAAACGCCACGACTTCCTTAGAAAACGGTATTTTTACAAGGGTGTATGCCCACCATAACATGCGGTGCTCAGAAGATGCCACTCACACAAGTTCTCAACGGGCTGAAAGCAGCTGCAATGTTTTAAAGGCAAGTTTCTACATTAGAATCACAGAATATGAGGTTGGAAGGGACCTCAAGGATCATCTGGTCCAACCTATCTTGGCAAAAGCATGATCTAGACAACATGGCCCAGCAGCCTTCCCAGCCAAATCTTAAAATTTTGTGTCCAGTGTTGGGGAATCCACCAGTTCCCTGGGGAGATTATTCCAACGGCTGACTGTTCTCATTGTGAAAATTTTTCCTCTTGTATACAATTGGAATCTTCCCAGAAGCAACCTGTATCCATTACCCCTTTTCCATGGGACTCCTTGTAAAAATGGAGTCTCCATCTTCTTTGTAGCCACCCTTTAAACACTGGAACATGGTGATAAGGTCTCCCCTAAGCCTCCTCCAGGCTGAACAAACCCAGTTCTCTCAGCCTTTCCTCATACAGCAGGCTTCCCACACCTTTCATCATCTTTGTGGTCCTTCTCTAGACCCTCTCCAGCCTGTCCACATCTTTTTTGTATAGTGGGGACTAAAAATGAACACAGCATTCCAGGTGTGGCCTGGCAAGTGTTAATACAGTGGAGTAATGACTTCTTTATCTCTGCTGGTCGTGTCCTTGTTGATGTAACCCAGCATCCTGTTGGCTTTCTTTACCGCAGCAGCAGAGTGTTTACTCACATTGAGGTGCTTGTCACCAGGAACCCCAGCCTGGTAGATCCCGGGCTGTGCTGCACTCCTGGATTATGATTTCCCAGGTGCAAGATCTTACACTTGTCCTTGCTGAACTTTCCTAGGGTTCTTGTTAGACCACTTTTCCAGCCTATCCAGGTCTTCCTGCAGAGTGCATCTCCTTTCTGGTGTCAGCTTCCCCACTCAGTTTGGTATCATCAGCAAACTTCATCAGGGTACACCTGATCCCACCATTCAGATCACTTATGAAGATATTAAACAGCGCTGGGCCCCAGATCAATCCCAGGGCGACCCCACTTGCTACAGGTTGCCAGTTTGAAAAGGAGCTATTGACCACCACCTTCTGAGTGTGACCAGTCAGCCCGTTCCCCACCCACCGCAGAGACCACTTGTCGAGACTGTAAGGCATCAGTTTCTCTAGGAGGAGGCTGTGGGAAACCGTATCAAAAGCCTTGGAGAAATCCAGGCAGACAATGTCCACTGCTTGCTGCACACCAACCGAGCAGGTCACTTTGCTGTAGAAGGCCATCAGGTTTATTAAGCATGATTGGGAGTTGGGGCTGTTTAGCCTGGAGAAGAGGAGGCTGAGGGGAGACCTGATTACAGCCTACAAATACTTGAGAAGGGATGGTGGGGAGGTAGGGGAAGGGCTCTTTACATTAGTGATGGGTGATAGAACAAGAGGAAATGGGTAAAAGCTTAGTCAGGGCAGATTCAGGTTGGATGTTAGGAAGTATTTCTTCTCTGAAAGGGTTGTCAGCCACTGGAATAGGCTGCCCAGGGGGGTGGTTGAGTCCCCATCCCTGATGTGTTTAAGAATAGGGTGGATGAACTACTTAGGGATATGGTTTAATGAGGGATTAGGGACGGTTGGATTGGATGATCTCTAAGGTCTTTTCCAACCTAGAAATCTATGAAATCTATGATTTGTCCTTGGTGAATCCGTGCTGGCTTTTCCCAATCACGTGCTTCATTTGACTTGCGATAGCCCCAGGAGGATTCGTTCCATAACTTTCTCAGGGACTGAAGTAAGACTGATGGGCCTATAATTTCCTGAATCCTCCTTTAAGCCCTTCTTGTAGATGGGGGGGACATTAGCTGCCTTCCAGTCTTCTGGGACGTCCGCCCATCTCCATGACTTCTCAAATGTTATGGAGAACAGCCTCACAACAATGCCAGCCAGATCTCTTAACACCCTCAGGTAGATATTGTCAGGCCCATCAATGTGTAGGGGTCAGCTCCTGGAACAGTTCTCATCCCAACTCTTCCTTTGCTGATGGTGAGGTCTGCGTTTGCACCATCCTGGGTTTTTGATCCCAAAAAACAAAAGGCGCAACAGTGGTGGTAAAGACAGCCCTCGGATCATCTTCGTGGCCTCCTCTGGACTCGTTCCAGCAGCTCCGTGTCCTTCTTGTGTTGGGGACTCCAGAGCTGAACACAGTATTCCAGGTGGGGTCTCAGGAGAGCTGAGTAGAGGGGCAGAATCCCCTCCCTCGACCTGCTGGCCACGCTGCTCTGGATGCAGCCCAGGACACGGTTGGCTTTCTGGGCTGCCAGCGCACATTGCCGGCTCATGTTGAGCTTCTCACCCACCAGCACTCCCAAGTCCTTTTCCTCTGGGCTGCTCTCAATCCATTCTCCGCCCAGCCTGTACTTGTGCTTGGGATTGCCCCGACCCACATGCAGGACTTTGCACTTGGCCTTGTTGAACTTCATGAGGTTCTCACAGGCCCAAGTTTTGCTGGATCAGTGCCCAAGGATTCTGTATCTTTTCTTTCAGAAGAAAAGTTGTAACTTTATTAACATACAAGCTCCTTTGTGAGACATATAATAAGATGCTCACTGGAGAAACAGACACATTTGTTTAATGTTATTGTCCCTCTCTTGTAGGCTACTGCCCTTCCAGCGTAACAAACTAAAATTTCTTCTCTGTATTTCAGCACAGGAAGATCAGCTTATCCCGACACAGCTGGCAGCTTCTGCACCGAACGCTGCATCGAAACCCAAGTCAGGCTGAATGCCCAGAAGTGCAGGTTTAAACTTTGGAAAAGGTTCTGAAGCACTGAGTGCTCAGTGGGGGAGTACGGCCGAAGGGATGTGTGCTTACCATGCTTGGACACACTCAAAATAAGGGAGAAAGTGTACGGTTGGGGTTAAAAGCAATGACTTCTAATTCCGACTCAGCCAATGGCTTTGGTAAGGTCCTGAATAATTTACTTGTTTCTTTTGATTCCTTTCCTAATCTGTAAGAAATGGGGATACAGGAGCAGAGAAAGTACTCTGAAGCTACTTTCTACTTATCTGAAACATGGAAAATATTCTCTACATGCTGATTATTCTGAAAAATAAATCACGAAGTCAGCTTTTATTTGTTCTGGAAGACTCAAACCAAGGCACCTAAGGAATATATATATTTTTTTTTTTTTTTTAACTAGAAGGGTTTTATTGTTTGTTTATTGCTGTTTCAGAAGTGAGGCTTACCGGACTCATGTAAACTCCTTGGTGTACATCTCCAAACTGTCCTTCGCCAATGCAGCGCCCCAGTTCAATTCTCTCCCTTTGAATTTCATAATCTCTGGCTATAAGAATATAATGCACTTAAAATATTAAATTTCTGATGGAGGGCAAAGAAATAATCCACAAGATACGAAACTCGAAGTCAGTCACTCAAATGTCTCACATATGAATAACTAAGATTAACGTTTGCTGCACACCAACCTATACAAATGCTGCACACACACAGTGGAAACCTCTTAAACAAAGGTTTGAATCAAAGCAATGAAAAAGAAATTGTAAAATCTAATTTGCTAAATTAACTACTATGCATTATTTATTTCAATGCAATAGACACAACTGAATCCTTCTTAATTATAGCTAGTAAAAGAAAAAGAACACAAATAGCCTCGGGCAATACCGATGATATTAAATACAGCTTTAGCACAAATCCCTTCGCATGTTTAAGAGAACTCCACTATGTGGCATTTTAGATCTTGGAACCATCAAATGAGCCCAGAGAATTTTTAAAGAGGTAACTGCAAGAAAGAAATACAGAAACAAGAACATGGCAAATAAAGATAAAATCAAAGAGCAAAATTTTGAGTGCACTACACCTCTACCAGTGTATAACTGAAGTAAAATTGATATGTTTTATGGACTTATGCAATTTTGTTAATTTTGTGGTTTAATAGATTGAGAATATCACTGATAAAAATGGCTCAGTACTTCGGCAAAACATTTAATCAATTGCAATTGAATTACTTCATTTGCAATTTAATTTCTAGCAGACATGGAAAAATATTTCAAGAATAGCAGAAAAGCACATACAGTATATGTTTTCACGTCTACTTGTATTATTCAGAGAAAAAAAAATATAATCAACCAGCTTAGGATTTTGTGACTTCATTAACACTAAGAAATAATGTCATCTAGAGCTGGATAACAAAGTGATAAATGCCTTTTTTCATTTCTTTTTGAAGTACTGCATTTTCCTCTTTAAAATCCCAAAGCTAACTGGTTTAACTATAAATAAATAATGTTTATTAAATGAAAGTGAATAGTAAACTTAAAAATTCCACATCATTCCAAATTGCAAGCACACAGGGATGGGTAAAGGGTCTCCTGTTACCTTCATCTATTCCATAGCTTTCTGCAGTGCAATTAAGAGAAAAATCAAATGCTTACTTAGACACAGCTTCTTAAAATCAAGACAAGGACAAATATTTTTTAACATTTTTTTTAAAAATGAAGAAATATACTGATGCAATTTTAAGTTTACATTAGCAGAAGTCACAGGTCTGTTCTTGTGATCTTTACTGACTCAGCCCCTTGAGAGCTGAACACTCAAGTCCACTTCAATCCAGCAAAGCAGTTCACGAATTTCACTTCAATAGCCCATCTCATGGGCTTCAGATTGAAGGCACACTTGAGCGTTCAGCACCATCCAGGGCTGGGCCCACAAGGAATTACTTCCATGAGAATTACCAAAAAAAAAAAAAAAAAAAATCACACAAAGTTAATATGTAAATTAAAAAATGAAGGCTATAATTTATCACAGTACTCTCTGATCCTGCAATTATTTTAGTAGAATCATGTAGTGACTTACTGCAAGACATTCAAAACAGACTGTTCATTTCTGGAAAACATATTCTTGCTTTTCAAATATTTATGTTCAAGTATATGTGTTTTTCAAAACACATATTCTTGCTTTTTCAATATTTTCCACAGGAGTGGAAACTATGCTGTAAACACTGAAGTGATCATGAAACATTCCTGCCACATGATAAACACTGGAAATCCATCCATACATTCATGGTTCTTCAGCAGAACATGGCACCAGTTCACCACCATCCTCCCCTCTTACACGAACTAAACCCGTTGTTTTTACAGATCTGCATATCTGACCATCTACTTCTAGAGAAGTTCTTGGTTGTGAGAACAAATCTGTGATTTTGCAGACACATATTTAAGATCAGAATACTAGACTTTCACATTAAATTAGTCAGCCTTGACCAGTTTAAGATTATATTGTAATTCAAATATCCCAATTATATTGTAATTTAAATATACCATAAGATGAAATCCTTATGGTGGCTAAAAGCATCTTTTTTTTTGACTTCAAAGATGAAGACTCAGAAGAACTTTTGCGTTTTTGTTTTTGTTCTTAAAGTCTTTCATCTTTAACAAAATTGCATGTGGCATACACGACTATCCTCTATCAAGGAATTCGAAAGCAGCAAGTGTGTCATAGAGCAAGGGTGAGATACAGTTAGACAGCAACACACAGAAGCTTTCCAAATTCTTTGCTCTTATCACAGAAATCCTATCCAATCTTCCTTTAAGCATTGTGTTCAGCACCACAATCCAAAAAATCTGCATTTTGAGACATGAAAAGAATTTCACTGTGAAGCCACTAACAGCAGCAAAACAGTTTGATTTTATTTGCTTCAAAATCTGAACTTGAAATCAACACTGAATCGATGAGTTTTCGAAACCTCATAAAGAATATTTCCATTCCACAAATATTACTTAAGGCTGAAATACAAGATTCAGTCCCTGCTAAATCAAAGAAGCTTCCAGACAGAAAAGTTCCCACGTTACCCACATACTTACTGGATGGCATTGTATAAGTATCTTCTTCATCTATAATCTCTGCATAGTCATCTGTCTCTGTAAAGGGAGGAATTGAAGAGTTTCGGGAAAAGCAGATGAAAACAATTCTCCAGAACAATATCTCCAATTTATCAAGGCTGATATGTCACAACCCCCAACTGCAACATTGCTGGGATGCATTTACAACAGCATGAATAAAACTTGCTCATGCATAATTTATGGTATGATAATGACCTCAGTGTCAATTATACTACGTCACATAGATGCATTCAACAAGGAATAAAAGGAAGATTCATTTGTATTCAAAGAAATTCAAGGTCAGTAATTGAAACCCATCTAAACTCTTGACTTAAAACCAAAATCTTTTTAACAGCTAATTCCACTGCAGTAAGTAGAAAACATTACTAAGGGACTAAACTGCTTTACCATCAATAAAGTGTGAATAACACTTCACTAGTTTTTTTATGTCGAACAGCCAGAACAGACAGTAAAGATGTGCCAGGGCAGCATCTACCTGCTATTAGTGTGGCAAGGTGAGTTATTTTCCATAGAGCATGAAGAGCTTTTAAGTTACACTCTCACCTTACACCCATTTTTTCTTGCATTAGTCTCAATTTTCCTTGTTTAGTGGAAGTTCACCACCAGTTTTCCTGTCAAGAATCAACATCTCATGGACAGTGTTTGAAAACAACCAGTTTTCAAAATATTCCGAAAAATGATACTGTTTTTCTTCCTCTGTTTAAAACCTACAACTTTTACATCATCTGTTCTCAAAATAGTTTAAATGGTGTCAAGTCACATCAGAAGGTTCTTTTCTTGCCCTAAAGAACTTGCAGTGTGTGTAGGTTGTTTCCTAACAGTCAGATAAATTCCTCTGGGGGTTACAAAACCAGTCCACAACTTCAAGACTGTTAAATTCTACTCACCAACCTGAAATGCATAGAGAGGTTCTGGAAATGAATCATTGCAAATCCAGTATGTGATTTTTTTTGATGGTTGGTTTCAGGTGATCACATACTGGGCCACCTCTGAAAGGCATGATTCACTCCCCCTTTCTCCCCATCTGCCCTGGAGCGTATGTATACTCCTACAACTCTCCAGCATAATTTCTAGAAGTATGGGTGAATGGGACAAAGCCACAGTGAGACTGGAAAGAAGGATGGGACGATCCCTTTTGGCAGCAGCCCTCAGTGCAACCAACTTAAGCCAACTCTGAAACCAGAGCAAAGCTAATAAATTTTATACACATACATAAACAAGAGGCTTAATTTTCAGATAAACTGAATATTCAACAATCAGGAAACTACACGTAGCCTGTAACGTTTGAAGTTCAACACACTTCAGTGAGTAAATGTGGTTTTATGATCCTAATTTTGTATTACTTAAATAAAATTAAAGCTATTTTTCTTTCTAACCCCTGTAGGAATATATCATGTCTTGTAAAAATAGAACCAGGAAATTCTATGCCATTTAGATTTTTGCTAGGCAATTTCTGTTTAGCACACAGCAAAAGAGAGTCACCTAATGAAAATTCAATTAATTGTAAAGACAGTGCATGATTCTAAACAGGCAGCATACTCCAGAGGAACTACACTCTTTCTCGGTATGTTTTTTCTGCCCTACATCATGCTTCTGTAGAAAATAAGCCCCAGTTTGATCTCAAAAATAAACATTCATTTGAAATAAATCGTTAGTGTGACACCAATGTGATGGGGATAAATCTCTCTGTTTCCTTGTAATATCGTGTAAGATGTTTTAAACTTTTGTTAAGTGTGATATATATCAACTATTGTCACAAGCTAGTATCTGAGGATACCAGAAAGTTCTTACTCTATATTAAAAAGCAAGACTGAATGAAAAATAAACATATTTTAGAAGAATTTAAATGTCTGGAAACTAGAACTGGTGCTACACTCGTCTCTAAAAAATCAAAACATTTGTCCCGCTAGATTATGGAACAGTGCTTACAAAATGGGATAAACAGTTTGGCTTGTGCATCTCTCTATTTTAAATCAATGAAGTTAATTCGTATTAAAAGCATTATCAGAACACTGCAGAGCACTTTATACGGTTTTGATACATTCCTTAAAAACGTCCTGACATTAAAAGGGTGTTCAGTAGCCAATTCAAATAAATTAAATGCATGCAATTAATGAAACAAATATTTTCTGTTACACAGTTAACACTCTGGAGAGGAATACATAATACAAATTCAGAAAATATTTCCTACACATGTCTGGCACTGTTTCTGGGAGTTAGAGGAAAATTCAATCAAGGCATTAGCAGTGATGTGCTCAAAGTTTCTGCCACAAAGACGACTGACCTCTCTCACGTACAGTCATCACCCCACGGTTAGAGTCACATAGTGACACTACCACCAAGTGTGCGAGGACTAGGACTGTGTCTGCTACGAGACACTCCAGAGCCCATGCTCTTGGAGGCTCTCCAGGCTGCTTTGTGAAGAAGGACGTGCTACAGCAGTCTCGAGAGCCAAACACGCAACAAGCAGCGATTCCAGGGGATGTTCTATCTTGGAGGCCCTTGGTAAGTCTAGTAAAACGAATGTTTCAAAATAGGGCTCGTTACTGCTGCTCTCTTGCGCGTTTTAAAACCAGCACTGACCCTCTTCTGCTGGTCAACCCTAGACTTTTCTAGGTGGAAATACAAATAGGTTGCTTTTGGACAAAGATACAGTGTTGGTGGTAGAGGTGAGTGAGCCAATTTGAGCTTTACTAAATCTGAATGCATTTATTAAACAGTAGGAAAAAAAATCTCAGTACATTAAATCCGTAATAGCTCATCTATGATTTTAACCACTTCTTTGATACTTCTCTTTCCATGATTTTTTTCTCCATTTATCAGAGACTGTAATTTATAAAAGATGATAAGCACCAAGAAAAACCAATGTAGGGTTAGTATCTGAAATACAATTTCTGAATTTATGACAGAAAAAACACCCTTTGAGGCATTTGCAATGTCTGAGAAAAGAAAGAAAATTTAGGTAGAATTATCTTAACATGATTTGTATTTGAAGCAGAGAAAGGAGATGAGAATTTATACACCCCTTTATATTTTACTAAGAGAAAGGCTACAAGAAATATCTGTTTCTTCTTATTGCCTTCCTTTGCATAACGCTTTTTACATCCTTTTAGTACCTCCTACCTATGAGAAGACAGACACATACACTACCAGTAGTAGCAGTTTGATTTTTTCCCAATATCAGATAGAATCCTCTAGAAAAACAGCTAAAAATCTCTTAAAAAAAACCCCAGCAAAACCCAACTTGTCTGCAGAGGATAGCAAGTCAATATTTTCTAGAAAAAAAAGACTTCAGAATTCCAGAAAAGTTAAATATTTTGTAATAAATTTCAGAATTTTGAAGAAAAACATTAAAATCTCTTTAAAATTAGAATTTTGAGTGTTTGAAACCTGATTGATATTCAATCCACATTGATCTATCTTGTACAGCTTCTCTTTATGCAAGGAGCAGTAGGGGACTACAGAGCACTTGGACGCTCTCACGCCTTTAAAGCGTCGTTTAGCAGACTCGTTTCTCACGTGTTACATCCGTCCATCTCATCCACTAGTCAAAAACACTCGGTGACACAACTATTTCAATCCAACTGAACGGACACTCTTGCAAACCTATAAACCTTCTCAGCATCATGCCAGAAGTCTCATTGTAAACACATGCAACGCCACATCCCTGCGCGTTTGAAATAGTTTTTCCTTTTTCAATTCCAGTTTAGCAGTAAGTGTTAGTTGCACAGCCTGAAAAGTACAATATTTATCAGCTAATGACCAAAGCAGACTGCTTTTTAATACTAAAATCTGTGTAAAATTCACTACTGAAATGTGCATTAAGTGGTATATGGATATAAGAGTTGCATATTGCACGTTAGTAATACACAGACTAGAAAACATATTACCGTCCCCACTAATTTCATCTGCAGATCCAGGTGGCATGCAAGGAAAGAGAAAAACAGAGGGGGAGAGAGGAGGGACAGAGAAGGGGGAGGGGAAAATATACTATTAAATTCATGAGTAATCCAAAAGTATTCAGACTGCAGTTATCTTATATACCTGACTCAAGAGAAACCAGAAAAGTAGCAGAATTTAAGACTTCTCACCTAAAACCTAGGGGACAAAGGTACGTTCTAAGAAGCTTGCATGATGAAACAGAGTTAACGACTTTCAAATACAAAATTACACAAAAAATAAATTTGGGAGTGGAACTAGTTACTTTAATGCATCGCTAAGAAATGTCAATTTCTGGTTCTACTCAATACTTCGCTACAAAATAGATGTACAGCCACATGAGCCAGTTTGATTTGACCTGGCACTCACAATTCTGGCTTTGGATGAGTTGGTGTAGATCCCTTCAAAGGAAATGCACTTCCGTGTTAACGCTACAACATAAGCAAGAAACTCAACCATCTAAGTATCAATTACACAGAGCATATTGCAATTATACAACGCTGAAATCTAAACGAGTGGCAAACGGAGCAACTCTACTGGGAAGACGTTCAAACCAGCACCATTCCACATGGACTGTAGCGGCCCTACTGCACACCAATACCCACAGCACAAGCTGATGCACTTTAGGCATTATTCATAAGTAAAAGGAAAATGTGCATTAATGTTGCAAAAGTATTATTATTATATCTATTACTCCCATTCTTCTTACCCCTAACAAAGCCAAACTGGTCCAGACCAAGTGCTGAACCAGTATGCAGCCAAAAGCATCACTGCTTGAGGTGATCAGAGCTGATGCTTATTGTTGCTATTTTATTTCATTCATAAGCATGCTGTATCAGGGGTCCAAGAATGAAGTCAAAACAAATGAATAAAAACCACATGGTGCATGAGGGCTGCAGAGCTATGCAAATGAAATTATTAATACGTTTGTCACTGTAGCATACGGTACTTAAAAACAAACCCCCCGTAAAAACAGGGACCAGTAAGTTTGTGACACTGCATGAAAATCCAATTGAGTAGGAGGGAAGGAGCAGCAAAAATTTAATGAAATTATTCTTGGAACTCTGTTTACCTCAGGCTAAAGTAGTAAAAAACCAGTAACTGAGTGAGTATATTCAGCTTTTGGGTTAACAAGGCAGCCTGTGCAAAGAGCAGTGCAGTACCCTTAGGCGGCGACTCATGGGAACAGAAGACGAAGGGGAGAAAGCGTCTAGCTTTCTTTACTTTATGCTGACAGTGACTGACTCCTTTACAAAGAGGCAAGAAAGGAAAGAGAAAAACAGAAACAAATTATTTGGAAACAAAAGAAAAGAGACCGGAAAGAACATCTTCAACGAATGAACATAAAAGTCAAGGTTTACATTACGATTCGGTGTACGCAACATGGATAGACGGATGTTGCTGAAACTCGAAAGCACATTTGGTGTTTTCCTTCAAATTCCTTTCGACAGTAAAGTTATTATTACTTCACTTTTTAAAAGTGAGACTAGAATCCATTAAAAAGTCAGCTTTTGCCAACTACATATACCACTCACTGCTAGCACAAAGAACACCATCCATCCCAGAGTGTAAGCTCCCCATCTGTGTTCCACTAGATTGTGCTACAGCTAAATCCTGTCGTAAGTGGCAGTCACCAGACTTAAACCTGACAGTATTGACTTTATAGACCTTCAAAAGAAGAATATAACACAAAACAAGTATTTCACACAGCAGAGTCACACAGAGCAAGCAAAAGCACAGTTTCTCTGTTCCACTGAAACACAACACTGACATACCATATGATCAGAGATCTGCCACCGGAGTTCCATCCCAGGGCTGACCTGTCTTGCCAACTGATACTTTAACTCTCCAATGATCACTGGGCAAATGCCCCCTGGTGCTGTCCTCACTGTCCCCATTCCTAGTCACCCTACTGCATTTCATTAGCAAAGCACTTAGGAGGAGAGAGATTTTTGAGTGGGAGAAAATACAAAGAAGCCAGAACCAATTTCACAAGGTGAGAATGGAGGACATAAGACGACACTAAGAACGTGAGGATAGCTGCTCCTTTTATTTCTTGTTATCTGTTTGGTCCTCTCTGCTTCTTTCCCCTCTCTCCTCTATCTCAGAAAACACAAGAGATGGTTCAAAAAGCCAATCAACTAAAAACCTGCATCTTGTTGCTGGTACTCCTTCACAGTCAAAACTCAAGAGCAAGGTCCAACCACCCTGAGTTATACAGGCTGGAGGCACCGTTGTTAAAAAAGCAGCCCACGTACCACAGAGGCAGCTGCTGGCACAGAATACCAGTCAGTGGTGGGAGGAGCAGAGGAAGGGTGGAAAAGGAAAATCACGTTTTAATAAAAACAACTTCACGCTTTTAACAGATTCTGGTAATGTATGACCCATCAAAGCAGCTGTACTTACACCAAAGCACCATCTTACACACAGTTGTGCAGTTTTTAGTGGCCAGATTTTGAGGGATAATGTGCAGAACTTTTTTTAGGGTGCATGAAGTGTGTTCCATCACTTCAATCTGGAAGCTGCATGTTGAATTTGACACATGCAAATCTAATGGGTAACACAGTACCATGTACAGCCCATGCTTTGCTGAGATGGCAATTTTAATTCAAAGTTAAAACAAGTGGGTGAGATTTATCATTGTACCCTAAACAATAAAAACTGCTGGGGTGATTAAATAAACAGAAATCATTCCATTGTGAAAATTTCCATGTCATTGAAAATGACAGAACATGAGTCAGACTCAACACTAAAAAACTAAAAGAGGTGCAAGAAGAAGGCAAAATTATTGAGTAAGTCAGTGTATCAGCATTTCGTGTACACCACGTTACTGCACTCCTAGGGACTTCCCTTCCTACCATCACACTGCACAATTTTCAGCACTATCATTTTAGCACAAATCCAAGACAACATTCATAAAACGCTTCAGACATAGTATGAAAGAAAAGAAAAAAAATACTACAGCTATTTTAAGAGAGTGCTGAAAAGGCACTGAAATGAGAATAAAGGAATCCAATACTCCGAACTGAAACAGAAGAACAGGTATAGAGTCACTGGAAGCAACGTAAGCTATCTGAGAGCGAAAAGATGTTTCAACTCCTGACCTGTCTGCTCAGGCTACAAAGCTAATTTCAGCCTGAAATGCTCCTCACTCTTGTGTTGATGCACGGGTAGCAGAAGCGGACTGAAACCTGACTAACCTGCTTCACATGAAGGGCACATCGAAACGACAAAGGTGGGTTTAATTTATCGGGTACACGTCCTGATGCCCTGTGGTACTCAGTCCAACTCGTCTTCTGCATTTCAAACTTTGCCTTTATGATTCTGTCCAAAGTTTGTTCAGCTATTCTGCCACACTAAATGGAAGACTGCTTTGTCTTAAACTTAAAGCATCTTCAAGTCTAGCTACAAAAGAAAGTTTATTTAGGTGAAAAGGTGACTCTAAGTTGAAAAAAAAAAAAAGTTACAACAATTTTTCAGGATCTTATAGAGTACCTGCTTGAAATGAATACTACTTAGAAGGATTTCCACCATTCCACACCAGCTTCCAGCCAGGATATCACCAGTGTCTACCTAAACATCAGAAATGGGGCTGAAAACAGACCTTGCTGAACATTTTTATTTAGTTCCTCTTCCCAATGCTAAGTATTCACTAAAATTATTGCATATGAAAAGAACGCATCCCTTGCTCTGCAATGGACTATGTTACGAAAGGAGTAACCAGGCTAGAGGGCAGTTACTGTTGGAGCTCCTCGTTAGACAACCAACACTGGAACTTACAATGATCCATTCTATTTAAGTCATAAATTCCTGAACCAGTTTGAGGAAAAAAAAAAGAAAAAAAAAATCTGTAGATGATTTCAATCTTTTGAAATAAAATGAGTACTATGCAGTTGTCACATCAAGTATGTTTATACACAAACAACAAAATCCCAAACCCAATACTGCATGGAACATTTCTTTAGTCATACTACAGTGTTATTACTAGCAAAGCAAAAGTGTTTGCTCAAATCAAATGAATGGAACAAAAAGGAGGAGCCGTAGGAGGGCAAGACCTCGTCAGCCAACAACAAAGTGATGAAATCAATGCAGCAACTTCCCAGGTGCTGATATGGAAGAAATCTGTTTAGACTACCACCACAGTTCATCCTGGTCGTCTTATGCATGAAAAGACACATTTTAGTCAGTCTAAAATACAAAAAGATAACAGCACCAGTCTATTCAGCTCTGATGGGAATATAAAATACTGTAACTTATTAGCATTAAGGGTACACTCAACTGTATGATTTTATTAATCAGCAGAATAGCTGGGTAAGAAGTAGGTAACTGTGAACCTGGAGCCTAATGACTTGCTCAAGGTTTGTAAAATTTATCTGCAGTAAGCCTTAGGCTTAAATGTCTCCCAGTCCTGACCATGTGGCAGAGCTACAGCTGTACAGAGCCTTTATAGTCATAGAATCACAGAATGGTTTGGGTTGGAAGGGACCTCAAAGATCATCTAGTTCCAACCCCCCTGCCATGGGGAGGGAAACCCTCCACTACACCAGGGTGCCCAAAGCCTCAGCCAACCTGGCCTTAAACTCTTTCAGGGATGGGGCATCTACAACTTCTCTGGGCAACCTGTTCCAGTGCCTCTAATTACTTAATAATTTGAAAGTAGAACTATGCAATTTATGCTGAGACTGTTAAGTCTTTCTTTTCAGAAGTAGTAAGCTGGAGAGTACAACATATCTGAGCTGGCAGACACAGTCATAAGCACTCAAGATACAATTTTTCATTTTAAAAACTTACTTATGCTTTTCAGCGTCGCCTTTTGGAGTGACTTGATAAAACAACCACAAAAAAACCCACAACTTTACAACTTCGAGCAAAGAATACCTTCCCCCCTACCAATTCAAATGGAACTAGGAAATAGAGGTCCTGCACAAGAAACTTTCCGAGTCCAGCACCGGCCAGACCTTCATGTTGAGCACAGGAACCACGACACAGAACACGCACTGTGCTCTGCAGAAGTGCTTCAATAAAATTCTATTTTTCTTTCCATCCTTGCTCACAGCTTTGCTTGTCATTAGTCCACATCGTTCACTTGTACATTCAGGTCTTTTCACATGCCAACATCTCCTTCATTAAGAACATTTTGAAGTGTTGTAAATACTGAAATCAGGTGAATACATTTATTATTTTTTTTTCTCTCCTGTTTGTGGTGTTTTGACATTTGGCTCCCACTATATTTCAGTTTGTTCTAGGTAACCTACTGGAAGTCTCTCTTACAGATAACTCTACCATATGATTTTTTCCTGCATGCTAAAATCTCACTTAAATCATGCTTGTCTCCTTCAAAAGAGAATTACTTTCATTCAAATTGAAATTTCAGCTACGATATGACTAAATCGCCAACTACTTCAAACAGGATCTGCTCATAAGAAGCACCTTAGAGAAGAACTCTCATGCCACTTCACTGCCACGATCAGGAGTTAACCACACTCTGTGATTTAAACATAGTGATTGATATTATACAGAATGATTGATATTATACTACAAAGCTGTGATTCTAAGGCAGAACTTGGAAACTTGCTGCGAAGCCCCTTTCAGGATGCTAAAAACCTTCCTTCCTTATGCTTCATAAGGAAGCTCTCTCCAAGAGCTCCAATTTGTTCTTCACAGGGGACGCTACTGGATAGATCCAAACCATGGGATGCAGTTATAATTTCTTACAGAGTCCCTGTAAGCAAACAAATTTCCTTTTTTTCCTCTATAAAGAGGCAATGGCACACCAGCGTTATTAGAAACTTATGCCATGGTATTAGCGTGCACTTACTGACTTCAAAACGCCGCTTGTGCTAATGACAGCCACGCCAGCGAGGGAACAAGGTGACAAATGAATTTCTCTAAGACACCTATTTCCCTATTAAAAGTGTATGTCCTGGGATCTGTGACTTAGATGGCTTGAACAGCTTGCCTTCACATCTGAAACAGTGTTTTTAAACACCTTTCAATTTCCTTCACCAAATAAGCACGTACTGAAAGTGCCAAACCAGCACCTGCTTTGAACCGAGACCAACCCTGTGCCAGGCCCTAAAACCCTACTTCAGGAACATGCTTTGTGTTGGCTCCTGCAGAACAGCTCATCTTCTTCCTCACTGTCATCTTTCCAGCTACAGTTCCTTCCCACAAACATGGTATTTTATTCAGCAGTACCTGAATATCCAAACGCCAAGAGTGACTGCTTAGAATCACAGAGTCATTTGGGTTGGAAAAGACCCTTAAGATCCAGTCCAACCATAAAACCAACACTGCCAAGAACCCAACACTGCCAAGACTTGTTCAATACTCCTGCTTGTTCAATACGCACCGAAACAAGGAGGCCTGAATGTCATATTCTGCAGCACTGATGTAAATGTTTGAGCTACGATTAAAAAAATTTATGTTCCTAGAATTCTCCAGTGCAAAGGAGGCCCAGTGATTAGCCAAAGGAAGCAAAAACGTATTTATTCTTCCCAGTCATATTTATGTGAGTGAGAACAGGGCAGTGGAAACCAAAGAACCCTGTGTCAGAAAGAATTTATGTAAAGAGGGAGCAAGTAAACGAAGGCTTTCTTGATTTCATTTTATGAAGAACTTTCTATAATACATAATTGACTGGGTAAATTATTATTTTTGGAAATATGTTTATCAGGAAATACGTGCATCACCTTACTAAGCCTATGTTTGCTATCTCAAAACCACTTTTGGTGGTCAAAATAAGTTCCTGTAGGCTAGAGCAGAGCATTTTAATAAGGTGACTCCAAGTAAACCAGGAGGAAATCTAGTCAATAAAACTATAGTAAGCTGGTACGCTGCTTCTTACAAATGTGATACACGATTTGCACATAGCAAATGGTTTAGCCTTACTGTTTCCTGAGTGCACACTCTTGGCCAAGGACAAAGAATTCTTTTTTAATGTAAAGAGAGAAGTAGAGGGAGGAGGAGAGAAAATTTGGTACTATCCATTAGCTAAGACACTAATTGCTTCTGGTGAATCACAGTAACTTAAATCAAACACCAGATAGATTCCAAAGAAATCTGAACTCCGACTCATATTTAATTGGGCTTTTTATTTATATTTATTTGTACCCCTCCATGTAAAATTTGAGGGATAAAATTATTACAGTGGTTAAATAAAAACGGGAAATTACTTGTACACAGCTAAAGACAGAGCCCACTGCAAGGAACATATAATTTGAAGAAGCAAGACAGACAAATAACACCAGAAACCCAGAAACAGAAGCATGCAGTAAGAGGTGTGTGGTGAAACCTGGTGCAGTGACACACAGCCGTAAGAGAACGTTTCTTGGCTCCCTGGTCAAGCAATCTGCTGCTTTGGATTCCTGAAACCAACTTCACCCTTCACTAGTTTGAAAAGGCTTTTATTCAGAGAGAAAAAATAAAAAGTTTTTAAAAACCTTCTATCTTTGTATGCTTTGGAATACTGAAACACTTGGAAAGAACAAGTTTTCATTTCACTAGACCAGAAATATTTCAAGGTATGTTAATAAATATTTCAAAAAGAAAGACAAGGCGTCTTTCATTGACAGCCTCGTTTTTAAACCTACGAAACTTCAGAGAAATACCTGAACTTTTAGACCACCAAATCATATTCCATACTGGTTTCTGGCTATTGCTGATTTCCCCAAAGTGTGGTGGGGAACTCACCGCGAAACTTTCCTTTAGAACAAAGAGTATTGATACTATAAATATGTCTAACTGATTAATTTTCTCGCTGAATATGTGTCTCACATTTCTGCTATTCAGCTTTAGCACTGGAAAAGGTTTCAACAAAGGGCAGTGATCTCACTGAAAACAACCAGCAGAGTTAATGTATGATTTAAACATCAAAGGCATGAAGGATGTTACAGCTGTCACTAAGTTATAAAAGCTTGTCTTATTAGAAGCCTTGAGCTCCAAGTCATTTAAATGTCACCAGAGAAAAGCTCTTATTCTGCAAACCGAGACAGCAGCCCCCACAGCTGGCTTTGCACTGGATGCTGTCAGCTGTCAGACTCTGCTGACCTGTAACTCTGGGGTTAACTGAACATCATGTACATCTGTTGCCTCCGATGTTGTGCACTGGTGGATCAGTTTCATGTGACAACAGGAGTGACACTTCTTCACATCTACGTGAAGTATTACTTCATTTATAACAAGTTGATTCCTTTGGGGACTCAGAGATTCTTACAGAAAGCACCTGCCGAGGAAAAACCCTCACCACACCACCTCATCTCAACAATCTGCCTGTGGTTTAAATTCAATATACTGACATCCGTGCCATGCTCGATGCATTTCAAACAATCTGGGGGCAAAAACCTCAAACTAAAAACCAACAAAAAGGAAAGTATGTGAGTGTTCTATGCACCTTTATTAAAAAGAACCCTTGAGAATGAATAATAAATGCAATGGCTCGAATCATTCCAGTATTATGTCAGTGTTTCCAGTGGTTTGTAACACAATACAAAAAACAAGAACCAGGCACAACAATTCCACAAGTGGAAAGATACAAAACCCTACTACAATACCAGAAAAATACCTAACTGGTTTTGATTTCAATACTGGAAAGAAAGGGAAGGACATTTGCTGGTATAATTCGATTGTTTTGCTTATGGCATCAGGAGCCAGTTTCATGCCTTACAGCGTCCTTGATGTTCACTTGGAAAAATGAGCTCGTCCCCAGCACTGCTACTGCTGTTTTCCTGTGGTGCTACAGCAAAGCTCTCATTTTCTCATCAGACACCTTTATGTGACACCCTAAACGCCAGAGTTATGAGGGATTACAACTAACTTCACTACATTAACATCAAAACACTAGTTCAAAAGAGTAGAGAAGAAATGAGCTTGTACTATGAGACACAACAGTATTTAGATATACTGCATCGAGTAAAAGAGACCTAAGTTTGCAAAGTTAAAGAGACAGCAATAAAGGATCACGAAGTAAGCATTTATTGCTGCTTTTAATAGTAAAAGTGTATCAGAACTTTCTCAGAAAAATGTAAAGGGCGAAAATTTGAGGTGGCAGGGGAGTATGACTTTTTTAGCCCCAAGACTAGCTTTTTTTGTGAGTGGAGTGATTAAAAAGCACAGCACTAATCACTTCAGAAATTCCAACTTTTTCTAACAGCTGAAATGAGCCACACAGGTCAGAACCAAGGGAGAGCACGCTGACCATGCTTCATGTTACCTTATCACCCATGCTTGCTCGATAGGTACTGAAGGAAGAAGAGCTGCTATCTGACTCTGAGAGGTAAGAGTAACTGGTGAAGCTCTATTACACCTCTGCAGAGAGATACACGATTTAATTCCACATCCTCTCACCTATTTTCTTGCACAAGGTCTGTTTACTTGGGCTTCCTACGCCACGGGATGAATCTCAAACATCTTTAAAAAAAAAGGTTAAGGGTGGGGAGAGGAATCTGAAAAGTAGGAAATTGATCAAATATCTACATATCTTTCCTCCTTCTTCAATGAAATGTGTTGGGTTTTTGAATATGTGCTAATAAGCGCTCACATAAATGTTAAAGTGGGGCTGTAGCCTCTGTGTGAGTCAGGTGTGGCAACTCCACTGGGTCACAGTATTGGTTCCTGAAGTTCATGGCCAAATACTAGAAATCTATAGGAACATATCATAATATCAATACACTTTTGCATTGAATAATCTGCTTAATAAATATTATGTATAAGGATTTAGAAATGCATTTCCTACTAAGACACTGAATAAATCCCTTGAAAGGATTTGCTTTGAGATTCTGTAAAAGAAAAATATTTTCTCTCTAGTGTAAAAACTTAAAAAACCCCACAGCGACTAACAGAAATCTCAGAAGCCTATGAGCTATAGAAACAACATATATTACCTCACATGCTCATCCTTCAACTAACTTGTGACTTTCAACAGCAAAACTTAAAGCTTTGATCTAAACAGCAGCTACAAAAAACCAGCGGTTGAGTTTCTTCTTTCCGAAAAGCGACTATTACTATTTAATTGCCTATTTTCACTTTTCAAGGCTGCTCCTTCATAATTAACACATCCTCAGGTAATTTACGCTCCAGCCCATCCCAGCCCACTTCACTGCAAGGCAAAGCGGACGTGCTGGCAGCAGGCTGGCTTTGAAGCACACCGGCCCTGCGCTCCTGCAGGGATACGGCCGCTCTCGCAAGCGATGCTACCCCGGAGAGCTGCAGGAAGTTTCTCTTTAGAAACTGCACTATGAAGCCAGCACAGCCATGGTCTTGGAAAAGTCAAAATGTGAGCTAAATGCAAGTGAAAAATCTGCCTAAGCTAGCTTTATAAATAAACTTGCTTTTTTTTTTTTCTTAATGAGTCTTACCTGAGACAGAGACTGTGTGTGACCTGACTCCTTGCTTCTCATTGTTGGCCAGCCTGTAAGACAGAGGTTGGAATCGCTGAATGCTGTACATTCTTCCCAGGCACACACACTGGGAATTCATCCCAACAGGGCACCTACTGTAATTAGCAGGGCCAATCCATTCCCCACAGTGACGGACTGCGAGGGGGAGAGAAGTCAGAAAGGAATCTACCACCTCAAACCCATCCGGGGGAGTAAGAGCCAACGCGTTACCGTTTTAATTAGCACATTGATTCACCACGACCAGCGAATTTCAGGGGGAAAAAACCAAACCTAGGTTTTATGAACTTTTAGGTCAATCTGTCCATGTCTAAACTTTGTCAATGTATGTGATTTGATGGTGCTTCTACTTTCTGTATCATCGACTGGAAACAAAGTATGAATCGAGTTTTTGTCTGTAAGATGACCTACCCTGTACAACAATTTTAAATTGATTTACATGTCAAGTGAATTCAGAAAAACAATTACATTTAAATGTAGTTACCTGTAAATGTTCATTAGTAACATAAATTCCAATGAAGCTGCCTACGTTTTTTTTCATGTATATACATAAACCTAATTTTACTGGTAAAACAAGAGTACTGCACGTCATGCTTTCAGAAATGTGGAATTTCATCCGGCAAAGGCAAATCTTTCCAGATGCAAGATGGTGTTGGCCAGTAGTTTCATTTATTTGACAAAACCCCACTCCTCTGCTGCCAGACTAACAGCATATGTGGTGCCCTTCTTCAAACAGACTCAAACGTACAAATTGTTTTGGCAAACTGTCCCAAAAAGGAAAGAAGCTTTTCCTTCAAACCTTGTTTTATTCCAGAAATTCCTACAAACTTAAAAAGGATAAAATGTAATTAGAAAGTTGTTTTGTGTTTCAAAGTTGCATCTATTGAAGTAAAAATAAATTTTCCTCTTCCATATAAGTGCACACTAAGTTTACCAATTTTATTGCTCTCAGCCTCAACTCTCATTTCCTTTTCCTCCCTGGATTTTAACCCCTCTCTTTCTGCACCATGAGAATGCTACTTGGCTAGCGAGGATGGCAGCAGGACCTGGGAAGGAAGAGCAACCACTGGTGTCTAAGTGGCCAGTTTCTTGCAGAATTGGGAACAAATCGTGTTCCATATTCCACCCAATAGTTAAAAAAGTAGTAATAATAATTCTGGACTCTTTCCAAGAATCAAGGAAGAAAGAGAATGAGGTGGCTGGGTCAAAGTGGGCACAGTCCTTGTCTCCCAATGCAAAAAGGAAGAAATAAGTCACTATAAACTGCTAAATTTCATTTGGTCTCCCAACAGTTATGTCCTGCTACTGGTACGGGTGATACTGCCTGATAAGGTTCACGGAGGACAGTCTGATGAGATGTGGCTTTGGGTCTCAACATGGCTGTTGAGAAAACAGATGACAAACAAGCAAAAAGGGTGGCTTGGTTGAAGGACTGAAGTTTAGGAGGCCACAATAAGAAAGTACACATGGAAAGGGGAGACAACCATCACCACTTGCCTGATAGGATGGAGACCTAGCCACTGACAGCAGGAGTGCAGAGAATCAGCAGGAAAAGTGAACAGGCTTTCCTACCACTGTGTTATGGACTACCAACTCCAACAACATCAGAAGTATTCTTAGATCAACCAGAGCTAAATTAGAAATCTTTTCTTATTTACCTTAAAGCTTGAGAAGGAGAAAAATGCAGAGAATTATCTTAGCATACTTTAGAATCATAGAACGGTTTGAGTTGGAAGGGACCTTAAAGATCATCCAGTTCCAACCCCCCTGCCATGGGCAGAGAAATCCTCCACTGCACCAGGTTGCCCAAAGCCTCATCCAACCTGGCCTTGAACACTTCCAGGGATGGGGCAAAGAATTGTTAGATGCAGACAGCAATTCTCAGCATACCTTAGATACTGCATCACCATAAAACTAGCCAGAGGGAAAAAAAGACTGTTTGCCTGATGCAGATTAGCATTTTCTACAAATCCATGATCAGTATCTAAGAATTTTTCTATATTACTATATTAAAAAAATAGATTAAGAAGTATTTGCTACGTAAATGATATTCTTTCTTACACTGAACCTAGGGATCCCAACTTACAGACTGGCCCCATTATGGAAATTTTTTTACCAAAAGGTAACATTACAGATTTATGATAGGAGAAAAAAAAGTATTTTCTGTATTTCACATACGCAGAAAAGAGTGTAAGTAGGAAAAACAAGAGCATAGACTGACTCAAAGACTAAAACCACAATTCAGAAACTGTTTAGCACCACTTATATAACTAAATTTACTCATGGACTCAAAATAAATAGCCTGAATCCCAGTCAAGTTTTTTTCCAAAACATCCTTCTTTTGTTACCGTCAAATATGATCAATGCATTATGCACTTTTTTCCCTCAGATTTTATTTCTGGTATCTTTACAGTTTAATGCTGCTGTCAGTCATTTATGCCCCATGGTCCCAAATGACCGTCTATTGGTGCTGGAATCCAAAAGCAACAATAAAAATCAAGCACACATAAAAAGTCTTAAAGCATCATTTAAGCAAAACTATTTTTCAAACATATTTTTAATATATAAGAAAAGAAAGCATAAAACTTACTTTGGTATTGATGGTAAAGCTCTTTCACCTTCTGTGTAAACAAGGAGAAAACAGGATTAATTTTTTTTCAAGTTTCCAAATAACCTCTCTCAACGTGCAATACATACATGCCTGAAACAATAACCATCACAATCTCTCAGGGAAACTTATGTTGATTCAAAAACCTGTTCTATACATATATTAAGAGCAGCGTATCAACACAACTCCTTCTAACCACTGACAGACTCTATGGCAAACTCTTATCTGCGAAAACAACGTATACAGAATATAAAAGTTCTTTTTTATTCTCAACAACTAATGCAGATAAATCACCTGCAGAAAATGTGACAGTATCTCATCTCTCTAGTAAGAAATGCTTTCCTTTTATCTCCAAGATGTGCTAAGTGCTAACATATAAATAAAGCAAATGAAGTCAACTTGGACTTGCAGGCAAGACAACTGAAATCAATCATTAAAGCACATAAATAGCATATCGATTTCATATTTGGTTGATATTACACAACAGTAATGCTTAGCAGCCAGAGACAAAGTTAGCTTCTCATAAACTACTTCCAAATCCTTGTCAGTTGTCCTCTGATAATGGTGTGGCATAATAAAACCTTGGATGTACGTAAACAAGTTTTTTTTTCTCTACTGGATTTGGTGAGATACTTGGTATCCACAAGGAGAAGCATGAGGGGAAGTTACTAATCCTTTAGTAAAACATCAATGATTTCTAGTAGATCAAAGTATGAAGGGAAAGAGAGAAAGTGGGCAATTACAATGGGCATCACTCTCTAAATCACTGCAGTACTGATCAAGCGACCTGAGAGAAAATGGAAGAGCCACACTTCTAGAAAATGGTGATACGTATTGATGACACAAAAATCATGTAAATTCTGGTTTGTTCTTATCCTATGTTAAAATTCCTGAAATTTCCAGACCTTACAAAAGAAAATTACAGTTTTGCCTTTGTGTATTATGGGACTGAGTAGAGAAATCATAGAATCATAGCATGGTTTGGGTTGGAAGTGACCTCAAAGATCATCTAGTTCCAAACCCCCTGCCACGGGCAGGGACACCCTCCACTACATCTGGTTGCCCAAAGCCTCATCCAACCTGGCCTTGAACACTTCCAGGGATGGGGCATCTTCAACTTCTCTGGGCAACCTGGAAGGTTGCAATAAGATCACCCCGGAGGTTGGGAGTTGGGGCTGTTCAGCCTGGAGAAGAGGAGGCTGAGGGGAGACCTGATTACAGCCTACAAATACTTGAGAAGGGATGGTGGGGAGGTAGGGGAAGGGCTCTTTACATTAGTGATGGGTGATAGAACAAGAGGAAATGGGTAAAAGCTTAGTCAGGGCAGATTCAGGTTGGATGTTAGGAAGTATTTCTTCTCTGAAAGGGTTGTCAGCCACTGGAATAGGCTGCCCAGGGAGGTGGTTGAGTCCCCATCCCTGGATGTGTTTAAGAAATCTATGAACATTTTGCTCAATTTTATATTAAAAAAAAAAGGATATGCAAATCATATGGGGGGAGGGGGGAGTTCTTCCTCTAGTTTTGTTTTGTTTGTCACTCCTCAAATTATTTTAAATTAATTTTCCCTGATTCAAGTCTGTTTTGCCCTTGACGGCCATTAGTAAATGATCTTCCTGCCTGTATCTCAACCCATGAATCTTCTCATCCTACTTTCTCCCCTCGTCCTGCTGAGGAGTGCCGGGGAGCACACAGCTGAGGCTGGCTGCTGGGGCTTCAGGAGTTCAAGGGAGCAACAGGAACTGGAAGAGGTAGCAGCCAAAAGTCAGGCTGGAGAATACCAGGGAGAGCAATAATTGTGGGAGCTTGGATGCTGGTGTTGGGAACTTGCTGTCGTGAAGTGCTGATGGGTGAAGGAGAGGAGTTTTATTGTGTACATACTGGGTTTTTTTGCTTTTGTGATGATGATACCTTAAAGAACGTGTGACGAATGTGTGTTTTAATGATAATTATCAAGCGTGTGTGTCACAGAGCCAAGGGGCACAACGGTGCGGAAGCAGCTGTGACCGCACAGGGCAGCCCCTGGGCTGTTTTCGCAGCAGCCACCCCTGCAGCCCAGCTACTACCAAAACTTTGGCACGTACACCCAGTACCTTCCACCATTCCTATCAGCCCTTGCTCCAGGAGATGTGAAAAGATCTCTCAAGTATTTTGATTTACCACAATGTAAATGATCCAATGTAATTGTGAAAGTAAAATGAGTGAGGGGCCAAATTAGTCGAAGTGATAACGATCTCCTAAGAATTAGAATACACTCTACCATTCAATTAAAATGAAAATGGTGCTCACAGTTAATCTATATGAAAACAGAAAACACTTATTTGGAGAACTTCACAGATTATTTAATTTTGGTATTTTGAAACCCAAAATTTTGAGGTTTTATTTAGCTGTAATCCTTTTAGATTCAAAGGCATATTTTAATGTAAAGGTGAGTTCTGGTATAATGGAATGACTACCAAATAACTATTGCAGTTGCTCAAGTGTTTTTTGTCCAGGGTTTTTTTAGCCTTTTCTTAAGAGTTCTGACAATTCTGCATTACCTATAAAGCCTCTTTAAGGTGACTAATAGAGATAAAATTCAGCCACTAGACTTACATCATAAAAAAGCTACTTACTGCACAGTCCAATCAGTAAATAGCTACTTAATATCAGTTTAAGTTTTTATCAGTTGCTTCAGTTGTGTTCTTTGCCTGTAAGAGTTAAGTGTGATAATGGAAACACAAATATTAAGTTTCAAGTTTCTGCAGGGGTCTAAAGGGACCTATATACCAAAATGTTTATGAAAAATTAAACAAACTGAATGGAAATTGCCAAACACTGTCCAGGTCTTAAACATTACCGAGTGCTCTCCAGAGAAACTGGATTATTAACGGATAGCGAGACAGATAATGTCACAAAAACACAGGTTCTTTTAGTAATCAAGAAGGATAATTTATGAGGAGATTTGCAAGAAACATGTAAATTTACAACAAAGAGGGAGTGGAAAAGCTCAAAGAGAGGAGAAAACACATCTGTTGGATCAAGAGTTGCTACATGATTTGTTTCTGATGTGCATCGTAGAATCAAAGCTCACTGTGGGAGGGATCTGGCAATGCAGACCATGGTGGGGACAGCTCTTCTATGAAATGTTTAATTCATATGTTGAGTATTGCTGTGAACTTCAAAAACGAAACCTCAGACAAAAGAACCCCACCATTTATTTTAACTGGAGGGATCCTCTTAATGTTTGCATAAAGAGGAGCGTTCCCAGAGCGCTATATAATGTTCCTTTAACTCGATCGCTGCTCATCTGCTCTAGGTTAAAATACACCCATAAGAACATCACACAAATCAACACACTCCATTAAATGCATCGATTTATTTTGCATCCGTGCCTACCAACAAACACAGTGCAAGGCACAGCTGTGCCTAGTACTGCCCAACACATGGAGAAAACAGAGATCTTGCCCTTACGGAGCTTAGAAGACGTAACAGTTGAATGATAAGGAAGTCAGGTCAGAGGAAGACAAGAATTGGAAAAAATACAAATAGAGTGGGTCTGTTTTTATTGCCCCCTGCAGCAGCAGTAAGCCAAGACCCACGTGCCCTGCTAATCTTAGACAGCAGTTGTTCCTATGCATCATGAAACAAGTATTGAAGACGACACGGTAAATCCCGTAGAGATTTTGGGTGGGAGCTGCTCCCTTGCTTGGGCAAGAACAGCACAGAGGCCAGCAGAGCAGGGTTTGGCTGAGAAATGGAAACACACGTGACTGGAGCACAATCAACGTCACAATGCGCAGCGCTGGAAGCTTACCCGCTGGATGAACGGAGCTAAGAGCTGCCGGCGGTTGCTGCTGTGAATGACAGAACTGGAAACCATCAAGGAGTGGTATTTTGTGGAGTTAAGAGCATTTATGTACAGGTAAGAAAGGGAAAGGAAAGCCACTCTAGTAGCAGAGGAACACGCCAGTAACAGCACTGGCAATGTAGACTGAAGGGACCCAGTTTCTGAAACACCACCAGTGCAGAAGTGGCAAGAACTGGACACACTCTGCATATGTGCCTCTAAAAAAAAGGCAGAGGGCAGAGTCAGAGCTATCCATTACCGCAGTAAGACTGAGAGGTGGAGAGAAGTGATGCATCAGGATGTGAAAAAGTTCTAAAAGCTCAACTCTGGCTACTGTAGTTCAGGCTGAAAACCAGCCAATCCACTGGGTATTAACAGGAAAGTTTGGGGAGTGAATAACAAGGATTGTAACAAACCCCAAACTATGATTTTTCCGAAAAGAGGAGGCACAGAAGACAATCGCTCACAGGTACAGACTAGACAAATGAAATTAAAATCTTGGTTTGTGATGCCTGTTTTACTTTTAGAACAATAAACCAGCATTAGCACTGACACTAGCTCATCCTTTTGGGGTGGAGTTTCATGCCAGCGGTTCCTCATCACTGAGTTGTGCACTAATCTGACTTAAGAAGAGCGGAGTTTGTGTCAAGAGGGAAGATTTTCCGTTGCATGGAGATAGGTGTAGTGGAGGGTTACCCTGCCCATGGCAGGGGGCTGGAACTAGATGATCTTTGAGGTCCCTTCCAACCCAAACCATTCTATGATTCTATGACTAACAGAAACTCTAACAAAGCTGCTTGCGTTGGAGCTAAGGGTTAGTCACACACACTAAGGGTGAGAAATAACAAACATGCAAATTTAAGAATAATCTGAACACTTACTAAGCGCTATCAAAACGTCTAACACCCTGCAATCACATTTCTTTGGGTTTTTTGACAATGTAAGGGTACAGGAAGACTTCAGAGCCATGCACAGGCAGGATGCTATACATGGACCCGTGAAAGACCTGAACTACATCAATAACATCATCCCATTTGAACAACTAAAGACCAGGGAAAACCAGTGGCACAGAAAAGCAAAAACATGGCTAAAAAGGGACTCAGCTTTAGACTGGAGAGCTTCTGGGATGGTTGTGTACTTTCTTGTATTATAAATAGGGAGGACGGAAATATTTTATTAATTGTTTCGGATACCAAACAATGTTGGATTAATTTCCAGAAGTAAAGATTAGTACAAGAGGACAGAAATGTCCATTCTTAAGCAGCTTTGCGTGGGTGTTTTCCAATAATTAAAGCTGGCTGAAATCAGAAATTCTAATGAAATTTAATTGAAATTTTCTCTTCAAAGTTAGGTGTACCTGTACCCTGGTCTCACTGTTTCCAGTTTGTGGGTTGCTACAAAAAGCAACTGATCAACACTACAGAATGCGTATCTCTGCTTTAGTCCTACTTTCTGAGAAAAGCTCATGAGACAGACTTCTCTCAAAGTTTCTATTTTTTAAACAGATGTTTTGAGTATCTAGGAGGAAGGCAGAAATTTTAAAAAAACCTTTCACTAATCAGAACCTTATCCAAATGCATTCTAACCAATGCCTCTGAATTTCCACTTGTATATTAGGGAATCACATTTCAAGATAACACGCCCTTGTTAGGAGTGCCTTTGCTCACAATTTATTTACACCTGCTAGTTAAGATTAGAATAGTGTGAAGCAGTGATTACTGAAAACTCATCTAAATTATCAGCCACTAAGTAATTTTTGATGGAGTGACATTTTACTATCAGTGCTTTCTCATCACAAAAGTACTTCATGGTTCTTCTCTGAAAGTCAAAAGCCTCCAAGTGAGGTTTTTGCTGATACCTTGTGTCTTTTATTCAAATGCAAAAGAATGCATCAGTAGATACGAGTATTGCAACTACCAGAACGAAACATCTCCTTACCTTTCTGTGGCCTGATAATAAAGGACTGCGTAGCTCCATTCACCAGTCGGCAATATCCGTCTATCAAGTCAGCCATGTTCTCTGCAATGGTTAAGGATGGTGCTGTCACTGTCAGAGGCTGAAGAAGGAAAAAAACAAGGCACCAACAAAGACGTATTATTGTCATTGCAAACACTGAGTAGAACAGCTGTGTCATTGCATCAGAACTTCACACAAACTTCCAAATAGTAAACAAAAAAATGTGGGTGAGCAAAGAACAATTAGATTCTTCCTTTACCTTTTATGTAGCAAATTTAAAAGACGAGGTTCAGAAAGCACAGCTGAGGAAACCCTCCACCCAAACATAAAAATCTGGGCTTATTAAGTGGCTTGCCAGCTAAACTTTTTGTCAACCACTGTTCATTACAACTGCTATGACTTTTACGGCTATAATTATGGCAATTCTGGGGCAGATGCTTGTTCTTTAAAACTCTTACAGATGTTTGTTAGGTTTGAGTGGCAAGATTTGGTAGTGGGGGGGCTACTGGTGTGGCTTCTGTGAGAAGCTGCTAGAAGCTTCCCCTATGTCTGACAGAGACAGTGCCGGCCCGCTCCAAGATGGACCTGCCACTGGTCGAGGCCAAGCCCATCAGCGATGGTGGTAATGCCTCTGTGATAACATCTTTAAGAAGGGGGGAAAAAAAAATAGGCAAGAAAAACTGCAGCTGGAGAGAGGAGTGAGCATATGTGAGAGAAACAACTCTGTAGACACCAACACCAGTGAAGAAGGAAGGGCAGGAGGTGCTCCAGGTGCCAGAGTAGAGATTCCCCTGTAGGCTGTGGTGAAGACCATGATGAGACAGGCTGTCCCCCTAGAGCCCATGGAGGTCCATGGTGGAGCAGATATCCACCAGCAGCCTGTGGAGGATCCCACACCAGAGCAGGTGTCTCTGCCTGATGAAGGATGTGAGCCCATGGGAAAACTGCACTGGAGCAAGCTCCTGGCAGGACCTGTGGACCCATGGAAAGACAAGCCTATGCTGGAGCAGGTTTGCTGGCAGAATTTGTGACCCTGTGGGGGGACCTGTGCTGGAGCAGTCTGTTCCTGAAGGACTGCACTCCATGGGAGGGACCCACGCTGGAGCATGATGAACTACAGCCTGTGAGATGGGCTCACGTTGGAGAAGTTCGTGGAGAACTGCCTCCTGTGAGAGGGACCCCACGCTGGAGTAGGGGAAGAGTGTGAGGAGTCCTCCCCTGAGGAGGAAGGAGTGGAAGAAACAATGTGTGATGAACTGACTGCAACCCCCATTCCCTGTCTACCTGCGCCGTGGTGGGGAGGAGGTAGAGAAAGTCAGGAGTAAAGGTAAACCCAGGAAGAAGGGAGAGGTAGGAGAAGGTGTTTTAAAGATTTGGCTTTATTGCTCAGCATCATACTCAGATTTGCTTTGTAATAAATTAAACTAATTTGTCCCCAAGTAGAGTCTGTTTTGCCCATGACGGTAACTGGTGAGCGATCTCTCTCTGTCCTTATCTTGACCCACGAGCCTTTCACTTTATTTCCTCCCTCCTGTTCAGTGGGGGGGGTGGTGTGATAAAGCAGCTTTGGTGGGCACCTGGCAACCAGTCAGAGCCAACCCACCACAAGGTGGTATTTTTTTTTCCACTCTTTTGCAGCAATTTATTTTTTGTCCTTAAAAATCAATCTCCCAGTTTCAAAAAACATAAAGGAAAAAAAATAAGACAGATAGTGGAAAAGAAGATGAGAGACATACAGACGAGCTGTTCAATTTTAATACCACCAACATGCATCATCCTCTGCACAGATTTGCTAACTCGCCCTCAATCCTCCTCTACCACAGTGACTGTTTTCCTGTGCACTGGACCAAGGAAAAGATTTGATATCACTTCCAGCTCTGCCTCCATGTAATACAAAGGAACAAGTTTTTCCACTTTCATATTTCCCCTTTTCATAAAAGTGAAATTGTTCAGTTTCCTCTTTAGGATGCAGCATCGTATACATAGAGAGGCTACTACTGAGTTGCTCTTAAGGGCCAGCATTTTTAAATCAAGCTTCTTTTCGAAACATCCAACTATACAAGCACCAGATGCAAAACCTAAAACATGTCATGAGCTCTAAATCTATTTTAAAAAGAAAAACATCTGACTAGTACAACGATGACTGCTCACACTCAACTTCTCTTTGCCCTTAAAGAACAAGAAAAATCAAACAACTGCAGAACAGCCAGAATGCAAAATGTTACAACATAATGCACCGGCCGTAACTACAGGAGGAGCAAAAAAGTTCAACAGTGACCGAGGTCTTTGTAGACACACACAAACAGGCAGTCCCCAGATTAAACATGCACATGCAAAAGTCAAGTACACTTTTAGTACATCGTAACTATGCTGACAGTAGAAAAATCTACAACAAAGTTACAGACCAGAACAAAAGTACAACATACAGAATATCTTCATTAAGAGATAATCACCACTCCTGCCCGGGAAAACCAAAGACAGTAAGTTTATCACAACTGTTAATATCGTACCTCAGGTGCACCTGCTATCTTGAGTTGCAACATCCCTTTTCTGTCCTTGTCTTCGCTGTTTGAATACTGAATCGTTTGCACTTGATTAAAGTCTGCTAGATGAGTTGGCTGCAGAAAGACAACAGAAAGAGTGGAGAAAATTTCAAAATTTCAGCGAAAGACTTTGCCTTTATTCCTAAAGTTGCAAAAGCACATGTAGAATTTGTTCTCCAAATTACACTTGCAGAAGGCTGTTCCTTTGTTTCTTTCTACAGTTTCCTCACACTTTGACCAACATACACAAATACAGTGTTTGCAAAACGAAACCAAGCCCCAAGTTTGCCTAGAGAGGTCACTGTTGAGTAACTCCAGGCACACGCCTAAGTACACAGTGGAAACAACCTCTTGGAGGTCAGGCAGACTCAACGGGTTAACCACATGGAACATGCACTCACAGCACACTTAACACCCATTAGGCTGCTGTACACGGTATGCTCTTAGAGCTGGCCACTACCTTTGAGTTAATTTCAACAGAAGTTGGACATGGGCTCAACCTCAGTCCTGACTGTAAAGGTCTGAAGCATTTTGCTATGAGAATCTGTCTGAACATACTTCGTTGCACCACGGAAATACAGTAACACAGTCAATATCAGGGAATAAAAAAGCTGTTAAGGGGACGAAGTAAAGCAAATAAGCCAGCAATTACTGCACAAATGCTCACCACTAACTGATCAAACAAGCTCTTCATGTACATGTTCTTAAAAAAGAGGAGAATAATTCAGAATAATTTTCATGTTTCACTGTTAAAAAGTCGACACTAATGCTTCGAATTCTGCAAGTGAGCACTTCCCTGGGTACAAAACCCAAAAAATTCAGTGCTAAGGCTGACACTGTCTCTCTGCTTAACCCCACTGCATTGTCTCCGACCCCAAATCATGAGTTAACACGTGAATAACAGCTGTGTATGCTGAATTTACCAGCTCTTGTGTGTTTAACTCAAAGACTAGACTTGTCGTTCCCCTTTGTGTGAAGTTCAGTTCACGACAGGTCATGGTTGTTAAGACAGTAACTGAGAAAAGCAAACAGAAGTAGACTTACATTTGCACCCTTGTCTGTAAGGTAACTGATTCCTTCTTCTGGGCCGATTGCCAGTTCCACTGAAATAATCCAGCTTGACTTCAGAATTGAAGGAGAAAGGGCAAAATTTCAACAGTAAGACAAGACCTTGCTATGCAACACTATACTCCAGCGTTTTAAACACACTTTTTAGCAAATAATCTCCAGAAGCTTTTAAACTCTTCAAGCAATTTAAAAAATAGTGAAATCAAGTAATTCTCTAAGTAGCAAAACTCCTCATGACTGGTTTCCTGGGGATCCGTGCTACTTAAAATATGTTTCCATGTGTTTTATCTTAGGCTTACATGAGAACTACGTATTTCCTATATTTCCTCTTCTCTTCTTGGGGACATTGCTGTTCGTGTTCTAATTTCTACTTTCTATTTCTATTTTCATAAAGCTCGCAGACTTAAGACCCTTTCTCAAAATTTGTTTGAAATTGGTAGATTTTAAAAGGCATTAGAGCAAAATTTACAATCGGAAGAAGCTGAGAAGCCTCATTTCCTCAGGAAACCAGATTAAAAATTGCTTGACTTTCACAACCGAAGCACCAGTAAAATATTTAATAACGTACAATTCTTACCCTACTAACAGTCAACTGAGAACGTTCTAAATAACATCAATAAGTATATTTTGTTGTTAAATGAAATCCAAGATCTCATCTCTACATCAAAACAGGAACTATGCAAGTAATTAGTTGCAGAAAAAAGCAAAATCAATTGGACTCATAACCACAGCATGTATTCCGGTGACTGTCGCGTTCCTCCTCTACTTACACCAAGAGCACACTTGAAGCATTCCTTGTCAAATCTGTACACCGGAGAGAGGATCTCAAAGAATTTCAAAATACTTTCTTCGCTATTGAGGTTGGCAAATTGTCGAAATGTTTGTTGGATTAATTTTCGCAGCGTTTTGGCCTGTGTATTAAAATGTTTAAAAATGGATTATTTTGAATCTAATCAGCGACGGTGCATTTCAAGAGTTTCAGTCACTTAGTATCACTAGAAGTTTCTTTCTCAATGAGATGCAGACAATTCTCAAGGAAAAAAAGAAGCTTCCAAATACAATAATTCTGCCTTCTAACGCCTGCTTGGGAACAAAATTATTTCTGCTATACGTTATAAAGGGACTATATAACTAATAACGTTTTGAGTAAGTTATAACAAAAGACACCATGCTAACCTTTGTGGGAACTATTTTTTCTAGATTCTTCATTTCTCCCAACTTCTTAAGCAAACCTACACCTTCATACAAGGTTATAATCTTAAATCACCATTCTTATACCTAGTAGTAACAATCCTGCTGTAGCTGTATCTTAATCTCTGCACACTGTATCTTCGGCTATCTATAATATAGTGGATTCTTGAAGTCTGATAATATGCAAAATAACTTCCATATAAAAAGATAACATTTAAATAGTAAATTAAAATTAATGTCAAAACTAAACCAAACATTTAAATTAAACTATTTAAAATATATTGCATGATGGGCAAAGTGCCGTGGGAGGTGGCCCTGGAGGGACAAGGGGCCCAGGAAAGTTGGTCCACATTCAAGGAGCACCTTCTCCAAGCTCAGCAGAGGTGCATCCCGACGAAGAACAAGTCGGGCAAAAAGACCAGGAGACCGGCGTGGATGAGCAAGGAGCTCCTGGACCAACTGAAAATGAAGAGGTTAGCCTACAGAGGGTGGAAGCGGAGACAGATAGCCTGGGAGGAATACAGAGAAGCTGTAAGAGTGACCAGGGATCAAGTGAGGAAGGCTAAAGCCCTGAAGGAATTGAATTTGGCAAGGGATATAAAAAGCAACAAGAAATGCTTCTATAGGTATATAGGGGACAAAAGGAAGTCCAAAGAGAATGTAGGCCCCCTCCGGAAGGATACTGGTGCTCTGGTTACCCGGGACATAGAGAAGGCTGAGGTACTCAATGAATTTTTTGCCTCAGTCTTCAATGGTAAAGCCTCTTGTCTTACCACCCAAGCTGTGGAAAGAACTAGCAGGGACTGTGAGGATGAACCACCGCCCACTGTACTTGAAGACCAGGTTCGAGAACATCTGAGGAACTTGAAGGTGCACAAGTCCATGGGACCTGATGAGATCCATCCGCGGGTCCTGAAGGAACTGGCGGATGAAGTTGCCAAGCCACTGGCCATTGTATTTGAGAAGTCGTGGCGGTCTGGCGAGGTCCCCGATGACTGGAAGAGAGGGAACATAACCCCCATTTTTAAAAAGGGGAACAAGGAGGACCCGGGCAACTACAGACCGGTCAGCCTCACCTCTGTGCCTGGCAAGGTCATGGAGCAGATTCTCCTGGGAACCATGCTAAGGCACATGGAGAGCAAGGAGGTGGTGGGTGACAGCCAACATGGCTTCACCAAAGGCAGATCGTGCCTGACCAACTTGGTGGCCTTTTATGATGGGGTGACAGCATCGGTGGACAAGGGTCGACCAATGGATGTCATCTACCTGGACTTGTGCAAAGCTTTTGACACTGTCCCGCACGACATTCTTCTCTCTAAATTAGAGAGTCATGGGTTTGATGGATGGACCACTCGGTGGATAAGGAATTGGCTCAATGGCCGCACTCAGAGAGTAGTGGTCAACGGCTCAATGTCCAAGTGGAGACCGGTCACGAGTGGCGTCCCTCAGGGGTCCGTGTTGGGCCCGGCCCTCTTCAACATCTTTGTCGGTGACGTGGACAGTGGCATGGAGTGCACCCTCAGCAAGTTCGCCGATGACACCAAGCTGTGTGGTGCCGTCGACACGCTGGAAGGGAGGGATGCCATCCAGAGGGACCTCGACAGGCTGGAGAGGTGGGCCCGTACCAACCTCATGAAGTTTAACCAGGCCAAATGCAAGATCCTACATCTGGGTCGTGGCAATCCCAGGCATAAATACAGACTGGGTGGTGATTGGATCGAGAGCAGCCCTGAGGAGAAGGACTTGGGAGTACTGGTGGACGAGAAGCTCAATATGAGCCGGCAATGTGCTCTTGCGGCCCAGAAGGCCAACCGCGTCCTGGGCTGCATCAAGAGGAGCGTGGCCAGCAGGTCGAGGGAGGTGATTCTCCCCCTCTACTCTGCCCTCGTGAGACCTCACTTGGAGTACTGCGTCCAGTTCTGGAGTCCCCAACATAAGAAGGACATGGACCAGTTGGAGAGGGTCCAGAGGAGGGCCACGAAGATGATAAGAGGGCTGGAGCACCTTTCCTATGAGGACAGGCTGAAAGAGTTGGGGCTGTTCAGCCTGGAGAAGAGGAGGCTCCGGGGTGACCTTATAGCGGTCTTCCAGTACCTCAAGGGGGCCTACAGGAAAGATGGGGAGAGGCTGTTCAGGAGGGCCTGTTGTGATAGGACAAGGGGTAATGGTTTTAAAATAGAGGGAGGTAGGTTCAGGTTGGATATTAGGAAAAAATTTTTTACTATGAGAGTGGTAGAACACTGGAACAGGTTGCCCAGAGAGGTGGTGGATGCTCCATCCCTGGAGACGTTCCAGGCCAGGTTGGACAAGGCCCTGAGCAACCTGATCTAGTTGGAGATATCCCTGTTCCTTGCAGGGGGGTTGGACTAGATGACCTTTGAAGGTCCCTTCCAGCCCTAACCATTCTATGATTCTATGATTCTATGATTTTATTAACTGTTTTCAGGGTCGAAATAACCACTTAGAGCAGCACAAACCATCCTCCCAACATCTGGGACAGTGGGATAGAGCAAGACACCTAATTACACATCCTGAAAAATGAATCATGTAGAGGATACAAGCGGGCTTTCAAACTACTGCATTTAAAAAAAAAAATGTATAAAATAACTAAGACCTATGAAAAGTGAAGTATCTGCCTGTAGATAACATAATCCCTGGGAAGGCTGCCACCCATATCATAATAAAAACGGAATCTGAGAAACAATCTCTTTAACATGCCCCAAAACTGAACAAGCAAATGAGAATCGTGAATAAAAACATGTTTCTAAACTCTAGAATTCACCTAGGCAAAAGTGCAGTATGTTCTCCTCACCTGCCCCGATCGTAAGCGCGCAGGCATGCACTGTGAGCAGTGTGGAGTCAGCGACCCACTGGTTACGTCACATAGTGCCAAAATGTCAAAATCACAGACACATCTATTCTTTTTCCCTTTGCCAAAGCTTGACCAGTGTCTGAAGTGACTGGATGGACTTAAAAAAACCTTAATAATACCCATTTCTAATATATCTTCCAACGAACAACAATGACAGAAGGCAAAACCATGCTTATTTTTGCAATATGTCAAGGTTAAGACAGGAATTACCATTGTTCCTCTCCCAAAACATACCAGAATGTCCTATTGTACCAGCATTAAAACTCTTCATTCTTTGATGCTGCCTGTAACGGCTCCAGGCACTGCACAAATACAAACTTCCTGTCGTTGTGAGCACTTCCAGTCAAATTAGGGAGCAATAAAATTTAAAAACCACTCAGAACTTGAAATAGTCAAGAGCTTTTTTTAAAAGGAGTGTTCAGAAAAGAGTTACTCTGCTAGCAGTGATCCAACGGTGCTATATATTCACACGCAAAACGAGGATCAGTTTTGCAGTGATGGAGTTATGGGTTGAAAAACCCCCTCAGCTCAGAACATGAACTCTATGTCAGGACATTAACAAAGCCATCTGCCATTCTGGTGTCACTTCAAACCATGGTGTCACTTGAGCAGAACCTTCTACCATCAGGTGGATCATTGCTCTAGCAGGCTGCAGATACTTGGGTAGGATAAAGAAAGCATCTGTCAGTCAGGAAACCTCCCTACTGCACCCAGAGCTGCCTCAGACTTTGATAGGACTCAGACAGACTACATGGGACCCTTCTGTTATCCACCTTTTTACAGAGAAAACCAATGGTAAGGGAACTGAAGGCCTTAGCCTTAACTGAATGCCTGACAAATACCAGAAGCAATGAAAAAAAATCTGGTAGCTCAAGTTGTACCAAGTATTTCAGGCACTCAGTTGTTGAAAAACACTTTATTCTGCCCACAGTTTGCTCTCCTGGCCTCATTCAGCATCATCTGGACTTCCATGGATAATGGCATGCTATTGGGCTCTTTTAAGTCCACTAAGAAGACCTTGAGATCATTAATAAGGTAGAAACATCGGAAGCCAGTTAGAGAAACACACTTCTTCCGTAACAGAAGAGAGCCATTTATGAGAAATATCTGCAAATGACAACTTCAAGGGAAACACACTGAAAATTTGCTCTTAAAATACTAAAATATTTCCCAAGAACAATCTTTTTTTTTGCTCAAGGCATGCTCTAGAGTGACAGGGAAGATTCCTAATTTGCAAACCAAACACAACCTGGCTTACATCCATTTCCTTGCACCCCTCCATCCCCCAAAGTGTCAGTAGATTTTAATTTTTTTTCCCCTATGGTCTTTCCATACTTGACATACCCACATACAGAGAGCACGAGATAACTTCAATGCAGAGATAACTTCAATGTTTCCTCCTGGAGAAACCTCCCTAGACACCTCCTGGGACAGCCCTTGCTTTCTTTTAAAACGTTATGTCTTACAGACACTGTGATCTGCTAACACAGAGATGTCTTTAAACTCCTGACTTCTTTAGTTAATAAGCTCTCCAAATAAAGTTGCACTTTGTGTTTTTAAACCCCTGTAAATCACCTCATAATTTACACTGTTAAATATTTTAATTTTCATTTTTCCAGCCTTCTAGTCTTCTTATATACAGAGCAATATCCTCTGTAGAGCTGGCATCTCCCAAGTACCTAACATCAACAAATTTGATCACTATTGCACTACACTCTAAGCTTTACTGCACTAATAGAGAGAAATAATTAATTTTATATTTCATGACCATCAGGAGCCCTCCTTTGCTTGCCAGTTCAAAATCACTGGTCTTCAAAAAGTGAGTCATTTAATCATTTGAACCAATCCTAGATTATTTTTAATAGGGATTTCACTTTCATTCAAAAGCAGACCCATTCTTCCTCTTCGTATGTCCAACATTTTTTGTCTTTGCAAGGTTCTACTCAGTGTCACCTTCTGGCAATTCTTGCCGTTTCATGATTTCTAAAGAGCAGTTTTCTTTGTTGGTCAGTTTTCTGGCTCTGTAATATCATTTTTGAGATAGTTATTAATTCTTTGTCGTGTGGAGCCTTTCACCGCAATTTCTCCCTTTAGCAGAGAATACAGTGTCAGATAATTGCTTAAATTAAAATGCAGAGGGATTACTTAAATCCACTTGAGTCCATTAGCTCCTGATTTTCAAAAGTCTTTCGAAACAAAGCTCCTTCATGACAGACCTCTTCTGTTTATCCATTTAAATCACAATGTAGAAGCTTTCTAAATCTGAAGTTGAATTGTATTATTTCTGTAAAAAAGTCACTGCTTACCAAAGCTAGTACTGAAACACCAATTTATGATTTCTACTTTCACATATGAATGGTACAAGATATTTTACCAAGACATTCATACCAAGACAGCTATAGCTGTAAAAATAGTTGGTGACCATTCTTAATCCCCTTTTCCAAAACATGTCAAGAAAAATTTGCATTTTTTTACTCTGGGAACATACAGACTTCAATGGAAGTGAGATTCAACTAATGTTTATAGTCTTCTAGACTTAACACAAGTGGAAATTACTGGAAATATTCCTTGTATGAGTCGAACAGAGTCTTGAGCAATAAAGGCAGAATATGGTTTATCGAGCCGCCACTGAAAACATGCTCGTTTCTTACAGGTCCCCTTCCTCTTTCTCCAGAAGTCTCATTTCTCTTGGCAGGGGAGTTATTTGATATTAAAGGATCTGAGGACTCGTTTTGAACTTCTGTTCACCAAGTTTGAGAGGCAGAGGTCAAGGCCATGTAAATCACTATTATTTTAGTTCTACCAGCACAACCGCACAGCAATTCCTTTACAACTATATGGTGAAAACAATAATGCAATTTTCAGATTTCTCTCACTTTTTTTTTTTAGTAGTAGTATGTAATTGACTGGAACTAGAATTACCTTCACTGAATCTAGTAAACTCTTCGGAAAAAAACGTCTTAAACCAACATCTTTCCTGAAATAAAAAATACACAAAGCATTAATACAAAAAACATCATCCTATATTATGTTGCTCTTTTTCAGGGTGGTGTTATGGGTTTGGTTTGGTTTTGTTGGGTTTTTTTTGTGTGTGTGTGGGTGTTTTTTGATTTTTTTTTTTTTTTTTTTTTTTAACTAGCACATGCAATATAGTAAGTGATTTTCATAGTAAGGTGCTTGACAATCTCAGAGGAACAAACACAGTACCATTAATATGCTAACCACAGCTGCTCCACAGCAACCCTGGGATAGCAGTATCTCCTAGTTTAAACAACTCAAAAGGATAGTGCATTTATGGCAGGTACCTGGCATGGAAAGAGTATTATTTGAAATGGTGGCTTGGGCACAGAGAAGTTTAGAGAATAAAAACTGTTCTTTGTACGTGTTTTAATAATTTAAAGAATATTGAAAAAAATATTCTTACAGCATGTAGTCAGGTGAGAAGCAAACAACATGAAAACTGCAATTTCTAACAAACATTTATTAGAATTGAGTAGGAAATACAAGATAAAGAAAAGGATTTCTCATGATATCACCTCAGTAAGCACATTGACTGCCATTCCACTACTGTTTTACCCTTTGCAGCACTATAATTGAAGGGTTTTTTTAATTTCTGCTGTCACTTTTTGCTCATAGTGAGTATCGAATGTTAAAATTCCCAGCTTTTCACTGCAAGTAATCTTACTTTTTGCATCTGTAAATCAGGATCCTAATTCTGTCTGTAAGCTTGGATTTTGCAAACTGAATTTCACCAATTTCACCTTCACACTTGTAAATAGGGCTGCAGCCCTAGTTTGAAACCCAGAGGCATAGGATCATACAATCAGGTATAACAAACATTGCATGACCGTGAACTACTTTTATAGCACTAGCAGAAAATCTGCATAAGAAAAAAGAAAAACGGAAATAAAAATGTGAATAGGAAAAGGACTTATATCCTTGCCTCTCAAAGGTGTTACTAACTTTTGTCCTTTAAATAAGAGGTTATGATCTCTTCTAAACAAACTCTTATCTGCTTCTGAAATGAGTATGAAATCAAACCTTCCATGACTGCTTCCTTTGAACATAAACAGATACACATTTGAAATTCTTACATTTGGCCAAAAAAAAAAAAGAGCCATTAGCGAGCCTGAGATATACAGTCTGTATTTACTGCTAACTAATGGCACAAGAAGAGAGTCAATATTAAAGTCAATACGAAAAGCTGACTCAAAGAATGAAACAGGGTATGTGTAAAGCTCTCTGAAGACAAGTAGTATACTAGAAACATCCTCAACTAAGAGGTGCAGAACGGTCACGTGCAGCAGTGAACACTGGCATCTGTGCAGTGACAGTAAGCTGAAAGATTAGAAAACTTTCCTAAGTGTTAATTCCTTTGATGCATTTCTTCTCAAATGCAAATTATATGCGGTTTATCATCCCACACAGTTAAATAAATCTAACACACTATTACCATCTAAATAACATGCAAAGACATTTTGACAAGGAATATATTAGTTTAGCATTAAGCTTTTGAGAGAGAAATGGTGTTTTCAAAAACGAAGCACCCTACATTACTCCAGTGTTACTCATTTTAACAGCACTGCAGCACATGGCTGCCACAATTTGATTCCATTCATTATCAAAAGGAGTTGCAGCCTTTTGTGCAGATCTGTGTGCAACACATTCAGAAGAAATTCTCAACTCTTAATAAAATTTGTTAATAGAGCATATCCTGTGTTTGACTGAGATGGTAACTTTATTGACTGCAGGAGAATTTAATGTAAGAAGCATACAGATTTAATGCCATGGTCAACAACATGGGTACCTATAAATATGAGAATAAAATTCTGAAAAATTTCTGAAAAAAAAAAAAAGCACTGAAATTGGAACATACAAACAGTTTTAAACACACAATCCCACAACCTCCTTCCCTCCCCTCCTCAGCTGCACTGCGTGGGGGCACACACCAACTCAGTCCTCCAGATTAAGAACTCAGACATCTGTTTTCTGATTGCCAGTAAGAGACAATTAGTGACAATATATGACAATTAGTAGCGAGGTCCTGGTTCATACAGTTCTATTATGGTTTTGTATTTAACCCCAGCTTCTCTACCCTACTTGTGGGCTTAAATGTAAATGTATCTTTTTAAATGCATAAACTTCAACAGGATTAATAAAATAACAACTACAGATAGATGATACCGCTTGCCATATAACAATAAGCAGCTTTAGGCAACATATATCTTTATTTCTGGTTTTTATCTCAACTGAAGTTACAACAAAAAATAATGTTAGATTAACATAATGGACTTCAACATGCTTTTTACAAAATCGTGGCTGCAGCTGTTCCTTCATATAGCTCCCATTTTTGTACTTGTAATTATCCCTGTTCTGTGCTAACAGACTTCACATTCATTACCAAAAAATTCTTCTTTCATTACATGAAGGCACAACTATTAAAGGCTACTTAGCAGTTTGATTCTATCTACTATTTCCCATGCAGATTTGGTCTTGTATGAAAATCTGATCAAAGACAAATATATATCAAATAGACATCTGACAAAGACAGGCTAGAAGCAATCACACCAAATGCAAGAAAGTGCCATTTAAAAATTGCACTCAGCTGGTTAAGTGCCTCATAATGCACTAAAACTAGCAAAAAAAAACCCAAATAAACAAAAAAAACTCACTTCAGAAATAAATATTACTTGTGTAGATAAACCTTTATAGGTTATTAAGGTGGCAAGATCAAATTAGTACATTTTGAGGATGGCTGGCACATTTTGCAGACTCTTACTGGCTTATAATTATCTATGACCACTTAAGGTGCTTTAATCCCTCATCTCTTCCAGCCGAATCCCATACAAAACACACTTTGCTTCCTCCCCCCTCAAAAAAATAAAATCTCCAAGTGCACAACTCTACATTTCCGATTTTGCATGGCATTAAGCTGTTAGATTTTGCATATTAGAGTTTTGCTTCACTTTGTCTTTCACAGCAGGAAATTATTTCCTATCAAAACAGTTACTGCTTGGAAAACACATGCATTGAAAGAAACAAGTCAGTGTTAAACTGGAAGCAGCTCCATACTGAGTCCTCCAGGAACTCTCACCTGTTACAATTATTAATTAATATTTTGTGTCATCTGTTACGACCCTTGTTTCCTTTGTCTCATTGTTTCCAAAGTTGATAACCTAATTACTGATGTTTGTAGCCTTGGAGCTGCTAAATAACTGACTTCAAAATACCTTTCTCAAGTTCTTGTGGGAACATGTGTCAACTGCAACCACTGTAACTCACAGGCTCCCTTTTCCCTGAAGAGGATGAAATGGGATCAGAATTTCTCCAGGTCACAGTACTTTCAAATCTTTTCTATAATAACTTTTAGCCTTGTCTCTCTGCCCATCCTGCTAGTCTTTATTAGTCCTTTCTCTGCGGTTCCTCCACCAGGATATTTCTACTACTGGCAAAAAAACTAAAGTCCTTCAAAAAACCCCTAATTCAAAAAAACCCAAAGCTTTAAAAATTTGTAACAGGTAGAGAAGCACTATATAAATAGCAGCACTATATAAATAAGAAAGCAATTCATTAAAGTTATCTTTACCTATTCAAATAATATAGTTCCCTCACAAATCCTTGTGAACTTACTCAGTGTTGAAAAAAATCTTATATTCCACCTCCAAATTCTCTAATCTCACCCCTCTAAAAGCACGTTTTATTACAAATAAAAAATAGACTTTACTGCTACACCAACCTTTTATCCCAATTTTATGTTAAACTGTACAGCATCTTTTCACAAAGACACCAGTAGTGAAGAGCAGATTGTTGGTGTGTGTATGTATGAAACGTTGTTCCACTAAATTAATACAAACAGAACCAGTTTGCAATCCCTGAAGCTTCTAAAGGACTTTGGATTGTTTGGAATGAAGCCATCTACTGTACAACATGATTAAGTAACTGAAGTACTTTCAGCGTAGGGGATGCTTCTTAGTCTTCTTAAAATTTGTGTCACACAAACAAATAATAAATTTGCTAACTGCAAGATTCAGGAAATCCACATATTGAGCAAACGGAAGAAAAAACAAAACCGCAAACATTTACAAGTAACTCAAGCTTTACGACAGGTGAGTCACAACTGAACGCCACTATGTGCAGAAAACCATTTAGAAACGAAATCACCTTAGAACTAGACTTGATGAACTCATAAACATTTGCAAAATTCCAAAAAATCATAAGCATCCTCACAGTCAAGTTTAAACAATTCCAATCCTGTTTCCCTGGACCCCAGTTAAAGGTGTTCCTTCTACTTCCATACCTCGATAGGTTTCATCATTCTTTTCTTGTATTAAAGCACTTGAAGATTCCAACAAACCTCGTGGAATAAAAAGTTACAACAGAAATGTTCTGTTACAGAACTGAATTTAATGTTCCTGATTAAGAAACAGTTCAAACCTCAAGCTAGAACACAATACTTACTCTAACACTTCATAGTTGGACTTCTTTTCTAATGCATTGCCTCTCATCTCTCCGTAGGATCTCCTGAAGTCAGGAAAAATATTTGAAAGCAACAATTATTGGATGATCCAGCCTATAACTAACACAACAACGTAGTCAAATCTTTCAAAGATTTATCATTAGAAAACACTGGTAGAATGAATTCAAATATAAATATTAGCAAATTTTTCTCCTACCTCCTAGATCAGATTTTTATTTTACAAAATGATTTCAAGTATGGAACATTACACAGGACAACAGCAGAACTGCATTTTAAGAAGCACTTCAAACCAGTTTGGCTACACCACTACCCAAAGAAGCGATCTAACCCCCTCCAGCAGCTCCCTTCTACCTCCAACGGTATCCCACTCGTGCCTGTGCACTTAACAGGGAAAACCAGAGGAAGCACAGAATGACGAAAATGAGTATTTTCAATCCAGACATGTTCACATCAAAATAATAAATAAATAAATCAAGAATGAGTAGCTGTTGTTGGGAGAGGGCTGGACTCATTGTTTTCTCCGAGAAAGTGGACTAGTAACACTTATGGTTACTAGTCCTAGTAGTGACCTACTAGAAACAGCTCATGAAGATGCTCTGAAGAGCCACGCATGAGAACCATGGAAAGCAGGACTTGGCTGACAAAATAATCACGGATTATGATACTCATTACATGTTTTGAAATAAGGAACCAACAATCTTCCAAGTGTGTAGGGAGTCTGCAGTTACATACAGAATTTTTGTTTTCTCTGGGGCCACCAGCAAAACTTACAGCAAAGACACCAGGTTCTCCTATAATACCTGGGCAATTTCATAAGCCGGTATTTTGTTTTATTTTGGAAAGTTCTGTTCAAAGAACACTTTTCTTCTCTGCTAACAAGTTTACATTTGCCATTAGTTTCTTATCAATTTTACTTCTACCCTAATCTCCCTGTGCGAGACAACAGCAGAACTAAAGCAAATGCTTCAGGCTGGAAGTTCTCCATAAATTAGCAAAAACCAAAACATGCATTTCAAAGCCTGTGCTGGGAGCTCTCTCAAGGATCTCTTAATCTGATAAATTTATCTTTCTTTTCCAGCTGTCTATACAGTTGACAAGAACACCAAAACCACCCAAAAGAAACCTTAAGATTTAATAATTTGAAAATAGCACATTAAAAATTGAGTAAATGCAGAGAGGAAAGGTAGTAGCATTTACCTTTAATTACATTCTTTGGCTGAAGGATTTATACACGCATAATGACAAGACTATTTGCTAAATAACATCACAGATGCATTTTTTTTTTTTAAATTATACTTCACTGTACTCTACAGGCCTCTGAATTATTCAGACAAAGAATTCACCCAAAAGGCAGCATGAAATGTAATTAATTATCATTTTAAAATTAATGGTAATTTAAAAATCACTAGAAATTGGTTACAATAAGTCTATTCAGTTTTTCTTCAAACTACTTTTTAACCAAAAATTCTTACGATGTTTTATTCAGCTATACTGGTCAGAAACTGATGAACTATAAGCAGTTTCAAAATTAATGTATCTATTATGCCAGAAACATGTTGAATAATAAATGAAATTATCAGCTTACCGGATTTCAAGGCAACCTAGTTTCAAAGCAATTTCCTGGTCCACTTGATCTGCTATTTCTAACATATAGTCATTTTTCACCTACAGCAAAAGAAGTAGGTACGCATCACAGAAAGATCAGGTCAGTGCCGATACGGACTAAAATACTACTCAAACAACTTCAGAGCAAATACGTCTTGAGTTTAATTTTTTTGGAATTACTATTTTCAGTGCATGAAGTTATGTTCAAGTTCTCCACAAATAGCCACCCCTTTTTTTAAGAAACCCATTTCAACGGCAATGAATTTGATAAGGCAAATCTTCCCTATCTGCATCAGTATTACCCATGTTTATTAAATATAATCAAAATCTCCACAGGAGGCTAAGCAGATGGTCGCACCTGCATTCAAGATATGTGAACATACGCTGTATTCTTGAACCATCTTGGTCAAGAGTTTTTAGTTTTGTAGGTGCATCTAATCATGCATATACACAAATGTTCGTGCATGACTGTGAAAATAAAAGTAGCAGCAAGTGAAAAGAGTAGTATGTGAAAATCAGAGCTGGAGAGGGACTTTTTACAAGGGCATGTAGTGATAGGACAAGGGGCAATGGCTTTAAACTGAAAGAGGGGAGATTTAGATTGGATCTAAGGAAGAAATTCTTTACTCTGAGGGCGGTGAGGCACTGGAACAAGTTGCCCAGAGAAGGTGTGGATGCCCCATCCCTGGAAGGGTTCAAGGCCAGGTTGGATGAGACTTTGAGCAACCTGATCTTTGGGAAGGTGTCCCTGCCCATGGCAGGGAGGTTGGAACTAGATGACCTTTAAGGTCTCCTCCAATCCAAATCATTATATGATTCTATGATCATACTACATAGTGACTTCAAATAATGTTTGAACTAGCAAGAAGAAGAAACAAGAGTCAAACTAGATAGCAGGGAGGGTGGAACTAGATGATCTTTGAGGTCCCTTCCAACCCAAACCGTTCTATGAGTCTATAATACAGCAGGAAATAAAACGGGCCAAGGAGTCTGCTCTGACCTGGAGGAGGTCAAATGCTATGGCCAACTCGTCATCCCTCCTGAGGAGGATGGTTGGGCCAAACCAGCATATTTGGACCACTGCTGGCATGTCACATCCCCCAGCTGTGCTTGGGCACAGTCTAGAAGAGTGGTAGAGTGGCACATGCAAAAGATGTACCACAGAGCATGCTAAGGATTCAACAAGATGGACTACGGCGAGTCAAAGTTTCATCACGTGTCCTGGACTTGTTTTATTTACTAACATCAATGTAGGCAGCCAGCTTACTTTTTAGGTAATACTTCACCACATCGGAGTAATTTATACAGTTAATTAACAAAAAAAAAAAAAGACAATAAGAGAGAATTAGTGCTGAAGAACTTTGCAAATCCTGTCTTCTGTGCAACAGGCATTTTTTACCAGTAACATATCTCTACAGAGGTGCTTGTCTTTAACGGCTCCAACTTATGAAATCAGAAATGTGCTATTGAGATCCTAAAGCCTAAGACCCTAAAATTGCAGAAAGTCCTGAAATATCACAAAAATCCACATGACTTACTTGCAGATCAAAGAGGAGATTATACATTATGCAAGAAATATACTTCACAACATGTTTTTTGAGTGATGACAGGTTGTAAGAAAAACTCTTTCAAACTGCTACCACTATAAAATTCCGTAATTTAAAAGATATAGAAGAATAGCAGCAGATTCAACAGCTGGAGGTTCTCTCCAGTCAGCATTCTCCCAGTAACACATGAGCATGCACCCCAGCGTTCCCCCACCACTAATACGACAGCTGGATCCAGCCCTAGACTACAAAGCAACAAAGACATGAGACCTTCCTAGTTATGAAGTGCATGAGAAATTTTGTTACTGAAGGATGTGAAATAAGAAATATGATAAACTGTGAAAAGAGCGAGAATATGAATTATCACAAAAGCTGCAACATCAGGAGAAAGCTTCATGCATCCGGATACTCCACATGACAAAACAATAAGCTTTTCACTCTTCTCCATTCAGCTCCCACACATACTGAGAGAGACAGGAGAAGAAATAACTGTCCTTCAGCATCATACGGTTTGCAATTTGTAAACACACACGCAAACGGTCATTCCGTATTCCCATGGCGGCAATACACAAATTAGAATGCACAGAAATAATAATAGTCCTTTTCTTCATTGTGCTTACAATTAAAAAAATAACTTCTCATGTGAAACAGCATTCTATTTGAGTTTTTCTGGCAACATTTACAAAGATCTATCTGATTAAAGGTTAAAAAACAGAAGCCCCCCCCCCAAAACTACAGACTCTATAATCTGGTAATTACAATGGCTGTAAGTGGTATGAACTGGGAGAGAGATGCACCTTCCAGGAAGTAAAGATGTTTTGATTCCATCTTTTCATTCAAAACCATGAAGGTCCTCAAGTGCAGAGTCCTACGTGTAAGCCACGCACACAGTCGTTGCTCTAATGGATTAAACATCTTCTAATTGACCAAAACATTTACAAACAACCACGTATAAATTAGAGAGAACTGTCAGTTATATGACCACACATATTCTGTGTACCCACAGTACATATCATCTTATCTATTTATTTAAGAGATATGGCAGATACACTCCATTCAGCTGAAAAACTTGGCAAAGATGGCATTGGAGAACTCAGGGGGAACTCAAGGTACCAGTCTTTAGCACTAGGTGTAAAACACTGCCTAATATTATGAAGTGACTGAAGAGTTCTCCCATCTGAATCACCCAGCGAAGGCACTCTGGGAGTCACCTGGTCCAACTTCCTGCTCAAGCAGGGCCGCCTAGAGCCAGCTGCCCACCATGTCCAGACGGCTTTTGAGTATCTCCCATGATGGAGACTCCACCACCTCCCTGGAATACCTGTGCCAGTACTCTAAGTCACCCTCACAGTAAAAAAAACTTTCCTGATGTTCAGAGGGAACCTCCTGTGTTTCAGTTTGTGCCCACTGCCTCTGGTCCCGGCACTGGGCACCACTAAAAAGAGCCTGGATCTATCTTCTTTGCACCCTCCCTTCAGGTATTTATAGACATTGGTACGGTCCCCCTGAGCCTTCTCTTCTTGAGGTTGAGCAGTCCCAGCTCTCTCAGCCTTTCCTCATAGGAGAGATGCTCCAGGTCCTTCATCACCTTTGTGGCCCTTCACTGCACTCTCTCCAGAAGCTTGATCTCTCTGGTACTCAAAAGCCATTACAAAGTGTGGAGGCATTTTCAAGAAATTTGGCGATTCAGAAGGTTGGGCATTTCTGAGCAGCCTGTACTGCTCAGTATTACCATGTGCCAAAGTGGGAAGTAGCTTCCCTGGAAAGGGCACTTCTGGGAACAAGACAAAAACCACAGAGATCTTGAGTAGTATCTTATCCCAACTGGTGTCAATTTCCAATTACTCTTCATTCTCCTGCAGAATAGCATAGTATTTCTCTAAGAGAAAATCTTCTATATCCAAGGTTTTGTGTAACTCATAACCACCTGGACGCCTTCACAAACGGCACAATGTAACAAGTTAAACAGAAAATTAGAACTTCTGTCCATCAGTAAGGACATGAAACCTGTCCTGCATTCAAACTGTCAGACACAAATTCAGAGCGTTTAAAACCAGGACTGCAATTTCCAGGCTCCTGTGTTATGACCATAAATAACCTCTGCAATACTCACAGTGGCAAACAACAGAACAGCACTCTTCGTCTCCAAGCCTACATGGGGATATTTGAAAAGTAAGAAACAAACTGAAAATGCAAATTCTACGTGAGTTCAGTTCTTATATGAATGCCTGTATTCCAGAAACGTACCAAATTAAAATAAACGACCATCAATTTACTTCTCGTTTATATCATCCGTACTGAGGTTTAATGAACTTCAGACGTACTTTAAACACAAGCTTTCCTTTCATTCTTCTGTCTTTTTTTCTGAGAACTCACCTTCATGCATAGGTCAAGTTACTTCACCTAAAAACCCAACATTCATAGAATCATAGAAGGGCATAGGCTGGAAGGGACCTTAGAGATCATCTAATCCAACCTCCCTGTCATGGGCAGGGACGCCTCTCAACTAGATCAGGCTACTCAAGGTTCTGTCCAACTTAGCCTTGAACACCTCCAGGGAGGGGGCATCCACAACTTCTCTGGGAAATTTATTCCGAAGTCTTACCACCCTCGTACTGAAGAATTTCTTCCTAAGATCTAATCTAAATCTGTTCTCCTTCAACTTAAACCCATTTCCCCTTGTCCTATCAGTGGACACTCTTGTAAAAAGTCCCTCCCCAGCCTTCCTGTAGGTTCCCTTCAGGTATTGGAAGGCAGCTATTAGGTCCCCCCGAAGTCTTCTCTTTTCAAGGCTGAACAATCCCGGCTCCCGCAACCTGTCTTCGTAGCAGAGGTGCTCCAGCCCCTGGATCATCTTTGTGGCCCTCCTCTGAACACGCTCCAATAGATCTGTGTCTCTCTTATGCTGGGGACACCAGAACTGGATGCAGTATTCGAGGTGGGGTCTCACAAGAGCAGAGTAAAGGGGGAGAATCACCTCTCTTGACCTGCTGACCACGCTTCTCTTGATACATCCCAGGATGCGGTTGGCCTTCTGGGCTGCATGAGCACACTGCCGGCTCATGTTGAGCTTCTCATCATAAACACCCCCAAATCCTTCTCTTCAGGGCTACTCTCAACCCACTCTGTGCCCAGTTTGTATTTGTGCCTAGGATTGGCCTGACCCAGGTGAAGGACCTTGCCTTTTGACTTGTTGAAGCTGATGCAGTTAGCACTGGCCCATTTCTCAAGCCTATCAAGGTCCCTCTGGATGGCATCTCTTCCCTCAAGTGAGTCCACGGCACCACACAGCTTGGTGTCATCAGCAAACTTACTGAGGGTGCACTCAATGCCGTCATCCATGTCGCTGACAAAGATGTTGAACAGCACTGGACCCAGAACAGACCCCTGAGGAACACCACTTGACACTGGTCTCCATGTAGACGTTGTGCCATTGACCACAACTCTTTGAGTGTGACCATTCCAGTTTACGAAATCCATTAGCTAGCCTACCTTATATCCAGCCAAATCAAATATCCATTGGCTAGTTCACTTGTATTTACTTTTTTTATTTAAGCTACACATTTAATTTTTTGAACCATTTCAACAATTTTGCATCACCAGGAAATTTCAGAGCTGTTACCCACCTATTCCTTGAGGCACTCAGACACCAAAAAGAACTGACTGTAGCAAAGCGTTTTTTCAGTCCTGACATATAGAACACTCCCTCTTGCAGAAACTATGCTAATTTGAGGCTACTAGTATATCATGATCAAATTTGTATGCATTTATCTTCACAGCTCACTGCCTTGTAGATCCCAGTACCAAAGTACTTCATTTGTGAAACTAAACAGCTTAAGAACATCTTCAGTTTCATGCAAACATATTTTAAAATGCTGCTAGCCTCAAGTAACTACTATGCCATAAATAAATAAGCAACATTACCCAAACATTTAAAGTTTGGAGTCTTTTTTCCTCTTTCCCTCCAGCGTGTGAGCTTTCAGAAATTCCAGTCACGTTTTCCCAGTTTGACTCCGCAACTACAGGCACCAGAACTTGACTAAGAAAATTTCAAACACACTCCCAATGCCAACAATTTGGAAGAAAAAGTAAGTACTGTGAAAATTCTCAGCTTATTTGCAAGACAAAAGTGAGGCATTTTCACCATAATGCAGACAGTTGCCTCCTCCAGTGCATAATTTTGCCAGTGACAAGCAGAAAAAAAAGGAGGTTTTTGGCACATCCCAATCCAAAAGAGATGGACAAACACTGATATTTCATAAAGGTGGAGTAAATTACATATATTCCTTCCACCTCACGTTTCAGCCAACAGAGGCTCTCCCCTGCTTACTTATTGGGGGGGTGGGGGTGCAGGAGGGTGCTGGTTCTGAAGTTCCTCAGTACAGTAACACGAAGTTTCAAGTCTTTCAAACTCACTGCTTTACTCAACCTGAAGAGTGGGATAAAAATGTTTTCATTCACCTAAGAAATGAGACGAAAACAGAAAAAATACCCTAATCCAGTGCCTACAAGTGACTAATAGCAGTGTTCACAAAATCAGCCCTGACATCTTCGCATCGAGATTAATAGCTGCACTTGATTATCACGAAGCACCATGTATACGTTATACACACCTATTTATTTTTGTGTTTAAAATTTGGAAGGTATATAAAGAAATTATAAACTTCAGGAAGCCTATGGCCATAATCTTGTGGTCTAATTAGACTGAGCAGTGTCCTATTATAGACAGTAAAGGTAATAAATTGATAGAAGGAATTAATTTTATCTTGCTTTTTTCAGAAACCTGTCCACACACATTCTTCTTTAAATTTCAGTAAGTCTAAGGAAAAAAAAAAAAAAAGCAGTTTCAATTTCTACTCTCAGAATACTAATGAGAACTCCTCTTACTACCTTTAATTTTTCTTGACTGTTCTCTTTGAGATGGCATTAGATCGATGCATGAACTAACGGTCGTGCAGATTAGATAAGGATTTTGCAAGAGGTTCAGCACGAGCTGCACAACCTCCTAAGGAAAAAGTCTGAACAAATATTAAATGGAAGAGACACAAGAGATAATTTAATGGTAATTAAGTGCACTGCCACAAGGCAACTGAATAGTTTTCCAGAAATCTTTTGTGTTTGCTCAATTATTACTTTATTATTGTTGTTAATACAGTTAAATGAAACAAACGAGAACATTTTTTGTCTAAGAGAAAAAAGGGCCTATCTTTAAGAGCAGAAAATGAAACTCTGATAAATTTAAAGAATTCTTCCAGTTTTTTCTGTTTATGAATTCAGAAGAAAGGTGTTAAGGCAGAGGATGAACCCTGATCTGTGGGTTTTGAAGATTCTGTTATCTGAGAGCTCATGTTATACCTGCAGAACCGCCCTCCTCGGCACGGCTCGAAGTTCAGCTGACAGCATGCAACGCCTGAAGGAAGGCTGAAGAGAACGTCATCAAGACACAGATACTCTTCAAGCAGATCAAGTACCACTGGTGGTGTTCTGCTCCCCATGGCAATTGTTCAGAATGGGATCTCTCCAAAGGCTAAATCAGAAAAAAACTGTAGGATGCTATTTAATATACCTTAATTTTACCCAGTTTGTAAGAGAACACGTATTTACATAAACTTGTCACACAAACCCGGTTCTGAAGAAGTCACCCCCCAAAAAACAACCGGCCAAACAAGAAATGGCAAAGCAGCAACCCTTACCAATTCCACCAACCCAAGGAAGCCTTTGAAGTCCTCCTGCTAAAATCTATGTGGCATTATAGACTGGGCGGAGAATGGATTGAGAGCAGCACGGAAGAAAAGGACTTGGGAGTGCTGGTGGATGAGAAGCTCAACATGAGCCGGCAACGTGCACTGGCAGCCCAGAAAGCAAATCATATCCTGGGCTGCATCAAAAGAAGCGTGGCCAGCAGGTCGAGGGAAGTGATTCTGCCCCTCTACTCTGCTCTCGTGAGACCCCACCTGGAATACTGTGTTCAGCTCTGGAGTCCCCAACATAAGAAGGACATGGAGCTGCTGGAACAAGTCCAGAGGAGGCCATGTAGATGATCCGAGGGCTGGAGCACCTCTGCTATGAAGACAGGCTGAGAGAGTTGGGGCTGTTCAGCCTGGAGAAGAGAAGGCTCCGGGGTGATCTTATAGCAGTCTTCCAGTACCTAAAGAGGGCCTACAGGAAAGCTGGAGAGGGACTTTTGACAAGGGCATGTAGTGATAGGACAAAGGGAAATGGCTTTAAACTGAAAGAGGGGAGATTTCGATTAGATCTAAGGAAGAAATTTTTTACTCAGAGGGTGGTGAAGCAGTGGAACAGGTTGCCCAGAGAAGTTGTGGCTGCCCCATCCCTGGAAGTGTTCAAGGCCAGGTTGGAGGAGGCTTTGAGCAACCTGGTGTAGTGGAGGGTGTCCCTGCCCATGGCAGGGGGTTTGGAACTAGATGATCTTTGAGGTCCCTTCCAACCCAAACCATTCTGTGATTCTATGATTACCCCAGTTAGACCACACTAGAGACCAGATGCTCTGGCAATAAGACTACGTGAAGCCTCCAGTGATCTCAAACGTTTCCTGGTCATGATTTTTCAGCAGTAAAAATGCATAAAGATAACAAACCCTTAGATTTACACTAGGATTATGAATTCAAGTGTTATACTGCTACAAGTCTATATACTTTTTATTTGGTAACCATCGAAACCCCAAAATATGATGCCTTAAATGAATCACTTTGGTTTATGTTGCTTGCAGCACACTTGCTTCCACTTACCTGTTCTGCTTTCTAGCAGAATGCACTTCTCTGACCTTACAGAGACAAATATATCGGAAAACAGTTTACAGGAGGATGGAGACAAAAATAATTCCTTGCTGTAAGTGTGGTGTTGATTTCAAGCACCTTTTCCCTCAGATTTTTTTTTTTTTTGCAAATGTAACAAGTTTAAATGAGATTTACAGTCAAGCAGGTGTATACTTTAGGGGGGAAAGGATTAGTCTATTTAAGTTCCATTAAACACGGTATAATGGAAATGAAAACTACTTCAGGCTTCTAGATGAGTACTACTGAATGCCAGTGTTAGAAGAAGTTAACTGAACTTGCATTTGCCGGTTCACAGGCTGGACAATAAGAATTAAAACACGACCTACACTTCACATTTGTGGTCAAGTTCTTGGTCACAGCAGCTACAAATAGTCTACGACAAGGAAGGGATGTAGTACGTGGAAAACACGACTGCCAAGCATAAACAAACCTCACGGAGGTAGGAAAAAGAAGTCTTTTACATGTCCTGATAAAATAGAAAGTGAAACAAAACTATCACCCCCCTCCCAACATACACTACCTGTGTTCCATGAATACATGCTTAGAAAGGGCAGTAGTATTTTAAAAACCTCAAGAATTTAGAAAACCGACATAATCCTACGCCATAATGTATTTCTTGCCATATTAATTCACTTTATTATCTTCTATTCTCACCAATTTATTAAAATATTTTTCTCACTATTCTTCACTGGTTAACCAGAACAAAATTCTTGCTACGTCTCTAGTGTTTTGAGCATTAAAAGTTCAAAGATACTCTTAAATCGTAAGAATAAAAGGAGGTGAACACTGAACCATAAACTAACAGTTTTTTCCACAAGGAAGACAGGCGTGTAAACAAAAGCCCAGTGTCACTCCTGATGTCAGACTTTTAAAACATTTGTTCTTTTACTTGAATGAACAAATTACTGATGGTGTAACTGCGAACTTATCCAAATTTACTAAGAAATAACGGGCACTTTCCTAGCTACATAAATGGCTAGCAAATTCCAGCTGGTGTAATTTAAAACAAAAATCGGTAGACAGGGCAAAGCCCATGTTTGTGAAGATGAAGAAATTAGAGAATAGCCTTGTGCTAGCACACATGATTTAAGAAGAAATCTATCACAGGCCTTGTATTTTATATACCAGCTGCTACTTTCAAAAGCCATCTGCTTCATTTTTCTGCACACGATTTTTTTACCCAGCTGCAGTATTTCAGAAAAATGTTCACTCAGGCTGACAAGCCATCTTGTCAGTGCAGTTCATAAAAACACCACGCTGGATTTAAATTTCTTTATTAAGACAAAGAGTAAAATCATTCTGAACTTAGTACTGAATGCTCTCCAGGAGTTCAGGGATTTTAAACCAAAGCCTACTTGCTGTGCCCTAAAAAAAAATTTTAGGTTTAAATTTGTTTGCATACTTAGAATGATAAATAGAATTCTCAAACTTTCTACTGAGTCTTCTTTTCAAGCATAACTACTGTGGAAATTCTTTAGCAACAGTACTATCAAATGATGCCTCAAAAAGGGCGAATACCAATAATTAGCCACTGCATTGGCTTTCCCAGCTCATTTAATGTCACCAAGAAATTTCCCACAGGATAATCTTCAATTTTGTAAGAGGACAGTTTAAAAATAAGCAATCCATTTCTCTTGCTTTACTTTCAATGCCTATGACCTACTTACACAACTTGTCCTTTCTAATTTTTTTTTTTTCAAATCGCAATTGCTTTGAAAACTGCACTTAAACAGCACTTCAGTGATGAAGTACCCCCTAAAGAGTTAAGTGCATAACCAAAAAAAATCACCACCACAAATTATAAGAGATGCAGATAAGCAAACAAAGAAACAAAATGTCTTCTGTACTCCATTAGTAAACAGCACGAGAACTGTAAGTGTAAAAGTTTAACGAAGCATGGAAAACAAAGATTTGCATTACATCATTTTCTCCTTACCCATTTGTTATATCCAGGTATTTTTAGTGGTTTTGCTTTTTTATATTCAGGAATGATGTGCTTAGGTAGTGGCATTTATATTAACAAACACAACCTTCCTCTTAACCTTCCTGTATCTGCAATAATTACTGATTTATTCTCCCTTTTCAACAGCTCAGGTGTGTTCTAGCACCCGCTTTTAAACATCAAGTTTCTCATACCTGGAAGCATTTTGACGTTTGTTTTTTGTATGTCATAGCTCACTCTCAGCCACCACAGAAACTTCTCCTCGGGATCTTTGTTTTACACTACCACACCACGCTTCTGGTGACATCGCTCCTACGAAAGTCCAGTGAAATTTTTCCTGTAATTTACCAGCTCTTAAATTCCAGCTTCTGTAACACCAAAGTCCAGAACACCTTGAGAAAAGTGAAATACTTTCACTTTTCACCTTGAGAAAAGTCCAGAAATACTTGAGAAAAGATGGTGGGGAGGTGGGGGAAGGGCTCTTTACATTAGTGATGGGTGATAGAACAAGAGGAAATGGGCATAAGGTTAGTCAGGGGAGATTCAGGTTGGATGTTAGGAAGTATTTCTTCTCTGAAAGGGTTGTCAGCCACTGGAATAGGCTGCCCAGGGAGGTGGTTGAGTCCCCATCCTTGGATGTGTTTAAGAAAAGGGTGGATGATCTACTTAGGGATATGGTTTAATGGGGATTAGGGACGGTTGGACTCGATGATCTCTAAGGTCTTTTCCAACCTAGAAATCTATGAAATCTATGAAACCTTACACCATACCCATCGAAAAAGCTGATCTTCAGCAACTACTTATGTGACCAAGACGACGACTGGAGCACGTACCATGTCCTTTCCCCACAATTTCATGTTCAAGACGAACAATGTTGCTCTGTGGTCAGAGCACTCCTGTTCAGACAGCGTTTTGTTCCACACCCGCAGCAGGTACCACGTGCAAGTCCACCGTGATCCACGACACAGCTCTTTCGTGGCACCCTATCAGACAACAAACTCAAATATTCTGTAGTTTATGCATTAAATGCACCATAGAAACGCTGTAGTGTACCCTGGGACAGATATAGCATTAGCTGGACGTAAACCAGTCACCCAGTGTCATTGTTTGTAACTGTAAGCACCAAACTGCAAAAGGAGATAGCTCCTCCGCTTTTCCACAGCGGAGCCCATTCTGGTTTCCCAGTAGCAGGCTCCTGTTGGACATGGAATTTTCTGCACTACAGAATCAGAATAAGCAGCTTGAAAGAGTAGGGTCTCAACCCACATTACTACAGCTCCAGTAATCTTACGCAAAATTAACCCTCAAAGATTTGTGCCTCACCTGCTTTGGATGAGGTACCAGCTGCACAAAAGCCCAAAGCACACTTCTCGTGTCATCAGTATTTTTAGGGCCCAGCTTAGTGATTGTAATGGTAGTTTTTAAAACATGCACAAGAGCGAAACACATGTGGTTGCTCTCCACCCCTATTTACCCACCTGATAATATCAGACTGATTACAGAAGACAAGTCCACATTAGAGAAAATTGAGGCTGTGGCCTTTTCTAGTGGAGTTAAAAGCACCGATTCAGTCTCAGGGCAACGTTCACTTGCCATCTGCCCTCAGCTGCTCCTCCTGTTTGTCTTCCAAGGTCACAGTCTCTGTATTATCTAGAGGTGATCTTTGACATCTCTAACTAATTTTGGAAGCTCCTCTGTTAATAATAAGGGCATTAGAGATGGGGGGGTGGGGGGGAATCAACTTCTGATGAGGCATTGTTGGGGACAGAATGACTAAAACTGACCCCTTCTGTCCGAGCGGGCTGGTCTCCAGATGTCACTGCAACACACGCTGCTGCCTCAGATCTTCTATAAAGTAGGTCTATACTCTTGGGAGCCATATAGTACTCAACCTACTAAGCACGCCTTGCTAACAGCTTATTTTATAATTCTCCTCTCCGACACACAACTTGGCTTTTCCAGAACAAATGATCCAAGCATCAACGCGATTCACCTTTTATTTTTTTTTGTCTGATGCACGTTACATAGAATCTAATTCTGTGATTCTATCCATTCTATGATAATACACTAATGGGAATCACATTTTACTCAAGATCACTAACACAGGCATATCCACGCATCGGGTACCTGGAAACCTGTCCTGAGCCTTATCCTTATCGTCTTGAATTAAGAGTAATTCACATACAACTGGAAGAAAGTCCACAAGCACTATTTTCACCGCTCTAGTTGGCAGGTGGAAATCTTAAAATCAAAGCAGTCATTTTTCTTCGGACTGAGCTTGGCTGGCTATTTAAGAAGTATTTAGGAACATGAGTAGGCTTTACATTCCTATCATACAGCACTGCTAACAGAAACCAGACGTTTGACACAAACATTTGGAAGACACTGTGTAGTTGTGTAGCTACTTTTAACAGCAAGATCGACAGCAAGAATGTCAGCATAGTTTTCAGAGTGTAAATCAACTTTTACAGGTAAAAAATCAAGTACTTTATGAGGAATTGTGAATTTCTGCAGCTTCACGAAACCGATCCCTGTAAAGGATATCTCACTTATAATTACTTTTACAAGCTGTAAGGAGCAGACAGGTGATGTTCAGTTTGATTTATATTTTTATCAATTTAAAAAAAAAAAATTAAAGTATCTTTTTAAGCAGCTGCAATTCTTACATTTATTACCACTTCCCTTTAGGGCATAGTTTATGTGTCACCCATCAACTCTTCCTGAAAGACCTTTTTTTGGTTTCTTTTTTTGGTTTAAATAGGCTGCCAGTATCAGGAACAGCATCAGCTTTTCTCTCTCTGTCCTTGATATTCTTCAAAGCTTTTCCTGTCAAAGTCATTTGCTTTAGGTCTCCTATTTTTATTAGGGTATAAGAGATGTTGTTATTTAATTAGGTTAAAGAGTCTAATTCCCAGACTGCACTTCAAATTACATCTCATGCACCTAAGCCTTATAAAACTTTAATCATTAAGTTATTACAGTAATTGCCTGGACTTAAAACTTCCTACATGTTGGGGAACAATGTTATAAAAATAATTTAATTTGCATGATGCTTTTATCTACCACAATATAAATGAGAATTTTCATTTAGGGAAATACATTTTAAGCACTAACATTATCTTCACAGACACGACAGAGAAAGAGCAAGAAAGTGCCATTTGTCCATGAGAAACTTTGCCTCCTCTTTTTTTAGAGAATTTTCATCTTTTTTGAAGAAAATAAGTATTATTTTTTTCTCTTTTATTTGAAAAGATAGTTTTCTTATGAAAATGAACCTGCATTGTACTTGTGTGGTGAAACAGTCCCTTGCAGCACAGAATTCAGCTCAGTTTTTACAGAACATCATCATTTACCTGCCCTAACTTTGAGATTATTCTCCCTCTGCTTGTAATTCCTTCTCTTGGGCGTTACACAAACTTTGGTTCATTTTAAAAAGCAAAACCAAGACATGATCCAGTCCTATGGTCTCGATTATATATGTACACTTTCAGGGCAGTTCCACGTTGCAAGGCTGAAAGAGGCAGCATAGAGAAAAATTCTATGCTGATAAAAATGCCCTTTTCTTGTTCTTTGGGATTTTTTTAAAAAAAAAAAAAAAACAACCCAAAAGTTACTTTAAGTCTTCTGGTTGAAGCACAAGGACAGAAACAATGGAACAGCTGATGCTTAAGAGCTGGTTTCCCCCCTCCTCTCATACAGATGCTTTCTCCCTTTTCAGCAAGGGATAAACCATCTCCAATTACTGGGGGCTAGCACGTTATTCAAGGATAAATGTGTGCAGGCTCTTGTCCCACAATAAAAGGAAAGCCATTCAAGTAGCTTATGGCTGATTCTCATTATACGAATGTTTTTAAAAGCTGTATTCTATCTTGATGTGAGATATGGCTTTCATTCCTCACTCAGCTATTCAGGAAAAAAACAGAAGCCTGTCTCCTTTATTTACACCTCCCAACAGCCGTGTCACTGGAACAGAGAGAAAGGAAGACACTCGCAGTGAATTTCACCAACAATTATTTAAAGCAACTGGAAATGCTCCCAAAAGTACAAGAAAAATGGGAAGCCTAATTTTCATTACTCGAAAAACTCCAATTTTTAATTCTCTTTTCGTACCTTGTTTCAAGTTTTCTTGAAAAATGGCAAAAATTCATACCGAAGATAGGTAACTTTATTCTTTTGAGATTTACAAAAGGCAACTGAACAACGACAACAAAAAGAGCACGTTACTTATTGATAAAAATTAACTTACATTCATTTACTCAGCAATCCTAAGTCTACTTCATGTTGGAGGTTTTGGGGGAGGGATGAGAGTTCACTGTGGTTCAGATTTGGGTACACACCACCAGGACACAACTGAAGGTTGGCACATAAAACCCACACAGCAAGCATCTGCCAACTGTGCAGACAACCATAAATCTGGCATTTCCCCATTTTCTAATTCTTTAACCTCACAATTCAAAGAGCACTGGGTGGGATCCAATTTGCCTAATTTGGCTGAAACTGTAAGCAGTTAGACCCAAGGGAATAATGCAGTCAACCCAGAATCACCGCCCAAATGCTCCACTTAATGAAAAACAGAGAAGACACCTCCAAAGACAAGTTACCCACCACCTTTGACACCTTCCAAACAGACAAGTAAAAAAGACAACTATTCCAGCATTACTCTGTTGATCAGAGCTCTCCACCCAGACGTAAAACGACATGTCTTGAACACACAACTCCTCCAGTCGAGAGGAATGGCCTAAGCATCAGCCTCTACCCCACTCGAGTCTCAAAGCTGAAGCACAGCCCGAAACACAGACGCGCCGCCGAACCGCACGGCACCAATATGGCCAATGCCGACGTTACGAACAAGTTCCGTGGTTCCTCCCCTCACACACACTAATTTTAATCCCTTGTGTACAGATTGCAAACCAGGGGCACCCTTACGAAAAGTCTCATTAAGTGCTCTGCTTTTACACTCCCAATTAGAACGGCTTACGCCCGCTGCAGATGGCAGAACGACCGCCACTCATTACGGCTGCGCGGAAAGCTACCAACGGTGCTGGTCATTGGGTCTTGATTTGTTCAAAACTCTGAAAAATCAAGAATGCCCAAATCAAAGAGAGGTCACAGCAACCTTAAAGCAGTCAAAATTAAGGGGCAGAGGGTGAAGATTTCACATATGACATCCAAGCTAAGAAGACTGCAAAGCTGGCACCGATTTATACAGGGCAATGCACCCGCTGACGTGAATGGGAGCAGTCATGCATGGGCAGTGACCAGCCTGTGCCAGTTTTCAGTGGAACAGCCTGATAATTGTCAATAAACTGTGTCTGTTGACAGCAATTAAGGTAATGTTTTGTTATCTTTACAAATGTTCTGCGCTTTTCCGGAAGATGAAGATCACTTGAGGATCCAGCCTCAAACTTTCAGCTTGTTTTTCAACAATGCTGCTGCACTGCAATTATAATTCAAGAAGATAATTACATTTTTCTAAAATCCATGGACAATTCATGGGTGAGAGAGGTCACCATATTTCTTTTCCTTCTCTGTGAACTTTTTAATTTGATGTTCTACATTTTTAATAAGCCAGACAACATGTGTTTAGATGTTAGCAAGTTAGTAACAGATTCTCAGCCTCATCTTGAAAAAAAAAAAAAGATTTAGTCACGGGCAGCATCTGGTCCTCAAAATCTTTTTTTTCCCCATTTATAACATATGAGACAGCAAAGTATTCAACTTTTACATTTACAAAAGCCAACTTGATGTACAGAAGTGTTATTCTGTTGGATGTTTTTTAATTGTGTAACTGGGTCCTACGTTCATTTTCTCCAACAGTTATTTCTGCGCAGAAAACTTAAGATATCTATGTGCACGTGTAGGATTTACGTCCATTCTGTTGTTCTTGCCTATATAGAACATGATGTGTTTGACTGTGAGTTGTGGTTAGCAAAAGAGAATGTTAAAATGTTGCAGGAATGACAAGAGGAACAGAACATGAAAAATCGTTCTTCCTTGTTTTTCCAAATCCTCCTCTATTTAGGTCTGGTTTATGATGCAGCGTTACCGCTCAAATTCTTTTCGTAAGCCAGTGGAGTTGCCTTAACACTTTACCAGATAAAAGTAATTGCTCTAATTTATGTAAGAGGCCAAGTGAGACTTCTGGAGCAAAACAGAATCATGGACAGTGAATGACAGCTCTAAAAAGTTAGGCACCTGACCTCCATGACAATGGAGACCCAAATACCTTGCAGCACCCAGAAGCAAGACCAGTGACTTCTGAAGAACTGGATTTAGAAATACCTCACGATAAGATGGAGAAGAAAAAGGAAGAGGAACAATAGTGTGGCGTGCAGAGCAAGGAGATAAGAACCTCTGATTTTCATTTTATGACAGAGCTAGGATTCAGGGCATCATCAGGTACGCACAGCTGTCGCCTTTGCATATCAGTTCCTGCCAGCCTTTACAAACCTGCTTGCTCTTCTGAGCTATTTGTATCTGTTCCTAATGATTTTCACAAATTTAGTAAAAACATGTTTCACAGAAAATGCTAAAAAATATTCCTCTGGCAATTTAAATTCCTTACTTGAAAAAAGAAAGTTCTCTGAGGCACAAACGAAAGGATGCTGCAGCCTTCCCAGCTCTTGAATAGGTAAATGACGGAGTTCAGGACATTTTTTCAGAACTCATCACCCACTTAGGCATCATGGGAAACACAACTGTCCTATATTTAAAGCCAATATGAACTAAGTCACTTTCTGCTGAGGTTATATATAAGGAACATGATTTGTTTGCTTCTATAGGAAGCCCTGGCAGTAATAAAACGTTGCCAAAATGCAGATATTTTTAGGCTGAAACAAGCTTATCACAAGGATGAGTTAAACTCGAATGCTAAGTTCAGATAAGCACTGCATTAGAATTGTCTTCTGAGAAGTCAACTCCATCATATATCAATACAAGAATTTCATCACACATGAAAAAAGTTAAGTCATTTACTTCAGGCAGGGATGTGTGTCTGTACACTAAAGGACAGAAGACATCTAAAAAATGAGTCTGAGCATGTTAATTCCATATTCTGCTTTCAGCTGAAGTACTGGACAGACAGAGGATTATGTTTTCCTCTTTTTAGAAACTTAATAAGAAAATTTAATTAGAATTACTGTTTCCCGGTTCTTCATCTGCAAACGTGCCTGTTCACAAGGGCAGAACAGTGCCACGCTCTGGATCAGCTCCAGCTATATCCTAATTTAGGGGATGTTGCTCAAGAATTATGGTATGTACCAAGCAACCAACCTAACATGAGGATATTTCTGAACGTGACAGAGGCACAACAAAAAGAATGGCAGTGCATGGGAATAGTTTTCCTTGGTAGAAGCCTTTGGGGCTTGAGTAACATTATCAGCACTTCATATTGTTGGTCCTTTGACACAACAAAATGCATCAGGTAAAAAAAAAAAAAAATAAAAATTCTTATTTCAAGACTAAACTCCAGAGCTTTCATGGTGTAGTTCTTGAGCTCTCCCATTTCAGCAGACTTCACAAGCCCTCTCCTCCTGCCTCTCATTCTTACTGTATTCCATCTCTGTCATGACAATACTCCATAAAATGACTCTTTAAATAATCTAGATTAAAACTAATCCTCCATACAGTAGTATAAAGCATTGCTTACAACTATGACACAAACACATACGTGGTTCACAAACCTATCACCATTAGCAACACAACTCTTTGTTAAACACTAACAGTATTTCAGTGTATGAACACAGACATCGTTCCATCCAGACCCTGGAAAAGACCCACCTAACAAGTAGCCAACAAGTACGTTTAGGTTTTTATTCTCAGAGATGCATGGATTCTTAAAAAGTTAGAGGATACTGTAACCGTTCTAGTCCAGACTCCTCTAATACCCCCATGAAGTTTAACTTTGAGCTTGCCAGTCTAAAAGCAGATTAAAATTATTTGAATGAACAAAATGAAGATTTAGGTGCTTAATTTACAAAACTTTTACTATTATATAGTTTTACTAATCAATAAGAGAATGAAATCGAGAAAATAACCTACAGTATAAGTGGAAAAAACATTCCATGGTTGTAGCGAAATTGCCCATTTATTTCTGCTTGCAAAAATAAGGAAATTCAGCAATTTAAGTGTGAAACAACAGTAAGAAGTCAACTGACCAACAGTAAATTTTAGCTGAGTTAAGAAGATGACTGCAGAATTACCGTGTCTTTGGAAAATATTCCTCACCGTTTCTCAAGGAGAAAAATGCCATGGGCTTCATGCCCCTTCTGCTTTATATACGCAACTTTAAATTTTACCAACTTCTGTTTCTGCAGTAATATGTTATCCACATAAACAAATCCAGAATTTTCCAAATTCAGCAAAAATTCAGCAAATTCACAAAAGAAAAAGTAGTAGGACTGAACATACCTGCTGATAGAAAAAATTTAGAGTTGGTTTGTCCTCCGTGAACTGGTTTAGAAATCCTTTTGGCAAATATCGAATTCTCAATTCGTATCTAAAAAGCAAGAAAAAGAGAATTAAACTGATGAGAAAAATAATAATTGAGATTTGCTCACAAATAAAACATGTTTTCAAACATTCTTAAAAAGAAGGATAAGATCGAAACGAACTCAGAAAACTAAGGCAGAATTTCCTCTTTTGACTTCTCAAGAGAACCACAATGGAATGCAGCACCTGCCATCTCACAGTTACGAAGAATCATTCTACCAGAAGCAAACCTAAACCCCTGCTGCCTTCTCAAAGCTCCAGTGAGGACTGAAGCACCAAGACTTGGAGCAGATAAGCTGTCAGGTCCAGATCCATGGGAAGGGAGGCCTCAACCAGGTGAGGACAGCAGATGAGCTGCCAAACCACTGATGTGACCCCCTGGCAACAGCTTTTATCTCTGGTTACCACAAGCAGGGTGCTTAAAACACAGATCCCACCGCTCCAAGTAAGAGTGCTGATCAGTGTTACTCACCAGGGAGCCTCATCCTACAGATAAAACAAGGGCTGAGTCAAGGAAGATGGCTCTGCTCCTTCTCTGATCAAGAGCTGCAATATTCACCTCTGAATTGTTCCCAAGGTTTTGAAGGGATTTCTCTGTAAAGTAGTTTCCTACTTCCCTATTCTTCATCAAGATGTAGGCAAAAGCTGAATGAACCAGTGACAGTCATATTTGCCAAGTTAATAGTACACCACAGAGTGAGGGAGACTCAGAATGAGCCTTGATTCATGACCTCTGCCAAATCTGCATCCCTTCTCAAACCCTAAACTTCTGCTTCCAAACTCTGTATTCAGAGTTATTGCTCGTCCTGCGGTTACAGCCTATGAGGTCTGCCACATACTGCATGCTTCTTCCTCTGCCACGTTCCTGCAGTGAAATTCTGATAATAAATGTTCTCATCCCTTTGGGTATGCCAATAATATCATAAATATATAACTCTTTACAGCCCTTCCCCGAAATAAGTATATTGAACAACCTACTCATGATGGTAAGGGCTAATATTGCAGCATTTCAATCTGTTGGCTTCAGTAGGACAAGAACTTCTTTTCAGCAAGTGATTTGGCTGCCTGTGTTCAAGATTTATATGGAATTTGATAAAAAGTTACTAAGAGTTGCTGCTGCTGCTTAGGATTCCACCCCAAACAGAAGTTGCAGTATTCTTCTTTGCTTTGAAATAATTGGAAATACATTGTCCCATTAGAAATCATTAAAATAAGGAAAACATTTAGAAAGTGAAAACACAAAATATTTAGAAAGTGAAAACACATGCACACACTGTATACAAACAAAGAATGTTTAGAATTTTTTTAATTCTTTAAAATAGAATGCTTTTTCGTAGTGTTCCAAGTTTTTTTTCATAAAGGAAAATGCACACTTAAGTCTTGTGCACAGAAAATACATTCTTAAACTAAAAAGAATCTTCATTCTGTAAGATACACAAGAGAGGTGGAGGACATCTGAAAGAGGGTAGATTTAGATCAGACATAAGGAAGAAATTTTTCACTCAGAGGGTGGTGAGGCACTGGAACAGGTTGCCCAGAGAAGTTGTAGATGCCCCATCCCTGGAAGTGTTCAAGGCCAGGTTGGATGAGGCTTTGAGCAACATGGTGTAGTGGAGGGTGTCCCTGCCCATGGCAGGGGGGTTGGAACTAGATGATCTTGGAGGTCCCTTCCAACCCAAACCATTCTCTGATACAATGACAGAGACAGGTATAAACAAAAGCCAATTCAAAGTCACAGTTAAGACAAACTCTCAAAAATTACTCCCACTGAGAAGGCACGCAGAATCGCCTTCTATTGCTGATCAGTGTTTACAGTTTATGACACACAGCAGGTAACTAGTTATTCACTAAAATTTCAGATGTAAGCCAAATGGTACCTGCAGGTGTTTAAATGCCAGGGAGAGAAAGCAGCATGAGCACACTGTCCAGAAGCAGGAAAGCAGAGCCTCACCCATTGCCTGCTTCTGCCATGTCCCCTCAAACCTACCACTGAACACCACTACAGAGACTAATATGGAATAAAACAAATCTGTGTAAAAAATTACTCGTTTGCATTTATTTTTGATCTATAACCCAGTGCATTCTACATTTTAAGATTAAAACCAACACTGTTCTCTGAAAACTGTCCTTATGTATTTCTCATCATCTCCCAGATGTATTTTCTCCTGCTATTCTCTCTTCGTCCTTTATCTGTTTCTATTTGAATTCCTCTCCAGGGCACTAGGTTTCCAAATCACCTTCCAAGCCTCGCTGCACGAAAAAACAAGCAGGGAAAAGAGCATTCAAAAGTGAAGATCTGACCTCTGAGCAAGGAGAAGCTGATTGATCTGACACTTGAAGGTGGCTGGCTAACTGGTTATTGCAGTACCTCCCAGTTAAACAGTTTCATCTCTTCTCACTGGAACGGCACTTTCTCAGACCACTGGATGTTAACACTAAATCTGATGCCTGTTCTCTTACTGCACTGATCAATCTTTGTGACGGACTGGCAAACACGCAGCAAAGGTTGATGTGCAACTAGAGGGCATTACCATGGCAGAAGAGAACTTATAAAACAGACAGTGAAGTCAACTGAAGACAATTCAGGATCTTGCAAGCTAACAGTGGTCAGTTTTCTTGGGCACAAAGCTATGCTGTATCTGAACGGATCTCTACACACTTGGTTTGTGCACAGACTACCAGCACACAGCGCTTCGCAGTTAATGGATCAGGTATTTTCAATCATTTCAAATAAAAGAAGAATAAGTTAGTAAGGGTTCCTCCCCGATGGAGCTGTATTGGGTGCCCCGGTGTTGGCAGTGGGGCAGTGTGTTTCAGACATCTTCATTCATAATAAGATACTGAAGATGGGATTGAATTTTCACGCTACGCAAACGCAAAGAATCCTTTATTTGGTCTCCCAGTGCACTACGAACAAATGCTGACTGGTAGTCACTCCACACCACCTCTTTTCCTATTTTTCAGTCATCCTGTAAATCCTAAAGTCAGAGACCATTTAGGCCTGTCAAAGTGCAGGTGGAACTGATGTCAGACCTTCAGCAGCGAACATACTGTCTGTCACCCTGATCTGGATCGGGATGTAAAACACCTGTACTCTCTGCGATTGAAAAAAAAATAAATAAAGGAAAAGCTTATTTTCTCCTTTGCAGGGACTTCTTAACTGAGGAGCCATGAAAAGTACTGCTTTTTGCAACACGATCTCATGAGAAAAATCAGGTAAGGCAAAGCAGCTTGGCTGTGACAGTCACTGAGAGTGATCTTCATTACCTATTTATAACCTACTCTCTGACTACACCTATGGGAATGAAGCAGCTGACTTCCAAAGGCCAACTCAGGGCTTCATTTTCAATATCCTCTACACCTACTGTCTTTGGAGCACAGCCAACTGATGATAAGACCCTTTTCCACAAACCATGTTTGCTTTCCGAGCAAGTATCCCAGCTGCTGATCGCCTCCCTTACATGTGATAAAACTATTACTGGAAGACTGCAAATCCATTTACTGCTTTACATCTACGCTGGGGTACAGAAGCACTCTGACGCACACTATGGGCCTCCACTCAGACCTGAAAGTGGGCACCTATAGAGTTAACAAGTTGTATGGTGGAGTGACCAGTCCATAGCATAGCATACACTGCTGAGCAGTTCTCGGAGCTTCCCTTTGATAACAAGCACTATCTGGGCAGTTGGTGGAGCCAAAAAAAAAAGAAGGATGATCCAACTCAACATTTTGTGGCACTGAAAGAAATAATCCCAACAGTCCCAACCACCTAGGTTGCTTCCAGCAGGTTCCGATTCAGTTCACAACAGCAGAATAGTGACCAGAAAGGAGAAGACGGGAACAAAAAGGGCAGACAAAGGAGGAGCCTTGTGTGAGCTTAATGAGCTGAATCAGCTTGCTGAAGGATTAGACAAGCATTAAGACTCATAGAAGAAAAGGAAAAGGACTGGATAATGGGAAGCAAGAGAGGGGAGAAGACAGACTGTGGAGAGAAGAGGTATAGAGCCGTTAGATCAACTTAGTCAACTCAGGAAATCATTCTGCAGGTGGTCTGGGCTGTGTCCGTGCCACAGCACGTGTACTGCAGCTATCGAAACCTACAGAACAGGACTGCTAAGCACTGGGGCACCCTCCACCTGTCAGAGCCAAAGCCTGAATGTTACCTGCTTTACCTACAAATCGGTGTAGAACCAGATGGGTACCCTGTGGGGAACAATTTCATAGATTAATAGATTTCTAGGTTGGAAAAGACCTTAGAGATCATCGAGTCCAACCATCCCTAATCCCCATTAAACCATATCCTCAAGTAGATCATCCACCCTATTCTTAAACACATCCAGGGATGGGGACTCAACCACCTCCCTGGGCAGCCTATTCCAGTGGCTGACAACCCTTTCAGAGAAGAAATACTTCCTAACATCCAACCTGAATCTCCCCTGACTAAGCTTATGCCCGTTTCCTCTTGTCCTATCACCCATCACTAATGTAAAGAGCCCTTCCCCCACCTCCCCACCATCTTTTCTCAAGTATTTATAGGCCGTAATCAGGTCTCCCCTCAGCCTCCTCTTCTCCAGGCTAAACAGCCCCAACTCCCTCAGCCGCTCCCCATAAGTTTTATTTTCCAGCCCCTTGACCAGTTTAGTCGCCCTTCTTTGGACCCGCTCCAGGAGCTCAATATCTCTCTTAAAGCGAGGGGCCCAAAACTGGACACAATATTCCAGGTGCGGCCTCACCAGTGCCGAGTACAGGGGCAGGATCACTTCCCTGCTCCTGCTGGTCACACTATTCTTGATACACGCCAGTATCCCATTGGCCTTTTTGGCCACCTGGGCACACTGCTGGCTCATATCAAGCCGGTAGTCAACCAACACCCCCAGGTCCTTCTCCGCCAGGCAGCTCTCCAGCCACTCCTCCCCGAGCCTATAGCGATGCTTGGGGTTTTTATACCTCAAGTGAAGGACTCTGCACTTGGCCTTATTAAAGCTCATGCCATTGGCCTCAGCCCAACGATCCAGTCTGTTCAAATCCCTCTGAAGAGCCTCCCTACCCTCGAGCAGATCGACACAGCCTCCCAGCTTGGTGTCGTCCGCAAATTTACTGAGGGTACATTCAATCCCCTCATCGAGGTCATTGATAAAGATGTTAAACAGAACTGGACCCAGCACTGAGCCCTGGGGAACCCCACTGGTGACCGGCCTCCAGCCGGATATAGCCCCATTTACCACCACTCTTTGGGCCCGGCCATCCAGCCAGTTTTTAACCCAAAGGAGGGTGTGCCTATCCAGGCCAGCAGTTACCAGTTTCTCCACCAGAACACTATGAGAAACTGTATCAAAGGCTTTACTGAGGTCAAGGAAAACTACATCCACAGCCCTTCCCTCGTCAACTAGGCGAGTCACCCCATCATAGAAGGTGATCAGGTTTGATTGGCAGGACCTGCCTTTCATAAACCCATGTTGATTGGGCCTGATCACCTGGTTAACCTGTATGTGCTCATTAATAGCACTCAAGATAACCTGTTCCATGATTTTGCCCGTCACCGAGGTCAAACTGACAGGCCTGTAGTTCCCCGGATCCTCCTTCCGCCCTTTTTTGTAAATGGGGGTAACATCCGCCAGCCTCCAGTCCAGCGGAACTTCCCCAGTGAGCCAAGACTGCCCAAAGATAATGGACAGGGGTTTGGCAATGACATCCGCCAGCTCTCTCAGGACTCTCGGGTGGATACCATCAGGCCCCATAGACTTGTGGGCATCCAGCCGAAGGAGCAGATCCTTGACCCGTTCCTCTTGGATCACAGGAGCTTCGATCTGCTCTCCCTCCCTGCACTCAGACACCGAAGGCCAGCTCACCTGGGAACTGCTGACCTTATTATTAAAGACTGAGGCAAAGACTGAGGCAAAGACTGAGGCAAAATTTGTTACTACAACCTGTTGATTCTCCCCTTGTGGGACAAAGAAGACCAGTGAATGGACAGAAAGGACAGCTGCTGTGATTGCTCTTGAAGGCTCAATATTATCAAAACCAACCAGGGTCGATGCCATGATTTAGGAGTCCCACATCCTGCTGACTCTAGCTCACCTACCTGTACAGGGTAAAAATGAAGCTTAAGGGAGGAAGGCTCTTTAATCTTTCACCCTCATGCCCTTGAAAACATCCAATCATTAAAATAATACTACAAGTAAAGATTAATTTCTTCATTAAAAAGTGAGTTTAACACATGCCCAAGTCTGCCTTGCTAGCATAAACACTAAGAGGAAACCTGAAGCAAACAAATCCACTCCAGTCTTTTTTGTCTTCCCACAAAAGAGCTCTGGGATTTTGTTTGTATTTCACTTATCATCTGGGATCATCTCTCACATGCACAGCTATACAGGCCTTCATACAAGCAACCAGAATTACAGAATTGTTTAGGTTGGTAGAGACCCTTAAGATCATCAAGTCCAATCATTAATCCAGCACTGACAAGTCCACCACTAAATCATGTCCCTAAGCACCACATCTACATGTCTTGAAAACACCTCCACAGATGGTGACTCAACCACTTCCCTGGGCAGCCTGTTCCAATGCCTGACAACCCCTACCATGAAGACTTTTTTACTAATATCCAGTCAAAATCTCCCCTGGCATAATGTGAGGCCATTTCCTCTTGTCCTATCTCTTGTTACTTGGGAGAAGAGACTGACCCCCACCTCCCTACAACCTCCTTTCAGGTAGTTTTGGAGAGCAATAAGGTCTCCCCTCAGCCTCCTTTTCTCCAGGCTGAACAACCCCAGTTCACTCAGCTGCTCCTCATAAGACTTGTGCTCCAGACCCTTCACCAGCTTCATTGCCCTTCTTTGGACACACTCCAGCATCTCAATGTCCTTCTTGTAGTGAGGGGCCCAAAACTGATCATAGTGTTTGAGGTGCAGCCTCACCAGTGCAGAGTATAGGGGGATGATCACTTTCCTAGTCCTGCTGGCCACACTGTTTCTGATACAAGCCAGGATGCTATTGGCCTTCTTGGCCACCTGGGCACACTGCTGGCTCATACTCAGCCAGATGCCAACCAACACTCCCAGGTCCTTTTCCACCAGGCAGCTTTCCAGCCACTCTTCCCCAAGCCTGTAGCATTGCATGGGGTTGTGGTGACCCAAGTGCAGGACCCAACACTCAGCCGTGTTGAACCTCATGCCTCAGCCCATCAATCCAACCTGTGCAGATCCCTCTGTAAAGCCTTCCTGCTCTCAAGCAGACCAAAACCCCTGGCCAACTTGGTGTCCTCTGCAAACCCACTGAGGGTGCACTTGATCCCCTCACCCAGATGGTTGATAACATCTTCACAGGAAGGCTGAAAGAAGAATCAACTACTTGTGCTACTGTCAGACGAACCAAACAGCAGCAGTGTTACTGGAATTCAGTAACGAACAAACTTTCAGACTGCACTTGGAAGACTCCAGTTATTTTAAAGCAATTGCATGGAATTACACTCAAACTATACAATGCTTCTGTAGTGCTGCATCCTGCAAAACTCAAAGAAGACAGTATTACCCAATGTGATATAAACCACAGCAGACTCCAGAATATTTATGTCCTGAACAAACTACTACAAACAAATAAGCAAGCAGTTCCAATAATTGTAACTCTGATCATTTCTGGCACCACAATTTAGAGGTATTTAGAATTTTCTGATACTGGATGGAATTATCTTCATTGCCAGAGGAAAAAAAATAAAATTAAAAAAGGTTATTTGGTTTGATACAGTTAACTAGCACGAATGTTCTCAAAGCAAACATAAGTGAAGACGCGGGCATGGTCTTTAAAAGGCTTCTATGTGACTTTTAGAGTCAATCTTTCTTCTTTGTACAGAAAAACAAAATATTAGGTCTATCCTGTTTTTTATTTAAAAAATCAAACAAGAACCCACCACAAGACAGTTCCAACTTTTGCTGTCTTGTGCAAAATACAAACCTTTTTATAGCAAAAAGGTCAAAGTAGTATATAAAAGCAAACATAAGGATGGGAAAAAGAAGGCTTCCAGTAAGCAATGATTTCCTGTTCATCTTTTGCAACGCAATTGAGGTTATCCACTGGCAGTTTGGCAAAGCTAACTCGTGTGTGCTCCTTCAACTAAGCTGTGTGTCACAGGAAGAGGGAAGCAAATTTGAAGTGACAGAATTCTCAGTGACCTTGGTGCCCTGAAGTCCACTATTATTTACTCTTCCCAAGCTCTAACTACAGCTATGTCATCTGAAGCAGTCATATCCCTATTGCTCCCCCTCACTACTCATCCTCTGCAGGATTACAAACAGTACAGCATCAAACAAAAGCTGTCTATACAGGAGACAGATTTTCTAACTTCTAGTATCAAGATTAGTCCAGGAGAATGTCTGAGATCTAATTTCTGACAACTGTGAATATACAGCCCTTTTAATTTGGATGATTAAAAAAATAATAATTACACAAGAGGCAGTTACTGGTTTATTAACTCTATAGGAAGCTTATTAATGTAACAACCCTTCGAAGACTTCTCTCCCTTTAATAATCTAAATATTTTCACAAGTACTGTCATATGATCTTAAACACTCTGTGTTATGGTATTACAGATATGACAGCAGCGTTTCGATTACGCACAGCAAATCTCCACAGGTTTAAAAGGTATGTCAGGCTGCATGTGTTTGATAAAACATTAAATGACACTCCGGAAAGCTACTGAATAATTTACATCTTGCCATAGCTCTTTCATGAGTATTTTATACAATTCCTTTACACAAACTTCAAAACAATCATCTAATTTTGCTTTTGAAACTGATTAACTTTGTTCTGCAACACGTACAACGCAAGCTGTGCTGCCTAATAAAATTGGAACTGACAGTTGTACACTATGTAACAAATTTCCACAGCATCTATTAATCATATCTTACATGAAGCACTACTATCATGGAACTGTCTACCTCCTAAGCTGTGATTTCACAGCATTATCAATTAAAAACTTCTTGTGAGGTACAGAAGGAAAAATTCTGACACACATCCCAGAAACGATAAAACGTAACATGCACAGAAGACAACGTGCAACATTTCTGAAACCCAAGTTTTAAGCATTCATAATCGGTTGAATTTGTTGCATTTGTTAAAATCAGGCCCCTAGAGAGGATTTGTAAACTGAAGGTTGCCAACTGTCACATCTGCTAGTATGTAACAACTCCATTTGCAAGAAAATAAGTATAGACTATTTACAATAATTCTGCAGGAGACGTGAGCCTTTCAAATAACCAGCAACTTCTGCACAAGTTAAGGTTATGAACACAAACCACAGAAAAACATGCACAAAACCCCTGCAATGAACCAGTAACCATGCTTGAATGGTATTTTAAAACTCTGTGTCCCGTCTTCTCTAGTAGACTATTGTGTCCTTCTGCAAATAATTTTAGTTTCCTCTTGTCTTCCTACCAGGAAAGCAGCCAGTCTTTCCCTTCTTCCTCTCCTGAGCTTGCACCATCAGCTTACTCTACTACAAAGCTGAAGTGAACTCAACCTTCAGCAGAGCATAGCTCATACCACTTCTTTTATCCAACTAACTGGTATCATGAAAATATCTTGGCAAATGTACCTAAGCTATAAAAAAACCCTCCAAATTCTGGAGTTACCTTTCTATTGTTCATTGCTCCTGGAATAACTGAAGATTCCAGTTAGAAGAAAGGCAGATGTCACTTATTGCTCTGGGAGATTACTCAATAAGCGGTTTTACAACTGAAAAGTTTTACAACAGCAGAGGGATAAACTGATTTATTCCCTGCATTTCACTCTTTTCAAACTACATTTCTCCTACTTAGTCTATATATAAATACAACCAGTACTTAACAATATTTTCTTGTTTTCACTTAAATAACAATACTTACTCTTAAATTTTCAGAAGTGTGCTTATACTACAGACAGGAATAGGATTCTTATCCTAAAACTTTAAGGATGACAAAACCTGAGATGAGGCTGGTTAATCACATATATCAGAATTTTTGCAGATTTTCAGGAGAAACAACCAGGAGTTTTCTGCTCCTACTTTATGCCCCCTCTAAATCCCAGGTTACACATATCTGTTCCCCTCAGTTTGCAGGAAACTCCTTACGACATCAAAAAACCTTTAAAGCAAAGAAAACACCACTTCCAGCTCTGTGAAAAGTTTGGTTGGTTGGTGGCTTTTTTGTTTATTCCACTCCCCCACACCCCGTTCCACACCTCTATTACACAACACAAGGATGTTCCTTAACAATGCAAATTAGTCATATTTAATGATAAGGTAAAAAGACTTATATGACTTGATTTTGACACTGAACAGATTTATGCTCTTACTTCCATTCTTCTGGAGGGTGGGCTAGTTCAAATTTCTCTCTCACATTGGACACCCCCATGTCCAGGTGTAGCCAGTGAACCTCCTCAGACTGCAGATGACTGAGTCGTAACCCATAGCAGGCCACATTTTTCACTTTGTGACTGTCCACAATCTTCTGAATTATGCCCTAAAACAGAGAAACATACACTCCTTACAACCGTAAAAATGCAATATATATTTTGAAAAAAAATTAAACATCACCATGTAATACCCTACACAAAATACCACTCAATAAATCAGGTATCACCTTTGTAAAGAATACTAAACATGTTCAATTGTAAGCTCCTGTTTCAGATAATCATTTACAATTTCTGAAGTTTTACCAGCACGGCTTCACAAAACATCAGTAAATACGTTTCTGTGCATCTTATCAGAATTAAGCCACTACTTCCTCTATGTAAAACAGAATAACACAGAAGTCAAAATATAAAGAGCAGATTTGTGGATGAAAGTGAGATGTATTTGTTCCCCCCCCCCCCCCAAAAAAAAAATCCCATCACTGGTCTTTAAAAGTCACTCGTCATCTACAGCTGGAAAATCGTCTTGACTTTCATCCTATTTAGTGCTCAAACAGTCAGGATTTGTAGGTCATGCCACAGCCCTTTAGTTTCCTTCCTCCTCTCTCCCCCACTCATTTGCTCCTGAGCTTCAGCACGGATCCTTTATAAAATGAGGAAACAGATAATTATTTGGGAAGATTCTCAAACCAAACAAACATCCTACTTGTTTGTCTTGAGGAAAATTTCAGCGTTTGAGGATCTCTCGCCCAAGAAAGGACCCTTTAAAAACCATCACGTCACAGATCACTGCTTTCCTTCCCAAATGAAAGGTCTAACAGGCAGTAACTAAAATTCCAATGTGTTAGCAGATCATGGATTAGCAGCCTCTCAGGTGCAGCGTGCCAGGCTGTCCTGCTCTTACCCGGATTAAAGAGTCGGCAGGAGATCAGAGCCGCAACCTCACGACCCGCTGGAAGGGAAGGCTCGTCTCTCTGCACAGCAGCAGATCCCTGCCGGTGCAGAGTTTGGAGCTCAGCAGGAGCACAGTCTATCGCTGTTCCCAGATGCTTTTGTCAGGAATTCGCAGTCCTCTGCTTCTGACTCTGCAATGGTCTGAAAATTTCCTACTTCCATGTGTAAGACTGTGTATACACATATATATACACATACACACACAGATGCGTAAGCTGCTGGTTCCTGCTCAGAATTTTGGAAAACATCAACATGTAGCCAGTGGTTAAGTACTACAGGAGCCAGAGATGGGCTACTGGAATGACTTAGGTAAAAGCTTTTTTTCACAGGATGACATTGTTTCCCAAAATGTATTATTTTATAACCCAAAGAAACTGTTTAAGACCCTGACTCTGCAAATTAAGCAAGCAGAAAACTAACTGCAAAAAAAAAAAGAATCAAGGAAGCACTAAATCCGAACGGAGGGGGACGATGACACGTACTGGAGTGGCATCATGGTTTTGGTGAGGTGACAGCGAGTTCTTAACATCAGCTCACACATCTTACGGAACTGCAACCTTTAAATAATCTTCCAGAAGCAACACGGTGCACAGTGAAATGTAAATATAAACTCCCCAAGCCTAAAAGAAGGAAGCGTAAGCCATGTTTGTAAGTTCATGGAGTCTGAGTCAGAAGAGGTTCCATCAAGCCCAGCACCCTGTCTCCAACAGAAGCAGTACGAGCATCCTCAGAAGCATCGTTTGCTTCAGCACCAGCAGTGCCTCCCAACACCCTCATCTTTTTCCATGCCCAGGAGCTGGACATCTACTGCTAAGTGGATGGATGACAAGCCCTACACTTGAAGGAAGGCGGACACAAACAACAAAGCACGAAAGATGCTGGAGGAGGACTGTATCATGTGAGTGGGAGACTTTAAAACACCCTGTCAAATCAAAGTTTCCAAGTGGCACTACTGGCTGGCAGCACTAACCAGCAACAGCTGAGTCCCGGCAGCCAGAAGGAGCCCAAGAAGCTGGGAACGCCTGATAAAACCAAAAAGTCCAGGTACATTGGTAGAACAACTGAAGGAAGAGCCACAGTGGCCACAGACGGATGGTGGGGGAAGCGGTGACCGCAGACAAGCACAGCCGACACTTCCCCCAAGTGCCCTCGCAGCCTCTGCCTATTTTTATCCGACTGGATTTCCAGAGCCAAGCATTGTTTCTGTCATTCCTGAACCTTCAGTGAAACTCTTCCAGTTACTCATCCTGTCTCCTCTTAAAGCACCCAACTTTTTGCAACCTTTCCCAGCCAGTTCCAAAGATCTATTATCAGGTCAGTGAACGGTTTCATATCTGAACTAAAACAAAAATCCGTTAAATTTATTTCTCCCCTGTATTTAAGGGTCTTTGTATCAATTACTGCGAAGGAGAACAGTCGCCCGTATCCAGGGAAACACTTAACAACCACCAAGTACTCTCAGAAGTGAGAGCAGCACATTTAACCCCTTCTTCACCCAAAGGACAATCTCTGCTTAGTCAGGGAAGCCCAACATTCTGGCAGGCGCGCTCTCCTCTGAAGGGCACACTGCCAGCTTTTCTGCAAGCACGCGGAGAGGAGAGACTCATTCATTTTCATCTCCTTCTACACCCTGGATAAACAGGGCACATAACACGCAGCGCCTGTTTTCCGAAATCCACCCCTTCCCCTGCCGACGTCGGGGGGGTACATGTTCCGAAAAGGCAGTTGCTCCTGCTGTGACAACAAATGGCTTTGGAAGGACAAAAAGGAAGGCAAAATGGTATATGACCCTGAACCACCAAGAGTACCGATGCATAAGGCAGCTGAAACCATTAGTACATAGTCAAGAAAGAACCAAGCCAGACCTCAGTCTCAGAACTTCTCAAATTTTCAGTTTGGGATTTCAAAAGGACTGAAGAAATCAGATGTCTTAATTCCCACCAAAAGCAAGTGATATTTTTAAGCCTCTATCCCTTTTGTATCATCAATTCTAAACATGTTGCAGCACCTAAAGTAAATAATAACGAAAGAAGTAAATGTATTTTCTATGTTATTTAAGAAGGGTACCACATCCCTTCTGGTCAGGTAGTTAGTACCACCCTAAGAAAATAATTAGAATCATAGAATCATAGAATGGTTTGGGTTGGAAGGGACCTCAAAGATCATCTAGTTCCAACCCCCCTGCCATGGGCAACCTGTTCCAGTACCTCACTACCCTCAATGTCAAGAATTTCTTTCTTACATTTAACCTAAATCTGCCCTCTTTCAGTTTACAGCCATTGCCCCTTGTCCTATCACTACACACTCCTGTAAAAAGTCCCTCTCCAGCTTTCCTGTAGGCCCCCTTTAGGTACTGGAAAGCTGCTATAAGATCACCCTGGAGCCTTCTCTTCTCCAGGCTGAACAGCCCCAACTCTCTCAGCCTGTCTTCATAGGAGAGGTGCTACAGCCCTCGGATCATCTTCGTGGCCTCCTCTGGACTCGTTCCAGTAGCTCCATGTCCTTCTTGTGCTGGGGACTCCAGAGCTGAACGCAGTATTCCAGGTGGGGTCTCACGAGAGCAGAGTAGAGAGGCATAATCACTTCCCTCGACCTGCTGGCCACTCTCCTTTTGATACAGCCCATGACACGGTTGGCTTTCTGGGCTGCCAGCGCACATTGCCGGCTCATGTTGAGCTTCTCATCCACCAGCACTCCCAAGTCCTTTTCCTCAGGGCTGCTCTCAATCCATTCTCCGCCCAGCCTGTACTTGTGCTTGGGATTGCCCCGATCCACGTGCAGGACCTTGCACTTGGCCTTGTTATACTTCATGAGGTTCTCACATGCCCAATTAGTACACAATTAGCAACAATTAGTACACAGTGCAACTCAAGGAAAAGTCAACTTCAAAGTAAACATTACGGAGATGACCTCCTTTGCACCAACACTGCTAAGTGCAAGTGTTTGAAAATATACTCTAAGAACTTATGCATGCCCAGAAAGGAAGAACCGATGCTTTATGTGAAACAAACACAGAAGTGGCTTCTCTTTTTCATTTAGGAATGCCAGAGAGCTCATTCCAGATGCTAACAAACCGTATGCAGAATCTAAACCCACAGAAATAAGGAAACGGTTATTAAGACAGAAACATGGTGACTAAGACACTCAGAATGGCTGATCTGCAGGGGAAGACTCAAGTAAAATTTCTATTTGCTTATTTACTTTCTTATCAATAAACCAGAGAAGCTGAATTTTAAGACATTTAGACACACCTTCGACCAACACGACCCAGCACCACAAACATGCTGTTCATCCAGCAACCAGAACTCACAGCAGGGAAGTGCAGCAGATGAACAGAAGAGGTTCCCATGCGGCAGGGCAGGCTTCGTTTTCTTTGGCTGCTATTTCCAAACAGTGCAAGACTGATCTCCATGAGCAGCACTGGCACCGCAGCCATTTAACTCTGATCAGTAGTAAACAACGCGTAGAGTCTCCTTGGGTTCTGGACAGCCTTCACAGACCAAGTGGAGACGCTTGGAGCGTTGAACAAAGCCACCGCCATCCCTCCAGGATGGGTGACAGTCTTTCCTGGTCGCCAGAAGCAGCCTGATGTTCTTTGTAGTGATCAGAATGCTTAATCAGAGGTTTCCAGACAAACAATTTAACTGCTTAACCACTGCACAATAGCGACTAAGACATCCCGCTGAGATATGTCATGACAATCTTTTCACTGGAAGCATAGCCAAAGAAAGCTGAAATCTCTGCAGACTTGACTACAACTAGCCTTTTAGCTCAGGAAGCTCCTCAGATGCACTACTGAAGTCAAAAAAAAAAAACAAACTAGTAAGGAACATCACAGTTTCAACCTTCATTACAAACTCACAACCTCAAATTAATACAGCTAGAAATACTCGCAGGAGAGCTTGACTCCTGCAGAAACCCGCTCCAGAATGAGATTTCACTTTGGGTGTACACATGAATATACATTTCTACGAGGAGTTTTCGCGTGCCTATTGTACTTCTCATAAATACTCTACAACTGCGAGCAAGTCACGCAATCCCATGCCAGTTGAACGTTTTTTACTGTAATCACATTGACTTGAATTAGGTTTCCAGAGCTAACATTTACATCCCGAACATAAAATAGGCGAGTATAGCTGAGCAAAGAGAATGGGAAGCCCTCAGAGGTATTTTCTATCAATAATAGATAAGTGATAGGTCACCTTTCCTCCCTTTCACCCAGAGGGAAGGGGGAAAAAAAAGAAAAAAAGAAAAAAAAAGGCTTTTTCAATAGTTGGATAGCACTCATTTTTATTCATTTGTCTAAAGAACCCACAGATACTCAAAACACAGTTAATCTGAAAAAAGAGATTAATATTTGTCCTAAATTAGGGTAACGTGTCCAAAACTAGATTTTATAGTACAGTATATTTAGGAGGTTGTTGAAAAATCAAGACAGACCAGAGAAAGGCCAAAAGGCACAGGACATCCCAGGCTCTCCCAGTATGTATCCATAATACCTTGTGCTTCTGCAAATGAGTGAAAATGAATTGCTTGCTTGTAAATTAACAAAGCTGATGTGATACTATGAATAAATTGAAGTTGGAACAATATACTCCCAGTGTGACTACAAACCTAATTTCCCAATTTAGTAGGAAGGAGAAAGTGTCTTGCACTAGAAAAAGTCCAAGTAGCACCTCTGACACAGGGACACAGTGTTCATGTTTGCGAAGCACCTCAAATATGTCAAACACTGTTCATGTATCAAGTATTCTAACTCCTGATGAGAGATTTCTTTGGGGAGCTTAAATGAAAAGATGGACAAAAGTAAACTACAAAGCTCTGATGCAAATCAATTCACAATTTCCATAAAGGAAAACTCCAGAATGCCCTCACAACACCAAAATGCAGGTTGTCCTCTGGTGACACTGCGTCTGACATTTAAGGAGAAAAGCCCACATCCCTCTTTCTCAGTATTGCACTGCTTTCTCTCTCCTGCACTGATCCAGTAAACGCATTTATGATTGCATGATGAGCTAGGGAACTGATCCAGCTGAACAAGAAATTCCTGCAGAATCACAGAATGTCAGGGATTGGAAGGGACCTCAAAGGACCACCTAGTCCAATCCCCCTGCCAGAGCAGGACCACCTAGATCAGATCACACAAGAACTCATCCAGGCGGGTTTGAACATCTCCAGAGGAGACTCCACAATCTCTCTGGGTAGCCTGTTCCAGTGTTCTGTTACCCTTACTGGGAAGAAGTTCTTCCTCCTATGTTCCAGCTTATATCCATTTCCCCTTGTCCTATCATTGGATGCCACTGAGAAGAGCCTGGCTCCATCCTCATGACAGTCACCCTTTCCATATTTATAAACATTAATGAGGTCCCCCCTTAGTCTCCTCTTCTCCAAGCTAAAGAGACCCAGCTCCCTCAGCCTTTCCTCATAAGGGAGATGCTTCACACCCTTCATCATCTTTGTGGCCCAGCGCTGGACTCTCTCAAGCAGTTCCCTGTCCTTCTTGAACTGAGGGGCCCAGAACTTGAAGGCCAGCAACAAGTGTATGTTGAAACTACAGCCTGGAAACACATTATTCCGGTGCCTAGTATGTAGTCACCATGCAAGCCCAGACACACCAACTCACGGAACGCATGCACCTAAGTGCCTCGGCATCTTTCACGCTTAAGCCCTACACAGATCTGTCACCCAAAGCACCTCTCCACACTCACAGTAATTCCACAGGGAACCTCCAAGCACACGCTGACACTACTGACAGAGCAGAGCTGGCACAGCAGTGCTTTCCATTCTCCTTGGCTGAACCAGCATTTTTCTGATCCTACTGCACACTTCCCAAAGGAACACAACAGTAATTTCAGTGTTGACAGTAACTTTAGTTTTCCAGAAGCTTAACATCCAGAACTCACTATCCCCTATCCTCAGTTGCACCTGCAAAGCCTAAGAGCTCCCCTGGATCCAGTGCTTGTAGGGTTAAACACTAATGCAGGACGTGCTGTTGACGTGAAGTCATCTGTAGATCCAGGCATTTTCAGAAAAATGTCAAACAGCTACTTACGTTGTTCTTAAAATGTTATTTTGCACGTGTCTCATCCAAGGACATCAAGAGTATTTTGCACAAGTAGAAGTGGCATTCTAAAGACCAAGGGTATTTTTGTCTGTTGTAATTATTCTGAATATCACAGTACCATATACCTTCTTTTGTATACATTTGGAAGTCTAGAGTTTAGAGTTCTTGGTACTTTTTCCAAGTTCTCAGAAGGCAGGCACGGAATAACTCACAACGCGGCTATGCCTTTTCACCTGGTACGATGCATGGAGGCATGCAGCGGAGAAAAGGAAGGAGAAAAAAGGTAAACGGTGCCTATTTTCCAGCTCTTTTACTAGATCACAAATGATTTTAAACATTTCTACATGTATCTAATCGACGTTAGTAACCAGTGCACTCTAGTCTGCTTCTATCCATCAAAAAGCTCCACTGCCTCAAAGCACATGTATTACTCCGTATGCGTAGAAATTAGATTTGGATATGTAACGATTGCTGCCTACAGCTGACTTCTGTAACACCAAAAATACTCACCTGCCATGGTTTTGAGTCCTGCCAATGTTCACAGGCTCTTTCTGCAGAACCTTGCATGACCAGCCTGCTACTCCTGTACTGTATTATCATAAGAATCAATTTTCAAAGAGAAACTCAGCAGATTAAAAAAGCTTCCTGTGTAATATATTTGCATTCTACTTCACAGACAGCAGCAGAGACATCAGAACAGCCCTACCACATGCTCATTCCCCTGTAACTCTTCAAGCTATCTGCTGGGTTTAGGAGGAATCCAGAAGCAATAAAGCGTATTTAGCCCATTCCGCAGTCGGAAAGCAGCGTGTCCAACATCTGGCTACCTGGTAGTCAATCACGATTGGTATCGTGTGGAGCAGCTATGCTCCAGACTAGCCACAGCATCTGCTCCCTTTCGTCCATGTAACGGGTCAAAAGAAGGCGGGTTCGAGAAAGTGACAATGACTTGGAGGACAGCGATGAAGGTGAACAGGCGGAACGGAATCGTGGCTAAAAGTTAAGTCTTCTCAGTGTCTGAGGTTAGACTGACAGGCCTCTTGCCCTTTATCAAGATGGGCAATATCCTTCCTCAGAAGTGTCTGGAAACAAGGAATGCTGCAGTGGCTGATGAGGGATGCTAAAAAATGAGGCTTTAATAGCCTGTTCCCTGATAGGGCAGTAACACTGCAGTGCCAGCACAAGCGGGCATTTCCTTTCTTCCCCACCTGGAATACTGCATTCAGCTCTAGAAGTCCCCAACATAAGAAGGACATGGAGCTGCTGGAGCAAGTCCAGAGGAGGCCATGCAGATGATCCGAGAGCTGGAGCACCTCTGCTATGAAGACAGGCTGAGAGAGTTGGGGCTGTTCAGCCTGGAGAAGAGAAGGCTCCGAGGTGATCTTATAGCAGCTTTCCAGTACTTAAAGGAGCCTACAGGAAAGCTGGAGAGGGGCTTTTTACAAGGGCATGTAGTGACAGGACAAGGGGCAATGGATTTAAACTGAAAGAGGGCAGATTTAGATTGGATATAAGGAAGAAATTTTTTACACTGTGAGGGTGGTGAGGCACTGGCACAGGTTGCCCAGAGAAGTTGTGGCTGCCCCATCCCTGGAAGTGTTCAAGGCCAGGTTGGATAAGGCTTTGGGCAACCTGGTGTAGTGGAAGGTGTCCCTGCCCATGGTAGGGAGGTTGGAACTAGATAATCTTTGAGGTCCCTTCCAACCCTAACCATGATTCTATTCCCTGTCTTCTTAACTGTGTCACCCTGCAGGTGTACAAACAGCAAGAAGGATGCTGGCACTGCCTGTTGCCAGAAGAAACACTTCTCTAACTAGGGTATCATTTGAGTTACAGACCTTTGCACTAGAGGCTCTTTCAATTCTTCTACCACAAACTGGATCTCCAATCAAACACTCAGGTCTCACGTATTACTGGGCAAAATACATCAACAATCCATGGCGCAGAAGTACCTGCAAAAACTCAGGAGCCTAATGCAGAAAAACCTGGAAGGAAAGGAAATACTGCAAGAACAGCTAGCTAAAACGAAATGAAATACAGACACTGCTGGATGGACCAAGACATGCAAATTACACATGGTTTGGGAAGATAAAAACTGGATATGGATAGAAGGGGAGAGGCAATTAGGAGAAAAGCAAGCAACAAATACTAACACAGTAAAGCAGTTTACTGAACTGCTCCAGTGATGTCTTGGCTGAATGTGCTTCAGCCCTTCTTCTGAAAAACCTCGAAATAGGGAACTGGCTGGAATACACAATCTTCCAACCCTGCACCCATGCCTTCTACCCACGAAAAATAAGATTCTGCAGGGAAGTAGAGAAGCAGATGAATCTGCTCTGGTCTTCTTCCCTGATGTAGGGATGGGACACAGTCAAGGCACACCCCTTGACTTCAAAATTTCCAAGTCTCTCCAGTTAGGTATATCCTTATCATTAGCTGATGATGATCTTTTTTTCTTCAGCTTTTTGAGTTCTCATTCTGTCAACATTAAAGAAGCCAACATTTCAGGATGGTGCTGCATAGAAAAGGGAGAAAAAGACAAATGATGAACAGGCTAAGAGACCCTGAACCTGTATCTTTATTTGTCCAAGATTTCTAATCATGCTTCTCTCTAGCTCTAGAAGTAGAGACAAAGCTGACAGCTAAAAGTTTTAATGCTATTTCTTTCCAGTTTACATTGTAGCCAGCCAGTCTTACAAAACTGGAAGAAAACAAACCTGTGTAAGAATCAAGGTGTGATGCATGCCTGGCAATAACCTAGTTTGAGATTTCTAGTTGTTATTTCCACATAAATAACGTCATCTTTATTCCTCACAATTACTATTCAAAAATCAAAGATAAGTTTTGAGGGCCAGAAGTTTAAAGGAAGGTGTAATCGATGCAAGTTGGGCACCCCTGGGGTGGGAACGCAGACCAGGGAGCAGAACTGCACCTCACCAAAAGTCATCTATATGGGCTCACATAAGGTTCCCAAAAGTCTGTTTTGTAAAAAACCCAACCCTTCCCCACCTCCTCAGTCTGCTAAATGCAGTGCACACACTTCTCTGTCAAACATGGTTACAATTCTGCTTCAACCACATCTTCTGGAAACAGAAAAGTGATTTACTTGTAACTGCTGACCAAGATGTGGTGGCAGTGTTTACTTTTAGGGTGCACTAGAGACAAAGAAATTCCATCTCAGCAACACCCACCTACTTGCACACCACACCTGAGGCTGTGAACAGGGCAGAGCATGTCCTGCATCCTCTCCAACCCCGGAAGCCCTGGAAATCCCTCTCTGTGAATATGCACGTAGACAACATATCCAAACAAGCCATACCAAGATAAATAGGGAAGATAAACAACCTTTCTTTCTCTGGAATGGGCATGGCTATCCATACACGCATTCACAGCAGGAGAACTCTGTTTGCACACTCATAAAAGCCTTTTTTTTTTTCTTTTGGAAAACAAGCAGGTCTTTAGTGTAATACCAAGGAAAAAAGGGTAAAGAGAGCGTGCCAGTTCTTTGAAATCCAAGAAAGCATTTCCAGGAATTGAAAAGCTGCCCTGGAATCCATTGCAGAATAGACTCATCCCTTGGAGGAAACAGCTGTCTTTGACTGACTAAATCCATCCAGAATAAGCAGAGGTCCACAGCCAGAAGTCCTCCTCAAGCAAAGCCTATGAAGAGCCACACTGCTGTCTTAGTTAAAGATATTTCAAGTCAAATAGCAAAGAAACCGTACCTTTAGTCTAGCCACTTCAGAGACTCTTGGAGAACGCTAAATTCTGTTCATCTGAGCTTAACAACACGAGATTTTTACTGAAAAGGGTTTCCCCTCATGATCAAGAATTTGTGTATCAGGTTCACAGTTAAATCTCTGTTCCAATTCTCCTCTTAGGAAGAGGTAAAAGTTTGGGGTTGTTTTGGTTTGTTGTGGGTTTCTTTTGTGAGGGTCTTTCCTCATTTCTTTCAGTGTCAAACACAGCCTTTGCATTGACAAAGGCAAACCTGACTTTGTTAGAAAGAGAAGATGTTAGAAATCACAAATCAGGAAAGAAAATTCCACCCTTAGTTTCCTTAGTATTAGTACATTCCACAAAGTCCTCTGATTTACCAGCAGAAATACCTTTAATTGGCTCTTCTGGAGATTTCAGACCAAGTCTCACTTCCTTTGAATATTGGAAAGGTTCCTCGGCTATCATCCCAGAAGCTATGTTAACCAGGGAGTAGTCTTGAAAACCCTTTTTTTCTTCTCCCTTTAATTGCAGAGCTGTCTCAAAGACCTTCACCTCTGAATATTCTTACACAGCTCCTTGGAAACAAGCCAAAGGCCAAACTCAGCACCAGTCTCCTCCTCATTTTGTAATTCAGAAGAAATGGAAGCTCTACTGCAGACCATCTCCTTCACAAAAGGGGAGGAGGGGGGTGTAAAACTAAGGTATAAAAACCTTAAAGGCTATTTTAATCTTAAATTATTCGGCTTGGTTGAATAGCAGTCATCCCAATGGAATGTAGGCTTGTACTCCAACAAGGGTTTACTCTTTCTAAAATAAATGTCAGGATGTGGAATACACCAGTGCTGGATCTTTACTACTGGAGTACCTGCACATTCAACAGTCATTGTCCCTATTTAACAAAATAAAGAGACCCACATTTGTTAAAAGAAAGATTAACAGCAACCCATCACATTCTTATCCGGAAAGGAGAACACTACAAAAATCCCATTACTTTTAGAAACAACCATCCAATTAAATGTGCATATAAGGAAACTAAAAATTAAGGCAAGCTTCAAATATCTGCTACTTGCCTGCTCCTTTGATCCTCCTTTTACTAAAAATGTAACACATTTTTGCTTAAAACAAGGATATGTAGCTCTGCAAATTGAACTCAGCATTGAATTTCTTACAGGGAGTATAAGTTCTGGATCCTTAAAGCCCATAACCACAAGTATTTATTTCTGAGCTGGAGAAACCAGAGATGTAATCTCTGCTTCTGTTTTTCAAGTTTCTACACAGTTCTTGGGAAAGATCACCTCGATTTCAAGTATGAACTTGAATATAAATGCAGAACTTCAGTTTTTCTTCCCTTGTACCAAGTAATACACTTTATGAAACAAATCAATCACTATAGATATATCAAACCATTACACTTAAGCCAGAGAGGAAAGATGGTTCAAGCAGCACCCAAAAACCCTCTTCCATGTAAAATAAGCACAGGTTATCTATGATAACGATTCTCATTGACCTCTAATCTGCTCACTCACCAAGCCATCCCTAAACACAGACAGGAGCTTATTAAATTGACAAGAGACACATTTTCTGATGGCCACCAATGAAAATCCTTGAATTTCATAGGTTTAGGATCACTGTCACAAGATCTATTCCAGTTGGGAATGCTGTTAGGTCTTTTCATACGCAGCCACGCTAGCAAATAAACAGTGGGAAAGGAAGAGAAAACAGAGAAAACTCTTTAGTCTTTTTTTACTTGGTTTTCTCGCGCACAAAGGAAACTTAATAGTGGGCAGAAGGAGACAACAGGTCTCCCTGACTCTGACAACCCTCTCCCTTCAGCAGACTGGAATCTTTGTAGTGGAATTTGAAGTACCAGGCAGCGAATACAAATGTTGGAACAAATGCGCAGATGGGAACCTGCTCCTACGGTAAGAACATCATAGAATAAAACAACCCCACACACCACCTACCACCATGCAAGATTCTGCTCCTGGAGGATAATTAAAAAACAAGCAAACCACGAAGTTTTAAAACCATTTGACATGTTAAATTGAGCATCATTTCAGCTTAAATACCGCAACACCTCAAAAAATTATACGTGTAGCAAATGGTACGTAAAGGTCTCAGTATTAGAGAGAACATATGCTTCAGGATAAACACTGGTTTTTCATGCATGCATGACATTTCCACATACTTTTAACATTACAGATACTTAAAGTTATTTTTTAAAAAATCCTAACCTTCGTTTTTTTTGCATAAACTGAAGGACAACACTGTACAAACACAAGCAGCAGGTGATTACCAGGGAGAGGGAAACAAAGAGACCTACTAGGGGGAGAAAGAACTCTTCAGCACTCAATTTCCCCACACTGTGAGGGAATGAGTCCCCAAACAAGAATATTTTTTTTATTAAAAAAAAAAAAAAGTCATGCACACATTACGTTTAAACATTTTTAACATTTAAATATACACATCTTACCTTTAAACATATAAAAATTTACTATTTTTTAAAAAAACATAAAACCTGTGATTTAATGTCACCTTTGTCCCAGCTCTCGTCCCTGCCATCCTGCCATGAGGTGCCACACAGGCTTTTGGGGAGTATGACATGGTAAAATTCAACTGACATACTTCAGTAGTAGTATCTGATGACCACTGTTCTAAATTTCGAGTTTCTATTCTGCACAAACAGGAAGAGTTCTCATTTCTTTAAGATAATACACAATTATATATGATGTGGTTTTTGTTCTCAAGGAAAGCTGGTACCTCTCAAAGCTTTTTCTGAAGTTTATCACAATATACAACAGGTAAAGTTTTTTTTAAAATAAACCACAAAATGTCTGTGTTTGTTTGCTTCCAGACTTTCACCTCTCATTTTTTGAGCATGAAGTTGACACTTAACCTAAAGACGGGATGAGAATGCTAAAACCAGACTTACTCGGACATCAGTAGCATCTCCATGCCGGATAATGCTGGCCCATGTTGTCGGTTCGCTGCTAGTTTCGAAGTAGTGAAAAACCTTTAAGACTCGTTCCATGGCCCCTGGGGAACGCTCCATCCCAGTACTGAGGTGTGTCTTTGCACTTGAACTTGGTGTATGATTCAAGTTCGGATCAAGGTAAGCTGCTGCCATGGTTTTGCTAGATGCTAGGTATCTGTCATATTCTAGGAAAGGGAAACAAAAAATAAATTAATTTCAGTTATCCCTGAATCTTACACCAATTCATACAACACATTTACTGGAAACCCATAAAGACTCATTTTTAAAGGTCATTTAGTTTCCTTTTTTGGAGTTATCTCCTAAAACAGTTATACCATCTACAAACATTTAAAAAAAAATCTACCCAGATGACTACCACAAAAACTCCAAGCCCCCTGGAGCAAGTGATCCGAATTTGAACACCACAATCACCAACAGAAGTCGTATCTTTGGCAAGACTTCTCCCTTTAGATTCTCAATAACGCAGGGCCCCGTCAAATCCGTCAAGCTCGAATAAGCTCTTCCAGTTTTAACAGGAGTTCCCATTCCTAAAACCTCCCAACAAGCCTCTAGAGATGAGAACTGGGAAACCCTGACAGCCCAGTCACCGAACTGGAGGTCTCCACTAAGAAGCCACACACCAACACCAGGTTCTCCTGTTCAACGCTAAGACATTGTCATATCACTCGTTTCGTGCTATTTTGGGAACCAGTACAACTCAAAACCATCCAGAGCGAAATTAATTCCTCACTGAGGAATCACTAAGAACACCACTGTCCCTCATCTCATCAACTACTAAATAAGTGGCTAGTTTTACCATTGACCAGCCTGGTTTCCAAGTGATTTCCAAGTATGGACACAAAAAGGCACGGACCATTGTACAAGTCTGCATCACAAAGAAAAAATTCCTCTTGGCTACTGCTGTGAATTAGTCAGCCACAGCAGATGGCGTCTGAGAAATCAATGCAGCACGAGAGAAAAAGAGCAAACAATACCTCCTCCCTGCCTGACAGTCTCAAGCATCATTCCAGTCTGCTGGCTGGAAAGAGCAAACTGCTGCGGGACTTTGCTCCAGGCCTTGGACGAGAGCACTGAGCTCTCTGTACCTCCTCCTCCTCACAGCGAGCGGCCAGTAGGGAGGTAGTTTTGGAAATGTGGAGACATTAAAAATAAAATAAACCTGCTTTTTGGCATAGTAGGCTGAATGCTTTTCTGGTAGTAAAGCTGGCCTGCAAAAGGAGGCTGGAGGAGAGTGACACTGCTTCAAGCAGCACAGCCACTGAACGCCTGAGCCTTAGTTTACTTCATCACGAGGCAGAAGAGAGACCCGATGCTTCCAGCTGAGCTCCTGTAACACCTGGCTGCTTCTCAACAGAGCTTCAGCCACCAACCTGCCACCCACCACGGTGCTCTGCTGACCTCCCCGACAACTGGTTCAGGAAACTACCAGGGGAAGAAAAAAAGAAAAGAAAAAAATTATTTGTCTTTTTAGAGTTGGCTTAGTTTTATACCACAGCTGCCTGGAGAAGCTCACTGTAGACGTCAGACAAGCACAGAGAAAGAGAAGCAGAAGCAGCCGGTGGTCAGCGGCAAAGGGGAAGCTGGTGTCCCCTCCAGCAAGCAGCCACCAGTCATGTCAAACCACACCATGAGCTCAGCTAACAGGAATCCAGCACCAGCAATATCGGGGCTTGAAATCTCCAGACTGTAGATAATAATGTTTGCTAGAAGCTAAAACAGGACTTGAAGCCTAACACAATGATCTTCAGCATCTACCTAATTCAGACCCAGAGGCAAAGAGGAAACAAACAGCCCATCTGTGCTATACTCTTCACCTCTTGGATAAATGGCTGAACTGCATTCGTCATTAGAATTGGCAGTATTGGGTCAGACAAAAGGCCTCTGTGTCCTGCCCGCAGGGAAGATGGAAAGAGCACACCAAGGAGACACTTCTCCCAAGCATTCCCCCAGTACCTGACCCTTCACGGACTTTCCCCACCTGCCAAGTGCTAGCTTCGTTTCATATCCATGTTGCCTCGGTCTGAAAACTCAAGAAACTATTACAGCTTTTGTATCTTGCTCTATTGTTCTCTTTTCTGGCAATCAATTAAAACAAAATCATGTATTAAGCCAACCTTATGCCCACGTTAAAAACTTTCCTTCTATCCACTCTACACGAACAGATACAGATCCGAAAACGCCAGGAACCCCTCAGCAATGTTACTTTTGACTTTTCCTCACCAAAGGGCTTGCAAGCTGTTTTCATACAAGCCTTGACTTCAAAGCTGAAGTTGGTACAGAGATCTCCCCTGTGGCAGGCTAATACCAGGACAACATGACTGCACATGCAACAGGCTGAGAGAGTTGGGGTTGTTCAGCCTGGAGAAGAGAAGGCGCCGGGGTGATCTTATTGCAGCCTTCCAGTACTTAAAGGGGGCCTACAGGAAAGCTGGAGAGGGACTTTTTACAAGGGCGTGTAGTGACAGGAGAAGGGGCAATGGCTTTGACCTGAAAGAGGGGAGATTTTTATTAGATTTAAGGAAGAAATTTTTCACTGTGAGGGTGGTGAGGCACTGGAACTGGTTGCCCAGAGAAGTTGTAGATGCCCCATCCCTGGAAGTGTTCAAGACCAGGTTGGATGAGGCTTTGGGCAACCTGGTGTAGTAGAGGGTGTCCCTGCCCATGGCAGGGAGGTTGGAATTAGGTGATCTTTGAGGTTCCTTCCAACCCAAACCATTCCATAGTTCTAACTGCAGGGCTCCTCTCCTGTAAGGTTAAAATAGCCACTGTGAAACTCAAAATGTCTGCAGGCCGGGGAGTTTCATCAGGACCAATTCGTGAAGATGAAGTCCTCCAACAGTGCAACTGCTAGGAATAAAGGGGCAGTTTTCAGGCTCAGACTTGGGCCACTTTTAATCCTTCTGCATTATTTTCTGCCTCCTTCAGAACAACCGACTCTACCTCAAAGTCACTAGTGAAAACGCTAAGATTTATTTCAAGCTTACACACGCAAACAGCAGGAAAATTCACTATAAACCAAAGTGAGATCAGTAATTCTTTTTTTAGTAAAGGAGAACTAAAAGAAAGCCTGCTTTAATATTAATTTGTTCCATTTCATCCACCTAACATACACATTAATCAAGTTTTATTTGGCAGAAAAAGAACAGGGAGAAAAGCTACAGGAAAACAGCAAAACAAGCGCTAAGAGGACGCGTGACCACAGACAACCCATCCCTGGGGAGCAGCAAGGCGATGAAAGACACCGGTTCCTACGCACAGCAGCACCCCGAGGCAGCGGAACGTCAGTGGGCCGGCAAAACCCTACTGCAATTTCTTCATATTGACCACATTGAGGGGAATATGTGGGCTCAAACAGCAGAGTGGTATATAGACTGGGTATAGGGCATTGCCAGTTTTCACACAGTTTTATGGGATGGAGGTTTTTAAAAGTAAAACAACCTTCTATGCAAAACTGAAAAGCAGTCTTCCTTCATAATTGGATCATCTTTGGGTTCCTTACATCTTCTTTACAAATCCCAATGCTTACTTCATGAGGTACCAAAAGAGCAATAAATTTGATACAGCTCAGGTTATAGAAACACATGCTCTGTCTCTGGTTATGGACCTATTAAGATTCCCACTAAAACTAACCCTTGAGTTTGTGTTTATAATGTGACTGTAAAACTCTGCCACAGGACAAAACTTTGTAAAACATCGCCGCTCTCAATGCAGGGATAGTTAAACAACTATTTTACAAGATCTGCTTGGTTTTAAGAGACAAAGAAAGCCAAGATTACAAGACTAGGATGCGTACTTGGGTTCTTCTCAATTAAAACCAGGCTGGTTTGTAACCCTGCCATTGCAGATCTCAATTTAAAATAGCAGCTTTGGTCCTCCTCTTACAAAGAGACAAGTAGTATACTATTATGGAACGGAAATAATCTACAGTCAACTAAGAGAGAGTAGTTTTAGATTAAATAGAAGGAAGAAATCTTTTACTATGAGAGTGGTGAGACACTGAAACAGGTTTTCCAGACAAGTTGTGAATGCCCCATCACTGGAAGTGTTCAAGGTCAGGCTGGACGGGGTTTGAGCAACCTCATCTACTGAAAGATGTCCCTGAAGACTAATGATCTAATCAAGTCTGGTCAAACTTGTCTGTACACAAAGCTGTGTGCCAGCAATCCCTTTGAGCTGCCAGAGTAAAGACTGTTGTTCCCCAAATGCTCGCACTTTCCAAAAAACCCCACATTTCTCAGTACTGTAAAGGCTTATTGTAAGTTTGGGGAGCAGAGCGGAGCAAACCAAACCTGGCCTGCTGAAATTTAGCAGCTCTGCTAAGATAATGTAGTTATTACCAAACTACAATGTGTGTTATCCTTCAGATGATTTGTTCCACTGTGGTGGAGTACTTGAGGTTTAGAAGATAAAGCTTTTCAAAAGAATCTAAAAACAAAATCCACAATACTGCACTTCACAGCTTTTAAAGCGAATTACAAGAAAGCACTGTTGAACTCTCTTGTGCTCCTGTCTTTATACAACCTGGTTTTGAATACCTGCCATTTTCATTACTTAGGCACCGGTTACATTAGGAAAGTATCATAGGAGTTGTTTTATTTTCTCAAAAAAACCCACCACGAAATGATGAGAGAACTAATTGAATCCTCTAGAATTCTGTTTGCAAGTCAATTGTTGCTCCACTTGACTCCTGCTGACACATCGTATGAGCAATGCACATTCCCCATATTTTCTAAAAACAAAGTCAGTGTTATGACTCTCAGTGGCACAAAGTTCAAAGTCATCTTTTACTACCAGCTCTGAGTACCTAGAAACTAAATGGAAACTAGAAACTAAATCAGAATTAGATGATCTTTGAGATCCCTTCCAATCCTAACCATTCCATGATTCTATAAATCACTTCCATTAATGAGAGCCAAAAAATCATTTAGAAAATATTTAAATCAACTAAAAATTGGTTAGTAAACTAATACAAAAGTTGAAGTGGTCTTGTAAGCAAAATCTTTTCAATGCCAGTAATGTCTCCAACATTAGCAGTTTGATAATATACTAAAAATCAAAAATAAACAAAACTGTTCCTCATACTAGCCTTGGCAGATGGCCAAGAACAGAGTGTTAGCAAGTCCCTGTGACAAAGAACCAAGCTGTAATTGCTCACACTGAGAGTCCATGGTGTCCTGTGTAGGTATGATGAAGGTTTAAAATGTTGCCCATCCTCCATATTCTGATCCCTATCTCAGGATTGAACGTACCGACATCTATGAAATAATGTCCCATCTAGGCTGCATTTCCACAAAATAACTCAGTCCATCTCAATTAAAACTTAGGCAAATCTATAAAAAATCCTAAGAATCTTTTAAAAACACAGTAAAAATTCAGAGTTCATTTCTTTCTTTGGTCCTGCTGTAAAAATTCTACAAGACTTAAAATACTTTAAATACTGAAGTTACTAAAATGAACAAAAGCTTTCAGGTTACTCGCATCGTCAATAACCAATGCTGCTTTACCAGACTGACTGGCTGGAAGGTGGCTTGGCAGAGAAGGACCTGGAGGTTCTGGTGGACAAGAAGCCAACCATGAGCCAGTAACACGCCCTTGCAGCAAAGTGGGCCCTTGAAGCGATGGGCATAAAGCAACAAACAGGAATTCCATTTAAGAGAAAGCTTTTGCAATATATGGGTGGATCAACACCACAAGAGGTAGCCCAGAGAGGTTGTAGGGTCTCCACCCATGCGGATACTCAAAACACAACTGGACACAGCCCTGAACAACCTGTTCTAGCTGACTCTGCTCTCAGCAGGGCAGTTGGACCAAACTATCTCCACAGGCCCCTTCCAACCTCAGCGATTTTGTGATTTGGCAATTAAGAGGTTATTCCACACTCCAAATTCCTTGCATCTCACACATGGCACTAAACACCTCATGAATTTCAAGCTTAATCCATTTTCACAGTTTATGTAAAATCCTGCTGTAGCTCACCTGGCAAACATTAACTGGTGTATCTCGACCTCACAGAAAGGAAGGATGTTAAATACAATTTTAACTTCGTTCCTCATGACAAAGCTTGTGTTTTCAGGAGTCTCTTACGAGTCAGCACATTGCTGACTTTTGGTATGGCATCTCCTCATACATATTCTGTGATATATCATATCATATTCTGTGATACATATACACACACGCATTTATCATGAGATCCAGTCCCAATACTTGCTGTTGGACATAACGTGCATGAACTCACTAAAATCCTTCTTAGCAGCACTTAAAAGACATGTTTCTTCCAAGAAAACAGTCACCGTGTATTCAACTACATGTTGATGGTCATGTGGCACGGCTGCACGTTTGGAGTGCCTGGTTATGGCAACAGTCCCATTCCCAGAAGACCAGACAGAATGGGGTTTTTTTGTGTTTATCTGATGTTAACATCTCGTTACAAATTTAAGGATGCACATTTACAGATGAAACTTTGAGAAAACCATTAGGTTTGCGATTTCAAATAAGGGACAAACATAGAAAGCGAGGAGAAAGGGTATTTTTTCCTATTATCATCACTTTTGCCTTCAGAAAGTGTCCATAACTTCACCTATTTCCATAAGTCACACTGGAATCTCTGTTTATTTCCTGCCGAGTTTATTTTTCTTGTTCTTTCAGCTCATGCTGATGTTCAAAAGCAAAAGAAAGAAGCAGTAATCTTTTCTTCCACCTTAGACACCTTCAGCTATATTCACTCTCCTTGGTAATACTTGCTAGGACTACATCCAAGAACACGTTTCTTTCTCTTGCTGCCTCCTCTCAGATCCCTTCCTGCTCACTGCTGTCTTCCCCCTCCTCCAGATAAATGTGTATTTTGAAAGTGCACTAATTGTTGTCAAAAGCACTTAACAAGGGCGCCAGGTCAAAGTATAAAGCAGCCTGGCCAGTCACTTTAAAACAATTTAAATAATGAGTTCTTAGTATTTATTTTAGTCTAAATTGAAACACTGGGTAGTGATTTCACTACATCGATATGAAATGGAAGAACGGCCTGGTACTCACAATTTCTCCGAACATTTCCCGCCCCCCCAGGGAATATTGCCTAAACAGTTACTAACTCTATGTCTCAATACAGCTCAAAGCAGAAACATACACTTTTTCTTCCTTGGTAGAGTTAAGTATTTTAGAAACACACTAGAAAATCAACGTGAAAAGATAATACAGACCAAAGTCAAAACCAGTTTAACAATGGACGTTGCTAACATGGGAAAACTTATTTCCATTATACGACTGTTTTAGGAGATTAAACATTCAGGGGAGCATGCAGGAGGAATTCCGAGAAAGCGTGAACTACAAAACCCATACGAATCAAAGCAATTGGTGCTCTGAGCAACCTCAGCTAGTTGAAGTCATCCCTGCTCATTGCAGGAGGGTTGGACTAGATGCCCTTTAAAGATGCCTTCCAACCCAAACCATTCCACGATTCCATGACAACCTTTAGCCTGTTAAACAGAAAGCAAGCTTATTTCAGCAAAACATCAATCAATAAATATACATATTGCCTAAACTATGTGAAACAAGGGCATATTCCATGTACAGCTGCTACTGATGCGGGCTGTTTTAAGGACTTGTAAGTCACTTTTTTTTAAGTGCTGCAGAAGCAGTAGCCTGTCACTCCAGTAGCACTGCACCTTGGGATGAAGAGGTTGAGAAAAGTTGCAACGGGTACAGACAACCAGCTGAACTGTCTGTACTGTCAAGCAGCAATTCAAATTTACCAAGATGTCCTGCACTCCGTCCATCCAGCGACATTCCAAATGGTACCCATCGTTCTCATTAAGAAACCCACAGGATTACGTTCTGACATACCTTAAACACTCAATTTAACCCAATTTTATTGTTAACATTGCATAACCTGTGCTATCAGCAATTCCCTTTGGAGTCGGCACCAATTTCTATTTGAAACATTAAGAAAAATTAATAATGAAGAAACATCAGCTGTGTTGGCAATAAAAGAAAATCAACGTCTGTGTATGCTTTCATTAGAAGGAGGCATCCAGCTAGACACTTGCTTCATTTCTCAACAGCACTTTGAACCTTCACCGAGGTCCCCGGGTACCACTAAAACCCAAGTAAACACTAACCTCTCTTTACATCTTCTGTTGCTGATTTTCTTAAATTTCACTGGCAAGTTGTGGAGAACTACAGTGATGCAGTTTTCTTAAAAAAAGACACCACAGAATTGAGCAAGTAAAAATTCTGTATTTTTATAAAAAGGTTAAAATTTTATTTTGAAGCTGCACCACTGGTTGGCAGAAGTCTTACTTATGAAGGTGGAAATAAGAGTGAAGCTACACAAATTCAAGTAATTTTGCTTTAATACCACTTACTGAAATACCGCTCTACGCACTGAGTGTATACTGTCTTTCTAGAATATTAAAAGCAAAAAATAAATTAGAATTAGTGATTTCCCAGAAATCAAGAACTAGAAGTGTTTGAACTAGAAGCAGCTAGTTGATGAATATATCATCCCAGCTCCATATTTAAAAATATTCAACTTTATCGGCTTTTCATTTTTAATCCCCTTTAATACAGTTTTAACTGTGTTTGCGTTATCCCTGGTTTTGATGAAAACAAGAAGCATCTTAAGTGCTCAAGAGGAACAGAGCATGACAACAGTTACCTTGTTGTGCTGCATGACCACGGCCTACGACAAAAATCAATGACCTGTAAAAAGTCTGACCTATTCCAGCTCAAGTGTTTTCCAAAGCCAGTAATTACAGCTTCTGGTTCAGAGGAAGAAATGAAGATCAAAGTGATTCTTATTCAAGGGATTGAATGGAAGTTCATTGTAGGCTGACCATAGTAATTCTCCTAATTACAAACTTTTTCAGATGATGCTTCTGCATATCTCCACATACATTATTAAAAAAAGAAACAACCTGTGATTTTCATAGTTGCGGTCATGGGAACCTGACACGTACGGTTCTATGTACCAATTCTATGATTCTGTGTGCCACGTGTCTCCTTGCATCTTCACATAAGATCCTGAAAAGTACAGTAAATTGCGATATTCCCTTGGATCCCCCTAGGAATCAAAGGTCTTGGCTCCTCAAGAGCTCAAGACTCCTCCATTGAGGACCTAAACACTAGCCACATCATTCTTAGCTAGGTATTTGTTTCTCCTGAAGTCTCCATCCACCGCACCCAAAAAATAGAAGAGCAAGCAGAATTAGCTTAATTAGTCAAAGAACAGAAGTGATACCTTCTCAAATTTGGTATTTACCACTCAAGTCAAAGGCATAATGTCTGATAAGAAGCCGATTGGTGACCTCCAGGATTCAAGTACTGACATGATCGTGAAACAGGCACAAGTCCAAACCTCTACTATGATGACTAATGAGTCTCAGTACGCTGATAAGTCAAGCTAGAAGCAGAAAAGATATACACTGTATGGTCCACTTCAAGATTTTCTTTATTAAAAACCCCAACTTGATACGGCCTCATGAACAGTAGTACATCAGGGCCCTCTCTAGACTTCTGGTGTTGATACCAGTGATTCCACACTGCTTTGTGGCGGAGTAAGATCTAAGGTTTCTCTACCTGTGCTTTCATCCTAGGTGGATCCTCTTGACATGCTGTGGAGGGCTGAATCTAAACCCAGGACCTCTGCCCGTTCACTCACTATCTCAGAACAGCTGGAATTCTCCCTTGGACATAGCCACTGTTCCCATGTTCTCTCCCCAAAAAACTAGGGACTGCTGTCCTGTCCACTGCACATCTAGCGGGAGGAGCATTCGCTATCTTTGTTGGTTTTAACACAAAGATTGAGTTTATGCTACTGACTCTTGTGGGTTTTTCCAGTGAATGCTCCATTAAGTCTTGGAATAGAACCATTAATGCTGAAAAGCTCTGAAGACAGGTTATCATCCAAGAGAACGCCCTTGGCCCTCACCAAAGGCATTTTTCAGTCTTTTACCTCCAATCTACTAACACAGGGCTACTGAACCTTCCTTGAGTTTACATCAGAGAAAAGAAGCATGTTTAATATACTAGAGGTCCTGAGATTCAACATTTGCACTGCACTGAGAAATAAAGGAATTCACAATTTTAAGGGAAAGCTGTCATTTAGGTAACCTGATTAGGACACAAAGTGGGTTCAGAATGGGAATTTTCTCAAGGTGTAGTAAATGAGACAGAAGACAGACAACCACTTACTAAACAACTGATTTTAGAAAAACTACTTTAGGAAGTTTTTTTCTATAACCATCTCCAAGATGTGTGTTGGATCACCAAAGATTTAGCTTTGCATGAGATATAAGCCATCAAAAAGGTTAAGACTTCTAAGTCAAAGACTGTAAAAGCTGTTAATTAGACCATTGTATTTCCAACCGAGTCACTATTTCCTTAACTTTTTAAACAAAGAACAAAAGCAATTTTTAAACTAGGTATTGACCAGCTGAAATACATCTACTTTAGGGCTTCCTTCAACAAAGTTCTCTTCAAAATAAAGAGAAATTTAATACTTCAAAGGATAAGATATTGGCCTGTGGTAGAAAAAATAATTAGAACCTGGAAGAGCTGAGTTCAATCCCCTACAGCAAGACAAGTTTTGTTCCAATTAAGCTTTATTGTTTTTGTCACTTCAACTTGTGGAAAAAATCATGCAGGAACATCTCAAGATGATTTCACAGTATGTGTGGCGCTGTTTTCCTCTCCCCTCTGCCCTCCCATGGTAGGGGGCACCCTGGGTGAAAACTACACCATGCTTTGCAATGCATGAGCAATAAATAAACCACAGTCTGTGCCACGGCGAGCTTCAGCCTGTTCCATTAGAGCAAGTTTTTGTGTTGTTTCGTCTAGTCATCTCATCCCACCTGAACAACCCCAGATATTTATTAGTTACTGACAGTTATCTGATTTCAAACAACTTAGAATGGGGACAGAAGTATCGGGTAATGAAATTGCTGCACATTTTGAAAAAATCAGTAGCAAAATTCAGTCTTTGCATTCTTTGACAGCCCACCAGCTAGTTAATGAGCAAAAACATAACGATAGATCTATCAACACTCACTTAGGTCCAAAACCAGCAGCCTGTGCTGTCCCTCATCATGCAGGAGCACCAAAGGACACACGGCATGACTGGTGTAACATCTTTATGGTCCAGAAACTAGGCAAAACCTGAAGAAGTCAAGTAAGTAGGTATCGCTACGTGCACAAGAATTTATTGCATCTTTTTATAATATACTTGCTCACAGGTTTTATATTCTTGCTCACAGCATTAAGACGACTCATAAAAATGAAACTGTTACTTTATAGTGTTTTTATTCTACTCAATTATTTCTCTGGAAACGACAAATCAATTTCCTACCACATCATAGTGATGAAATATGCAATTTGTGTACTACGATCCAACCACTTGCAGAAACAGCAGGTGGTAATAAATTAAGTTGGTGGTACACGAACAAGACACCTCCACAAGCCAACACCACACACAGAGCTACCAATCCAATCTTCCTTCAATCCCTATTGGAGCAGAGAAACATTAATTTGGGGGGGCTGCTTAAACACGTGCAGTTTTTTAAAGGCTGAGCTGCACCTGGCCTGAAAATACAATCTCCTCCAAGAGGATCCGATAATTAAAACACCTTTGCACAAGAGCTTCAGGAAGTAAAGAGTCTTTATGCATCTGCAATCTGTGCTCTTAATATGTTTAAACCCATTTTAAAATAAGTACTTCAGAGTAGCTAGAGAGAAAACATGAAAACAGTCTCCTTCAACAAGGAGAATATGTGCTTTAATATGTATGAAAATACACACATTTCCGCACAAAAACAGAATATTGTTGCAACAATACACCCTCCACATTACAGACAATTCTTTTTTTTCCATGCAGCAGTATTTCACGGGTCAGAGGTACCTACTGTCACTCAAACCCCTATGCAAACTGGTAGAGCAGCTAGCTTTATCAAAGACTGACAAAAGGATAAAACATGATTACGTATTCCAACCGAAGGATAGGGAATTTCATTGCATTATTCATTTTCACCTGAAACTGGGTCTTCAGGATCTTTGGAACTTGGAAGAGGTTCTGTCAGGGCACACTAAAGGCAGGGAGTGGCTGTCTAGCATCTTCAGCATCATGTAATCCCTCGTCAGCAGAGAACTGTGGAATAAGTTTACTCTTCTTTAACCCCAAGGTGCAACAGAGTGGAAAAGTCAATGGAATTTCCACCACATCTTGAGTACTGTCCAGAAAGTCCAGAGAAGGGCAATCAGAATGATTAAGGACAGAGAAGCAGCCATGTGAGGGGAGCCTAAAAAAGCGGAGACTCCAGCCTAGAACTTTTCATAGAATCATAGAATGGTTTGGGTTGGAATGGACCTCGAAGATCATCTAGTTCCAACCACCGCCTGCCATGGGCAGGGATCAGTATTTACAAAATATTAACTTGATCAATATCTACAAAATCTAAAATGATGGATAAACTGAACCCTAAAAGAATCCCCTATTAGTTCCAGGCATGAGATTTATTTCTAAAACAGGAGGCAGGAGTTTGTGGAGGCAGATGGTAGCAGCAAATTCAGAAAGGTATGGACAACAGGTGCATCAATACATATTAAAAGACCACTGATGAGATATATTTTTTTATATTAAGACCATCCATAAAAGCTTAACCTCTTACTGCTACTGTTGAAGCTGAACTATGACCCTGAGTGCTTCCAGAAAGCTCAGATACACCACCTCCATGAGCTTTCTCATATCTTATGCTTTATAGTAAATAGTTGCCAAGGCAAGACGATGATTCCCAGGCTTGGAAAAGACTGCCATCAAGTCAGAAATAAAAAGTCAAATAACATTTTGACAATTTTCTGGCATAGAACAAATCAGAAAATGAAACAATCCAAGAAAAAAGCGCATCTATGAATGCATCAGAAAAGCCTACACTCTATATTCGGATCCTTATAAGGGTTCATATAAGTATATTTAAGAAAAAGAAAAAATAAAGTTGGCCCATCACTCATGCAATATTTTCAGAGGCTTTTTAAGCGTGTTAAATACTTTCTTGCACGCAGTTCAGGTTCCCGTGGATAGTTTAATGTTTAAATATCATTAAAGGATTTTTACATCTGGTTTCCCAGATCTGCCTCTGTAAGAAGCTGCAGAACTGATACACGATTATTTCTGAAGAACGTTTTTGTACAGAGGTTTGAGTTAATTTTTTAAAGGCAAGTAAGTTGTCACCACAGGCTGCTGAACCAACTTAATATAACCAGTCTGCTCCTGCTGCTGCCAAGGCTGTGGAGCTTGCTACCCCTTTCCTCTGTGCCAAGTGTGCCCTCATTCACTTCTCCTGACCATACAGCCCTTGCTTCCCTCCTGTGGCCTCCTGCTGCCTCTTAAAACAGTTTTTGAGCTGCTTTAACTTATTAAGACAGAAGAAAAAAGTCCAAGTTTCTTTTTTCTGGCTTTGGTGGGGGGGTTGGTTTTGTTTTGTGTGGGTTTCTTTTAGGGGGGAGGTCCATTTAAATGAGGTGAAGTGGCTCAGAAAACCTCTAAAAAGCTCTGGAGCCAGCACGGAGTAAACAGCACAAGCACATGGTCAGTAGTAGGAGGAAGAGGCTTCCAATTTTTGGCAGCTGCTATGTTGGCTCACTGCTCTTGGCCTACATCTTGGGGCAGGGGGATGAATACATCAATGGGAGACAGAAACCATCTTCCCCTGCACTCACAGAAGTGAAACGAGTGAGTTTTGTTTTGGTGAAACTGCTTTTTTCAGTACAGCGGCACAAATCATTCGCAGTCCAAATCTGGCAGCTCTAAGCCTCCGACGCTGAAATACGAAACAGCCTTTACTTGAGAGCAGCCCTGAGGAAAAGGACTTGGGAGTGCTGGTGGATGAGAAGCTCAACATGAGCCGGCAATGTGCGCTGGCAGCCCAGAAAGCCAACCGTGTCCTGGGCTGCATCCAAAGCAGTGTGGCCAGCAGGTCGAGGGAGGGGATTCTGCCCCTCTGCTCTGCTCTTGTGAGACCCCACCTGGAATACTGTGTTCAGCTCTGGAGTCCCCAGCACAACAAGGACATGGAGCTGCTGGAGCGGGTCCAGAGAAGGGCCACAAAGATGATCCGAGGGCTGGAGCACCTCTGCTATGAAGACAGGCTGAGAGAGTTGGGGCTGTTCAGCCTGGAGAAGAGAAAGCTCCGGGGTGATCTTATAGCAGCTTTCCAGTACTTAAAGGGGGCCTACAGGAAAGGTGGAGAGGGACTTTTGACAAGGGCGTGTAGTGACAGGACAAGGGGCAATGGATTTAAGCTGAAAGAGGGGAGATTTAGATTGGATCTAAGAAAGAAATTTTTCTTAGTGTGTCCAATGAAGGGCAATGAAGCTGGTGAAGGGTCTGGAGCACAAGTCTTATGAGGAGCAGCTGAGTGAACTGGGGTTGTTCAGCCTGGAGAAAAGGAGGCTGAGGGGAGACCTGATCGCTCTCCAAAACTACCTGAAAGGAGGTCGTAGTGAGGTGGGTGTTGGTCTCTACTCCCAAGTAACAAGCAATAGCACAAGGGGAAATGGCCTCAAGTTATGCCAGGGGAGATTTAGATTAGATATTAGTAAAAAAGTCTTCACTGAAAGGGTTGTCAAGCATTGGAACAGGCTGCCCAGGGAAGTGGTTGAGTGACCATCCCTGGAAGTGTTTTCAAGACATGTAGATGTGGTGCTTAGGGACACGGTTTAGTGGTGGACTTGGCAGTGTTGGACTTGATGATCTTCAAGGTCTTTTCCACCCTAAATGATTCTATGATTCCATGTTTTGCAACATGCACTTTGATGGCATTATAAAATGTAGGTGAAGGAAGAGTAACAGGGTATGGGAAGTGTATTTGTGAAATATTGAACGCATTCACAAAAGTGTATCAGAACTTCCTATTTCTAGAAACTTTTACTGTTAAAAATTGAGGCATCTCCTGACTTTGGGTTCAGATGAGACTAACGAGCTGAAGGCCTTGAAGGCAGAGTCTGAAGGGGAAAAAAAAATGTCTCTCTAGTTAACTCAAAACAATTACAATTTCCCTTTGTTTAGGATCAGTGTTTACTAACAGGTTAGACAGTAGTTCTGGTACTACAGCAGGTTTTATAATTTGATACATTCTTACCAATGAAATATTTAATTCCAGTAATTTGGACAGGGGCAGAAGTTTATTAATTCCTGAGGAACAGGACAGACCAAGTAAGGCTTGCTTCCATTGACACAAGACAGAGGGTGATGAGCACCTGTAATTTGCACCACAATCAACAAAGCACCTGAGAGTGAACCATCATGGCACCATCTAGAGATCTTCAGCAAGGGATCAGAATTTAAAGAGGTGGTACAAGCACCACATTACCTGTTAAAAGCAACTTTTGGGCCAGAGACCATTTGAACACGTGATAGAGTAAGTACTGACAATGAAATGTAAAGAAAAAAGGTTAATTTGAAATTTGCCTGGCACAGTCAACGCATATGCACATCTAACCTCTAATTATTTCCCAACATTTTGTAAACGTCAAAGTATGGTTTTTAAAGATGCCCAGCATCTGTCTGAAACATGATTCCATTACATCGTAATCTGCTGCAGAATGTTTCATTGAGCAAGTGAACCAAGTTTCACAGACAACAGGCATTCAAAGACAAAAGCTCATTCTTCTGTCCAAGACAACACTATTTAGAGACATGATGGACACCAAAAAGAGGTGATGAGAAGCAAAGAGCAAAAAGCAGAGCTTGTCAGGCTTCGAGAACATATTTGTTCCACTCAGACAAGGAGGAACTGACCTTGTGGGACGCAGGGTACATACTGCTCTGCCCCTGTAATGCCAACGTTCCTTCTACACAAACGTCAAATTTGAGACATTAAGAGTTAATAAGATCTGCTCCAAAGAAATAAGCTGGAGATTATTTTCACACTGCAGAAGGAAATGAGTTTTCCCACCTTAAAGACTGAACAGAAGAACAGTTCAGTAACACAATGAGGAGTACAGAGCAGCATACTTTATGAGCCATTGTCTTTTACTCTGCCCCTTCAGGTAAAAAAAAAATAAAACACCCACAAAAAAAACCAAACACCTACCAAAAAAACAAAAAAGAACAACAACAACAAAAACACACAAAAAAATCACCCCAAAACCCAACAGCCCCCTAAAACACCCCAAGCCGTCATCTTTCACTTACTGTAAAACTACACAGTTAGAAAGTTTCAAGAAGAGCAAATTCTGATTCATTAATGTACAGTATTAACTCCTCATGTAAGGCATCAGTTAATAAACACACTGAAAACATCTGTTCACTTCTTGTGAAAAAAAATGTTATTTGTCATGACAAGAACTTCAGCTGCACGGACTGTTTCACGGCTACACCTCTCAGCTAAAGCGAGATCCACACAAAAAGGGTGTTGGTGTAAGAAAAAACCTGCAGAAACAGATATTGCCGAAGTGCCAGCACAGCCCTGCCCCACTCATAGAATCATAGAATCATGGAACGGTTTGGGTTGGAAGGGACCTCAAAGATCATCAAGTTCCAACCCCCCTGCCATGGGCAGGGACACCCTCCACTACAGCAGGTTGCCCAAAGCCTCATCCAACCTGGCCTTGAACACTTCCAGGGATGGGGCATCCACAACTAATAAAAAAAAAATTTTATTGCTAATTGTCTAGGTTTTTATTGGTGCCTCTGTCCACGTTTTCCTGCGTGTTTCAACAAGCAAAAGTCCGGCACAAAGTCCCCATCTTGTGCCATTCATAAACTGGGGCCTGAGTTCCAGCAGGAATTTCAGGAGGTCTACGGGGAAAGTTTCAGTGGTTGAGAGGAGTCCCATGTTAAGGCCATTGTGTTAGAGAGGAAAAAGCTAAATCCTATTCTGCATATCTGGTTTCTTGCTTCAAGTAAACATTCCTTAGACTAATCACACAAAAACAATCACACTCTGTACTGCTGCTCTCTCCCTCCCTCTCCAGAGCAGCACCGCGGAGCAGCCAGATGAGAATGAGGAACCCAAAAAGAAGAGACGGTGAAAAAAATGAAGCTGGGGTTGCCACTGCTGCCTCCTCCCAACACGCCTGCTCTGTAGTAGACTCGCCTTGGTCTTGGAGAACTGTGCAGATGATGGTTTGTTGTTTCTCTTGCCAAATACTTATGACTTCTTCCTTTGTGCCCATGGGTCTGCCAGCAGTGACCCTGGCCCCCATCTCAGGTTTTACAGCTAGCTGCTGCCCTTGGGAGCACCTCTGCTATTTGAATGTGCTGCTATCAAAATCTTCTTACCCAGGAACATCCCCTTCTTACAGCAAAAAGGAAAGAGTGAGGAGGATCAGTCCCTGCCAAAAGATCTCCTTCTGAAAGTGAGGTCTCACTCACTTCAATTAACCATCCCCTATAGCAAGCTCCTGCTGAAGGTCAGAAAGCGGCATTTCTGACAAGATTTGTCGTTCGGGTTTCCAAGGCCAACCTGAACTACGGAAGCCTTTCCTCATCCCAACGTGAGAGTCCTGGGTTTTAATCTAGACAACTGAAGATTCTTCATTTTCACAACTACTCAAAATAAACTTGCAGCTCAAACATTTCAGATGAAGACAACTGATGCTAAAGCTATGCAAAAACTTGTTTCAGTTTCTCTTTACTTCACATTTAGGATACAGTTGGTTATCACTTATCCATCTTTCCTTACACACACCAATTCAGATACTTGAACAGTATTTAAAATGAGGACTTAAAAAAAAATGTAATTTCTTTATTTGAAAAACTACTTCACTGGTGTGTCTCCTTCGATTCTTTCATTTTCTGCCATTTGCAAAATACTTGATAAAAACAAGTATTTAAAATTAGTTGTTGCTTTTACCAGATAAATGTTCTCATTTTCCAAATGTAAGTCATACTTTTACAACTGGACTTGTTCTGTTAGAGTTTAATTTAAAAGACATAATATGTTGCTGCACAGCAAGTATTCCATCTTAACCTTACAGATTTACGTGATCATTTTATTTTACTTTATATGGCATTTAGCAAAAATATATACAAATTTAAGGTATTGAGAAAGAAATTCTTTAGGAAAGGGTTTGTCAATTCTTCCACGATATCTTGCAGGAGAGGCTTAAAAGCTTTATTAGTTTGTTTTAATGCAACAAAATTAACATGAGACAGAGAACAAATTTCTTTGGGAATATTCCTAAGAACATGTTGTTTTGACAGACAACTAAGAACTTATACATCCAGTTATTATAACATTTATATAATCTACTCTTACATGCTAAACAAAACAGTTCACAGTGACAGAACAAACAGCATCTCAGTGGCCTCAAAGGAGCGAGAGAAAAAGGGAAAGAACACAAAGAAGTACTCAAAGCCAGAAACAACAGTCCACCTAAAAATCCTGTAGCAAATTACACTGTACCACCAATGCCAAAGAAAACGTAATGCCATAATTAAATGAACAATCTGAGTGTTCAGGATCCACCTTCTTCAGTTTGGCCTTAATTTGGCAAAGCGAAGACGATACCTCTGGATTTCGGAGAGAATGGCAGATTTGAACAGACAAGCACATTCGTGTTCAGGTGATAAAACACTGGGACATATGTGTGCCCGTGGATAGGGAAAGAGGAAGCGTTTAACACCTGAAAAGACCTGACCCCACAAACCTGTAAAAAACTGCACAGTCGGTCAAAAAGGACACATTTTATGAGCAACTTCATTGTGTTACAGTAGGTTGACTGTCCTTGCGAGGAACAGAATCACAAAATGGTTTGGGGTGGAAGGGACCTCAAAGATCATCTAGTTCCAACCCCCCTGCCATGGGCAGGGACACCCTCCACTGCACCAGGTTGCCCAAAGCCTCATCCAGCCTGACCTTGAACACTGCCAGGGATGGGGCAGCCACAACTTGTCTGGGCAACCTGTTCCAGTGCCTCACCACCCTCTGAATGAAAAAATTCTTTCTTAGATCCAATCTAAATCTCCGCTCTTTCAGTTTAAAGCCATTGCCACTTGTCCTGTCACTACACGCCCTTGTCAAAATTCCCTCTCCAGCTTTCCTGTAGGCCCCGTTAAGAACTGGAAGGCTGCTATAAGATCACTCTGAATCCTTCTCTTCTCCAGGCTGAACAGCCCCAACTCTCTCAGCCTGTCTTCATAGGAGAGGTGCTCCAGCCCTCTCATCATCTTCATGGCCTCCTCTGGACCCACTCCAGCAGCTCCATGTTCTTCTTGTGTTGGGGACCCCAGATCTGAACGCAGTATTCTTGGTGGGGTCTCATGAGAGCAGAGCAGAGGGGCAGAATCCCCTCCCTCGACCTGCTGGCCACGCTGCTTTGGATGCAGCACAGGACACGGTAACAGCTTATGTCCTACCTATTCCTGCTCCAAGAAATATTTTTCCCATTGGAGGAAAGGAACAAGACAGCATTTTTACTTCCATTTCCAACAGAACTAGAGCAATATTAATAATGAGTGTAGACTGGATATTAAAGAGCAAGGAAAGTCTAATTAAAAGAAGGAAAAATGTTCCCTCCAAGAATTTTACGGTAATAAGCTACAAAAAGCTACAGATGAACTCTTGCTTCATATGATGCCGAAGCATCACGTATATCATAGAGACAGAAATGAAATTAAAATTCTTGATATTTGCCACATCCTTGGTCCAGGTCCCATCCACACCAGCGAAAAGGGAATGGCTCCCACTCCCCCAAATGTAGTGACATTTACTCAACTTCTTGCTTATGTTCCCATCCCCAAACAGGAAAATACTGACTGGCTTAAGGCATCAGTGACTGATTCTTTAAAAAAAGCACCGAAATCAATCGTTACAGCATAACAACAGCTCTTGTAGATCCATAAACACACACACAACAGGCAAGCACGCTTAACAAACAAGTAAATCCAGTTTAAGATGAGGTTTGGTTTGCAAACTCTGGTCTGTCCTCTTTGTTTTTATGCTCCAAATACAGTGTGTTACACTAAACGCCTCTGAACCACCTAATGTCACACTGAAGAAAGACAGAAGAGATCCAAGTGCCAGTTTCAAAGCTCACTTCATTGCCCATTCTCCTGGAGATGCACAAGCCACCATGGCTACACGAGTGAGTACAGCAACTGGGGATACTTGAACGTAAAAGCCCTTGAGTTAATATTTTGGACATCTCTGTACTCATAAATAAGTACCTGAGTATGACCCCATCTTACAACCAGTTTTGAATATCTAGTTTCCAGTACAGGGTTTTTCCACATTCTAGGTAAATTTTACTTGTTCCTGACATTCTTAAGTGCAAACCCTTCCACCTTGGTTAATTTCACTTTGGCTTGACTGTGATTCTAACATTAAAAAAAAAAAAAAAAAAAAAATTGGAGATAAATCTAGATTAAACAGAAGTGAGCATCTCCCATTGCTCTTCTGTGCTGGATAAACATTCGTGGTGGTCAGTAGTGTTGTGGGGTTTTTTTAATTCACATATCTGAATTCCTGCAAACTTTCTATGCAACAAGTCCTCAAATTTATTTCTATCAGCTCACAAAGCAGACACAGGATATCAAAGACATTCACACGGGATGAGTGATTATTTCTTTACTTATTATTTCTGCTTTCTCTTTAATTGCTGAACTATGAATGTTTCAGAAAAACAATTCTTTCCTTCAGTATTTTCTCTAAGTAGAAGTGGGCTGGTGGGTATCACACATCAGGTAAGGGTGTGCAAGACTTGAAAAGGCAGAGGAACAGGTTGTGACCTTCACTGGCTTATGTCAGTACTTGACATTCATGACTTAAAGGATGCTGGTGTCTTAATGACAGCATCACTAAAGTGCTTAACTACACTTTCCTCTCCTTCCTCACTCTTCTTTAAGCAATCTGTTACGCTTTTCTTTAAATTGTTGAACTAATGCCCTTCAAGAAGTGCTAAGCAGATGCTTACAGCTATTTTCATCATTGCTTTGCACTATGGTATCAACTTTTTCAAATCTACTGCTACTTTCCAGTCAATCTTTAGCAACTAAAAGTATTTTCTACTTGGCACCTAACCAGAAAACATAAAAATAAAATGTTAACAATTAGAAAATAATTTCTTTTATTTAGTAGTTCTTCTTAATGCAGAATCGCAGAATGGTTTGGGTTGGAAGGGACCTCAAAGATTATCTAGTTCCAATCCCCCTGCCATGGGCAGGGAAACCCTCCACTACACCACGTTGCCCAAAGCCTCACCCAGCCTGGCCTTGAACACTTCCAGGGATGGGGCATCCACAACTTCTCTGCACAACCTGGTCCAGTGCCTCACCACACTCACAGTGAAAAATTTCTTCCTTAGATCAAATCTAAATCTCCCCTCTTTCAGTTTAAATCCATTGCCCCTTGTCCTATCACTACACGCCCTTGTCAAAAGCCCCTCTCCAGCTTTCCTGTAGGCCCCCTTTAGGTACTGGAAGGCTGCAATAAGGTCTCCCCAGAGCCTTCTCCTCTCCAGGCTGAACAGCCCCAACTCTCTCAGCCTGTCTTCAGAGGAGAGGTGCTCCAGCCCTCTGATATTTTCAGTGAGCAACGTGGTTGTTAACTGGAGTAGAGGAACAACAACAGAAACATAGATGAAATCTTGGAGTTAAAAAAAAAAAAAGTAACTTGCCAGGCTTTTCCTACAGTATGAAACAGGAATAATGAACATGACCTTTTTGTGTATCCAGTTGTATCCAGGGTGTGCTTGTTCCTGATTTCAGACAATCCTTATTGCCAGGTCATCCCCACTCATATCTCTTAGTCAATGCTACCTTGCAGATCAGACCGCCCACAGAAACGGCGTCACTACTTTTCCTTCAAATTTCTGGAATGAGCAATTTTGGAGCAAAGACATTCCAGAAATTAATTTCAGCATGAACAATAAGAACTTCATTAACTTTGAGTTCAGAAAACAACCTGAAGGAGGGTTTATCACAGAAGTTATCAGGTAGCCACAGCCATAGCAAGTGCTGCTGTTCCAACTGCAATACCTTGGTTTTCATCGAGGTAGAGCATACTCAAACTGTACAACCATCAAACTCAAGAGGTCTGCAAAAAGTGAGATGCGACAGACGACAGCGATATTCCAAGTGAATTCTTACTGCACCTCCAGATCAACAGAAGATATTTAAATTATGTTTAGATGTTCAAACTTGGTACTTCAAACATCATGTCCACGACTACTGGCCAATACAGGTCACACAGCTTGTTTCAGTAAAACGAGACGAGTGCATCTAAAACCAGCTCAAAGTTTGTTCAATATCCAGATTAAACCAGAACCTGTGCAACTCCTAAAATGACTCTGGAAGAAAGAACAAGTAATGGACATTTTCCTATCCAAGCATGGACTATTCATTTCATCCATTTATTTAGTTTATGCTTTATATTCTATACTCTATAAAATAATGTGTGTGTGTATATATATAAAAAAATAGAAAAGCAAAAGCAAAGTGGCGAAGGAACTTGGTAGTAAAAGTAGGAAGGTGTAAATCCCTTGTTTCGAGGGCAGAACAGGAACAGTGCAATGACATTCTCCTGCAACCCCAGGCATTAAGTGTCCCATTGTAACTAGAGAAAAAGAAAAAAAATATTAGAAAGCCCAGATTTAGAAACACGTACAGAAAAGCCTGTCTTCTGCTAAAACCTACAGTTGGTTGATAAAACATTAACGCACGAAGCTGACAGGCACCAGTGCTATCTGCCCATCCCACTGCTGTGCCAGAGGGCACTGTGCCCAGAACAGGTGAGGGTGCAAATCCTCCGGTTTTATTTGCCACTGGCGTGATAAAAACTGCACAGCAATTAGCTCTGCACTGCCAGCCCCGCCGGCTGAAGAACAGATACACAAGTCGCTGCCATCCGAGTGGCACCTGTACCCTCTGCTGAAGGTTCGGGACGGGTATCTGCAGCACACGTACGCTTTGACAGGTACAGCTCCACACAACCGAAAATCAGGGACCTGTTAAGCCAGACTTTTACTGCAGCCAGTATGATCCAAGATCATTGCAATCAAACACCTGAATGGACAAAAAGCTGCTGTTCGAGCCGACGGGCAATGCAAGGTGTTGGATGGGAACCAGCCATCATGATCCCGTTGAAAAGATCGCTCTACTCTCAAGTATCTTTGTTGCAATTCCTCAGCTTATCTTGACCAACCATCATGTCAGACCAGACAAAACCCTCTGAGTCAAGTACACTAGGGTTTCAGGAACACGATTCCTTCTGCTATCTCCCCATAACAGCAAGGACAACAAACCATTGCTGAGCTGCAAGCGTAATAGCAGAAAGTCTATGAGAAGAGCTTAAATCTTATTGCCCCTTATCTTCAGAAGCCAGCTGAGAAGTTTCAGGAAACCATCCAGGTCCTTCCCATCCTCCTCCCTAGAAATAAAGATTTAACAGAACTGCAGATCATTACTCATCCTGCAACTACTTGTGATGACAAAGTTCTCTGCTACAATAACCTTTACATGCTTATTAAAGGGGAAAACTCAACCACTATGGGAATTCATGACCAAATACCAGCAACTAACCATGTCCTGGGCTGCATCAAAAGGACCGTGGCCAGCAGGTCGAGGGAGATGATTCTGCCCCTCTGCTCTGCTCTCGTGAGGCCCCACCTGGAATACTACGTTCAGCTCTGGAGTCCCCAGCACACGAAGGACATGGAGCTGCTGGAGCAGGTCCAGAGGAGGGTCATGAAGATGATCCGAGGGCTGGAACACCTCTGCTATGAAGACAGGCTGAGAGAGTTGGGGCTGTTCAGCCTGGAGAAGAGAAGGTTCCAGGGTGATCTTACAGCAGCTTTCCAGTACTTAAAGGGGGCCTACAGGAAAGCTGGAGAGGGACTTTTGACAAGGGCGTGTAGTGACAAGACAAGGGGCAATGGATTTAAGCTGAAAGAGGGGAGATTTAGATTAGATCTAAGAAAGAAATTTTTCACTCTGAGAGTGGTGAGGCAGTGGAACAGGTTGCCCAGAGAAGTTGTAGATGCCCCATCCCTGGAAGTGTTCAAGGCCAGGTTGGATGAGGCTTTGGGCAACCTGGTGCAGTGGAGGGTGTCCCTGCCCATAGCAGGGGGGTTGGCACTAGATGATCTTTGAGGTCCCTTACAATCCAAACCATTCTATGATTCTATGATTCAATAAAGTAATTAGTCTAGCTTCATCAAGAAGTAATATCGTTTAAATGAAGAACAGTCTGGTTTTACTGACAATTTTAAGTAGAATTGGCTTAGGCCAAATTCTTACAGGAATTAGAAAAAAATTCGCAATAAAAGTAAGGCTCTAGCATTCTTTAATTGTTAGACAACCCCAGGATGTCACATGCTATATGGAACATGACAGTGAAAATGATCTGCATCTTCTACAAGGCTGAGAAGCAAAAGCTTTCCATCGTTTTGGACATGTTTAAAATTATTGTATCTGCACCTCTTCTAATTCTGGAAGGAAACTGCCACATCCTTGAGGGCCCACTCAGCCAACATAAGATGAGCCACCAAACACTGGCTGCAGGAGAAGTTAAGACACTTCCAATTTCATCTGACAAAAAGAGACTTTTAGTTCTACAGCACATCAAATTGATGTCAGAGTTTAGCTTTCAGTCTCAAAATGCCACACTTCGATTTATTATGCTTTTCATCTGTTGATACAACACCTTCTACAGCTCTTCACTGAGTAGTTGTACCAATAGTAGAACTGAAGGTCACACACTGATTTTCTTCCTGGTCTCAAGACGAGGAGACTTAGGCCACAGAAGCTGTTTTTCCTCAGAAATTTCCTCCATAAAGCAAGGGACAATACTTAATTCACAAAGTGAGTCCAATTTAAATAAATAATAATAAAAAAAAAAAAAAAGAAAGAAAAACCAAACCTCTAGTGCTTAGTTTTATGGATTTGAAATCATTGGCAGGGGACATGCTATTTTGGAAAGCAGTGATGGTGCTTGGGAAAAGTGATAAGCAATCTCTCTTCCGGCAAAGAAATAAATCTTAGTTATCAATTAAAAACAAACAAAAAGAGAAGTTTGTTTACAGATTATTTCCAATGAAATGACTCAGCAGGATTGAATTCCACCCAGAAACACTTTTCATAACATCTTTGATAAGCTACATTCAATATCAGAAGAGGAAAACCCAATCCTCCTCCTATATGCAGTAAATAAAACGTCACGTAGGTGCTCAGCAACCACCAGCTAACTCCATAACCTCTGCAGTCTTCATCCTCTACAACCTGTCAGGAAAAACCAGCATCCTTAATTCTCAACATGAACTCGGCAGTAGATATTGCAGTGATCTCATCTGGCAAGATGAAATCTTTGCAAACACTACAATATTTTTACAACCACTGTAATCAAATACATTTATAACACGCTGTATTTAGGCTTGGTTTAATATAACATTTACAAAGACGTTTCCTCATATCCTTCATATCTGTCTTTTGCTGGCTGTGCTAGTTTATGGAACTCAGTAGCTTGTGCAGGCTTGCCTACTGTAATGGGATTTAATATGTCTCCAGTTTTTAATAATTACCATCAACAAATCCGTATCAGGTCATGACTTCAAGGATGCATCCAAAGCAGCGTAGCCAGCGGGTCGAGGGAGGTGATTCTGCCCCTCTACTCTGCTCTCGTGAGACCCCACCTGCAATACTGTGTTCAGCTCTGGAGTCCCCAGCACAAGAAGGACATGGAACTGCTGGAGCGAGTCCAGAGGAGGCCACAAAGATGATCCGAGGGCTGGAGCACCTCTGCTATGGAGACAGACTGAGAGAGTTGGGGCTGTTCAGCCTGGAGAAGAGAAGGCTCCGGGGTGATCTTATTGCAGCCTTCCAGTACTTAAAGGGGGCCTACAGGAAAGCTGGAGAGGGACTTTTGACAAGGGCGTGTAGTGACAGGACAAGGGGCAATGGACTTAAACTGAAAAAGGGGAGATTTAGATTAGATATAAGGAAGAAATTTTTCATTCAGAGGGTGGTGAGGCACTGGAACAGGTTTCCCAGAGAAGTTGTGGATGCCCCATCCCTGGCAGTGTTCAAGGCCAGGTTGGATGAGGCGTTGGGCAACCTGGTGTAGTGGAGGGTGTCCCTGCCCATGGCAGGGGGCTTGGAACTAGATGATCTTTGAGGTCCCTTCCAACTCTAACCATTCTGTGATTCTATGCTAGTGAGGTTTTTTTCCCAGACTAGTAATTAATGAAACCTAGGTACTCGTGTTGATACAACAAAATTTTTTTTACAAGACATGAATTTGCAACTATTCCGTGTAAGCGACACTTCAGCAAGTGGCAGGATTGAGACAAGCCAATGTATTTCTTACAAATGCAACACCAGTCAAAAAAGCTTATTTCAATTTAATTTCAATTACAATACTTCTTTCAATAAAAGCTGTGCATGAAGATCAGTTGCCCAATGAATCACTAAAACTGTTCACTAAAAATGCATCAAAATCAGGTAAAGGATCATTTTTGGTATCTAAGGATGCTAATTTTGAAATACTGCAGCTGTTGCCAGGCTACCTGGGTAAGGAAAACGATGCTGTGTGTGCGTGCTCACACGTGCAAGCGTGTATATATACATACATATATGTGTGTGTGTGTGCGTGCCATATCAAAAATATATACACACACGCGGTGACTTGTGATAAAAAAATTTCAAATATAAACTGAATAAGAAAGCTATTCAGGCCACAAACTCCTGCTTGACTTTTCAGCAAAAATGCATCATTTCAATCAATGCACTGTTCTCTTAAATGCTGACTTCCAAACTTTGCTCTTCGGCCTTTTCCTAATGCTTCTTCGAAAGGATATTGAAAACATTTCCTTTTCCTTGTGAAGTTTTAGTTTTCTCCAGGCAACTCAGAATTTAATTCCAGGCTGGCTCACTGCTTCATTACTAGGTGCTACAATTGATAAGATCATCCATCTCCATTACACAGGGAACACTGAATGCTCCCCCAGCGTTTAAAACAATCACTTTCCTTTTTTGTAGAAATATCTCGAGCTCCATCTTCTATTCCAGTAGTCTTTGAATACCAAACAAATCACCCTCATGGAAATGCATCGGTGCTCTCATAGCTGCATAATTCCTGCACATTTCGAAGAATATCAATGCTGCGGCAAGGCTGAAGAAATTCCCTTGCTTTTCCAGACTATTTTCTACTTTTACATAAACACAGGCATTTCAGGAATTGTTTTTAAACTGCCATTGAAAATTAGTAGTTTGATGAGATTAACACTATTCTTTTTTCTACAAAGATTTTCAACAAAAAAACAGGCACACGGGAATTGAAATAACAGATGCTTTAACAGTTTGCAAATTTCACACCTTAAGAAGCCACTAAGTTAATAAAGTTCAACACTAGTTTAGACAAATTTAGGGTTTGGAAGGAAACGGCTGATGTGCCAGTTGATGTTGCCAATGCAGTAAGGCAACAACAGACTGTCACACTACAGACTAGGCTCTTTTTCCCGGTTGTTACGCCCTCAGAAACCAAGGAAAAAGGACTTCATGGCATTCCCAAACTACACCTATAGATCCATAAAAAGCGCAAAAGCGGGTGCCACCCTCCAGTCACCTCCACTGAAGCTCACTACGAAGACGCAGCAGAACACTCAGGCTTTTTTCTTTCCTAAAACACAACAGCTATTATATTTCTGTGTTATATATACAGTGTCTTTGCCAAAAAAGTAGGCAATCTTGGTTTAGAGACTATATACTCCCTGCTGTGGTATCAGCAACTTCTCTCATTCCGTTTCTACCACTGTGTCCCTTCTAGTCCTCACCGCTTACCTAAAAATCGAAGCATCTGTTAACTTCAAGTTACCACCCAGTATTTTTCTGTGAGCAAAACAGCAGAGACTTAGGAGATGGAGACAAAGGAGAAACAGCACTGAACTTTTCCCTTATATATATACAACTATCTTGCTCATACTCAACAGATGACCAGCAGGTTCCCTCTGAACACACCTCCTGAAACAGCAGGGCTCATCAGAAAAAAACCAACCACCAACCACATTTAACTTGGAATTGCTTATCACTTTAAAAAAAAAGATTGTGACATTAACAGATCGCAATAAATCAGTTAAAACCCCTTCCCAGTTGATTAAATAAATTTCACAACATAGCTGGCTCAATTTCTTTTTTCCTAAAATCAAGAGAAGGTTTTTGACTGAATTGGGCAGATCTTTTCATGCCAGTCTGAACTGAAGAACTGAGTTAAGAACTGTGATCACCCTTCACTAACCACTCGCATGACATACACTTAACAACACCACGTCAATTTATTGTTCATAAATTATTAAACAGAGCTCGTCTCAGGGAAGATATTTAAGAAACTTCTTCCTTCTCTAGGTGGATAATTTACAGCTATACAGCTCAGCTACCCAACTATCCTCCATTTGCATTTTTTACTGAGTTATTTTGTAAAATTCGAACAGTATGCCATGTGAAACTCGAGGAAAAAAGGCCACGAGCAAAAGTACAAAAAACAAACCACACCACCATCATACCATTTAAAACTTTTAATTAACATCTCTAAGCTTTGGAATGATTATTAATGATAAAAAAAAAAAAAAATCTGTTACAATTTAAGGCAACTGAAGTATACTCTAGTCTATCGTTATGGTCAGAAAGAAAACACCCCTGTATGATGCTGGCACAAATTTCCAGTACTGAGCTGAAGACACGCACTGCCTTCTCGGGAACCAAGCCACCCACTTCAGCATCCCCCAAAGCTGTAACGAAGCTTGAGGCTTTTTATTGCACAAAACCTGAGATTTTAAGTTTCACATTACTTAATAAGAGAAAGAGGGGAAAAAACCAGCCAAAATCGTCTTGCTCCTGTCACTACTGAAGTCAAGTAATACAGACTCGCTTGCTGGGAAGTACACCAGTAAACAAAACACACACTTTCTCTTCGTTTGCCAATCACAATGCTCTCAAATCTGGAGTATGAAGATGCAGACTAAACTACGGAATTCAGCAGCATTGCTCAGGTCTGACTTGAGCATGAAGAGGAGTCAAAAATCGTGCAATACAGATTACACAAATACTTTATAAAAAAGCAAAACTTATCTTATTCTTTGATGCGGTCCTACAGATAGAGCACACAGAATTGGCTGCAATTAGGTCAGCACACAGCACCACTAAGAAGACTGAAGATTTTAGATTTAAGAACACTAAAAAAAAAAAAGTAGAAGCACTCTCTACATGAACACAGACCACCTGAAACATTTCAAAGCATTTTCAAAGAACGAACATTTCCTATGAGACCACACAACACATCAAAAGCTTAATCTATCACATTCAAATAGAGAACAGACAATTTAGAAAGAAGTTATGGATAATAAAACATATAAATCAAGATCCCATTTTAAGACATTATAAGACACTTAAAAAGTTGTATTAATTTTTGTTGCAGGTAACCTGAAGCTTTAACAGAAAAGCCACAGGGTTCAGAATAAAGCCATCCAAATTAAACGTTTCTCTCGTTAATATATTACCTTTCTTCGACTGTAGATATCTCACAGCCCTTATCAAAGTAGGCCAGATCCGTTTCATTTCCCTGAGGTTCAGCTGCTGAACAGTATACAGAGTATTCATCAACTAAGGAATGGCCACCATTCGATGACAAATATAGCACAAGCTATTTCTCATCTGCCCTATTTTTTTTGGAGGCTGAGAAGTAGTTTTTTCTAGAAATCACCACAATTGGCAGCCTCGAAGCTGCTGGTGCCTTTGTCCTCTTATGCAATTCCTGGTGTCCCCCTTCTCCCCCCTGCCAGGAATAAAGAGAGATTACATGGCTGTTCTCCATTTCAGGGCAGAGGAGGATGGAGAAGTAATCTTTCCTGAAGTTACACTTCGCAGGCGACCAGGGGAAGAGGGAGGGATCAGTTTTCAGTGATTTTAGTTGCTGGGGGGCAGGGGGTGGAATCGATACCTTTTATCATGGCCCAACGCAGCCATCATCCCTGCGGTAGTCATCCTCTGGTGCTGGAGCAGGAGGGAGAAAACTGATAGCCCCAATACTAACCAGCCTTAGCGACAGATGGTAACAACTTGCTTCTTCTTGGAAAAGCTATTTCTTCTCTACTTCTGAAAGTTGTTCTCTAGAAAGTACCTTCATTCTGACCCTTAGAATAGCCCAAGAGGGAGATTAATCTCTAAGTCACCTAATACTTTTATTATCCAATTCATAACACAGGAGTAGGATTCCCTATTGCCTCTTCCTGGTAAACAAGTTTTAGTAAAAGCAAAGGACAGCTTTGTTCTAGCTTTGTTTCCAGCTACTGTTAATCACTCTTTTATTAGCTATTATTCCCCAGTGAGCTGACAGATTCTGAGCTTCAGGAGACGTTACCAGGATGCGGTGTTCAAGTTTTGGGATTTCTTAAGTTATTTCCACTATCTGTGCTACTACAACAAGTCAATACGTGGCAAACGCTGGTTGAGCCTGAGCAGACCAGCGAGACAAAGACCGCGTTAAACGCTCCTTCGTGCCCCCTCTAAATGTCGAGACAATAAAAACTCTGAATAAATTTACTGCTATTTTTTCCCAGACAACTAATCACCAGCTATGCCCACCAACTGGTTAGCTCAGTTACGTTTCCCCGGAACTTCTGAAGTAACTGCCTCTGTCTGTGATCCAAGGTTATGGTGACGCAACACTTCACTACCAGTTTCTCTTCCAAAAAAGAAAGTACATTGAAATGGAAGTGAACACGAGGAAAGTTATGCTTACAATCAGCAACACTCAACCTTTTACAGTTGTTTTCCATCTAAGGAAAATCTGATTCTTTGACTACTAACGGAATTTCGAGCTTTACCCCTGTACTGTACCTCCACGTACACACTCCCACCCGCAACATCAACGTACAAACACTTTCTAGATTATAACAGGGTAAATATCTTTGGGATATCTATAATGTTATAAATGTCTTGGGATGCGAGTTAAGATAATCATGTGAACAAGTTTCCCATTTCCATGTAATTATTGTTAAGCTCCAAATTCAAGTGAACCCCCCTCTCACTGTAATAGTAACTAGCTACAAAGCAGCATTTGTCTGTTTCCGGGAGGGTGAAGGGGGGTGGCGACTTCCAAGATATCAAGTAAAAAGATACCCACGATCGGCCACTTGGAAACTACTCCTTCCAAAAGGTAAGTGACAGCAGAATTACACTCGCGGTGGCTTCAAACATACAAAGGCCAAAAACAAAGCCCTCAGCTTCTCCCATCAGTGAAAGTAAAAGCCAAGCAGTTCAAGTGCTCTTCATTTCAAATAATACTGAAAAGCAATGGGGGAAAAAAAAAAAAGCATTCCAGCTGTCAGGTGAAAGAAGATCCTGCGGACTGCTTCGCATTACAAGCGCATGACCGGAATAAGAATATTTTATTTTCTAGCTTTACTTTTTTTTTAAATAGGGAAAAAACCCACCAACACCTAGAGACCCATAGGTGGTAAAACACTAAATTAATGGGGAGAAAAAAAAATAGATATATATAAAAGGTACGTGTACCTTTAGCCCAGCACATCGGGAATGGGCTACAGCCGCTTCTCTCCATATAGCCAGCACCTGCTCGCCGCGGGGCCCGCTGGCCGGCCACCTCCAGCAGCCACATACACCCGGCCGTAGCGACCCCAGCCGGGCTGCGGCACAGCGTCCCGGTTCGGCGCTCGGCAGCGCGCGGGCCTGCGGGAGCCGGGAGCCGTACGCGACCCGCCGGCGCTGCCCGGCCGTGCCGCCTTCACCTGGCGGCGGGCGCGGCGGGAGCGCGGCCCGGCAGCGCGCCCGGGGCAGCGCGCTCCGCAGCGCGGGGACGGCCGCGCCGCTGCTTCATCTTCTCCCGCCTCGGCGCCGGAAAGCGCGGAGCATCCTTCTCCCGGGAGGGCGAAAGCGGGCGGCGGAGCGAGCGGGGGCGCCCGTACCGCCTTCGCAGAGGCGGGAGGGCGGCGGGAGGCGGGGAGGCGGTCAGCGGCCGCCGCATTAACATGCTAATCTCCGCCTGCTGTTCCAGCACCCGGCAGCCGCCTGTTGCCGAACCGACAGCCGCTCCTGAAAGGCTCCGAGCTGCAGATCCAGCCCGGCCCGGGTCGTGCCCCGAGATCCGCTTCCCCCCCCCGCTTTTGCCGCTGTTCCGCACTCAGCCCCCGGCCTCTCCGCCGGCCCCAGCCCCGGGCAACGAGCCCCGCACAGGGCCCGGGGCCCGCGACTGCGCCAGCAGATCACACCTTCCCACCGAGCAGCCCGGTTTTGGCATCGCTTTTTAACGTTTTACATCTATACTTGAACAGGGCGGTAATGAAAAAAGAACCCAACACCCTAAAAGTGCACGGAACTTCCATAACTTCAGCAGAACTGGGGTGAGACCCTCCATCACCACCTGCCTGGCTCACCACAACAAGGTTATGGATGAAAGCACGCTGGTGGCTTCCCTTGCCTTAAACAAAGAGCCAAAATCACAGCCCACACCACTCATTGCCCGTACCATGTCTGACCTTCCTCTAAAACCAGAGCTGCTTTCTATGCTTCTAATCAGAAGGCAAAGGTCACCACAAACGTACACACCACATGGCTGCACATTTGTTCCTTCTGAACCTCGCAGCATGTAACATCAAAACTACTTACAACAATTTTTCTTCTTTTAAAAATGTGAGTATAAACGTTGCAAAAGCATATGTTTATAAACACGCATTGTATGTATACAGAAATAAAGAAAACCCCCATTTTATTCCTAGCAAAAGGTTTCATAAAAATTATAAACAACTGATTAATTACTGATTAATATGTATTTTAAAAAAAATCAACAGGAACAAGATGCACATACAGATCATTAAAGCTCTTTCTATATTCCATGGTAATCCCTTCTCACTCCCAGCCCTCAGCAGTAAGGCACAAGGCTTATCCAAGACTATAACCGAAAGGGAATTAATCTAAAGCCAGCAGCCTTCAGCCGAACCGATCTGCCTACTTGTAGCAGCACGCACTCGTCTGCAGTGCGTGTTTAATCACCATTCTTTACCTGTAACACTGCCATCTCCATTTCCCAAAACACTGGCTACGCAGAACTACAGTGGTGTACATCAAAACTATCAATAAACACAGTTCCTGACTTTTTTTTAAGTATTGTTTTCTTCTATATTTAAAGGCGAAAAAATATTCACTGGTAGGAAAAAAAAAAAAAAAGAGTGAGAAAGAGATTAGGCCACAACCAGGCCCATCAGCTGTTCTGCATCACTGCTCAGGCACAAAGCTCTTTCTGGGGCTGAAGAAAGCCAAAGGGAACTGAAGACATGCCTGGATGCCTTCCTCCCCCACCCCACCATGAAGTTTTCCAAGCCTCCAAGTGCTGCATGGGCAGCCAAATACTTTCGGCAACAAGGTCGACTGTATTTACCTTCAATAATAAAGCCAAACACGTTACAGACTGTTACAGCAATATTCAGAAGATGGATTTCTGTATTTGTGTGTCTCCAGAAGATGCACGGACGCAGGATAGGTCCTTTCTGGCTCATGCTGCAGCTGGCAGCGCAGGAAAGCTGCTTTCAAACACGCAGCTCTGCTCCAGGCTTCTGCGATGACCTTGAGCAAGTCATTACAAAACAGAAAGCTGCTGATCCTACTTCAGTTTTCCCCAAGTTGCCTTGGTCCGTGCTTTAGGGTGTAAAATAGAAAAGGCCCATTTCTTCCATAAAGTGAAAACATTTTTCTTTTTTTGCAGAAAACTAGCTAAAAAAAAATTCAACACGTAAAAATGGTAGGGCCTAAATTAAGCTTTATTAAGGAAAACCAAACCCTTAAATATCAACTGGTAAGTGCATTACCAAGGAGAATTTTAATAAACAGAATGTGTGGACTTGCATTTTTCTTTAAGCTTGTAACAGATGAGACTAACAGATTATCTGTCCAAGTGTCTGCTTGTTGGAGCTGTCCTCACTGATGCTATGAGTATTATAATCATTCTCCTCAAGGACATGCTTTCTTGTTGTAAGATTAGGCTACAAAATGAAGGTGAAAAGCACTACATAGGATGATTTTTTTTTTTAATTCAGTTTCAGAAGTTAGCCAGTAGTTTACACTCCGAGTACAGATTTTTCAAAATAAGTCAAGTGCTTCCTTGATGCTAAGGTAGGTTTTTTTTTTTAATTACTTAAAAGTAACCAGTAGACATACTCAATTCTCCTCTTTCAAATAAGATGGTCAGTTTTTCTGCACAAAAAAAAGCCAAAAGCATAACATTTGTGTCCTGGAGAAAGTCAGAAACCCCAAAAACTTTCAGTTGCAGGGGGGAACTGAGGCAAGAATAGAGCAGAAGACAACGCATAAAGTGGAGGAAAAAAAAAAAAAAACACCAACACAAAAAACCCTGAAAAACCTGAAAAAGTTAAATATGTCTCCAGTATACTTAATACCAAGTATTTGCAACATTTCATAATGTTCATCAAGTAGGTATCCGAGTACCATTTATGTAAAATAATCCATTTAAGTAATGCCAATCAGATCATAACATTTACTGAGGTAAGGAACATCTGTCAGAAATTAGGACTGTGGAACAGGAACACTGGTTCTTGTTGTGTAAGGTGCATATGCTGACATGCACTGATAGTATCTGCCTAGTACTCACTGTGTAAGCAATGATGCTAACAGCTATCAAAGAAAATGCTAAAAATATTTATTTAAAAAATGAATACATCAGTTTATGCTAAGAACGTGTAGAAGCACTGGCTGTTTTTTTCCTAAAATACACATTAGAACCAGAAAAAACTCATACTACCCCAAGGAGTAACAGACAGGCCAAGGTCCTCAGCTAAGAAATGGTATTTTGCCTCCAAGGAAATTCAAGTCAAGACTTTTCTACTATGACTACGACTTTGGTTGCTCAATTTCAGCCTGGTTTTAAAGACTACTGAATACCAGCAGCAGCTTTTTGAAAGCAAGGGGAAAAAAAGTCAGAAGCTTTTGAATTGTATCAAGGCATTTAGTTGTTTGTTTTAATTCTGCCTGCAGGGCTGATTCTGTCTCCTACTGAAGTCGACAGCAAAAAAAAAAAAAAAAATCACCAAGCCTTGTGGAATAAAGGGTTAAACAACAGGTTTGTACAACTGAGAGGCAGATAAAAGGTTGTACAATTTTTTTCTGCTCACGTTTATCCAAACAAAACTAAAGATGTCAAAGGCCTATCATGAACTGGCAAAGCCTGGCTTTCTCAGGGGTTGTGTCTAGAGACGGAGCTCCTGCGGGGTGTCTCGGGTACCCACTCAGCAGAGAGCCAACTGCAGCTTCCCCAGTGAATGGCATCGTTAGGATCTCTCTGCTATCCAACCAATTATTTTCACATCACTTCATGTCTCTGCTCATCAGATCTTGATCAAACTGGCTGGCGCGTGTGAGCGCTGTTGGGAAGGGGAACAGGACGGAGCCAAGCAGAGAGCAATGTCTGCGTTTCGCTGCCCCGAGAAAGCAAACCGAACTCAGTATTCAGAAATTTTGTGAAGAAAGCATGCAGATCTGTTCCAAAGCAGCGTTTGACAGCGGAATAAAGATTTGTTTTGCAGCTCCTCTTCTGCAACACCTCTGCTTCCAGATGAACACAGCAGCAACAGAGATCTCCTTCCAACAGGGAGACGAGCCGCCCATTTGCTTGTGACGACAAAATGACGAGCTACAGCCCCGAGCACAGCAACCACACCATCATCATCGTTATTATTTTGGACTTGATCATTCTCAGTCTGAGCCACCTCACGGGCTATTGCTTACCCCTACTAGTTACCAGAAGCTGAAGAACAACAACATTTATTTTAAGAAGATCTGCATATTGATGTAAGAGACAGGAGAAGGACATTTCATCGCATTCATTTTGCTAATAAAAAAATGAGAGCTCCCAAACCAAGTTTGCTCCAGGAAAAGTGAAGAATTTTGGGGTTTTTTTTGTAAAGCCACAAATGCTTTTTACTGAGACAATTGCAGAACAGCCCGTAAAACTAAGAGTGCCTGATGACTGTTCTAAAAATTAAAATGTTTATTGCTTATGTGACAGTTTTCTGCATCCTAATTAATTTGCTTTTCCATGTTTATATCCAGAATTCTGCAAAGGTGTGCTCCAAATATTGAAACTGCACTGTAATCTTCATTAATCTTCATTCTCTCAAGCTTGTTCCTTATGCTTTTTTTTTTAATTACTATAATTATTTTGTGTGCATGTGCATAATGTTTAAGAGTGGGAAAGATTCTGCCTTAAGCTCCCCTTTAGCCAAAGTCAAACAAACATCTCCTTTGTTCCCAGGAACTACTGAAAAATGGTGCATCGCTCTTACATCAAATCTGGAATTACAGCTCCTGAAGTCTACCTTACACTAAGCTCAAGTTTACTAAGACTGTCTTGGAAATGTGCCTTGGATTATCCGGTCTAACCATCCTTGCCCACTAGCAACCCCTTCCCCTCCCACATCTTCTCTAGCACAGTCTTCTCCTGAAGACCCTTTGCTAAAGGGCACAGCAGCGAACAAAGATGACAGGTTCCATGAACTCAAAAGGATCTCTGAAGACTGAGAAGCTCAGTCATCATTATACTGCCACCAGAGATGTTCTTTCTTAATTAACTATGAGCATTCTGACAGATAAAACTGGAAGACAAATGACATTTTACTCTAAGTGTCAAAATCCAAGCCCAGTCCTCCGACAGAAATAATTCAGTACAACTGAGAAGCAACATCATCTCCATGAATTCATTTGACCCTCTGCAATATGGACAAAGTCTAATTCCACGCTCTCCATTGGATTAGGTCACTTTTCCTTGGAAAAAGGTAAAGAGGACTTAGGAAATAAACCGGAGAGAGAGAAAAAAAAAATTAAAAAAAGGCAACGCAAACTCCTAATAACATCCATTGCCTGCAAAGTTAAGTGCTGTTCTGTGAGGTTCCCATCAGTCAAATGAAAAATTTGGATTTGTGATTTTAGTCTTCATTTTGAACTTCCCATGGTATCTGCTTTAAGATTTCTTGCTCGGAGGAAGCTTGAGATTTGAACGAGTGCGACAGTGAAGCTCACACTCCCGAGCTTCAACCGGGGGCAGTGGACAGCCGAGACAAGAAGAAAACACACCGCAAGATTCGCACCACAGTGCTCCAGCTGACCAGAAGAAGATGCCAGTATTCCAACATCAACTCATTCTAGAATATAAACTGCTTCAGATTTCTGCTTAAGACATTCTTCTGACAAAAATTCAATCCAATACTGAATTTATTGTTATTTTCCTTCATTTGGTGAGCTTTATTAGCAGAACACAGCTAACGTACTTCTGAAAAGCACCGTTCTAAAGCAAAACTTTCTCACCTGCTGGGCCACAGTCACCTAATAAGCCTCAGGATCCTCTGAGCTACATTTTAAGAGTAGTTGACAGAATTCTCCGCTTTTATTTTCAAATCTCAATTTATTGGTAGGAGTGCGGTGGGGAAGGGAAATAGAACAGGATGTTGGGAGAGAGCAGGAGGAACTAGTGTTGATGAAGATTCCCATACTTCCCAAAGGATCCTCTGATGTTGAGCAGCAGAGCAGGCAGCCCATGCTGTTAAAATCACAGATGTTCGAAGGACCACTATGTTAACTTTATTTTTATTATTTCATAAATAAAGACTAGCCATTTTTCAAACCCATATGGGTTGTATTAATTTTCAGGCATGGCAGTTGTAGCAGATTTTCTTGTGGGTGGACTAACCCGCTCATATTCTCCTACTTCCTTCCATCTACTTTTTGAAGGGTTACTGTAAAGAAGTACAAAGTCAGCACCATGAAAGCTGAGAATGGTTTAAAATTATTCCTTCCTTAGGGCACTGATTCCGATCCTCTGCCTGTTCATTTTCTAGGCGATTTACAACAACAACAACAAAAAAAACCAACAAAACTGTTAATATCCTCAAAACATCTTTAAGAAGTTCCTTCACAATTCCAGCGTTTAAAGCAAAACTCTGCTTCATGGAGACCTGGAAAACTAAGAGGAGAAAAAGTGAACCCTACACATCCTGCTCCTTGTTTTACTGCAAAGTAAAAGTCTAATTTTTGCTCTGGGACAGGCTCACTGTGCTTAGCTGTTTGCACTGATTCTCTCTAACCTTCTCAGATGGGAAGAAAGAGCAGGGGTGACAGAAGGAGGAGGGAGACAAAGCTATCCACAATGGTCACCAGAACCTTTCCTGACTTCAGAAAGCCTCCTCTATTTATGGGGAAAACCTTCTGGTTATGAGGTAAACAAAGTAGAAGGTACCTGAAGGGGGAGGACACCACTCCTTCAATGCTGTGTAAAGGAAACACATTCTGCGAGGATTACTTTTGTTCTGTGGACGGGATCCACGAGTGGATCAGGTGACCTTACAGATACTTCTTCAAACCTCTCCTCGTTAATTCAAGGGTAACCTAGAAATAATTAGTCACATCATCTAAGAGGGACATAGGAAAATGAAGTTGCTTATGGGTCAGCAAATCTCTTAAGCATCTGTTAATATCTGAGCCGCTTTCTCTCTCACCTATGCAGTAACCGGTTACACAAAAGAAAGTAAGAACGCTGTGCAGCCACGGAAGGTCCAATGAATTTACCAGAAATGGTGTAGTCTGGACATGTCTGCCTTGTCCTGCTTCTCCTCCATACGATAAACACAGAGTTAGAACAACAGCTTACTAAAAAAGTCAGTTGTAAACATCCTTTTAGCACAAAGAATTGCACCTCATCTCTGTATCACTGCCCCTCTCAGTGTTACATAAACCACAAATAGAACATTAGCAGTTCCTCAGACTTCCAAACGAGTAAATGCCATTACAAACTGAATAAAAATAAAATCCATGAGCTCACAATAATGCAACATTATTCCAGTTATGCTTGAAAAGATACTGGTGGAACCATTAACATTGTATTTCTTAGTGAAGGATGAGCATAGCATAAATCCCCTATGTATAAACACACACTTCCAGGCTGAGACAAACAGCTAGCTAACTTTAAAGTCGCAGTGTTACAGAACAAATCAACCAGTCAATGTTGACACCATTGAAGTCTAAGAAAACAGGAAATTAAAAATTAATTTTCACATAACATCTTTTTAAAGTTTTATAACACAAACATTAAGGCTGCTCTATTAACCAAATAAATTCTGTGGCTAAAATATCAGACTATGTATTTTTTAAAAAAATGAAGAAAATATTTTTAAACAGACACGAATCCCCCTTTTCCTTCTCCAATCAGCATAACTTGTATTCAAAACTGTTGCATGAGAAATTCATAGGATCATAGATAAACTCCAATAAATAGAGTTTGATGTTTTGTTTAGGAGAACCTCTAGCAGAGTCCTGGTGTAGCTGAGCCTCTAAACCACAGAAAATTCAACTCCTCTGCACCTTCATCAATCCCTCTCCCAATTTTATGCTAAGAAGGGACATTAACTTTAAAAGAGCTTTCACCTATATTGCTGCTTCATGAGAACAGCAATAAACTTGCAAGGAGCAATTCCTCAGGCATTTGCTGCTCCATTATGGAGAATCAAAGGTCATGTTGAGGCAACGCAAAACCTTTTATTTGATGCAAAATCCAACACCTTAAATAGCCTCATTTGTTCCTCCAATTACACAAGACAGCTTGTTGTCAGCACGGTTCTGCTGAACGAGTGATGTTTACCTACATAAATGCCTGCAGAGCCATATCGAAGTGCTCGGAAAACACAAGCACATGTTGCCCAGTTTGAAAAGGCTTCCAGGAGCTCACCACCAAATAAAGCCCAAGTTAGTTTCACTAACCAGCTGTGAAACTAGATGAAACAGCACTCGGTATTTCAAAGACAGCAAATATCCCCAGTCTGCATATTTTTATAATACGTAAATTTGTGAGCAGACAAACACAACCTCTTCTCTGTAGCTTCAAATTCAACTGAACTTTCAGTGTATTAAACTTCATCCGTTGACTGGAGGACAACTTAAGCACAACAGGTGGTGTTTTGATGAAGCTGAAGAGATGGTCAAGAACACTCCTACAAAAATTAAACTAGGCAAGAACAAAATCTACATGACCAACTGATACAGCTGATTTTTTGGGCACAGCCTTTCTTTCGTTTCAGAAGAGATCATAGAATCATGGAATGGTTTGGGTTGGAAGGGACCTTAAAGATCGTCTAGTTCTAACCCCCCTGCCATGGGCAGGGAAATCCTCCACTACACCAGGTTGCCCAAAGTGTCATCCAACCTGGCCCTGAACACTTCCAGGGATGGGGTATCCACAACTTCTCTGGGCAACCTTCATCACCCTCAATGTAAAAAATTTCTTGCTCAGATCTAATCTAAATCTGCCCTATTTCAGTTTAAAGCCATTGCCTCTTGTCCTATCACTACACACCCTTGTCAAATGTCCCTCTCCAGCTTTCCTGTAGGCCCCCTTTAAGTACTGAAAAGCTGCTATAAGATCACCCCGGAGCCTTCTCTTCTCCAGGCTGAACAGCCCCAACTCTCTCAGCCTGTCTTCAGAGGAGAGGTGCTCCAGCCCTCGGATCATCTTCACAGCCCTCCTCTGGACCTGCTCCAGCAGCTCCATGTCCTTCTTATGTTGGGGACTCCAGAGCTCAACACAGTATTCCAGATGGGGTCTCACCAGAGCTGAGGGGCAGAATCCCCTCCCTCGACCTGCTGCCCACGCTGCTTTGGATGCAGCCCAGGACACGGTTGGCTTTCTGGGCTGCCAGCGCACATTGCCAGCTCATGTTGAGCTTCTCATCCACCAGCACTCCCAAGTCCTTTTCCTCAGGGCTGCTCTCAATCCATTCTCCGCCCAGCCTGTACTTGTGCTTGGGATTGCCCCAACCCACGTGCAGGACCTTGCACTTGGCCTTGTTGAATTTCATGAGGTTCTCACAGGCCGACCTCTCCAGCCTGTCAAGGTCCCTCTGGATGGCACCCTTCCCTCCAGCGTGTCCACAACACCACACAGCTTGGTGTCATCTGCAAACTTGCTGAGGGTGCACTCGATCCCACTGCCCATGTCACCAACAAAGATGTTAAACAGCACCGGCCCCAGTACCAACCCCTGAGGAACACCACTCGTCACTGGCCTCCACAATATTAAATAAATATCCAGTGTTTTGCAGTGGTAAAAGGAACATTAAAAAATTCCCTTTCTGATCGCAGCCTGTATGACCTACAGTAACCAAATATCACAGAAACAACTTTGTTGGCATGTTACAGCATCTGGGAGGGCCAAGAGCTCATCTCTTGTGCGGTACTGAGATGTTGAGCACCGCTTCCAAAAAACCTGTGGTATTGGTCTCCACAATCCCATTTGATGCATTTCAACCAAGACACAGTATTTAAGCTTTTAAGAGAAGAAGAGACTGAGGCAAAAATCAGTGAAAATATAAACAGGAAGACTATAAGCCTTATCCTGCCACCACGACACGGAGAACAAAGTGTAGTAAACTTAAACTGGTAGTAGAGAAGTTCAAGTACCCTGAAAGGAAAGCATAGTAAGAATTATTAAATTGCAGAAGGAGCTGTGAAACTGCCATCCTAATAGGTTAAATATCTTCAAGGAATGACTTAAGACTAGTCAATTCTGCCTTGGAGCAGAAGGACAGACTTTGTTCTCCCCCTCAAGTTTTCAAGGATTCAGGTCATTAAACAAATCCTGATCACTGTCCTTGAAATTTCTATTTAAAACCCTATTTAAGAAGTTCTGCATAAAAATCTTAATAATTCAGTTACCGATGTTTCCAGAACCTCAACGATCATGACTACCTCTAACATCCCACCGTATCATTTGGTTCCCCACCTTTCTCTATCATAAGGCCTCAAGTTTCAGTAACACCTTTTACCCCTCCTCTTGGAGGATGCACAGTTGACCAGGGAACAGTCGGCAGCAATTTGTGTTACTGAGACGAAAAGCCTTAGTTGTGTTCTAAGTTTTCATTAGCAGTTCAGCTGCTCTTCGAGGCCGTGGAAGTTTCCTTCACTGGGACATAGAACCGTTTTGCTGAAAGTGTCTGCAGGATAAGCAGAAAAACAATCACAACCATGTGTGTTAACACCCTGGCCCAGCCAATCTTTATAGATTCAAACGTAATTCCAGCCCACCAACGGAAGCGCAAGCATTTAACACATCACTTCTATTCTTCTGACCCCTCATCAGAACAAAGCCCTGAGGAAAAATGTGCTCGTTAGGAGAACAGATTTATTTATTTTTTAAGTTTGACCCTTCCATATGAAAACCTGAAGAACATGAGCTTTCTGCCCGACAAAATAACTTCTGCAGTTTTTCATATTTAAATTATTGATCCCCAACTCCCATCCAACAGGGGAAAGGCCTGCAGGAAACATCGCAGCTATCATAAGCTGCTTGGATATTTTCTTAAATATATTCTTTACCTTCCGAAAACAAAAAAGGGAAGAAGTCATAGGTACAATACCTGTAATATTTCTTACTAATTCCTTTTTCCAGTCTTCAGCTGAGCAAAGAAATTTTGCACAAATAAAGAGTTATTGGCTAACTACACAGGGAAAGCAGTGGAGCTGTACATTAAGAGCTGTCAAGGATGTAAAAATAGACTAGAAGAAAGCTCATATAATCTTTCATTCATGGTAATTTTAGGCGTAACTTGTAACAAAATAGTTGATAAAAGTTCAGCCATGCAGTGTTTTTCCTCTTGGTTCACTGTAGCCCATGATGTTCTACTTCAAACAAGCTTATGTGTATTTTGGGAGAAGATCCCAAGCCACTCCCAACCTAGGTCTTGCAGAACAAAAAACATACTCTAACAACTAACATTTTATATAAACCAACTACACAAGATCCAGCTTGATTTTCTGAATCTTCCAGTAACACTGTCATCCCACCCCTCCTTTACTTCACAGCTGCTGCTACGAAAACCGTAGGTACTAACATTCTCTGACACTACAGAAAACATATCCAGTGCACTCATCCAAGAAAGCTTCAGGTCTCATCAAAACCTACTGCTAATTGTGCCCAATTCCATCAGCATTAACTTCTTGACAAGACTGAGGGATGGGGAAAGCTTTGTGTTTTATCAGCAGGGAGAAACAGAAAACCTAAAAACTTTAAAAAAAAGGTAACATCTTGAAAATCCTATCAAGGCTCATTCATTCAGGTTGCTTCCGCAGTAGGACACTACAATATGGGATGTGAATGTAAGTGGATAGGAGACCAATGTGCTGTGTGGCTTTAACAGACACTGCAAAATTCCTATTCCAAAGACATTGTTTGTAATATTAAATTCTAAGGAAGCAGATAAAAAAATCCAATTGTCCTAAAATTGCAATTAATTCGAACACAGAAGAATAAAATCTTACATACTCTATATTGAAACGATACAATCTGTATATGAGGTACCCTTGACTACTGGAATTCTTCTACTTGGAGACGATTGCATAGGAGCAAGCAAGAACAACCCTCACAGCAGCGCCCATGTCCCCAAAACCTTGGGAGCCAGAACTCCAGGCAGAACACAATAGAGGAATGTGCTGAACCGCTGCATTTTTTTTGTTTATTTGTTTGTTTTAAACTCTCAGACTATTAACCCAGCTTGTTAACATTTACAGGAACATCAGGCACAGGACTCAAAGGACCTTTCACATCATCAACTCCTACTCCCTAATTCCTCATGCAATCACATCACAGCCTTGTTAAGTGATAAATATATCAAATTTCACCTTCTTCGAGCATCAAACAGACTAAAGCAGTTATTAAGTGTGCCATGTCATTCCCAATACTCCTAACTCTCACTGCACTGTATTGAAACTGCTTGCCTTCTACCCGTCGCCTCCTTTTTCCTCTATCCCTCTATATACTCCCAGATAAACAATGGTCTGCAGCCAGGACAAGTTTCTTAACTGTAAATGATTTTACAGACTGTCATGGAAAATGGAGGAGGTTCCTGATAGCTGGAAGAAAGCAAACGGTACTCCTGTCTTCAAGAAGGGCAAGGAGGGTGGGTTTGGATACAGGCTGGTTAGTCTTACCTCCATTCCTGACAAGATGATGGAGCAAAAAACTCTGGAAGCTATTTCTAAACATATGAGGACAAGGAGATCTGAAGTAGCCAGCATGGATATATGAAGGGGAAATCATAGCATGGTTTGGGTTGGAAAGGACCTTCAAGATCATCTAGTTCCAACCCCCCTGCCACGGGCAGGGAAACCTTCCACTAGATGAGGCTGCCCAAAGCCTCATCCAACCTGGCCTTGAACACTTCCAGGGATGGGGCAGCCACAACTTCTCTGGGCAACCTGTTCCACTGCCTCACCACCCTCAGAGTGAAGAATTTCTTCCTTATACCTAACCTAAATCTGCCCTCTTTCAGTTTAAATCCATTGCCCCTTGTCCTATCACTACACAGCCTTGTAAAAAGTCCCTCTCCAGCTTTCCTGTAGGCCTGACCAACCTGATGGACTCCTATGATGAAAGTCCTAGCTTGGTGGACTAGGGGATGCTGTTTGTCTTTACTTCAGCAAGGCTTTCAACACTGCCTCCCATGACAACATCCTAATAGACAAACTGATGAAGTATGGACTACATAAACGGACAGCGGGATGAAACTCACTGACTGGAAACTGTCTGGACTGCCAGGCTCAAAGGGTTGTGATCGACAGCTTTAAGTCTTGCTGAAGAAAGATTAGTAAGAATATCAATTTCTAAAGGAAAAAGAAGAAATTTTAAGTTATTTAAATTTTAGTGAGGTATTTAGTATGTCTCATGAACGACACTACTACACACAGGTCAGGTTCACTGATAAAAATGTGACCTTTTTCTTATCAAACCACGCTGTCGCTATTGACCTGTGTGGACATTTGCCAGAAAACATGGATGGGCGTGCAGGGAAGAGGGCAGTGTCAAAAGCACAGCCAAAATAAGCATAGAAAGCTTCACTAGAAAGGGCTGCAATTAGATTTAACATCAAGATCTTTGTTGCCATGTCCCCTCCTCTCCAAAGCGTTCAGCGCAGAAAACCACACACCTAATTGCAAGAGCTGACCAAGGATAAATACATTGCTTTTCTGAGTATCAGAGGTGTAGAGCAATGGGAAAATGCATTTTATGAGGTACAGACGATTAGATTATTGAAACTATTCCACAAAATTTTAAAATAGGAAGATTTAACACACCAATAGCAAGGGAAACTTCCTCAAAGTGACATTTAAGTTTTGTCGGCAATAATCTCACCCAGTAGTAACAGAAGTTTTGTGACATGGTATTTGGAAATCTAGAAATAGCACACACCTCACTGGTTGCAAAAAGAATTAGAACTCTAAGGCATATCTGCATCAAAGGAAGAGAAGCCTTCTCACATCTTCGGGACCACAAGGGGCATGCCGACAGCTATCCCAGCTTCGTGGCACTCGCATTTTGTAAACTGAGCTTTCAGTTCCGTACTCTTTCCTTTGTAAGAGTACTTCAAAATTTAAGTGCAAATAAAAAAATTACAGCCAAAATAATTACAAATTACCTGAAAGGAAGTTGTAGGGAGATGGGGGTCGGTCTCTTCTCGCACGTTATGAATGACAAGACAAGAGGGAATGGCCTCAAGTTGCGCCAGGGGAAATTTAGGTTAGATATCAGGAAAAATTTCTTTCCAGAGAGGGTTGTGAAGTATTGGAACAGGCTGCCCAGGGAGGTGGTGGAGTCCCCATCCCTGGAGGTGTTTAAAAACCATGTGGATTTGGTGTTGAGCAACATGGTTTAGGGACCCTGACAGTGCAGGGTGAATGGTTGGGCTCGATGATCTTGAAGGTCTCTTCCCACCAGACGATTCTATGATTCTATGAAATATATTTAAAATTAAGTTTAATGCTGAATAAAATCAGAATTCTTAACAAAACTTGGAAAGATTCCTCAAAGAAAAAAAAAAAAAACAACTCTGATTTTGAAAGGGATTACTGAAAATGCTTTTACAATAGCAAAATAACCTTTAGTGAAAAGACAGTGCAGGTTTCCATGGGCAATCCCTGAAGCACCATGTCAGGCACTCTGACACGACAGGAGCTGTTTACAGTCTCAGTGCAGCTTGTATTTAGTGATTATTGAAAATTAAAGTGACAAATCAAAACGCCACTAATTTGCACTTTCTTACTTTTGCCTACATGGTTACTTCTTTCCCCCCTTTAAGCAGGGACGTTAACAACAGTTCTCTGCTCACGTTATTGAGTTTGTTCTCAGCTGCAGAATAATCGCTGCATAATTTGTTATGCCCTGCAATACATGTGAACATTTATTTTGAGAATTCTGCATATCCTCAATTGTGCCAGTTCTTGCTACTGCAACTTCATCTGGCAATTCCTCAACCAATTTTTAATTTTCCATCTTTTAACATCCTAGAAAGTGCCCATGCCTTTTTTTTTTGTTGGTGTTTTTAGTTTTTTGTTTTGTTTTGTTTTATTCTGGTCTAAAAAGCTAAGTTGCATTTCAAGCTGCTATATTTAAGTTCAGCACAGAGGCAGGTGTAGATTTAGGATAAGGATGATCTAATTACACAGTTACAGCATTAAACACCTCACCTCGTATCTGGTGGGTAAGAGAAAAAAGCAGCAGCAGGTTGTTTTGAGGCAGTGGGCTTCTCTGGAAGGTACCAGGAGATGATTCCTGCTCAATCACATGGATTACTACCAGGCCTTATACAAGAAGCAAGGCCATACTCACTAACGAAAGATTGAATGAGGACATGTTTGTAATTCAGAAAGATCAATTTCTTTAGGTTGAGCTGAAATTATGTAACAATTTTCTTCTTTTTTAGTCCTAAATGAGCACTTGGAACTAAAAATCATTTCCAAACGATTTAATATTTCAAGAAAACGATGATTGTGTGCGGATGGTGCTTACCTAAATTGTACACTACGCATCCAAAAAATGCACATAAAAACATCAGACAGGCTTCAAATATACTGCATAACTGGAATTAAGCTACACAAAGGATACTAATTTCCTGTTAATTTTTTAATACCAGTTGATTTTCCTCAACTCACCAGATGTTCTCTGAAGAACAGTCATCAGTAACAAGAGTCTGTATCAAAGATTCCATTCTGGGAGAAGGTTTTTTTCCATTTCTAACCAAAAACCCAGCATATGCCCATTTCTTTTATTTCTTTTTATTCTCCGCTACCAATCTGGTACAGTTCTTTAGCATCACTTTTTGCTTTCTTACTATTTCTTGATTCTGGTAATGAATACTTATTTGCACTACAGGATCGAGAACAAAGGAGCAAGTCTAAAGAAAAGTCACCTTGCATCGCACAGACACTGTACCTGTTTTAAATTCAGCTGGTGACAAAACTCAGGAAAGATTGGTTTAAATCCCAACCATGCCAACGGACAAAGTTTCACTGCATTTACCAAAGGCAAATCGTCTTTCATTCCTCCCGGCGAACCGTGAAGAAGGAATGTTCCAAGATAACTTCCCACGTGGACACGAGCACTCTGTTCTCTGTCCGGCTTTGGAATTATAATATTTTAGCAAGTTGCCCTCCAAGCCCCTACTGGTTCACATTCCAAAAATTCTTTATGCTCATATCCATGGCCTCAATTACAAGGTTGTAAAAAACCAAGTTACCCATGGAACCCACAGACTTCAAAGCACTGATATACATTAATGTAGGATACCTCTCCTGAGTAACGATTTAACTAATGACCGAATCAACTAACGCGTTCAACAGCGCACAAACAATCCTTTACAAGAAGATTTTGCTAGGAAATCGGAGCGAAACGGCAATCTTCTGGCTGGCCTTGGTGCACCACTGACTAGGACGAATCCACATGCAATACAACCTCAAACGAGAGACGCTACAACAAAGATCATTTGAAGTTTTGTCTTCTCTACTACAAAGTCTTCAAACACTGCAGAAAGCCCACCGTATTATGATGCAAATTTGGAGTACTAAAATTAGGTGGCAAGACTGAGAGAGCATGTCTAGTGACATCTATTGTCCACTGCTAAAAGTGACACCCAGAAAAAAAGAGAAAACTTCTTTCAATAAGGAAATACCATTATTTATTGCAAATACAAGTTCTGATGACTTAAACTTCTCATCGGAATGTCGAACCTCATCTTTAGTCAAATGTATCTTTTAGCCTGACTATTTCTCCAATTTGTCAAACTTCTTTGGAATTTAATCCCATCATCCAATGTGCCTGTAACTTTTTGTATTGGTGTTACTGGCAGACTGAACAGGCACGTAAAGTCCGTCATTATGGTCATTAATTAAGATACTGTAATACAGAGGACAAGTCAGACCTCTGTGGGACTCCATTTGACAGACCCTTCACTTCTGACAGTATTTTAAGCATTTTTAAAAAATCAGGTTTCCTTAGTTAGCTCCTCAGTGAGTACTGTTAAATCCCTGCTATGGGCAAGTTGTGGTGTACAACTTTTCTGCCCTCTAAAAAGGCCTCTTGCCTTACCATGGAAAAAGATTACCATTTCAAAATCCTGGGGAAAATTTTGCCATCTATCAGTACTTCAACGACGCAGCTAAAAAGTACAATTAGGACAGTCTCCCACACACACATCTAAACTGAAAGAATAATCTCAGCGTGACTCAGATTCACGGTATCAGACAAATCTTCAAGTTCCAAATGGAAACTCGGAAGAAGTTTCATCACACATCCTTGTTTTAGAAGCTGCAGCAAAAATAAAACAAACAAAAGAACCCACCAAACCACTACAACAACCCTTATCTTCCCATCAGCCTGACCTAAACACCAGGCATTTATTTGTCCAATACTGTCCCCAAGTACTTCCCTTCCTGACAACTGCTCTCAGTATTGAAAATCATTTATAGATGCCTTCCTTAAATGAAAAATAAAAACCATCTCCCAACAAAAAGCAACACACCAAAAACCTTTTTTCCACATTTAGTGTTTTCCACATTTAGAGTTCTCTTCACTGCTTCAAGCGAACATAATTTTTTTTCAGAACAGTCACTCTAAAGTCCTTCCACAAGGACACAACTGACCAGCTATCAAGCTTTTAATTAATTAATTTTCATTTAATTAATTGCTATTTGATTCAAACAGGTAAGAGCAACTACATCCAGAGCAGATTCATATTGACTAAGTACCATTACACTTCAGATACTCACTTGTAAAAAGGTATTTTGTGGACTGATATGAAGCACATCTCAGTAAGAAGAAATAAAAGAACAGGTACATAAGCAAAATCACCAACGCAGAGTAAGGACAAAAAGCAACAGGCCTGATAACAAACATCTAATCCCAAACTTGCTCAACCAGGAGTAAAAGCACACCACGGTTATGATTCTAGAGCTCACGTTACAAACAGTAACTAGATGGATAAAATGCTGGGGAACAGAAGACATCATCATTCTGCAGCACAACTTGAGCTGACAGCACAAGTGCATTTATAAAGCTTAATACTTGGTTAAAGACCAAACCTATTAAACAATAAACTAAAGATGCTGGTTTTATAAATCAGGTCTTCTGGCTTGGTGTTTTGGTTTTTGGATTTTTTTGGTGGGATTGGTTGATGTTGTTTCAGAGTTGGTTTGTTTTGGTGGGACTGGCTGATGAGTTGGGTTGAGTTTTTTTTCTGTTTTTAACCACCACTAGTAGTAGACACAGGGTCCAACGGAGCAGAGGGATATTTCCAGCTCTGGCACAAGTCACTTGTGACCCCAGGCAAGTGACTGTCTGTTTCACCGTCCCCACTAGCACCTGGGGAGATTTCTTCCACCATAAACAGCCCATCCACGTTTCCCTGCACATTGTCCCTTGGATTCACCACTCATACTGTTTGTGGCTGCTGCTGATCTGTTCTTTGACAGCTGCATCACGCACTGTGCTGAGTCGTTCTGAGCATTAACTACATCACACACGTATTTAACAACTGCACGTATTTATGTCTCAGGTACCTCCTCTCTTGTCAAAATACATTATTTCAATGTAAAGAAGTTGGTATCTCAACAGGTTTTGTTTTGACCTCAGATCCCCACGAGTAAGCACCGTGACAGCGACAATAAGAACCGATACTCTCATTATATAAAAGCAAGACTGCATTGCAAGCAAGCCCTCAAAAGCTGCCTGCTGTCATATCAAGACATAAATAAAAGAAGAGAACTTACCTGCTGGCAAGGAAAGTCTTGAAATATCTGTAACAATAAAGAAATACATTTAGAAACAAAAAGAGCAACAGCTGTAAAATCGCATTGGCCTGATCACTTTTCTGCAAGACTGTGCTTGTTTAAAAAAAGCACTTTATCTGAAGCAATTTGCTAGCTGCTAGGCACGCCACGTGCAAATGAAAAGCCTTTTCCTTGTCTCACCCTGTTTGTTAACAAGATTTCGTTTTGCCCACCTAACTGCAGGACGAAGATTATACAGCCAGGCAGTGAGGGTAATTACTACAGCAGAACACAGGTCACTGCGCGCAAATTAAGTGTTATACGTAATTTCAGAGCTGAAAGTGGCAGGGGTAGTCTTTGCATATGAATAGGACATTATTATGTGTTTTCTTTATTCTTAAACCTTCAGAGAAAAGGCAGCCAAACTTACAAATGGATAAGCATGGAACACAAGAAATAATATTAAAAGAAAGGGGACTGATTTTTGTCATTGAGGCAAACGAGACAGTTGCTGAATATTTTTACAGTAAATGTCAAGGCTGTCTTGAGCTGCAACCAACTTCACAAGTCTCAGTCTAAATAGATCATATTAAAAATTATACCCTAAAGAAAGATAGATATAAATGAATATACATTACTTTTTCCTAAATAGGTAATTGCATAGACTATAACTCATTCTATTCCTTCTGCCTGCTTTTTATACATCTGCTTGGCATCTCAGTACCCATGATGGTAACTGGGGCCTGAAGTGCCCATCAGAGTCCAGAACAGAAACTGGAATCCACAAAGAACAAGAAAGCAAGAATTACTCAGTCTGTCAGTACAAGAACTGGGGATACACGTCAAGGGGTTAACGAAAGCTGAAATAAATACCAGCATGGGGGGACGAGAAAGGGGAACTAGGCAAACAAATAGGTAAGAAACTGAGCTGAACAAGAACAAAGTCTGCACAGTTGTTTGGTTAAAAGGAGACAGTAATGTTGAGTAATAAAATCGTCACACTGAGTACAAAATCCACATGGAAACTGCACTTTAATCACAGCAGTAGCAACTGGAACAGACTCAAAGATTATCAGGGCAGATGGTCACTGCTTTGCTACCTATTAGAAAAAATAACAAGGCTTAATAAATTTATTAGCCCTGCTCTCACCAACAGGTTCTTAACATCATGCTTGCTTTCATTTACAATTCAGGTTTGCGGCTGCAAAGCATGATAAAATTTGAATATCAAAGAGAATTACACCTGAAATTTAAAGGCAGCCTACTAAAATTTTCAAAAATGAAATGTAGTACTCTGAGACAAAGAAATGGCACCACACAAAGTTGAAACACATTTAAAATACACTTAAAACACAAAATGAAAATAGCAATAGGACACCACAAAAAAAAAAAAACAAAAAAAAACACACAGAGAAAATCCCAGAATCAGAACGTTAGGGATTGGAAGGGACCTTAAAGGATCATCTAGTCCAATCCCCCTGCCTGAGCAGGACCACCTAGATCAGATCACACAAGAACGCATCCAGGTGGGTTTTGAACATCTCCAGAAAAGGAGACTCCACTGAAATATTGCATGTTTTATTCCGGTAGAACATACAGAGTTTAAAAAGGTAATAAGGTAATTTAAAAGATGCTCATCATGCTGTCTGGTTATGAACAAAATCATCTGATGAATAAGAAATGCCTGGAGATAGAAGAAACCCAGACAGCAAGAAGACACAAAAACTGCAGGAAAGGAAAACCTCACGCCGCCTCCTGCACAGAATCCAGATCAGCACATGCAGAACAGAGCTTTCCTCTGGCAGAAAAACATGCTGCAGTGACAATTAATTTGGAAAGTTAAATGAAGAGAAGTGTTGCATCTTTTTGTCTGCTTCTATGTCTAATAGTTTCCGTGCACTTTTTTAAGAAGACACAAAAAAAATCCTGCTTGTCACTAGGATATACAATCCAAACAACTGTAGTCACTTGAGTAAAACAACTGTAGAATAGAAAATACTGTATTCGATGTTAATCTTTCTACAGTGATAGGAACTAATTTCTAAATTCCATTTATAAGTAAAAATAAAGAACATTGAAAAAGTTACTACAAAAATATGACAAGCTGCATTCAAATTTTCTTGCTATATTCTTGATTCACCAATTCTTGATGTTCTGGAAATGCTTTATCACAGCATTTATTACTCTTGGAGCAGACCATTTGGTTAAGTGTGCCTACAGAGCAGATTTCAGGAAAGTAACAGTAAACATAACTGCTAGAAAAACACGTTATCCTATACACACAGATAGGCAGAAAACATTAATTTACATTCCAGGAACTTAGCCATGCAATTTCAAACACCTCCAGGGAAAGCTCTGCAGCTAAGACATGCACATATTTTTCACTTAAGAAAGCCTTGGTTGTATTTTAGTGCTTGTCCTTAACACCTGAGCCGCTGTCATCTCTCCCCACACAGGCACCAGCATTCACATCGATCCCATTACTGCACTGGAACCTACCCAGAGTACCTACAAGATCAGCACCGTTCCCGTATTTCAGTCAAAGCCTGTAATTATTTCTTACTTCCATGCTCCACTGCAAATTAGTTCCGTAAGTGCATCAACTGAGGAGATGCTACACCTCACGAGTGCACGTTCTTTTTATGCAATTTAGTGTAAGAAAGATTGTTTTTTACAATTAATTGACACACACTAGATTTAAAAACAAATAGGGCCAAAGAAATTGGAGCCTGAAAGTCTTACTAGTCTACTTAATATTGTATAAACGCACTTGGCAAGTTGCTTGGGTCATATTTTTTTGAGATTCCCATTAAGCACAAGGTCCTCTATACACTAATGCACCTTCATTCTGGCAAGCATCAATCACTACAGAAACAACGACTCATGATAGCATAAACGAAGCAAACACTGTCACGATTCCAAAAAGTAGCAATTCCACTTTTTTTGTGTGTGTTTGTGTATTCCGACACCACAACAGTACGTGACTGTTCATTACTTTCATGTATTTTTAGTAGCTGCAGAGTCACACCAGCAACCCTCCACCATTTCTTACCCTCGGGTTTACCCTGTCCCCAGAGCGCTCTGATCTTTTCTGGTTTGAAACTTCTTAGCTTTTTTCTTCAAACAAGGTTTTCATTTAACACTGAACAGAGATTAGTGCATCTGGCAACATTTTAAAAACTTCATTCACGGAGAAGTAAACTAAGACTACACATGTAGGTAGCTACTTGTTTCAGATCACGTTTCCAAACTTGCCTTCTTCGCCGTGCAAAACCTTTCCCTTTTTGAAGCACCTTATAGCGTTCAGATCTCTGTGTAAGAGAAAGTCATTCAATGCTGAAATTTGAACAGGAAAAAAACCCAAAAATTAGGCTCCTAATCTGCTTTGTGACTCTAAGGAGAGACTTGAGAGCATCTGAGGGAGAAGTCCTGTTGGTAAGCATTCCTTCACAGGATGGAAGCCTGGACTGACGTTTCTCCTACAACTCATTTCCTGGATGCATGTGAATGCACAAATCACAGTTTTGTACAACACAACCAAACCTTACGTCTCCTATCTGCTCCACAGTAGTTCTTCAAAGCAAAATTTAAAATTAATCAGATTTCATGTATTCCTAATCCTACTGATACTTTCAAGGGATCAATCATGTTCTACACTTCTGTTCTTATGTCTTACTGTGCTACCAGGTAGGGAACAAATGGTCAGTTTGAGTAGGCAAAAAAAAAAAAAAAATTTTGGACAATATTCTTCACAAATTTCTACACATCTTGTAAAAGTAAACCAGTTCTCAAGGAAAGCTGGTTTTATTCCAAATAAATATTGAGAGGATGGAGCAGATGGCCTCAAGAGGTCCTTTCCAACCAAGCTTTCTGTAATACCATACCCAGATGACAATAACAGAACAGAAAAGAAGCTGTAACAACATAAGAGGTACTACAAAATAAGTAAGTTTCTCAGCCAAAAAGAACTTGCCAAGTAAACCAATTACGTCTATGAATTCACTGAGGAACAAAAAAAGACCATTTTGAAGAAAGAATACTACTGTTACTTCTATACCCATTGAGATGGTTTTGAGCACAGTATAGCCCTGAAATAGGCTTTGTGGATCCTGTCACAAATAGCTTTTTCTGTGATTTATGGGTGCCTTTACTACCGGATCTCTCTAACACTATATTTGTTTTTATGAAACTATGCATTTTGCATTGCAGAGTTTCCTCAAATGTTTTCTTGGAAATGGAGCTGCAGTTTAACATCTTCTTTCCAAGAGTAACATCTAATCATCGAAAACGGAAATATTTTGTGAGTTTCATGTTCCTACCTCAAGGTAAAATGAGAATACGGCTCCATGGACAACTAGAGAGGCTCAGGCTCTCGCCTCATCTGCAGCACTGATCTCTCTCCAGAGCTGTGGTAAGCAACAGACCACAATTTAATCCTGTTCTCCTGTAGCAGGAACCGACTGACTCCAACCTAACAGTATTCCCTTGAGATTAATTCAGATATTCAGTTCATGAACCCATCTCTAATTCCAGTGAAGAGTAAAGGCTCACAGCACACGAGGAGCCACAGACCACAGTCTCCAGGAAGCCGAGCAGCACACGTCATTCGACAGCAATCCTTCCAACTGAACGAGGAATATCACAGACTCGACCTCAATTTTCCTGTTTAACTACTGGTACCAAAACCACCCAGTAAAACACGCGGGTATTCAACTTTTAGCCCTTGCGTGACTGATGCTGAAGGATGTTGCCTTAAAGGCTGGATTCAACAGCCTGGAAGTCTCCCTTCCTCCCACACTCTGGCAGACTAAAAGAGACCTGATGTTCCCGTAATCTTTAATGAAGTTGAGATCTCATCATCTACGTCAAAATATTTTTCTTTTTTTAAAGAGCAAATAATTCAGCAGAAAACACAAGTCACCTTTCACAAAACCAGTTTTGTAAAATGACATGTGTTGAGAATCTCAAGGATTAACCCATGATCATCTGACCTCAGAGATACGATGAATTCATTCTGACAGCACACCCACTCAGGAAAAGCTGTTGAAAAGTTTTACAATATGATTAAAAGATTACATAATCCACCGGTTAGATTGTACCACGTGTGCACTTTTTTTCCTTCATCCTTAAAAGTGCATCCCTTATTTCTAACCTACTTCTAATTTAGCAGTCTGCAAGCTGAATTTTAACAGCCTTTTATTATATCATTTCCCATTACGGCAATTTTAGGGCAATTTTAAAGAGCAACTCAATCAAATCTTTTCTTATATTAGCTATGTAGAAGGAGAGGCAGAAGTAGATCACTAAAAAGGCCTGTTTTTCTAAATCTTTGATCATCCTTACAAGTTTTTTAATGCTTAAACTATTTTTACTTTTAGTAGCTTCCACAATCTGCAGACACCAATACCTGACACAGTGTTCGTAAGTCAGTGATAACAGCACTAAAAATAACATTTGTTTAGAGTTTTTCCCCCCTATTGACATATTTATTGCATTTGCCTTAGGCACAGCAGCAGCTGAATATCCACCATTAGCTGGAAATTTGTATCAGTTACCCCGGGCAGAGATGGGAGGGGATGCTTACAGGACTGACACCTCCATCCATGGAATTTGCCAGCATATTTTTTGTGCTTTGGCCAGATGAGAAGAAATTCAGTGTAGAAAACCACCCATCTTTCGTTTACAACTCTGCTTCATAGGCGATTCGCATTGCACTGGAGTCTTGTATTATCTTTATTTAACTCTTGGCTTCAACAGGGAGTATCAGCAGCAACGATGTAATGCTCCCACTTACGTCTGCTGAGAAGGTTAACCAGCAAACAGCCGAGAACGAACCGCTGTGAGACCCTCCTCGGGAACCATGTGCAGCCTACGTTGTATTTCTGAGAAGTTCTGTTGAAGTAGTTACTGGTTTTACGGCAAGTGGCTGCCTCTGAATCACAAAAGCAACACAAAATTAAGGCAAGGAAGAGTTGGAGGACCAACTGAAGTACTGCACAGAACACCTTTTTTTCAGATTATATATTTGGTTGACAAAATACGTACTAGGCACACTTACAGTGTGATCATCACCATCTCTGACACACTTCAAATAGCTTTAAAGACACATGAGCATAACGTTATTTCAGCTGTACAAGTGTCAGAGTCAGCTAACCTGTCCTGCACCTCAAGAACATGTTCAGTTTATATTTGCTTCCACAACTGACAACAAATTGATAAATCAGTGGCTAATTAACTGCTGCATTCTTCTCACTGCCCTAATCTCCTATTACACCAGCCTTACGCTTCCCACCCACCGTGATACAAAACCAAAAGCAATGATTTTTTTAGTTTACAGCATCTACAAAAGTCTCTCAACAGCTTCCAATCACAATTTCCCCTCTCCCACTGAAACTCCTCCTAAATCTCTTCACTTATGGTTGTTAAATACTAGCTTTCGAAACTGAAATAAAAAATGATGATGCTGAGAGTAATCCATGTGTTTTCCTTCATCTCAGTTGACTTCTGCCCTGAACTAAAGGGGCATGCACCTGGAAACTTTCAATTCATTTACACCACATCATTGAGCATGTCCGTAAAGCTATCCATCCAGCCATCAGGAGCCAAATTATAGACCAGACATACTGAACAGTAAGAGATTAAATGAAAGAGTTGTGATGGAAGCTACATTCAAGGAGGTTAAGAGCAGCAAAAGAAATTACTCAATCATTACTCGGGGCAGGTGGGATCAATCTCATTACACACAATTACAGAACATGCAGCATCTGAGCAACTCAGATAAAGAATTCATTCTCAATATCTACACAAGTTCTATACAAAACTTTTGCCTGGAAGGATGAGAGGTATCGATAGAGAAGAGACTGGAGTAAGGTCCCCAAAAATTGGTTTTATTCAGCATCACAAAATGAGCAAGTGAAATCTTCAAGTCTGCAGGTGACATTAAGCTCTTATGGGTAGGTAAGAGCCATGTCAATGGGATAGGAGAAAAAAAAGAACCACAAAACAGAAGGATCTCACAGTATGAAGCAAGATGCTAAAAGACAGCCAATACACTTCGATGTAGACAGACGTGATGTAATGCATCTAGGGGAAAAAGTATTCTGAGCAATACCTCCTTAACCACTTCACACTTGCACTTTCTCCAGTTCCAACTGCGGCAGAAGGCTGAGTCACTGTTTTCTCTGAAATCATCAGCTCAAAGTGCAGTAGCCGACCAAAAAAAGGCAATAAAATACTGTGCACGATTTGGAAGAGTACTGAAAACATGGTCCTTAAACACATCACTGTATAAAACAATAAAGCATCACATTTTGTGTCCAGCTCTGGTCTCTGCAAAAGAAGGAACACACAGTAGAGGCAGAGAATGTCTAGAGCAGGACAGCTGAAGTGATCAAGGGAAGGAGCCGCTGCCATGTGAGGCCAGACTACAAAACCTGGGACCTCTCAGCTGGGAGGATGAGGCACACAGTGAACATGACCACAGCTTACATGTAGTGGGGAAAAAAAAAAATTAAAAAAGAGAGAAAAGAAAAGGAAAAAGGAAAAGCAAATCAATGCAGCACCAGTGTTCATCAAATCCTGCCAGTATGAGTAGGAGACATTTGAGGAAACTACTGGATCAGCTTCAAACCAGTGAGAGTGCCTCTCTTCACAGTTGGCAGTGAGGTTCCTGAAGTTCCTGCTGGAGAAGGATGTGGAGGCAGGTACCACCAGCAAGTTCAAAGGCAGTTGTCAGATTCACAGCGGATTGACACGGAAAGATGACAAGAACTAACCAGGAAGGTACCAGATGGCATCCCTGATGCAATGGAGATGCTGAAGAAACACAGGGCCAGGTGTGCAAACCCTACTGAAACAACACTTGCTGCTGCCACTGAGGCACACTGCTGGGCTGCAGGATCACTGGTCTCATCCAGCAGCATCTTTTGTGCTCTTAAACTCCCCATTATGGCTCTGTGAAGATGTAGGACAGTCACAAGCTTCAGGCATGACCTTCAGGCATGATCTGAATACTCAATCAGAAGCGCAGTTTTAAGACTATGTCAGCTACATTATAGTAATCATAGAATGGTTTGGGTTGGAAGGGACCTCAAAGATCATCTAGTTCCAACTCCCCTGCAATGGGCAGGGAAGGCTGCTATAATATCACCCTGGAGCCTTCTCTTCTCCAGGCTGAACAGCCCCAACTCTCTCAGCCTGTCTTCATAGCAGAGGTGCACCAGCCCTCGAATCATCTTCGTGGCCCTCCTCTGGACCTGCTCCAGCAGCTCCATGTCCTTCCTGTGCTGGAGACTCCAGAGCTGAACACAGTATTCCAGGTGGGGTCTCACGAGAGCAGAGTAGAGGGGCACAATCACCTCCCTCGACCTGCTGGCCACGCTTCTTTTGATGCAGCCCGGGACACAGTTGGCTTTCTGGGCTGCCAGCACACATTGCCGGCTCATGTTGAACTTCTCATCCACCAGCACTCCCAAGTCCTTTTCCTCAGGGCTGCTCTCAATCCATTCTCCGCCCAGCCTGTACTTGTGCTTGGGATTGCCCCGACCCATGTGCAGGACCTTGCACTTGGCCTTGTTGAACTTCATGAGGTTCTCACAGGCCCACCTCTCCAGCCTGTCAAGGTCCCTCTGGATGGCATCCCTTCCCTCCAGCGTGTCCACAACACCACACAGCTTGGTGTCATCCGCAAACTTGCTGAGGGTGCACTCGATCCCACTGTCCATGTCGCCAACAAAGATGTTCTTACCCTTGAACAGCTTATAGCAAAAGGAGACGTGTTTAACTCTGAACAAGCCCAAGAAACTTTAAAACCACTTAAGACATAGTAGTAGGGGTCTGCTACAGACCACCTGACCAGGAGGACTGGGTGGATGAGGCCCTCTACAGACAGATAGGAGCTGCCTCACGTTCACAAGCCCTGGTCCTCATGGGGGACTTCAACCACCCTGATATCTCTTGGAAGGACAACACAGCAAGGCACAGGCAATCCAGGAGGTTCCTGGAATGCATGGATGATAACTTCCTTCTTCGAGTGGTAGAGGAACCAACGAGGAGAGGTGCTACGCTGGACCTTGTTCTCACTAACAGTGAAGGGCTGGTGGGGAACGTGACGCTCAAGGACAGTCTTGGTTGCAGCGATCATGAAATGGTAGAATTCAAGCTACTTAGACAAGCAAGGAGGATGCATAGCAGGCTCACTACCCTGGATTTCAGGAAAGCAGACTTTGGCCTCTTCAAGGATCTCCTCGCTAGAGCACAATGGGATGAGGCCCTGGAGGGAAGAGGGGCACAAGAAAGCTAGTTAATATTCAAGGATCACCTTCTCCAAACTCAGGAGCGGTGCATCCCAACAAAGAGGAAGTCAGGTAGGAACACCAGGAGGCCCGCATGGATGAACAAGGAGCTCCTGGATCAACTTGGGCAGAAAAAGAAAGCCTATAGTGGGTAGAAGCAAGGACAGGTAGCCTGGGAAGAATACAGAGAAATTGTCCGAGTAACCAGAGATCAGGTTAGGAAAGTCAAAGCCCTGATAGAGTTAAATCTGGCCAGGGACATCAAGGGCAACAAGAAAAACTTCTATAGATATGCCAGCGATAAAAAGAGATCTAGGGAAAATGTAGGCCCTCTCCGGAAGGAAAAGAGAGACCTGGCCACCTAGGATATGGAGAAGGCTGAGGTTGTCAATGACTTCTTTGCCTCAGTCTTCACTGGGAAGAGCTCTAGCGGCATGGCCCAAGTCACGGAAGGCAAAGGCACGGACTGGGAGAATGAAGAACCGCCCACTGTAGGAGAAGACCAGGTTCGAGACCATCTAAAGAACCTGAAGGTGGACAAGTCCATGGGACCTGATGAGGTGCATCCGCGGGTCCTGAGGGAACTGGCAGATGAAGTTGCTAAGCCACTATCCATCATATTTCAGAAGTTGTGGCAATGTGGTGAAGTTCCCAATGACTGGAAAAAGGGAAACATAACCCCCATCTTTAAAAAGGGGAAAAAAGAAGACCCAGGCAACTACAGGCCAGTCAGTCTCACCTCTGTGCCTGGCAAGATCATGGAGCAGATCCTCCTGGCGACTATGCTAAGGCACATAGAAAACAAGGAGGTGATTGGTGACAGCCAACGTGGCTTCACTAAGGGCAAATCCTGCCTGACTAATTTGGTGGCCTTCTATGATGAGGTTACAGCATTGATGGATAGGGGAAGAGCAACTGACATTGTCTGCCTGGACTTATCCAAAGCATTTGACACTGTCCTACACGACATCCTCATCTCTAAACTGGAAAGACGTGGTTTTGATGGATGGGCCACTCGGTGGATAAGGAATTGGCTGGATGGTCGCACTCAAAGAGTTGTGGTCAACGGTTCAATGTCCCTGTGGAGGCCAGTGACGAGTGGTGTTCCTCAGGGGTCGGTACTGGGGCCAGTGCTATTTAACATCTTTGTTGGTGACATGGACAGTGGGATCGAGTGCACCCTCAGCAAGTTTGCAGATGACACCAAGTTGTGTGGTGTTGTGGACACGCTGGAGGGAAGGGATGCCATCCAGAGGGACCTTGACAGGCTAGAGAGATGGGCCTGTGAGAACCTCATGAAGTTCAACAAGGCCAAGTGCAAGGTCCTGCACATGGGTCGGGGCAATCCCATGCACAAGTACAGGCTGGGCGGAGAATGGATTGAGAGTAGCCCTGAGGAAAAGGACTTGGGAGTGCTGGTGGATGAGAAGCTCAACATGAGCCGGCAATGTGCGCTGGCAGCCCAGAAAGCCAACCGTGTCCTGGGCTGTATCAAAAGGAGCGTGGCCAGCAGGTCGAGGGAAGTGATTCTGCCCCTCTATTCTGCTCTCGTGAGACCCCACCTGGAATACTGTGTTCAGCTCTGGAGTCCCCAACATAAGAAGGACATGGAGCTGCTGGAGCAGGTCCAGAGGAGGCCACGAAGATGATGAGAGAGCTGGTGCACCTCTGCTATGAAGACAGGCTGAGAGAGTTGGGGCTGTTCAGCCTGGAGAAGAGAAGGCTCCGGGGTGATCTTATTGCAGCCTTCCAGTACCTAATGGGGGCCTACAGGAAAGCTGGAGAGGGACTTATGACAAGGGTGTGTAGGGATAGGACAAGGGGCAATGGATTTAAACAGAAAGAGGGGATGTTTAGGTTAGATATAAGAAAGAAATTTTTCACTGTGAGGGTGGTGAGGCAGTGGAACAGGTTGCACAGAGAAGTTGTGGCTGCCCCATCCCTGGAAGTGTTCAAGGCCAGGTTGGATGAGGCTTTGGGCAACCTGCTGTAGTTGAGGGTTTCCCTGCCCATGGCAGGGGGGTTGGAACCAGATGATCTTTAAGGTCCCTTCCAACCCTAAGCATTCTATGATTCTATGTTTAAGGAGGGACATTCATGTGCTGACAATGGTTCAGATCTACCAGGAGTATCTCCAGCACTATGGCCTGCGATCATGTAATTCTGACAGAAATACTGTGACGTTTTATGAACCCACCAGTTCAGGCGCTCAGGCAAGCGTAGGGAAAGCCACAGATGCGCACTCTGTATGTTTGTAACTCCTCTCCCTTTGCACTACAGAGTGCTTGCTGTGAAAAATGATAACTTTAGTGGAGTATTTAAAAAACAACAACAAACAAACAAGCCAAACACACACATTGTCTGCATATTGCTTGTTGCCATTGAATGTCTTTTGTCGTTTTCCATGATGGACTTGTGACATGCAGTGTGCCACCACAAGTCACCCGCGTTTGCAAAAGGTGACAGGATTTCGTGGTTCCTGTGCTCAAACACGAGTTAGCACTGCACGGCCGTAAAGCTGTTCCGCACTGTGGGTACGGCAGGAGCTCAGCGAGAGCGTGTCGATGTTTCAGAAGGGCAAATAAGTGTTTTTCCAGGTACAGAAACGAACACCAAGGGCAAAACCAAGAACAGGAGAGAGTCAGGAGAAATTACTTCAGGTAAAATACTAAAGATTAACTCAAGCTGAGCTACAGATCCCAGAACACTAAGAGAAAACCACTTTCTTCGGTGTTTTTTTTTGTTTCAGGTTGTTGTTTTTTTGGTTTTGTTTTTGTTTTTTTTACAGGGTTTTAGGGGTTTGTTTTGTTTTTATAAGGGTAACTAGTTAAGCAGATTTAGAGTAACAAAAAAACACTCAAAGTTTCCCTTGGAATACTACAACAGTATATTGCAACCAGGTTTTTTGTATTTTTTTTTTATTTTTTTCAAAGATAAATTCTTAGAAAGTTCGGAGTCACTTCCCTTCATGTTCCACCACTGTAAAATTATGCCGTTTCCATGGTTATGGCCCACACATGGATTCCATTGTTACAGCAGTTTTGCAGAAGCTAGAATTAAAGTTTTAAGTTTTTGCATTTGAAGTTACAGAACATTCAAGATGAGTGAAAGAAGGTTGAAGATAATCAATGCAACCAGCACAGAGGGAGGGAGGAAAAAAAAATTTAAAGGACAACTTTTCAGTAAAGAACACACACAAATAAGTTTTGACAAAAGTTTAACAGAAGATTATCATCTTTGCACATACATTGTACTTAGCTAAAAAAGGACTGTTGCTAGTTAACACTTGCATGCATGAAAAGACTAACTTAGTGCCTTAAAAAATAAAACATTTTCTTGATCTCAATGGGATTACTGCAAGGCATTCACAGTCAGCTTGGCAGCAGCTGCTCAAGTTTTGTTCTATAAAGGAATCTGCCTCAATAAACAAGATGAAATGTATTTTTAACAAGAATACCAGTGTTTTCTTAGTCTAACAGACTATAGATGGAGAAAAATTTTGCTGCATTTAGAACTTGTTCTCAAAGTGAAGCATAACACAAGCAACGGGCACTTCCACGAGCGTATGGCTTAAGGCATCTGCAGCGGGTCTGAAGTCAGTTCTCCAGTGAGACATGACAGTTTTGCATCTCAACGCTGTCAGAAATAACAGAGCACTGAGGACAGCATGCTCAGTGTGCTAGACAAGCATCCCATAAACTTACCACCACAGGCACAAGGACAACTCCTTCAATATGATCTTGTTGTTCCAGCAAGTCTTACGTGTCTTTCTAGGGACACAGATTGTAACGCTCCCAACTGCTGCACTGTGCAGAGGCACAACCTGCTGCAAAGTGGAATTCTGGTGGGGTTTGAGGGGTTTGCTGGTTTGGTTTTTTTTTGGAAGAAAGTCAAAAAAGCTTTCCAAAACCTAGGTCACAAAGGAATGTTGTTTCAAGAACCATCTAGATCAAATAATTATTCGTCAAAGAACAGAGCGGACATGGGGTAATGAGAATCAGCAAAGAGATACAAACAAATGTTACTATTTCTATTGTGAAACAAACATATACAATTATTTTTAAGCCAAAAAGAGCCTATCTCAGGGTCTTAAATAGCAATTTAGGGGCAACAGAAATAAAGACAACAAATCAGGAAAGGGCAAAAGAGTCATAAGAGAGCTATATATCATGCATTCATCTAAACTGATATAATTACTTTTTCTTGCTATCTTTCATGATAGCGGTATTTGTGTTAGATCAGTTCCCTTTTTCCCCTGCAAGGTAGATGTACCACCAGAAATAGAGAAGAATCTTCTCCCTAGCTTCTCCTCCGCTTCTATCCCCTTTTATACAGTTTTCCAGAAGGAAAAGAAATGGAGGATGAATTAAGGCAACAAAAAGATGACAAGTGAGGTGAGGACGAACCACAGGCAGAAAAAACAGCAAAAGAAAAACCACACACACACGTCAGGACAAAGAAACCAAGAGATGACTGACAAAAACTAAATTACGAAGGAAAAAAAAAAGAGAGGGTAGTGAGGGGCCAAGAAGACTGCAGACAGAAGATTTTCAGGACACAACATGAGACAGGCTTTCTTCTCCTAACTGGTTCTGTCATGCAGCCATCGAAGAGTGACTGTCAAGAGACAATGCCGTTGGCGTAAAAGGAAAAACCCCAACACGTCTGTTCTCTGCAAGAACATGATCAAACAAGAGACTCAGCTGGCCTGACGGAACACAACACGCGTGCAGCTTCCATATTGCGTTTGCTGTGACTTCCAAACACGGCCGCTACTCACACATCAGCCACGTGAGCCAGTCAGATGGTTTGTTCCCAACACAGGAACACGCGGTCTGGCGCATGCGATTAATGGATTTCACATCCACAGACCCACCGAAAAACTTCAGCTCAGCATCATTAAGACTCGATCAGTCCTGAATTGTAATTTAAGACAGTAGTTTTCGCCTTAATCTGCTGCTCTATTTAATCAATTTAACGCACAGTAAAAACTTAATTTGACACAATTGAATGCATTCTTTCTCTCTGCCTCTGGCGTGAAACAGATTAAGACTACCAGAAATACTTGCAGAAAGATTTAAGACTCATTACATCTTAGGTGGCAGATAAACATTAGATATGCTATAAACTCTATCATCTGCAGACTCAACGCTGTGTCTAAGAGCTATGGGTTTTTCAGTTAACCTAACCCAAGTTGCATCTCCTACACAAATCACGACTGATTTTTAAAGTAACATCTCATAAAGTATTATTTCATACACTACTGACAAACTCCACGGACACCAGGGAGAAAGAACAAGGACAGCAAAGCCAACTCTCAACTTATTACACTTTTATCTCCTGTGTAGGCTTCTGGCCAAAACCAGACTGGGTAAGTGCATGGGTCAGAACAGAACATCCAAGTCTCTCCTGCCTCAGGTGAGAACAGGCAGCTTACAACCCTACCTCAAATTTATCAAAGTTCAATTTAAACTAATTGGATCATCCCCAGAAATAGCAAAAGACAAGACAGAAAGCTGCCATATACGAATGTTTGGAGGTCCATATAGAATAGTTTGACACTAGAACTTAATATACGTTACAGGAAACACATAGAATCATAGAATGGTTTGGGTTGGAAGGGACCTCAAAGATCATCTAGTTCCAACCCCCCCTGCCATGGGCAGGGAAACCCTCCACTACACCAGGTTGCTCAAAGCCTCATCCAACCTGGCCTTGAACACTTCCAGGGATGGGGCATCTACAACTTCTCTGGGCAACCTGTTCCAGTGCCTCATCACCCTCTGAGTGAAGAATTTCTTCCTTATATCCAATCTAAATCTTCCCTCTTTCAGTTTAAAGCCATTGCCCCTTGTCCTATCACTACACGCCCTTGTAAAAAGTCCCTCTCCAAAAGTTCAAAAGTCCCTATCCACATCTACTAGTAATCTCAGAGCTGGAGGTACCCAAATGGTCCCGGAGTGAGACTGGAGCTGGTTCTCTGAGAAGCAGTTCTTGTCATCCCAGTGCCAAGACACCGGCGTGACAGCACTATTTGTACTGTGAACACTTCCGCCTTCAGGGCTGTCAAACCCATTTTCCTCACCAATAATTAACAGACCAATTTTCGAGGACAGCAGCAGGGAAAGGAATCCTGACAGAGTGCTGCTCACAAAACACGCTCGTTACTTTCTTAGCTAAAAATTAGCAAGTCCCTTAGTAACTCTACCTTACCTTACATTGATAAGTAGTTAAGTACTGCAGAGTATCACAGGTCTATTTAAAACAGATTTTTAAGACTGTCATGATTTTGTATATAGACATGATTTCTCAGAAAAAAAATATTTTTCCAACACAAAATGCATCTACAATTAAAATAAACCATTTGAAATTTACTATTTCTGCTGCTGATGTTAAGAAACAGTGCTGTCTCCCTTGAACAGTAAATAGTCAAATATTCCAGAACCAGCTTTTTCCGTTTATGGAAGGGGATTATATAGTGTGCACATTTGTACAATCACATCTTACTTGGACTTGCTTTGTTGATATGTAAAAGGCAATTCCAATGGCGAGTACACACACTGCTGATGGAGAACGATTCCTTATCACCAAGCCAAGTTAGCTGTAATGGGCCCTGGCAGAAATAAAGAAAATCATGATGTAGTCCTTGAAGAATAAACAGAAAAGGACCACAAAGATCCTAATTATGTAAGCTTATTTGGTACAGCCCTGTGTAGGGTGGACTCAGAGAATAAATATTTTCTGCACAAAGATAAGAATTCAAGACCACAAAGAAGAACACAGAAGAAATGTGTGCTTTTGCCTCAGCAATGAGTGCTAGGAGGCAGTAAAATGTAAGTCTTTTGTACCATAATATAACCTGTAGGAAATTACAGAAACAATAATAAAGCCTAAAGCAAGCAAAAAAAACGTTAAGCTTTTTAAATTCTTCACTGATATTGTAGTTTATTTCTTACCCCACCATTCCGTGTGCCTGAAAAACCAAGGCCAGCTCACTGCTTTTGTCATTTCCAACAAAGATAAATTATTTGAGGACTGTTCTCTAAAAAGCTTTTCCTTTTCTGATCATTCATTGAGCATGGAAGAAGGAACGACCAGCAAAAACCCAAAAGCTATGCAGCTTTCTCTGCTCCTGATCCAACTTGGACAAAATCAGATGCCACTGAATCCCACACAAGTAAGAACAAAGAATTAAATTTGGTCACAATGATTGTCTAGAACCGAACTGACAGTTGTTTCACACGCTTTCAGCCTCAGTAACATGAAGAAGGGGAACATTTTTTTAGTCACACTACGATCTAGTTCTCAATTTTTCATGTATGAAGTGTCAGGTACACCCAGCACACTAAGTTATTTAGATTACATTGCAATGATATCTTCTGTCTCCCATAGCATGCTGAATACATATGCAGTACTTATTAAAATTAATTAAAATATTGAAACAACATTGAGTTCATCAAGATCTCTTTCCTCCAATCTTTCCTCTCCAGATTGCTGGTGAAGGTATCCTGAAAACTTACCCCCATAAAAAAATAAAAATTATTCAAATTCAAGCTTGAAACATAAGAAAACGGCTTAAGGTGCAAAATAAAAGCCTTATTCAAATTTCCAATAATTATTACAGAAAGACTCATTTTAAGCACAAGCTGTTCAAGATCTAACCAGGTTCAGAGCGGACGTGAACTTGAATTTGCTCGAAAACGTTAAAGTAATTCTGGCACAAAATTATTCAGCTACTGCATAACGATGTCTGTATTTCAGGAACTTCTGAACACATCGGTCTTTGCTGATATGCAGAAAGAGATCAAATTAAAGAGCTGTAGTGCCTACTTCTTCCAGTGTCAGCTCTGGCACAGTTAATGTTTATTTCTCATTCTGCAAACTAAGCATTTGTGACAGTACAACAGAATTTCGGGCTGCACGTGCTAACAACATGTCACGGAACTGGAGTTGAAATAATTTCTACTTTGCGTGTGTCTGCTGCAGCATCACGTAAGAAATGCACGAGTTCTTAATAAAAGGACAGTGAAAGCTCAGAGCAAACCAGAGGGAGCTCAAAGAACAGGGATGTTAACCCTGCTGCCACGTGAACACAATTTAAGTAAGTCCATTTACCTCCTTCCTCCCAGCTCCTGAATCAGAGAGCAGTGACAAAAGTCATGAGCCCAGAAGAAAACCTATGGAGCGTGTCTCTGTTCCTATAGCTAAGGGAAAATTGCAGAAATCCTCCAGAAGAATGTGGGGCAAACTGGGCAACTCTGACCTCCGGAAGAGCAGAGCAGTAACTTTTCATGCAACTGTAAAAGATCCGGCTGGATCAGGTCTGCCAGTGGCCTAAAGCATTCCCCAGTAACCCAGCAAGGCCAGAATCAGTGAATCATAGAACGGTTTGCGTTGGAAGGGACCTTAAAGATCATGTAAGTCCAACTTCCTGTCATGGGCAGGGACACCTTCCCCTGGATCAGGCTGGTCAAAATCCCAGACAAGCCCGACCTTGAACACTTCCAGGGATCAGGCATCCACAACTCCTCTGGGAAACTTATTCTAGTGCCTCATCACCCTCATCAAAATAATTTTCTTTCTTTTGTCCAACCTAAATCCACCATCTTTGAGTTTAAGACCATTGCTCTTTGTCCCATCGCTACAGGCCCTGGCAAAAAGCCTCTCTCTGCCTTTCTCGTAAGCCCCCTTTCCATATTGGAAGGTCGCAATAAAGTCCCCCCGGAGCCTTCTCCAGGCTGAATAACCCCAACTCTCTCCACCTGATTTCATAGGAGAGGTGCTCCAACCCTCGGATCATCTTCATGGCCCTCCTCTGGACCCGCTCCAACAGCTCCATGTCCTTCTTGTGCTGGGGACTCCAGAGCTGAACACAGTATTCCAGGTGGGGTCTCACGAGAGCAGAGTATAGGGGCAGAATCCCCTCCCTTGACCTGCTGGCCACGCTGCTTTGGATGCAGCCCAGGATACGGCTGGCTTTCTGGGCTGCCAGTGCACATTGTGCAAATGCATCATCTTTTAGACTGGACTCCCTGATCAATCTTCAGTAAAAAAAAACACAAACCACCCTACAACAAACTCTCCACAGCTGGAGAACTAGCTGGAAACCTCTGTCTGGTACCGTTCTTCAAGTATACGGTCTGGTAGTACACAAGTACAGTTTGAGTACACAGCCTTCCCCCTCCAAACTAGAAACTTCCAAAACTGGAACTCTAGAAAAAGACTAATTCCTCCTGCTACCCCATTTAGCCATGTTTTCAGACAAGTTTTCAGACTTATTCTTCTCTCAGCAGCCATCAAGATCGCCTCACTTTTTACACTGCAAAGCAAAACTGAAAGCAATGCCGGAGAGTAAGAGTAAGATGCAAATGAATGGCACAGTACGGTGCTTAACAGGATATCCAAGATCACAAGACCACCTTAAACAGTTCCAACACAATTTTACCTTCCTAAAAATATTAAAATACTTCAATACATTGTTTTGAAATACAGAATTAAAATATTTTAAAACTGAGAATCTTCTTAATAAAGCATTACCTATCACACACTCGTATACCTGGTGTAGTGGAGGGTTTCCCTGCCCATGGCAGGGAGGTTGGCACTAGATGATCTTTAAGGTCCCTTCCAACCCAAACCATTCTGTGATTCTATACTCAACACCATCACAGTGTTCAGAACACCCTTGAGCAAGGAGAAAGCACAACCACCACCAGCACAGCCCCTTTATCCCAGTGCACCTGTCCACTAGCAAATCTCTCATGAAGCTCATCCAACCTACCACTACCTGCCTTCTGACAGCCATTCTGGCTAACCCCCAAGCCCCAATCCCATCTCCTTGCTACCAGTTGCAAGAAGCATCATAAGGCTCTGGATGGTTCCAAGTCCCAAGTGTAACGGTTAGTGGGACCAGTTGGCAAGAAGCATCACAGGGCTCTGGACGGTTCGACGTCCCAACTCTAACGGTTAGTGGGACACTGCATGCACGCTGATGTGGGCAGCCTGAAGCCAGCAGCTCCATCCAGTGTTTTGAAGCTTCTGCCTCTGTGCTGAATTCAGCAGGAAGCAGCTTATGGCCAAAAAGCGCAGGGGTGAGAACAGACATGGTATGCAGCACAAATCTAATTATTTAGGAGAGCAAGGTAACAACAGACAACACTGTCATTAAGAATATGACTGCAGAGAGAGGGGAAGTGTGATGTCAGAGGTGGTGACTTGTAATGATTTCATCCCACCCAAGGGAGTTTTTGTGCAGGAAAGAAGGGCACCATCTGGCCCAAACTACCTCTTACAGACACCATACACAAAAAGGCTTATTCCAACAATGCACGATTACAATATGCTGCCTAAAATTCATTAGGCCACCTCAGAAAAAGCAATACCAAAAAAGACAGATTTCAGGTTTTTCCCACATAGACTTTTCTAACGAAGACATTTTCACATCTGCCTGTAGAAATTATACAATGTCAACAGGTTTGGTGTCCTGGTTTGAGCTGGGACAGAGCTGGCTCTTCTTTTTAACAGCCAGAAGAGCTCCGTGTTTTGGTTTTAGTCTGAGACTCGCTCTGAGAACGCTGACAGCGCTCTGATGGTTATAGTTGGCACTGAGGTCTCAAAGACTTTTCAGCTTCCCGTGTTCTCGCCAGTGTGTAGGAGCACAACAGGATAAGGGAGGAGCATGGCCAGGACAAGGGGTCCACGACTCTCCTTACGATTTGTACTTGAACTTAGGACTGAGGGCCAACCTGGCCAATTAGTATTCCCTATCATGCAGCGTCGTGCCCAGTATAAAATGCGGGACAGCTGGAAAGAAGGGCCTTTGCTCTTCCGGGGCTCTCACTCTCAGAGTGCGCGCTCTCTCTCTCTTTTCGGGCCTCTTGCTCATCTGGGATTGCAGTGTCGGGACTTATCTGTTTCGGGATGGTTAGTCCGGGCCGGCCCTTGTTCAAGGGGTGGTGAGCAATTACACGGTGCATCTCTTGTTTCTAAATGTTATTGTACATATGTGTATATTCATATATTAGTAGCAACAGTATTAAATTGTTCTTATCTCAACCCACAGGCCTCTTTCCCTTTTCCCCTTTAATTCCCTTCCCCATCCCCTGGGGCTGGGGGAGGGTGAGCGAGCCGCTGCGAGGAGTTTAGTTGCCGGAGCAGCCTAAACCACGACATCTGGCAACTACATACAGCTCTAAAATTTAAAGTCTACAAATTCATTAGACACTGTTCCACAAAATCCTAAAGTGCAGTTTTGAGGCTGGGCAGACAGCGGTGACTTGCCATGACTCATCCTGAGGCCTCTTTCCAAAGCACCAGTGTGAATGCAAGAACACCTGAGTTTGACCTTTCTGACCATCCCACATCCAGAACATCTATTTCTGAGAAGTCTGAAGAAAAATACTGTCTTGCTTGGATTTTTTACAATGACAGTGGTGAAATACTGGAACAGGTTGCACAGAGAAGCTGTGGCTGCCCCATCCCTGGAAGCGTTCAAGGCCAGGTTGGATGAGGCTCTATCTAGTGGAAGGTGTCCCTGCCCATGGAAGGTGGGTTGGAACTAGATGATCTTTGAGGTCCCTTCCAACCCAAACCATTCTACTGATAATACTACAAGAATATAAAGTTCCAACTCCTCTATCTCTTCCCCAAAGGACAAAAATAACAAGCTAGCCTAAGAAACTAAGGACTTCGTGTCTATTCAGGCTTCCAAGATTTAGTCTCAGTAGGACTTAAATCCCCATTGTCTCCCTTCATCCCAAAATCTAAAACTAAACCCATTCAAAATGAAAGTATGTTGCTTTTGCAGGTGAGGCAAGCAAATACAGCAGTTTTGTCATAAAATGGACCATCAACATATTAAGTAATGTAATTTACTGGTTTCCTTATGTCATTCTCTCTCTTGTCCTGGGGGAGAGCTTCTTTTATGTTATGTCTCCATAGCTAAGTGTTTCTCACCAAAAGCAACATCAAAAATGTGAATTCCTTGTATTATGATTGGGATTCAGTAATTTTTATGTCACTGGAACTCTAGGTTTGGTACAGAGCTCTAACTCTTACCCTATTCCTTCAAGAAGCAGAAGAACTGGTGATGTCTCACGCCATATACTTATGTTTATACACACCCCAAACCAAGTTTCCAGGTAGCTTTGGTGTGGCTTCTCTTCAGACCTTGTGAACAGGAAACCTCTGAACTGAAGCCTACATTTCGCCACTACCACCAGATGTCCTACTAACTACCTACATCTACACGAGATATCCTGGAGCAAGCAAGCCTCTTAAAATAAAAATAGCCACCCAAAAAAGCCTCCTCCCAAAAAGATGTAGCGGTTGTCGTTTAATGACCACCTTCATTTCAGGCTACATCTGTTTAGGATTTAGCACAGAGCTAGAAGCACAAGGACTCAAGCTGGATGCAAATACATCCTGTGCTTGGGATTTTTTTTTAGAGTGCTATATAAGGATTAATACGCAGATCCTAACATCATGTAAAAAGGAGGGGCAAGTTAACGTCCTGTTTGCTTGACTGTTTTTCAAAACCAAATACGATTATGCAGAGGCTTCTAAGGTAAACTATTCACCATAATAAGAGTCCAATTCAAATTTACATGTAAGGTGATTTGTTAGAGTCAGCATATATTAAAGGCAGAGGAGTACAACCCGAATTGTGCTGCTTAAAATAACTATGATGCAATGTTCAGACTCGTGAGAATATTACTACCAGCAAAGCAACATGAAAAGACTTCCAGAAACAGGAGAAAGTTAAAATACTTCGGGCATTATACTATGAGACAAAGCCTACCGTTCCTTTTGGACATTGTTCTTGCAGAGATCATTTAGAATAAAGGAACAGACTGAAATGAAGAACTCCATGATCACAGCTGCCTCAATTCCTTTGGACCTTAACATTTGCCATGATTCTGCCAGACTTTTATCACGCTATCCTGAAAGTTCAACCGAGTAGACTGATCTTGGAAGAGGGAAATGACAGCACAGCCACCTGCTTACAGTACATACAAATATAACCTGGAATGCCAAAACTTGGAGTTCTGTTGACGACTGTGGCTTTTTTAAGTGTCCTTTTCCTTTCCACATTCTAAAGTGTGTTTTACTAAAATAAGAAATGACCTTTTTATAAGAAAAGAAAAAAAGAAAAGAAAAAAAGAATCTTGGTTAGCAATTTAAAGACACATCTGCCACAATATAGCTGGGAGTGGATTGTGTCACAAAATACCTTCCACATGTTGTTTATGGGCAGTATTTCAGTGGTACATGGAAGAGCTATTAATAACTTCTGCTAGGTGATCAAGGCTCCCTCTTGGTACAGAACATTATAACTCATTTAAAGCATTCATTTATGGATGCAGTTACAGAGTTCCTATTGCCTTCTCACATCCTCTTCATACTCCTTAATAAGGAAACACTGTCCAAGCTGCATTTGTCCAGAATATTGCAGAGAATTCAAGTTTTCTGCTTTACTTCTTACCACAGAAAAAGTACTCATTCATAGCTACCAGTAAGAAAGAACCAGAAGAAAATCGCATCACTTCTGACAGTCATCTACTCTATAACCAAGACAGGAGTATGTGTGAACAGTGGATAATCAAAAATAAACCACTACTTCTGCCAATTCCTGCTACTGTAAAGGGATTTAATGAACTTCAAGCACATGAAAAAGCAGTATTATTTCCAAAATTTAACTGTCAACACTTTTGGCCCACAAATCCACTGGCTAAAAACTCTGTTGCCAAGCTGGAGTTTTTAAATGGAGACAGTCAGAAGCACAAGCGCACTAAACAGGAAAAAAGCCTTTTATAAATATATTTTACTCAACTAAGAGCTTAGCAAACAAATTCAAAGCATTTAATTTCAAAAGAAACTGGCATCTAAAGAGTTATGAAGCATTATGAAGACTTACACAACTCAAGGTCCCAAAGAAATGGGAGAACAAGCCAACCGAATTATCTGCACGCATCTATACATAAAGGGGAGTCAGGCCAATTGGAAGGGATTTATACTGGCTGTTCACACGTAACTGGTGACATGTCTTGTAAATACATGAGAAGGAAAGACGCCGTGTTAAAGGCTTCTAACGCTGTACTGCATGATTTCCCACCAGCTTTACAACTAGGTAAGAAGAACCAACCACGCATAGACAAAATGAGATTAGGAGTGAGATTACAATGCCACAGAAGATTTGGGGGTTTTAGTGAACCGAAAGCGAAGAACTATTTAGACTACTAAGAGAAGGGGAAAATAAAAAACTAATATTATGTTGGGACTTCTGAACAAGGGGTGCCACACATAAATAAGGCAGACAAGTAATCTTCGCATTTTATACAATGTTGATAAGCGTTAAGGTAGAATATCGGGTCCCATTTTGAGCACAGCACAATATTTATAAAACCCCTGAATTTCCCGAGGAGTGAAATTCCCTCCAACTCAGGCACTGCTAATTAAAACATGTTTCAGGGACTGCACTCCATATTGCTTCTCTCCCTCTGAAGTTCTCCATGAACATCTGCCAGGAAAAAATCCAGATCTTTCCTTTACAACAGCGCACACAAACCAACCTTGGCAACCCCTGGGTTGTCACTTGGTGGTCCTGCTGCCTATCAAGCTGGCCAATACTTTTTCCATGGTACTTTATGACTTGTCAATACATCTGTATCCACTAATTTTCTTTTTCTTCTAAGGGTACTCATTACAACCTGGTCTACAACTACAACTCAAGATGCTATACCAGTAACAAACGCCATCACAACAGGTATCAGGCAGCTTGGCAGGTCTACCTCAGTTCACAGGTAAAAATCAAACTTTTCAAGCCTTGAAAAGATGATGGTCTGGTTTAAATTTGTCTTTTTTTTTTATCTCTGAAAATTCTCTTCAAGTTTTCTGCTTATGAGCAGGAAGGTAATAGGATTTTCAAGGGTGATGTGCAGTTGATCCTTTAAGTCTCTGAAATTTGGACACAGTGGAAAGTTAAAAAGCCTACCAGCTATCAGTGAGATGCACATTATCATGGATTATTCTGTATAAGAATGGTCTTGGTGAATGATTCAGAATAACCTGCTGCTTTTAGAAGCTTTCCTGGGCCAGTGTTGAAAAGCGTCGTGTATCTCCCACAGCAAATAACAGGCAGAACAGACCTTAACCCACTAACCAAAATGCAGGCTCAAAGGACGATTAGACATCACCAGCGAGCAAATGAAGTGTTCTCATGAAAATGGGCTACAGTGAACTTCACTGCAAACACAACCCTGCGTTCCCAAAAGCTCTAAGTCTATTTTTAGGAAAGTGATACACTAGTGGGATGGAGCAGAACAGCCATAATGAAATAGAAGTCATTTTGCTTTTTAGACCAATAAAATGGGTTGCATCCACCTTCATTACGACTATAACAGCCTACCACCATAACAGCTAAAAAAAAAAAACCAACCAACCACACATAAATAAGCATGCTTGACTTCAGACATAAGAACCACTCCTGCTGACTTGAACAGGTTCAGCATGGTTGCACAAATTTGAACAGGTATGTGTCTGCAGGGCTGGGATGAAGAAAAAATTAGTTGCCCCAAGATGGGAAGAAAAATCTACTCTGAAAAGGTTTCAACATTTCCAAGCTGAAATAATGGTACAACGCACAGGCTAACGCCCTGATGCAAGGGGGGAAGGGCCTCACCAAGACATTCAGAAAGCTGGAAGGTGGCAGCAGCACATGGCTATGCCTGGCATCATCAGAACATACCACCACAGATCCATCCAAGCTGTATCACAAAGGAGTACTACTTACAGAGTCAAACTTTGCTTTCTGCTTTGTATTTCCCTACTCACACTTACCAGAACGGCTAGCAACCAAAGCAAATAATTTGTTTTGGTACACAGAAGACCTTTGGCACCTCCAGAGGGAAGACTAAAACCCTACTTCATTCTGCCTCAGTAACATATTCCAAGATAATCCATACAGGCTGAGGTTTTATTAAACTCCACAGAAGAATGAGACAACTAAGGAGGATCTCACAAGCACTGAAATTTATTTCTCCCAGCCCACTTATCTCTACGTAAAAGACACTAGTTGCTCTGGGGTCAGGCTGTGGAACAACAACTATGCTGAGCAAAGGCCAGGACAGAGTTCGGGAAGGCGTTAAGCATCACAGGGCATGGTTTGTGTCCATTACTTTCAAGTTCATTGCTTTTAAAACTCTGGAGATGCCTGCCAGTACAGACAGAGCACAGAGACCTTCACAGCAAGAGCCCAGCCAGAGAGAAGAGCCTGTTCTGCACTGAAGTGCTGGTGAACTCGCACATGCTTGTGAACCCAGCCTGCTCAGGAGAAGCTGAAGTTTACCATAAGCGTAGTGGAAAAGTAACTCTTTCTCCAATGCCCCAAACATCCAGAACAATAAACCAGAGAGCAAGCCCAGCAAAATTCCACTTTCAGAAGGCAGGAGGAGCTAAAAGCACATGGGTGTTATGGGCAAGAAGCAATATATATTAATTGCCTCAACACTTGAGAAGAGAGTGCTTAGTCTTTAGAGTTTTAAGTGCAAAGTACAATCTTTTGAAACAGATTTTGTTGCAAGAAGGGAAAAGCCCTGAATGTATTAAAACAAGATTACAAGCATAATGTCCAAAATAGAAAACATGGATCTTTAAGGACTCCATTAGGGAAGCACTTCTTACTGCAAGAGATAAAAAGGAACATTAATTTATCGATCTGCCATATTGTTTTTAAACGAGTGCCACGCTGAACACAAGGCTGCTCATCAAATACTAGTTTAATTTCAACGGAAATAAAACCATAAAGTGGGAAAGATCTGATGTCACTTGTAGCAATGATACAATCAGGAGAACATCTTTTGGAAGCTGCTGCTTAGGTGGAAGTGCTAGCACCACCTACTGTCAATGGCTGTCCCACAACTGTGAAAACACAATAAATATGAATTACACACACTTTACTTACAGAATCCCAGCACCAACTCAGTGCTTAAAAACTTGCCTGAGGACTAAGTCAGAATTATGAAGCTAAACAGAACTGTTGCTCATAATCCCTCAGTATTGATCCATGTCTTCTGCAATTGCCTGTAATCAGCATCAGGAAGAAGACAACAAATAATTTCTGAGCTGAAGCAATGAAGTGTCATCTATGCATTCAGGGTTTCTGGATGATGTTAACAGAGTCATTTAGTCAAGTTTTCTGCAACCACAACGCTCTTCTTTCATGGACACATGCCTTGATACCTGTGGGTTAAATACAGAACTGCCAGGTACTTTCAGGTGCTATTGAAATCAGCGAGATCTGCTGTGAGACCAAATTTTAAGTGTTACAACAAAAAAAGGCATGTCTGAGCGGGGACCTAAAACTGAAACCTTTGATCCATCCAATCCAATACAGATATTAATACCACCACAAGACGAATGGGTAAAGTCAGCACTACCATGGTAAACTTAACAGGAAAAATCCACATTGTTGAAAAATCCAAGGGTTTGAGGAGTGCAGTGAACAGACAAGTACATTTTTGGCACTAAAAAAGGCAGTGGTTCTGGGGAATCTATGCGATCATGTAACGAAAAGACTATCGCGATACATGTAAGAGCTTAGGTTTTTGCAATACGAAGACAAAACTTACAAGACCAGTTTATAAAGCAGCTGGGTAAGCAAGAGATTCAGAACATTTTTCTGTCATTTCCACTGGAACTGTCATTCTAGTATTTGCATATATAATACCAATTTCAAAGAGTAAGTAGCACTAATCTCTTCCTCCTACCAAATCCCCAGCCAGAAAACACACACATATTTCAATGCAAACCTGACAAGTCAGAAGTACTTGCAATTTACATTTAAGACCTTTTGCTGTTTCTCCTCACTTGCCATTATATTTCACAGCCTTGATATTCACAGGGCTGGTTTCCTACAAAGTCTTATCTAGGAAGGTACCGCAAGATATTTACCTAACAAACGAATAAATACTCAGTTGTCATGGTTTTACCAGGATATGACTCACTTCAGCCTTTTACAAACCATGTATTCCAAAGAACAAACGGCTTCAGTTCACAAAACGTGCAAGTGTGCTTTTTCATCTATGACATCACGACAGTCAGAGCTGTTCCTTTTAAAAGGTCAAGCAAAATGAAAGCCAGTATAAAAAACCTGGAATCACAGGTTTGATTTGTAGGCCTTTATGTACGATTAACTGAAGGAGGGGGCCTGTTTTGCCCTCTTCCCCTTGTTTTCTGGTTTTGTCATGCTATTAGTTTGCCATGTTCAAAAACTATTGTAAAAATGTCTGGGTTTCCATCTGAATCATAATTCAGATTTAACATGATAAATAAGGCAACAAGTTTTAGTCTTAACTGATAAAAATACCAGTATTGGTCCTTTTTATTCAAAGTATTTTGTGTTTTTTTCCAGTTTAGGTGACAAAATTGAAGACTACTATTTTTCATACTCAACTTATTCCTTGGAGTGGTGAAAGTAAATGGAATTCCTTGGAAAAAACTAACTGCATAATACAAACATCATCCCATACCAGAAAAGGGAAGGGAGACATTAGAAAGGAGAAGTAATTAATCACCATAAACATGAGAATTGAAGTTTAAGAAAGGCTGACTAAAATGCAGACCATTCATGAAGTAAGAAGTTAGGCAAAAAAAAGCCACTGAAGAATAAAGACATCTTGCCCTGTGAATTTAAATAGTCAGGAGACACTAAGTGATCCTCTGCTGTCTCCTGAAGGTGAAAATATGGAGAGATCTCGGAGAGGCAAGACTCAAGCTGAACTGCAAGGTAAGTCTGAAATCCCATTAGTGGCCGAGTCCATGTGAAACGCTAGCAGTCCCATCGCCTTTGTTCTCAAGTGCATCACAGCCCAGGCAAGGGAACATTAATGTAGTCTAAAACAGGTTATATAAAATTGTTAAATAAGGCTCTCTGCATCAGTAAGTCAGATGTAAAAGTGCTTCTGAAGTAGCAGATGAATTTTGCTACCTGCCAGAGCCTAAGCAATAGAAAAAAAAGTAACGTAATGCAGGCTCCCAAATGACTAACCACAGAAAAGCCTGTAGAAAGAAAGCAAAAGAAAAAAAAAAAGGATACACTTCTCTAGCCACACTCAAATGTAAGAATACTCCAAACATCCATACATGTCAGCAGCAATAAAAGCAGAAGTCAGAAATACCAAGTATACTGAGGAGCAAAAACTGAAGTTTGCAAATAAAACCATTCACTCTGGGACAGGAGGGGTCACAACGAATCAAAAAAAAAAAAAAGAAAACCAGAAAGATTCCTGTAACACAAAGAACACCACGGTTACAGGCTTCTCTACTCCTGCTTATAGCAAAACTACTTAAGGTTGGGCCACGTGTCCCTACAGTGAAGATTTTGCTTAAGAAAAATTTATGTGCTACAGAAAAGCAGAACGTGAAAACAGAGAACCATTAACATTTCGCTCCAAAGCCAGCGCATCGATCTGACACGACAACTTCCAGCTAAGTAGATCTGGCAGGTGAGAAAACACCTTACAGATTCCTCCTGTGCACGAGGAATTACCTGCTGCACGAGCCCACCCACCTCTGTACCCCTCGGCTGAATGGAAGGGCCATGAATGGGATGTCACAGAAAGGCCAGTTCAAAGAGGCTCAGGGAAAAAGACAAATCTGGAAATTCTGTTTTAACATTCACTGTTTAAAAAAATTAGCATTTTCAAAAAAAAATTACAAGAACAAGAAAAAAAAAAATCCCGACTTGAATTGTTTTACCCCGAATAAAACCCTTTGAGAAAGGAAATCATCAGCTGTTCCACATACCTTCAACAGACTTTCCAGCTCTCAGCAGCCGGTGCTCAGTACAGGATGAAACATCAAATCTGAAACAAACATTTAGAATTCATTCAGATCTTTTCTTGACCTACCATCAAAGTCGTCCAATATCCAACAAACTTAATGGGAAATCCCTGACACTCTTCTTATGAAGACAAGCTAACCTTCCCAAGGAAGGATATATAGGCATATATCCTACTTTACGAGGGCAGATTATTTCGCTGGAGGTTCTGGGACGGGGGGACCTCACAAAAGAGTTGTAGAAGCAGAAGCCAGGGGCTTACATTAGAGCTCAAAACAGATATCTTACAAAGCAATCCTGTAGGTCCCATGAAAGTAAACCAGAAATTTCACACGTCGTATGGTTTTGGTATTTTGAAGAAGAAAGGTTAAAGATTCTTAAGTGAAGCTTTAATATAGCTAACATACATTTAAAGGAAACAATTCCGCTGAAAACTTTGGTGAGCGATTCAAAACCTTAGCTGCATCCAGATCTAGAATAAGAAGAGTGCTTCCCTGGAAAAAAAAAAAACAACACCCCACGTGGGAGGAACTAGTGAAAAGCATTTATTTCCTCGGGGTATGTGCATCACAGGACAGACAACGCAGTTCTTAGCTGAAGTAACAGGCACATACAGACACAGCTCACAATACACATGTAGTAAGTTGTGGTTTTTTTTCCTTAAAGGAAATGATTGAACTGAAGGAATTCCAGAGCTGAGTAATCTACAGAGTTGGTTTTGCTATTTTGCCTCTTGAACAAATATACACTAGAAGGACAAAGGCAGTACCAGAAGAACGCCTGAGCTGACATATTAAGCACTTGAAAATAAATTTTTAAGAACTATTTCTGAACCTTTATTCACCTTAGCTACTTAAGCTATTCCCACACACAAAGGCCACCGAAAGATTTCCCAAGAGAAGAGAATCTGATGAGATTAACACAAAAAAGCTCAAAGAAAACATGCAGAGATTTATTTATATATATATAAAAATACAACACTCAAAGCCTATTTTAAGTGTTCATCTAAGCTATAACTAAAAAAGGAAGAGAACCAAAATACTTAAATTTATCACAGAATCTTTCAGGTTAGAAGAGACCTTGAAGATATTGAGTCCAACTGTTAACCTAGCACTGCCAAGTCCACCACTAAACCATGTCCATAAGTACCACATCTACACATCTTAAACACCTCCAGGGATGGTCAGTCAACCACTTCCCTGGGTAGCCTGTGCCAATGCTTGACAACCCTCTCCATGAAGAGCCCGTTTCCTCTTGTCCTCTCTCTTGTCACTTGGGAGAAGAGACCAACACCCACCTCACTACGACCTCCTTTCAGGTAGTTTTGGAGAGCAATATGGTCTCCCCTCAGCCTCCTTTTCTCCAGGCTAAACAATCCCAGTTCCCTCAGCTGCTCCTCATAAGACTTGTGCTCCAGACCCTCCACCAGCTTCATTGCCCTTCTTTGGACACACTCCAGCACCTCAAAGTCTTTCTTGTAGTGGGGGGCCCAAAACTGATCACAGTATTTGAGGTGCAGACTCACCAGTGCTGGGTACAGGGGTACAATCACTTCCCTAGTCCTGCTGGCCACACTATTTCTGATACAAGCCACCTGGACACACTGCTGGCTCATATTCAGCCAGCTGTCAACCAACATTCCCAGGTCCTTTTCTGCCAGGCAGCTTTCCAGCCAATCTTCCCCAAGCCTGTAGCGTTGTACCGGGTTGTGGTGACCCAAGTGCAGGACCCAACACTCAGCCTTGTTGAACCTCATACAGCTGGCCTCAGACCATTGATCCAGCCTGTCCAGATCCCTCTGCAGAGCCTTCCTACCCCTAAGCAGACCAACACTCCCACCCAATTTGGTGTCATCCTCAAACTCAGTGAGGGTGCACTAGATCCCCTCGTCCAGATCATAGAATCATGGAATGGTTAGGGTTGGAAGGGACCTCATTGATAAAGACATTAAAACCAGAAGAGAATTAAACAGAATTTCTAAATGAAAGCCCCAGAAGTGAGCCACAGACACTCACGTGAAACACCTATTCGTACCATCGGGAAAAATATCACCGAGAACTTGAATTGCTTTTGTGGACACATGTAAGAGGAACGGCATTGCCTCAAAATACTAATTTTAAAGTTAACACAGAATCTGTTAAGTCAGCTGGCTTAACATTGTCTCTGCCAGACTGAGTGGCAAACGAGAGTTTTCTGCAGAATCATGTCTGCTCTGAATATTTTTAGGGAATTAGTCGTGATTTGGGACAATTCATGAAAGCACCAACAATTAACACAATGGAAATGACATCATGACAATTCCTTTATGAAAAGGGAAATTGCTCATGAGACTGTCTCCGATTGAAAAACCTGTGCAGTTACTGATGTAATTAAAGGTGTTTTCAGATACGGGAAAAGCTACTTTTAATTTCCAAGGCCAACAGTAGTGACCTTTCCCCACCCTGGGAAGTTACGTCACTAGTACCCCTAAAGCATTTGTTAAAATAATTGTGTGCGTAATACCATGGGACTTACACGCAACATCAAAAATGCACCAAACACAAGCACTAGAAAAAATATTATTTTAATTGCTTAGGCATCAATAACGCAAACATTTCCAAGCCTGCTGAATTTTCCAGACAAGTTATCCCACTGATTTTCAATAGAACCATCCATGCATGTAAAATTCAGTGTACAAACGTGCTTTGATGTTGGACGACAACCCCAGAGCACCGATAAAGGGCCTCGCTTTCCGATGATCCAAACACGGGATCGTTCCATCTCCCTTACGCCCACAGCCTTCCCAGCACACCTTCCCAAGATTTGTTCTCCAGGTTACTTACTGATTTAATTTATCCATCAGTTGCTCAGGAAGCAAGCAGTAACAGGAACTCTCCTATGCTTAACAAGTCTGACCAGTTGTAACGCTCCTTAAAACATCAATTAGTCTCATTCTAATTGGGATAAATGCTGAAAGCTTCTCAAGTGGTCAAAAGGACGTTAAAGGTGGTTTGGGTTAAGCAAAATATTGTGCTTTTACTTCAAGTTTTTGTAAAAAAAAAAAAATCTGTATGTCTTAGAAAATTATTTCTTTGAAGTAAACAAACCAAAATACATCTGGTGGTGTAATTGCGAGGAATTTTTCCTAACTTTGGAAATTTCTCTACCTTTCTCCAAAAGGGAAAGATTTTCAGTAAACTGACAATATCTAAATGCTAAACTTAACACTTTTTTTTGTGGTGCAAAACTACTCCTCTTTAGACTTTTTCCAAATGGCAGCTGTAAGTCGCCCATTTGGTCCAGTTTTACTTGTTTCCTTATTCATTTTTACTCAGCTTTACCTATTGCTCTGTCTTACCTTATTTTCCTCTTAAAAATCACAATAATCCTGGTTTTCAATTAAAAGATAGAGCATCTTACTTGCAGATCTAAACCTTCATATACACCATATGAAATTTTAAGTTTTGTGTTCCAGTATCATTCCATTCCCTTTCCAGCCTGACTTCTTTGACTAAGCAAACCACTGAAGACACAAACCAATTACCAGTATCCAAGAAGAAAAATCTTGAAGTACCTCCTAGGCATGGAGCTTGTTCCTCAGCTTTCTCATATTTTCAGCTACCTTTAATGGTCTTTGATCATGTTCTTCAAGAAAATTCGTCCTCTTTGCTCTTTTCTCATCATTCCATTAGTTTAGTCTTCACAAATAGCTCTCCTCCTAACCCTCTCCCAGATCCTCCACTTAACTTCAATAGAGCGATTCATCATCTCAAAGCTTACAAAACGAAAGGTGGACCACTAAAGGTCAATATGACTTGTGTCACTTCCCTCTCCTACCTCTCATCCACAGCAACAAAATGAATAAACATTTTTATCCTATAAAACATTCAACGTGATCAGATCTGGTCTAATCATGTCCCTTTGGCACTAGAGTTAGTCACAGGAAAACGCCACAAAAGCTCATGGTAGATACAAACACTTCAAGAGCTCTGCCAGTGCAGGGGAAGAACAGCACAATAATTTCAGAACACCAGTTATATTTTCTTCAGCAGAGATGAGCCAATCATGTCCCAGGCTGCATCAAAAGCAGTGTGGGCAGCAGGTCGAGGGAGGGGATTCTACCCCTCTACTCTGCTCTCGTGAGACCCCACCTGGAATACTGTGTTCAGCTCTGGGGTCCCCAACATAAGAAGGACATGGAGCTGCTGGAGCGGGTCTAGAGGAGGCCACAAAGATGATCCGAGGGCTGGAACACCTCTGCTACAAAGACAGGCTGAGAGAGTTGGGGCTTTTCAGCCTGGAGAAGAGAAGGCTCCAGGGTGATCTTATTGCAGCCTTCCAGTACTTAAAGGGGGCCTACAGGAAAGCTGGAGAGGGACTTTTGACAAGGGCATGTAGTGACAGGACAAGGGGCAATGGCTTTAAACTGAAAGAAAGTAGATTCTGACTAGATCTAAAGAAGAAATTTTTTACATTGAGGGTGGCGAGGCACTGGCACAGGTTGCCCAGAGAAGTTGTGGCTGCCCCATCCCTGGAAGTGTTCAAGGCCAGGTTGGATATGGTGTTGAGCAACCCGATGTAGTGGTGGGTGTCCCTGCCCGTGGCAGGGGTGTTGGAACTAGATGATCTTTAAGGTCCCTTCTAACTCAAACCATTCTATGAGTCTATGATAATTATAACTAAGTTATCTGCAATGCATTGTTCCTGCTAGTCATACAGTACATAGAGGTTGTTAGATACTCTCCTATATCTTGCATAAACAACTGTATGTACACACCTCTCAACACCTCAAGCAATAAGGGTAATGGACCTGCCTGGAGCACTTTCAGCAGCAGCACCAAGAAGCCACCTATGCAGAAGAATAGTACAGCACAGCTTTAAGTACAGTCTACTAACAAACGACCTATGGCCTTCAGGAAAAGTCCCAGAACAGTCGAGGCAGTTACTGAATTCTAGACTGACTTAAAGGCGCTATTTGCACAAAAACAATGCTGTGAAGATTTCATAGAATCATAGAATGGTTAGGGTTGGAAGGGACCTCAGAGATTAAGAAGTCTTGAACCCTTAGTGTTTTGGGATAACTGGTGTAAAAGCATTAACTTGATCCTAACATTGCTTAGTGGCTTAGACACCAGAAGAACGTAGTCCAGAAAAGCAGAATTTGGAACAGATTCGTTGGACCCTAACACAGATCCTAAGCATGTCACCACAAAACATATCCATATGGCTGTCAGCCTCACCACCAGCAGTTCTACAGAAACTTTTAAACAGATTGTTGTAACTTCATTGGGGAAGAATGGCAAACTTCAGTAAGATGGCATTTTCATATCATATTAAAACCACCAAAGAATAAAGGAGCCCATACTTACTATCACCTCCTATTCATAAGGGCCATCACACAAAATAAAGACAAAGATTTAACAACATAGAACACAAATTCCATATAATGCTTAAAACTGCTGTAACATAGTCTCAGTCTAGAAGTATCATATTTCAAGTGACAGCTGTGCATTAAGTACTCCCATTATATGCACATGGTCACCACAGTTACCCCCTCCCCATTTCGACTATGCTTCCAATCCTTTGTCAAGACTCACTACTTTCATCTTGCCTTTCCAAAACTGATCTCGACTCAGCAACTCACAGTTGTGCCTTATTTACTACTTCTATCAACTTCAAGAACAAGGTATTACAGCAAATGTGCTTTATGTACATTTATTTTCACAGCTTGCTTCAGTCTTCACCCTTCCCATACGTCCACTCTACGATCTCCTGCTTGCTATAACGACCAAAGTTCCTACTCCCACTTGAGAATACCGTAGCTCGGTATCTATTTCAGCAGAAGTAACAAAGACTTTTGAGAGAAAGAGCTTCAATGCAATCCTCATTCATCTCCTAAAAGCCACACAGATAAACACACAACAGAACTCCAAAATTTGCTTCCTCGGAGAGGGAGTTCTTATGTTCAATACTGCTCTCAGATGATGAAACAGTTTAAAGGTTTTGTTTGCCTTTAAGAGAAGAAAAAGCTGACTGAGTTGTAAAAGGAAGCCAATGATGCACACTCCTGTCTTTCAGAATTCCCTCTCCTCTTTTGATGAAAAGAGAGCAAGGCACAAAACTAGCTCTCGGAAGCACCGAAACAGCATGAGACAAGCAGTACTGCCACCACACAAAGAAACTCTCCTCCTTCTACTAAGGCTGAATAAGCGGGGAGCTTTGCAGCCTACGACACAGCTAAACTTTCACTGCATTTAAATCCCCTTCTGAGAATCAACCACCCGTGCTGCACACCACCTTCTTCTAAAGGTGCCTCGTTTCCACTTGTTTATTTATTTCACATAGGTAACCAATTTCCATCAGCAAGGAAATGAAAGCCAGAGTACTAAAGCTCGATTTCTTGTAGAAATGAAATATTGGCGTGAACTTTAAGCAGAAGACGGAACAAAAACCTACCTGGTGCTACATACAGCTCCTTCTTTTAACTCCATCCTACAGCTCAGTTTGACAGGGGCTCTGACTGTGTTACTTTTGTTTCTGCCCACAACCCAAGAAATACAAGCAATAAACTCAATCCAATATTCACAAAGTGTTCAACAAGAGACAGTCAGAATATTCCCACAGGAGAATCGCATGCCATATACTTTTCTCCCCTATTTCTCCTATAAACTCCAATCGTTAAACTGTACCATCAAAACACATGAGCAAAATAAAAGGATTATTCACTTCTGGAAATGGATTAATTTTTCCTGATAACCATTGATTAATTAATACATCCAAAACAATTTACGTACATATGCACTAAGGTATATTAATATAACAATGCTATCCTCCTCCTGGGAGGAGATCCCCCCTCCTGCCAGCCAAAATCGCACCGTTTAGAAAGGCAGTGTTAAACAAGAAATCCCCATAACTCTGAAATTACCAGATTATCCTGATAAAGAAGATTTAGTATCTAGTCTGACTAGGTGCTTTTACAACTGATTAAACAGAATTTAATACAAATGACAAGAGAGGTTTCCCCTTGCCTCCACACCACATAGGTGTTTGGGTTTTTTTAACGACTTTTCTTTCCCCACACCATAGCAAAGAGCTTACAAAAGCTTATACACATTTTACAGATCTACACTCTTAGCTTGACCTTTCAGCTTCAAGGCTTCTGAAAACTCAGATATAGCTGTTCTGTCAAGCTCAGAAGCTGTTGATTTCAGCAGCTTCTGCCTCTAAATTTTTAACAGAAGTGTTTAAAAAGCTATTAGATCAATGAGTTTATTCTTTACTTTCAGAAGGAACATCTCAAATGAAAGGTGTGTCGTTATTACCGGTTTCCAGCAGAGGCTGTACTGAGCAGACAGCCATGCATGCCACATTTTAATTTTTCTCTGTACACAGTTTCATTAAAGATTACTTAATTCTGTTTCCCAGTCTCAGTGGTGACTTACTCCTTCCATGACAAAATGCTGAGAAATATTTTTACTTGCTTTAAACCAGATTAATTCGAGTTACGATTAAGAGGAAGCCTACTGGTGCCTCATCAAATTACAAGCTATCACATTAAAGAGTGAAAGACATAAAAGTATAGATTCATCAGAAGTTCCTATTATTCCGAAAGCAAAGCTCAGTTTATTAATATGTAATAAAACACAGTCATTAATTCAAGGGCAATCCCAAAAGGAATAAGAAAAGTCATCCTCTACACTTTTAAGAACTTGCTTGCAGAGTTTAGAAGTCTTGCATGTTTTCTTCCATGAAATTTTAAGTGTACAACAAAATGGCAACTAAGCTAATTGTTCCAGTATCAGTAACCAGTTTATAATTCTGTTTTTCAAGCCATATCTAGGTAACACCTGCATCTACAGAAGAACACGAATTTCATTTATGGAAAGGATCTTCTCCCTGTGACCTTTACAGTCCAAGCCGAGAACAGCATTCCACAAAGAAAATACAAAACGCTTTGCTTGCAACAGGTTTCCATCAAAGCTGCAGAGTCTCAGGCAACAGCTAACAAGGCAACAGACAGGACTTGTTTACACGAGCTCAGAGAAAACCATCAGCTGCTGGGGTGACTGTCAAGTACCTTTTGACTATTGGCATAAACCGGAAAATAATAACCCCACGTTCTTTACCTGCTAGCATCACTGAAATCAGCGCTGTATAGTACTCAAGAGGTCATCCTGCCAACCTGCCACTCCTGAGGTGAGGATAAACTGCATTTCCTTTCTGACAGATGTCTGATTTGTTCTTAGAGACTGTCAGCCCCCAATCTAGTCCAATGGGTTGTTATTCTTAGCGTTAGAAGCCTTCCTCCTCAAGTAACCCAAGTCTTCAGTCCTACTATTTAAGTCAATGACTTCTTGTCTTGGCCTCCATAAGCCTTTATCTCATCTTCCTTGCAGTAGCCTAATAACTAGGCTACTAGTTATAACTAGTAGCATGTGAATAACTTAAGACTATGAGGAAAAAAAAAGTTAGCATCTTAATTTGTTCAATTCTTGGGCATCATATTCTTCAGGTATCTGATCTGCTACTGAAAGCAGCCAAAAGACAGGGAAACCCTTTCTCCATGAACAGTGCTCAAAACTGAAAATAGCATTCTAACTACATCCTACCAGTACCAAATTCAGTAGAACCATTACTCCAAGCATCTACCCCCTTGCTACACCACAGGGGAACATTTCTTTTTCTACACCAGCAGAACAAGGTTAATCATAAACTGAGCACCAATCAATCAATAATCTGCACATCATTCTTACTCAGCTGTTGTGGAACTTGACGAATACGTTTTGAGCAGGCATTTGAACAACAAAATTAAAAATGCACTAAATATGGAGTAGAAAGAAGCTGTGGAGTTAAGAGGCACAAGTACAGAAAACAGCCAGCTTTATGGTTTATACGAACTAAAGTGAAAGTGACAAGATAATTAATACACCAACTGGAATCTAGAAGCCTCTAGGATATAGTGCTTAAGCCTCGAATAGAAAATGAGAGCTGATAAAAATTCAGAATTACTTCTTTAGCCATTAATTAACAGAATTCTCATAATGGTGCTGTTAACACAGGAGTAAGAGCAGAAACTGTAATTTGTAACATTTACAGAGAGCTTCACTGAAAGGAAGACTCTTACATGTCAGCAGTGTGTAAAGGTTTCCTGGGTGAAAGGCTGGCAATACAGAACCAGTTAAAAATGTAACAAAACTAAACAGTCTTCAACAACTAAAAATGAAACTTGTAGACTAAAAACCTCCAACTTGTGGCTCATCTCAGAGGGATGTGCATTTTTAAATACATATTATCAACCATCTTTTGTTCCTACTCATGAAACATAACGCAAGAGCATTTTATTTAGTAAATCCCAACGCAGTTCCAAGTCAGGCATCACGAAAGGTTAAAAGGTTAACCAGTACACTGACAAACGGGATTTAATTGCAATGACCATGACAAGGCTCATTCCAAGCAGTAAGATGGCACCTTTAATGAACAACCTGGACCCAACACCATGGTTTCTACTTTTCCTCGCAGGGAGTGCTTCAAATCCCTCTTACAGAAAACACTCCTGAAGTGCCATGTGTTTATATGCCAGTGGACGAACTCCAAACAAAGCACTGTCCTGATTTTAAAGGGGAACAAACACCGGCACAGCAGGTAAATTAGTTTAGTCAACATCTAAAGGTAAAATTGAAGCCACAGAAGAGGAAGAAATAAAGCTCTTTCCTCCTGACTTCCAATACTGTGGTTATACCAACGTCTCCCATCTCTTTCCACCACTGGTTAACTAAACAGTGGTATCGGGCACAAGAGGTCCTAGGCACTGGCAAAAACACAGTAACTCCATCAGGTTCTGGAACTTGCTAGGAGAAAGGGTGAAGAAAGGGAGATAAGAACTGATACGAAATTAAAGTAGTATGAAGTTTAACTCTTTCCAAACTAGTTCAAGCAACTGAACTACAAAGGCACCTGTTACACATGTTAATTTTGCATGCTACTGCCTAGACCGTAAAATCCATTTTGAAGTAGAAATCCTGGCTTTGAACAGCTTCCACTACAGAAGAGCATCAGTAAAAAAAGCAAACAGGATGGAGAAGGAGACAGCTAAAACCTGAGGTATAAGCAGGCGTAGAAGAACCACAAGAGCCACTAGCAAAAGGAATATTTGCTTGGAAAAAAGTGTATTAGAAATAGCGGGAAAAAATCTAGGAAACAGCTTGATTAATTAAGTGAAAATAAAAAGGAACTGTACTCTTTTAAACACTAACTTTATTTTTCTCCCTTCAGTATTAACCTTTACTTGAGAAATGCAAGCAATAAAAGTTTCAGTATTCTAAACCAGAACACAGACAACTTTTCCCTCAAAGGACAGAAAGATTACAACTGCCTAGTCCAGAAAATGAAATCAAGAACAGATATCTGTGTGAAAATAAGAAAATGGCAGTACATTTCATGCTTTCATGCGATCTTTCATAGAAAAAGAATTTAAAAGATTGCCTACAATCAGTAAGAGGAAATTCTCTTTGCAAGATCACAGAATTTCTGAATCTTAATGCTACAAACTGTTACTGCGGCCAAACTGGCCTCAGCATTCACACTGCACATAAAACCTACAACAGACGGGATGAAACAGGTATCCACTGATATCAATCTCCACCACTGGGAATAATTCAAACACTGGGATTTGTAAATCCTTTACTGGTACCTTCAGTAATAGTAATCTTGAAGGCAACGCTAGGAAATTACGTATCAAATGCTGATAGACCGGAGATCTTACTGGCAATTGCACACCTATTATACCAGTAAACACTCCTCGCAGAGCTGAGAAAGGTCTGCGAGAAAGCTTGGTACGTGGTTAAAGAGGTGCAGGCAGATCCCCAAAACAGATCATTTAGCTCATTTTGAGCTTCTGCTAAGCTAGATTTCTGCTACCCCCTTGCAACCAAATTATTTGCTATCCTGACAGCAAGAAAACAGGAAAGAGCAGCAGCTCCTCCTTCCCACATTAAAAAAAAAAAAAAAAAAAAATAATCAACTGCTGCTTCAAATCCTTCCCAGGAACTTTAATGGGACTAAAGGAAAAATTTACCTTTGCCTTCCAAAGACACTTTATAGCTTGAGATGGTCTACTCCCTCTCCCCTCCCCCAAAACAAAATAAAACAAAAGCAGGAATTGCACATTTTCTCATGTGGGTAAACAATGAAAACCCCCAGGCATGGCAGCAGGAAGCAGGAGCAGCTAGCAGAGCCCTCTGACCCCTTTCTTACTGCCCAAACAGCGAGAACCCTCAGCTCTGTCTCTGCAGAGACAACGAGAAGTGCCTTCTCCAAGATCTCGACTTATGCACCCTCTAAATGTTTCTAAATGTACTGGCCATCCACATACCTACAATGACAGCAGTGGCAAAGAACACGTCATCTCGCATCACTGTCTCCAGGACAACTGATGCACACATTTTCCTTACACGCTTTTGGTCAAAAGGAAGGAAATTAGTCCAGGGTCTTAAAATAAGTTACATTACAGCTCCATGGGCAGGGGAAAGGTCAAGATTAATCTTAAGGATTAAGCTCTAAACTCACCTATATCACACTGTACGAAGTTGTGACCCCGTACCAAAACAAAACGGAGTTGGGCATTTATCAGTTCCCCTTCCAAGACAAAAAAAAAAGAGTAGTAGTAAAACTTCGGTGCAGTAGGAAGCTACCTAAAACTACTTTAAGCTTTTTCTAGATGCCCTTTCCACACTGAACACGATTAAAAAAGGAGCAGAGGAACAGGTAAGCCAATGCAGAGTTAGATGGGGTGGGGGGGGAAGTCTTGAAGTCCCAGGGCATAAAAATCCAGTACAGGAGAGTTTTACCAGTTCAGCCATGGACTGCTGCAGATCTGAAGAAAGTTCAGACGTACCCACAATTAACTCTGATGCAAGTGAATCATCAGATGCTCTCTAACAAAGTGTGTTGCCTTAAGCTTTTGTTACCTACCTCTTCCACTCTGATTTTTGCTTGACAGAAATAGCATTGTAAACCAGATTTCAGAAACTATTCTCCAATCTTTTCTCAATGTACGAACGACTGACACCACCAGTGATCCGCATCTCTAGATTTCAAGTACTGTCAGACCCAGAGAGCATTGTTTCTGTGGTTCTGCCACCTCTGAAACTATTTATTCCATGTACATGATTCCCTGTGTCAACTCTCTCCAACACCACATCCCTCTGACACAGCTTTCCAAACATCCCCTTGCAAATTTTCGTAGTTCATACACCTTTCAGCACAGCACACCTGGGTAATCACAACTGGTTCTTGTGTCTGCTTTAATACAGAGAGAGAAAAATCAGATCAAGCTGTCTGAAGTTTTCAGTGCTTTTGATTGTTTGTGGTTTGGTTTTTTTTTTGTGCAGATGGGGATTTTTTTTAATCACTTTCTATTCATGAAGACTTAACACTCAGAAGTCCCCTCCAGTTGCACGACTTGTATCGGGAACACTAAATGTTGAGCAAGTAAGACTCTGACCTTAGGAAGCTTACATGGTAGAAGAACACAAAATTACAAAGGAATGGGATAGGTAAAATAAAAATCTAAGCCTACAACACAAAACTTGCAGGTTTTTAAGCCGCTCAGCCCCGAAAGTCACTTTTTTCAACAGTTCATCTGATTAGCCATCAACCACTGCCTGAATATGGAGAGCAGAACATGAAAAATGAGAGCTTTTAGAAATACCTACTCTCTCATCTCCACAGAAGTTCTTCCCCTCCTGCACTAAAGAGACTATTTGAAGTCAGGTATTTATCTGGATATCGCATTTTCCATTTAATTTCCCATTCTTTCAACTTCATGTCTTTCTAACAGACAATACACCACACTCATTGAACGCTGCTCAGGACACCCTGGACTTCAAGGTTCCCAAGTGTCAGTCACACACAGATCAAGAGACTCATATGAAATTGCTACCAATTTACAAACTCTACTCTTGCGTTAATCTGCATTAAGTTATAGCTTTTTTCCAAACACTAAAAAAAAAAAATTTAAAAAGACAGCTTTTAGTACAAAATAACTACCCCATAGAAGTTACCATTCAGGGAGCTAAGAATCAACATAGTTCAGATGCTAAACAAGCACATCCAAAATCAGTTTCAGAGTGTTCCTAAATCATTTCTGCTGCCATTCCACACAAGAGCTCACAGTGACACAGTATGGATTTGTTTTTAAAATCCTGACCTGTAATTAAAACCTTTTCAAGAAATTAAGTCAGTATGTCCATGTTTTCCTGTTATTCCGCAATGGCACTCGGTACTTTAGAATTACACTATCACCAGATGAGACGAAAAAAACAGATTTTAGCTTGGAAACCACATCTGATAGCGCTAAATATAAGTCACACACTTGAGTTTTCACTGACAGCTGTCCGAAATGAAGACTCATAAGCTTACTGGTAGGAAGTAAATAAAACCCATGTTTTCACTACTAGTATCCACTGTGATAGTCGTAACACAAGGAAAAAAGATCTGGAGTATGAATTCCAGCATAAAAGTGTCCTTTTTAAATACCTTCTTCCAAGTCATTGAAATTTGTCCAGAACGTGGGAATATGGAGGCACTATATGCAATAATCTACATCAAAAGTAAAGCTATAATGTTTGATTTAAGACAAAAAATTATACAAGACTAAAAATATGCAAGATTTGAACATACAGTTTTTACAGCAAAATTACAACCCATTTATAGTTACCAATATTTTGCAAAAATGACTTATTGTCTAAACACCAGTACAGGCAGCTGCCAAAAACCTGCAGGTGAATACAGGTACATATATTTAAGAGCAAGCAGCAACACAATGTCCTTTAAAACTATACTTTGAGAACACAGAAAGTTCTATCACAGTGAAAAAGACCTTTCCATAAATCCTAAGAGAGAAAAAAGGGAGCAGCCTGTATTGTTATTATGAATGTTACATCATATGAAAGACAGCAATGCCTACCAGAGGAAGAAAACCCATCATTTTGTTACACAAACAGCAAGAAATAACTTCTTGTTTCCAGAGACACTCAGCTCCGTGAGTTACCCTACCACTGAAAAACCACCTCGCCACATTTATATATACATTAAAAAACAGAAAATAAATCATCGAAGCCTCCTGGTTTACTACTTAATCTCCAAAAAGCACTCCTGCTTTTCTCTCCTCCTGTCATTCCCCCAAGTATCTCTTAACTTGGTGGAATTTACAAAAGCAAGACTCCCCCATTCAACTATTAGCCACTGTGTGGTTAAATCATTATATTATTTTTAAAAGTGCCCTTTCAACACGTAACATGCTTTGAAGCAAAGTTGCATCACTAGATACCTAGAGGTTGAAACAATTTTTAAATTTATTTAAGCAAATTACACATTCAAGACACAAGAGCGCTGTCATTTCTGGATTAAGTACTCCAACACACTGCTAGTTGATTGCTACATCAACTACACGTGCATAGTACTCTTAGTAATACCTAAGGCTGAGGCGGAATAAAGCCTAGAGCTTTTGACAAATAATTACTATGCCTTCTTCTACGATTCTATGATTCTTCCTTTTATGCGTACATTTCAGCCTTCCCGCAAAATAAAAGGTCAACCAACACAAACATCAACCCAAGCCACGGTCTACAAAAGTTGGATTTCAGACATAATAGCACAAAAGACGAATTAAGTTCAGAACTGTTTTTCTCTTGTGGAATAGGCAGTAGAGTTTACAGTCCTGCAAGAGAAAATGTTTCCCAGCAACTAGTAAAGCGTTTCCTCCCTCTTTTGGGTTTTTGTTTGTTTGTTTTGTTAACAGTACCCCAGATTTTAGGTCCACTGAATTTACTGCACAGGCTCTGATCTCACAGGTACACACACACATTCTTTACAAACTCTCAGCCAAAATCCTTGTTTTAAGAAATCCAGAGGCTGTGGCCCCCATCCTGCAAATCACACCATATGGGCAAAGGTGCTCCAACAAAGACACAAGGTAGGCTAATTTCAGAGGTAACAAAAAAGGAGCCGGGTGGAGAATGGAAGCAGTGGAATTCTGGACATCGACACCGGTAAGATAACAAGCTGTTTCAAATAACTACGTAGCATTTAATATTTTCTGGCCCCAATCCAGTTAATGCTCTTGACCTTACCCAGGTTTAATAGAATCAGAGATGATAAAGGCAGATTAGCTTTGAGGAATGCGGGACTTTTCCAATTAACATAGGGGGAAAAAAAAGCTATTAAACAACCAAAGGCCAAAGAAGTCTGAATTTTTAAGTGACACCGCCATACCACTTCACTTTTAAGCTAACATTTACATTAAATACTTCAATATGAATCTCCGAGTGTTTCTTCTTTCAAGTGAACTTTTGGTTCAACACGTTTACTACAGCACCGCTATTATCCTACTCAAACTGCCAAAAACTGAGCTGCTGGCTGACGCTGCCAGAGTCCAACATCGCTGCAAGGGCCTACAGGATACACTCTGATTTCAGAGCACTTAAATAAGACTGACTGCAAGTCAGCTAACAGAAACAATACAGTGAACAGCCTTTCAGCCAGGGGAAGGGAACAAAAAAGGAAAACCAAAGAGAAAGGCTGCTCCTTGTTCCAAAAAAGAACCATCTGAGTAAAGGAGGTTTGAAAAGAGAATGGATATGAAAATTGGAAATATACAGCATTTGCTTCGAAATTAGTCCCAGGGATTTGAGGAAACAGATATTCTGTTACAGCTGCAGAAGTACAACTCTCACTCCAAAATCGGGTTTACAACCAAAAAAAAAAAAAAATCAAACCAAATTTCTTCACGAAGTGTAAAGGCTCCTTTATGTCATCCAACTTCTGTGGCACCAGTCGGGTGAATCAAAAGCCACGCTGAGGAGCACTTGCTGTCCCTTCTCCGCTACAGATTTAGGAAGCTACCCCCGGGTTAAAATGTCTATGTGACCCAAGCGCTGCCCCTGCTCCTTCTCTGACTCAAACAATCCCACTCTCCACCGAGCGCAGTAACAGAACAAACAAACAAACAAAAAAAAGAAAACCAAAAACCACCCAAAACCAAACCCCCAAAAACCCCAACACGCACAAAAAGAAGAAACCTCAACCACTTCCCCTGCGCTCCCACCCAGGCTCTAAGAGGCAACCACAGATTTACCAGCGCGCCTGGAGAGAGGAAGGGGCACGCCAGGCAGCCCGGCTCCGGCAGCGGGGGGACACCTCCTCCTCCTCCCTTCCCTTTCCCTTTGTTTACTTTACGGACCGTCCCGCTCCGCTGAGCCCAGCCGCCGGCATCGAGCCGCCTCCCGCCACATCCGGTGGGACCGGACCGGCGCGGGCGGCCGGGCAGGGCGGAGGGGGCGGCCGGCTTCGCCCCGGGGAGGCGGGGGGAAAGGGGCAGGCGGTGCACCGGATGACCTCTCCCCGCAGCCTCTTCTCCCGTTCCCTCCCCGTCCTGTCCGGCCCCCCAACACCGCCCAACGAAGGCGCCGCGGAGGAGGGAAGCGGCTCTGCCCGGACCCCCGGCCCACCTCCCCCGCACCCTTCGCTCGCACCTCGGCCGCCGGGTGCCCGCACCCGGGGGAGGCACTCCCGGCGTGCGGTTCGTGGGCATGTCACACACACGCGTGCCCCGCGGGGGAAGGGGAAGGGTGATGTCTCCTGTGCCGCCCCCTCCCCGGTGCCCAAGGCAGCCCCTCCCGAGGGATACAGAGAAACGGGCGGCTGCTCCCGTAAGGGGACGTGGCCGCCGTTCGCACCCCGAGCCGGGGGGGACGCGGAAGGAGAAGCCGCTGCCCCCACACACCCCTTCCCCCGCCTCCCTCTCCCCCCTTTCCCGTTATGTAAGTTCAGGCCGTGGGGGCCGCCGTGCCTCACTCCGCCTGTCCCCCGCGCCCCTTCCGCCCCCTCCTCCTCCTCCTCTCGGGCAGCCGCTGCCGCCAGCACTCACCGCGCTGCGGGCAGCCGCCTCCGGCCGGCCGGCCCCCGGCGGGCGGAGGGGCCGCGGCGAGCTGGGGCGAGGGGAGGAGAAGCAGCGGAATTGTCCCGTCAGCCGAGGCCGCCGGGCTGCCGCCCCTCACTCGCTGGCTCTGCGCGGCGGCGCGACCAGCCGCCTCACCCGCCCCGGCCACTCCAGGCCGCTCCCCCGCCCTCCCGGCGCGCTGCACCATGGGATGCGCCGCTGCCCTGGCTCCCCCTCCCCGCCCGGCTCGCTCCCCGCACTAACATGGCTGCGGGGGATGGCGGGGGGGTCGGGCTGCCGCCCCTCCGGCCGGGGGGAGCCGCCCCGCCCCGCCTGCGCAGGCGCGCGGCCCGCCGGTGGCGCGAGCCCGTTAGTCGTCGTCGCCGCCGCCTCCACCTCGGATCGTGTCCGGGGCGCATCCCGTCCCTTCGCCGGCCTCTTCCCGCCCTCCTTCCCCGCGGACTCCCCGGTGGAAAGGGCGGGGGTGGGGGGCGAGCTGGGAGGAGGGGAAGTTTAACCCCTTGTGCTCACTTCGCGTTTGGGAAGCGGCTCTCCGCGCTGCGGCTCGCGCCCGCCGTGCCTCCCGGTCCGTCCGTGACCGGGCGTCCCGGCTGCGCGGGGCGGGATAAGCGCTGCAGGCGGACTCGCTCCGTGGCCTCTGCGGGAAGCTCCGGCCTTGCCGCGCCTCCGCGGTGGCACCGGTTGGCACGGTTGTTCTCTCGTTTCGAGGCTGGGATATCCTCTCCCATGGGAACACTCGGGTATTCACGTACGTGTGGCCACAGGGCTTGCGCCGCCGTCAGTCACGGAGTGTGCTTAACAACCCAAGTCCGAAATGGGAATTCTAAAAGTCGCTGTTGATCCGTCGCTTACATCTAGTGGCAGCCGAACTCAGGTTTTGCTCCTCTGCGTGCCCCAGGCCCCCCCGAACCTCCGCCTCTGGAAGTTGATGCTGTGTCTGGAAACTGGAAGTAGGATGGGTTTTGCTTTGGTTTAAGTGTACCTGCAGCTGGGCGGGCTGCCTTTGTGGCTGATGGAGAACCAGTCAGTGTAGTCCCACCTGGGGTGTGATCCATCTGATCAAACATGAGGGGTTTACTTCAGGGTAAGACAAGTCACACTCTTAAACTCACCCATCAGAATCACAGACTGGTTTGGGTTGGAACAGACCTCAAATCATCCAGTTCCAACCCCCCTGCCATGGGCAGGGACACCTGCCACTACACCAGGTTGCCCAAAGCCTCATCCAACACTTCCAGGGATGGGGCATCCACAACTCCCCTGGGCAACCTGTTCCAGTGCCTCACCACCCTCAATGGAAAAAATTTCTTCCTCACACCTAATCTAAATCCTCTTTCAGTTTAAAGCCATTGCTATGTTTATTACTTCCAGGCACTACCAGGAAACTCAAGGGAGACGTGCTACACACCTAGATTGTAAATACAGTTTTTCAGGTGAAATCCCACCTGGAATGTCTCACATCCTTACAGCAGCAAATCTGCCAGGTAAGCTTTGAACATGACACAAATGCATTGAGCACCATATAAAAATAAGTCCTAGAAACTCTCTTTTAATACAGCATTCCTATGCATCTTTCGTAGAAATGCTTGGCCATTAGAGTAGTTGCTAACAAAATGGGAGACTCTGTGACTTTCTTAGCCCAAAAGATCCCTACCTGAATCCGTCAGTCTCCTGGGAGAGTCCTTTAACCAGCCGGCTGTAGGCTGGACAGGATGGCAAATACACTTGATCCTTTCTGCTGAAGCTTGGCCACTAGAAAGGAAGGAAGGAAGGAAGGAAGAATGATTTCAGCCATTTTATAGTAATTGGTCTTGGGGTCACTATTGATCGTCTTGCCAGAAAAGGTAGAAATGTACTAATTAAAATTACTGATGACAGAAAGTTGGGAGACATCGATAAAGAGGACGGTCACAGTAACACACAGGAAAAATTGGATGCTTTTGAGGACTGAGATAGTGAAAGTGGAAGGGAATGCATGAGTAAAACAGGAGCATATTTTCTGATTAATACACAGGGAAGGCGTGGTATAAATACTAGAAAGGGAAAATGGAACTTCATGAATGTTTATGATATGGTTGTTAGCAATAGCAAGGAATTGCACTAAATGACCCTTCCAGGCATTTGATCCCAACTATTAATCATTTCTCCTTTGTCTGAGCCTTTATCCAAAGATGTCAAAGTGCTCTACCCTCTGAGCAAACTTTGTGAAGAACATCGTTATCCCCATTTTTTGCACTGGAAAGCTGAGACAGTATTTGAGTTGCCAAATTCACACATTATTCACTGGATGAACAGGCCTAAAAGTAAATAGCTCCTCTCCAGGGCTATATCCTACACATGTAAGATAGCTGGAATACCTGTTTTCTGTCATGCATAGTATAGATGATTGATTTTATATACAGGTTTAATAAACATTCTTCATTTAGATATCCTTTCAAATGTCCTTGCTTTAATAAATAATTTCTATTCCTGTGTTTTTGTAACTGTCTTCTGCAGGTTCTTTGGGCAACATCGGTTTACCAATTCTCTCCATTTTACAGGTGGAAAAACCAACAAGAGATACGTGGATGATTTACGGAGAAGACAGAAAAAAGCCAGAGAGATCGTAGAACTGTGAATCTGATTCTTATATTTCTGCTCAATCTTTTAACCGTTACACTTTTTCATATGGAAGAGAAGCATGCTGTCTGCAGTCCTTGGGAGCTTTCCCATTGGTTCTAATGGGATGAACACAAGCCTAAAATAATATATCAAATTGATGGTTCTTAGCAATTCCTGGAAAGTCTCTGTTTCAGGTCCTGGTGAGAATTTTTTTGTTAGTTTCTTGTTGCTTTCTTTCATCAGCAAAATGCTTGTAAAAACAGAAGCCTCCAGCAATGTACTGATTTTGATAAAACACTTGCTGGAAAATCTTTCTCATGTTACAGAATGCAATTTTTAGTCAAATCATAGAATCACAGAATGGTTTGGGTTGGAAGGAACCTCAGAGATCATCTAGTTCCAACCCCCCTGCCATGGGCAGGGACACCCTCCACTACACCAGGTTGCCCAAAGCCTCATCCAACCTGGCCTTGAACACTGCCAGGGATGGGGCAGCCACAGCTTCTCTGGGCAAACTGTTCCAGTGCCTCACCACCCTCACAGTGAAAAATTTCTTCCTTAGATCTAATCTAAATCTCCCCTCTTGCCATTACCCCTTGTCCTGTCACTACACGCCCTTGTCAAAAGTCTCTCTCCAGCTTTCCTGTAGGCCCCCTTTAAGTACTGGAAAGCTGCAATAAGATCACCCCGGAGCCTTCTCTTCTCCAGGCTGAACAGCCCCAACTCTCTCAGCCTGTCTTCATAGCAGAGGTGTTCCAGCCCTCGGATCATCTTCGTGGCCCTCCTCTGGACCCGCTCCAGCAGCTCCATGTCCTTCTTGTGTTGGGGACTCCAGAGCTGAATGCAGTATTCCAGGTGGGGTCTCACAAGAGCAGAGTAGAGGAAGTTCCATAAAATCTGGTGATTCAAGCTCTCAGCTGGGAGTGGGGAGCTGTGTTGGAAGTCCAATGAAAAGTTACACGATTATCCAAAATGATAGTTTCAGCAGAAACTCGTGAGACACAAGTAGGATGACAGTCATGGCTTCTGTAGGGACTATAAAGTGTCCAGATTCAAATCTCTGTCTGCACTGTCTATAGGTGCCCTTTTTTGACCTCTTCAAGCTGAGTCTCATCCGAACTAACTGCCTAGGACAAAGGCACCTCCAGAAGCTCATCCATCCCACCTACTGAGGACACAACGAGTCACTCTCTGATTACCCCTATTTTTCTCAATCAGCTACAGGAGAGCTTAGGTCATCAGCCTAAATCTTCACACAGCTAAACTTTTGTAAGTTGCGACTTGCACCTTTGTCTTCTAAGAACCTTGTTTTCTTCTGATTCTTAAGAACTTATGCAGAAAAATAAAATAATTGTCTTGGCTGCTCTGTCTACACAGATGTTGTTGGTAGGTGGAAAAAAGACTATCCTCTATAATTTATTACAGAATGATTAATGTTGAGGTAAGCCATTCAGTTTAATACTAATGGTGTTATCTGCCCAGTCCATGCCATTGCCTCATTTAATTTACAGTGGTTATTAAACCTGCGCTGCATCGCTATAAACAAAAACGTAGGAAATTTCATTATAGTGGACCACTTATTGTCTTTCCTTTTATTACGTGATGGAGCTGGGGGTGAAAGCTCTACAGAGAACTAGTTCTTTCTAGTGTTTTGGAGCACGGCTGCAGCCAGGTACCTTCAGCTTTTCTGCGGGATAGTAAATATTCATTAAAGCAACGGGAGTTGATCAGGCTTATGGGAGACGGGTTGCTCTGAACTTCAGGGCTATGTCAAGATGTGACAATGAAACACAGGGAGATTTGGAGGAAAGGAGAAAGTGGCAAGATGTTGAACATTTCACAAAATACACAGTAACATTCTTCATCGTAAGAGGGGAAAAAAAAAAAGATTTTTTAAAAATCTTTTAAATCAACCCCAGATGAAGTCTTCAACTACATACATAAGGAAACCACATAGTACTCTGACACTGGTGAAGGAAAAACTTATAGTAAATACCTATTTTATAAGTAGATAGAAATCAAATGACAATGCCCATCTTATCAGAGTTACAATCTTCTGCAAACCTGATGCTGCAAGTTTTTCTGATGTCGGCGTTTTCGTATTTAATCGGTAGGGTCGGTGGCGTGGGTTACCTTGAGGGATCAAGTCCTACATTTAACAATGAGTGACACCACACAGATGGAGGGTGAATGTTACAAGAACTAGGGGCAGAGTGGTATGTGCAGCCTCGTGGTTGGAAGGTACAGACTTAAACGATTAAAGGCACCAAAATGTTAATAATGTTAACATGCACCTCTCTGCTTCTCTCAGGATTAAAAAAAAAAGGCAAACCATTATATTAGCATTTCTGTGCAGCATCTAGAGTAGAAGCTGAATAGAAAGTCACTGGTGGAGGTTCTTCTAGTTTATTAAAAAAAACCCCAAAAAACCAAACACAAATTCTTAAGAAAAGGTCCAAGGAAAATCAACAAAATTCCACAGAATCAGGAAGGAAATTTCAGGTAGAAAATTTGGTGTGGAAAAAACTAATTAGCAGCTGGAGGACCTACTTGATGAGTTGCTGTTATTAACTAAAACCTCCAAAGCAAATGTTAATGTGTTAATTAGAAGCAGGGTAATAATCTAGATTTCCCAGTGGGAAACAAAACAACAAACCAAAACAAAAACAAGACCATTTTTTTCTGAAAATAACTGGCTAAAACCAAACATGGTAGCAAAGGAACCCTCCCAGTACAGCTACTTTTTTTTTTTTTTTGATATGTATTTGCAGCATTGCTCCCCTAATGGTAACATAGACCACCTTACCTGGCTTTTCAGTGTGGGATCTAGAAGTTTATTTCTCTTTCTAGAAAATCAAACAAAATCTCTGTCCTGACTGGTAGCTTTGATTTCTAGAAAGAAAGGAAAGGTCCCAGATTGGCTTAGACGGGTTCCAGGTAAGAATGAAAATTAAAAAGGAAGAGGAGAGATTCTCTGTCTGCCGATACAAAAGCACAAGACAGTCAGGAGACTCTCAGACAGAGCCCTGGTGTGATGGCATGGGAAGCAAAATTCATGATGTGTCCTAAAGGGCTGTTCTTCCCGTCAGAGATCCTTTCCTTCTCATTTTATTTTGGCTTCCGTGACAGAAATCAACCTTTTGTTTTCTTTTTGCCAACCAACTCTCAGACAAACTTGCAGCTGAGCCAAATCAAACCACGTATTTTAAAACGGCGTTCTGTTGAGCCCAAGCAGCGGAAAGGGATGGCGCTCGTACGGACATGAATTCTTTGACTTCTCTTCTGCAATTTTCTGCCACTTGGAGACCTTGAGCTGCGTGGCATGCTCTTCTCAGAAGGGTTCGAGAGGAGAGGATTCAGGAGTATGTGCTGTCAGTGGGGCAGCTTGTGGGGCAGCCAGGGTTGGAGCCGCAGCGCTTATGTTCCAGCAGTGCACTTGGTGGCTTTTCCCATAAAGACACAGCCGTTCATCTCGTCCAGTTCTGAGCCACCCCATGATCCTTATATTTTCATTTATTCAGACTGATACTGAAAAAACTCTTTTTTTTTATTATTATTATTTTTGTCCTTAAGCAGTTCTGGTTCTTTGTCACTAATCAGATCAAGTTGGCTTTTTGCAGGAACTGTGACAGTAGTGTCATCACTCTGTTCTCTGTCAAATCCCTCCCAAAAATCCCTTCAGCTGCTTTGGTAAGCTTACACTTTTTCTGTAGAGCCTCTTGATGTGTAAAATGTATGCGATGTTTTGATCAAAGGAGTTCTTGTACTTGATGCAAAGTTCAAAACGCTTACAGCAGTCAGATGTATAGATCTGATCCTCCTGATCTTCAGAGTGACACGGGCCCACGGGACATCAGTCCAGCTAGCAAGGAGGGCAGCAATGATTGGTGAGGAATATTTTGACTTCTTTATTTTATTTTCAGCCTGTGTTATGCTTTATTCATTTATGATAAGAACACCTATTGTCTAAAAGGTTACAATGACCACATTTGGGAAAACTTGTGGTTTTACTTTTTTTTTCAATATCTGAGCAAATGGCCAAAAAATATCTCATTTCTGCAATCCTTTTGGCTACTTTAAATGGCATTTTAGACATCAGAGAATAATTTTCTGTAGATTTATTTTCAAACACAGCACCAAATTATTTAAGTAGGAAACTATTTTCAGTAGGTATTAATGGTCACTGCTGACCAGTCTCATACTCAGTGAATGATTTTTAATGTATGTGAATATTGATTTTTCTAATGTTTTATTTTCCAGTCTCTGTTTATTCAGCTGTAGTATCTACAAATTTGTTATGAACCCCATTTTTAATTCTAGGTAGAAGGAGTTCTGATGAGACAATGTGACCAGTCATCTTGGAATCTGTCCCAGAATCATGAGACTTTGATAGTACTTTGATTTGGATTTTAGAAGTGGGATACAGGACTCGTACTTGTTCTTTATGTCTTTCCTCTGAGTTATAGGGTTCTCTTCATCTGCCCTAAAATTGTGGCCCTGGAAATCTACTGTTTTTCTCCTCTCTAACAAAAGAAGAGGGGACAGGCGCTCTAATCACTCCACTGGACCAGATGTCCTTGGCTTCACTAGCTGTGTTGCACTGTGGGACATGAAGAGGACATGTTCTAGCACTTACTTCTGGGGTGGGTTGAGTATTCCTATCCTGTATCCTGTTTCAGAGGCAATCCCTTGCCTTACATTTTCCTTTTGTTAAGAAGAGTTACTCTAAGTTATAGGCAAGATATTGCTGACCAGTGTGAATTCATTTTACAATGGCTGCATAGAGAGTCCCTGCTGTCTGCATGAAGTCATTACTTGGGAACCACTGAAGGAGTGACTTCATAAATTTCAGTCAGCCAGAAGGTAGAAGGCTTCTGACATTCCTCTAATTCATTTATCCTGTGCTACTTTGAAAGCTGGAACAAAAATGGAATAAAAGAGGATTGTCATTTTCTTGAGTTCAGGTCCTTGCTCTTCCGTTGCCTAATTAAAAATTGACCATTTATTCTCTTTTAGGATTCTGCAGAGAAAGGAGCCTGGGGAGATCTTGTAGCAGCCTTCTAGTACCTAAAGGGGGCCTACAAGAGAGCAGGAGAGGGACTTTTTACAAGGGCATGTGGTCATAGGACAAGGAGCAATGGCTTTAAACTGAAAGAGGGGAGATTTAGATTAGATATAAGGAAGAAATTTTTTACAATGAGGGTGGCGAAGCACTGGAACAGGTCACCCTGGAGGTGTTCAAGGCCAAGTTGGATTGAGCAACCTGATGAAGTGGAAGGTGTCCCTGCCCATGACAGGGGGATTGGAACTAGATGATCTTTAAAGTCCCTTCCAACCCAAACCGTTCTCTGATTTGCAATAACCTCTGAAGACCAGACCACATTCCTTGACAATTGTATATCTCCTCGTCCTGTCTGCCATTTCACTTTGATGTAGCAAACACTGAAAAGCACAAATATTTCTCTTGGTTTCCTTTACTCCAAACCCAACTGCTATAATAGAAAGATTGCAGCCAGATGCATTTCATTTTGCACAGATTTTTCTTCTTTGTGGCAATCTTGCATCAAAGTCACTATTAGCTATAGAAAACTGAATTGACAGCAGCTGAATCATCTATCACACCACTTTTCGTCAGAATTTGTTGTTGAAAATGTTACTCTCTCCTCAAAAAGAAAAAAAATGTAATAGTAATTTTTATTGAACCAGTTTAAAAAGTATGACTAGTTAGCTTTGTAATGGAATTATTGCATTGAATAAAGGCTGCTTCAGGAACAGCAAGAGAGGAGCGTACCAAATTACAGATTTCTCTTTCTAAAAGAGTCAAACATTTCTTCCTGATGGATGTCTGCCTCTCTAGAAAGTTATCTAGCTGCTTTGGTGTGCAGGAAGGGAAAGAGCCTCCTAAATCAGATGTGGCTTATTTCATATTATTTATTTAGGAACCTATTTTTTGCACATGACAACATTAACTTTGTAAGTATTACTTATGAGCACAATACATATACAGGATATTTAAGTGTCAAAGAGTTTGCAAGCTAGAGAAGAAGCTGTGCAATGTTAGATCTTTTTTTTCTGCTATGAACTTCGTGTGGGGTTTAATGTCATTTAGTGTTTTGATGCCTCCTGTTCTAGTCTATAAAACAGACGTAGTAATTTCATAGCTATGGGAAGATACTGGGAGTTACAATTAGCAGAGGTTCAGAAAAGAGGCTGAAGCTTCCTGAACATTGAAGGCAAGTGTATAAACCAGGTTTTTTCTCTTTTTTTTCATACAGTTGTTGTTTTCTCAACCCTCTTATCTGTATCTTAGAAAAAACCCTACAGTTTCAGTGAAAGATTAGAGTTGTGCATAGCAGAGAAGTGAAGATATCCTTACTGTTTTGTTTTGATGTTGCTAGATCAGCTCCTGCGTCAGACTTTGTTTAAAAATCTGCTTATGTTAAGCTAGTTACAGTCTGAGCTGCTTTGTTTATTTACCAAGCAGGTGCAGCAAGAGTAGAGATTTCTCAAGCTCCTGTTAGTTACCCCAGTGCTGTCTTTCACTATGATTTAAATCAGATTAATGCAACCAAAATGTAATAAAAATAAGTACTAAATATGTAATAAATATGTAATAAAAAAGACCATTAAGACATTTGAGAGACTTCATGCTTAAAAAGCAAATTCTTGTCTGTAGAGGTACATACTGATTCCGTTTGCTGTCATGAGAGCAGCCCTGCGATCTGTCTGACAGCAGAAACTCCCAGGTGTTGGTGTCAAGAACAGAAAGAAAGTCCATTGCTTCTAACCAGGTGCCAAGGCAAACCTTACTGCCTGCAGAGAATGTTGTTTTCCTTAAGCTCACATTGAAAAAATATGTAAATATTTCATAGATTTCATAGATTTTCTAGGTTGGAAGAGATCATCCAGTCCAACCGTCCCTAATCCCCATTAAACCATATCCCTAAGTAGTTCATCCACCCTTTTCTTAAACACATTCAGGGATGGGGACTCAACCACCTCCCTGGGCAGCCTATTCTGCGAAGCTTTCAGGAGTATTTCTATATTTTGTCCTTATTATGATTCAATAAGGATGAAAAGCTCCTTGAGCGTATCCAGGTATTCCAGTGACTAGTTCTGAAACTGGGAAGCACCTGCAGAGCCACCCATTGAAACGCCCGGGTAGGCAAACAAAGAGCCGGGTGCTGTTCGCAGTGTTTCTTCCCGATATTGGCACCTGGGCTACGTGGCACGTGTATCTCTCCTGCCCCCCTGTAGCAAGAGACCACTTGTGAGCTTTAGTCTTATTTTATACCGTTCTCTGTATCCTTTAAAGAGTCTCTGATAATCTTTATAACGTTTCAGAATCATAGAATCATAGAATGATTTGGGTTGGAAGGGACCTCAAAGATCATCTAATTCCAACCCCCCTGCCATGGGCAGGGACACCTTCCACTACACCAGGTTGCCCAAAGCCTCATCCAACCTGGCCTTGAACACTGCCAGGGATGGGGCATCCACAACTTCTCTGGGCAAACTGGTCCAGTGCCTAACCACCCTCACAGTGAAAAATTTCTTCCTTAGATCTAATCTAAATCTCCCCTCTTTCAGTTTAAAGCCATTGCCCCTTGTCCTGTCACTACACGCCCTTGTCAAAAGTCCCTCTCCAGCTTTCCTGTAGGCCCCCTTTAGGTACTGGAAGGCTGCAATAAGATCACCCCGGAGCCTTCTCTTCTCCAGGCTGAACAGCCCCAACTCTCTCAGTCTGTCTCCACAGCAGAGGTGCTCCAGCCCTCGGATCATCTTCGTGGCCCTCCTCTGGACCTGCTCCAGCAGCTCCATGTCCTTCTTGTGCTGGAGACTCCAGAGCTGAACACAGTATTCCAGGTGGGGTCTCACGAGAGCAGAGCAGAGGGGCAGAATCCCCTCCCTCGACCTGCTGGCCACGCTCCTTTGGATGCAGCCCAGGATACAGCTGGCTTTCTGGGCTGCCAGCGCACATTGCCGGCTCATGTTGAGCTTCTCATCCACCAGCACTCCCAAGTCCTTTTCCTCAGGGCTGCTCTCGATCCATTCTCCGCCCAGCCTATACTTGTGCTTGGGGTTGCCCCAACCCACATGAGAGTTCAAGAATAATTAGGAGCTTTTAGTACATTTAGAAGCACTTGTCTTTGCTAAGGACCAGGCTATACCAACTGCCATAATATAACATGGTTTGTACACGCACAGAATACCCCGTTGCAATGGTGTCCATGCATGTGCACAGGATTACAGCGTGCTACCGGGAGCGAGAAAATGCATATGGTAAATATAGAGAGTGTATGGAACCAGTGCAGAAAGTAGGACTTCACTCTAGTGTTATTAGCTCTAAAACACCAGTACGTTTTAGAGAAGTTTTTAATTTAGCGTGTTTTAAGATGACTCACTATACACCAAACAGATTTCTAAAGAATTCCAAAATTTTTAGATAGAAAAAGAGAAACCACTTACTGAAAATGCCGTCGGAGTACCCAGCTTCCGGTTCCATTTTCGGTTTGCCGAGCCACGCACAGCTTTACTTAGCCAGGTTGTAAAGCTGAGACTGACCTCACAGATTTTTAACATTAATTCTAAAGTTTTTGCTGTATTGAAAACAAATTGCAAGCTAACTTTTTCAGCCAAAATACAGCAAAACGTGCTAGTGTCGTTTAATACCACTGGGTCATGGTATAAATGAGTACTTTTCTTTTACAAAACTTTATCTTTTAATAAAATTATTCATTTTACAGTTGTTGCTATTTTGGTCTCAAATGCTTATGTTCAGTCTTACAGTTGGATTTCTCTTTGTGAGTTGAAAAGTTTCAAAACAGTTATTTAACGTCTTTCTAAATATACTGCATTCCAAAAACTCTAACTTCCAATGTTTTGTGCACAGAGTTACTACCTTACGAGGCCCACTTTAACATGGTACCTAAGAGGTGTAACCACTGAACTGTTTGAAAGCAGTGTGGTTCATGTGGGAAAGATAGAAATGGGAAATTTAGATAAAATATTACATGAAGTTTGGCAATAGAGCTTCTGGAATTTCAAGTTTATCTGTAACTTCCCTGCAGTGGAGAGAACACCCTTTCTCTAGGGCTGGTGAAGAGTTGGAGTAGTTTTATTTACATCTAGCGGAAATTACGAAAAAGTTCCTAGTTTTTATGTGGATAGTTTCAGTCCCTGCACCACTTCAGTCACTCTCTGCCTGAGAAGTATTCCACAGGAAATGGAAATTATAAAGAACCAATTCAATAGCAACAGTAGTGTTATTTTTAAGCTATTGTGTTGAACGATGACCCCCTTAGTAAATACCATACAAATACTGGACTATTGGCCAAAATAAACGAGGACTGTTTCAGAGTCCATTAGGCTGCTGTCATCTTTCTCACACTGCAGCTGCAGTGTCAAGTATTAAAATTACTGAAAAGTCACCTGTGGAATATTTTATGTCCTTCAGTATAGGCTTGGTGATGTTTATCTTTAGGTATATAGATCAACAATCCTTCGTAATTTTGCCTTTTCGCTCTAAATTCAAGTATTTGTCTTGAATTTCAAGAGACATGCTTGATACATTCATGCGTGAGCTAAAATAAACTGAAGTGAGCCCACGGAGGAAAAATTATTATAGGAGAAAGGCTTTTACTGCTGGTAAAGTAGCCAAATATTTGCAGTTTTGCAATGATTCACCCTTTTTCCTCTCTTGTTCAGTATGATTTTGAAAGAGCAGATTAAGGAAGGAGCTAATGATGCTCCCAGTCCAAAAGAAGATCAAGTCCTTTTTTGGTGATTAATTTTATCCGAACGAAATCCTTCGTTGCCATAATGTGGTCACAGAAGTGAGAACTGCCCCTAGTCATCCCAACTGAGGAGCAAGCCCTTTATCTTACCCTTTTATTCATATTTATTATTTATTTTAAAATAAATGCTTTTATTTAATATTCATTATTATTTCTAGGAAAGGAAATACTCAGCCCTGGGGACCTATCCTGAGGAAAGTATGGCAACACATAGATTGGGACCATCCTGCAAAAGGCGAGGTTGGGACTGAAAGGAAGCCCAAGACTCATCAGTGCGGTGCCCTGCTGTCACCAGCCACCTCGTGGCATAAGCCTGATCCAGAATTGGTCAAATTCAGCCACAAAACAGTTAACTTCTCAGTCCTACTCAAGGGTGTGTAGGAAACTACTCATGAAACCTTCTTCCAGTCTCCACCATACATTCGTCTGTGACGTTTCGTGTGTTTGCCTTTTTCCCCAGGTTGTGCCTTCCGTTAAACAGTTCTTTTCTTTCCCTTCCCTTCTTTTCTCCTGCTCGGTATCTACAGGTAGCAGCCAGTTCCCTCTCTCCCTTTCAGATGCCTCCACCCTCCCAAATAACTTAGTTTCCCATTCACTTTTGGGTCCTCTCCCTTGAGCATCCACAATGCCAAACCACTAGTTCAGTCCCAGCTGCCTTTGGGAGTCTCTCAGATACTTCTCTCTGAAATAAAAACTAGCTGTAGTGTTTGGGTTTGTTCACTTCAAGGACCGCTCCCAGGGGACCATACAGGCAGGTTCATCTCCCTTTGTCTTACACAGTCCTCCAACACCCTACTAAAAGGCTTCACACCCTCAAAAAAAACTCGATTAGCCCTTATGGGGACAGAGATGAGCCTCAGAAGCCCCAAGTAGATGTGTCAGTCTGCTCTAGAGAGAGTTCAGCCCTGAAATTCACACAGAGCGCAGAATCATAGAATGGTTCGGGCTGGAAGGGACCTCAAAGATCAACTAGTTCCAACCCCTCTGCCGTGGACACGGACACCTTCCACTAGATCAGGTTGCTCAAAGGCCTGACCAGCCTGACCTTGAACGCTTCCCATGGCGAGGCAAAGCACATCATGGCTTCGCACTTCCTTCCCTTCAGGCCAGGGATCAGATATTGTGGCAGATACGTTCAGCATCCCTAGTATTCTCAGGCTGGCAGTTTCTCTGATGAAGGAGAGTCCTTTGGGCCGGGGTTTTAAGATGCTGAGTCCTCAACAGCCATGTTCAATTAAAGCACGCTCATTCCTTGCTTTTCACTCCGGCCCGATGCTACTACAGCTGTATCAGTAATGATGCTTGAGGGGCTGGGCTGGTAACTGGACTGTGGAGCGTGTCTGGCTTAAAAAAGCATCTTGAGGTTCTCAACCATTACACAGTTTTCTCAAATATAATTAAAAGTTGTTAGATAAATGCACAGAAACATGCACATCAGTTGCAGAAACCAGAAGAGAGGAAAAAACCTTGAGATTTACTTCCATTTATTTACTTTTCCTCTTACTCAGTGTTAAACAGAATCATCGGTTTCTAATAAAATAAAGGAATATTCTCATTGCTGATCCACCTCTTCATGTCTAAAAGAAAAAACACATTCAGACCTTTGTGGCCAGAATGCACCGAGGACAAATAGTGCCTACAGGCAATCGAAACCGTGAGAGTCATTTCCAGAAAGACTGTTTTATCCACAGCTTCTACCCGTGTTGCAATAATACCTGCACTTCTGTGAGGTTTCATCCAAAGAGCTCAAAGCGCATTACGGATACAGGTTTAGCTAAATGGATAGCGGTCTCTGAGAGGTGAGAAGGATTCCCATCTGCAGGCACACCAGGTGGAACCTCAACAGATAAAACATCCTGCTCAAGGTCAGAAAAACGAGTCAGTGGCAAAGCTGGAAGAGAACTTGGAGAGGTGTGTTTAATACGTACTGATGGCAGCCAGCTGCTGGCTGCAGCTGTGCTTGGGAACGTGGATCTTCCTCTCGTTGCTACAAATGAACTTCTCTAGACAAAGAATCACACATAAACCCAAACCGTTCAGCAGCCGTTAGGAGAAGTGAACTGTAAAACGTGAGGCTGTCACAACTGCAATGCAGGCAGCAATTAGTAAGCACTAAAGTGGTGATGTTTTTCCTCTCTATCCTTCTTGCATGTTCCCGTAAAGGTTTGGACCTATGGAAAACTCAACGTCCTCAATGTTCAGATGGAGGTTAGTGACAAGTGGTGTCCCTCAGGCCTCTGTATTGGGTCCAGTACTGTTTAGTATCTTCATCAATGACATAGCGGGATCGAGTGCACCCTCAGCAAGTCTGCTGATGACACCGAGCTGAGTGGTGCGGTTGACATGCCTCAGGAACGGGATGCCATTCAGAGGGACCTGGGCAAGCTCGAGAAGTAGGCCCATGTGAACCTCATGAGGTTCAAAAAGGCCAAGTGCAAGGTCCTGCACATGAGTTGGGGCAACCCCCAGTATGCTACATTAGTGATGGGTGATAGGACAAGAGGAAATGGGTATAAGCTTAGACAGGGGAGATTCAGGTTGGATGTTAGAAAGAATTTCTTCTCTGAAAGTGTTGTCAGCCACTGGAATAGGCTGCCCAGGGAGGTGGTTGAGTCTCCATCCCTGGATGTGTTTAAGAAAAGGGTGGATGAACTACTTAGGGATATGGTTTAATGGGAGATTAGGGACAGTTGGACTGGATGATCTCTAAGGTCTTTTCCAACCTAGAAAAATCTGTGAAATCTGTGAAATCTGGAGGATGAAGAGATTGAGAGCAGCCCTGTGTAGGAGAAGGACTTGGAGGTACTGGTGGATGAAAAGCTGGACATGAACTGGCAACATGCACTTGCAGCCCAGAAAGCCATCCTGGGCTGCATCCAAAGAAGCGTGGCCAGCAGGTCGAGGGAGGGGATTCTGCCCCTCTACTCAGCTCTGGTGAGACCCCACCTGGAATACTGCGTTCAGCTCTGGAGTCCTCAATGCAAGAAGGACATGGAGGTGCTGGAGCGGGTCCAGAGGAGGGCCATGAAGATGATCTGAGGGCTGGAGTACCTCTGCTATGAAGACAGGCTGAGAGAGTTGGGGCTGTTCAGCCTGGAGAAGAGAAGGCTCCGGGGTGATCTTATTGCAGCTTTCCAGTACTTAAAGGGGGCCTACAGGAAAGCTGGAGAGGGACTTTTGAACAAGGGCGTGTAGTGATAGGACAAGGGGCAATGGATTTAAACTGAGGACCCGGGCAATTACAGGCCGGTCAGCCTCATCTCTGTGCCTGGCAAGGTCATGGAGCAGATTCTCCTGGAACCATGCTAAGGCACATGGAGAGCAAGGAGGTGGTGGGTGACAGCCAACATGGCTTCACCAAAGGCAGATCGTGCCTGACCAACTTGGTGGCCTTTTACGATGGGGTGACAGCATCGGTGGACAAGGGTCAACCAATGGATATCATCTACCTGGACTTGTGCAAAGCTTTTGACACTGTCCCGCACGACATTCTTCTCTCTAAACTAGAGAGGCATGGGTTTGATGGATGGACCACTCGGTGGATAAGGAATTGGCTCAATGGCCGCACTCAGAGAGTAGTGGTCAACGGCTCGATGTCCAAGTGGAGACCGGTCACGAGTGGCGTCCCTCAGGGGTCCGTGTTGGGCCCGGCCCTCTTCAACATCTTTGTCGGTGACGTGGACAGTGGCATGGAGTGCACCCTCAGCAAGTTCGCTGATGACACCAAGCTGTGTGGTGCTGTCGACATGCTGGAAGGGAGGGATGCCATCCAGAGGGACCTTGACAGGCTGGAGAAGTGGGCCCGTGTCAACCTCATGAAGTTCAACCAGGCGAAATGCAAGGTCCTACATCTGGGTCGTGGCAATCCCAGGCACAAATACAGACTGGGCGGAGAATGGATCGAGAGCAGCCCTGAGGAGAAGGACTTGGGAGTACTGGTGGACGAGAAGCTCAATATGAGCCGGCAATGTGCTCTTGTGGCCCAGAAGGCCAACCGCGTCCTGGGCTGCATCAAGAGGAGCGTGGCCAGCAGGTCGAGGGAGGTGATTCTCCCCCTCTACTCTGCCCTCGTGAGACCTCACCTGGAGTACTGCGTCCAGTTCTGGAGTCCCCAACATAAGAAGGACATGGACCAGTTGGAGAGGGTCCAGAGGAGGGCCACGAAGATGATAAGAGGGCTGGAGCACCTTTCCTATGAGGACAGGCTGAAAGAGTTGGGGCTGTTCAGCCTGGAGAAGAGGAGGCTCCGGGGTGACCTTATAGCAGTCTTCCAGTACCTCAAGGGGGCCTACAGGAAAGATGGGGAGAGGCTGTTCAGGAGGGCCTGTTGTGATAGGACAAGGGGTAATGGTTTTAAAATAGAGGGAGGTAGATTCAGGTTGGATATTAGGAAAAAATTTTTTACCATGAGAGTTGTAGAACACTGGAACAGGTTGCCCAGAGAGGTGGTGGATGCTCCATCCCTGGAGACGTTCAAGGCCCGGTTGGATGAGGCCCTGAGCAACCTGATCTAGTTGGAGATATCCCTGTTCCTTGCAGGGGGGTTGGACTAGATGACCTTTGAAGGTCCCTTCCAGCCCTAACCATTCTATGATTCTATGAAAGAGGGGAGATTTAGATTAGATCTAAGGAAGAAATTTTTTACAATGAGAGTGGTAAAGTACTGGAACAGGTTGCCCAGAGAAGTTGTGGATGCCCCATCCTTGGAGGTGTTCAAGGCCAGGCTGAATAGAATCATAGAATGGTTTAGGTTGGAAGGGACCTTAAAGATCATCCAGTTCCAACTCTCCTGCCATGGGCAGGGACACCTTCCGCTACAGCAGGTTGCTCAAAGCCTCATCCAACCTGGAAATCTCTGAAATCCAGGGTAGTGAGCTTGCTGAGTGCCCTCCTCGCTGCCCTAAGGATCTTGAACTCCACCATTTCATGGTCACTACAGCCAAGGCTGTCCTTGAGCTTCACATTCCCCACCAGCTCCTCCTTGTTGCTGAGAACAAGGTCCAGCATAACACCTCTCCTCGTTGGCTCCTCTATCACTTGGAGAAGGAAGTTATCATCAACATGTTCCAGGAACCTCCTGGATTGCTTCTGCCCTGCTGTGTTGTCCCTCCAAAAGATGTCAGGGTGGTTGAAATCCCCCATGAGGACCAGAGCTCATGAACGTGAGGCTGCTTCTATCTGTCTATAGAGGGCCTCAACCACTCGGTCTTCCTGGTCAGGTGGTCTGTAGCAGACCCCCGCTACAACGTCACCTGTCCCTGCCCTCCCTTTAGTCCTGACCCATAAGCTCTGTCAGCTCCTCATCCATCCCCAGGTGCAGCTCCATGCACTCCAGCTGGTCTTTGACTTAGAGAGCGACACCTCCTCCTCATCTGCCTTGCCTGTTCTTCCATTCCAACACTCCAGTCATAGGGTTCATCCCACCGCATCTCCATGATGTCAGTAAGATCACATCCCTGCAGGCACGCACACACCTTCTAACTCCTCTTGTTTATTCCCCATGCTGTGTGCATTAGCACAGAGGCGTTTAAGTTGGGCCCCAGATGAATCTGACTTCCTGGTTGGAGTGGCTGGAATTCCTTTCTGCTGCTCTTCAGGTGTCTCAGCTTGTCTTGATCAGGCTTGATATTATCCATCCCCCACTTCAAATCCAATTTAAAGCCCTGTGAATGAGCCCTGCTAGCTGTTGTGCTAAGGCCCTTGTTCCCCTCTGAGAAAGGTGAATCTCATCTGGTGCCAGCAAGCCTGGTGCCATGTAGGCCATCCCATGGTCGAAAAACCCGAAACTGTGGTGATAACACCAGCCACAGAGCCACGTATTAATAGAATGGACACATCTGTTTCTTCCAGTGTCACTGCTGGCAACTGAAAGGAGAGAAGAAAAGATATCCTGTGCCCTAGATCCGTTTACCAGCTGTCCCTGGGCCCTGAAGTCTCTCTTGATCACCCTTGGACTTTGTGTTGCAGCTTCATCAACACCCATGTGGAAGACCAGTAATGGGTAATAGTCCGAGGGTCATACCAGGCTAGGAAATTTCCTAGTGATGCCCTTAACCTGTCCTGTCCTTCACCTGTGCACCAGGGAGGCAGCAGGCTTGCCTAAGAGAAGGATCTGCCTGGCATATCAGACCTTCTGTTCCCCTCAGTTGGGAGTCACCTATAACTATTACCCCTCTTTTCTTCCTCATTGAGGTGGTTGTGATCTGGAGGGTAGTCCTTTCCGACCCTGGCAACACCTCCGGTGTAGATAGACCATCAGCCACATCATCCGTCGATGGGCCTTCCACCTCCAGAGCCTCATACCTGTTATGCAGAGGCACCTGGGGAGGAGAGGTGGGTAAGGAGGGGGTTCGTCTGCTGCCCTGAGCACAGACTTGGCTCAGTTCACTCCTTTCCCTAGCATAACAGAGACACAGATCTGTTGGAGCGTGTTCAGAGGAGGGCCACAAAGATGATCCAGGGACTGGAGCACCTTTGCTACAAGGACAGGTTGCGGGAGCTGGGATTGTTCAGCCTCGAAAAGAGAAGATTTCGGGGGGATCTAATAGCTGCCTTCCAATACCTGAAGGGAACCTACAAGAAGGCTGGGGAGGGACTTTTTGCAAGAGTGTTCACTGATAGGACAAGGGGAAATGGGTTTAAGTGGAAGGAGAACAGATTTAGATTAGATCTTAGGAAGAAATTCTTCAGTACGAGGGTGGTAAGACTTTGGAATAAATTTCCCAGAGAAGTTGTGGATGCCCCCTCCCTGGAGGTGTTCAAGGCCGCGTTGGACGGAGCCTTGAGTAGCCTGGTCTAGTTGGGAGGCGTCCCTGCCCATGACAGGGAGGTTGGATTAGATGATCTCTGAGGTCCCTTCCAGCCTATGCCATTCTATGGCTCTATGATTTCCTTTAAGCTGCTGCCTTCAGCCTGGTGGGGAGATAACACAAAATGCCCTTCACCTTGGGTTTCTCCTGTGCTCTCCCTGTTGCTGTCTCAGGTGGGGCAGACCATGACACCACCACTCTCTCTCTCTCTCTCGGACCCCCTGACGCCCCTCACCTTTCTCACCCCTCTCCCAGCTCTGCCACCCCGCTGAGCAGATCCCCCACTGCTCACCCCCCCACAGCCGCTCTCCCACCGCCGGCCCTCCCCAGGGACAGGCTCCGGCACCCCCCGCCCCCGAGGCCCGGGCAGGGCCGTGTTTCTGCGGGAGCTCCGCCTGCGCTGCCACCTCGCTCCTGCGGGCGCAGCGGGCTCAGCCTCCCGCCGGGCGCTGCCGCCGCGGAGCCCCTCGGGGCGGGTGGCGGCCCCCGCTGAGCGCCGCCCTGAGCCGGCACCGCCCGCGCCCGGCCCGGGCACGGCGGGAGCGGGCGGGCCGTGCCGGGGCGGGACTGGCCGCCGTTGCTCTGGCAACGCCCGCGCCGCGCCAGCGTCTCCCGCCAGGGCTGCCGGTTCCCGGGGGTCTCTCCTCTCCCCGGGCGTTTCCTTCCTTCGGGAAAAGCCCGCGGCGCCGGGATCTGCCGCTCCGCAGCGGGTCGGGCCGGCTCCGGAGGAGCTGCCTTTTCCCCTCCCAAATTCCCATTGGAGTTGTAGAATCACAGAATCACAGAATGGTTTGGGTTGGAAGGGACCTCAAAGATCATCTAGTTCCAACCCCCCTGCCATGGGCAAGGACACCCTCCACTACACCAGGTTGCCCAAAGCCTCATCCAACCTGGCCTTGAACACTTCCAGGGATGGGGCATCTACAACTTCTCTGGGCAACCTCTTCCAGTGCATCACCACCATCAGAGTGAAGAATTTCTTCCTTATATCCAATCTAAATCTGCCCTCTTTCAGTTTAAATCCATTACCCCTTGTCCTGTCACTACACGCCCTTGTCAAAAGTCCCTCTCCAGCTTTCCTGTAGGCCCCCTTTAAGTACTGGAAGGCTGCTATAAGATCACCCCGGAGCCTTCTCTTCTCCAGGCTGAACAGCCCCAACTCTCTCAGCCTGTCTTCATAGCCTCTCCAGCCCTTGGATCATCTCCGTGGCCCTCCTCTGGACTCACTCCAACAACAGATACCCCATTCTTCTCTAACTGTAGGTGACAGATGACTCTTCTTGGCAGACCCAACAAAACCCATCCGACCTTGAGGTCATACAGGGGAATGTATCAAAATGAATAGACCATCAAGTCCAATGAAATACTTTAGAGGGTGAAAACATATTTCCCCATGGCTGATCCTTGACTTTATGTGATCTTGAAGTGCCTTTTTTCTTCATCCTCTCTTACAGAAGACCACAAGTAACTTCGTCTCCCCTGCAGGGACCTGAACATATTAAAAGGTCACTGCTAGATCAAAATGAATATGCTTTTTAAAAAAAAGTATTTCCCTCAGTTCCCAATCATGCCATATTAAAGCTCTAATAAAAAACATGTACAGTTCACCTGCGCGATTTTTGTTTATCGTTTGTCTTTGCATGCTGAAAAACAGAGTCAATCTTCTCCCATACAGTCACTTGTTCTTGCTAGTTTTGTACTCATTGATGCAGTAATAGTGCCAAAGCTTGCAAGGAAATATTTAAACACTAATTAACTTCTTAATTCTGTGTGTGGGCAGGCCCCTTGTTTCCCCTGGAGCACAACTGATTTTTCAAGATATTTATTTGGGATTTCAGGGTGTTTGCACATTGTGTATGGCTCCCTATGTATGTGTTGGTATGTGTGTGGGATGCCTCTGGCCGTATTCGCCTGCAGCTGAGCCTGCACAACATTCCCCTTAGAACAGACAAGTTTTGCAATATGAAAGTTTAGAAAAACCAACCCTCTCTCCTATTTTATTTCAACTGCTAGATATAAGGCAGCAAATCGCATGGCTATTCCATCCAGGCGTGTCACGGTGGCATGATAAATGAGTGTCGGTCCTTCTGGCTGTAGGGTGCTAGGGGAGATCAGTTTTCAGCATCTGTCCACCAGAAGTTCAGCCTGGAGCAGTCACCCCCTGTGGAGGTTTTCCTTTTCAATTTTTCCAATAAATGAATCTGCCCGGTGTTATTGCTGACGCTAATCTGATTTTCTCTGGGAGGTGGTTAAGCATGTGGTGTGAATTTGTATTAGCAGTTAATAAAATCACTTGTGTTTCCACACTCCCTCCCCATTCAGCTCCCACTTTACCAAGTCACCTCTGTCGTGGCACGTGAGAAATGGCTGGAAGAACAACACTGAGACTCTGCACTGAAGCTGCATAAGAAATGTATCCAAGCTCTGTGTTTCTGCGTGTTGCGTGCGAAGCCTTCGCAGAAAGTAAGTTCTTCATACAAAATTCATCCCTCAAAGGATTAAAAAATACTGGCATTATGAAGAGATTTTGAAACGGTTTGTTTTGAACAACTGCAGAAATGGCTGTGCCTCAGTAGTCCAGTTTATAACGTAGCCCTTTCTACTCTAAAGCTGCCTGGACGGAGCAGGGGTGAGACAAGCCTTGTGCACACCCGTTGGAAGCAGTTTCCTCTTGTCATTAAAGACCAGGGCACTTCCAAGGGAAGAAACAGGCCACAGCTTTGTAGCTAGAAATCATGGAGAAGCTTCATGCACAGTTCAGGTGGAATTGCTGCCACCAAACTTCAGGTATGCTAGTTGGATTCCTTAGTATTTGGGGGAAAGACATAGGCACTTTAGGGACAAGAAGGCTATGGGAGGCACCTGCGCTGCAGAGAGCTGAAGTTGGGAGAGATGAGTCCCACCCTTTGGGACTAAAAAGCCCCAGGGAATGCCAAGGTAGCATTGAAGGACTTGTTGTTTCATGCCTGCCTGACGGGAGACTCGAGACACATAAGAATAGATTAAATCAGCCCAGCTGGTGTTATCTTCTTCATATATTCCCCCAGGAGCAAGAGAAGGTGCTGCATGGACCCTCCTGTTCTTCTGCTGCAACCTCTGACACAGACTCCTACAAAGACTTCTGCTCACCCAGATGTTTCAAAGCACGGACCTGCCCTTTTGCAGGGGAGAAAAGACCCATCTGTGACTTTTAAATCAGTTTTCCCTTTGATTTGCTTCGTTCTGTGTGATCTGTCCTAACACTTCAGAAAGAGCCGCGTACGTAACAGATTTCCAACGATGACGTGGATAAAGATGAGCATTAGCCTTAAATGCTTTTTCTCCTTGTTACGTCGCACGTAATAGCACATAGTTATACTCCCTGTGTGTTGAGAGAGTGGGAAATTACATAGTAAATGTTAGCAGAAGCTGATGTTTAGGCTGTTATTATCACTTGATAAACCCATGTAAATCCCATTAACGCTGAGAGGAGTTATATATGTCTATCAGGGGAAAAAAGAGACCGTTTGCTCTTGAGTGCATGTAACTAATTAAAAATTTAAGAGCATATAGAACATAATTATATTGGACTGTAGGTTAATGCTCCTGAATGAAAAATGCCAGACGAGCTGAAATGCTTATACAGAACAAGAGAAACTCTGGCTGCCTCTGTGCAGAGAGCCTGTGTGCTCTCTGTGAATAGTCCTGGTATTCACTGCTCAGGCTCCCTCCATGGTTGGGGGCTGGCGGAAATGGGCATATCGCCAGCTGTGACCTTGGTCAGGATCTGCAGGGCAGAAAACAATGCAAGGAAAGACAAGAGGACAAGCCTTGGCACCTACAAGCCGGTTTCGCATCCTCTGCTGAACTTATTTCTGGCAGTATTTCACTTGCCAATGCAAGCAGCAGGCAATGTCTTCATCACCACCTTTCTCACCATACGACAGCCATCAGAGAAGCTCAGGTTTAAGACAGGTTACTCTTCTGAGAATAGTCCAGTGCCAGCATACTCTAAATGCCCGCTGATACTCAGCTGTCAAAGTAGTTTCAGAAATGTGTATCTGCAGGAAGTGTATCGCCTTTCCATGAACAAGAAGGCATCAGCCATGGGTATGGTCTAGACAGGATGCTCATGAGGTTGCTAATTTTGGGGAGAAAACACAAATCGATACCTTCTGCTTCTGTGCTGGATTTATGTGATTTGGTTTTGGTAGCAGGGGAAAGGCTGCAGAGATCGCCTCTGTAAGAATCTGGCAAAAGCTTCCCAGGCTCCAAAACCAGCTGGACCGGCCTCTAGCCAGGTTGGATCCCCCATTTCCTCTGGCCAGGTCGGATCCTCCATCCCCTCTGGCCAGGGCTGAGCCAATCGGTGCCTCTGCGAATGCCCTATTTAAGACGGGGACAAAGGAGCCTGAACTGGGCTGGACCTACAGTGAAGGGGAGGGGGAAGCCAGGAGCTGGGCCTCATGGCCTCCTAGGGCAGGTGGCTGCCCGCACTGGGCCACCGCCACTAGACTGGAGATGACCGCAGTGACATGGTTTGGAGAGCTCCAAAGTGCCTCGCTCCTGGGGTGCCTGCTGAGCAGAGTCCGTCCTGTCAGCACTACTGAGGTTCATCAGGCAGTTGGGCTTGGCACAGCTGCAGCAGAGAGAGGACCAAGACCTGAGAGAAACAGCTATGCAGACACCAAGGTCAGTGAAGATGGAGTGGGAGAAGGTGTGCCAGAGCTGAGATTCCTCTGCAGCCCATGGTGAGACAGCAGACGGACCCTCTGCTGCCCGTGGAGATTAACAGTGGAGCAGAGATCCACCTGCAGCCTGAGGAGAAGCCCATGCTGGAGAAGAGATGCCTATGCCTAAGGGAGGTTGTAGATTGTCTCCATGGGAAGGACCCCCTACACTGCTGGAGACTGATCACAAAGAGAAATGCATCTGAAGTCCCTGGAGGACCCCACACCAGAGCAGGTGGCTGTGCCCTAAGAAGTCATTACTCTGTGGGAAAAACCCACGCTGGAGCAATGTGATGGGTAAGGATTGCATCCTGCAGGAAGGACTCACATTGGAGAAGTGAGTGATCCGTTGGAGCAGGGGAAACAGTGTAAGGAGTCTTCCCCCTTTAAAAAAAGAGAGGCAGAAACAACGTGTGACCAACTGATTTGCAACGCCCCCCATTCCCTGTCCTCCTGTGTCACTAGGGGAGGAGGTAGAGACAGGAAGAAGGGAGCGATGGGGAGATATGGCAACCAGTCATTATTACCCAGCTGGATTGAGTTGAGATAATGAACTAATTACTAAGCAACTCAAGGTAGCGACCCTGCCTACAAGAGGCAGGCCATTTCCTCCTGGCTGTGGAAGATGCAACAGCGTCCTTGGTGCCGCAGCCCAGGCTGGTGAGCAACAGGGAGAAGGTGTTTTTAAGATCTGGCTTTGTTTCTTTTTATCCTCTCAAGTAACCGTTACTGGATTAAACTGATTTGTCCCCAGGCTGAATCTGTTTTGCCCAGGACCATGGTTGGTGGGCTTCCATGGAGCTTTAAAAGAAGTCCCAGACCCTGGCACAAAGATGAGAAGCACAGTCCCAAGCAAAAGGACCATGAAAGAGATTTTTCATTATTTGAAATTATTCTTCTCAATGTTAAGGAAAAAAAACTTCCAAATCCTTTGTAAATAGAGAGCATGGGACCGAAGAAATACCAGCTTTGCTACAGGTTTCACATCCACCTAGAAAAAACTCACAGGGAAATAAAACCTTATATTTAAGCTCACATATGTTCCTGACAACCATCACATTTTATGGCAAGATGAAATTGCTGGAATGCAGTCCATGGGCAGGTGCACAGCCCAACTTTTTAGTGCGACTGTCAGCTTATTCCCATTTCCTTATAATCCTTCTGTGGTTTCAGAAAACCCCAGCAACACAAAAAAAAACCCTTTAAAGTTTCTGTCATGTGATTTACACTCTTATAGCCACTGCTGGTTTGAATTTCACATCTATTCTTGAAGTGAAAGTTGAGCTGATCTTGGGTTTTTTTTATGATAAAAGAGCAGCCACTGAATTAATAGCAGGTCAGTATGACATATCTTAGAGCGTGGTCTGGCATTTATGTGGAGAATCTCCTGTCATCTTCACCACCACCCACAAATGCCATAGCAACCACATTGCAAAGGGGCTGAAATGCATGCCTAGTTTAACGTGCTGTTCAATGAATGCACTTCTTGTCTTGCCATTGTGGTGATGAATTCATTTCAGCTGCAGACACCGATTAGTAGAAAGCTTAGTTCCCACTGAAGAGCAAATAAACAAACAGCTCCGATTTTGCCTTTTTGGAGTTTAGCAGTTATGTGGAACTCAGCTGTGTGGGCAATTAACTAAAAGGACCTCAAATTATATGTTGCACTTGCACATCAGCTTTTAGAAGTGCCACAAGGAAGTCGTCTTTACAGTGAACACAAGGTTCAACCAGAAGAAGCGACAATTTCTTGAGAACTTACTACAGAACGATAGTTGCTTATTCACCAGCGTTTGGATATTCGAGTAGTTCATGCAATTACTCTTAAGTATAATGGCCTGAGTTTCAACAACGTTTTGTAAAACTTGTGCAAGTCAGTAATTTGCTGCTGTTAAAAATATGCAGCTAGCATTGTGATTGCTTGCAAAATACGGGAACATTTTTTTAAACACATTCTTATAACTTGTTAAAGACACTTAAACGTGTGCTAAAGCATCCACCTTATTCTTCATCACGTACTTTCTTCACAGCTTGTTCCCCCATGAAAAGCTGCCTCCAATGGTGTGGGCTTTTCTCAAATGCTCCCACTCTGTTACACCCAGTTCCAACTTCCCCATAACCCCGTATATCCCACTCTGTTACACTCATTTCCAACTTCCCCATAACCCCATATATCACTTCAAGGTCTTAATTATTCCCTACTCCTTGCAGAGATCATTAGTCAAATATTCTGCTCAAAACACTGGCTTACATATTGTCCATAGACAGCTCTAAATCCAAGAACAAATTGTTCCTGTTATGTATTCACCAGTTATTTTTCCCCTTTTAGTGCTTCCAGCTATCTCCCAGTAGAGCTGAAGAAGACAACCCACACACATGAAAAGGGCGGGACTGCGCTCGAGGCAGTATCTGCAGCCAGATGGAGTCAGTCTGATGTCAGCCACCCCTTTCTGACCTTTAACTGTCACGTTTGGCTACTGGCCTTTGAAGTGACGGGATAAGAGGTCTCCAAAAGGGGCAGGTAGGATGACAGAAATAAATGCTGCTGAGATATGGGCCCAGTAAACAACTGTTATTTTTAGTGTCTTTCTCATGTACAGGATTGCAAAATGTTGCTGCTCTCCAGCTTTTCCATTTTTCTCTTGCTCAAACTGGTCAATGCATAATCCTTCCATCCTTTGAGGGGAGAAGGCACAGCACCTTCCTTGCTTGAGCCTGCTATCTTCATCTCTTGGTTTAGCTTCTCTCTTGAGAGATTAGACGAGAGCTTTGAAAGTGCTTGTTTGGACACAGGCTATGCCACCAGATTCAAATCTCTCAAACAATACAACATTTCTTTGGCACCGGGATCAGAACACAGACAAAAGCCACAGAATAAAAACAGAGCTGGAGAATTCCGGACCCAAATTCTTTGGCCACATTCACACTCAAAAGCTGGTGCCCAACAGGCTCCCAGTCCCCGGCTTGACTAGATGGGAGGACGTGTCAAAGCATGATGTAGGACCAGGCACTTGGATTTCTCTTTGAAAGGTTGGTGTGTTCCCCACCTATGGTGGCAGGACATGGCGAAGGTGTGCAGCTGGCATGGGAACTCAGACCAAGACTGGTGGCATGGGACATTTCTGTTTGCTAGACTGAAGACAACTTCTGGTATTGGATTTCTCCCTGGAGGCTCTTGGATCAGTGTGCAGCCACCCTTAGCTTTCTTTTGAGTAGCTAAATGGACTAAGCCCCTTAAATCTCTCCCTGCAAGTCATCTTTCTCAGACTTGTGTACATTCTTGTGTCTCTTTCTTGAATTGTCTCCAGCTTTTCAACCTCCCGCTTGCTTTGTGGATGCAAGAGCAGGGCACAATGCATCAGCGGCAGTTTTGGGAGAAGGGGAATACTCAGACAACATAATCCTCTTTTCCTTGGATTTCTTCTGCTTATATATATACAGATTGGTCAGTTCATGGGCAGCTGATTGCTCACCATGTCTTGCAACCCTTTTTTGGTCATGGCTTTCCAGTGTAGAACTGTTGCAGCCGCCCTGGGCACATACCTTCTTTCTCTGATCTTGTGTCTGAGCTTGGTTGTACTTGCTTACCTTCAGATTACCCATTTGTATCAGTGACCTCTATTGCTTCTTTTTACCATTTTCCCAGCCTTTCTCATCTGAAAAATTTGTTGGTAATGATTTAAAGGTGTTTTTTTTTCTAAGTTGTTGATAAAATACAATAGAGTAGAGCCAAGAACCAGTCCCCATGGAATCTCTCCAAACACACACCCACTCCAAGTTTCTCTGGTTGTAATTGTATTTGAGACCTGAAGTTAGCCAATTCTTAATCCATTTAATGTGTTTTACAGTGGGTTTGTATTGTTTTAGTTACTTCTTCAGTGTGCTGTACTGTTACGAGGCACATTTCTTACAGAAGCTTAACCTCATCAGCCAAACTCATAATCTAATGCAAACTTCCCCTGACCTGCATGAAAAAATGGTGTAAGGGGAGATACCCGCCCCACTACACAGCAGCATAGCGCGGAGAGACCCATCATAGCCTTAAACTGCCTCTCTTGGGTATCAGTAGCAAGGTGGGCACACCAGGACGGTGCTGTGTAAATGATCTTTGCCCCCTGCTCCCCCCTGCAGCCTTGCTCGTGGTGAAAAGCTGCTGCAGACAGTGCTGGCGTTCCAGGGTCTCTCTTCGGAAGCCGGTTAGACGATCCAGTGAGCGACGTCCTGGAGGAGAGTCTGTTTTCCCGAGACTAATGCCACTCCTTTGTAACCAGAGACTCTCTTGTTTACAATTCCATAAAGTATTTTTAAGCTGAAGGTGTTTAAAAAAATTTCTGGCACGTTGGAGGTAACCTCAGCCTTCCGTTCAGCTGTCAATAAAGTGCAGCACCTCTCTGGTTTCTCAACCACTTGGAGGGCAACACGGGCGGAATGAAACTTTGAGGCAGGATGTTTATCCTCTTCTCCTAGAGTGTTTGGTGTGATTTTATCAGGGAATGAGGTTGATCAGACTCTCTTTCTTTTTTCCAGCTATAGCAACATCTTACATGATATGCTCCTAATGTATTTGTCCTGCTAGAGATGACTGGAATAGGGTTTAGGTCACTGCACGTATCTTTAGTTACCTCTAAGTGGTATGGTCAGTACAAATGTAATCATTTCCTTGGATGCAAAGAGGACAATTCAAAGAGTTGTCCTTTCCAAAGACACCTTTTGAACTCAGAGAAGTGTCCTGTGGAATATGCTAGTCTTATGTGGGAATAGAAATTCATGTATTTGCGGGAGCCTTGGATCTCGTGACTTCTCCAAAAGGTAGACAAGCCACAAATTGTATATACACACAAAATTAAACAATTGTAATCTGGATTTAGATTTAGGAATGAACAGGATGTTAATGAGATAATGTCTAGGCATGATATGGCCTCACTTCTTGGCATAAGAATGCATAATAATGTCTTCTACACCGTCTATTTAAAAGGACAAACTAATGATACCTTTTCAGTATTCCATACCTATTTATTTCGATACATTTATTAGGATTAGATTATTTGTAATTTCAACATTTCTCAGTGTACATAAATTCTGGTTTAATGCTTATGAATAACTTAAATATACAGCTTAAAGGACATTGAGAAAACAGGAAACACTGGAGCAGAGGGAGGTTAACTCCTCAAGGGCAATGCTCTTCCACCGGAAACTTTATCTGCTGCCTAAAACGGGCTCATTTGCTGCGAAGCCCGATGATGCTTTCAGGTTCAGTTTGATTGCCGAAGCGGGGATTGTTCAGCAGCAACAGCCCGAGCAAAAGCGAAGTAGGAAGGCAAGATCTCTGCAACCAGGCTTTAATTCACGCTAATATGCACAAGAATGCAGTTAGGGCAGGCTCCAAATTTCAGGAACGCACCTCCGACAACATGCAAATCTCATTTCAACGGGGGCAGCCGCTCGACAGGAGGTGGTTAATAGATTATCCGAGTTCTTCTCATGCAGCAAACTATTTGAGGTGGAGTTCATGAATATAATAAAAGAAAAGGAACGTCAGCTCTGAAAGGATGAGTGGGTGGGTCAGTTAAGAGATGGAGCAAATCCTCTCCTGGTAATACTCTTGCTCCAAGCACCTGTAGCTGCCTTTGCTATTCAGAGAGTCCGGCCCTGCCGAGAGCAGGAAGCGTGAGGCAGAAATTCTGTCTGAGCTGCGGTTTTTTCCTCCCTTGGTCTGCAGAAGGGATTGAAAAAAATTGTTGCTGCTGCTGATCGTTAATCCCTCTGAAAACAAACCTGGCCTTGCAGAACTAACAGTGCAATCGGAACACTGGGGAAATTAGGGAGAGGAAGAAAGTATTCCGGTGGTTTCTAGATGCTCCGATGTCTCTAACTAGGGGTTTCCTGTATTTCACCTGTGTGATTATTTTGTAGTCTGATAGATTACACTGTTGAGAAGCTTTTCTTTTTGCACAGTCTGCATTTTCCTGGACAGTTACATCCAAATACTTCAATTTATTATTCCCCATTTACTTCTGACTATAATGGTGTCCTTCTACTGTCCTGTCTATCTGCTGATTCAGTCTACTCCAGATGGAAGGGAATGAATCTGCATTGCCCTACCTATCACATGAGAAAAATCCTGGTTGTAAAGCCTCTGCACTCACCACCAGCACCGAAGCCTCTTGATCTTCACTGGGACAGGTGGGGAGTGCTGTAGAAAGCAGAAAGTCCCAGTATGAACTGGTGAATGCAAATTAAAGCATGTCGGTTGGACATTGAAGTTTCTCTCTGGACCATTGGTTTTTATATACGCTTTGTATCCTGTGATTTCTCTGTAAAAGTGTGACTATACTGTAGCGTGAGGTTGGATTTGCTGATCACTGTCTAGGCTTCTGAAGATATATAGACAAACACCCGGCTGGTCGGTGATGCTGGGAAATGTCAGCAATGCAGCTTGCATATGACATGGTCCTGGTCCAGTCCCATGTTTGCTGTTAGAGGGAAGGTGGCTGCACACTTCAGGGCAGGGGGCTGGAAGTCCTTCCAGACCCACCTTCGGGGAATGCTCAGTTTCAGGCTCTTTCATTTCCCAAGGTTTTCAGAAGGTATAAAAGCAAATTCCAGCAGCTGGATTTCCCTGACATACTCTCTGTTAGAACTCCTGAATCATCTTATTCAAGGTTTCTTTGGCTGTCACTTTTATAGAGACATGCATCTTTTTAGTTTCTCCTTTGGGTCTTTGCACTGGTGTGGTGTTACACAACTGCTGGTTGTGAGGAAGGGGTGGCTGGCAAGAGCACGTGTGAAGGAAACGGAGAGGAACACTTGTTTGGAGAGGAAATAAAAGTGAACAATCATGGACCTCGCAAACGTGTTGAAACACAATAAAACATAGATAGTTTCAACTTTGGCAGTGAAGGAGTAACGTTGTTTAAACACAGACACTCAAAGACCGTCCAGATAATTTCTAGAGAGGAGAAAGATGATCCTATAGTCTGCTTTTCAGATTGGACGTGCCTCGAGTCTAGCAGCAAACCTCTCTTTGTGTGTAGGACTGCCTTGCCTTTCGGTATCTGGCAGGTGAATCATTCCCTGCAGTGGGCTGCGTGTGGGATTTTCCCAGCCAAAACTTTGAAGCTGGCTGGTTTGCCCGTTCTGTGATGTGGTGATGTATGTTTATAATTTGTGAAGCACCTCGGGGTGAAAGGCCTTCTGTAAATGCTGTTATTCATCAAGAAATAACTCGGCCTGTCCTTTAAATGTTAGCTGGCATCATTCCCAAACTCCCCCACCACATTCAACTGTTTATTATTTTTACTACAGCGGCGCCCAAGGATGAAATGAGAGTGGGGGTCCCTTGTGCTAAATGCTATGTGACTATAAATGTCATCTTCTCAATGACAAGAAAGGAAAAGGCTGTGGGAAGGGAAATGTTTTACACGCTGTGTCTGAGATTCTTTCTTTCCCAGCTCAGCGAGGACGACTGAAGGGCAGAAGGTCTCTACATTTTTCCTCAGATCTAACCTAAAAGCAGGCCTCTCAGTGAGATCAGCTCCATCTGAGCATCTGGGCTTCTCTTTTCACTGATGAAGGCAGAGTCATCGTGGGGCAGTTCACCTGAGCTGGTTCAGACACCGAGTTTAAGATGAGATGAACCACATCCTTTGTGAACCTGCTTCTCTCCACTGATTAAAAGAGCAACTCATAAAACAAGTCCAGATGTAGACACCTACAGGTGAGTTGAATTCGGCGAGTGGAGGTTGGGATGAGAGGAATACCCAGGGAGAGAGACTGGGTGCTACTTGTAGGCAAACCCCACTGTATCATTCTGTAGAAATGGAAAGGTCCCTCGAGACTTGTTGCCCTGACCTTGGGGCCGAGCCACACATTGATCTCCAAGATCATCCCTTTTTCCTTTACTTTACAGGAAATAAAGCAATTAAAGAAAATATCAACCCTCCCAGCTAAAAGTAGTAATGTCATGGTGGGAGTACGTATGTCCAACCAGAGTGGGCAAGTAGAAATTCCGCAGTGAATTAGATGTTGTGTGTCTGACAAGAGACTAGTCAAAGCTGCAACAAACCTCCATTTATCCCCATAGGAATGTAGCATGTCTTACAGGATGCCAAGGACAGTATTCATGTTAAAAACAAACAAAAAAAGGTCTTCTGTGTGAAATTAATACTGTTAGTGTCTCGCTTAGGGATTTGGACTCTCTGGGGCTTTTGGGCTGCAGCGCTCTCAGCGTTATTTCCAGGGCAATTAGTATCCTTGGAAAAAGTGCACCTGCTTACGAGCTTTGACAGACCATTATAGGTTTAATTCGGATAATGAGCTAAAATCCAGCTTCCAGAGACAGCAGTTTGGGGCTGGAACTGGTGCACGACCAGAAGTGCCTGTGGCTTCCCTGCTTCCTGGCTCCTACTGACTCAGGTTCCAGCAGAGCCTCTCCTCCTTTTGGCATTTTAACGTCCAATTTTGGCAGAACTCCACCGTATCAGTGGTGTATAAAAATACAGAATAAACCAAACGTAACAGCAGGAAATAATTTTGAGAAGAACAGGAGCCCCTCCCAATGAAAACACTGGGACAGCTTGTTTAGAGGTCTCACCTCCAATCCCCGTACCAGTTTCTGCTGCCCATTCATTTGGATTTCACACCTGTGCAAGCCTCTCTGCTAAGTTGAGACCAATTTCTTTTAAGCTGGGCCCAGGCTCTTAGCACCTGATTGGGAAAAATGGAGATATTCTTCCTGCTTGCATCAAGGTTTGCTTTGGGGAGTTAGTCAGTCTGCTCAGTCCAAAATGTCCTGGAAACAGCTACTCTAGAATAACACGGCATTGTGATGGTTGGAGAGTGTTCTGCGCCCCTGTCAGCATCTGATCGTGCTGAGTGTCATGGCTTGATATGAAACAATTTATTTGCTTTAGGTCTGGGCTAAATAATTCCAGTGAGATTTTAACTCTTCCTGGGCTGGCTGGGGGTCTCTAAGATGTTTTGCTCTGCCAAGGGGGAACCGCTCCCCACCGGGGAGAGGAATCCCAGTACACAGTGCAGTGCTGGTTGGAATTAGTCCCATTTTCTTCTTGCTCTGGGTATGGAGAGTGTTTTTGGAGACTTTTAAGAAGTTTTTATTATTTCAGGCACGATTGCCTCCTAGTCCTGGAGTAATTACTGCCATCCCTCCTCCCTGCCCTGTTTACATATGCCTGGACCAAAAAGTTGCCATCGGTAAGGTGGTGTTTTGTACCACCATGTGTGTCTTTCTGTTTCTAAATCCCATGGACCTGCCAGTGCTCAGCTTTGTGAGCAAATACTACTGCAGCAGGTAGATCAACAGAGCCAGATTTGCCCTGTTACCCATTAGCTTTGCAGCACTAAAATTTGTCATGTCAGTTAAAAGTGACGTTACCTTATTTTCCCGTTATAGCCATTTATTCTTTGGACTTGGTGCTGATATTAAAAGCACCCAACAACCAGATGTAAACACACTCTCTGACTCAGCCATGGTGTACTTTAAAAGGCACAACCTATAAACATCCTGTCCTGCTAAGGTCCAAACAAAGGCAAAGGGCCTTCCTCCGAGCAGGACGCAGTAAGATTGACTTTGAACGTCTTCTGTAGATCACAGAATCACAGAATCACAGAATGTCAGGGATTGGAAGGGACCTCAAAGGATCATCTAGTCCAATCCCCCTGCCGGAGCAGGACCCCCTACATCAGACCACACAAGAACGCGTCCAGATGGGTTTGAACATCTCCAGAGAAGGAGACTCCACAACCTCTATGGGCAGCCTGTTCCAGTGTTCTGTTACCCTTACTGGGAAGAAGTTCTTCCTCACGTTTAAGCGGAACCTCCTGTGTTCCAGCTTATATCCATTTCCCCTTGTCCTATCATTGGATGCCACTGAGCAGAGCCTGGCTCCATCCTCATGACAGTCACCCTTTCCATATTTATAAACATTAATGAGGTCCCCCCTCAGTCTCCTCTTCTCCAAGCTAAAGAGACCCAGCTCCCTCAGCCTTTCCTCATAAGGGAGATGCTCCACTCCCTTCATCATCTTTGTGGCCCTGCGCTGGACTCTCTCCAGCAGTTCCTTGTCCTTTTCGGACTGAGGGGCCCAGAACTGGACAGTCCTCTGCAGCTCTCTACCTTTATCCCATTTCTTCTGTGAATTTTATTTTTTATGCCTCAGATGACTGACTGACAATGCTGAATAGCATTCCTCAATCGTGCTGCCTGGTGTAGCAGGGCAGGGGCCGTTATTTGCCTAAAAGCACCTACCGAAATGCGACTGGCAGATTTGGTTTATCCGTTGAGGCAGATCACGTGCCCAAGCAAATTGTCTGATTGTCGTTACCAGGGCTTGAAATTCAGTGGCTGTGTGAACACTTTCCTTCTTCATCTTTCTGAGGAATGTGGGCAATGTCAGGAATTGCAAATTCTTGTTATTTACAAGAAATTTGGTATAATTGCCAAAATGGAGTGAGAGGAGGCTGACTTACATGACTGGAACATTAAAACTGCTGACCACGGTCTGTGTAAGAACAGTAGTGTGTGTCCAAGAGAAAAGGCTGAGTGGGAAGAAGACTGTGACCCGTTTAGCTCTTAAATACAGATATATTAAACCTCTAAGTAAAGAAGTTAGGGGGTGTAGCGAAGCGTGAGTGTGCATGTGCCTGTAAAGGGGTTTATAGACCATGGGTCCACATGAAGAGGTGACTTGCTCCTGGAGCCTTTTATCTGTAATAAATGGAAAAAAGTACTGGGTAATAGGAGATTTCAATCATAAAGATGTATGCTGGAAGTCTCATATAACCAGAAATAAATCTCTCTGAAGTTTCTCAAATGATGTGTGATCATTTTCTAGCCCAGAAGATATTACACCCAACACGAGATAACAGTATTTCAGATTTCATTCTGACAGATTGCTCTGTGCGTTGGAAGCTGACGATATCTTAGGAACATATGGCTGGGACTCCGTTACAATAGAGGCAGAGGATGGACCGAGGCAGTAATGAATCTATTGGGGAGTTCAAAAGGGATAATTTCCCAGTACTGAAGCAGAACATGAAAAAATGAAAGTTGAGCTTTCTGTAAGAGGATTTTACCAGCTGACCAACCACCTTGATTTCACAGTGATGTCAGAGGATGACTTTGATTAAAACCCCATCCCACTAAAAAGGGGAAATGTCACAGAGTATGAGATAAATGACTCAATAAGCCGATTGGGACAAATAAACTCTACCTCAAAGCAGGCAGATGCAGAGTTAGACACGACAGCAGCCACGCTGCAGGGGCATGCCAGAGGGCAGCGCGGGCGTGAGCTTTTGCCTTTGGTGGCTGAAACGCTGCACCCAGTTTGCACGTTCAGATTTAGAAAATGTTGAAGACTGAGCTGAGCTGGTGTTGGTGGGAGGGACAAGCTAGAGACAGCCTGAGGCCTACCAAAAATTCTTCGTAGCCAGATTTAGGAGCTCCATCTGTTTAGTTTATCCAAAAGAAGACCAAGGGATGACTTGGTATCTGTGCTTGCGTATTTTGTGGGGGAAGCACCTGGTAACTGGAGGCTCTTTAATCTTGGGCAGAAAGGCACGATAGCAGCCAGTGCTGGGAGATGAAAGCTGGACAAATTGAAATGAGAAATAAGAGTTTCATTAAACACAGGAACACAGCAGCCAGTTGGTGACAGACTCTCCACCTCTTGATGGCTTTGGATTCTCTTGAATTGAAGAGCAGCTCCGGGGCTGAAAACAGGGCTAGAGGAGGAGACTGTGCTGTGTACTCTTGGGAAGTGAGTCAGTGGTTCTTCCTGCCTTTAAAAAGCTGGATCTGCGAGAAGCTGGTAAGGACACTGGTGACATTTTATTATACAAAGACTGTTCATTTTTCCATGCAGCTTTCTGGAATGATGCAACATTGTCTTTCACAGGCGTAAACTCGGCAGGGTGCCAGGAGAGACTAGTTCCAGTGAGGTACGCTTGGGGAACGTTATTCAAAGGTTCTCTGCTTTTGTATTGAGCCTCATGATCTATTGAAACCCAGGTTGGAGCAAGATGGGAGTTTTGGTAGGAATTTTGGAGTCCTGGAGCCCTGTCATTCTACTAGGGAAAAAGAAAAGCTGTAATGAGGATGTTGGGCAGAGAGGGCGTTGCTCTGGTTCCTGTTATTTCCTGATTGCTGTTTTCTAGATAGATGGGGACCACAGGTCGACCAGGCCAGAAGCATCCTGGCAGGAAGTGAAAAAAGGGCCAGTTTTGCCTAAGTCCCCCAGACACCTGAGGACAAATGTAAGTCGAAGGAACTACTTGCCAAATGAATGGCAGGGGAGGAAGGTAGGAGGAGAAGGCTAGGAGAATGGGAAAAAATAAGTTCAAAACCAGAAATACTGTGAAATGGCAATATATTGTGGAAAAGGCTGGAGGTTTTATGCAAAGCTGACTGTAGCTATGCCACTACATCCCTCTCAGGGGACCCATATCCTCGTCTCAGCTCTCCTGAATGACAACAAGCAAGTCACTACCTTCCCGCATCCCCATTGCCCTGGCTGCAAAACAATCTTTTACAGAGGACATTGGCATCTCTTTGTGGAGAACGGCTTTTTAAGTGCTTGCTGCCATGATTATATTTTTATTCCAAAGTGGGAGAAAGTAGTTTCTTTCCCTTTGCACCAATAATTGAACTTATGCAAGAATGACACATTGATGGGCTCTGGAAAGGGAGCAGGAGCGATGTCTAAACTGGCCCGAAATTCAGTCGACAGCTTGTAGCATCTCTGAGAAGCCTTCTGAGTACTTATTACTGTGTCTTCTGTCTTCAGAATCATGCAGGAAATAAAAGAGAGAAATCTGTGAGGTTTTTGTAAGTGATCAGATTAATTTATTTCTTAGGAGTTCTCAGGTAACCAGTTTTCTTATCTTTTTTCCCCAAAATTGCAGCCCTTTTCTTGATCTCACATATAATACTGGATAATCTGTCTCTTATTACAGTGCTTTCCCAGGGAAAGAAGGGATAAAAAGACATTTAGGACCTATCTAGCTTTTCAGAAGGACCATTTCCAAGTGGGTTGATAGGTCTATTTCAGCAGAAAACTGAAAGAGCGAGCCTTGATCTTGCTGAAACTCGTCCATCTGCAGAGCTCCATTTCTTCAGGGGTAGGAATCAGACCTGCAGTAAGACCTCGTGTGCTCACAAATCCTTCATGGCCATTGTGGAGAAGAGCCACTGAGGTTGAGGGGCAGTGAAATATTTGTTACAAGCCATTCTGCAGCTGCCTTGGATTTGAGAGAGAGAAGAGCCCCAAAAGACTGAAATCACTGCAAAGTGCAGCGTGGAAACAGCTCACACAAAAATTTCGGCCATGGCTGCATGAATTAGTTCATTTGAACTGCCAAACATACCCAAACTCCCTTTTTCTGGCCTAACATCACTTGTTATATTTCTAACATGGGAAGGGCACAGGTGCTCTTTGTCTGTAGTAAGTATTACGAAAATCAAAAGAAAAAAGGAAAGAAAACCTCCTTCAGATCCCCATAGCTAATCAGGTATTCACCTTGAACAACTACTAATGAAACCAGCACCACATCAAAGGGGAAGCTGGTTCCAGCTGAGAAAGTTATTAAAAAATTTAACACTACCAGACGGCCCCCAACCAGCATAAGTGACGACGTTTTACATTCTGTTTTGTAGAAAGAAATGAAGCCCTGTGCTTGCCCTCTCAGCTGCCACCTGCTTTGGGGCTATCGCAAGAAAAGGAGACATTGGGGATGATTGCAGGCAAGGATGATTTTTTTTTGCTCAGTGGCTCAGTATTTCTCTTCCACTCTTCACGTAGTCAAGTTCCCACTATGTACTAACACGGGCCAAAACCACCTGGTGCTGACTTGCTTTTTGATGTAACAGCAATAGCTGGCTCCTTTCTGTTATCAGAGTAAAAATATGTTAAATGTTCTGAATTAGGAACGAACCAAAACATCCAATTTGCAAACACAGTAGAAGAAAAATAAACATGGTTTTCTGGTAGCAATTCACTGGGAATGGGATATGTATAGTTTGGTTTCCAGCTGTATACAAGGCAAGGAGGGAGTCCCAAGCTGGGAGGGAGCCACTCCAGTGCTTGTAGGTGGCTTCTTCTGCCATGAAAGGGATATTTATACCAAATAGTGCTGCAAGTGAGGAGCACAGCCTCCCTCTTTGCCAGGAGCAGAGACATGGGCACCTTCATATCCCTCCCAGCCTGAACTGCAGGATGATGCTCCAGAGATGCTCTTTTTAATGACAATTGCACTGAGATCTCTTGGTGTATCAGCATGAAGGAGCCTTTATTACTACCATCGTTGGGGAATTTTCCACTACACTTTGATAGCATAAAAGCATACCTGCATGCTTGCACACATGGTGACTGGAGTAAAAGTTACTCTCATATTAAAGTTTCAAAATCCTTAATTTGTCTACCATTTTGGACTTCTGTTATCTGACGTGACTCCCTTTGAGTGCAAGCTGAAAGCATCCAGGGTTTTATCTGCAAATAATGGCATAGCCACCCACACCTAAAGTGATGCCTCATGTAGAGCCATTCCTTTAGGCAAAAACTCCTCCGTAGGTCATCAACATCCAGATTTCAGATTAAACTGATGCCAAATGAATCCACAAGAATCTGCTCCACTGCACGTCTGAACCACGTGCTTTTACAAAATGACAGAATTGAAGTAGCCAAATATCTCTCCACTCCTAAACAAACCCTTTCATGTTGCTGTTTTAGAGGTACAAATGGCTTGTAAAGGAATATGCACAGTGAAGTGAAAAAACTGTGTGTTTTATCTCAACAAACCAAACAATTCCAAAGCAAAAAAGCCAAATTCATCAATAAGCTGCCATTGGGGAAGATGTGTGTTGCCACAAGTTCAAAACGACAGTTTTACCAAGAACAGGTCTTAAATCTGGAAATGTCCTTGACAATCCTTGAAGCAAGGCTGCACCATGGATAAGCTGCTAATACCGTTTGAGTTTCAATAGCAGTCGTTACGTAGCGTGAGTGAGGGCAGTTTTCCGTGCAAAGGCTGGAGACGTGCGAAAGGAGGGTAAAAGAACATGGCAAGAAAAAGAAAGTGGGAGTTCTACTGTAAATGTGAGGGCGAAGAGAAATGCCTTGCAACGCTCTGTGCAAAGAGAAATGCCTTGGGCTCTTGCCAAACTCCCACAGGAGATTCCAGGGACTGAAATGATAGTCCTGAAAGTTTAAATCTGTAAATTCACATCTTTGCTACTACATCATGTTTCTGCCGTTAGTACCTTCAAGTGCTGGTGCAGACAGGACAGTGGCTATGTAAAAGTGCATCTTCTTGCTTGGTGTGTCCGGTCTTGTGCTCAGTCTGCTGGCTTTACTGGGCAAAAATGTGTTCCACCCTACAAGTGAATACTGCCAGGCTCTCGGCTGCTGGCTGGGCTGTAAGGCTGGCTGCTTGCAGAATATCGACATCAGGGTTTTTACTGCTGGTGATGATGCGAGAAGCACAATGAACAGCTGGATCCCTTCGTTTTCAGGCTGTGTTTACATCACTACAGCAAAGAGAAACATCTTTGATTTGGAAGTGTTTGAACATTCAAAGTTCAGGTTGGACGGGGCTTTGTGTAACCTGCTCAAGTGGAAGGCGTCCCTGCCAATGACACGAGGGTTTGGACTAGGTGATCTTTAAAGGTCCCTTCCAACCCAAAGCATTCTATGATTTAAGGCTCAGAGCAAGTCAGATCTGCAAGTCAGAGTCCCAACGTGTCAATTGTACAGTAAAGCCTGTGCTGGAATTAAAAGAAAAGATCCTTCATAATCAGTTCAAACTTATATCCAAGGGAAAGTGTCTCTCCTGGCTTCGAGAATGAGTATCACTGTGGAAAGCATGGGCAAAGCACCCAGGACAGAAAGCTGTGGTCATGGCAAGTCAGCCGTGGTGGCAAGGTTTGCAGAAGGGAAGCTTCATGCGTACAAGTTACGTGGCAGAAGGAGATGTCTCTGCTTGTGGTGGCTGATTGGAAGGTTTTGCATCTACTGCTTTATGAAAATGTCTGCGGAGGCAGAAAGGCTCCAGAGAAGCTAGAGGAGGCAACAGGAAAGCACAGAGCACCGCCTCTGGGATGGATGAGACAAAATTTCCAACAAAAACCAGGCATTTTGGCACTGAGTGGCAGGGAGGGAGTAAAAAGAGAGAGCAAAGATGGTCCCTGCCATTTGTGTCTTGCTTTGCCAGGGAAAACAGTTTAACCACACAAATACACTGGATTGTGCCAGCTTTACCTGGCTCTGCCATCAGTTTCTTTTCCATCCTGAGTTTTGAATAACCACCTGAGTTTTGTATGAGCTGAGCGTTAGCTCACTTCAGTCTCCCCACGGTGTTGTGGTTTACATGGTTCCCCTGTTCTCCCGAGTTTTGCCGTGGTGCGAATACGTCAATGCCCTGACCAGGGAAAAAACAGGCCAATGTGCTTCAAGTATTTCATGTATTTATCCACTCAGCATCCAGCGAGGCAGACAAACGGGCTTTCTGTGTTAGAGAGGGGCACGGAGTCCGAAGGGCAAAAAAATAAAAAAGTCTTAGTAAGTGGTCCAGAGCTGCATGCGAAATACGGATTTGAGTATTTCTGTATGTGCGTGTGTTCCCAAATGGATGGAGTGGGCTTAGAAAATGTTAAAAAGAAATCACAGCCAGAAAGTCTAAAATTGTGGCTTAAAAATGACTGCAGCTGACAAAAATCACCCTTTTAAATAGAGGCTTCAGATTAGAGCAATGGAGGGAGCCCCTCAGCCCAGGAATGGCATGGATCTTGGTGGAGAGAACCTCTCCTCAGCACAAGGGGCCAAACCCCAAAAGTCTATGAGCACTGTGAACCCTGCCTTGTAGGAGACCTTCTATTTCCTTCATCTCCTGGGCTCGGCGAAGCAGCTCCCACAGGCTCTGGCAAGCCTCACCCAGGAAAGTGGGACCAGCACAACCTGTCTTACTGACCTTACCAGAGGTTGGGGAAGGAGCCCTGACCTCGAGCATCCTTTCTCCAGCTGTGTGATGCGCCTTTGTCTGAGACCTTTATTGTTCAAGTGCTGGAGAAGAATAGGCTGCTGCTGGGAGCAGATTGGAAGGAGAAAATTGCCACACAGGCGAAAACTGTCCTCACGTCCTGGTTCCAATAGAACTGCATTTTTTTTGACTGCCTGGTTTCAATAAAAAGTCCAGAAAGAAAGAATTGAAGGAGGCATTGCTTTTCATGGAGTGCCAGCAAATAATTGCAAAAAGTTGCTTGTTTTTAAAGGATTGCACGACTAGGAACAACGCAGGGTGCTCGGGGCTGCACAGCCATGCCAGATTCTGCACCGATTCTGGATTGAATTCTGCTTCTTACTCTTCTCCTTGAAAATGTCTAGCCTGGGCATTGATCTTCATCTTCCAAAGCTTCTTCTGATGCTGGCTATAGCAAGGACACAGTGAGCGGGGCTGCTCGACAGGCGTGTTCAGTCACAACAGCATTTCTTTATGAAGATATCGATCCTGGCACTTGACACAGCGCACGCAGGAGTTGGGGCTGGTGCCGTTGCCCTGTGGCGGCTGCAAGGTGACGGCGTGGTCGGGGTGGAATTGCACCAGCAACTCTGCATCTTCCACTTCAAATGTCCCTGAAGTTGGGCACGCTCTGTCTCTCCTAATAGCCTCAAAATAACCCCGAGACAAAACATTGCCAGAACATTATAGAAAGTCTTGTAGAATTTATGACTGTAAAAGTGCCAAGCACACAGATCTATGCTATATATAAATCACGTTTTGTTGGGTTTTTCCTCATCATTTATCCTTTTCTCCACTGAGTGCTGTTTGTTTTTTATTTAACTGCTGTATTTGTACAAAGTTAAAGCACTTCTGGGGTTTTGTACTCACCATCACTAAAATAGCGAGTCCTTCAAACATTTCTGCTTTGCGCCCCGTGGTAACTCCTGCCAAACTTCCTTTGCACGGCTATTCGTGCCACAGAAAGTACCACACTTGCTGGCATCCAGAATGTGTTCGTTGTGGGGTCAAGGAGCTTAGACTCCATGATGTAGGAGTTTTTTGCATTTCAAATGCCTCTCTCACCTGGAGCTTTTATCCCAGACTCGCAAGCTATTGGCAACGTGCTAACACCAGAAGCATTGGTGGGGAGATGTTTTACCTATGTTGGGGAGCCAGGAGGCTCTTCCGGTAGATGCACAGTCCCTTCTGGCTGCCTTCAAGGCTCAGCAGGTCCCACAGTACTTGGGGAAGCCAGGATGCTGTATCCCACATCCCACAGTATGTCCTGCAGGATGTTTTTCCCCTGTATAAACACATGAGAAGACTTTGGAGGAAGTTTCCATCAAATCTCTCTGTTTCATCCTAGAGTAGCTCTTTTTTTTTGTGCTGTTCTACCAGTTTGCTACAGGGGCATGGATGTGGATTGAACATCAGAGTGTTCTTCTGCACTATAAGCACAGGACAACACAGTTTGTTGTCTGTGGGATCAGTTGGGAGCCTCCTGAGGGCAATGACAGGAGAGGCTAGAAAAGCTACAGGCATTTGCTCCACTTTGGGCCCAGATGGAGTAATGCAGCCCCCCCCCGCAGCACCAGTGCAGCTCTTGTCCCTCTGAGTTCAAAAAGTTTTGCAAAACGCTCTGGAAAAACTTTGCAGAAGCAGGACAGACAGCGGAGGGATCAGTGCTGGTGGCCCTGCAAAACCACTGTTTCCACTGAGTGGTTAACTGCAACAAAACATACCAAAATCAGTTGCTTTGAGAAATCCATAGCCGTAGGTGTCGCTCAGTCTTTTAAATCCCTTGGATTGTGTTTTCCCACTCTCCTCAGCACATCTTGAAGCACTGTATAAAACATACCCCCTCTTTAGTGTGTTGAACAGCACGGAGAGGGCGGGAGGAAGACTCCTGCTGTGTACCGCGGACCACAGATAAATGGAGATGATCCTAATAGTGATAAACAGCAATAACAACAGTGATAAATCACAAAGAAACAGGGCCATGGGTAGGTGGTAACAGGCAACGGAAGATAACTGTGCTTGACCTTTCTCAGACCAGGACATGGAGCAGTGTGGAGAACCTCAGAGGCACCATTGCTTCATACGCTGCCAACAATGTGCAGCCTCGGGATATTTTTAACCTCTGTGGTCATGAAGATGGGGGCAGAGTGTGGGAGCTCGGGTGAAATACTCAGGATGGCAAATTGCTGAACTTCTTAGAGGCAATCATAATCCTTAATAGTAGTGAGGCTCTTAGAGGAAGAGAAGAAGACGACGCATGAGGGAGGTTGTGGTTGGCTGGACCTCATGCTGCTGGTCTCCCAAAAATTCTGGCTTTAGGAAATGGCATGGGAAAGTGTCCTGCCATAATGGGAGAAATAGGGCAGCTCTGAAATGTCTTGGGCAAAGATTAAATCCTACTTGCTGGGGAAAAAAAAAAAAAAAAAAAAGCTGTGATATTGTGCCAACAGGCCACATAGCTGTTCATGTTAAGATTAATTCTTCTCTCTGTAAGCGGCACGGAGCCCTGCGCCTGCCAATTAGCAAGTTTGGGGAACGCACCTCCCACTGCTCTCTTCTCCTGCAGCAACGCGGGCGCTCGCTGTGCCGCTGCCTCTGCTTGGGCTGGAGCATGTTCTTCTCTTCGAGAGGCTGAGAACTCATCGCTCCAACTTTTTTAAGGTGATTTCGTTAGTTCAAAGCAAGCAACGCTTGTTTTAATTAATGAATATGTTTCTCTTTTCTTACTTCTTGGCTTACTGCCTGGTACCGCGTTTTCATGCCTTGAGAATAAAGTGTTTTGTTCAAAACAGAATCCTCTTTGTCCCCGTGTGTGGCCACTGCTTGGAGAGGTGAGGGAGCTGGGGAGGAGGCAGCGGTTTCGATTTTGGAGGTGGAGGAGGAGGGAGGGAGAAATGACGAGGGTTACAGAAGAACTGCAAAGAAAAGGCAAGTTTCGTAGCACTCCTCACGCTTAACTCTTCCAATTTTCCAAGAGCCATGGTAAATTCTATTTATGCAAATCCTCACCTCAGCAGTTTTCAAATATTCTTAGAGCCACTGGTGTGAACAAAGGGGAAATGGGCAGGTATATAATCCTGGCCAAACGCTACATACCTGGGAGCTTACTGCAAAATATTTGAGCAATGATGTGGCACATTTGACTTGTGTTTGCTGACCGCTGCACTCCAGCATCAGCTGTTCTTCGCAGTTCTGCTTTAGCTCATCAGCCCTCCCCAATATTGGGCTAAATTCCAAATAAAGCAGGGGAATCAGCTGGCAATTCATTTGATGTGTTACATTTTTTCCTCCACACTTAATTGAGCATTCCGCTTCGAATAATCCTCAGCATTAGATTAAATCTCTATTGATCTCATTTTAATGAGCTAACCACTGTGACCAACAGCTCTTTCTCCTGTAGCAGATGGAGATGTGGCCATCTGAACGTGCGACAGAAATACTTTTGTTTCAGTGGACTGACACCTTCTCCTCCATACAACTGTCCTCGGCACCCCATTACCCCTGAGTCTGTGGACCCAAAGCCAGCAGATATGTCCTGCTCTTTGCACTGTGCCTTTGTGAGACTGCTGTTGCAGTGAATTCCCGTTTAAACCACTGCCAATAGCTTCCTGCTTCGAGATTTCTTTTCTGAGCCGGCAACATCCACGTTCATCAGTACGAAGGTAGGTAGCCAGAGGCTGTATGTGAGCTCTCTCCTGTGCCACGGGGAAAGCAGGTGTGCTGGAGTGCTTGCAGCTCCCAACTGCCTGCTTCAGGGGATATATTACACATTCAGGTCTGGGGCAAACCAATTTTGTGAGCTACAGAATTGATTCCACTCTTGCATTTCACCTTCAGACACCTGCATTTAAATTTCCACTTGAGATTAAAACATAAAACGAAGGAAATATCCCTTTCCTTCCTTAGGAGGAAATAAAAAAGTGATTAATGAAGGTTTAAATCCTAATGACAAACAAATCTTAATGACCCAGCACTTCTGATGTCAAATAATTTGCTGCACCGTAGTGTTTTGTAGACTATGTGGACCAAAAGATCTTTAGGGTCAGCTAATGGCACCTTCTACCTAGCAAAGGTCATGGGCATTTTCTTGGTGATTTTGTGTACAGCCTAGCAGCTCGTATTTGAACTGAACAGTTTAACTCTTTCTGAAAGACCTTGATGTAAAGATAGCAGCGTGGGAGTGTTCTTGGTGTGGGGGGAGCAGTTTAGCATGATGGGCGAAACAGTTTAACTCCAATCTCATTCCCACATGGTTAAGAGCTTGTATCATCAAAAGATGTCATCTACTAAATCATATTTTAAAGCTGTATTCCCGGTTTGGTGGTGTGTGGTTTTGTGACAAGTGGCATTGCTTAAACACAGTTGAGATGCAGCCATGGAGGCAGGGACGTTGGCTTACTTCTCGCATGAAGTTTGCCATGCGAGTTTGCAGACGCTGCCCATCACCATTTTCCAGTTTGGTTATCGCTTGCTTGCTTTTTCCCTCTTTCTTATGTATGAGAGACAATATGTCTTGCATCAGCAGATTATGATTAATAGTCATGATGTGTAATGACATTAATGAGCAATAGCTCTTGCTAATGATTAATAACAGCAGCTAAGTGAAACCTTGGCGGCAATGATTTATTTCAGTGCTTTTATTGAGCCGTGCATCTGGCAATATTGTGATGCTCGAACGTCTTCAGGGAGAAACGTCTGTTTGGGGAAGCGAAGAGCTGAGAAACGCTTTGAGTGAAGCAGGTGTGTGGACTATGAAGACAGGCTGAGAGAGTTGGGGCTGTTCAGCTTGGAGAAGAGAAGGCTCTGTGGAGATCTTACAGCAGCCTTCCAGTACCTAAAGGGGGCCTACAGGAAAGCTGGAGAGGAACATTTTACAAAGGTGTGTAGTGATAGGACAAGGAGTAATGGCTTTAAACTGAAAGAAAGTAGATTTTGATTAGATCTAAGGAAGAAATTTTTAAAATTACGGTGGTGAAACACTGGAACAGATTGCCCAGAGCAGTTGTGGATGTCCCATCCCTGGAGGTGTTCAAGGCGAGGTTGGATGAGGCTTTGAGCAACCTGATCTAGTGGAAGGTGTCCCTGCCTGTGGCAGTGGGGTTGGAACTAAATGGTCCTCAAGGTCCCTTCCAATCCAAACCATCCTATAATTCTATGATTTTATGACTTGTCCCTCCTTATTGCTGCACACAATGACCCACTGGGAAATTTGGTTTCTTAAGTGGGATAGAAGATGGGAGCTCATCATGTGATGTGCCATGTGGCTTCAGCACAGGTTCCCTATTGACCATGAGCTCCAAAAGGGTTTGAGAAGACTGTAATTACTCATGGTAGAATGAGATGTGGGATCCCCTCTTGTGAGGTGTCATGGTGTTCCCAACACAAAGAAACCCTGTCTGGAGTGTAGGAGCTTTTGTCCTGGTGCTTAACCTCTGTGTGTCCACCTGGAGAGGAACTGCTCTTGCCTTCCACAGGACATTGAGTTCTCACTTCAGAAATGGTGAACTGAAGCTGTGTTTAGATCATCAATGAAGTCCTGCCTTAGAGGTCAAAATTTAAGTTGTGTTTTATACAGCTCCTTCACAAAGAAACATCATTGTTTTAATGTCTGCAATGTATTTTGACATTGGACGGGAGAAAAGTCAGAAGCACAAAGCAATAACAATCTCCAGCGCTGCTAGGAAGGACCTGAAACAAATTCCAGCTCGGAACATCCCTGCACTTTGGTAAAACTAGTCTCAAAGTGGAAATGAGAATCTGCAATACGGGTCCGTAGTTGTTCATTACCCAGCGGAAAGGAACAGAAAAGCCCCTCTTTAGCGTGGCCTTAGTGCCGCTTCCACCTTCTGGGAGAACTGAACTTGCATTTAGATGAAAGTACAATTATTTCTTTTTACTCCTGCTTCCTATTAATTATACGCAGTTTACTCTGAAAAGATCTGTCACTGTGCTAATCTTGGCAATCACCATTCTGCAGCAAAAACATTGCACAACTCTCCACGTCTGTAAATGATTCCAGAGATGAAATTTCAAATTAAAAAGCAGCAACAAAAATATCCTGAACTACTTTTACACTTTCCCTCTGTGGAACAAAGGTTTCTAAGAGAAACATTTTCCTGTTCTTATTTATAGTCACCTCTGCTGCTGCAGTTGTTCTTGTGCTCTATTCTTTCTAGTTTAAGCTGCAGGCAGCATGAGGCAGTACCCAGTTACGTGATTTGTCTTGAATGAGCCAAGCAAAGGAATGATGCAGGCTGTGTGATAACAGCCACCTTCTTCTGGGCAGGGACTTACAGTCTGGTTAACCAGAAATGTCCAACTAGCTTGAAGGAAGCGTTGGGCAACAGAAAGGTGAGTTGCTAGAAACCTTTCAGTTCAGAGCTCGTCGTTGGAGTGCAGCTCCAGGTAATTGTGATGGAAAGACAGTTTTTGAGCGTTGGGAGATCCTGTAGTTTTTTACATGGTACAGATGAGAAAACGAGTATGTGAGGAGATGTGGAATGGTGAAAATCACAGAGAGGACGACTGCCAAAGTTTGGCTGACATGAGTCAGAAGTTGCTCCTGCACCACAGACTGTCTTTCTCTGCAGGCTTTGTTGAAGCTCACAGAGAAGGTCGTGAGAAGGAACCCTGACCTCCTGTGGCCCACATCATAGGTGGTTGTGATAGTTTGATGTGTGGGGGGGTGTTCTGGTGGCAGGAGAGGGGATTTGCTCCCTGTGCCACCAGATCTGAGTCCCATCCCCCCCCCGGGGGAGGTTGAGCCAAATCGGCGCCTCTGCGAATTGCCCTATTTAAGTTGAGACAAAGGGGCGGGAAAGGGGCTTTTTTTGCTCAGGAGCGAGGAGAGAGCAGGAGGGCGCTGCCCTCGCTCCCGGCTCCCGGCCGAGCGGCCGCTCGGGCCCGGGCCCGGGCCGGCGCCATGTGCTCAAGATGGCGCCGGGGAGCCGCATGGGGGGCTCAGTAAGCGCCCCGCTCCCGGGGTGCCCGCCGGGCCGAGCTCCCCCAGAGAGGATTAATATCTAAGAGAAGACAACCACAACGACCGGGTCAGCAAAGATGGAGCAGGAGGAGGTGTACTGGAGCTGAGGCTTCCCTTGCAATCGGTGTGAGATGGCAGGCGGCCCCCCTGCAGCCAGGGTGTGCTCGGCGGAGCAGAGACCCACTCGTGGCCTGTGGAGAAACCCACGTCGGGAAGGAGATGCCTGAGCCCAGGAGAGGTCGTGGAGCAGGGGATGCACGACCAGGTACTGTTGATAATGGGGCATGGAATGCACGACGAGGTCGTGGAGGCATCTGGAGACCGTGGGACGACCCACGCCGACGCGAGTGGCAGCAGCTCCCTAAGAGGCCGAGACTGGTAAAGCCCGAACTGGTGCGATCCATGGGGAGGATTGCAATCCTGCGGGCAGGACTTACTTTGGAAAAGTTTGGGGACTTTTTCTTTGTGAGTAGGGGATCCACCGAAGCAAGGGAAAAATGGTGTAAAGACTCCTCCTCCTTTAAGAAAGGAGCGGCAGTGAACAACATGGATGAACTGACCTGTACTCCCCCATTCCCTGTCTCCCTGCGCCGCTGGGGGGAAGGCAGAGCCAGGAACGAAAGGAAAATAGGGGGTGGGGAGGTGTTGTTTTAAGATCTGGCCTTGTTTTCTCTTTCTCCTCTCAAGTAACCGGTTTCTTTCCCTTTTGTCTTTTGTTTAGTAACTGTTAATAAATTGTTTTGTTTTATTAAGAAAGCCTGAGTCATGTTTTGCCCGAGACCATGTTTGGTGGGTGCTCCCTTTCAGTTCTTGTCACGACCCTCAGTCCAAAAAAAAAAAAAAAACCACGACAGTGGTTTTGCGTGCCTGGTCTGGCAGCAGTTAGGTAACAGCCATCAACAGTCATAAAGGGCCAAGATGACCCTCTCCACTGGCATTCAAGGAGCAAAGGCCTCAGAGTGTCCTACGCTGGGCCCAGTAGCTTGCAAACCAGTTCAATCAACTATTTTAGAACAAGGCACTGTCTTTTTAGTGATCTTTGTCAAGTGATTTGAAGACCATTAAAACAAACATCAGTTTTTATTGCCTTCACTGCTGGTGATAGTCTGTGACCTGAAAGGTCCAAAGGATTGAGCCAACAAATTCTTCTTGGTTAAAGAAATGATCCTGGTACAGTTGCAGTCCAGCCAATCCTGCCTATGCAGCTACCACATCCTGAAAACTCCCAGGCATGGGATTCATTTGACTATATGTAGATCTACAGAATGGGTCCTGAGAACCCACTCATGTCACCTTTGCAATCAGTAGTAACTACACAGAGTGCAGTTAATCTCCTGAAGAAGATACCTGCATTTGTTTGGGTGAACAGCACCCTACACTTAATGCTGATGATTAGACCTCTTCTAGCCACGATGAGTACCCCGACCATTAGTTCAGATGTAGACTTCTTGGGTGACATTTAGTTGCCTTAACAAAGGTGACAAGAGCAATGCTGGCTGCCATTGCAGAACGTGCAGGTCTCGTGTATGTTTGGTGTTACATCTGCCAGCCCTGCACAGAGGTCTTGGGTGACCCAGAATATCCCATACAGAACTAGGTATCTAGTACCTACCTAGGCAAATGAATCCCAACCCTGCATTTTGTGGGCTGATAAAGTGAGGTGAACGAATCATATCCTAAGTGTCATTGTCTGACCTGAAAAGTCTTCTTCAGAATTCCTTTGAATGTCCCTAACCAAAGACCAGAGAGGGCACTTAGGGTGACAAACCAGCTAAGGATGGGTTAAGTGAATACTGTGCTCCTCCCAACAGTGCTGAGCCCCAGAAGAAGGCTTTGACAGCCAGGCTGACAGAAGGGGTCTATTTTTTAGTGTAGTGGAGGGCTTCCCTGCCCATAGCAGGGGGGTTGGAACTAGATGATCTTTGAGGTCCTTTCCAACCCAAACCTTTCTATGATTCTATGATTCTATGATTCTATGCCTCTATGATTCTATGATTTTGCAGCCCATGGGCTGCACAACTGGGAGATGTTCTGACGCAGCCATATGCTTCGTGTTTCCTGTTGGTTCACTCCATCCAACCTCCTGATCAGTGTTTGTGGTGTCATGGTGTCTGTATAAAATGCCTTGCTCTCCCCAGGGACTGCAGAAGAACTTTAGCATCCCTCACTGGGCTTTCAAATCCTTGGTGGGACTAATTTTACTGAAGGTTTTGTGAGTCTTTGCTCTGACACGTAAAAATAGATGGTTTAGTGCCTGGAACGTGGTGACAACGACAGAGTGAGAGTTTGTGGGGCTGCACGTTCTCTGATCTGAGCTTGATGATAAACGACTACATTAGACTTTGCACTGAATTTCCATAGAATGATGTGGCTGGTTGACTCACAAAAGTAATTAAAAATCAACTTTCAAATTTATTCCCTTTTGCTTTTGGTGCAGTCGAGCATGCAACTTTCCAGTGGAAGCACGAAGCTAAGTAGACTCAACAAGGGTTAAAAGGGCTTTAAGAAAAAAAGGGAGTCGTGTTTTGCCAGGCTATTATTATCCCAGATCAATCCCTGCAGGGTTTATTGGGCAGCCCATGGAAAGTTGCACTGGCACAACGGAGTGGACAGCAGGAAGAGATGTTGGGATTGCTTGAACTGGCTAGTAGCTAGAAAAAAGTGTTTTCCAGCCTATGGTATATAAAGGAAAAGTATTCCTTTAAAGTGAAACCCAGTGGAGTGATCTATCTACACATTGACTTATCTACTACTGACTTACCCATCCAGCGCACCATCCCCAGTGCAGCAAAAAAAGACAAAAGAGAGTAGAAGGCCAGGTCTTTTTAGGTTTTGTTGAAAAGAACTTGATACACAGAGCAGATGTTCATGGAAAAGTGTTCAAGACTTTTTGGTAGATAGTATGGCCAACTCTTAGGAAACTCCTCAGCGTAACTCATGTGCAGAGCCAGAAAACGAAAGCTAGAAACAAAAGTGAGGCAAAGCAAGACAAAACTAAATACCTTAATGATTAGTAAAGCGTCAGGATCAGAAAGAGTCTTGTAGCCTTAAAGCTAGTGACTAATAAAATAACAATTTTTGATCTGAATGTCCAAAAAATGCCTACAGATTTTTTTTTTATGTAGTTCGTTAGTTTCTCACCCTACGATCACTGCATGAGCCTGATTTTTAGAGAAAGCAGAAGACTAGACTTCTCAGAACTGAGCCTTTTCACCCCAACTGAAACAGGTGATCCCCCACCACTGGGGACTTCTGGAAACTCAGGAGTTGGTAGCTGTGACTCTCAAGTGAGCTAAGGTAGCTTGGCATCTCCTTTGCCACCCAGCAAAGTGCTGAGCCCCACTAGCTGCCTTTGTTTCAAGCTCGGCCTGTGTTTCTTGTTACCACTGTACGTGGAGTCTGTCCTCTCCGTTTAAGTGTAATACATGGAGTTTATTATCCTGTTTTCCAGCACGGCAGAACTGGACGCAATTATCAAGCCTCTTAGAGGTGATTTGACTATGCAGACACTCTACAGCCTGCTGATTTTTCAGCCACATTTGGTGCCTGTTGAAGAACAGAAATCCTCCTAGGCTGATACTGGAGCCATCTGGTGATGTCTTTTTCAGCCCAGTAAACACTTCTGAGTTCAGTTTAGAGGATGTGAGTGTGTAACAGCTGATTTCAGAGCCAAAATGGATGAACACAGGCTGGGTGACTATGAAAAACACACACCTTAGGAATGCTGCGTAAGCGGAGAGACGCAAGTGTGAAGCATTGATTATTGTTAACACTAATCCCTAACGGTGGACAGGAGAAACCTGAATACTTTCTCTTCGAGCATGGGTCAGAGGGTTTAATGGAATTTCAGTGTCATCTCTGGAAAAGACAGCAAGCCTCCTATTTTGTGGGATGACTTGAATGTAAAAGTGTATCTGCATTGAGTTGTCTCCTGCTGTACCGCCTGGAGCAGAATAACACCATTGATCCAGCAGGCTGCGGAGAGAGACACAGCGTTTAAAGGATGCACGATGTCTGTTATGTACATGGTTAGGCTGCGTGGCTCCCCCAGAGGTGTTCTTCATCACCATGCAAAGCCCCTGGCTCAGCACTGTGTCCGATGGAAGCAGGTCACCCAACACACCTTCCCACACTCCGGCTTTCTTTTAGACCTTTCCCAACCGTGATGGAACTCCGTGGGACTGGCAGCCTCTCATGAGCTCATACCCCTGGCTGGCTTGGCTGTTGCCAGCTCCTGAACTTTTGGGCCACACTAATTTATGTGAACAACATGACTCAGTGTGGGCAGCGATTTAAAAATAACCTTCTTCTTCCAGTGTTTCCGAAGAACAGAAAGGTCTTTTTA